>NC_064635.1:214712293-215962293 GCF_023864275.1 Schistocerca cancellata
AGGTTTCTGCAGGAGGTCCGTGAATTTACTCCACAAATAATACGTATTACACGCTTTTGGACCCTGAAAACTTGTTTGACTTAAAAGATTTACCCCAAAATATTATCCCATATGACATTATGGGATTAAAGTATGCAAGCCTTTTCATTTTTATGTTTCCTATGTCTGCTAACACTCGAATTGCAAATACAGATTTGTTAAGGCCTTTCTGCAGTTCTGTCGTGTGCTCCTCCCAACTGAATTTATTATCAAGTTGTAATCTCAGGACTTTAAGACTGTCAACCTCGTATGTATGGTTCCATTTTTTCCCCCACTTCTTTTCCGCATGTGCACACAATGCAATTGGAGTACGTACAACTGCTGCGGTTAGTAACAAGTTGTTGTCAGCCATCTTGATCTTTGACGAAAAACTTGATGACAGTGTAATACCCCCTCTAGCGCTACGTCGAAGATCTTTGTCAAATATATTGGACGGAATATTGGATCACATCTTTGATCAAATCTTTGACAAAGAAATTTGATAGTGTAATACCGGCCTTAGAGATACGTTCCTTCTCAATGATGCTTCATTCAACATACTGCAAGCCAGAGCTTACGACATTGGCTCATATGTAACCAAAATTAGCAAAATTTAAATACTTTTAATAGGTAAAGAAAAAAGTAGCAACAATCTCAACTGTTCAATAATATCGAACAGTCTTGGATAATGAAGGAGATAAAAATGTCGAGCATGTTTAAGCCTTGCTGTAACTGTATAGTGTAACAGTCATGAATACAACTTCTTTCCAGTTACTATACTCCAGAAACTAATCAACAGTACCAGAATGAAAAGACAATATTCTACACATAAATTACACGAAGGCCTACAGTTTCTCCCATGTTTCTCTTTAATATGTTGTAGGGCTAAAAACGTGATGTAGGCTACTCTACCTAACACACTGAAAATATCTAATACACGTAACCACAAAACATCCACAACGAATGCACTACTATTCCAGTTCTGTACTTTGAAAAAGGAACACATACTGAAATTAATATTCTAGTTTTATACATTTACAGCAAAGACGGTCTTGTTTAGTCTTTCAACCAGCTGATTTAACTTTAAAATGCGCTACAGTAACGCATACTACAGTATACAGCCCTCCTTAAGGTAATCAGTTATTTTTGTTTGCATTTAAGATGGGCGTACGCATTTTGCATTCACAATGCATTCGTTTTAAACGCCTGATTTGAAACCAACAACTTGCAGAAAAACACGAGTTTGAAAATATGCGTTACACTGGTGTTAGTAACCTCCAAATGTGTACCAAAAAATGATCAATGTACGTTGTAGCAGATATATTTCTAGAAAATTTATAAAAATACGTCGTTTTGTACGAAAAGTCTCAATAGGCGATGTCGTACTAAGCGATTTTGCCAATATAGCGTTGACATACGATTTCGGCGGGACCCTTAGATTCTCCTTTTATAGCCCATACGTCGTTAAAAACGATGTCGCTGTAACAGATATCGACTGTAGTTCAGAAACTCAAGATCAGCTTACAAACTTGATTCTGCTGACAACTGAGAGGATCTCCTAGGGCAGCTGAGGTCTAAGTTCTGGTAAGCAACGAATTCACCAAAAAGAGGATTCAATATTTAAAAACACCATTTGCTTACCTTACAGAATTGTTCGGCACTCGCCACTGGCTGCTTGCCTGCCTTTTAGCGAATCATCCTCCCCGTTTCAGCCACAAGCACTGGAGGCATTCGATAGCTGTTTTGCGTCCGAACCACTTTTGTTACTGCGTGAGCGATGGAGTGGTCGTGAGCGAAAGTAATGCTGGTTATACACTGAAGAGCCAAACAAACTGGACTTGTACACCTGCCTATTATCGTGTACGGCCACGCGAGCAAGCAGAAGTGCCGCAACACGACGTGCTCTGAAGTAGTGCTGGAGGGAATTGACACCACGAATCCTGCAACTCTGTCCATAAATTCGTGAGAGTGCGACAGGGTGGAGAGCTCTTCTCAACAGCAAGGTGCAACTCAGAAGAGTGTTCCTGGAGCCACTCTGTAGCAATTCTGGACGTGTGGGGTGTCGTATTGTCCTGCTGGAATTGCCGAAGTCCGTCGGAGTGCACAATGGACATTAGTGGATGCAGGTGAACAGACAGGATACTTACGAACATGCCACCTATCAGAGTCGTGTTTAGGCGTATCAGGGATCCCAAATCGCTCCAACTGCACACGCTCCACACTATTACAGAGCCTCCACCAGCTTGAACAGTCCCCTGCTGACATGCAGGGTCGATGGATTCGTGAGGTTGTCTCCCTACCCGTACACGTCCATCCGCTCGATACGATTTGAAACGACACTTGTCCGATCAGGAAACATGTTTCCAGCCATCAACAGTCTAATGTCGGTGTTGACGTCCCCGGCTAGGCGTAAAACTTTGCGTCGTGCAGTCATCAAGGGTACACGATTGGGCCTTCAGCTCCGAGAGCCCATATCGATGATGTTTTGTCGAATGGTTCGCACGCTGACACTTTTTGATGGCCGAGCATTGAAATCTGCAGCAACTTGCGGAAGGGTTGCGCTTCTGTCACGTTGAACAATTTTCTTCAGTCGCCGTCGGTCCCGTTCTTGCAGGATCTTTTTCGGGCCACAGCGATGTCGGAGATTTGATGTTTTACCATTTCAGACACTCGTGAAATGGTCGTACGGGAAAATCCCCGCTTCATCGCTGCCTCGGAGATGCCGTGTCCCATCGCTCGTGCGCCGACTGTAATACCACGTTCAAGCTCACTTAAATGCTGATAACATGCCACTGTAGCAGACGCAACCGATCCAACAACTGCGCCAGACACTTGTCTTATATAGGCGTTGCCTACCGCTGCGCCATATTCCCTCTGTTTACACACCTCTGTATTTAAATACGCATGGCTATACCGTTTTCTCTGGCGCTTCAGTGTATAAGAATGCACACGGTTGGCAAGGAGTACCTGTACCCCTATTACGGATTACTATTTAATTTGATTTATTTCGGCAAAAGTATTTACACATTAAGTGTCCAATATATCAGTATGACGTCCGGTGTTGTAGAGCGACATACCTCCTCAACAGCATTGCGCAGTTCTTCCTGAGTAGCATGACGAGGTGCAGAGAAATGCGGCTTGGTGACTCCCCATTTACCGAGTTGTCAGGTGTGGCGAGGTCAGGGATTAACTGGTGGCCATTTCATAGGAGCCGGTGTTGATGATGAACCATGATCTACCCACCGTCCTGAAAAACGTTCATTTATGACTCGCGCACTGCAAGAGTGAAGTCAGGAGGCGCTCCGTCTGGCTGCAGTCACATACGTTCTGTGAGGCCCCTTTCCTTAAGTTGAGGTATTAACAGTGTTGTAGCATGTGGAAATCAATTTACGCCATTTACAGTCTCTTCAGAAAAGTACAGTCCAAGCAGATGTTGTGAAGTCATCGCTGCCCTTATCATTACGTGAGGGGCCGCACGTCGTAGCCGCGTGGTCTCAGGCGCCTTGCCACGGTTCGCGCCGCTCCCGATTAAGTAGTGTGTAAGCATAGGGACCGATGACCTCAGCAGTTTGGTCTCACAGGAACTTACCACAAATTTCCAAATCACATGAGGGGAGTTCCTTTTTAACTTGACTGTGTAATGAGGATTCCCTTTGGCCTAAACGACAATATTTCTAGCTGCGATAAATGGCACACTCATTGAAAACTTAACCTTGGCACGGGTCACTGCATTTAGAAGCTGAGTTAACAAAGTACAGCGTGTTAAAATGCGCTCATTCCGGTCTGTATCCGAAACTCGTCTACGAACGTCTGTCGAAAAGATCGGACCTTGACCTTAACTGTTATGGATGGTCTCTCAGACCACAACAATTTTTTGTCTTGTGATATTTCACTCACCCCTGTGAGGTGAAGTAGACTCTTCTGTGTCACTTCCTACAGGATGGTAAACTACACTATGTGATCAAAAGTATCTGGACATCCCCAAAAACATACTATTTCACATTAGGTGCATTGTGCTGCGACCTACTTCCCGGTAATCCGTATCAGCGACCTCAGTAGTCATTCGACATCTTGAGAGAGAGCAGAATGGGGTGCTCCGTGCAACTCTCGGACTTCAAACGTGGTCAAGTGATTGTGTGTCACTTGTGTCATACGTCTGTATGCGAATTTCCACACTCCTAAACATCCCTAGGTCCACTGTTTCCGATGTGATAGTGAAGTGGAAACGTGAAAGGCCGCGTATAGCACAAAAGCATACAGGCCTACCTCGTCTGTTGAGAGACCACCGACTGTTGAAGAGGGTCGTAATGTGGAACAGGCAGACATCTATCCAGACCATCCCACAGGATTTCCAAACAGCATCAGCATCCACTCCATGTACTACGACAGTCAGGCGAGACGTGAGAAAAGTTGGATTTCATGGACGAGTGGCTGCTCATAAGCCACACATCACGCTGGCAAATGCCAAACTATGCCTCACTTGGCTTAAGGAGCGTAAACATTGGACGATTAAACAGTGGAAAAACGTTGTGTGGAGTGGTGAATCACGGTACAAAATGTGGCGATCCGATGGCAGGGTGTGGCTATGGCGAATGCCCAGCAAACGTCCTCTGCCATCGTGTGTAGAGCCAACAGTAAAATTCAGAGGCGGTGGTGTTATGGTGTGGTCGTGTTTTTCATGGAGGGGGCTTACATTCCTTGTTGTTTTGCGTGACACTATCACACCACAGGCCTACATTGATGTTTTAAGCACCTTATTGCTCCCCACTGTTGAAGAACAATTCGAGGTTGGCGATTGCATCTTTCAACACGATCAAGCACCTGTTCATAATGCACGGCCTGCCGCGAAGTGGTTACATGATAATAATATCCCTGCAATGGACTGGCCTACAGAGAGTCCTGACCGGAATCCCACAGAACACCTTTGGAATGTTTTCGAACGCCGACTTCAAAATGGCTCTGAGCACTATGGGACTTAACTACTGTGGTCATCAGTCCCATAGAACTTAGAACTACTTAAACCTAACTAACCTAAGGACATCACACGAATCCATGCCCGAGGCAGGATTCGAACCTGCGACCGTAGCAGTCGCGCGGTTCCGGACTGCGCGCCTAGAACCGCTAGACCACCGCGCCCGGCCGCCGACTTCATCCCAGGCCTCACCGACTGACATCAATACCTCTCCTCAGTGCAGCGCTCCGTGTAGAATGGGCTGCCATTCCCCTAGAAACCTTCCAGCACCTAACTGAACATATGCCTCCAAGAGTGGAGGCTGTCATCAAGGCAAAGGGTGGGCCAACACCATATTGAATTCCTGCATTACCGATGGAGGGCGCCACGAACTTTTAAGTCATTTTCAGCCAGGTGTCCGGATACTTTTGATCACATAGTGTACACGTGCCAGAAATCTGGCATTGTTGTCGCAATTTGTTTCTTTTTTCAGGGGGGTGGTGGGGGTGGGGGGCCTGAGACGCATCCGAGACACACCATAGTATTTGTGTATCGTGTTGAACGTTACTGTTTCTTCGTGGTGAGAAAAGCTAGACCTTATATGCAAGATTGATGTGGGTGCTCAAGAATGCCTCATTAAATTCTAAGATGAGGACTTTGAAGACGGTGATAATGACACTGATTTCGAGTATGCAGTGATCACCACGCTAATTTGGAGAAGGAAACTGAAAGTAATTAATGTGTGACAGACGATGGTAATGTGTCCTTTTTTGGTAAGAACAGAAAGATGTTTTCGATGGAGAAAACGGAAATCACTGACTAATGTAAGAACAAGGCAACTCAACATTGTCTTGCAGTTTCCTGGATGCAACAGATTCCGAGTAATCTCAGAGAAAACTTGCTGTTTTGGAGATATGAGCCTCAAATACAGAATTTTTTTTTTTTAAATGAAAAACATCAGTCTCTTGTTTGAAGTGGGAAACAATACATATGTCTCAACAGTGTGGTGTTCCGATTCAGTTGGAAATTGTACCCTCTAAGGCTGAAGCGGTGAATAGTAAACTCAAATACAATTTGTCGCAACTGAAATGTACTTTTCCATACAGTTACGTTGCGAATCTGTAATACTATCTCCCTGACAATAATCTGTGAGTGAGTAGAGAGGCAAATATATGCTGTTATTCCAGTAATATACGAAACAAAAATAAACTGCAAATTTTGCTATGTTTTAGTTTTCAATTTGTTTTAAATTGTGCATTGAGTACAAGATGTAAATTTAAATGAAGTTGGTTTCCAAGAAGCGTAGCAAACAACAGGAAATCATGAAAATATATATACACCAAAAGAGTGGTTTTATACATAAAAATAAAAAGGGGATCTGAAAGACTCCTCCATAGTAATTGTGTCCCTGTCAACATCCATAGTAGCTAAGGGTTAAGGTCTTTTTCCATGTGTCCTCGCATTTTAGTTCTCGGCATATCGAGTTCCGAAGCACATTTACCTGTCCACTTCAAAGGAGACAGTTCCGTCGAAGCGGAGACTCCTGCCCACGTTCCTTCTGGTGTCTTCTTCCTGTCACTCGGCGGCCTGTCTCCAACACTGCCAAAAGCAAGAGCACGTTTTTCCAATCCTGAATGGTAGCCTTTCACGGTGCAGCCTTATTAAACCTTTCCTGGGATAACCCCATAAACTGTCTCATTGTGTGTTCATATACCCACACACTTGTCACTAAGCGCTTCTCCATAGTGTGACTATGATTGCTCACATCTGGCATGGGTACAAATTAAAATCTGCCTGTGTAAACATGTATACATGAATTCCAACAACTGGTAAGAAGTAACACAGCTACTAACCTGCACATCATCATCTGATACTGAACAGGGGTTACAGGGGTATGGCAACTTCTCGCCCATCCTATACATACTACAGGTACTTTGGAATCCAAGAAATCTGAAGCAAAAATGCCAAAGGAAAAGAAATATGACTGACAGAAAGGTGCCGAGGCACTCAAAGGTCCAAATGGAGACATGACGTGCTTCCATTAGGTGTCAACAGAGTGAATAAGCACAAACTTTGCACTTTCTACTGAAAAGGACCACCACATAATATTACATTGGAAGTAAACTACTTCAAATATGTATCTATAACGTTGATTAAAATTAAAAATATACAAAAGACTTGATCATACTCATTGCTCACGTTAAATGGTAACTACCATTACATAGCTGATGTGCCCCTTTTAGGTTACAATTTTTTTATGTTATAACAGAATAAATAAACGTTTCCCACGATAATGCTATCTACTCTTGAACAAATGATATAGAAGGTTTATCTAGTAGCCTGGATAAAAATTGTGTGTGTTACCACTTCATTACTCACATTTTATTGACATTATTTTCCTTATACACACCACACGTTAATAAAATTCTTGAACTGTTTTCCGTATGTCACTTCGGACACCAGGAACTGAGTTGCAGCAGCTACTGCACTGTGATACAATTATGTTCCCAATTACCAGTACTAATAACCAGAGTGTAAATGCTGTGCTTTCTTCAGGTTATCGGTTCTCGGTAATTTGTGTTCTGTTTATAAACTTCCTCCTCAGTTATATTGGAAACCAGCAAAAAGTGTCGACAGATATAAGGGGTGATTTCGAAATAATACTAAAGAAAGTTGGAACTGCAATTCAGTGTTAACTGCACTTTCTTCACGCATCTCACACTTACGTACAAATTCGGACATCTAATTCCTCTTTTCCTACCCAGTTTTCATTTCTTCGTCAAACACAGTGCAGTCCTATGCAAAATAATCCTCTCTGAACATATCAAAGTTTTGCACTGTGCCTCTAAATAGTGCTGTACTTACAAGGGGACCCTACGTTGTTCCCCCCACCAATATGATTCACATTCACAAGGAGTGTGGAGCAAGATGAGGACTTGAATATAGGTAAACAGGAACATGCAACTTTTTAGTTTCCTAGAAAATCGTCTTTGAAAACGTTAGACCTATTTATATACTTTTTATTGTCACTAGTATTCAAGGAGTCCACAGCCTAGCAAGTAAGCTCTGCCAGTACGTCTGATTTTTTTTTCCTCTTTTTTCATTCCCAAGTAATTGTAACAAATTTATTATTTTCATACTCTTTATCCTGAACAAACAAGAAATTTTTTGGTAAGAAACTGGCAATAAAAAGACGAGACGCAAGAATTATCACTCAAATCAGTACATTCATTTTATTAATACATCCACATTTGTGACAAGTACAATGTGTATCCCACAGAGCACTGCCGAATCTCGATGACACTGACTGAACAAACATGGAAGACAATAATTTACTGTGACATACAGCACGTGTAATGGACGCCTAATCTTTGCAAATGCATTGCTCTTTCAGTGTAAAATAAACGTGGTTTACACTCAAACCATTCTCGCTAGTCACACATTTTCGTGGCATACCACACATACCTGTTATTAGAATTATGTGCGGGAGGGGAGGGGGGGGGGGGGAGTATCGACAGCGGGATTCGATCCAGAGACCTTATGCTTACAAAACCAACAGCTTACTAGCTCGGATGCGGACCCCTTGAATTATAGCGACCATACAAAGTATACAAGCACACTTAAAACTTTCAAACTCAGTTTTCTCGAAAAGGTTGAGAGTTGTCTCTTCCAGTTTACATATGTTTAAGTCCTACTCGTGCCCTACACACCCTGTCAATACAGATCAAACCGCTGAAGAGAAGATCGTACTGTCTCCTTGTTGTGAAACTCATGAGGCAATTATTAGCACTAAAAAACAATAAAGTAGCATTTGTAGGGTTGTCAATCTTATAATTGTTATCTCATGTTCACTTTTGTTTCCTCTAGCGCAAGCACTTGTTCAAAGATGCAGTATAGTCAATAATAGAAAGTGGCGAATTGCTTGCTAATGCGATGTTTGTTTGCCTTCTCTTTCATACGCTCTAGTATAAATGAGATTTTATAACAATCATACTCAACTAGGACGCTGGTGAAGAAAACCAAACAGTGCTCCTAACGAGGTCCAATTGGGGGCCAAATGGTATAACACCAAAGGCGATATCGATATTAAGATAGAACAACAAAACCGACATGTTACATGGCCTGTTACAAGAAAATGAAAATCCTAGGGAGGTATACAATCATAACGTCAAAATGTATTATGTTAATTCTAACTAACCAGAAAACCCCCAATTTCTTAAAGAATCGAGTTCCATGTATAAGACAGCATCACACTTCTAATTACTGTGTGTTAAATAGTTGACATTATGCATGCGAGCAATAAATACAAAAAGTTTAAATTTATGTTTCATCTTTCTGGAAGTCGTCAAGTGTTCCCATTGTCAAATACTAGATGAAGATACTCTGAATATCTGCATGCACAGAGTTAAGTTGCTTCAAGGTGTATGCAGAGCTATTATAATTAATGTTCCGGTTTCAAAATGCTGTAACAAAAGAACTGCTGCTCAGAATGACATCAAATCTTAATGGAATATTATCAAAGAACAGAGCAACGTCATCAAAAATCCTCCACTAGATGTCGCTGTAAGTGTCACAGTGTAAATGGTTTCAATTACAAATGACAGATGAATCTAAATACTATGGCTATGGTGAGGGTTGCATGTCAAACCAACCATACTGTGCAATGCCTATAACTGTACAAGTTTGTAATTCAACAGTTGTGGCACTGTTAGGTATGCCCACCCACCATGGCAAGGTTGAAAAACATTGGATGGAAAAATCAGTTTTTAATTGCCCTGAGGCCACAAACCAAATACAAAGCAACGATACATCGATATTTAACTGTCCTGAGGTCAAAAACCGCATAAAAGCAACAATGAAATTGGTTTTTAGCTGTCGTGGTGAGACTGGCGCAAATACATGATCCCTCAAACATCAGTTTTAGACCCAATCCTATTTCTCCTGTTAATTAATGATCTTCCTCTTCACCTACGGACTTGCAATACCTTCCTTTTTGCCGATGACACCAATATTCTGATATCTGATTCAGATGATCGCATTGAAGCTGCAGTCAACCAACGTACAGCTCTACCGGATTCGTGGCTTACAGTTAGTAGGCTACTTCTTAGTGAAAAAAGACTGTAGGCCTAACATTTCATACAGTCCAGAACAGAAATCCCACTGTCCCAACTATACAAATAGGTGGAAATAGTACTGAACTGGTAAATGCAATTAAATTCATTGTAATATCTATCTCTGACACTCTAAGCTGGAAAAGGCACACTGACAGCATAGCTACCAAGCTAAGTACAGTATGTTTTATGCTTCTGTCAGTCAGGGAAGACACGAATATACACTCCTGGAAATTGAAATAAGAACACCGTGAATTCATTGTCCCAGGAAGGGGAAACTTTATTGACACATTCCTGGGGTCAGATACATCACATGATCACAATGACAGAACCACAGGCACATAGACACAGGCAACAGAGCATGCACAATGTCGGCACTAGTACAGTGTATATCCACCTTTCGCAGCAATGCAGGCTGCTATTCTCCCATTGAGACGATCATAGAGATGCTGGATGTAGTCCTGTGGAGCGGCTTGCCATGCCATTTCCACCTGGCGCCTCAGTTGGACCAGCGCTCGTGCTGGACGTGCAGACCGCGTGAGACGACACTTCATCCAGTCCCAAACATGCTCAATGGGGGACAGATCCGGAGATCTTGCTGGCCAGGGTAGTTGACTTACAACTTCTAGAGCATGTTGGGTGGCACGGGATACATGCGGACGTGCATTGTCCTGTTGGAACAGCAAGTTCCCTTGCCGGTCTAGGAATGGTAGAACGATGTGTTCGATGACGGTTTGGATGTACCGTGCACTATTCAGTGTCCCCTCGACGATCACCAGTGGTGTACGGCCGGTGTAGGAGATCGCTTCCCACACCATGATGCCGGGTGTTGGCCCTGTGTGCCTCGGTCGTATGCAGTCCTCATTGTGGCGCTCACCTGCACGGCGCCAAAAACGCATACGACCATCATTGGCACCAAGGCAGAAGCGACTCTCATCGCTGAAGACGACACGTCTCCATTTGTCCCTCCATTCACGTCTGTCGCGACACCACTGGAGGCGGGCTGCACGATGTTGGGGCGTGAGCGGAAGACGGCCTAACGGTGTGCGGGACCGTAGCCCAGCTTCATGGAGACGGTTGCGAATGGTCCTCGCCGATACCCCAGGATCAACAGTGTCCCTACTTTGCTGGCAAGTGGCGGTGCGGTTCCCTACGGCACTGCGTAGGATCCTACGGTCTTGGCGTGCATCCGTGCGTCGCTGCGGTCCGGTCCCAGGTCGACGGGCACGTGCACCTTCCGCCGACCACTGGCGACAACATCGATGTACTGTGGAGACCTCACGCCCCACGTGTTGAGCAATTCGGCGGTACGACCACACGGCCTCCCGCATGCCCACTATACGCCCTCGCTCAAAGTTCGTCAACTGCACATACGGTTCACGTCCACGCTGTCGCGGCATGCTACCAGTGTTAAAGACTGCGATGGAGCTCCGTATGCCACGGCAAACTGGCTGACACTGACGGCGGCGGTGCACAAATGCTGTGCAGCTAGCGCCATTCGACGGCCAACACCGCGGTTCCTGGTGTGTCCGCTGTGCCGTGCGTGTGATCATTGCTTGTACAGCCCTCTCGCAGTGTCCGGAGCAAGTATGGTGGGTCTGACACACCGGTGTCAATGTGTTCTTTTTTCCATTTCCAGGAGTGTAAATATCCTAATGTCAGTATACCATGCTCTAAAAACTCAATCCTCGCATATGACCTCAATAAAATATTTAAGCCGCAAAAGAAAACTGTAGGGATAATGTTATTTAAAAAGTTGAGACTCTTGTAAATAACTATTCCGAAAACTAGGTATTCTTCCGCTTCCATGCCAATACATATTGGAGACACTAAGTTTTACAAAGCGACCTGAAGCAGGATCCGGACTATCACCAGCACAACACTAGACAGAAATACTTGCCGACACAGTTTCCCAATTCCACCAAATTATAGGCTAATAGTGTAAAATGAGTGGGGATTAAACTTTATAATCATCTATCACTAAACATAAAAAAATCAACAATCCAGCACATTTTAAAATAAGGCTTAAATTGACATTATTAAAATACTCTTTTTTTAACTTACATGAATATTCTGAATGTGATTTTTCTGTGTAATACAGGGTGTTTATAGATGAATATCAGGGTTTTAATGGTTTATAATATTTATCATATTAAACTTACAGTTATAAATGATATGTCAAATGAAAGAGCAATTCAAACAGTTTTTCCAACAACCTTATAAATGTTCGGTGTGAGTGCCATTTTCACAAGGCACACATCAAGTCTATACCTGAGTTCTTCCCAAACGTTGATAAGTGTGTCTTCAGTGATTGTAGCAACAGCTGCTTCAATCCGGCTTCTTAATTCAGGGAGGTCTGCTGGTAGCGGAGGCACGTACACACAATCCTTGATGAAGCCCCAAAGGAAAAAATCGCATGACGCTAGGTTGGGTGAAAGTGGAGGCCATGCAAAGCAAGCCCTGTCATTGGGCCCCATGCTTGGGTACAGTGAAGTTCAACCAATCACGTATTTCGGCGGAAACATTGCGCACTGGTGCCAAGCACAACTGTTAAGAGCAACTCAAACAGTTGTGCTATATATATATATATATATATATATATATATATAATAGAGGAAAACATTCCATGTTGGCAAAAATATATTTAAAAAGAAAGATGATGAGACTTACCAAACAAAAGCGCTGGCAGGTCGATAGACACACAAACAAACACAAACATAAACACAAAATCTAGCTTTCGCAACCAACGGTTGCCTCGTCAGGAAAGAGGGAAGGAGAAGGAAAGACAAAAGGATATGGGTTTTAAGGGAGAGGGTAAGGAATCATTCCAATCCCGGGAGCGGAAAGACTTACCTTAGGGGGAAAAAAGGATAGGTATACACTCGCGCGCGCACACACACACACACACACACACACACACACACACACACACACACACACACATATCCATCCGCAGACACAAGCAGACATTTGTAAAGGCAATTAGATTCATTCATACACACCATGTATATTTGCACAATTGTCTTTTTGTATTACAATTTATCTTCAAAATGTAAATTTCAATAAGGCCTAACCGACTGTTAAAAATTGATCTACTTGTATGTAGATATTATTTTTATCTAGTAAATCTTAACTATTGTATAAATTATGTAATACTTACCTGTACTTAATTTGATTTTAAATGTATCCTCAAATTTTAATTAGGCCTTGTTGACCTTAGTTTTTAAGAGCTTATGAGTATACTATTACTATATCTTGTAGTCTATAACTATCATATAATTGTGGAAGCCTAGGTGTTGTGTATTTTTTAAAATGTTTAGCTACTATGATCACTTGTCCCATATCATGTAGTACTCTCTGAACACAAAATGATTCAGTGGATCAATGAAGAATGAATGAAAAATGCTGTTCACCATTTTATGACAAGTTGAAATCCAGAAACAGCATGTTCCACAACTGACGGGAGTGTCTCATGGCTCACATTAAGAATGTTTTGCGCACTGTGTACCTTCAATCCAGCTACATTTGTAATCTGATAATTAAACACAACAACTTTCATATAACTCCACATCTGAAAGTCAAACGGATTCAAAGCATCGTTCAGGTAACTCCACAGCCAAAAGTCACTTGGATTAAGGTCAGGTGATCCGGACAGCCAGGCAATAGGAAAATGATGAGTGATAATTAATTCTAGCACTTCCAAAATGCAGCAGGTGCCTCACTGGCTGTGCAATGTATGTAGGAGTGCCACCTTGTATAAAAATGATCCTACCCACATATCCCCACTACAATAAACAAGGCCGTCAACCCGCACCACGCAGTTACATTAGGAGAATAAAGTTGTACAGGATTTTCTGTTGTCCATATTCTGCAATTCTGTGAATGGATGTGTCCTTGGAGATGGAAATGGGCTTCGTTTGTCCACAGAACATTCCATAGCCATTTACTGTTGACTTTCATGCGAGTAAACATTTCTCTTACTGACAAGTCAGCATAAACAAACTCCTGGAATGGGTAATTTCAAATGGATAGCAATGATTTTGTCACCAGTCTACTGACTGGTTTGATGTAGCCTGCCATGACTTCCTCTCCTTGCAAATCTCTTCATATTAGAGCACTACTCACACCAAATTTTGCTCAATTATTTTTTGGGTGTATTCCAATCTCTGTCTTCTCCTGCAGTTTATACACCCTACAGCTCGCTCTAGTTCCATGCGAATTTTCTTGATGTGGTAACACATGCCCTACCAACCTGTTCCTTCTTCTTGTCAATTTTTTCCACGTATTCCTGTCCTTGCCAAGTCTGCATAAAATCTCATTTCTTATCTCATCAGCCTCCCCCCCCTTTCCCACCCAATTGTCAGCATCCTTATACAGCACCATATCTCAAATACTTTGATCCTCTTTTCAAATATTCCCCAATCCATGATTCACTTCCATCCAAAGTTGCACTACATCAGTATATTCTCAAGAATTTCTTCCTCAAAATTAATTCCACTGTTTGATACTAACGGATTTCTTCATATTAAAAAGTTCTCAACACAGTTTCAGGAAGGGTAAGTCTACAATAACAGCCATAGCCACATTTATTCAAGCAGTATTGAATAAACTTGATGATGGAAACAAAGTTATTGGCAACTTTCTAGACCTATCTAAGACTTTTGATACGGTAAATCACTCCATTCTTCTACATGAGTTATAAACTTATGGGGTCAGAGGAGTGGCATCAGATTTGTTAAGATCGTACCTTGCTGACAGGAGACAATGTGTTAAGTTGTATCATACAACCGGAGGACTTATACAAACAGTAAAATCATCTTATAAAATTCTTAACTGTGGAGTCCCTCAGGGAACTATTATTGGGCCTTTTCTGTTCATTGTGTACGTCAATGATATAATAATTCCAAAAAATGCAGACCTTGTGAATTATGCCGATGACACCTCCTTCATAAGCTGGGGCCCTACAAAACAGCTAGCAGTGCAAAATAATATGAAGAACACTAGCCTCATCACAGAATATATGACTAAAAATAAATTGGCATTAAATAAGAAAAGACAATTCTCATGGAGTTTATGCTAAATTACAAATCAAGACAAGTGGATACTGAGCTAGAGTTATCAATTGAAACAATTGATAAACATAAATTCTTGGGTATTTTAGTCGATGAACATCTTACAAGGAAGGAGCACATCAGCTACATGTGTAAAAAAATCTTGTGTAATACCTACCTGCTAAAACGCCTTTCTAGCATAATAGCGTCACCAGTCTTAAGACAAATCTATTTTGGTATTATACACTCCCACCTACAATACGGTATTGAGATTAGGGGCGGGGCACCAACGGTATACACGGATAGGGCTTTTAGAGCACAGAAGAGAGCAGTTAGGATAATAGCGAATATTAGTAAAGATCAATCCTGTAGAGAATACTTCATTAAGTATAATATACTAACAGTGTATTCATTATATGTTCTAAGGACTATACTGTTTGTAAAAGAAAATATGGAGCACAGTATAATAAATAGTGATATCCATAGTTATAATACAAGGAAGAAAGAGGATTACCACATAAAATTCAGAAATAAAATAAAAAAGCAACTGATCATAATCCATTTTCCGCTGGAAGATTTTTTTACAACAGACTGCCAAATACCATAAAATGTTAAAAGGACACATATTTAAAATAAAATTAAAGCAGCTGTTAATTGCTAATTGTTTGTACTCCATCAAGGATTTTTAATGCTGTATGTACTTTATTTCTACTACTAAACTATTATTATTGTTCATGTATGTACTGACTGACTATGTCCACGACTGTAAAAGTTATTATGGACAAATAAACCATTATTATTATTATTATTATTCATATGTGCTAATCTGCCCATTATACCCTCCTTGTTTCATCTATCACGACTTGCCTCCAATGTTGACATAAAGGTTATCACTAATCTCATTTATGCTGCTCCTTATTACTTCCATCTTTCTTCACTCTCAAGCCATATTCTGTACTCATCTGACTGTTTATTCCATTCAACATCTCCTGTAATTCTTCTTCACTTTCACTGAGGATAGCGACGTTATCAACGCATCTCACCACTGATATTCATTCTGTTGTGACTTGGCAAGACAACCAAGCCACTAGGAGGAGGAAGCCGAAAGGCACGCAGGCTGGCGTGAGGTCTGGAACTGAACAAGGACGTTATAGTAGGAAAAAACGTACGTAACTACTGGAATACCTAACTTTAATCCATAATTGGTGAACATCGGTCTGACGGTACATGCATCACAAGATAAATAGCAAATGATAATGGCGCCTTGCTAGGTCGTAGCAAATGACGTAGCTGAAGGCTATGCTAATTATCGTCTCGGCAAATGAGAGCGTAATTTGTCAGTGAACCATCGCTAGCAAAGTCGGCTGTACAACTGGGGCGAGTGCTGGGAAGTCTCTCTAGACCTGCCGGGTGGCGGCGCTCGGTCTGCAATCACTGACAGTGGCGACACGCGGGTCCGGCGTATACTAGCGGACCGTGGCTGATTTAAAGGCTACCACCTAGCGAGTGTGGTGTCTGGCGGTGACACCACACATTCACCCTCAATTTTAATACCACTCCTGAATCTTTCCTTTATTTCTGCCACTGCTTCTTTGATATATATATACATATTGAAAAGCAGAGGGTGAGAGACTGACACACTATTTCACACCCTTTTTATTCTGAGCACTTCGTTTTTGGTCTTCCATTCTTATTGTTCCCTCTTTGTTTTTATACATGTATGTATGTTAACCATCTTTCGCTACGGCTTGCTCCTTTTTTTCTGAGAATTTTGAACACATTACACCATTACATTCTTGAATGCTTTTTTTGTCAACAAATCCTATGAACATATCTACATTTTCCGTAATTCTTGCTTCCACTATCAAGACTAATGTCAGAATTGCCTCTCTGGTGCCTTTACCTTTGCTAAAGCCAAACTCATTCTCATCTAACAGATCATCATTTTCCTTCTCCGTTCTTCTGTATGTTATTCTTGCCAACAACCTGGACTGTTAAGCTGTCTGTACATTAGTTTTTGCAGTTATCTGCCTTTGATATCTTCAGAATTGCACGAATGATATTACTCTCAGTGTGTATTATCCACTACTCTGTCACATAACATTATATAGATTCCCAGACATTCTTAATCACTCTCAAACTCAATATTTGTTGTTTAGTTACACTTCCTATAGGCTTCTCTCACACACATTAACACCATATATAAACTATATACTGTTATTTATTATGAGATATTTTTGTCTTCAAATTGAATTTGTAAACTACTATTGATATATACATTGCTGTTCACAGTTTTATTAAAACTGGTTCACTGAATTGGACTGAACAAGATTCACAGTCTGTAATTTTGTTTAGAGCCTCAATACACCTTTATATGCCACATTATGCCAGCTGCAGGATGCACATCATGACAACAGCCCACAAAGGTGCCTTGCCACACAACATCTATGCAGGCATTCAATATTGCCTTGAAAGATTGAATACATACTGCAACTCCACAAGCTACAACAGCATCAAAAGTTGGCAAATTAATCACTATGTTCTCACAAGAAGAATAGGCACCAACAGTATTGGGGAAGTCCTTATGACACTCGAAAAGGCTAGTGTGATGGCAAACTAAGCAAACAGTGCATACGGGAATGCAAGGAAAATCCACATAACCAAAAATTGTCAGTGGAAAGGAAACTTGCCACATCATAACAGAATAAAGAAGGGAAACACCAAATCATACCAACATAAAGACAATCAACAGTGTTCCCAAGATGTGAGCTATTTGTAATGACATTTTAAATGAGTTGCCTACAATTCCTGTAGCACAGGATGGGCAAGAACTGTAGTTGTAGTGAATTTCTCTAGAGAAAAATTTGAAGAAAGAGCCCATTAGGTGGCCAACAAGAAACAACCTTGTTGGTTTCAATACATTGATATATTCGTTATATGGCCTTGTGGTGAAAAAGAACACTCATATTTCTATATTTCCTAATTTTGTATATATTAATTCTAATACAAAGTTCACTATACAAAATGAGAAAGAAGTTAAAATTTCACTTTTGGATGTATGGGTACCTAGAAAACTATAAGGAACTTTAGGGTACAATGTTTACAGAAAGCGCACTCACATGGACAGAGGTACCTTCACAAAATTTCCAGTTACCATCCTCAGCAGAAAAGAGAAGTTATTTAAACATTCGTGGACAAAGCTATTTAAAAACACTCGGAACCACAGTACTCAGAGGAAAAGCTTGATAATATACACACTACTTTCAACAGAAACGGCTGCTCTGACAAAGAGATAAATAGGACACTACCACTAAAAGATCTGGAGCTTCTGATGGAAAAAAAACTAAAGGAAAATTTCCCTCAAATTCATAGAAATGGTCACAGATTTTATCAGCAGAGCACTAGGAAAACACAGTATTCACACAGTGTTTAAACCAATAAGAAAGTTGCACAAGTCTTTGAATACTGTAGAGGGCCATAGCCCATGCTTGCCACAGCTAGAGAACATAAAATCCCTTACACATGCAGTCGCACTGGAAGCATGAGGGGGAGTTGGAAAATAAGTTTCTCCTGCCGACTGTGGGCAGAGTTGTGTGATACAGGCAAAAGACGACACGGCAGGTGAACGCGCATCTACATCTACATCTACATCCATACTCCGCAAGCCACCTGACGGTGTATGGCGGAGGGTACCTTGAGTACCTCTATCGGTTCTCCCTTCTATTCCAGTCAATGTGCACGACACTGATACACCATTGAGTAGATATCGCCCGCGATCAAGCAGTGCCTGCACAAAGCGGAGGCAAGCCATTCACAGTCTTTTCCTGGAGCTATGGAGAGAAGGTGCATTTATGGAGTCATGGTCAAAGGCAGAAGTGAGAGCTGTTATCTCCTATGAATGGGCATGTGAAGTATCAGGCACAGAAATTCATAACTGCCTTGTTGAGGTGTGTGGGTCAGATGTGATGTAGAGGCAACAGGTGCAGCGATGGTGTCAGCAATTCCGTGATGGACGATGTCAGCACGCGTAAGACATACCGAGACCTGGATGGACGCGCATGGCCACTACAGATGCACATGTCCGGAAGGTGGATGACATGATTAAAGCGAACCGGCGCACCACCATCGATGGGAGTAGCAGCAGAACTTCAATTAGGACATGAGCGAGCTCACAAGATCATCCACGACATTTTTCGATACAGGAAGGTGTCAGCATGATGGGTGTCCCGCCAACTGACCCCGACACTCATGGAACGATGCATGGCATTCAGCCTGGAACAGCTTGTGCATTACCATGAATCTGGCAATGACCTTTGTTTCGGATTGTGATGGGGGATGAAATGTGGGTCCACCATTACACGCCCGAATTGAAGGCCGCGTCCGTGGAGTGGAAACATCCATCATCACCTGTCTGAAAGAAGTTCAAGAGCGCTCCGTCTGCAGGTAAAGTGCTACTCACCATTTTCCGGGACGCCAAAGGAGTTTTGCTGCTGGACTTTCTGGAGGATGGAACCATCAATGCTGCGTGGTACTGAGCCACTCTGTCGAAACTGAAATAGGTGATTCAGAAAAAGCAGCTTGGCCTTCTCAGATCTGGCGTTCCGCTGTCGGATGACAATGCGAGACCACACATGGCGACGGCAACACAAAACCATATTGAAACTCTTGGTTGGGAGTGCTTACACCGTCGGCCATACAGTCCGGATCTCACACCAAGTGACTTCCACCTGTTTCTTGTTTTGAAGAAGACTCTCGGCGGAAGGTGCTTTGACAGCAATGCTGACGTCAAACAAGCCGTTCCATGCTTCTCTCATATGCAATGCCCTGAGTTTTTCCTGGAAGGATTTTTGAAGCTTATAAAGCGGTATGACAAATGTCTCAATGTACTTGGAAATTAAGAAAAATAAAGATATGTCTTATCTGTAATATCTCATTCCCCCCCCCACACACACACACACAACTCTGACCACAGTCGACAGGGGAAACTTATTTTCCAACTCCCCCACGTACAAAGAGCAACTGTCATCTAGCAAATAGAGATAAATCTGCAGTAGTGTATTATGAACTGGAACCAGATACCCACCAAATTAGTTTCTCCACGCCACGGTTTTATCCAGATCCAATCGTTACTACATTAGGATTTGCAAAGGGGGAACAGAAAATAAAAAGCACAAAAACAATTTTAATGCGAAAGAAGAAGAACGTAAATTAGACAAGTTGTTGGCCTCAGTGTAAAATATAGCAAACTTACAAACTTTCCCCACTACAAGCTTCCTAACACAAGTCAGCATGGCTCTGCGATCTTAAGCAGCAGTCTGATGACGTCACAACCCAGCTGCTGCATAGATGTATAACAACACTTTGGCTTGCTGAGCACTTACAGGCCTGAAATTGCTATCTGGGTCTTTACAGCCTATGATGATGTCTCCAGCATTTGGAAACAAAGCACTGGCCACAGAAATATGCCTTGGACAATGGTCCAATATCCGTAAAACAAAATTACCAAGGATGCAAATATAGTCCACGAGAGCCTGCACTGCATGATAAAATAAATACTAACCACAGACAGCAGACACACGACATGATGGTGAAACAGGCAAAAGCCTAACAAGCAAGAGGAAGATAGATGGTGTATGCATTTTAATGATTTTTCATTATATCTCATGTTGTGTAATTATCTTATGTAATCTGGTATTTTTTACAAGTAGCATGTGTCTTAATTAGCTATCATTATCAAGGAACCTGAGTACCATAATTTAGTGGAATACTTAGATGTCAATAAACAATCATTTGTTGTCTTGCCCCAGAGAAGAGAATGATTTTAACAGAAGATTATGATGTGACAGACTCTCAGTCTGCTTATAAAATGTACTAAGGTGTAGTACATTTGTACACTATTGCTTTCTCCTTCACACAATTCATCCAGCATTTCCCTATATAATGCACCATACATCATGCTACATAAACTTACACGACTTCTCATTTTTGATAAATACTTCAATTTGCAGGCAGTCACTGACTACTCTCCATGATACTTCAACTGGGCACCTGCCAGTCATCCCCGGGTGAGACATCAAAGTCTGACCAAGCCTTCGCCCATTCCACAACTCCCTAGCAAGCTGCGTGTACTTTTTGGACATGCTTTATAACTGTGTTGACTGTGTGAATACACTATCAGGCAAGCACCACTGTCACTGGCGCAATTGTGGAACTCGGCTGCCCTAGAGTTGCCATTTATTGTGACCATCTGTGTACTCTTCTGACTTCGTTTAGAATAAATCATAGATTTGATAAAGTTGCACAAACTATACAACTGGTACTCACTATTGCATTTCATCAGATTCGCTGCCACGTGTATGAGGGGAGTTCAATAAGTAGACAATACGTTTTTCTGAAAGCTGGACAGTTTTATTCAGGATTCAAATACAACATATTATTCCCCATTCCTTTGGCTACAAAACCCTATATTTCAACATAATTTCCAACCAATGCGACAGCCTCGAAGTCAGAAGTTGCGAGATCCAGGCTGTTAGGTGGATGATAAAAGAACAGTCTAATAAAGTTTTGTGAGCTTCTCTCAGCTATGCAGGCTTATGCGAGGCCTTGCACTGTCATGAAGAAGGAGAAATTCATATGTATTTTTGTGCCGACAAACACGCAGAAGTAGTTCACAATTTCCTGGGGGTGTGCACAGGCAGCCAGTATGTAGGAGATGGAACAGGTTTTTGCAAGCTTGTCCCAATGACAGATGCCTTCCCCAATGACACTCCGTGGTTTTGTTCACTGCCAAGTCTCCACAGACATTCTGCAAGTGCCTATAAGTATCTGCAAGGCTCTGGTTTTCCATCAAAAGAAACTCAATGACAGCTCTCTGGTTGGAATGCACTTCTGTTACAGGCACCACTCTGAAGGCCACATACAGAGCTGCTGCCTACCAAAACGTCATGCAACTATTGGAGCTGAAGCACGAATATTTCATGATGTCCCACAACAAATACTTCAACCAAAATTGGCCAAGAAAAATAATGTGTTTCATTACTTATTGAATACCCCTCATATTTCCACGGTTTCTTTAATAACAGTCTCAAAAAGAAGTAGCTTTGGTCAAAATTATTATTTATCACACTAATACCCAGTGGAGGTACAATGCTCAGTGATAACAGACTTGATTGGTTGCAAAAGCCGGGTGCAGCATTGGCGTTTGGTACAGTGGTCTTCCAAAGAGCGTGTGGTCTGGCCTAAGCAAGCCATACCACACTGACAAAGTATTTTTGTAAATTCCAGTCTGCCTGCTTAGCTGAGTGGTAACATATCTGTGTACCATGCAGTGGAACTGGGTTCAAATCCCAGCCAGGTTGGAGATTTTCTCCCCTCTTGGACTGCGTGTTGTGTTGTCGTCATCATCATCTCATCATCGTCGATACGCAAGTCGCCCAATGTGGCGTCACCTGAAATAAGACTTGCACCCTGCAGCTGAACTCCCCGGGGATGGGACCGCCGGGCCATCAATGCTACACGATCATTTCTAAATTCCAGCCTCCTGCAATTACAAGTCATCCTTCACTGATCCCAGTAGTTCTGTAATCTTAAATGGTTGTCAGAAAACAACGTTAACCTGAAATTTCTATAGCATTCTGGCTATTTTGAAAGAAATATTGCTGATAAAGAGAAGGAAAGCTAAAGAGTTTGGTAGTGTGCTCTCCTCTTTATCCATTTCCTGGTTTCTGGCTTTAAATGACATTTAGTGTGCTTCATGAACAACACAGTCACTGGCAAATGCTTACAACTATGCTGAGGGATACTATATGGACTATCAAATGCAAGTTCACCATATGGAATATGTGGAAGAATAATTTAAATATTATTGACTTTTGATCACAAATAGTGGAGATTAACAATCACATGCGGGAATGGCTTTCAGCTTATGTGAGCACATGTACATTTGATGCTTTTGTGTGAATATCAATGGTCGAAAAAGTATACTGTAAACAATAATATGTCACAAATGGCTGAATATTTATTACATTAGATGTTATGGAAACTACATTTGTTTGCAATGCGAGAATAACAAAGCACCTTGTGAACAGGAACTGGGTGCCATGCAAGTATCACGAACTGTGCTTATCAGAACAAAATATATGTTTAAAAGCTATATCCATCAAGAAAGATGATTAGTGGACATGAATTATTGTTAGCAACAATTAAAGTTAACTTACAAATAAATTAGCTTTGTCTGCTGTTAAATTTTCACCTATAAACCATTAAACCATCTTTGAGCAAGCCACAATGACTAATGGAGAAAAACTCCCATCCACCTTATATACTGGCAGGGCGAGCCAAGTTCATGAGCCCACAGTGAATTGAATGACTGTGGAAGAAATACCACACAGGTGGCAGAGATACATGCTACCATGACCCCTTGTGTTTCAGAATTCTGGTTGACATGGCAACGATACTGTTATCTTTAAGAATTAACTATTCCACTGGCAAATTCCAAATTTTGTCAAGGCTAAGACCATCTTCATGATAAATTAAATACATCCTCAAATGTATTTCAATAGCTTCCCTGAAAACTGAATCCCAGAACGGATGAAACAGACATTCAAATCTGACTGTTCTTCCCGTCGGCTCAATGGCTTCCCTGTCCACAGTGCTCGGCTCCAAAATATTTGTCAGGCTGTAGTAAGTGAGTATAGTGTCGATGTTCCACACAATGTACATAAAATATGTCTTATAGACAACAAACCATACTGATAGAACATCTTATAAACACTTACCTTCTGTAGATTCAAGTCAACCTTCAAGAGTCAATGAGTGTGGCTATCTTTGGAGCTGATAGAGAAATAGCTTTGCTTATGTTTAGAGAGGATACAACATAGTTTAGAAGAAAGTAGGAGGGTCATAGACTTGAATCTTTCCTTTTCAGCCTCTTGAGGTGGGAGACACACATTCAGTTTTAGTTTCAAGTCTCACGGCTCTTGCACGATGGATAGCTGTTATCGCCAAAAACGTTTTTGAGATGTTCAAATTTTTCCTGTAGACAGTCCTTATCAGCAATCATATGTGCCCCTTGAATAAGTTTGTTGGGAATGCAATTGGCCTGCACTTGATGATGACAGCTGTCTGCTAGCAGGTGAATATCCATGCCCCAGCATGTTGTCAGTTTTAGATGCACAAAGACATATACCCCAGGATGTTGTCAGTTTTATGCTGAACGAAGACGTACATGCTTTTCCGGCCCCAAAGTGAATTTGACGTTCCCGTGACTGGAGTTTAGATGGCTCCATAGGGCCACTCTAAACAAGTGTCATTCACATACCTCCAACAGATAACGAGCTTAAAACTTGCAGAGTCCAATGCTTTCTCCTCAAAATCTTCATGGAGATTAAGAACTTTACCAGAGGTTCACATGAGTGGTTTCAAAATGTGCACATTCAGGAAGTTTACAGCTATTAATGAACTACATGAATGCATGCTGTTGGTGAAACGGAGCAAGAGACTGAGTGTTTCACAGATCAAGCGTGTGAACACTATAGACACTAGTCAACAACATTCAATATTCTGTTAATAAGTGTGATATCATTATGTTCTGCTGCTCTGATTACAACATGGAGCTGCAAAATGACTCGTGCACAAAATAAAAATGAAGAGGTACAAAAATAAACTGTACTCTACCTTTCTGATTCACTGCCATTACTTGTAAACTGTACTTGTACTTCATGTTTGAGCTCCTGAAAGAAGAATTAAAAACATCTATTACAACAACAACAACAACAACAACAACAACAATAATAATAATAATAATAATAATAATAATAATAATAATCAGGTTCACTGCTACTGTATGGTGCTGCAGCATGAACCATTTGTAAAGCTAATGCGAACACTGTTCCAACAGCTGAAATGAGATATCTACAGAATGTTAAAGAATTCTCTCTCTCAGATGCGTCCCAGTTATCAACATATGGAAATAAGTAAATGCGAAAGCAGTGCCAGATGTCTCATCTCATTACTCAAAATGGCTTCAACACGTACAATGGTGGTGCCGAAGATGAAAATACATGGTTATCCTAAATGATGAAACACTTTCAAAAATTCATATGTATTCAAGTAAAAATCCAAAATGAACAAACTTTACACCAATTAAAAGAGGAAGTTTCAAAGTTTTTGGTGGGCGGTGGCAGGCAGGCGATGATTGTTTCAGAAGCGGCCAGTAGCTTTCGTGCGGCAATAGGCCACCATTCCATTTCACTGTCAGTTGTGAGTGAGATGGTGACTGTGGAGCACAAGGTTTTCTGCATTCTTGAGTTCGGATAAAGTGAGTCAAAAAGTGCAGTGCAGCGAGCATTTTGTACCAAATTAGGTATTCGACCACCAACTCGCAAAAGCATTAGCCATAGGTTTGAGCAATTTAAACAGCCTGGGAGTGTGTGCAAAGGAAAAAGCACAGGCCGATCACGTGTGTCAGAGGACGATGTCCGACCGATTCAAGAGTTTTGTGCCCAGTCCCAATAAGTCTACCAATGGAGCCAGTTGAGAACTTTGTATACTCCAACCAACTATATGGAAAGCTCTGAGATGGCGTCTGCTGTACAAGCTGTACCAATTCCAACTTGTGCAGGCTCTCAACCCTAGTGACAAAAGAAAAGTGTCTCGCATTTTGTGGTTACGTGCTCAGAAAGATGGAGGATGAAGCATTTCTAAGGCACAGACACAATGTTCGCATATGGGGTTTGGAAAATCCAGATTCACCACTGCAATACAAAAGAGACTCACCGAAGATCAACGTGTTCTGTGCCGTATCCCGTACAAAGGTTTACGGGCCATTTTTCTTTACAGAAAGAACTGTAATGGGAATCACATACCTGGACACGTCGGAAAAATGGCTGTTACCTCAAGTTACGGAAGATTTCCAGGACTTCATTTTCAAACAGGACAGAGCTCCGCCCCATCGGGACTGTGATGTGCGAGCTTCCTCAATGCCGGATCTGTCGCGGGGGACTCAAAGACCTGGCTCTGCACTTCTGGCCATCGAGATCTCCCGATCTCACACCCTGTGACTATTTCTTATGGGGTGTGAAAGAACCTGTTTACATCCCACCTCTACCAATCACTCTGAACAATCTACGGAACCGGATCACTGCTGCCGTGCACTCAGTAACAGCAGATATGCTTCCCACATGTGGGATGAGTTTGGCTACCACACATGTTTGCCATTCAGCCAACGGTGGCAACACTGAACATTTATAACATTTATCTTATTTCTAATTATTAAATAATTATTAAAAGCTAATTAATTACTAATTAATTACAAATTATTACAAAATATTAAATAGATATCCAACATTACGGAAAAAAAACTCTGAAACTTCGTCTTTTCATTGGTATAAGGCTTTTTAATTTTGGACTCGAATAAATACGAAGTTTTTAAAATGGGTTCACCATTTGGAATAACTTGTATACAATTCCTGTGCGAAAAGCCATGCAGGCTGTCTGTGAAAGCATTGGAGTGACTCATGAAACTGGACATAATTCAGGCAATTAATTATAATTGAATTAAAGTTGAAGGTGAAAAACAGTAATCATCTGATGGGTTTTATGCAACCTACCACAGTTTCCTCTCCTGTGCTGACCTCCACATCTCAGAACAGCACCTCCACACAACCTCCTCAGTTATTTGTCATACGTATTTTAATCTCTATCTTCCTCTAAAACTCTCGCTCTCTACGGCTCCTTCTAGTACCGTGGAAATTATTCCTTACTGCATTTGTCGTGTGCTAAATACTGTATCAACTGCACCTCAGTTTGGTCTAAAAGGACAGTGTGTTTCTAGCAAGGTATTTACCAACAGGCAGCAGATAGTGAGACAAAATTCTGGCCATTTGCAGGACAGTATCTTCAACAACCATTACCTCAGCACTCATACCAATTTCTTCCACTATCAGACTACCATTATACCAATTCTTACTAACAGGTCTGAGGCCACACCTACAGATGACATCTAAAATTGCTCGAGAAATATCGTAAGTGTTCCCTCGGGAAAATACTCAAAGGGAAATGGCAAGACCAGTGTGCCAATATCAGTAACCTGCTGGAAACAAATACTACCAGCATGGAGCCCATCATTATCAAACATCTACTTCGACGGGTTGTTCGTATTACCCGCATGCCTGATAGATACCTACCACCACAAATAATGTACTCCAAATTCAAAAATAGACAACAAAAGCAAGGAGGGCAACTGAAACTGTACAAGAACAATGAGAAATACTCTTTAAAAAGGGCAAAACAGACACCAGTATTTGGGAAACCACTGCCAATGATTGTCCAACACCATGTCCAACTGTTTGTGGTTGTTCACAGTACTTTGAACAATTACGGCAAAGACTGAGATTGAATACATGGAACCTTAGAATATGGCAAGAAAATCTCATGACAAACAACCCCGTACAACCCGTGGTTAGAATGGACAGAATGTGCCCTCACTATAATAGAAAATGTGCTTCCACAGGATCTATACATGGACAAGGAAAAAAAAAAAAAAAAAAGAATTCTCAGATTTTTGCCAGTTTTTCAGGTTAAAAATACACTTCTTTCCAGGTGAGAAATACACTACTCCCTGGGTAAAAGTACATCTTTTCCCATTCCCATGTTACGTGACAACATACTTCACCCCAGAGCTGTCAAACTTATCAATGCTTTGAATGATAAGGGATTTATACGCTGGCATAAAACTATTCAGCACTTCAGGGAATGAAACCTAGTAAAAAAACAACGCATTTTGAAAAGAGCTTTGATGCTTGGCAATATGTACATTGCTTATTTTTGTATTATGAAAGTATTAATGCAAATTCTGTCAAATAAAGCCAGGTAGTTTCCAATGCTCTGACACTGAGATTGTGATGTGCTTTTGTTAGCCAATCAAAGCTCACATCACATGATCTTGCCAGCTAATGACAGCAGGTATTCAGAGCATGTAGTCAGCCAATAGCAACATGACTTAAATAGCATGAACATACAAATAGGAAAAGTTTATCATTCAAATTAATTCATATACAGTGTAGTTACAAGAAAAGCTAAGCTGTCATGTACAATATTGGTGTTTTTAGCATGTGTTACCATTTAAGACATATCAAACACAAATGTGCCAGTAAAATTTTAAGTAATGGAATAAACAGCCAGTGTTTGGACCCAAATTTTTTTCTGAGTGGCTGGTCCTCAAAGTGCTGAGTTCTGAATGAGAGTCAAACACTTCTTGATTTAAGAAATTCATCACATGTTCCCACACATAACTTAATCCATCTTGCATAACAGGAAATTTAATTTGAAAGCAACACTTTTCAAACCACCATTCACAATATTTTCCCACGACCTTGTTAGAAACGTAAACATCTGTGACATCAAAAGCAATTAGTTGTCATGAAGTATTGCGTAGTCTTTGTCCTAAAGCCTTTGACACATTTTGCTGATGGCAGACACTTGTGTTTACTGCATTTTGTTGTGGTAAATGGCACATTTTGTTTACAGGTTCTTTTTTCTAGTCTCTCTCTCTCTCTCTCTCTCTCTCTCTCTCTCTCTCTCTCTCTCTCTCTCTCTTTCGCATTTTATTGCTGCAGTATTATTTTGCAGTAGTGGGCTAACATAAAATTTTTTGTTAGAATACCAGTTCTTACCAGTCAAAATTACAAAAATTTAACTGGAAATTAAAACATTAAAAAAATACCTAGAATCTTAAGAAATTCCTAGGTTTTTCCCAGATGAAAAAATTCCTGCGTTTCCTGGTTGTGTATACATCCTGTTCCAGCATTGGTCTCCCCAGCCAGTCAGGAACTAAAAAAGGACAATGATTCTCAGGGAAGATAAAAAGAAATACTCATTAATGAGTCAATGTCTATTCTGATAATTCCTTGCTGTCTCAACAAATGTACTGCAAATCTGTCACTTCTTCTGACAAGTGGTCTTCATTCATTCATTCCTTTCCTCAACATTCCTGCAAAGTATTTCATCATTTCCTTTCAGTCCATTTAATTTTCAGCATCTTACACACTTTGATTCTCTTCTTTTCTGGTTTTCCATGATCCACGTTTCACTTCAATACAATGCTGCACAAGTATAATCTTAGAAATTTATTACTAAAATTAAAGCCAATATTTCTCAATAGCAGACCTCTTTTGGTGAGTAATGCCATATTTTTCTGTGCTAGATTGCTTTTTTATATCTTTATTGTTTCATTCATTGTGTGTGTTATTTTGCTTCCAAAATAGCAAAATTCATTCACTTTATCTACCACATCAATAACAATTTTGGCGTCGCGTCCACTGCTAATCTCATTTCTACTGCTCCTCAAAGTTTTTTTTTTTTTTTCTTTACTTTTCAATCCATATTTCACACTCAGTATATCGTAAATCCCATTTAATCTTCCTCCTTCCACAGAGCAGACCACTGTCCTCATTAATAACCTATCACTCTGATTTTCATCCCACTTCTGCATCTTCTGTTTCTGTAAATGCTGCTCTGATATATAGTAAGGAGAAAAGTACTTCCGCGTCAATGCCCTTTTTAATCCACACACTTTTCTCTTAATTTTACATTCTTCTAGTTCCTTCTCAGTTGTTGTATATATTTTATATTCCCGATCTTAATCTAGTTAGTTAGGCAAAAATCGAACAGTGGAATCTTCAGGTAGGAATATCAGCAATGAAGGAAAAGACAGATTGCTATTTACCGTAAAGAACACACGTCAAGTTGCAGACAGGCACATTAAGACGCACTTACATAAAGCTTTCACACACACACACACACACACACACACACACGCACACACACACGCTGGAGTTGGTGGTCATGTGTGTGTGAGGTGTGCTTACTTGCATGTACAACTGGATTCTCTCTCTCTTTCACTGATGAAAGCTTTGGCCAAAAGCTTTATATAAGTGTCTTTTTGACTCCATCTGTCTGCAACCTAATGTGTCTTCTTTGCTGTAAGTAGCACTCTGTCTTTTCCTTCATTGTAGTTACGTAGGCAGTTAGTTTCATGTTACATGGGTCATTTGCACAATACATTGTAATGATGTGGACTGAGTCACCTTACATTCTTATTGCACATTGATTTGAAAATATGGTTACATGCAGACCATTTAAAGTACTTTTTTACTTTTTTATTTTTTTAAATTCACAGATGTGAGTTAAACAATGGAAACTATGGGTTGGAATAACAACAATATTAGGAAATTCTTACTCACCATAAAGATGACAAAATGAGTTGCACACAGGCACAACAAAAAGACTGTTTCACATTTAGCTTTCTGCCGATGCCTTCTTCAGAAAAGAAATCATACATACATTCACACAGTATCTCAACATGTTATCTTAACAGTGAGTAGCAATCTACCCTTTTCCTAGTATTGAAGATGTGAATTAGTACTTTCTATCCACCACCTTTTACAGCTTGCAGTAATTAAACTTCTTCTATGAAATGGAAGGAGTTGTCAACAAGAAACTTTTTCAATTTGTTTTCAAATTCTACTTTGCTGTCTGTCAGACATTATGTATCACTGGGTAAGTCATCAAAAATTTTGGTTACAAAATTGTGCACCTCTCTTTGTGCTTAAGACTACATCAATGTAGAGTAATTGCTGCCAGTTTTTTCTTGTAGTATCGTAATTAGGTATATCATTGTTCCTTTTGAACTGCAGAAGATTGTTTACAGCAAACATCAAGAGGGAATAAATACACTGTGAAGCAGTAGTCAAAATGCATAGCTCCTTAAACAGATGTTCACAAGATGATCATGGGTGAGTACAACATATTATTCTTACAGCACTTTTTTTTGCAATGATGACTTTCTTTGTTAAAGACATGTTATCCCAGAACATTATTCTATACAACATTATTGAAGGAAAATATGTGAAATATGTCAAGTTTCTAATCTGTCCCCCCCCCCCCCCCCCCACCCAATATTTACAATGATTCTAAGTGCAAATTTGTTCAGCTAATTTGTTTTAGAAGTTCCAAAACATGGTTTTCACCTCATCAATATGACACCTAAAATTTTTGAAGTCTCAACGCTATTTATTATTTCGTCACCAGACAGACTTTACTGAGAATCTCAAACATCTAGCATCACTTTACATTTCTGAATGTTTCTTCTAGGTTGAAAAATACTATGAATGTTTCTCAAGTTTTCTTGGGCCTTTCATCAATTATCAAGCAAACACACCGACACTTGTTCCAATTAATTGCTGGTCATTTTTGGAAGGCAGAAGAGTCTGTTGAGAGTAACTCCACAACTACTCTTGCCAATGTAATTTATTGTAATGATCACAATTATGATACAGTATAATTCTCTTTCATTTCATTTATTAAATGTGTAATTTCTAACCAATATTCTTCCTTGTTTCACAAGAATGTTTGTCTCTTGTTTTCAGCTGACTACAATCTGGGAACGCTTTCAAATGTTATTCTAGTATATAAAGGCAGATCGAAATTTTCATTCACAAAGCATTTCGCTAATCACACAGTCACAAATAACCAAATAATATATTGTTTTTTGTGCTGTGTTCAGGGTCATATAATACATTTTGCAAGACAATGTTTTCGCCTTTGACTGTTAACTTTGAGTAAAACCCACCACTAATATTTATGTATGACACAGAATGCTTAAATTTTTTTACATGTTCTTAGGCATAAAATCTTTCACATGAAAATGACCATTTGATCTATACATAATTTTTCAATGATTAAGAGGCAAAACAACAGACTTCGAAAATAACAGGACAAAAAAGTGGAATTTTATACACAAGTCTTGGGAACCATTAGTATTCAAGAATATTATACTGCCAGTTACAGTAGATGGTTCAGCTAGTGAGTCAAATGAAAACCTTAAATTTGTAATAACAAATAGAAATTTCACGCCGTTATCCTGTAAGTTGGTAAACGTGCTACAAACAGTGTGCAGAATTGCCTGTAGGTGGCAGCATAGTGTAGATGCACACACACCCTCGCACTATCAGTATAAAGATGGCCGCCCCACTTGCGACTTGCACCAGGGAAGAACAGCGTTCTGTTATTCGGTTTTTGCATAGTGAAGGTGTGACGAATGAAGGTTCAGTAGAGTGATGCATGTATGTCACAGCCGCATGTCTACGAATGGAGTAGGAAGTTCGCAAGTGGTGTGACTTCAGTGGAAGATGCTCCTCATCCAGGTCAGGCACAATGAGTTGTGACTCCACAGAACATTGCAGCAGTTGAAGCCATAGTAAAGGAAAACTGCCGAGTGACACTGAATGACTCAATGGGAGGAAAGAAGTTCCGTTCTGATGAAAATGTACGCCACGCGGTGCATGAGTGGTTGCACAGACTACCAAAAGAATTTTTTTCTACAGGAATTTATGCACTTTGTAAGTGCTGGAGGATTTGCATTTGGGGGAGATTATGTTGAAAAGTGATACAGCTTTGTACCACTTCTGCACAATAAATAATATTTAAAAAAATATTTAAGGTTTTCATTTGACTCACCCTCGTACACTATGAGCACTTCCTTTGCTAATTAATTTTGCCTGTACACAATTAGCCACTGTTGGTTTGCTAATTTGCAAGCAGGGGTGCACTAGGATATATACCCCCCTTTTCCCCCATGTAGTAGACAATCTACAAATGATGTACGAGGAACTCATTGTGCCTCACACGAGAGAATAATAGGTATTAATGTTAAAGTGAAAGAAAATGGTTACCATAATGGAGAAATTTTATGAGGTGATACTAGCCTTATTAGAATCTCACACAAAATGAAACCAGATTGGCACTGTTCATTTTCCATTAAATGCGTGTGATATCTTTTGTGTATTCAGGAAATAATTTATAAACTGATCATTAATACAGTCTATATTAGCAGTCGACAAAGTGTGGCCCACTGGCTACATCCAGCCCAAATCAGGTATGTGTGTGGCCCACAGTCCTGAGCTGTATTTTACAATAAAAGCATCTAGTAGTTTCCTCTTCTGTAACCAACAAAAATACTTACACAGGCAGTAATATTTTAAGATTTGCTTGATTGCAGTTGACACTGGTCGGGGCAGGTGCACCAGGGGCAGAGACATGAATAGTGTGGTCACTGCAGGGTTAGAGAATGTGAGAGGGGGCACGTTTTATTATCTTCCAGTACTGACAACTCACGAGCATTCGCAATTCGTACTGACAATTCGTACTGATCGGCTGCTAAAGTATAAATTTGTCAAAGTAACACGGATTCATAAATGTGCATTACAGAGACAGTCATCTTCAAATGCAGTACCTATTTGTAGCAAGGAATATAAAATTGAATGAAGACAGTTTTAATACGATGCAGTGAGTAGTAGAAAAATTCCAATCAAAACATTTAGTAAACATTTGTGATTGTGTCTCATGTTGCATAACGTATTTAATTTTAAGTAAAATCAGCACTAAGTCAGGTAATTACAGTGTCATGACTTTGAGGTGGCAGCAATATGAAACAGAGAACAGTCGACACGAAGTGTTCCAAATGGTGCAGACTTACTGAACAGTATTGGGAGTCAGTGGCCAACTTATCATGCCCGTACCATAGCTAGTCTGTCATTGTGTGTCCACTGAGCTATATACTTTTCTTTACAAAACAATAACACAAACTAAGGAATGATGTTGCATAATTCTGAGTTAGTGTAGCAATTTTCTGTTTACGAGATTTTGACACTGACGTGTTGTTTTGAGTAGATAATAGACATTTTTGGTTGCTTGTTAGAGGATTTGGATTCAATTTGTAATTGGAAAGCTAAGAATGTCTGACAAAAATACGTATGAATAGGGCACTACTTCTTCTTCTTCTTCTTCTTCTTCTGCTCATTTTGGTCATCTGAAGACCATGTCAATTTGAGTCACCTTCATTTCTTCAGATCTTTATCCCTGTCCTGCATCCTTTCATTCTCATACTTTGTAACATCCTTCGCTTTTCTGTTCGTGATGACCTTGCCTTGGGTCTAATTTCCCTAGAAAACTGTGACAGCTTGCAGATTTGATTTGCACGTCATGTTGTTGTAAATCTCTTGCTCCGGTATTCCTATTTCTTCCAGATCCCTTTGTAGCTCTTGGATACAGTGTACTGTGGTTCTCCCATTCACAAGAAACTGTGTCATCTGATGTACCAATGCCCCTGCAACATTCTAAGAACACATCTGAAAAAATGTTTTTCCTTTTACAATGGTGTTATTATTTTCCCTATTTAGGTATATAGTTCTTGGTTCACTCAACTTCTAAAGTGACTGTCTGCTGTTCATCAAGGTCCCGGTATCTTTTGTTCCACTTCATTGTGTTAATATAAAGTTTGACTTCTTTATAAAACCTGAAATTTATTATGAATTTAGCCTCATACTAAATTACTATATTATGTGGGAAAATATTATAGACATTAAAAAAAAGTATAAAAGATATTAGCTGAACTTTTCAAAGGTCATGGAAAAGAGAAAAATGTGTGCATTTATGTCAGTAAACAGACATGTTCATAACACGAATTGACTGTACAGATTTTTAGACAGAAACAATAAAATAATTTATTGCACGGAAACTCTACAGAAATTAGGGTCATAATCCGTGAAACTTTATCCTGACTTTTCATTTGGAGCTGTGTTGGACATTTTCAGAGGAACTGTCGGTTCTGCCGAGTTTTGCCAATTGGTCAGTCAGATGCCTCTTTTCCTAGGTATTTATGTCGCTCTCTGGAATCACTCAGTAAAATCATGTTATGAAATTGTTTGTACATAATGAAATCAATTGTGACTGATATTGTTACAAAGACATGGAGAACCGGGCTTGAGAAAATACAAACATGTCAGTGGTACAGGTGGCAAGGTAGTTGGTTGTAATTTGATAAATGTTGAAATATTCATTGTTTTGGATTCATTTGCTTAAGACTGTCTGGACTTTACAATTTTTTTTCCTTTCACACTAAAGTGTAATTTGCGAGAAGGACCATCTTGCCCCATTATCAAAGCAAGACGTGGCATTCAAAAAATAGGTTTCGTATCACTGTATTTACACACTAAAAAAATTATGTAAACTTTTTGTTTTTTATTGTATTTCAAGTGGGTGCTAACATTAAAATACATACTGTTTGAGAACCCTAACTGCAAATTAGTTCAAATCTACCCGGAGTCTCCATTGTGCATATAAATGGGAGGATTTATTTCCCCTTGTGACCCACAAACTTATCTCAGTTTAAGTAAAAAGATAACTTGTTGTTGTGGCCAGCTCTACTTCCTGTGTATTGCTTGCTCTCATACTGCATTAGTGAAATGTCATGTGACTGCTCGAGTAGTGCGTGATACCGTGTCCAACTCTGTAGCATACAGGGAAATTTTGGAACCTTTCAACTGAAGATATCATTTGAGTAAATGTAGTTGTGTAGGAACAAGGATAAGTGTAGCCAATAGCAAGGCTGCAATACGGAGTAGATTTACAACTTATCAAGGCATTTGAGTGAACATGTGCCAACATAAATGCCAATGGAGACAGTTAAAGCATGAGAGAGACAACACGAAGTTGTATTTGTAATCAATGTAAAGATGGACATGCACAGAAGTTCCTGCCAAGATACCCTATTGTTGTTTATTAAAAGACATCTTCTATACACCACGAGCTGCCGTAGAAATGTCTATTTGACAGTTTTGGGTTTATAACCATCATCAGTGGCTTCTGATACAGAAGAACAAATAACTGTATGTAAATCGAGGTCTACAAAATGACAACTGTATATAAGGTAGCGCCAATGTAAGTTTCTCTACATTATCCACTTCTAGCAGTGGCATACACGCTATAGGACCTGAAATGTGCCCTACTACATTGTCTACAGGTTGCTTTGCATATTACTATTGTCAAATCTTAGGTAGTGACAATTCTTGATAATATTTGGCATAACTGTCGTATAGTGTAAACATGGAACTGTTATTTCTAAGCTCATATATATTTATCTGTGACGTGCATTCATTTATGTACATTATAATTTTTCAACTCTTGGTATATGAAGGTTGAACATACAAACGGTATAAAATTGCAAAATATATCAATTGTCAAAAAATTATAATTTACACATGAGTGGTCTTTTGCCAGAATGAACTAAGTGACATTTAGTTAGTTTTGAGAAATAAAGGACTGAAGTTATGAGTTTACAGCAACTTATTTATTCAAAAATATTTATGAATATACATGTGGTCTGGTGCATAATGGGTGTGAAAAACTTTTACAAGCGTTTTGAGCCTTGCAGCACATTATTTAATTACAGTTTGAAACTTAAAACTACAGAGAAAAAATGTAAAATATCCATCTACGTCAGGTTATTTTGTTGTCATATCACATTAATGCACTTCAGTACAAAATAGAAAGTAAAGTTTTCTTGTTTTTGTATTATATTCACATATAGATCTATTTGGCAACTGAAACACACAGATATAATTTCAGCATTTATGTAATACAGCATTACTAAGCAATTTTTGGAATTAGGTGAGAACACTGGAATATACTTAAGGCGATGATTATGCTTCCCCATCACTCATCTTCTTCATTACTGACACTGCTCATTTCTGATACTTCTTCAGCCATTTTGAGACCCTTGTAGAATTCATGGAATATCTTTCAGCTTCGCAGGGTGTAGAGTGCGCCCTAATTGATACAGTGTAGGTAGTGTAATTTGACTGAGAGAACAGTGGCGAGCTTTTAAGCGTTAATTTAAATTCACTGAAGAGTATTCTTCCATGTCATTATGGCTGTATTTGTACTCCATTATCCCCGGCTTCTCTTTTGAAAATCTCATTTCCTTAATCCTAAGCCACTCAACCTTTTCTCCAGAAAGATTTACTTTTCTGTTAGTCATTGCTTTTTCGAGTAGCATAGTACTTTTCAAGTCACTACAATCCATTTTTACAACTTCAGATTTACCTTTCTTCACTTTGGCATTCTCAATAATACAATAAAGCCGTTCTGGGGCAAATATTTGTGGATAATGCCATAGTTTCCTCTCTATATCCCGAAAATCACTGTCATTGGGAAGATATGAGTGACCAGGTTCAGCAAATTTGTGCGCAATTTCCTCAATGTTAGTTTTGTCACTCTGAACCAAATACATCCAGATTGTCATAATTTTAAAATTCCTGTTTTGCCCCCCACACGAATCCTTGGACCAATATCATGAGATTCGACTTACTTCAGTACACAAGAGCCTACCTCTTGAGCTCCCCTTGAAGCAGTACTTTCATTCCATACTGCCTTCCCACTTTTAAAATCATGAATTCCAAGATTAAAGCAGGAGAGTTGACGTTTATATTATGCAACACCTGTTGTCAATTTTGGCAGCAGTAATGCTTTCGGCAAATCAAATGAAAAAACTGTAAGATTACCTTCTGTCTCGGAGTTCTCCATGTCCCTTTTCAGACAATCTCTTACAGCTTCAGCCTTCCTGTGGTGCAATTCCTGCTCCTTTCTTAATCTTCATAGCTTCTCAGTGTCTGCCTCACCAGTGTGTCCTCTGCTGTAATTAGCGTGTTTAGCCTGTCACATGTTTGACCTGTATCCTTTTGCGGAGGCTTCAAACTGAGATTGAAGTCTCGTCTAAATACTTTTTCGTACAGTGATTGGCTGGGAGGTTTAACATTGGGATCTTCTTCTTTCAACTTATCAATGAATAATCTGCACATCAAACTAAGATTAAGTCTACTGTCCAAGTACTTTTTTGACGAATCTCTTCTGCAGTAGTGACTTGATGTACTGGGAAAACTATTAATATGATTATGGATGTGAATAATAACTGAGTCAGCACTTTTATTATGAGGTACGTGTTTTCCATACTGGTCACATAAAGAGCTTGCCTTTGCTTTGGCTATGGCTCAATGCACCCTGCTGCCAGAAATCTGTAGTGTCTTTAGATAAGTTTCTTTGCACGCCTTCACATCATTTCCATCCGCACTAGGATTATTGACTGGAACATTTTTAACTGAACCATATATTATTGATGTCTGCACATCCCAGGATCCACTTCCATAAAATGTGTCAAAAACTTTCTTTTCTCCTCACAATTTATTTTTTTGCCAGCATTTTTGTCTACATGAACAATTAAAATCAACAAATGTCTTTCCTGGGACAGTCTCCCCTCTACTTCACTTCTTCTTTCTTAGGGTTTTCTTCCATTGTTCCCTGTTCCCTTTTTGCTTTTATTGCCAGAAATTTCATTTTCATCTGAAAAACAAATTACTTAGATCTACAAATTAGTTTTCAAAACTGATTTATTAAAAATGCCAATCACGAGACCAAGTTACGATATTCCATTTCATTACTTTGGTAACTGACGAATATGCGAAATACAATTCTTTCAGGAACTCTTCTGCCAGAGTGAACCACCTCCACATTAAATCGCATTTCCCGCCCTAAATAAAGAGGTATTTCTTTCCACGTGGTCAATTTTTCTCTCCCCTCATTATTTATGGCAGCACTGGCCAAAATATCGACATACACTCACTATCGATTGTGCAGTGACCTTAGATTTACTACTTTTGGTCATGGTAAACAGCATAACCTCCAATTCATGAGTTTATTCTATAAACTAAAGTATCACTAGTTATTAAAATCCACTTACCATTTGATGAATGAGAGGCACCATCACTAGGTTCATATACATCAGAACAACTAGAACTAAAAGACTCGTCTTCACAATTATCATCATTTTCTGCCATTGCGCGGGAATGTGCACCTGAGCTATATACCACGGTAGCCATCTTGTGATGCCGCATGGTTCACTTTGGAATAAGAGAATGAATAGTACCAACCTTTGCCAAAGAAGTCCCTTGCTACAGCAACGAAATGAGGCGAGTTGTCAGATAGTTCGTTTTGTCATAAGACAAAATGAAACCCTATCATTTTAATATGGTGAAGGACTCAATTTTTTTAAAATGTCGCTTAGTTCATTCTGGCATAAGACCGCTCATATATCCATGAATGTCATAGTTATTTATATGTAATGAACATACAAAAACATAAAGCTTGAAAGTGAACTATAAGGAACAGGAAGAGCGAAGTTACACTGAAAGAATCAGATACTGAATGCACAAAGACATTATTATTATGAAGCAACAACTGAATGGCATCAAACCAAAGTCAAAATAAATAAAGAAATATGATAACAAAAGCAACAAAAGATAGGTAATATAGACTCTGACTTATCAGTTCCACATTTATATTGTATGACAGTTAGACATTATCACAAATTGTCACTGCCTAAGATTTGACAACAGTAACATATATGACAATCTGTATACTATGTGAGAGGACAAATTTCAGATCCTATCATATTAACTGACATATATGTCACTGCTCTGGAGGTACATTATGTAAGTAGGCTTATAATACTGTGACATATATATAGTTCTCATTTTGCAGAATCAATGTACATACAGTTGTTTGTTTTGCTGGGTCAGATGCCACTGATGATGTGTTATAAATCTGGTAACCAGTTTTGGCAAATAAACATTTCCAGTGCAAACTCATGGTGTAAAGATGTTGGTACTTGTGCTATTTGCACATACGGTGTGTTTATGTTGTGATGTCTGTTGGTAGTAGCCCCCCGCACAGCTGTCATTTCCTACTTCAGGAGCCTTGGCACCCTGGTACTTGTGCTGTTTGCATGTTGGATGTGTTTAGGTTGTAATGTCCATTAGTAGTACCATGCACGCATGTGTGTGTGTGTGTGTGTGTGTGTGTGTGTGTGTGTGTGTGTGTGTGTGTGTGTGTGGAGGGGGGGGAGGGGGGAGAGGCTATTACCTAGTAGGAGTGTCACTATTTTCGTTCTCATGCGTTTGCACATAGGATGCAGATTTCCCCTTCCTGCTTTGTGGTTATGCTCTACTATCTCTTTTATGCTTCTACAGTTCAGCTGATACGACCCGTGCCAGGTATGAAGATCACTGGTGTTTATTTGTCAAAATCTCACTAGTAAAACCTACCGAATTTGGTTTTCACCTTCTTTTATGGGCTTTTTAAGTTATGTGATACGTAACCTTATGTGAGTGGTATGTGTATTCATGAAGTTAATTAAGTTGCAGGCAAAACAGGTAAAAGAATCATTATGGTGAGTGGATTGTACATGTATGATATTGTATCCATTTGTGCCCAGTCAGTCCTATTCATGTTCACAAGCCATTCTAATACTCCTGAAGTCACTGTATCATTAGATATATTTGTTTGTTGATTTGCACAGTTGGCCAGCTGAGTAGATTGATAAATTTTCCGAGTGCTTGTTTTACTTTATTCATTTTGATTAGTTTGGTACCTGTGGTGTTAACTGGCCCTGTTTGCGTGTTATGCCTGTTTTTGGTGCAAGCTTTTAGGCATTCCCATTTGCAGTAATCTAAACTCGCTCACTGTTAGGACTGTAGCTTTGCAGTTGAACTTGCTGACTGATGCTCTCGTTGGTGAGCACTAATGTAATTCTTTAATTAAATATGAATATTTAGCTTTCACACTATCTAAGCCTGTTCTCAGTGATTCACAAATTTTATTATTCATTACACCATTCCATTTTAAAACTAAAATTTATCATTCAGACAGGTGTCCACTGATGTAAAGGTTTTGTATGTAGATTCTGCACGGTTAATTGTGATAAATTTAGCTCATTTATCTGATGGTGGTTAAATTGTAAATTATGGAAATGCTGAGGAACTACGGGTAATTAACATTGTTGGAAGCTTTTCATTTCAATCTCATCTTGCACAATGTGTCCATCATCTTATATTTCATAGTTTGACTCAAAACTGCTAATCAGAAAAACTGTAATCACTTTTGTCATTTGGTACAAACAATTCTAAAATGTTTGACACCTCACCTCACTTGTTTAAGTAATGCTTATAGAGGTTAATAAGTTTGTCAAATTCTACCGCCATTTTCTGGATTGCCACTCAGGTGGCTACTCGAGGGTTCAGAGTATGCTAAATTGTGTTCTTCTCAATAACGGACTTCAAGTAATTATTATTAGCACTACAGACCTATACATTAAGGTCTTACTTGTTACCTGGACTGCATCTGTGTTTCCTACCACTTACTCCATCATACTGCAATAAAGTCAGTTTGTTTAAAATTATTTATAGTCTCTGTCTCTAGTAACTTATGCCTCCCCAAACCCTCTCTGGCCTTTCCAGTGAACTTCGTGATTGTATAAGTGCTAACAGGAGATTCAGATTAGCACACGGTAGATGGTTTCTACAATCAGTTATAGATAGCCTCACAGAAGAAATATAAAAAAATAATTAATATAGAGTAATGAGAATACGTTCGCCTAGGTAACATATTTACGTGATTAACATTGCATCAAAAGTTAATGTAAGCATGAGATAAGCCATTGAAAATGTGTTAAAGTGGTACATTAATAACCAACATAACCAACCAGAATTTTGAATGCAAGCATGCAAATGTTCATGCATGGCATTGTACAGGTGCCGGATGTCAGTCTGTGGGACAGAGTTCCATGCCTGTTGCACTTTCATCAATACAGAGATAGTTAATACTGTTTGTAGAGGATGCCGGAGTTTTCGTTCAACAGTGTCCCGTACGTGCTCAATTCGAGACAGATCAGAGGCTCGAGCAGGCCGAGGCGACACGTTGACACACTGTAGAGTGTGTCGGGTTACAACAGCAGTATGTGGCCATGCATTATCCTCTCGGAAAACGGCCTCTGGAATGCTGTTCACGAAGCACGACATAATAGGTAGAATCATTGTTAACCGTGAGAGTGCTCCTGTTGCCGTACGAAGTCACACCCCAGACCGTAACTCCAGATGTAGCACCAGTGCGTCTAGCATACAGACAAGTTGACTGCACATCCTCAAGTGCCCTCCTCCTAACCGACACATGGCCATCCATCACTGGCACTGAAGCAGAACCAGCTTTCATCAGCCCTCCAACGACCTCTCACATGACTGCCACTGATGTTACAGATGGCAGTGGTTTGATGTCACTGGAATGCACACTACATGGCACCTGCCTCGAGTCTCTCCTAGAAGTAGCCACTTTGAAACAGTACACTGTGTCGTCGTGGTGGCGTCTACTGCTGCAGATGCAGTACGATGCACCAGAGCCACACGCAGAACACAGTGGTCTTCCCTCTCGTTACTGCAATACAGCCATCAGGAGCCTCGTCTTCTCGCAGCCACACATTCTCGTGACCACCGCTGCTGGCAATCGTTTATAGCTAAATTCCTGCCGAGTCTTTCTGCAATATCGCAGAAGTAATGTCCGGCTTCTCGCAGTCCTACTGCGTGACCCTGTTCCCATTCAATTAGGTGCCTATAATGGCATCTTTGTTACCTTGAAGGCATTTTTGACTAACATCAACTCACAGTGTCCAATCTCAAAGATAACTAATGCTCACAACCACTACAGTGAATATTTAAAGCAAGCCTGACTTGCACCCTCACAGTGACATTACTGGTGCCGCTCTTGTGTAACTGGCATGAAATTTGAATAGATCATCTTTCATACGTAGAAACAGGCCTACCAACTTTTGTTTGTATCACACAACTCCTCAGTGCTGCGATATTTTTCCCGTCCGGGTATTTTTGAAGGGGTGTGAAAAATACCTCAAACAAATCAAATAGTTCACATACTGATATCAAAGAGATGGGCATCTGATATGGAAAATGTGTTCCCTTTCCCATGTGATTTTGATTCTGACCATTACCTAGCAGGAGCAAAAACGAAGCAGAAACTTGCCATGGCTGCCAAGGAAATAGCACCAGGCTAAAAAAATGAAATACAAAACAACTGAAAGTTATGTTAACTGTTCAAAAGTATTGAAAGAGTTCAAATTCCTAGGGATTCAAACAGATAGTAAGCTGTTGTGGAACCTTTAAAACAGTATCCGAAATAATTTGTAGTTTAACATGAAAAGTAGTCTATGACATTACGGTATTACCTTTTCGGGGTAAATCTTTTGATTCTAAAAGGATATTCTTGGCTCAAAAAGGGACGGTTCGAACAATACGTGACGCAAATTCAAGAACCTCTTGTCGACCACTGTCCAGTAGTCTGAGAATTCTGACACTGGCTTCTCAATACACATTTTCTTTAATGTTGTTTGTTGTTAACAATATCAACTTATTCCCAAGAGTTAGCAGTTTTCCTTCAGTCAATACTAAGCAGAAATCCCATCTGCATTTGGAACAAACGTCCTGGACTCTTGTGCAGAAAGGTATCAGTGTTCTGCTGCATCCATTTTCAATAATCTGGCAGAAGAATTCGAAAATCTATGCATTAATCCACAAACTTTCAAGTCTAAACTGAAGAGTTTCCTCATAGCTCACTACTATTCTGAAAAGGAGTTCCTGGAAAAATTAAACTAATTCCTGTGCTTCGTTCTTGATTATGTTTATTTAAATTTATGGCTTGTCATCTGCAGAGGATTAGTGTATTTTTCATTTTATTTATTATTACTCTTGGGTTATAATTTCAAGTACTGACTCGTTTCATAACCATGGAGACTTGCTGCTCAATTTCGTCCTGTGGAATAGGACATAAAAAAAAAAAAAAAAAAAAACAGAGCACACTGCAACATGAGTTACAAGCAAATAATGATGGAGAGCACAAGAACAAAGAACAGAACTATATTAAAATGCTATGTTGACAACAGCACATCAAATACTGGGTGAAACAAGGAAACTTAAAAATGTGGAGTGGTATGGTCAAAAATATAAGCAGAGAGTGGAATAGAAAAAGGAAGCAAGATTGAAATGCTTACACTGAAATACAAGATCAAACCAGGAATTATATAATGAAATGCGAACAGAAGCAGCAAGGGCATGTAGGAGTAAAGAAAGCGAAGCCGTAAGGAGGAAGATAGAGGAGATGGAAGAGCACTACCGAAAGGATGCAAGCAGAAAATTTTGCAAGGAAATTAAAGAAGGAACTAAAGAATATAAACTGAAAAAAATAGCATGTAAGGGAATTTGCTGACAGATAAACAAATTGTCCAAGATGTCATGCACAGATGGAGAGAGTACTTCAAGGGAATTTTGGGGAATGATCCTGCTTGAAGCGAGCAGCTACCATATTACACTGTAGATCCAAAGAGAGAGGAACCCACATTAGAGGCTATACAGAAGGTAGTGCACTGTCTCAGAAATTCCAGAACACTATGAACTGATGGAATAACTGCAGAACTGTTGAAAAATTGGGGACTTCGTCTCCATAAGTGAATCAACAAACTCATCAAAGTTAATACGGAATCAGAAAGGATCATGGAAGAGCAGACCTTAGGTGAAATTCGATAAATACATAAGAAAAAGACATAAGATTTGCTGTTCGAATTTCTGAGGAATTATGTATATAACCTAAAAAATTGTCTCTAATATTATCTACAACCGGCTAGCTTCGCACACAGTAGAGATTCTAAGAGAATATCAGTCTGATTTTTGTCTAATAGGTCAACAACAGGTCAGAAATTTGTGCTGAAGCACATACATCAAAAGGCACACGAGTATATTGAGCTTCATAATCTCTATGTAGACTTCAGGGAGGTGTCTGATGATCTTGATAGTGCGGAAGTGCTATACAATTTGCCACTGCTTGGTATATCCTTTAGGTATGTTTCAGTCACTCCCACAACACTGGCTCATTCTAAAGCTGTCAGCACACAGATTGTGCTTTTGAATGACAACATTAAGAGTGCCAAGCTCACCGTCCTACTGAATGCTCAGAAACTCTACAACTTGTCCGTACGGTACGTGTATCTCAATATGGTATACACATCACAGCACGCTCCAGTGGCAATTGTTGGCTGTGTCTAACTTGCGATCACACAGTTTATTTACAAAATGGATGAGCACAAAATTCCTATGTTAGCTTTAATGCACATTTCCTCCCTTGTCCATATGCGAATAAACGTTAATATCCATGAAAATGTTATAAAGCAGAAAGGAAAGAACAGTGAAACCTCACGTAGCAAGCATAATTTGTTCCAGAATATTCCTCATAATGAAAAACACTCATTAAGTGAAACAATTTATCCCACATAAATTAATGTAAAATAATGATAATGCATTGCATGTAGAAAAAAATACTGAACGTTTTATCTTATTCATGGCATTTATTCAATACATACAGCATTATGTACTTTATCATACACAAAACATAACTAATTCTATTTTACTAGAAGATATTGATAGGCATTTGTTTCTACCGACTCTTCAACACTTGGCAAAAATGCGACACAGCACTTGGCGAAAATGCGACACAGCATTATCGTCAAATAAATTTGTAGCATGCATAGCCATTGCTTTATTGGGGTGATGATTTTCAATGTACCATGCAACTGATTCCCATGGTTTCAGCATCTCTCTTATTGCGCCAGAAGATTACTTCTTTCCTGTTACCGCCTCCTACTCCTACTCCTACTCCTCCTCCTCCTCCTCCGAACTCCTCTCCACAACTTCCTGATGCGAAACACACTGCATGTCCATAAACTCATCAGTGATCATTTCTTGGCTGTGACCTTCCATAAGCTCATCATATCAGTGTTATCTACTTCAAGTCCCATGCTCTTGGCCAAAGAGACAATCTCGTTGACTAAAAACAAAACAGGTACTGACTCACAAATACCTCAGGAGTTCTCTCCAGTCTGTGTCAGAGCTTCCTGCTTTGACATGCCTCACAACGCTGTGGATGCCGGTTGTTCTCTTAAACTTGTGAACCACCCACGGCTTCCCTTTAACACGTCTTTGGCCACTGACGATCCTGGGGTCTTGTTGATGAAGTCAGCAAAACTCATTCTCACTTTCTCAAAAATTATGTTCTCTTTAATAGTGTCACCTTGCAATTGATTTTCACTTATCCATTTAAGGAGCATCCTTTCGACATCGTACAGAATACAAAACCATTGTTTAGATACTCTTGCCACTCCGTTTGAAGCATCTATCTCCTTACTCTTGTCCTTGTTCTTGAGGATAGTGCTAACCATTGATAAAGACACACTGTATGTGCATACTAAATCAACAATGCTCACAACACATTCGTGTTTTTCAATGATTTTATGTTTCATTTCTGAGGTCATTTTCTTTCTCTTAAGGTCGTCTTCTTGTGGCTTTATCCTCGGTGACACTTCTACAAAGGTTATTAAAATTTGCACAAAAAAAAAAAAAAAAAAAAAAAGACCCACACACACTGTGTTAACCCAAGTTTAGAAAAATATGTGACTACAAGCTGCACTGAGGTGGTAGCAGAAAGAGTGCTATACTCAGACTGCCCTACAGACTACAGACATTGTTTATATGCCACTGCCGACAATGAAAGTGTTCATACTGTTAAACGTTTCCCCCGGGACACGTAAACACCTGCTGACGTCACACTAAATTGTCATCACTCATTCGTCTACATCTACATCTACAAAGATACTCTGTAAAACCAACTTAAGTGCAAGACAGAGGGTTAATCAAATCACCTTCACAATAATTCTTTATTATTCCAATCTCTAAGAGTGTACGGAATAAATGAACACCTATATCTTTCTTCACGAGCTCTGATTTCCCTTATTTTATTATTATTATGATTGTATTTCTCTATGTAGGTCAGCATCAACAAAATATCTTTGCGTTCAGTGGAGAAAGTTGGTGACTGGAATTTCGTGAGAAGATTGCTCCACAGTGAAAAACGCCTTTGTTTTAATGATATCCACACCAAATCCTGTATCAAGTCCGTGACACTATCTCCCCTATTTTGGGATAATACAGAACATGCTGCTCTTCTTTGAACTTTATCGACATACTCCATTAATCCTATCTAATAAGGATCCCACACTGCGCAGCACTACCCCAGAAAGAGGACGGACAAGTGTAGTGTTGGCAGTCTCTTTAGTAGCTCTGTTACATTATCTAAGTGTACTACCAACAAAACACAGTGTTTGGTTTGCCTTTCTCCACAAAATTTTCTATATGTTCTTTCCAGTTTAAGTTGTTTATAATTGTAACTCCTACAATTTTCGTTGAATGTACAGCCTTTAGATTAGATTGATATATTGTGTAACTGAAGTTTAACGGACTCCTTTTAGTACTCATGTGGATGACCTCACATTTTGCATTATTTAGGATCAATTTTCCCACCTTCAGGTATCTTTTCTAAATCATTTTGCAATTTGTTTTGATCTTCTGATGAGTGTACCAGGTGATAAACAGCAGCGTCATCTGCAAACAGCCTAAGACAGCTGCTCAGATTGTCTCCTAAATCATTTACATAGATAAGGAACAGCGGAGGTCCTATGACACTACCTAGTGAAATGCAAGAAATCACTTCTGTTTTACTCTATGACTTTCCGTAGTTATTATGAACTGTGAACCCTCTGACAGGACATCACGAATCCAGTCACATAACTGAGACGATATTCCATAAGCACACAATTTCACTACAAGCCGCTTGTGTGGTACAGCGTGAAAGGCCTTCTGGAAATCTAGAAATACAGAATCAATTTGAAATCCCTTGTCAACAGCACTCAACACTTCACAGGAGTAAAGAGCTAGTTGTGTTTCAAAGAACGATGTTTTCTAAATCTGTGTTGACGGTATGTAAATAGACTGCTCTCATCGAGGTAATTCGTAATGTTCGAACATAAGATATGTTCCAAAATACTGTTCCACACTGACTTAATGATATGGGCTTGTAATTTAGTGGATTACTCCTACTGCCTTTTTTGAATATTGGTGTGACCTGTGCAACTTTCCAATGCAACTCATAATGCAAAGCATCACTCATTACAAGAGTAATTTTTTTTTTACAATTCGTTTTGCTCATTATGTGAATTACGTGTTATGGGAGGTACTCTTTAAGCGAAGTTCTATGTACCGTATTGAGTAAATATGGACATTGGCTTATAAAAGTTCCATTTCAAATACTGTGACACAAATTTGCAATAGCTCTCTACATTATACACAAATTATTTCATCATTCTCACTTTTTAGTAATATCCTAAGGTCACTGGACAGTGGTCGACAAGAGGTTCTTGAATTTGCGTCACGTATTGTTCGAACCGTCCTTTTTTGTGCCAAGAATATCCTTTTAGAATCAAAAGATTTACCCCGAAAAGGTAATACCATAATGTCATAGACTACTTTTCATGTTAAACTACAAATTATTTCGGATACTGTTTTAAAGGTTCCACAACAGCTTACTATCTGTTTGAATCCCTAGGAATTTGAACTCTTTCAATACTTTTGAACAGTTAACGTAACTTTCAGTTGTTTTGTATTTCATTTTTTTAGCCTGGTGCTATTTCCTTTGGCAGCCATGGCAAGTTTCTGCTTTGTTTTTGCTCCTGCTTGATCACTGCTTGTATTCAGTAGCAGAACCTTTACAAGATGTGAAATACAAAACTTAAAACAGGAATTGCAAAATGTCTTACAGCAAGTAGTGCAAGCTGTCTTGTAGAGAAAGCCAATCGAACAAACTCACTCCTCAGAAACAGCACACTTATCTTCAGATAAACATTGTATATTTCAGAATATAGTTTTATTAAACTAATAAAGTATCAGACGCTGTTAGTAAATGTGAACATTAGCGAAAAATGTTTGGATCTACTGAGATGTGAACTGATACCTGACAATTCTGCAGCTGTACTCATTATGCAGCACCAATCATGAACAACTTGTGAACATACTCCTATAAGCTTTAACTATATATATGTTATTAATTGACATTTAATTATAAAAATGCATTTTTGATAGATTCTCAATGTGCTGTTGCCTTGAAAATGTGTATTTTCATGGTATACAACTTACAATAATTTTTTAACCACCAACAAGACATTTGTAATTTTATTATAACAAACCATACAATTAAAAATAGGTTTTTGAGAGCTCTTCAATTTGTTGACGGCCAGAAACGGCATATGCGCCTCAACTGAAAGCCAAAATGGTGACTCTGTACTGAAGAGAGATGTCATGCATGTGATGCAGGTGGTGTTCTCTAATTCCTTTGCTCTGTGTTCAACTGCACATTCAGAGTATCTGACATGCTAGATATTGCTCTGCACATTTGGAAAGGCTCCCTAACATGTTCCCCCCCCCCCCTCCCCCCCCAATGCTATGATGTCAGAAACTCGGCATGCTCAACATTCGAATGCACGGTTTGGTTCGAGTGTCGACAGCTTAAGGGGACTTATACATGAATAACTGTCTACTAAATAGGCAGCTGATGCTGCACTGCCAGGCCAGTTGTGACCTTCACAAGTGAAACACGGACATTGGCATGTACTGACAAGCAGCAGCTCAAGGTATTTGAATGTGGGATTCTGCGCAAGACGTACAGGGCAGTTCACGATAACCAGGTTGGACATATCTCTTACAGAAAGTAGAAAAATCCACCTCAGCAGGATTAGTTTAATTTGTGAATGTATGACAACCTTGTATTTTTTGGGTTATGAATCTGGGAAAAGACCTCATCTTATAATAGGATATGCATTTATTAACAAATATAAATGTTAATTAACAAAAAACTGTATCATATTTTAATAAAAATATATTTTAATTACTAATTGCATAAATGACACTAATCGCAAGGAATTCAAATTCGGTGCAAAAATGCAAACTGTGAAATGGAACATAAAACAATTTTCAATTTATGGAGACTGGACGTTACTATGATGATTCTTTGTTTCTTCACTTAACAATAACGTATTTCACTGATGTCTATCAAATTATAATTTATTTTCTTATTAGCAGTAATTCAAAATAATTAGACATTATTTTATTAAAAACATGTTTAATATATGATAATTAACATTTATATTTGGTAAACCAAATGAAAGTGCTGGCAGGTCGACAGACACACAAACGAACACAAACATACACACAAAATTCAAGCTTTCGCAACAAACTGTTGCCTCATCAGGAAAGAGGGAAGGAGAGGGAAAGACGAAAGGATGTGGGTTTTAAGGGAGAGGGTAAGGAGTCATTCCAGTCCCGGGAGCGGAAAGACTTACCTTAGGGGGAAAAAGGGACGGGTATACACTCGCACACACACACATATCCATCCACACATATACAGACACAAGCAGACATGTCTTTCCTTCTCCTTCCCTCTTTCCTGACGAGGCAACCGTTGGTTGCGAAAGCTAGAGTTTTGTGTGTATGTTTGTGTTTGTTTGTGTGTCTATCGACCTGCCAGCGCTTTTGTTGGGTAAGTCTCATCATCTTTCTTTTTAAATATATTTTTCCCACGTGGAATGTTTCCCTCTATTATATTTATATTTGGTAATACGTACAGAATTTAAATAAATGTAAAAATGTTTTGCTTCTAGTGAGATCCAGTTCAGCAACTCCCTGAGTGCCAGTCTTCTACCAGTGTAGGGTAGAGCTATTGCTGATTATGTTGATAGTGGAAATCTTCCAATCCTTAAAGTTAGATTTATTAAGTTATTTCAATATTACAACATAATGCTTTACAAAATCGATATCTGGACAATGCCCTTCAAATCCTACAAGTATGAACAAAATCTTAGATGGCGTCTGTAAGGCCCTCTAGTAAGTACAGAGACTGACATAGCCAATAAGAAAGGAGCAATAAACATCAGCACAGAGACACCCTACACCACGAAGGAACACTCCAGAACAAGTAAAAATTGCTTATACTACAATAAGCACTTGTTTCCAGACAGAGGTTTATAGGATCTTTTTTTCTACTTTTGAAAAGTATTATCTATTACAAGACTACCTCTATATTAGGAGTATACTGCATTGGGTGCTGCATCTTTTTGTTATTAGAAAGTCCCTTCCCACTAGACTACCTTAACCTGAAGGTTTCCATGCAAAACTAAAATTCTACAGGCAGCTTGACCTTCCTTGGCTGTCAGCAGCACACCAGCAGCAGACAGGCTGTGGAGAACAGACTCACCTTGAAGTCCTCTTCCTCCACTGGCTCCTTGTCTTCCTCATTCTCAATTTTCTCAACAACGAATGTACTAGGCCCGACAATATCTTCTGAAGCTGAACATTCCTGAAACAGTTTTAAAAATTGCTTCTTAAAGGCAAGAGAAGTATAACACAAATGATACAAAGTAGTTTATTTAAATCATGGATGCTAAGGGAACTGGATCAGAAAAGAAGCTAGAGACAGAAGAAGATGAGTTTTGCTATTTTTGCAGCAGAATAACTGACGATGGCTGAAATAGAGCAGAAACACAATGTATACTGGCTATAACAAGAAAAGCAATTCTGAAAAAGAGGAATATGTTGACATTTAATATAAATCTATGTGTTAAGAAGTCTTTTCCGAAGGTAATTCTCTCTAATGTTTAATGCTACAGATTGGTATACAATTTGATCCAGTAACTTTAGCGATGAAACACATACACAGATCATGGGAATGATAATATTCTTAGTTACTGTGAACTTTCTGTTGTTCATAATTTCGATGCTTTATTAGATGGTCAATGCAATTAGACTTACAAACATACTATTTGATATCATAATATTATTATTGTATATAAATTTGTGAATTATGGGTGATTCTAAGATACTTCGTATTTTGTAAACAACTCGGAAATATTTAGGCCATTTCTACCGAACATCTAGCGGTAGCAATTATAATTAAATTTTCCACAAGACACTTAAGTCTCATCTTTATCTACAATATTGATGGAAGCCAAAGAAATGAATTAAAATATGTGCCACAGCCAGGACTCGAATCCGGGTCTTCTTGCTTAATGGACAGAAATGTTGACCATAGTGCTGCAGCGGTGTTATGGTCAGCATTTCTGCCTGGTAAGCAAAAACACACAAGTTTGAGTCCCAGCCATGGTACAAATTTTAATTCATTTCTTCAGCTTCCATCATTAAATGTAGCAAATTGTTCACTTTCTTTCAAAACCTTAGAGAGAATATGCTAGTAACAAGATCCATTGAGGAATTAAAATGTAAATTAACTTTTACTTGTACGAATTCTTTATATTATGCAAGTACCCAAATTTCAATCTAAAAATGTTTTACTATCTAAATTCCACTTACATAAGATTTTTAACTATTTTTTATAACAACAAATCCTATGTTCAAACTATCAAAGGTTTATAGTTTTTAACTGAAATTCCAAGTATACATCTAACAATACTTTGTAATATCAGAACAGTAAGTTCCCTGTACGGTGGCGGCAGTGCCCACAAACAAAGTATAGCATTATACAGAGCATAGTGTGGTTGTTGTTGTTGTAATTTAGGCTACGTTACTTGTTGCCATAAACGTGTAATGCATTGTTTTGTTTCTTTAAGTATTATAATAAACGTAGAGCAATTTTAAAGAAGTGTTTCGTTAACCCATGCAGTTACCACATACCCAGACAATTTACCAATACTGAATAAATTTTCATAGTTACTATCATTTATGCATTTGCCATTCAAACTTCTCTCTCTCTAGGTGTGGTACATTGGAGTTGTTCCAATAGAATCACCCTCAGCTTTTCAAAGTTTATTTTTTGCAACAATTATGAAATTTGTTATTTCAAGAATTGTCAAATGGTAGATATCACAAGTGTAGTCTTGTATAGTAATGATACAAGGATGATAAGTGGTCGAGGTAAGAAGAGAATAGATGCTTTTGAAATGTGGCGCTGGAGAAGAATGCCGAAGATTAGGTGGGGAGATCAAATAACTAAATCAAATTGGAGAAAAATAAATTTATGCTACGATGTGGCTGAAAGAGGACTGTCCACTTCCTTTGATTTGTATCCATTTAAACAAGTGCCTTTAAGGAAGTGATTTTCGCTATGAATATGGTACAACAGAAGTAATATACAGAACATTTATACCATGGATTCTAATGCTTTAGACGACCTGAAGCAATGTGAAGTTGGATTGCAAAATCCACACCTCTCTCCCATAGGTTGACTTACTTGGTATGTACAGCCAATCTTCTTCTCTTGATTTCCGGCTACAAAAACTTGTTCTCCAAAGAATACAGCTGGTTAACAGGAATTTATAAGACTCACTCTCTACTTTTGAAATAATTTAGTACTCAAAGAATATTTTTAGTTCAGTCTTGGTATATTTCAACTTCCATAAATGATATATTCACCATTTCTCACATCAATATTTGAATGTTTACAAGCCAATCGATTCGTCTCGCATTAGACTCGATACAATACATCTGAAATAAAGTTGGTTTAACAACCACATAATTTATGAACCCGTCTTGCCTGTAGCGAGTCCAATACTTGAAATACTTAAAAATATATAATCAATTGTTCATTTTTCTTTAACAATAATCAGTCACTAAAACAGCAAAGAATACTACATAATTACTTCTTGTTCTTTCATTACAGCTTCTGTGGCGCTAGCGGCAAATACTTGTCGGCATCGTTTGACCGCCACGCTTACAGTCTTCTCATAACGAACTTCCAACCTGCACACAGAAACAGGTGGCACAGTAGATACGTTTCCACTCTCCCACTTATATTTAAAATGTCTGTGTTTCAGACGGTAGAAGAACACATGGTTCTAGAATTTACACGGAAATTCTCGAAGCACTACATATCCCTCACCTCAGCTCAAACACGCAATATTTTATACATAATCACCACGTATGTTAATATCCCACATAATACTAATTCACATTTTAACTACGATACATTCTATTTCTTTTAATAATCGTGAACAGCCTTTTATTTAATACTTAGCTCTTCTTTTTTCATTCTACTTTGATAACAAGAACTTGAGCATTTCACCTAATGTTGGAGTTAGTTCTTTTATATCTAGGAATCGTGTGAACAACATTTCTGATTTCCAGTCGTAAACTCCAGGTGTCATAGACAATTGATTATTTCATCCTTCATTCTAATTCTTTGTACTATTTTTTCTTTAGCATGTCCTAGTTTCATTATTCACAGTAGTTTCACAGGAACTCTGGGCAAATGAAAGTGTTCTTTCTGTCAGTCATAACACGTAATAATGCTACTGGTATATAGAATTCAATCTTACTAGAATAATTCCTATAAAATGTGTGACTTCTGTCACAATACTGTCCTTTTCCCCTAGGATCAGTACCTATACCTTACATGTGGGTTGACCCTACGAGTGCACTTCCTCCTCCCTTTCTGGTAGGTACGCCCCATCATAATACATCCCTATTCATCAGGCCACAGGTCGTCCTATCTCTATGTTGGTACGTCTGCCCTATATCCTTAGCAAATGCTGAGTATGTCTCCCTTATCCTTTGTGAGTAGGCCTCATGGTTCATTGCCCTAGTATACATATGTATACTATAATTAAATATTTCCTGGTAACAATAAAAATCTATTTTACACTTCATTCTCCCTTCTTAATGCTTCACTTAGTCCCTGGAGTCCTCATCTACTTTTCGACTTCTTTACTCTTAACAGATACTATGTCTACCTATACTTTGACTTGACATTCCTCAATAATTATCACAATCGATTCCTCTCTGGTTTATGCTCTCTTTCCTTACTCACGCCTCCTTCTTAAATACTCGACATGGAATCCTCCTAGTTTTTTATATGTATATTTATATGCGATATTGAATTGTCATAGTTCTTTTTGTGTGTGTGTGTGTGTGGGGGGGGGGGGGGGGGGGGGGAAGAACCATCACAATAAATGTGTGCATATTTCCCAATGTACACATACCTTTCCCCTCCAACACTTGACGGTTCTCACCTTTTGACAGGTTTCTAGTAAGTACTTTCATTGTTTGCATACCCGTGTATGCTGATGTGTGCTTGTGCAGCCTGATTCTTCGGCCTTTTTATGTGAAGATAAGTTGTAGGTTATTGGAAACCATAGAAATCAGGAAGGACTTTTGCGATAGAAGTAGATGAATATGGAAAGAGGGAGAAATAGATAGATCCTCAAACGAGAAGTAAGAAAGGAAAAAAATAGATGTGGTTGCTAAGATTGAAGAAGAGAAAGAAGACAGTCCCAAAGACAGGAAACCATTCCCACCCTCCTTCTCCAGGATCCCTACCTTTCCAATACTTGAGTAAGAAGCCAGAGGAGGCATGTTGTTAAGTCGTCTCCTACAGAACGGGCATTCTCACCTTCACCCTTGAGGTCCATGAAAGAAATCTTAGAAACCCCTATGGAAACAGCAAATGGTGAAGAATCAGGCACATTTGTTAGCGAGGGTTGTCTGAAAGGTGTGATGTGTGTTTAGTGTTAGCCATGACTTATCTGTTGGTGTAAATCATGCTTTTATCTACACTACCCACCCCTTTCAAAATTGATATATACCCTCCCATCTATATCATATCTCATAAAAGTTATAAAATATTCTATACAAAACAGAAAATTATACACTACGATAAAATAGTTGTTCTGTTCGGCACATTTTATGTCTAGAGATCACTGTTTATCCGTGGTTCTCTTATGCCAGTCTTTACGTTATGGTGATATCCAGTTTGCTAAATACTAAAATTATAGGATAGTCTAATAATTCAGTAACAGACTACAGAATAGTTTAAGATTTGAAGGGAATTCAGTGCAGGGAAACTATTTCGGAAGAAACACCGAAAACAACTCGGGATCCGACGGTCATCACTTCGCCCGTTAACACAGAATGTTAACATCCCTGGGGGATATACAACTTTATATCCTTTACGTACTATTTTCCCTTCTCTGATCCAGTTGTAGGATTTACTAAGAATAAGGCTTTGGGATGTATTACTGTTTGTATTCTGTAAGGTCATTTATATTTCTGAAAAAACTTAAGTGTCTCTTTCTTTAGGGAAGACCTCTGAAGATGTTGTTTTATCAGAACTAGGTCAATGACCTTGCACTCAAGTTCAGCCGCTTTCTCATTATGTTTACTCACTCTTTGTTGTGCCTCTTCAACTAAATTTCTGGAAACTATTTCCTGATTAAGATCGTAATCGAAAGTAGGTTGTTCAATTAAAACATTTAATCAGACATTCTCCTACAACAGGTTTGCCTGTTACTTCTAACAGTGTTAATCCAGTTGATAAATGCAGTAATTCATTTAAAATATGTTCAAAGTCTTTAATTTTCATCGCCCATACAGAATGCTATTCATGGCAGTAGGTGCGGCATAATTTCCCAATTTCTTTCATAACTCTTTCACTCTGATTTGATGACGGGTTATAGTTGGATATTAACACTTGACGAATATCTTCCCAAACTAGAAATTCTTTAAATTTGTTATTGACAAATTGTGGTCCATTATCTGTGAGAAATTGTTTTGGTTTTCCTACCCCCAGAAAGTACTGTTGCAAACAGTCTGTGTATTTACTCTTTTGATAGGATGTAACTTAACATACTTTGACTGGAATTCTATGATGACTAAAATGTACGGCACTCTTTTGGAACCGGTCCAAACCAATCAACTGCTATAAGATCGTGAAACGATTTAGGAATAATCGGGTACATTCTGTATTTAACATGAGTGTTACTCTCTTTCACCTTCTGACAGATCTCACAAGTTCTGATTTAAGATGTCACCCTAGCTTCTTAAAATAATAGAACTTATTCATGTGGGCTATACACTTTTTTATTCCGAAGTGTCCATATCCTGTATGAACATACCATACAATTTCGTCTTCCATTAACTTCAGAATGCATATGCACCAACGTTGCGATGTTACACTGTCTCTCCAAAACAAATTTTGCCCTATAATTTTCCACTTTTCTGCTTGATTAGAAGGTAAGAAATTACTGATAAACATAGCAAACATTTCTGAAAAATAGGGATCATGATGGATGTTATCTGTTACTTTTCAAGCCATCTCTTGTACCCTGGTGGGCTGATATTCTGCTGTCAAAAAATTAATTGCAAAAATTATGCCGGGTCCTTCCATACGTTTTAACTCTATCATGCCTACAGGCAACCTGGACAACGCATCTGGTACAATACTCTTAGACCTTTTACATACTGTATCCTAATGTCATATTCCTGTAGGAACAACATCCATCTAGTTAATCTACTATGTAACAATCTACTACTCTTTAGAAAAGATAGAGCCTGATGACTATAGACACGGATTTCTGACCCCCATACTAGTGTTTGAAATTTCTGGATACTCCATACAATTGCTAACAGTTCCTTTTCAGTAGCCATGTAAATTAATTCATGTTTATTCAGACTACAGCTAGCAAAAGCTATGGTATGATGTTCCCATGATCTAGATCCCACTCTCCTTGGAAGAGTTCTGCAGCAATACCATACTCAGATGCATCGACTGAAATTTTAAATAGCCCATTCATTATTGGATGATGTAGTAGAGGTTATTCTACTAGCGTTCTCTTGATGTTTTCAAACGCATCATTTGCCTCTTGATCCCATACCCACAGTATTCCCTTTTTAACAAATGTAAAATTCTTGGGTCGTCCAGTTCTTGGCTTCGTATATATCTTCTATAGTATCCGGCGATAACTATAAATCCCTTCAATTATCTTATGTTTCTAGGAGGAGGACATATAGCTTTTATGCATTCAAGATCCAGTCTAATCCCCTGCACCCCTACAATATGCCCAAAAACGTAAGCTCTTGCCGCGCAAAGTGTGATTTGGACAATTTCACTGTAATACCTTTTTCTTTAAATTTTTTCAGGGTCTTACCCAAGGTTAGACAATGTTCTTCCCACGTAGCTGAGATTTTGAGGATATCATCTACATATATTATTAAATCCTTCAACAGATCTCTCCCTAATGCCTCATCCAACGCATGTATAAATACTGATACTGAGATATTAAGTCCAAACGGTAACACATTGAAATGATATGATATGATTTACCATCATACAGAAACACGGTATACTTCTTTGATTCGAAATGTAACCTAATTTTCCAATATCCTGCAGTCAGGTCCATCGTGCTAAGAAACCTTGCTTTCTCAAATTTGGATAACAATTCATTGATGTTAATGGGTCTCTCTCATTCTGTCTCTATATGCTTATTCAATGTACGCGTGTCTAGCACTAACCGTACACCTCCTGTGACCTTTTTTTACCACTACTAAAGGGTTATTCATGATGCTAGAACTACGTTCTATTATTTGTTGTCAATCATTTTGTCAATTCCCTCCTTAACTGATTCTTTCACCGGTATTAGATATGGCTTACAGAAAAATGGAGTGTCATCTTTGATTTTAAACTTACATATGTAATCGTTGATATTACCGGAACAACAAAATACTTCTTCATATTCAATTATATAAATCTAGTTTTTGTGCATTGGTTAATATTGGAAACTCATTTACTTTGTTTTGTACGTCAGCTCAATGTGATATGCACTCTACATTATCGATCTCTGGTAACAATTGTGCTGTAGCAGTTAATTGTAAACATTGACACTCAGCTGTTTGTTTTGCAAAGTAATTATCAGTCACAAATGGTATCCAACACCTACTGTCATCTTTGCCAAAACAAAGATTTTCCTCAAAATTCAATATGACATTAAATTCTTATAACCAATCTAGGCCAAATAATACACCCCTCTTAATATTTTCTAATATTAAAAGTGTTTGACGAAATCTGGTATTTCCAACGTGGCAGTTCACTTGGGTTTCGTGTTTCACTACCTCGTTTTTCGTTCCGGTTATGCCAACTATGTGAACTCCAGTTATTGGTAACAGAGGTAAGTAATGTTTAGTCTGTATCGTGTTAAAGAATGCTCTAGAAATGAGTGACACCTCACTCCCTTAATCTATAAATATGTTAACTTCAGAAGTTTCCACAGTTCCTGCTATTATTGGTTGTCGATTATTGGTAGTCAAGCTTGGTTCTTCCAGTAGCAACTATTGTTTTGTAGGTATTTTGTGCGTGAAATTAACATACTTATTATGAACCAGGCCTCCTAGTGTATCTCTATGGCCTAGACCCCGGCCCTAGATCCAGATCGCACTGTGTTTTCCTCATTATTGGTAATTACTGGCTGGTTACCAAATCAGGTATTACGTTACCACTTTGTACTCTATTATTACTTGGCACAAATTCCTGCGAAGTTACAGGCCCTAAATTTGAAGGTGGATGCTTTTTCTGATAATTATCATTACCATTATTTCTGTTATACTTGTGTACTCTAGCTAAGTTGGCCTCAAGTTTTTTAAAATTATTACTATTATTCCTTTTGTAGTTCTGACTTTCACTTTGGTGTACTTTCTCGTTGTGGTCTTTATTTAAGGCATCCAGTGCATCCACAAAGGACAACAACTCTTCAACTGTCTTCCACCAACTACATAATATATCTTTCCTCACGTAAATGGGTAATCAATCATCTTATTAAAATTCGAACTAACCCTTCTTCCTCCATTGGCTTATGTAAGTACTTCACCCGTGTTAAATGCCAGTCGACATACTTCCTCGTTGTACCCCACGTATTACTGTAACACTTCGGGTCCCGCAAGTCTGATATTAATTTTTCCTGGGCACTTTATGACCAATACTTATCTTTAAACTTCTTCTGAAAATCTCCCCAAGAGGAAACGTTCTCAATGTTTACTGTACCCCACTCTGGGGCCTCCCCTAATAGATACCCCACAGCAAACTCAATCTTTTTAAACCCTCCCAGTTCTTGGGCAAGGCTTGGTTGAACCTTTTCAAAAAATGGGTAGGATGTACTTCCATGTCTGGCTTAAACTTACGGAATTTCCTAGATAATCCTGAACTGGCTCCCCACTGTAAATCTGTCATTAGCTCACTAGTCAATACCACATTAGGAGAAGCCACCCTATTATCTATTTTGTTCTGAATAAGTTTGAATTCTTTCCATAGTCCATCCATACTTCTCTTGGTATTACCAAGCTCAGAAGATAAAACAGGAGATCATGGAGTAGAAATAAAAACTTTGAGGTTCGCTGATGACATTGTAATTCTGTCAAAGACAGCAAAGGACTTGGAAGTGAACGGAATGGACAGTGTCTTGAAAGGAGGGTATAAGATGAACATCAACTAAAGTAAAACGAGGATAACGGAATGTAGTCGAATTAAGTCGGGTGATGCTGAGGGAATTAGATTAGGAAATGAGACACTTAAAGTAGTAAAGGAGTTTTGCTATTTGGGGAGCAAAATAACTGATGATGGTCGAAGTAGAGAGGATATAAAATGTAGACTGGCAATGGCAAGGAAAGCGTTTCTGAAGAAGAGAAATTTGTTAACATCGAGTATAGATTTAAGTGTCAGGAAGTCATTTTTGAAAGTATTTGTATGGAGTGTAGCCATGTATGGAAGTGAAACGTGGACGATAAATAGTTTAGACAAGAAGAGAATAGAAGCTTTCGAAATGTGGTGCTACAGAAGAATGCTGAAGATTAGATGGGTAGATCACATAACTAACGAGGGAGTATTGAATAGAATTGGGGAGAAGAGAAGTTTGTGGCACAACTTGACTAGAAGAAATCAGTTGGTAGGACATGTTCTGAGGCATCAAGGGATCACCAATTTAGTACTGGAGGGCAGCATGGAGGGTAAAAATCGTAGAGGGAGACCAAGAGATGAATACACTGAGCAGATTCAGAAGGATGTAGGTTGGAGTAGGTACTGGGAGATGAAGAAGCTTGCACAGGACAGAGTAGCCTGGAGAGCTGCATCAAACCAGTCTCAGGACTGAAGACCACAACAACAACATGTTCTCGAAGATTACTCTCGCGGCAACTTTTCTGTCTATCATCTCTTCTATCTGTTCCTCCAGACTGCTTATATTTATTATGTCCTAGTTTCTCTTTGAAGTTTCTTTCCACGTTATCTACTCGAGTGTTAATGCCTGCAATTTGTGAATGGCCTATTGGTATTAACTTGTCCTACTTTTCAACATTTTCTTTTAAGGTATGCAAGCTCTGCTTTACAACACCAAATGTAACATTACTTACTGTTTGAAATGATCCTAATTTTTCACTCAGTTCAGTTTCTACACTGTTACATTTATCTTCAATATCAAATTCTATCTTTTTTTTTTTTGTCAAATTCTGGAATTGGTCATTCTGTCTAAGTGAACAGTTCATTTACATGACTACTTAAAGAACTAGTTAATTCACCTCTCAAATCTAGTTTCAGATTTTCTACTTTAGTAGTTAGTGTCAAATTCAGTCTTCAAATTTCCCATACATTCACATAAATTACTAAAGTCTTTACTTTGTGAATCTATCTTAGCACTTAGCAATTCTAAAGTTTTATTTTGAACACCCAATTTATTATTTAATGGAGTATTCACTGTGTCTATTTCTCTACTTAATTTAGCTCTCTGTGCATCAAGTTTTTCACTTAAAGTTGCACTTATTTTATTTCTCAAAGAAGCACCCTGGTCATTTATTTTATCATTTAATTGTAAATTCTCAGATTCTAGTTAGGCATCTAAAATCACACTTAGTTCCATTCTTAAAGTCACTGAATCTGCACTTTGGGCTTTGATTAAATTTACTACTTCAGATCAGTCTGGCACCTCCTTACTCACTTTCTTTGCCATGGCTGGTTCTGAAGTCCCCCCCCCCCCCCCCCCCCCAGTTCTCTGTGTATTATCCCTATCTCTCTTAGTTTTTTATCTAGTGATCATTTAACAAATTAACTCTAAGCATTATAACTACACTAATACAGTCTAGTGACCATTTCCTTCAACATTATACTGGAAAATTATTGTTTTTGCTCACTCAGCGTAGAGTTTTTGGCTGTGTCGGTGAGCAGGTATGGAATCAGCACGGGTGAATAGTAACTGGTGCCAGTAGCGTCGGTTGCTGGTTTCTGTGTCGGCGTCGGTGTGCAGATGTGGAGTCAGCACTGGTTAACAGCAACTGGCGCCGGTGTTGTCAGATGTTGTCTCTGCATCTGCGTCCCCGCGGTGTATGCGAGAACTGTACACTCCCCACATCGAATCTTCTTAGCTGAATTATTCTCGTTGTATCTCTTATTAGTCTAGTAGTCGAGGTCTTCTTTCCGTTCTTTTAACGTTATTACTTTCGTATGTCTTTCACTGTGTTGCATTCAGAACATTTTTTATTTAATTTTTGAACTTAATGCAACTACGCGAAACAGTGCTCTTGTCTTGTTATACCTGGTTGCTATGGCAACACATCAGATCTTCTGCTTCGATTTCCTCTCAAAATTACTGTTTTTGAAGTCCTGTCACGGTCGCCACGTTCTAACGCTTTAGACGACCTGAGGCGATGTGAAGTTGGATTGCAAAATTCGCACCTCTCTCACTGGTTGACTTACTTGGTATGTACAGCCGAACTACTACTCTTGATTTCTGGCTACGTCGATCTCCAAAAACTACTAATCCAAAGAATACTGCTGGTTAACAGGAATTTATAAGACTCACTCTCTACTTTTGGAATAATTTAGTACTCAAAGAATACTTTTAGTTCAGTCTTAGTATATTTCAACTTCCATAAATAATATATTCACCATTTCTCACATCAATATTTGAATATTTACAAGCCAACCGATTTGTCTTGCATTACACTCGCTAAAATACATCTGCAATAAAGTTGATTTAACAAGCACATAATTTAGGAATCTGTCTTGCCTCTAGCGAATCCAATACGTGAAGTACTTAAAAATCTATAATCAATTGTTCTTTTTTTTGTCACAACAATCACAGTCACTAAAACAGCAAAGAATACTACATAATTACTTCTTGTTCTTTCATCACGTCTTCTGTGGCGCTAGCGGCAAACACTTGTCGGCGTCGTTCGACCGCCACACTTACAGTCTTCTCATAACGAACTTCCAACCTGCACACAGAAACAGGTGGCACAGTAGATAGTTTCCACTTTCTCACTTATGTTTAAAATATCGTGTGTTCGAGACAGTAGAAGGGCAAGTGCTCCTAGAATTTACACGGAAATTCACACCAGAGACAACATAAACACAACATCACATCACTCAGCGCAATACTGACAGTGAAAGAGAGCATTTGCGAAGGCTGTTCGTGTTAACAAGGAGTTCAAACATAGTATTCTGATCACAGAACTGGTGCAGATGGCAGAATCTGTTAATGGCCAGAGCAAACTGAAATTTTATGTTCCTGACAAATATCATACTGTAAGTTCTGCACACTGTGCGAACTGTAAAATAGAAAAATCCTTGTACAAACTTTTCAAAATAAATATTATTCACTGATCAATATTTAAATAGTGATACGGATATTTTGTGTTAATTATAACACAAAATCAATCAGTTTTAATGATACAATGTGAAATCAGCAATTTCTGTGAAATGTAATGAAACTTCCCATTTTCCTCTGAGTAAAAATGTCATAAATCTAAGATCAGCAGATTACTAATATTGGTAACTGACAGTTATTTATTGTTGAATTTGGATCGTGACCTCCTTTCTCAAAGTTGAGATTTGCGTATCATCTCAAAATGACCAGTCATTTTCTACATAAGGACCAATGCCCTAGACTAGATATCACATGAAAATATCCTACTTTCAACATTCCAGCAACAATTTTATTGAATGATGTCCTGAGCGTTTTGTACAACCCATTGTACCGAAACAATGATGTGCGTTAGAGAGGTATTTAATCTGGTGCATCAGTGAAACTTTACGAGTGTGACACACACAAGTAAAACACAAAAAATACCAAATATGACAAATACATAATTCCAGTTAGCAGATTTTCAGTTTACTACTTCCATCAGATCACAAGAACAATATAGTATATTTTTAATTAAACTTGTGCTATTTGAGTAAATGTACACAGAAAACTATCTACCGTGTGGGTACCCATCATTGCAGGAATGATTGTCAGACCGTGCAATGCGAAATTCCCATCGTTAGGAGTGGTAGTGACACAATTTGCCATTAGACCCCGGTACTGCTATCGCGACATAGGGTTGAAACACAAGCATCAGTGTGCATTACAGTTGCAGATAGTTAACATGGGATTGGACAAGATCAGCAAGACTTTACCCGGAAGCCCATTTTAGCAAAACCATAATAGTGCTGCCTCCCTTTGTGAGTATCAGTGCGTCAATGAAATTCGGTAGGTCCTTTTCCACACCACGGTTTGAAGAACACAATTCGGAAGTGCAAATTAACCCACTTCTGTCCAAGGCATCTCCAGATACACCTTTGCTGGTCACTGGGGCTCAATTCAAAAGAGGTATAATCATTGAAGACAATTCTACTCCTGCCAAAGAGATTCCAGGCTTAAGATGTGTCTGAGGATGCCCCAGACAGTTGTGGTATAGCAATCTGACTGTTGCCCACAATACAGCACAGCAACCTAGAGCGATGGTGCCATTTCTTTTAATGGAAGGATCCCCTTTGATTGTCATTCGTGGCACCCTTACAGCACAGGAGTACGCCGACAATATTCTGTGCTCTAATTTGTCGCCCTTCACGAAAAGCCATCCTGCACTTACATTTCTGCGAGATAATGCTCACCCCCCACATAGTGACAGTTTCTACTCCTAGCCTTCGTGCTCGAGAAACTCCACCTTAACCGGCAAGTTTGCTGGATCTCTCCTCAATTGAGAATATTTGGAACATTATTGTCAGGTCCCTCCAACCAGTTTGGGATATTGAAGGACTGATGCATTACTGACTTGCTCATTTTGTGAATCTCTTTCCCTTGAATAAATTGTCCAATTTTTCTAAAATTTTAATCAGTTGTTTGCATTTGTATATTGCATCTACCGATTTCCATTCCATTCAGATAATTCTTTCATTATACTTAGGGTAAAATTGTACAAGAGTTCAAAATCTCAGGAAAATAGGTGTAAACTATAGGAGAAGATGGGTAGTATATAGGGTGATCAACTCTCCCAGATTTCCCAGGATCTCCCATATCTGAACATCTTTTTTTTGCATGCTCATTGGGCATTTTTAACCAGTTTTTAGCTTTTTTTTCTACCTACAAATACTTTTCGAGCATTTAAATTTTATGTGCACTGTCAAAATTCGTTGAAACAGTGGATAGTAGAGACAACTGGTTCTATATCGACATAATGTCTATCGATTATTTTAGATTATTTAGAAATTGTCAACCGACGCTTGGCTGTCAGATGTAACTTCATTTCAGTGGTAGTACTTATTGTGAATCGTGGTTTGAGATTTTGTGACGGGCAGTGAGGACGCAGCTAAAACGCCACCAAAAAAGGAGACAAAGTATATGTGTATGCATCTTATGAAGCAGGAACCTTTATATTCCTGGATTTGACCAGCACAGACAAATGATTATACTGCAAACAGTTCCAATCTGTAAATGTGAGTTTAGCATCACACAGGGCAGCAAGAACAATAGTGTACAGTACACACGAATACTTCAGGTAGCAAATTATTACTTTGTATTCTAAAAAAAAATATATATATATCTTAATTTTCAGCAGGAAGTAATTAGTAATTGGCAGTTTTCTGAATTAACTTCTTGTATTTCCTTGTAGGTCACAAAAGCAAAGCAAATGATGTCACTACTTCATCTAAGATAAATACTTTCTTCAGCTCTACTCAACTGAGCAAATGCCTAACAAGCAATGACGTGAAAATCATTGCTGGTGAACTTTCATTAGTCTAACACACAGTACAACACAATCTAAGCCACAGGACCTCGGACTGTGCGATCAAACTTTCAAAAAACATGTTCAGTTAAGCTAATGTGTCAAGGAAAACATATTGGTGGAAAACTAATGCTGAAATGATCGTAATGAACATATTGGCCCCAAGAAATGTTAATGATTTTTTGGAAGTTTTAAATGACCCCAAAAAGTGTAGCATATTCTTTTCTTTAGCAACAAATACCGTCAATCACTTAAACAAGAAATTGTTACCAGTAGTAATACGAGATTTTGACCCCTTTAGTGGAATTTAAAACAAATTGTTGGATTTCACAAAACAGGCAGATTGAACTGCAATGGATCTCCATAAGCTGTTATATATATAATAACTAAATAATAACATTCAAGTAAGGTGAATGTCAGTAACATATCATCATACAGTGCTGATGATGTCAATATAAATTATGGCAAGCATCAATGAGTCACGAAACTATTAAGTAATGAGAATGAAAAAGTCCTCAAGGCCAGTTGTTTTGACTATGTGCTTCATAATGCCATGAAACATGCATGCAATTGTTTACAACATGTAGAAGTTGAAGTTTAGTATTGAAAATCTATAAGAATTTTTTTCTGCTCTGCCAAACAAAGGGATACGTTAAAATATTTTTTTAATCTGTTGATACTGCATGGGCTGAAATCTTGCAACATGTAAATACTAGATGGTTATCTCTCACACCTGCTGTAGAAAGGCTTTTAAAACATTGGGAGCCTATAAAAATCAAACAATAGAAACTCCAGGCAGGAATAACAACAATGTAGGATAAGATAGATTGCAACTTATTCTACAAAGGACACGTCAAGTTGCAGACATGCATGATTAAAAGCCATTCTGGCCCAAGATGCTGGAGTTGATGGATGTGTGTGTGTGTGGGGTGAGGGGGGGGGGGGGGGGAGGAGGGGTGCACACATGCCTATTCTATCTTCACTGACAAAGGCTGTGGCCAAGAGCTGCATGGAGTGTCTTTTAATTGTGCCTGTCTGCAATTTGACACGTCTTCTTTACAGTAAGTAGCAATCAATCTTTTTCCTACATTGTTGCAGCCTATAAAAAGCTTTTTTGAAATCATAGACTGTCCTAAAGTTTTGAAAAAGTATTTTTGCAATGAAAATACAGAAGTTCAGGCTTTTATTGGTTTCTTTGCGAACTTTGGAAATGTTTTCAATCAAAACGCAAAGTATTTGGAGATTTCTGATCTTAGCATTATGGAAGCTCATGGAGCTGTACAGTTGCTAATTAGTAAAGTTAGACAGAGAAAGGAAGATATATTTTCTGGCAGTGGTACTCATAAGTTGTTAGCTACTGTTCTTGATTCAAATTTGAAATCTACTAGTGAGAACAAGTTCACTGAATTCTATGTTCTTTATATTCTTACTAAGTTAACAAATTTCATGATAGTTTAAAGTGTTTAATCCCACCATGTCTACAAAGGGAATTAACATTCAATGGCACCATGAAGTTGTGGAATGTGTCAAGCTCGGTTGTGTAAATGGAAATGAATTATATGAAGAATTCTGTAGTTCTAATTATGCAAATAAATGTGCTGTCCATTTAGAGAGTAGTGTTAGCAAGAAATGGATAAAAGTTTGAACAACTTTGAAAGCAAATAATGTGAATTTTGAGGGTTGGGTTGGATTGTTTTGGGAAGGAGACCAGACAGCGAGGTCATCTGTCTCATCGGATTAGGGAAGGACGGGGAAGGAAGTCGGCCGTGCCCTTTCACAGGAACCATCCCGGCATTTACCTGGAGCGATTTAGTGAAATCAGAGAAAACCTAAATCAGGATGGCCAGATGCGGGATTGAACCGTCATCCTCCTGAATGCGAGTCCAGTGGTGAATTTTGAAAATTTTGGTAAGCTGGTAGGTTATGTTATGAGTATACCAGGAAGTAATGCTCACACGAAGAGTATTTTTCTTATGAATAATAAATGGGCAGAGGTAAGGAACGGAAGTAGTACAAACCTAATAAAAACTGAAATGCAAGTTGCCATGAATTTTCCTTGCTGCAAAATACGTGTAAGTATTAGCGATGTGTAATTAAACAGTTATCTTTTACAAATATTGCTTTGATTTTTGGTGAAATTTCACCATGCTCTTCACCTCCTTTATTTTTTGTCAAGAATATAAACATCTCCCTGATTTTCTTTTAAAAGAGTCGATCACACTAGTAGTACACAGGGATTATAATTAAAGTTAGACTTTCAAAATGCTGTAGAAATGACACCACTGGTCAGAATGATGTCAAATTGAAATGGAATATTATTGGAGAAGGGGCAAAACGCATGGCAGAAGAAAAAAAAAATAGTGTTAAAATTGATCAACAGATGGCACTGTATGTGTCAGAATACATAAATGAAAACACCTGTCATACACTCGACCCATTGAAGCTGGTATAAACACGCCAGATAACATGGCTTTTCCTCCTTTCGCATCTGCGATGTTTGCCATGACTGTCTCTCAATGCCGGATCGTGCTCTGCTTGTAAAGCTGTATTACAAGAATGATGACTGTACACATGTTGCTCTGCAGAATTTCTGGATGCTTAAAGGTTTGAAAATAAAAGCGTTGGTCTGATGACTGCCTTGGGTCTGAAGAAAACGATTTGGAAATTTGAAAAGATCAGTACTTTTGGTGTGCAACATGGTAGAGGGAGGAAATGAATTGATTCATCATAAGTGAAAGTAGTGGCCACAGCAATGCAGGAGGTGACAAGTGGTGGTGTGCAAATGTGTAGTGCACGGAGAACTACTCGAACATTGGCCATACCCCGAGAGCAAGGTACGCAAAATCCTACGAAACATCCTTCTTGCTACACATTCAAAATTATCCACGTGCACAAGTTGTTTCCTGTTGACCTGCCAGCAAGAGAGACTTTTGCTTTGCAATTTCTTGCTCGAATGGAAGTGGACAATGATTGGCCATGGAAGATTCTGTGGACAAATGAAGCCCACTTCCATCTGACAGGACATGTCAATACACGGAACTGTCGAATATGTTGTTGTTGTTGTGGTCTTCAGTCCTGAGACTGGTTTGATGCAGCTCTCCATGCTACTCTATTCTGTGCTAGCTTCTTCATCTCCCAGTACCTACTCCAACCTACATCCTTCTGAATCTGCTTAGTGTATTCATCTCTTGGTCTCCCCCTACGATTTTTACCCTCCACGCTGCCCTCCAATACTAAATTGGTGATTCCTTGATGCCTCAGAACATGTCCTACCAACCGATCCCTTCTTCTGGTCAAGTTGTGCCACAAACTTCTCTTCTCCCCAATTCTATTCAATACTTCCTCATTAGTTATGTGATCTACCCATCTAATCTTCAGCATTCTTCTGTAGCACCACATTTCGAAAGCTTCTACTCTCTTCTTGTCCAAACTATTTACCGTCCATGTTTCACTTCCATACATGGTTACACTCCATACAAATACTTTCAGAAATGACTTCCCGACATCTATACTCGATGTTAACAAATTTCTCTTCTTCAGAAACGCTTTCCTTGCCATTGCCAGTCTACATTTTATATCCTCTCTACTTCGACCATCATCAGTTATTTTGCTCCCCAAATAGCAAAACTCCTTTACTACTTTAAGTGTCTCATTTCCTAACGTAATACCCTAAACCTCACCCGACTTAATTCGATTACATTCCATTATCCTCGTTTTGCTTTTGTTGATGTTCATCTTATATCCTCCCTTCAAGACACCATCCATTCCGTTCAACTGCTCTTCCAAGTCCTTTGCTGTCTCTGACAGAATTACAATGTCATCGGCGAACCTCAAAGTTTTTATTTCTTCTCCATGGATTTTAATACCTACTCCGAATTTTTCTTTTGTTTCCTTTGCTGCTTGCTCAATATACAGATTGAATAACATCGGGGAGAGGCTACAACCCTGTCTCACTCCCTTCCCAACCGCTGCTTCCCTTTCATGTCCCTCGACTCTTATAACTGCCATCTGGTTTCTGTACAAATTGTAAATAGCCTTTCGCTCCCTGTATTTTACCCCTGCCACCTTTAGAATTTGAAAGAGAGTATTCCAGTCAACATTGTCAAAAGCTTTCTCTAAGTCTACAAATGCTAGAAACATAGGTTTGCCTTTCCTTAATCTTTCTTCTAAGATAAGTCGTAAGGTCAGTATTGCCTCACGTGTTCCAGTATTTCTACGGAATCCAAACTGATCCTCCCCGAGGTCGGTTTCTACTAGTTTTTCCATTCATCTGTAAAGAATTCGTGTTAGTATTTTGCAGCTGTGGCTTATTAAACTGATTGTTTGGTAATTTTCACATCTATCAACACCTGCTTTCTTTGGGATTGGAATTATTATATTCTTCTTGAAGTCTGAGGGTATTTCACCTGTTTCATACATCTTGCTCACCAGATGGTAGAGTTTTGTCAGGACTGGCTCTCCCAAGGCCGTCAGTAGTTCCAATGGAATGTTGTCTACTCCGGGGGCCTTGTTTCGACTCAGGTCTTTCAGTGCTCTGTCAAACTCTTCACGCAGTATCGTACCTCCCATTTCATCTTCATCTACATCCTCTTCCATTTCCATAATATTGTCCTCAAGTACATCGCCCTTGTATAGACCCTCTATATACTCCTTCCACCTTTCTGCTTTCCCTTCTTTGCTTAGAACTGGGTTTCCATCTGAGCTCTTGATGTACATACAAGTGGTTCCCTTATCTCCAAAGGTCTCTTTAATTTTCCTGTAGGCAGTATCTATCTTACCCCTAGTGAGATAAGCCTCTACATCCTTACATTTGTGCTCTAGCCATCCCTGCTTAGCCATTTTGCACTTCCTGTCGATCTCATTTTTGAGACGTTTGTATTCCTTTTTGCCTGCAACATTTAGTGCATTTTTATATTTTCTCCTTTCATCAATTAAATTCAATATTTCTTCTGTTACCAAAGGATTTCTACTAGCCCTCGTCTTTTTACCTACTTGATCCTCTGCTGCCTTCACTACTTCATCCCTCACAGCTACCCATTCCTCTTGTACTGTATTTCTTTCCCCCATTCCTGTCAATTGTTCCCTTATGCTCTCCCTGAAACTCTGTACAACCTCTGGTTTAGTCAGTTTATCCAGGTCCCATCTCCTTAAATTCCCACCTTTTTGCAGTTTCTTCAGTTTTAATCTACAGTTCATAACCAATAGATTGTGGTCAGAGTCCACATCTGCCCCTGGAAATGTCTTACAATTTAAAACCTGGTTCCTAAATCTCTGTCTTACCATTATATAATCTATCTGATACCTTTTAGTATCTCCAGGGTTCTTCCATGTATACAACCTTCTATCATGATTCTTAAACCAAGTGTTAGCTATTATTAAGTTGTGCTCTGTGCAAAATTCTACCAGACGGCTTCCTCTTTCATTTCTTAGCCCCAATCCATATTCACCTACTACGTTTCCTTCTCTCCCTTTTCCAACACTCGAATTACAGTCACCCATGACTATTAAATTTTCGTCTCCCTTCACTATCTGAATAATTTCTTTTATTTCATCATACATTTCTTCAATTTCTTCGTCATCTGCAGAGCTAGTTGGCATATAAACTTGTACTACTGTAGTAGGTGTGGGCTTCGTATCTATCTTGGCCACAATAGTGCGTTCACTATGCTGTTTGTAGTAGCTTACCCGCAGTCCTATTTTCCTATTCATTATTAAACCTACTCCTGCATTACCCCTATTGGACTTTGTGTTTATAACCCTGTAGTCACCTGACCAAAAGTCTTGTTCCTCCTGCCACCGAACTTCACTAATTCCCACTATATCTAACTTTAACCTATCCATTTCCCTTTTTAAATTTTCTAACCTACCTGCCCGATTAAGGGATCTGACATTCCACGCTCCGATCCGTAGAACGCCAGTTTTCTTTCTCCTGATAACGACGTCCACTTGAGTAGTCCCCGCCCGGAGATCCGAATGGGGGACTATTTTACCTCCGGAATATTTTACCCAAGAGGACGCAATCATCATTTAATCATACAGTAAAGCTGCATGCCCTCGGGAAAAATTACGGCCGTAGTTTCCCCTTGCTTTCAGCCGTTCGCAGTACCAGCACAGCAAGGCCATTTTGGTTATTGTTACAAGGCCAGATCAGTCGATCATCCAGACTGTTGCCCTTGCAACTACTGAAAAGGCTGCTGCCCCTCTTCAGGAACCACACGTTTGTCTGGCCTCTCAACAGATACCCCTCCGTTGTCATTGTACCTACGGTACGGCTATCTGTGTCGCTGAGGCACGCAAGCCTCCCCACCAACGGCAAGGTCCATGGTTCATGGGGGGGGTGTCGAATATGGGCAATGCGAAATCCACACACAAATCAACCAGTACCACTTCATCCTGAAAAGGTCACTATGTGGTGCGGGTTATGGCATCATTTATCATAGAGCCATATTTTTTCGAAGAGACAGTTGATTCTGGTTCCGTACCGTCACTGGTAAGCGCTACGAGTGTCTTTTGCCCAACGACGTCATTTGAGCTCTCCAACAGTGTGGATGGGATCATTTTTATGCATCTCCGCACATTGCAAATTCAGTTAAGCAGCTGTTGAAACGCCATTTCTGAAATGCTAGAATTATCAGATGCCATTTCCCAAAAGCCTGGCCATCCCGATCAACTGATCTTAATCTGTGTGGCTTCTGGCTGTGGGTCTATCTGAAAGACGTTGTGTTCAGTGTTCCAATTGCAAACTTAGCTGTATTGAAGGCACGCATCGTGCAGCACATTCTGAACATGACCCTGGAAATACTTTGATCAGTTGTGGAACATTCTGTTTCTTGGTTTCAACTTGTTGCAGAAAACAGTGGACAGCATATTGAACATGTTTTGCACCAGTCACATGGAAATTAATAATCCGATTTGATTTTGATTGATGCTTTTTATATGGTTTTTGGCCTCAGGACAATTAAAAGCAAATGTGATTGATGCCTTTTATGCAGTTTTTGGTCTCAGGATAATTAGAAACCGATTTTTCCCATCAGACATGATATGACCTTACCGTGGTGGATAGGGTTACGCAGCTAACACTATCACACCTGTACACCCATGCACACTGAGTAGTAGAGTTGGTTCAACATCAAACGTATACCATAGGCTTTGTGGTATGATTCATTTGTCATTTGTAGTCCACCACTATTAAATTATGATGCTTACCGTTTCATCTATTTCTACATTTTTTAACTATTTATTTTTCTTCTGCCACACATTTCCCCCTTCTCCAATAATACTCAGTTGCAATCTGACACCATTCTGACCAGTGGTGTTACTTGTACAGTGGTTTCAAAGTTTAACTTTAATTATAATCACCCTGTATGTAGCATGTACACAACCAAGAGAGAACCTTAAGAATGGAAGAACCAAAAAAGATCTTGGATTAAAAAGAATGTAAGGAGTGTAAGATGGGGAGGCAGTCATTCAGCCATACTGTTCAACCTACACATCAAACGAGCAATGGCAGAAATAAAGGATAGGTTCAGAAAAGATATTACAATAAACGGTGAAAGGATATTAATAGTACGATTCGTTGATGACATTGCTAACCTTGGCTGAAGTTAGGAAGAACTGCAGGACCTACTGAGCGGAACCAACAGCCTCATAAGCAAACACTACGGACTGAGAACAAAATGAAGAAAGACAGCAATAACAACAAGTAGCAAAAAAGACATTAGCAACAAACTTCACATTAAAATTAGTGACCATTAAACAAATGAAGTAAAGCATTTATGCTACCTTGGAAGCAAAAATCACATCCTGAACAAAGTAAGGAGGACATAAAAAGCAGACTGGCGCAAGTGAAGAGGGCATTCCTGGCCACAAAAAATCTACCATTATCAAACATTGACCTTAATTTGAGAAAGAAATTTCTGAGAAACTGCATCTGTAGCACATGAATATGTGAAACTAGATCACATACTGTGGGAAAGGAAAAAATCAGAAAAGAAGCGAACTGATCAAGGAGTTCTACTAAGAAATTCATCAATCGAATACAAAGAGGTGGCTGAATAATGGACATCAATTTTACTATTTATAGTATTCATTTCCTGAAATGAACTGTTCATTTGAAAGATATATATCATTCATCACAAATTTCACTAAGCAATAAATATATTGGGAAGCCACAGCTAGTAACCCCAGTAGCTCAAACATGCCTCTGCGTGATGTTCTTGAATTCACAACACAAATAATTTGTATTGCACACTTTTGGACTTACAAAACTTCAGTTTCACTTGATGAGTTACCCCAAAAAATGATTCCGTGTGGCATTATGGCATGAAAGTTAAGTGAAGCAATACTAGATTTTTTTATTTTTATTTTTATATCAGCGAGACAGCAGCCACAGACTTTTCAGCAGTTAGGTGGTATGATTCTATCAACTGAATTTATTATCAACGTGTAATCCCACAAACGTAACACTGTCAGCCTCTTCTATCTGCTCGTCATCAGTTTGAGGCATTTATTACGGAGAAATCTCTTTCAAGTTCTGAACTAAGTATTGTGTGTCTTTTCAAAGTTTGGTGACAAAGAACTGGTTTAGAACCAGTAGTGTTAGATTCTACTGGCATGCCCATGACAACTACATTAACCAATCTTTCCAATAGTATACTCGAGTTACCATTTACTGCAAAGTTTTTATTATCAGTAAACAAAATAAATTTGGCATCTGGTGATAATACTTATGAAAGGTAGCTAATATACACATTATAAAGTAATGGCCTTGAATACTAAGTAAGAACATGGGACACTTCTTTTTGCATTCCCTATGTACATCTACAGAAGAAGTATACAGCACTGGTTGGTGCATCTCCTTGCTACTCAAAGTCATTTCCCACTAAGCTACTTTTGCCGGAAGACGAATGTAACATTCTACAGCCAGCTACTCGATATAAAGCTCGATCTTCCTCTACTTTAGACAGATGTCTGCAACACACCAGTGACGGACGGTCCACGGGGTGGACGTCCCAGCTGTGTACACTCGTCAGGAGACAGGTCGTGAATATCTCGCACCGTAATTCCTAGGACGCAGTGACTGTCACTACCTTTCGGAAAGGAGATGAAAGGAGATTTATAAGCGGGAAGGGACTTGCTCGATATCTTACGCAGACTCCACTGTGGATAGCAAATGACTTCGTCCCTACTTGCAGGAGGTCATTCTTACTTATGAGACTGAAGGAAGTGACTTCACGAAATAATGTAGATCGAGAAGTAAAAATTGACATATGTGCTCGAAATGATGTGGGATTTTACTGAAACCACACAAAGAGCACAAAATGACTAACAGATGGTGCTTCATATAAAACAAAAGCAATAATTAGCATAACAACAGATTTCTAGCAAAGAACATGCTCCTTTTAACAAATGCTTAACGTATCAGCTGTCATTCATCAACAATGCCTGTAGCCAGGAGATAACACTGTGAACAGCACTGTACAACATATCAGTAAGTAAGGTGAGGTGAGATACTGTTGTCAGATGTTGTCTTTTAGCATCCCTAATGAGGTCAGACAACTGCAGTAGATTAGCTACTTCTGGTAACTCCGCAACAGATAATCACACGGAGTGAGGTCTGAGGACCTGGGAGGACAAGCGTGAGGGAAGTGGCTGTTCAGGGCACGATCCTCGTCAATCGATGTCCACAAAGAGATCTTTCACAAGCGCGTCCCGCAGAAAAGTTTTATCTTCCACCCGAGTGTTTATCGGCCTCGTACCCGTCACACTGACTGTTTGAAAAAGAGCACCCACCATTTCCTCAAAGGGTCAGATTACAACTGATGTGGTAAATCCACACCACACTGTGATTTTCTCACCACACAATGGGCTTCCACAGCAGTTTCTCAAATTCTACGGATGTGGACACTGACAGATACACAGAGTGTGAAATTGGCTGTCGGTCAGCAACACATTAGACAACTGATCGTCACCTACCCCAAATGCTCTCACAAAATCGATGGCTAACAGTTCACAGTTTGTAGGGATAGCACTGGAAGGCAAGCCTTAATACCCTTCAAACAGCAGTGAATGGAATTCCAGTGTGACCTCACAACACAGAGATGAACCTGCTACAGTCTCCAGTTCTTCCTGAACTGTCTGAGCAGGAGCAGCACTCGTTTATTGTCATCCGCTACGGGGCTGATCACGTGAACAGACTGTTGCTTCAAACTTCGCAATCATTTTATTTGCAGCAATGCTTGTAACAGGAACTTTACCCATTCAAATAACTTTCTTATTACAATTACAAAGCTACTGCAGCAGGTTTTTCACTGACAATGGCTTTTCTGGCAAAGTCAATTCACTGCGACTGCTGGCATATCTGACTCCCTCTTTAACTACGACTCATTTTATACATGATTCTCACACAGCATCACTGACTTCTTGTTGTCCCGTACCATCTGTTGGACAGTTTTTGCACTCTGTTTTTGATTTCAATAATACCCCGTGTCATTTCAGGCACGTGTGTCAAGTTTCATCTTTATACCTACGTTATTCCACAGGTTACTGCATTTTCAAATGTTAACAGAGTTTTGGGTCACCCTGTTTCTATGAGTATTAACAAAAAGAGAGCTGAGAGCAGCCCCACATATGAATACTATTTCAATGTGAGGGAGACAGAGATATTAACCGAAGAAGAAAGGATAAATGCATGAAACTATAAAAGTATCCTAACCACCACCTGCATTACTAATGGGCTGGAGATAGCTGAAAGCACGTGGGTACGCTAAAATGTTAGAAAATGGGCGAGTCCACGAGATAACAATCGAGGTGGCAGAGGGAGGTGTTTATAGCAACTTCTTCCCACGCGGCTGAACATATTACGACTCGGCAACAACCGACCTAGTCTTGCACGCCGAGTGAAAATGGTGACACCTGACATTACTAGTATCTTCTACTCCAGGTAATGAACAGCAAAACTGTATTCAGACTAAAGGTGGCAACTGCAAAGATCAGAGTGTGTTTTCATTGTAGTTGTCTAGCTGCAATTGTTGGACCCAAGAGAAGCTGGGAAAAGTGAGACTGGGGTGGCTGTGTTCTGGTGTGTTACATTCTCACAGTGTCCACTCTACAATGAGCTGCTGACCTCACAAAATACGCCCAGTACCGACAGCTCAGAGAAGCAGTGGCCGAGGACTATAGACTGCAACTTGAAAAATAGACATCTTCTGTCCACAGAGATTTCACATCCATCCTTGCCTCCGAGCACTGAAACACAGTACCACTGCAGGTCCTCAAGGAATCAGAAAGGAGAAACTTGAATTGTCAACAACAATTAACTGTTGCAATCATCTTGAGCAAACAATTAAATCATCTCAAAAGATCACGTATGAAATTCAATTATGGTATGCAGTTTGTCGGTAGGCCACAAATTTGTCTATTTTAGTCTTCTTTCCATTTTAATTTTTATATGGGGAGGGCAGATGTAGGGCAAAACTGTGAAACAATTTGAATTTTTTTTAATTGGGTAATTTATTGAATTTATTCTTTAAAAATAATGTTGCAAAGTTTCATAATCTAATTCTGGGACAAAATATGTTTTAAAAAACTATGTTTGGGTGTCTGCACCTGTCATGCCCCCTCTTACTATGCTGTGATCCACACCTTCTCTACATTAGAAATTTTTTGTGCATTAATTTTTTGTTCACACAATCAAAATGAGCAGCAGATGAGTCAAGAAGGCTATGAGAAAGATTGTCCTTGCTTGTTCCTTTGTTTACAATGTGGCTTTTAGAAGATGAAAAGCCACTGGGAGATGTTTAGATTGACAGAGTAGGAAATTCACACTTTACAAATATACTATTGAAAAGCTATCAGGGATAACTTACACAGTGTGAAAACAATGCAGCAAGCCATGTGGGCAATATTCTTTCACAAACTTTCCACAGATGACAATCCTTAACATTCCCTTTGTGACATATGATGGTGCAAATATCTTCAGGCAGAAGTCAGTGGAAAGCCATACAGCCACAAACATAATTTTCCACTTGTTATTTTAGATGTTATAAAACAAACTTTCAGGTACCTAGACAATCCTGAACTGCTCAAAAAATGTGTAGATGGGAAAAAACAGAATATAAATGAGCTACAATCACTGTATATGGATGCATTGTCCAAAAACAGTATTTGTGTCCTCAATTGTTGTGAAGATAGCTGCATGAGATTTCTGTCTAGTGTTCAATAGTGGAAATGTAGGTAGAATTAAATGCCTGCAGAGAATAGGCTTCCACCCACGTGCATTCACACTGAAGATATTCAGAAGCATCGACGAAGTGTGACTGAAGAAAAGCTCAGGCAGCAAAAGAAATAATGCAAAACTTGGCTAGGCAAAGGAGGCAGGGGAAGAGGTTACTCCAGAAAGATAAGGAAGAAAATAAAGAATATAGATATGGACAGCATTACTCAGTAGAGGTATAGCAATATTGTCAAAAACTGCAATACTGTCAAAAATTGCAATAAAAGTTTTAAATGCAAACTGCCATAAACTGAATTTTTGAGCTACAATGCACCTTTTCTCAGGAATTATAAAAGCTAACATCCTGCAAGTTGGCATGGTTCTAAAGAATTACTAGGCCTAACTGAATAATCCTGTGCGGCACTTTTCTGCTATCTTTTCTCTGAGAAAAGTTCTCCTTTAAAATTTGAGACAAATAGAGCGGTCCTGGGTAACCCAAAACTGAAAAATTAATTTCATACCAACTATGACCTTAAACAAAAAACTGTTCCACACATTTTATGAACCTCTTATGCAGATGTAAACTGTGAAATTCCAAATGTATGTTTTTGGATAGGGTCCGCAGTTAGCAAAACATAATTTTGTTTTTTAACCCAAACATGTTTCACTGCAGTTGCACCATCTTCAGTGGGTTTTTCTGATGTGGTAAAAAGATAAAAAATAGAAGCCCACTGAAGATGCCCACTGAAGATGCTACAACTCCAGTGAAAGATGTTTGGGTTAAAAAACAAAATTGTGTTTTGCTAAAGGCGGACCCTATCCAAAAACATACGTATTGTTAAAGCAAACATGGAAAAAAAGAGCTTCAACCCCAAGATGATTATTGTGAAATTCCAGTTTTATTGCCTGACTGGTTTACGACAGAAGGTACATAATAAAAACAATGGTAATTAAAAATTCAAATGCTTATAAAATGTATGTCAATACACATTTTCAAACAAAAACTGCACAGAATATCAAGCATTATGTTCTATATAATTGTCTCAAGTTTCACTATTTTAGCTGTAATATTTTTGGAGATAAATATGTTTAAGTACAAGAACGCATTTTGGCCTACATCTGTCCTTAATCTGCATTTAAAGTTTAGGGAACCTCAAAACAAATTATGTAACATGACATTAAGTTCACAAGCAAGTTAGTCAGTCAGAATCGGCCCAGAATCTGCAATGGTATGTATGGGATATTAATTATTTGGAGTTATTTCATATGGGCCTCACGCAAATGCACATTCGTGTGTATCAACTAATGAGTCACTGTGTTACAATGGAATGTGACCCACCTGCCCAACATCTTCGCTCACTGGTTTCTCGTCTTCCTCGTCCTCCATTTTCTCAATATTGAATGTGCCAGACACAGCCAAGTCTGCTGAAGGTGGACATATCTGAAACAGTTGAAAGAAAATGTGCTACAAGGCAAGAGATAGGGTATGACAAACTGTTGAGCAAAATCACAACAGCCCATTTCCTTTGATTTCCATATATCTAACAAGTGCAACACAGCAACATAACTTAAATAAATGCAACTCAGGCAGAGTGATAAATCAACAAGAAGTAATAGACTTCCTGGCAGATTAAAACTGTGTGCCCGACCGAGACTCGAACTCGGGACCTTTGCCTTTCGCCCGCGAAAGGCAAAGGTCCCGAGTTCGAGTCTCGGTCGGGCACACAGTTTTAATCTGCCAGGAAGTTTCATATCAGCGCACACTCCGCTGCAGAGTGAAAATCTCATTCTGGAAGAAGTAATAGCATCTTTACAGGGATTGCACTAAAATGTATAATATCTCAAAAACAAAATCTACTTCTTGTAAATATTCATAGAAGAAAACAACTGTAACTGAACCTAGAGAACTAATATAGATTAGGAGGCTACTTACTAGCAAACATTTACTTTAAGCAACAAAATACAGGTGGTGGTGTGACAGTTTACGTAAGTAAACACATAGCAGTTATAAAATATATTCATAAACATCGCACGATAGAAGTACAAATTGAAATGATGAGTAATGTGTTCCACAGTAATGCTCTTAAGTCAGTGAAGCATAAAGTGACCATCCTGAGCACTTTTGTCTGCAAACAGAGTACCTAATAAATTCAGCTTTGCCAAAATTGTCAAAAATTCTGCAGAAATGAACTCCAAAAATGCCAAACATTAGCTTTTCAATACACAACAGCATAGTTGAAATGGGATTTTGCATATCAGATGAAGAGATCTGATGACAAATAGAATGACTTATATTCTTTGTCAAATAACAACAGTAAAATCAGGCACTGAATCATTCCTTAAACTATAAGCCTACAAACGACATCTATCAGAAATCTAAATAAAAGATTTTTCAAAAGAGCTAGAAAAACAAAGCTGGGATGAAATATATAAGGAAACCAATGTGAATATGAAATTCTCTAAATTCTCCTTATTGTTTAAATTGAACTTCAAAAAGGCATTTCCAAAAGTATGCACGTCTATATCAACGACTCACAAAAACAGATGGATAACAGCAGATATTAAGAAGTCCTCCCAAACACTTGAACACCTCAGTTCCATGAAAAAGGTTCACAATTATCCAGATTTCTTAAATTTCTATCAGAGATACAAAAAGATCTATAGGAAGTTGGTGATTGCTGCAAAAAAGTAATTTAATGACAAAATAATTTATAATGCAGAGAATAAAAGCAAAATCATCTGGGATGTTATAAAAAAGGAAACAGGAGAGGCAAACAAATGCAGAATAACATACTGCTAAGGGAGGGGGATAAGGTAATAAATGATGCACAATAACAGCAAAAATTCCCCAAAACAAATATAACATCTGTAAATAATGTTGCACTAAATACAATGAGGTTACTTCCAACCACAGAGAATGAAGTCAATAAAAGTGATCAAAAACTAAAAAATAAAAAGTCAGTAGTCTTAGACAAAGTAACTGAAACAATGCATAGGGATTATACAAGGCTCCTTAACAAATATAATAAATGAATCCTTCACATCAGGGACACTTACAGAGCAGCTAAAACAGGCAACAGTTGTACCTTTGCTTAAGAAAGGTAATGCATAAGACATAGAAAATTACTGGCCCATTTCTCTGCAGTCAGAATTCTCAAAAATAATAGAAGCAATTATGAAAGACAGATTAATGAATTACCCGAATAAATACAATCTTTTAAGCGAATCACAGTTTGGTTTACGAAGTGGCAAAAATACAGAGTCAGCCATAGTAGAATTCACAAAAGTTGTACTTGATGCTCTTGATAAAGATGAGTGTGTCACAGGCATATTTTTGGGTCTTTCTAAGGCATCTGATACAGTCGACCACGAGATTCTATTAAACAAATTAAGGGCATTATGAATAAGAGGGGTAGCTAATGAGTGCTTTCGATCATACCTATCAGATAGGGTACAAAGATTAGAGATAACACATACTTAAAATATATCTAAACATTTAGTAAAAGAAAGTGCTGGCAGGTTGATAGACACACAAACAAACACAAACATACACACAAAATTCTAGCTTTCGCAACCAACAGCTGCTTCGTCAGGAAAGAGCGAAGGAGAGGGAAAGATGAAAGGATGTGGGTTTTAAGGGAGAGGGTATGAAGTCCTTCCAATCCCGGGAGCAGAAAGACTTACAAAAGGACGGGTATACACTCGCACACACACACATATCCATCCACACATATACAGACACAAGCAGACATATTCAAAGGCAAAGGGTTTGGGCAGAGATGTCAGTCGAGGCAGAAGTGCAGAGGCAAAGATGTTGTTGAAGGACAGGTGAGGTATGAGTGGCGGCAAATTGAAATTAGCGGAGATTGAGGCCTGGTGGATAACGGGAAGAGAGGATATATTGAAGGGCAAGTTCCCATCTCCGGAGTTCGGATAGGTTGGTGTTAGTGGGAAGTATCCAGATAACCCGGACGGCGTAACACTGTGCAAAGAAGTGCTGGCAGTGCACCAAGGTATGTTTAGCCACAGGGTGATCCTCATTACCAACAAACACTGTCTGTCTGTGTCCATTCATGCGAATGGACAGTTTGTTGCTGGTCATTCCCACATAGAATGCGTCACAGTGTAGGCAGGTCAGTTGGTAAATCACGTGGGTGCTTTCACACATGGCTCTGCCTTTGATCGTGTACACCTTCCGGGTTCCAGGACTGAAGTAGGTGGTGGTGGGAGGGTGCATGGGACAGGTTTTACACCGGGGGCGGTTACAAGGGTAGGAGCCAGAGGGTAGGGAAGGTGGTTTGGGGATTTCATAGGGATGAACTAAGAGGTTACGAAGGTTAGGTGGACGGCGGAAAGACACTCTTGGTGGAGTGGGGAGGATTTCATGAAGCATGGATCTCATTTCAAGGCAGGAGAACCACATTCAGAGTCTGATCCAGTCCCGGAAAGTATCCTGTCACAAGTGGGGCACTTTTGTGGTTCTTCTGTGGGAGGTTCTGGGTTTGGGGGGGCTCTGGTTATTTGCTTCTGTACCAGGTCGGGAGGGTAGTTGCGGGATGCGAAAGCTGTTGTCGGGTTGTTGGTGTAATGGTTCAGGGATTCCGGACTGGAGCAGATTCGTTTGCCACGAAGACCTAGGGTGTAGGGAAGGGACCGTTTGACATGGAATGGGTGGCAGCTCTCATAATGGAGGTACTGTTGCTTGTTGGTGGGTTTGATGTGGACGGATGTGTGAAGCTGGCCATTGGACAGATGGAGGTCAATGTCAAGGAAAGTGGCATGGGATTTGGAGTAGGACCAGGTGAATCTGATGGAACCAAAGGATTTGAGGTTGGAGAGGAAATTCTGGAGTTGTTCTTCACTGTGAGTCCAGATCATGAAGATGTCATCAATAAATCCGTACCAAACTTTGGGTTGGCAGGCCTGGGTAACCAAGAAGGCTTCCTCTAAGCGACCCATGAATAGGTTGGCGTACGAGGGGGCCATCCTGGTACCCATGGCTGTTTCCTTTAATTGTTGGTATGTCTGGCCTTCAAAAGTGAAGAAGTTGTGGGTCAGGATGAAGCTGGCTAAGGTAATGAGGAAAGAGGTTTTAGGTAGGGTGGCAGGTGATCGGCGTGAAAGCAAGTGCTCCATCGCAGCGAGGCCCTGGACGTGCGGAATATTTGTGTATAAGGAAGTGGCATCAATGGTTACGAGGATGGTTTCCGGGGATAACAGATTGGGTAAGGATTCCAGGCGTTCAGTTTGGAACCGGTATAGGGACTGATGGAAACTGAAACTGAACAATCCATTGCCCTCACCCACCTAATGCTTCACCTACACATCAACTCAGCCAATGAACACACCCGTCAACTCCTACAACTCCTATCCTTAATAAAAGTCCTCAATCATTCCTCTCCCACATCCACACCGGCTGTTCAGAGCATCCTCCTACAGGCCAACCACAAATTAGAACAGCATGCCACCCTCCACATCAAAAAACTATCCAATCTCCTGGTTTCCCACCTCCGGAAAGGCAACTCACTTACCGTTCACAACCTTTCCAGCAAACCTCAACCTCCTCTCATTGCATACAAACCCAGTCTCTCCCATCTACTCAATCTCCTACTTCCAGTTCCACTCCCTCCAAAACCTCAAAATTCCAATCAACACAATCTGGAACCACAACACCCTAATTCAGTAGTTAACCTTTCCTCCAAACCTCTCTCCCAATCCGAAACCTCAGTCCTATCCAAAGGCCTCACCTTCAGCCCCACTCCCAGATTCAACCAAACAGCCCTCGTCAAAGATTTACTGTCCTACACTCGTACTCTCTGCTGGAAATATCACTTTGCCATGAAGAAAAATGATCCTAATCCTACTCCTAATGATCCAACTTCCCAAGACACTATCCAAATTGAACCCTGCCTGGGACAGTTCCTTCCTCCGTCACAGCGGGACCCACCTCCTCTTCCTCATAATCACCCTCTCCAAACCTTCCAGGAACTTCTGACTTCCAGCCTGGCCTCTCAATCCTTCTTAAAAAACCTTAATCCTACTCCCAACATCACCACTGCTGAAGCCCAGGCCATCCGTGATCTGAAGGCTGACCGATCCATCATCATTCTTCCGGCGGATAAGGGTTCCACGACCGTGGTACTTGATTGTCGGGAGTATGTGGCTGAGGGACTGCGTCAGCTTTCAGACAACACCACATACAAAGTTTGCCAAGGTAATCCCATTCCTGATGTCCAGGCGGAGCTTCAAGGAATCCTCAGAACCTTAGGCCCCCTACAAAACCTTTCACCTGACTCCATCAACCTCCTGACCCCACATACACCCCGCACCCCTACCTTCTACCTTCTTCCTAAAATTCACAAACCCAATCATCCCGGCCGCCCCATTGTAGCTGGTTACCAAGCCCCCACAGAACGTATCTCTGCCTACGTAGATCAACACCTTCAACCCATTACATGCAGTCTCCCATCCTTCATCAAAGACACCAACCACTTTCTCGAACGCCTGGAATCCTTACCCAATCTGTTACCCCCGGAAACCATCCTTGTAACCATTGATGAATATTCCGCACGTCCAGGGCCTCGCTGCGATGGAGCACTTCCTTTCACGCCGATCACCTGCCACCCTACCTAAAACCTCTTTCCTCATTACCTTAGCCAGCTTCATCCTGACCCACAACTTCTTCACTTTTGAAGGCCAGACATACCAACAATTAAAGGGAACAGCCATAGGTACCAGGATGGCCCCCTCGTACGCCAACCTATTCATGGGTCGCTTAGGGGAAGCCTTCTTGGTTACCCAGGCCTGCCAACCCAAAGTTTGGTACAGATTTATTGATGACATCTTCATGATCTGGACTCACAGTGAAGAACAACTCCAGAATTTCCTCTCCAACCTCAACTCCTTTGGTTCCATCAGATTCACCTGGTCCTACTCCAAATCCCATGTCACTTTCCTTGACATTGACCTCCATCTGTCCAATGGCCAGCTTCACACATCCGTCCACATCAAATCCACCAACAAGCAACAGTACCTCCATTATGACAGCTGCCACCCATTCCACATCAAACGGTCCCTTCCCTACACCCTAGGTCTTCGTGGCAAACGAATCTGCTCCAGGCTGGAATCCCTGAACCATTACACCAACAACCCGACAACAGCTTTCGCATCCCGCAACTACCCTCCCGACCTGGTACAGAAGCAAATAACCAGAGCCACTTCCTCACCCCCCCCCCCCCAAACCCAGAACCTCCCACAGAAGAACCACAAAAGTGCCCCACTTGTGACAGGATACTTTCCGGGACTGGATCAGACTCTAAATGTGGCTCTCCAGCAGGGATACGACTTCCTCAAATCCTGCCCTGACATGAGATCCATGCTTCATGAAATCCTCCCCACTCCACCAAGAGTGTCTTTCCGCCGTCCACCTAACCTTCGTAACCTCTTAGTTCATCCCTATGAAATCCCCAAACCACCTTCCCTACCCTCTGGCTCCTACCCTTGTAGCCACCCCCGGTGTAAAACCTGTCCTATGCACCCTCCCACCACCACTTACTCCAGTCCTGGAACCCGTAAGGTGTACACGATCAAAGGCAGAGCCATGTGTGAAAGCACCCACGTGATTTACCAACTGACCTGCCTACACTCTGACGCATTCTATGTGGGAATGACCAGCAACAAACTGTCCATTCGCATGAATGGACACAGGCAGACAGTGTTTGTTGGTAATGAGGATCACCCTGTGGCTAAACATGCCTTGGTGCATGGCCAGCACATCTTGGCACAGTGTTACACCGTCCGGGTTATCTGGATACTTCCCACTAACACCACCCTATCCGAAATCCGGAGGGGGAACTTGCCCTTCAATATATCCTCTCTTCCCGTTATCCACCAGGCCTCAATCTCTGCTCATTCCAAGTTGCCGCCACTCATACCTCACCTGTCATTCAACAATATCTTTGCCTCTGCACTTCCGCCTCAACTGACATCTCTGCCCAAACTCTTTGCCTTTGAATATGTCTGCTTGTGTCTGTATATGTGTGGATGGATATGTGTGTGTGTGTGTGTGTGTGTGTGTGTGTGTGTGTGTGTGTGTGTGCGCGCGCGCATACCCGTCCTTTTTTCCCCCCTAAGGTAAGTCTTTCCACTCCCGGGATTGGAATGACTCCTTACCCTCTCCCTTAAAACCCACATCCTTTCGTCTTTCCCTCTCCTTCGCTCTTTCCTGACGAAGCAGCCGTTGGTTGCGAAAGCTAGAATTTTGTGGGTATGTTTGTGTTTGTTTGTGTGTTTATCGACCTGCCAGCGCTTTCTTTTGGTAAGTCACATCATCTTTTTTTTAGATATATTTTTCCCACGTGGAATGTTTCCCTCTATTATATTCATAAACATTTAGTAAAACACTTATCAGAATCAAAATACATTAATATAGGGGTTCGTAAAGTAGCATATTATGGCCAATACTGTTCCTGATATACATCAATAACTTTCCCAGTAGTGTTAATCATGGTGAAAAAATTCTCTTCACTGATGACAGCAATATTATAGTCACTGAGCAAACACGAGAACTCCTTGCCGAGAAAGCAAATGACACTCTCAAGGAAGTTCATGGTTGGTCAATAAGCAATAAAGTGACATTGAACATAAAGGAAACTAATGCCATGAATTTCAGTTTGAACTGGAAACATGACAATGTTAAATTAAATGTAGATGGCACCTCTATAGGCTGTGTAACAAATGCAAAATTTCTAGGAGTGAATATTGATTCTCAGTTGAAGTGGGGTGAACACACAAAGGTACTTGCAAACAGAATGTCATCACATGTTATGCACTTAGAATCCTATTATCAGTGTGTAACATGCAGTGTCTTTTAGTCACATATTATTCATATGTACACTCAATTCTTAGCTATGGAATTCTTTTTTGGGGAACAAATGCACAAAATATGAACACAGTTTTCAAACTCCAGAAAAGAGCCATAAGAATAATAACCAAAAATACTAGTCGAGCTCATTGTAAAGATGTGTTCAGAACATTGGGGATTTTAACTGCTCCATGTGAATACATTTACCAGTCAGTTGTACACATCAAAAATAACATTGCTAATTACTGCACAAACAACTCTGCCCGTGACCATGCAACAAGAGATAGACTCAACTTACATTTACCAAGAAAAAAATAAACATAAAACTCAAAACAGCATTTTCTACCAAGGAATAAAACTGTACAATAAATTACCAAAAGAGATCAAAGAAATTGCCAAAATACACTTATTTAAAAAGGCAGCTAAAAAGTACCTGTTATGCAATACATTTTATACACTGAAGGATTACATAACTAAAACAGAGTAGGGGTTTGATGAAGAATGTTATACAAATAAATAATAATAACAATAATAATGATTATAAAACAACCAACATTCCACATAACACCATCAATTTATGTTTTTTTTCCTTCTTTCTTTCTAGAAATACTCACCCCCAAGCTATGCATAGCATAATACTAACAGCAGATGGGAAGTTGCGGTACAGAAAATGGTCCAGAGATCACCAGTGTGTGTGTGTGTGTGTGTGTGTACGTGTGTGTGTGTGTGTGTGTGTGTGTGTGTGTGTGTGTGTGTGTGTGTGTGTGTGTGTGGTGGTGGTGGTGGTGGGGGGGGGGGGGAGGGGGGGGGGGAGTGAAGTGTTATGAAACAATTTGTGTATAGTGTGTACAGTGACTGACAGTGAGATATGAGTGAACAGTGTGGCATTACATTATTTAATAAGTTATTTGTAAGAAAAGTACTGTATACCGAGAGTAAATCTAATGATTGCCTCTAACTAGAATTTTGTAAATATGTGTGTGCATGAATTAGCTTATTTTAAACTGATCTAAACTTGTAAATACTTTGACATGTCCTATAGCCTTGTAAAAAGAGATCTACCGATGAATAAAGCAGCAGCAGCAGCTGCTGCTGCTGCTGCTACTACGTATGAACTAAACAGCTCGATAAAGCTTACTGCTCTGCAGATTTTTAAGGGAAAAGAGAATAGTGCTATCATTTTGATGGCTTCAAGCAAAGAAAATGTAAATAAATAAATTACAGGCAGTCAAGCAAGTGCTGTTCCTGTTGCAATGCATGAAAAATTAACACCTAGAGCTGGTTCAACACTGATTCACAAGGACCTTAATGTAATATACATCTTGGAAAATGGTGGCATGTTCGCACTAAACATAACATCTGCACCATATTACATCTGTCAGAGACAACGTATAATAGCATTACAGGGCAGACACATGGCACTGATTGTTTAGCTTGAAATGTGCAGCACTGGATGGCAATATAGTATTTAACTATGAGGAAGCACACTAAAAAAACCAGTGAGAACATTTCTTTTTTCTGCTATTTCAGAAGGTCTCTTACAGTCAAAGTCATTGCTGGTCATGGAGCATATTTTAAAGAAATGGAGGTGTTCCTCCATTTTGGAGGAAGATTTTGACTTTTTCCAGTTGGACAGGCAGTGCAGGAAGTTCAAATACTTGAATCGAGCTAACTGTCCTCCATTTTCAGCAGAAGTTTTCTCATACATTTCAATACAAATATCTTAAGAACTATTTTTGTATCTTGAAATGTAACTACCTTAGTTTTTTATTAGTATATTACATGAGCCACACTTTCAATAAAGAACTGGATGCACTCATAGTGGCGCAACACATCACACCAGTAGAGCATGTGTAACCCCATGTCTGTCTAGATGATGAATAATGGCTGCAGTTGAGAACAGAAAACTCTTTTGAGCTTTTATTATGATTATTACCATTATTACTAATTTTTTTTTCATTTAACATGATACACATGAATGCCATGAGCCTTAAAGATAGGGCGGCTTTTGCTGCATTTTCAGGAGGGGCAGTATCTATGGGGCTTTGTATTTGTTCCACGATTCAGCTTCCTGGCTCGAAGTAACGAGGTGCGCCATCAAATATTAAGCACCCATAACAATGCTGCTGATGTCACAGCGAACAGAAGACACAACAAGAACTATCAGTTCATCTGCTTCTTAATGTATGCCAGAATCGAATGTACAGATTCAAATACAAGAACTCAAATTAAATGTACATGCAATGTTTTTCTACATTAAGTAATAGTATGTGGACACACAATATAACTGTTCTTAAAGGAAGTCGTAACATGTATTTGTCTATAGCAATTTGAATTTGCTTGAAGATTCAAGGTTTCAGCACAGGCACAACTGTAATCGAATGAAGTCTAGACAAATAGAATGTGCACAGTCTATGAGGAAGATTCATTCATGGTATAAGGTATCAAGCTGGAACATGTTAACACATGAGAAGGCGCAATCTGTTTTACTTGGTAAAAAACTTTAATATAAATACTTATTAATTTTTTGTTACAAAATGTTGCACTGGGAGCTGTAACCTCAGCCTAAGTTGTCATATTAGTGGATAAAATGTAGTGCATTATGCAAAGGCTTGTCATAAATTTACAGTCAAAAAGCACCTTGTGGCCACGTCTGTGTATGTACTGTTCACAGATGACTGTTGAGTTTAAAAAAACACAACATACTGTAATATGTACAACTGCTGTCGGCTTGACACGTTCCATTCATTGATGAACCAAGAGAATTAGTCATCTGTGAGCACTACACATACGGACATGGTCTTTTGCACATAGTGCTTTTTAATTGTGTTTTATTTCTGACGAAGACTTGCATAATAAGCTACATTTTACCTACTAATATGATAACCTGGCATGAGGTTGCAGCTCACAATGAACACATTTTGTAACAAACATTTCTGAAGACTAGAAGATGGCAGCAAAGCCTGTTGAAACCAGTTGTTGAAAAATGGTATTTAAGCGATCTTGCCTATGGAAAGCTTTTTTGCACTCTCATTAATTTTTTTTTCCTCTATTCATTTTCCTTTTTGAATCTACTATTGTATGTAGTGTATACATAATACAGGCTTGAATCTTTTGCAACATTAATCACACAATACTTCATGCAATTTCACTATTCAGAATACAATTATTCATATGCTGATTACAATGGCGCATTTAGTTTCCTAGAAACTATGTTAATTGCAAGTTATTAATAATTGAAAATTTTATTAAAATATGAAATAGGGAGTTTCAACTAAGCTAATCAGTCAAATTTAACATACTGACATTTCACCGGATACCTATGACACAAGATTTCACTTTAACATGTCTTAATTTTCCTAAAACTAACTAACTTAGAAGATTACCACTACTGGAGATGGGACACGTCCAAATTTTCTATTGAACACTTAGCCACTGTACTCATTAAGATCCCAGCTGTTCTAAATTTTCTGGGTCAAATGACACCTATCATTAATAGTTTAAGCCAATAATTAAAAATTTGCGTAAACTATAATAATTTTCTGTATGAAAATTCTACTCACACACTGGTAATTCCGAGTGTACACACACAAAGTAATCCTGTAACCTTTTGTTACATATTTTGTAAACCAAGTCTTTGAAACATATACTCATCCAAATTAGTAAATTTCAACCTAGCTGTTCCATAAACAACTATGTATTTCCTGAGATCATAAAACATTCATATGAAAGTGCTTAAATAGTTTACCCCACCTAAATCACGCGACTAACATCTCCGACGAAAGGATAACCATCTACGAGTTAGGACGTGGAATGTCAGAAGCTTGAAAGTCGTAGGGAAGCTAGAAAACCTGAAAAGAGAAATGCAAACACTCAATCTAGTTATCGTAGGGGTCAGTAAGTGAAATGGAAAGAAACCAAGGATTATAGGTCAGATGAGTATGGTGCAATATCAACAGCAGCAGAAAATGGTATAACGGGAGTTGGGTTTGTAATGAATAGGAAGATAGGGCAGAGAGTGTATTATTGTGAACAGTTCGGTGATAGGGTTGTTCTTATCAGAATCGACAGCAAACCAACATCGACAACGATAGTTCAGGTATACATGCAGATGTCACAAGCTGAAGATGATAGAGGAAGTGTATGAGGATATTGAAGGGAGATGAAAATCTTAACAATCATGGGGGACTGGAATGCAGTTGTAAGGGAAGGAGTGCAAGAAAAGTTTAAAGAAAATTATGGGCTTGGGACAAGGAATGAGAGAGGAGAAAGACTAACTGAGTTTTGTAATAAATTTCAGCTCGTAATAGTGAATACTCTGTTCAAGAATCACAAGAGGAGAAGGTGTACTTCGAAAAGGCTGAGTGATATGGGAAGATTTCAGTTACATTACATCATGCTCAAACAGATATTCTGAAATCAGATACAGTATTGTAAGGTGTATCCAGGAACAGATATTGACTCAGATCACAATGTAGTAATGATGAAGAGTACACCGAAGTTTAAGAGATTCATCTGGAAGGATCAATACTCAAAGAAGTGGAATACAGAAGTACTAAATAATGATGAGGTATGCTTGAAGTCCTCTAAGGCTGTAGATACAGCAATAAAGAGTCGCCCAGTAGGCAGTACAGTTGAAGAGGAATGGACATATCTAAAAAGGGCAACCAGAGAAGTTGGAGAGAAATACATAGGTACAAAGAAGTAACTGTGGAGAAGAAGAAAATATTCCAGTTGAGCGATGAAAGAAAAAAGTACTAAAACGTTCAGGGAAATTCAGGAATATAGAAATACAAGTTGCTGAGGAATGAGACAAATAGGAAGTGCAGGGAAGCTAAGGTGAAATGGCTGCAAGAAAAATGTGAAGAAATCAAAAAAGAAATTGGCAGAAGGACTGATTCAGCATATAGGGAAGTTGAAACAACCTTCAGTGAAATTAAAAGCAAGGGTGGTAACATTAAGAGTGCAACCGGAATTCCACTGTTAAGTGCAGAGGTGAGAGCGGATAGGTGGAAAGATTACATTTCAGGCCTCTATGAGGGGGAAAATTTGTCTGATGTGATAGAAGAAGAAACAAGAGTCGATTTAGGAGAGATAGGGTATCCAGTATTACAATTAGAATTTAGGAGAGCTTTGGAGGACATAAGATCTAATAAGGCAGAAGAGATAGATAACATTCCCTCACAATTTCTAAAATCATTGCAGGAAGTGGCAACAAAATGACTATTCATGTATAATGTATGAGTCTGGCAGCATACCACTTGACTTTCAGAAAAATATCATCCACACAATTCCGAACACTGTAAGACAAGATGGGTGTGAGAATTGTCACACCATCAGCTTAACAGCTCATGTATCCAAGATGCTTACACACGAGTAATATACAGAAGAATGGAAAAGAAAATTGAGGATGTGTTAGATGATAATCAGCTTGGCTTTAGGAAAGGTAAAGGCATCAGAGAGAGAATTCTGACATCACAGTTGATAATGGAAGCATGGTTAAAGAAAGATCAAAACATGTCAACCTGGAAAAAGCATTCAAAACAATAAAATGATGCAAGATGTTTGAAATTCTGAGAACAATAGGGGTAAGCTATAGGGAGAGATGGATAATATACAATATGTACAAGAGCCAAGAGGAAATAATAAGAGTGGATGACCAAGGACGAAGTGCTCAGCTTAAAAAGCATGTAAGACAGGGATGTATTCTTTTGCCCCTACTGTTCAGTCTGTACATCAAAGAGACAGTGATGGAAATAAAAGAAAGAGTTAGGAGTGGCGTTAAAATTCAAGGTGAAAGAATACAATTTGCTGATCACATTGACATCTTGAGCAAAAGTGAAGAATAGTAACACGATCTGCTGAATGGATCAGTCTAATGGGTACAGAATATGGATTGAGAGTAAATCAAAGAAAGACAAACGTAATGAGAAGTAGCAGAAACGAAAACAGCGAGAAACTTAACATCAAGATTGATGATTACAAAGTAGGTGTAGTTAAATAGTTCTACTACCTAGGCAGCTATAACAAGTGACAGACAGATCAGGTAGGGCATCAATAGCAGACTAGCACTGACAAAAAGGGCATTCCAGGCCAAGAGGAAAGGAATATGTGGAAAAACAATGATGAGAAGGAGGAACAGGATGATAGGACATCTGTTAAAACCTAAGGTAATGACTTCCGCTGTACTAGAGAGAGCTGTAGAAGGCAAAAACTATAGAGGAAGACATAGATTGGAATACATCCAGCAAATAATTGAGGAAGTAGGCTGGAAGTGCTACTCTGGGATGAGGAGGTTGACCCAGGAGAGGAATTCATGGCGGGCCACATCAAACCAGTGACTCAGAAAAAAAAGAACATCTCCTGGAGAATCTGCATGCATCATATGATCGACATCTTTATAGTAACATATACTGCCTTTTATTAACTTCTTTGAAATATACTGATCATTGACGGATTATAAATAAGATCACTGCTGTGATCACGTAACTTATTTTACAACAGGTTCGATTGGTTCACTACTAATTTTGACTCAGATTGTATCAGACAGTGTCACTGTGCGTTTTATTGGCATATTATGTATGCTCAGTTTACAGAGCTTTGACAAGTTCTAATAAAAGATTGTAGTGAAAGAAAGAAAAAAATGTTTTATTTACATCTTTATCTACGCAACACGATCCCAGGACCAAAACTCACCACTAAACAAGGTACGTATAATTTGAGTTTATAGTTTGCCACTATGCAGAAAACTTTAATGCACTACATAAGCTATATATCTGCTAAAAGGTACTCAGGTTTAGTGCCTACTGAATGCAAGCATTCTTCACAATAAAGTAAGAAAATATGAAGAGACTTATATTTAAATTTACAACGGTATGGTGTGCAGAATTACCAGTGAGCAAGGACACTCCCACACTGAGCTCCATGGGTGGCAAGTGAGAAGGCTATCTACTGAAAAGCATTTCCCGGAAAACATTCCACCACAACAAGGTAAAAGAAAAATTCAGAGGATGTAAGAAGTATGTTCAACCATACGAAAAAAGCAACCAGGAAGGGCTTGAAGAAAAGAATGAACGTAATAGTGCAGAACTACCGAATGCAAAGTATTGTATCACAGATCATCATCATCATCATCATCATCATCATCAGTGTTCTGCCTAAAGGCAGGTTTTCACATGGTAGTTCTCCAGGCTGTCTGGTCTTCTGCCATCCTCTTCAGGTCTGCATAATTTCCTCTTCCCTTTATGTTGTCTATCATCTTGTATCTCCTCCTTCCTCTCAGTCTTCTCCCACAAACCAATCCTTCCAAAGCATCTACTAGCAAGCACTCCCTTCTCAATGAACCAACCAGTTCTTTTTCCTTTCTCTTACAACCTTCACCACACATCTTCTCTCACCAACCCTTTCTAATACTCTTTCATTACTCACTCTTTCCATCCAGCTTATTCTCTCCATTCTCCTCCACATCCACATCTCAAATGCTTCTAACCTTTTTTCATCCTCTCGTCTCAGAGTCCATGTTTCTGTCCCATATAGTGCCACACTCCAGACAAAACATTTGGCAAGCCTTTTCCTTAGTCCTTTATCTAATTTGCCACATAAGAGTCTCCTCTTTCTGTTGAATGCCTCCTTTGCTATGGCAATTCAAGTTTTCACCTCCTGGTGACATCTCAAGTCTTCAGTTATTGTGTTTCTGAGATATTTAAATTCACTTACTTGGCTACTGGTAGATTGTCCTATTTTAATATTGGACAGTCTGCGTCTTGTACTGATGACCATACTCTTTGTTTTTGCTGTGTTTATTTGCATCCCATATTCCACACAAGCTTCATTCAGATCTTTGAGAATGTTATTCACTGTCTGCTCACTTTCTGCCACTAATACCATGTCATCAGCAAATCTTATACATTCTATTCTCTTTCCACCAATACATATTCCTCTTTTCCCATCTAAACTTTTCGCAATAATCTCTTCCAGGTATACGTTAAACAACAATGGGGAAGGGCAACAACCTCATCTAACACCTCGTCCAATGCTGCTTCCTTCTGACATTTCATTTCCAATCCTTATCCTTACTTTCTGGTGTAAATATAGATTCTGTATCAGTCGTCTCTCTTTCCAGTCTACTCCTTTCCTCTTCAAGATATCCATCAGCTTGTTCCACTGAACTCTGTCAAAAGCATTTTCTAAATCTATAAAAACAGCAAAGATTTCTCTACCCTTTTCCATATATCTTTCCCCTATAGTTCTTAACAGGCCAACAGCATCTCTTGTTCCTTTTCCTCTTCTAAATCCAAACTGCTCCTCTGCAATCCCTCTATCCAGCTTGCCATATAACCTTCTATTCAACACTCTCAGCAAGACTTTAGCTGCATGAGAAATTAGACTGATGGTCCGGTGCTCTTCACATTTTTTTAGTATTTCTCTTTTTCTCTATTGGTATCATAACTGTTGCAGCGAAGTCCTCAGGCCATTCCCCTTTGTCATATATCTCATTACAGAGGTAGACTATTTCTTTTCTTGCCTTGTTTCCCAGACTCTTCAACAGTTCTGCTGGCAAATCATCTATTCCACATGCCTTCCTATTCTTCATCTCCTTCAGTGCCTTTTCTACTTCTGCTTCCAAGATGGTAAATCCCTTTCCATCTTCCGGCACATATTGCTCCTCTTCAACCTTAATCTCGCTTTGCATTTCATCCCCCTTATACAGACATCCAATATATTCTTGCCATCTGTTCAAAACCTCCTGTGGTTCTTCTGCTAGAGTACCATCCGCTCTTTCTATTTCCATGTTATTCCTCTTTCTTTTACATTCAAAAACTATCTCACTAGCCAGTCTATACATCATTTCATACTTTCCCTCTCTCTCCATTTTCTCTATTTCGTCGCATTTCTGTTTCATCCATTTTTCTCTTGCTTCTTCAGTTTCTCTTCTTAATTCATTATTCAGTTTCCTGTACCTCTTTTTGCCTTCTTCAGTTTCTACACTTTTCCACTTTCTGTGCTCTTCCATCTTTTTCAACATGTTTTCTGTTATCCATTCTTTCCTGGTGCTTTGGGATACTCTAATTCCTAGTACTTCTTTGGCAGAGTCCATGAGTCCTTCCCTCATTTTTATCCACTTGTCACTAACACTTTCATCAACACTACCTCATTGCCATTTTTCCATAAATCTGTTCTCCAAATCTGATGCCTTTCCTACCTCTTTGAGTCTTTCTATGTTTAGTATTTCCTTTGCTTTACCTCTTCAGACTTTTTTCAACTTCACTTGTATTTCTCCCATCACTAGGTTGTGGTCTGAATTTATATCCGCTCCTGGATAAGCTTTAGCATTCTTCAAACAATTCCTGAACCTTTTTTGTATCACAGATGTATCATCAAAAAAATTTATCATAAAATAAAAAAATATCGCGCAAAAATTTATAATTACAGTTTTACAATATTACTTTTCAATTATTGTAAGTAGAATAGTAGATTGTTAGGGCGACTATGGTTATTACACAGTTTCTGACTATAGCAAACTTTCATAGTTCTTGCGACCTCCAACATTCCTTAAAAATTTAAGGCACAAATGATACATTCAAAGAAGCTAGAAACATGTAAAGCAGAAGAATTAGATTCGGGCTTTAATAATAAGATAGTATCATAGGAATATGATAGCTAGTTTTCTTAATAAAAATACTTAAGAATTCAAGAATTCGTTAAAATGGATGGCATTCTAAACACACACACACACACACACACACACACACACACACACACACACACACAGTCTTCAATCAAACTGTTAATTACTGCATGACAAGCAAGAACAATAAATTAAAAACACTTTCACACGTTTTCTATGTGACAATACAACATTGTTGGTACTTGCCAATTATATTAAAATACAACATTTTAATGCAATTAAACATGCAGTGACACATAAATAATTGTTTTTGCTCCTTTGTTTTTTAAAAACAACTGCTACACATCTGGTCTTCATTTTGACATAAACAAGTCAAGCAGTCATCCTGAAAGTTGTGTGCAGGACTAGAGTGCTTTACTATGCATACTCCAGTTGACTTCTGTTATGCGTTGCCTTCTTCAGCCCTTAGAGCTGGAGATTTAATGTGATTCCATGAGATAGTGCAACTTGGCATTTTTCACATTGAAGAATCATTATGAGAAGTGAAAGAATAGATATGTGACAGAAAAAAATACAGGACCAACTAGAGATTGACCCACTGACCGTTGGATTTCAAGTCTGGCACTTACTCACTGCCAAACGAAACCACAGCACTTACATCTGTCCAGACATAATACTGTTCACTACTACGAATGAAGTAGTAGTAGTAGTAGTAGTAGTAGTAGTAGTAGTTGTTGTTGTTTTTTCAGTCCAAAGACTGGTTTGATGCAGCTCTCCTAACTATTCTCACTCTACAACACCTTCTCCTCCTCCACCACCACCACCATCACCACCACCACCACCACCAGCACCACCACCACCACCACACACACACACACACACACACACACACACTTCCCTCCATTACCCAAATAACTATTCCCTGATGCCTCAGAACGTGTCCTATCAACCAATCACTTCTTTTAGCCAAGTTGTGAAATACATTTATTTTTCCCCAATTCAATTAGGCACCGCTCCATTATTTATTCGATTTAGCGATCTAATCTTCAGAATTCTTCTACAGCAACACATTTCAAAAGCTTCTACTCTCTTCTTGTCTGAACTGCTTGTCACCTATACTCACAAACTTTTGTGCACGGCAACATTCCTGACCAAAACCATTAGAAAAGACTCCGAACACTTAAACTTACATTTAATGTTAACAAATGCCTCTATTTCAGAAACAGTTTTTTCCTACACCCAGATAGTGTTTTATCTCCTCTCCTCTTTACCTCTGCCACTGTCCGTAATTTTGCTGCCCACATTGCAAAACCAATCTACTACTTTTAACATCTCATTTCTTAACCTAAATCCCTCTCATCATCATCCAATTTAATTTGACTACATTATATTATCTTTGTTTTACTTTTGTTGATGTTCATCAAATAACCTCTTTTCAACTGCTCTTCCATGTCCTTTGCCATATTTGCCAGTATAACAATATCAACAGCAAATATCAAAGTTCTTGTAGTCTACAACACTGTCTCACTCTCTTCTCTACCATTTCTTTTCTTTCATCAACTCTTCTAATTGCAGGCTCCTTTCTGTACAAGTTATAAATAACCTTTCACTCATTGTATTTTATCCCTGCTAGGTCAAAAGCTTTCACTAAATCTGCAAATCCTGTAAACATAGGTTTGCCTTTTCTTCACTCAATCTTCAAAGACAAAAAGTAGGATAAAGTATTGCCTCCTGTGTTCCTACATTTATCTGGACCTTAAACTAATCTGTTCTGAGGCTGGCTTCTACCAATTGTTCCATTCTTCTGTAAATAATATATTTTGCTATCATGATTCATTAAACTGACAGTTTGGTAATATTCTCAGCCATGACATACTTCGGAATTTGAATTAATACATTACACTATTAATAGACACCTACCCCCATGAACCATGGACCTTGCTGTTGGTGGGGAGGCTTGCGTGCCTCAGCGATACAGATGGCCGTACCGTAGGTGCAACCACAACGGAGGGGTATCTGTTGAGAGGCCAGACAAACGTGTGGTTCCTGAAGAGGGGCAGCAGCCTTTTCAGTAGTTGCACGAGCAACAGTCTGGATGATTGACTGATCTGGCCTTGCAACACTAGCCAAAACGGCCTTGCTGTGCTGGTACTGCGAACGGCTGAAAGCAAGGGGAAACTACAGCCGTAATTTTTCCCGAGGGCATGCAGCTTTACTATATGGTTAAATGATGATGGCGTCCTCTTGGGTAAAATATTCCTGAGGTAAAATAGTCCCCCATTTGGATCTCCGGGCGGGGACTACTCAAGAGGACGTCATTATCAAGAGAAAGAAAACTAGCATTCTACGGATCGGAGTGTGGAATATCAGATCCCTTAATCGGGCAGGTAGGTTAGAAAATTTAAAAAGGGAAATGGATAGGTTGAATTTAGATATAGTGGGAATTAGTGAAGTTCGGTGGCAGGAGCAACAAGACTTTTGGTCAGGTGAATACAGGGTTATAAATACAAAATCAAATATAGGGGTAATGCAGGAGTAGGTGTAATAATGAATAAAAAAATAGGAGTGCGGGTAAGCTACTACAAACAGCATAGTGAATGCATTATTGTGGCCAAGATAGACACGAAGCCCATGCCTACTACAGTAGCCAAGTTTATATGCCAACTAGCTCTGCAGATGATGAAGAAATTGATGAAATGTATGATGAGATAAAAGAAATTATTCAGGTAGTGAAGGGAGAAGAAAATTTAATAGTCATGGGTGACTGGAATTCGAGAGTAGGAAAAGAGAGAGAAGGAAACAGTGGGTGAATATGGATTGGGGGAGAGAAATGAAAGAGGAAGCCGTCTGGTAGAATTTTGCACAGAGCATAACTTAATCATAACTAACACTTGGTTCAAGTATCATAAAAGAAGGTTGTTGTGGATTGGCAAGACAGCCAATCCACTATGACAGGAAGCCGAAAGGCACGCGTTTTACTTCACGCAGGCTGGTGTGAGGTCTGGAACAGTTAAGGAATTGAGACTAGTAAAAAAAGTACGTATCTGTTGGAATACTTAACTTTAATCCATAATTGGTGAACATCGCTCTTGACGGTACATGTTTTACAGCATCAATAGTAACTGGTAATGGCGCCTTGCTAGGTCGTAGTAAATGACGTAGCTGAAGGCTATGCTAACTATCGTCTCAGCAAATCAGAGCGTAATTTGTCAGTGAACCATCGTTAGCAAAGTCGGCTGTACAACTGGGGCGAGTGCTAGGAAGTGTCTCTAGACCTGCCGTGTGGCGGCGCTCGGTCTGCAATCACTGACAGTGGCGACACGCGGGTCCGGCGTATACTAGCGGACCGCAGCCGATTTAAAGGCTACCACCTAGCAAGTGTGGTGTCTGGCGGTGACACCACAAAGGTTGTACACATGGAACAATCCCGGAGATACTAGAAGGTATCAGATAGATTATATAATGGTAAGACAGAGATTTAGGAACCAGGTTTTAAATTGTAAGATGTTTCCAGGGGCAGATGTGGACTCTGACCACAATTTATTGGTTATGAACTGTAGATTAAAACTGAAGAAACTGCAAAAAGGTGGGAATTTAAGGAGATGGGACCTGGATAAACTGAAAGAACCAGAGGTTGTACAGAGTTTCAGGGATACCATAAGGGAACAATTGACAGGAATGGGGAAAGAAATACAGTAGAAGAAGAATGGGTAGCTCTGAGGGATGAAGTAGTGAAGGCAGCAGAGGATCAAGTAGGTAAAAAGACGAGGGCTAGTAGAAATCCTTGGGTAACAGAAAAAATATTGAATTTAATTGATGAAAGGAGAAAATATAAAAATGCAGTAAATGAAGCAGGCAAAAGGGAGTACAAACGTCTCAAAAATGAGATCGACAGGAAGTGCAAAATGGCTAAGCAGGGATGGCTAGAGGACAAATGTAAGGAGGTAGAGGCTTATTTCACTAGGGGTAAGATAGATACTGCCTACAGGAAAATTAAAGACACCTTTGGAGAAAAGAGAGCCACTTGTATGAATATCAGGAGCTCAGATGGAAACCCAGTTCTAAGCATAGAAGGAAAAGCAGAAAGGCGGAAGGAGTACCGTATTTACTCGAATCTAAGCCGCACTTTTTTTCCGGCTTTTGTAATCCAAGAAACCGCCTGCGGCTTAGAATCGAGTGCAAAGCAAGCGGAAGTTCTGAAAAATGTTGGTAGGTGCCGCCACAACTAACTTCTGCCGTCGAATATATGTAGCGCTACACATGCATGCTTTGTAGGCACAAAGATAAATACTGCCGCCAAAACCTCTGCGTCATTTAAAAAAAAAAAAAAAAAAAAGAATGAGGTGGAAGACGAGCTTTTTTTTTCTCCGCCCCGAGTTTAGACCACTGCATTTTCATACATTATCCAACGAAGTAAATACAAATTCCGTATTGTTCATCTCCGAATGTTGTAGAATTTCAATGTACTACGAAAATCCGACTGGCAAGACTGCGATGTTTTTCAATATGGGCAACTCTACGTTCTGAATTTTTTCCTAACTGTGAGAAGAGATGGTTGGTAATAGTAACCTGATGAAATGTGAATCACAAGCAGTATTCTCTTCACCATTCACCATAAGAATAATACGAATATAAACATTTTGCCATGTATTCTTCCGTGTTTGTTGCTATCTCATTTAAATCCTGTTTGCCTAATAAACTACGAAACTAGAGTGAGACAACAGCAAACGCGGAAGAATATACTTATCGTGTCATGTTGATATTCGTATTATTCTTATGCCTAATAGTGATACAGTCAGAAATGAAGCACGGCAACTGACTAGATTTTTAAATCTAAGATGACTAATTTCTGTGCAGAATTTGATGTACTAAAGAAGCGGCCGCAAAGATATTCAAACGGAGAAAAATTTTCGCCTAACTCTCGTTCAGAACATGTTCTATCATACGCAGCCTATTATTTGGTTCTTGTTGATCATTCTCAAAGAAAGCAGCAGTGTAAGTAACAACTTGACATTGCTTCGCTAATGAGACGATTCGCCTCTTTTTAGTTGTAAGCGGCGCTAGCGCGCACAAAAGCAAGCCATGCCACAAACCCATGCGACAAACAATGCATGACACAGTACAGTGATGCATTTTCAACTTAGAGTGACGTAAACACCTATAACAGAGAAAACGGCACTTATCAGATCAAAGCAAAATAGGCAATCGATTCAAACCAGACGAAGCACGTGAAAAAGGAAGGGTACCCGTATAAATACGGATGGAGTGCCTGAGGCATAGCAATGGCTACCTGGTAAAGCTTAACTGCTAAGCTTACGACTCGAACCAAACTACTGTAGCTGTATCGTCATTCATTCGACCTAAATTGTGTCTCATATTACAATCGATCAACTTTGTTTCGATTTGGAGGTGCGGTCTAAAACTTTTCTCTCCCATCGAATTTCGAGTCTCAAATTTCAGGTGCGGCTTAGATTCGGGAAATTTTTTTTTTCTTGATTTCGAGTCTCATTTTTCAGGTGCGGCTTAGATTTGAGTAAATACGGTATATAGAAGGTCTATACAAGGGCCATGTACTTGAGGACAATATTATGGAAACGGAAGAGGATGTAGATGAAGATGAAATGGGAGATATGATACTGTGTGAAGAGTGTGACACAGTACTGAAAGACATGAGTCGAAACAAGGCCCCGGGAGTAGACAACATTCCATTAGAACTACTGTCGGCCTTGGGGGAGCCAGTCCTGACAAAACTCTACCATCTGGTGAGCAAGATGTATGAGACAGGCGAAATACCCTCAGACTTCAAGAAGAATATAATAATTCCAATCCCAAAGAAAGCAGGTGTTGACAGATGTGAAAATTACCGAACTATCAGTTTAATAAGTCACAGCTGCAAAATACTAACGCGAATTCTTTACAGACGAATGAAAACACTGGTAGATGTCAACCTCGGCGAACATCAGTTTGGATTCCGCAGAAATGTTGGAACACATGAGGCAATACTGACCCTACGACTTATCTTAGAAAATAGATTAAGGAAAGGCAAACCTACATTTCTAGCATTTGTAGACCTAGAGAAAGCTTTTGACAATGTTGACTGGAATATTCTCTTTCAAATTCTAAAGGTGGCGGGGTAAAATACAGGGAGCGAAAGGCTATTTACCATTTGTACAGAAACCAGATGGCAGTTATAAGAGTTGAGGGGCATGAAAGGGAAGCAGCGGTGGGGAAGGGAGGGAGACGGGGTTGTAGCCTGTCCCCGATGTTATTTAATCTGTATATTGAGCAAGCAGTAAAGGAAACAAAAGAAAAATTCGGAGCAGGTATTAAAGTCCATGGAGAAGAAATAAAAACGTTGAGGTTCGCCGATGACATTTTAATTCTGTCAGAGACAGCAAAGGACTTGGAAGAGCAGCTGAACGGAATGGACAGTGTCTTGAACGGAGGATATAAGATGAACATCAACAAAAGCAAAACGAGGATAGTGGAATGTAGTCGAATTAAGTCGGGTGATGCTGAGGGAATTAGATTAGGAAATGAGACACTTAAAGTAGTAAAGGAGTTTTGCTATTTGGGGAGCAAAATAACTGATGATGGTCGAAGTAGAGAGGATATAAAATGTAAACTGGCAATGGGAAGGAAAGCGTTCTGAAGAAGAGGAATTTGTTAACATCAAGTATAGATTTAAGTGTCAGGAAGTCGTTTCTGAAAGTATTTGTATAGAGTGTAACCATGTATGGAAGTGAAACATGGACAATAAATAGTTTAGACAAGAAGAGAATAGAAGCTTTCGAATTGTGGTGCTACAGAAGAATGCTGAAGATTAGATGGGTAGATCACATAACTAATGAGGAGGTATTGAATAGAATTGGGGAGAAGAGGAGTTTGTGGCACAACTTGACAAGAAGGGACCGGTTGGTAGGACATGTTCTGAGGCATCAAGGGATCACAAATTTAGCATTGGAGGGCAGCGTGGAGGGTAAAAATCATAGAGGGAGACCAAGAGATGAATACACTAAGCAGATTCAGAAGGATGTAGGCTGCAGTAGGTACTGGGAGATGAAGAAGCTTGCACAGGATAGAGCAGCATGGAGAGCTGCATCAAACCAGTCTCAGGACTGAAGACGACAACAACATTAATAGACATTAAGTTATGGGCTGTCCACGGCTAAGGCTTACAGCTATTCTGACACCAGTCACAATTTTTTTTTTCCTTCCTCTCCATTGCATTTTGGAACTACAGCTTGATTTTCAAGTATATCCTGGAGTTACATATCTCAGGCAGAATTAAAGAGAAAATATATAAAAGTACATATAGTCTAGCAACACATTGACTGTGTTTGACCGTATGATTTTTGTCTTGCGAACTGGTGAAAAACTTCCACATTTGACTTACATTTTGAAACTGTAAAATGTTTGTTACACTACTACGCAACTTAAATGGTGCAAATTTAATAAATGTTACACTGATGTGATGGAGTATTAGATTTCTTATTACAATAGAACTTAATCAAATAGAAATCGCATGGGTATAAAATAATTTCCACATTGGAAAAATTTCTGAATTGCACAAAACTCACTAGGCTGCATAAAAGTTTTCAGGTATCATGCCCAAAGTATTAGTTTGTTATTAAGCACATATTTACGTACCTTCATTACTGCACACTCCTGTTCACTTACTGTATATGATAGAACACTAGACTATTACACTAATTGATGAATAATATGGTATTTCTGTATTTTTACTATAACTTTAAATTCATTTGTTGTTGTAAGAACACACATTTTATTCCCATGTTTATTTGTTTTACATTTCACTTCTTTCGCAACATGCCAAGAAGGGAAATCAGTTTGAGTTTCCTGCTCAAATTTATGTTTCCAAGCAATATTTTGTACTATACAATAGTTCCAACAGCCTGGGAGAATTTGTGTGTCTTGACTTGTATATCATCATTTATGCACGCAGCGGCTTATCCAGGCGTATTAATTTTTTTAGGGACATTACTTTGCTCTTTTTTTCCTTCCTTTGCTTCTTCCTGATCATCATCTGTGTTTCAGATTTCTATTAGACCTGTTGCTGCAGTAAAAGTGAAGTGAGTTAACAGTAATTCATTACTTCGACTGCACTTTTGTCATCTGCACTACATGAAGCATTTCGCATTTGAATTCAGCAACTGCTGCTGCATTTCCTTGAGCTTTGATGGTCACAAAAGCATCTTGTTCTTGACTTCCAAACCACACTTTGTTCGAGTAGTCAGTAACAGTTTTCGGGCTTTCTTTTGCCTACTGGCAAGCCAATCCAATTTACTACATTGAACACAGAAACTGACCATGCAAGAGCAAATGCACTTTTGATTTCTTCAAGAGACTGCATCAGTAATCAGTTACAATGGGACTTAAATGCGTAAATAACTCCCTGGTCAGGGGTTGTGGGAAGCTGGTTGAACCTGAAAACTTAACTTCTGGGCAACAAGTTGCATTGTTTATGAAAAGGAGAACTTGGCGACTTTCTTTGCTCATTTTGGCATTGAAAGAGCCCAGCATCTATATTTTTGAAACAACACTCTTTTACTGTCTTTCCAATCACCAGTGACTTCTCCATTTCAACTGACATGTACCCACACAACAGTACAGGGAGTCTTTCCTCAGATATTTTTCTGCCAGCGCACTTTTCACGTCCAATTGATAGAGATTCTGAAGGCAGTGTGCAATAAAAGGATCCTTTCAACAGCACTGAAAAAATCTTTCAGGTGATAATTTGCAATTAGGTTGTAGAGTATTGTAACCCATTCTGTTGCTACACTTTCCTGCACATACCTTGCTTCCTCACACATTTCATTTCACACGATGATGTGGCTAACTCTGAAACTGTCCAGCCATCCTGTGGTGCCTTAAACTTAGCTATTTAGCTACTTTCAGAGCATCACTCCGCAACGTGGGTGCAGTCAATGGTAACGCACTTACAAACCGATACCAACTATCTCACAAAGTTCTTCATTCCCTGTCTTCTGTGCCTTTCTTTTCATTTCTCACTCCCTTTCATCGATTCATCCTGTATCTTATCCTTGTTTTTTAAAGCATTTGTGTTTTCCAAATTTGAAACACAGCGTTATTTCGCGCACACAGAGTTTGCCTTTCTCACTCACCTCGATTACCTCAATATTTTCACTGAGGGTTAGCGACACTGGCTGACGTCGTGTTGTCACTGTTGCTACTAGTCAAATGCTTGACATTGTCAGGAAAAAACACTGTTTCATGGAAGAACATGTCTTTCACTGCACAAGTTGTAGCAGTCTCTTTGTAGGTGTGCAACAATGCTCCAGTGAGCACCTGCCCCCATCAATAATATTGGAAAGAAATGCTGACACACAGAGCGCTCACGAATGAACAGTTTTCTTCGGTGTACTGACACCACATGTAACTTGTTTGTAGTTGCGCAGACCGGCACGGTTTGATGTCCACACCTGCAGTGCCACGCTGTGCCAAATCTCTTTCCACGGTTTTGCGTTGCTTAACAGCATTTTCATAGCTGTACAGTTTGTGTTAAAAGCAATGTCCTTGTAGAGTTGTGAATAACTAAAGTATACTGTAATACAGTAGTACTGTATAAACTCCTTTCCATATTCTACAATGAACTAATAGTTAAGTCTTAAAGTTTCCAATCCTCTTCCACATTAGACAGGTTCTGAATTACACAAAAAATTAGCATATAAAAGTGTACTGAATGCATCAGGACTGAAATACTTGTATGGTTTGGTCAGATTTCCGAATTTTTCACTTTCAGCTTACATCAAGTTTTACTGTATTTCCATGTACATAATTGACAAAATAAAAAATTAAAACAAAAGTCTCAGGGAGTTACAGTTAATAATTTTAGTCTTACATGCCCACATATTCAACATTAAATGTGACATGTTTATTTACATACATAGTAACTTAACCATCATTTCAGTTTACTGCTTCCATTGCTAAGTAGATAATTTATTGATTTTGTGAATGTAACTTCACATTGTGTCGGATGCCTGGACAAACACAAAGACAGCTATCATTACACGGCAGTGGCTACTGCAGCCCTAACCCACAACATATCCATATAATCTTTGCCATTCTTCTGTAACACTAAATGTAAAAGAAACTTATTCTCTTCTCGTCTGCACTGATCAACACTTACATTTTGCGTTCACATTTAACAGATCTAGGTGAAATCAAGTTAATGGTTGGACGTTTTTACTGGCAACTCAATTCCGCTGTGACTGTTTAAGAGTCATTGGAAGAAAGTCTACAGACAGCAGCACAGAAATACCCAGATCGTGCACTACTAGTTGGAGGCAACTTTAAACTACCTAGCATAAACTGGGACATTTACAGATTCTTGCAGGAAGGTGCACATTTTCCGAATACTTTCTCAAGCAGCTAGTTCGGCAGCCCACACGCAGTGGAAATACGTTCGAACTCGTAGCTAGAAAAAGGCCAAATCTTATTGATGGCGTCAGTATAGAGATGGGAATTAGTGATTGTGATGTCATCATAGCAATATGGTTATTAAAGTTAATAAAATTTTCAGAGAGCATAACTTAATCATAGCTAACACTTGGTTCAAGAATCATAAAAGAAGGTTGTATACATGGAAGAATCCTGGAGATACTAGAAGGTATCAGATAGATTATATAATGGTAAGACAGAGATTTAGGAACCAGGTTTTAAATTGTAAGACGTTTCCAGGGGCAGATGTAGACTCTGACCACAATCTATTGGTTATGAACTGTAGATTAAAACTGAAGAAACTGCAAAAAGGTGGGAATTTAAGGAGATGGGACCTGGATAAACTGAAAGAACCAGAGGTTGTACAGAGTTTCAGGGATACCATAAGGGAACAATTGACAGGAATGGGGGAAAGAAATACAGTAGAAGAAGAATGGGTAGCTCTGAGGGATGAAGTAGTGAAGGCAGCAGAGGATCAAGTAGGTAAAAAGACGAGGGCTAGTAGAAATCCTTGGGTAACAGAAGAAATATTGAATTTAATTGAGGAAAGGAGAAAATATAAAAACGCAGTAAATGAAGCAGGCAAAAATGAATACAAACGTCTCAAAAATGAGATCGACAGGAAGTGCAAAATGGCTAAGCAGGGATGGCTAGAGGACAAATGTAAGGAGGTAGAGGCTTATTTCACTAGGGGTAAGATAGATACTGCCTACAAGAAAATTAAAGACACCTTTGGAGAAAAGAGAGCCACTTGTATGAATATCAGGAGCTTAGATGGAAACCCAGTTCTAAGCAAAGAAGGGAAAGCAGAAAGGTGGAAGGAGTATATAGAGGGTCTATACAAGGGCGATGTACTTGAGGACAATATTATGGAAATGGAATAAATCAGTAAAGCAGGCTAGGAGAATGTTTCTGCTAGAAAGGGCAGAAGAACAGTTGTTAGCATCTCACTTAGACAAGGAATTGACATCATTTGGTTCCAGTACGATGGGCGAAGTGTACACAGATTGTAAATGGTGCTCTGGAGAATTATGTAAAAAGTATGTGGATTAAGGACGGAAAAGACCCATCGTGGTTTAAGACGAAATTTGGAAAATACTGAGGGTGTACCTAGTACATGGATTAACAAACGAAAAGATCCATAGTGGTTTAAGAATGAAATTTGAAAAATACTGAGGAAGCAAATGCTGTTGCACTCTCAGTTCAAAGGAGATAGCGGAAATGATCACCCGCAAACCGTACAGCAACTACCACTGTCACACCTTAGCAAAAGATCTGATTGAGAACTAGAGAAAATCCGGTCCCATATAAAACTGCTACGCAGTTCTAAGGCCTCCACAAACTTACACGACGACCAGTCTGGCGCGGCAATAGAAGACGGCAAAAGAAAAGCCGAGGTTTTAAATTTTGTGTTTAAGAAATCATTGTCGCTGCAGAATCGAATGTACATACTGTCATTTAACCGCCGGACAGACTCCCCTACGGATGACATAGTAAAAGGCATCCCTTGTGTAGACTAACAGCCAAAAGAGTTGAAAACAAATAAGTCACCAGGTCCAGATGGTATCCTAATTCAATTTTACAAAGAGGCATCGGACCCTTACTCAGCTTGCATTTATAGTGAATCTCTTGCCCAGCACGAAGCCATAAATGTCTGGAAAAATGACTTCTGTATTTAAGAAGAGTAACACAGTGGACCCACAAAATTAAAGACCAATACCCTTAACATCAGTTTGCTGCAGAGTTCTTGAACATGCTCCACTTAAGAGTTTAATAAATTTCCTTGAGACTAAGAAGTTTCCATCCTTTAATCAGCATGGTTTCAGAAAGCATCACTTGTGTGAAACCCAGCTTGCCTTTTTCTCACATGGAATACTGCAAACTATGGATGAAGAGCAACAGGTAGAATCCATATTACTACACTTCAAGAAAGTATTTGACAGTGTTCCACTGCAAATTGTTAACGGAGGTACAAGCACACACAATAGGTTACTTCTGAAGTAAAGAATCCAGTATGTTGCCCTCGACCAGCAAGTGTTCGTCAGAGAGGCCCACAGGTAGGTGTGATAGGACCACTATCATTTTCTATATACATAAATGATCTGGCAAACAGGGTGGGCAGCAGTCTGCGGCTGTTTGCTGATGGCACTGTGGTGTACGGTGAGGTGTCGTCATCGAGCGACTGTAGGGGGATTCGAGATTGCTTACACAAAATTTGTAGTTGGTGTGATGATGGCAGCTATCTCTAAATGTAAAAAAATTACCTTTATGAATATCAGTACGTAAAACAAACCTGTAATGTTCCAATACAACAATAGCAGTGTCCTCCTTGACAGAGTCACATCATTTAAATATCTGAGTGTAACATCGCAAAACGATATGAAATGAAAGGAAAATGTGAGGATTGTGGTAGAGTAGGCGAATGGTGGACTTATGTTTATTGGGAAAATTTTGGGAAAGTGTGGTTCATATGTAAAGGAGACCACATATAGGATGGTAGTTCGACCTATTCTAGAGTACTGCTCGAGTGTGTGGGATCTGCACCTGGTCGGATTAAAACAAAACATTCGAAGGTGGGCTTCTAGATTTGTTTTGTGGATGGTAAGGATGTGCCGTCCCTGGCCAAATTATTAGAGGTTCTTCACATTTTAATGTTATTTGTAATAATTACATGTTGAGTACTATATTTAATGCAATTAATCAGAAAAGTATTACAGAAGTTACACGTGAGAACGCCACTAAATAGGTCGTTTCCTGTATGCTGTACTCTGCACATTGATACCTACAGTAAGTCAACAATGCAATGTCACATAGCAACAATGGGATACACTGTCTGCTGTGCTCTACACAGTGGTTTGCAGATGTAGATACTTAATGTGTCGGTCCAACCTACCATTTATTCAGGGCACTTATAACATTGTTGAATTTTGTATATATTGTTGCTATGTGACATTGCATTGTGGACTTACTGTAAGTATCAATGTGCAGAGTACAGCATACAGGAAAGGACCTGTTCAGTGGCGTTCTCGCGTGTAACTTCTGTAATACTTTTTTTTCGTTTTGATTATTAATTTTATAATATCGACATCACAACTGATTGTTTAACAGCCAGATATTACTAATTGTGACCTTTAAAAATGGGTAACAGAGGGGACATTTCATCACGTAAAAAAAGCTGAGGTCAAAGCCCTCGTTAATACGAACATGTATAGCAATTGGGAAATTTCACAAAGGTTGGAAATGCCAGAAGCTAGTGCGACGTGCATAAAGAAGAAAATTGATTCAGGTTAAGGATTGAGCACCAGAAGGAAGAATAAATGTGGAAGAAAACCAATTTTCACCCCAAGGTCAGAAAGATTTCTCTCAAAAGAATTTGTCTTGAAAACAGATTTGCAACAACAAAACAGATAGTCTCAACTGGAAGAGACAAAGCATCAGAAGTGGGCTAAGCAGTGGTGTGATAAGGCTGTGGACTTCTGGAGATCAGTAATTTAACTTTAAAATTATTATTTACAATATGATGTAACCTAAGTACACATATCCATAGTGTATTAATTATGTTTCTCGATTTTTAAGGGTATGCTTCTGCAATGAAAGCACGTTTGAAATTTTAACTAACAAACCTCAGTATGTGCGCCGTCTAACACGAGAAAAATTTTATTATTCAGATCGTAAAACATGCAACTAAGGTGATGATTTGGTCTGTCATTTTTGGCAAGGGTACAGGACATCTTTATGTGGTTAAGGGGAGCTGGAGGTGCCTATGCTGCCCATGTTAAAATCACTGAGTTTGAGGAACATTTATGAATAAACTACCAAATAGAAAAATTTGTTTTTTTTTTTTTTTTTCATATAGAGTGGTTTAGTATTGCAGTTATGACAGAGGGATTTTGGAATATCTTTTCTAGTTTCCTTCCAATTATTTTTTTTATTAATGACCCAAATTTTTTTACAAATAATTGCTTTATAATTAAACTGAAATGAAACTACTGAACATATTGCCAAATAGCTGTGTTACAATGTAAGTCTGACCACTAGGAGTGCTGTATAAAAATTTCATCTCTCTAGCTTGAGTGGATTTTGAGAAAATGTTCCTTATATTCGAAAAATTCTAATTTACGGGAAATGGCTATCAAAGTTTCTCAATACATTCCTGCACTATAGGATGGATTATCAGGGTCTTCTTCTTCATCCTCCAAAAGCTTCCTCTTCTGTATTCTTTTTTGGCCTGTTGTTCCATCATACGTCATATGCCTTTCTCTTCTTTCTGCTCCTCTTATCCTTTTTCTGTCAATATTTCTTAGTGCTCGTACAGTGTTCACCCCAGCTGTAAATCCCAATGCCTTCAGAACTTCACACTTCACACTGTTCCCTTGGTTGTAGGTTGCTATTGCATCATAAATGCCAAAGTGCAGTGTTTTTATGCTTACAAACACCCTTTTAGGAATTACTTTCCAAATCAAATTGTTTATGCTCTCAATAGGATTCTGCGTCTTTCCGTGTAGACATTTGCATAACTATTCTGGCTGTGCTAAGTCATGAAAAATTGGTTTTATTGCATTTATCACAGCTGCTGGCAAACCATGTTTGTGATCATAGTTCTTTTTTGCATTACATTTGCACCAGGAATCTTTTGGGCACAGGCTGTGTTGAGGGTATTGATTGGAAGAGGCAGTATGAAGGAACAATGCCCACACTGCTTTTCGCATGTCACTAACATTACTAGTATTTTGCCTTATAGCATACACATAGTATCTCTGTAGACGTTCAATCACCTCATCAGTAAGCCTGCCTCTCCCTCCTATTGTCTTTCCATCACTGAGCTTACTCGAACCCAAAGTTTGTTTGAGCCTTCGAAGCTGTGCACCCATACGCTTTTGCACATGCCCAATGCATTCCAACTTTTCAACTACAAATTCATTTCCATATGGTTTCAGTTCCTCTATAGTTTTGAAACCTTTGGAGTCACCATCCCCAAGGTAGTATTTGTACCTAACGTTGTATCTGGGCACTGAACGTTCGAAAATTTGTTTCACTCGATCCACTTCCATTGCTCCACTTGATCCACTAAAATTTACCTCACAGGTTCCACTGTGCTCTCCTTTGATTTTATTTTTGCACCTACAATGTTTTGATAATATTGCAACATCTATCACTTTTGCACTATCACCACAAGTAGCAGTTACAACCCCATTCAGGGATTTATGACCCCTCTTTTGCCAGGAACCATCTAATGCCACTACCAGATCCCTAGAACCACCGTTCATTTCTACAGATTCCTCCACTGCTTCCTTTATGGTTTTCAAAGCTACATCTTCAACAGAGGATCCTACCAGTTCACAGTAGTACCCAAATTTGCTTGGAGGCGATGGCAAGTTCATAATACCACAAAACAGTTTACCAACAGAAGACCCTTTTCCAATGGATCGAAGACCATACACAAGTCGAACATTCACATCAAACACTCTAGATCGTCCATTTTCACCAAAGAGACTGGCATGTGAATTGTAGAAAGTCACTTGATACTTGCAACATGCACAGATTATCTTCATCTCACAAGCTAAACCAAAGTGCTTTGTTATCTCTAGTCCCACTCCTACACTTGAACACATTTTGCACAGAACACTTTCTTTCAGCACAGAAGATAATAATCCAATATTCAGTACTTCGTAAATATCATCACTGTCACTAACATATTCACGAACTCTGTCACTTCCACCAGTCAGCTTCTTGCTAGAAGATGTCACAGGGCTATGACCGGCCATGTGTTGCCTAGCAGAAGAACGCACTGTTTCAGTACTTGTAGTATCGCAACGTGGTATTAGTGTTAATTTTCTTTTTCCTACGTTCTTCCTCTTCTTATATACACAGTAACTAAAACGGGGCATCGTAACCAGAACAATGCTTTACACAAGAAGTATAATACTACCAACAACAGGCGCAACACAGAACTAATTCGAAACGGTAAACAGCAAAGAGACGATGTCCCGCGCTCTTAGCGCTTCATTTGTCACAGAAAACAATGTAGCCAACCCTTGCACACTCGCTGTATGCGTAACGTAAGGCGCTGTATGCGCAACAGGCCGAGAAAATCCCAAGCAGTTCGCCAGGAAATCACGAGAGGGTGTTAGATGCATTCAGCGGCCGCCCATTTCCTCTGCAGGCATGGGGGAAAATGGTAATAACTCCACTTCTAGGGTGAGTAAAACAATAATTCAAAGTTTACATTAAAGAGGAATGTTCCAATTAATTTTCGGTAGCCAAAAAAAAACTTAATTTTTTTGGATTTGACCACCTCCGGCTCCCCTTTAGGCACAATGAGGCAAGACCAATACAAGTACAGTCCTGCATCGACAGTGTGCTACATTGTATTAAGGCTCTCATAGCTGCAAAAGGTGGCTCAACAGATATTAAAACTAATGTTTTCACTTTCACAATATTTTAATTTTTGTTGTAATGATTGAAATAAAATATTTTCAACAAATACTACATTTTATTTACTTGTTATATCACCTTAGTTATGAAGTAGACTACACATAATCATTTTTGCACAATTCATGTATTAAAAAAAATTCGTTAGACATAAATCAAAATTTTCTCAAAAAGTATAGTGTTTTTAATAAATTGGCCAGGAAGTGTAAAATGTTTTCCTCTGTGACTCTCCAAAGAAGCTGATGATTGGCAGAGTTCGTGGGATGTTCCTCTGATACTGACTGAAGGTTCCAAAATATTGGAGAATCTCTCCATCAAACACCAGAGCCTTCACCGACCTACAGCAGCCTTTTTGGGTGCAAACATGCCCAATAATCTCGTCATTCCGCAGCCCCGAAGCTGTGTACTGCCGGCAGCCTTTTGCTCCACTAATGTCCAGCACTTCATCTTCTCACACCCACCACCTGCAGCACTGCGTCCCGCTGCTACGTAAGACAAATGTTGACTGTGTGTTCACCGTCACTCCACTGCAACACGGCATGTGGAAAATGCAGAGGAGCACAACAACCACAGCATGACACTGCAGCACCAGCAGCTCGGTCAGAAAAAAAAAACACACTGCTAGATGCACCTAAACACATTCGCTAACCGAACCAACTTCCGCACATTCTTCACAGATTGTCTGTAGTTTTAGGGTTGTAGCTCAACAGAGGTGCATTTTCAGCCCATAGCAATCTGAAAAATTTATTCAATTTTATGTCCCCTACCCACTCACAAACTTATTACAAGATGCGTTCAATAAGTAATGCGACACTTTTTTTCTCGGCCAATTTCGGTTGAAAAATTCCGGAATTTGCTGTGAGACATCACGGAGCATTTCCGCTTCGGCCCCTACAGTTTCACGAAGTTCCGATAATTCGTAGTGCTATACGTAGCCTTCAAAATGGCACCTGTAACGGAGGTGCGTTTCAAAGCCGTCGTCACGTTCTTTACCCAGAAACTGAGAGCATCACAGATATTCACAGGTGCTTTCAGAATGTCTACAAAGACCCTGCAGTGAACAGAAGCACAGTGGGTCGTCGGGTGAGGCACCTGCCACCACCGCAACACGGTCGCGCAAACCTGTGCGATGACTCGCTCGCTGGCTGACTGCACACAGCTGTGACTCTCGCAATGCTGGAACGTGCCGAGACTCGCACTCGAGTGATTGACAGATCACAAACAAACACCTCACTGCTCAAATGGATGTCCTCGTTAGTAGTGCTGACGCACCCATTCACAAGTTGGGATACTCGAAGGTATGTGCCCGCCGGGTTCCTCACCGCCTAAAGGAACACCGTAAAGAACACCAACTGACTATCTGTGCACAACTGCGCGTACATTACGAGGCCGAAAATAATTTTTTGTAGATCGTCGTAGGCAACGAAACGTGGGTTCAGCACTTCGAGCCGGAAACAAAATGGCGATCCACAGAGTGGTGTCACACTACCTCTCCTCCGAAGAAAAAGTGCAAAGTTACACCCTCACCCAGTAGTCACGGCAACAGCCTTCTGGAATTCTGAAGGTGTTATTCTGTTTCAGCACATTTGTCGCCCCAAAAATGCTAGCGAACTACTACTTCTCCGTGATGACACGAGGCCTCACACGAGTCTGCGCACCGAGAGGAGCTCGCGAGACTTCACTGGACTGTCCTTTCTTGGCCACCGTACAGTCCAGATCTCGCAACTTCGGACTTCCGTCTGTTTGGCCCAATGGTGGATGAACTCCACGGGAAGCAGTATGTGAATGGCAGGGAGGTTACCAATGCAGAGATTGTGTTGAAAAATGGGGTTCTGTAGTCAAAAGAGTGGAGAATAATATGCTGCTTCGGAATCCTGAATAAAACCGGCCTGCTTTCAGGACAAAAAAAGGGGTTGTATTACTTACTGAACTCCCATTGTAGATTGTTTCTTTTTTGTTGACGCTCTGAACAAACACCGAGACAATATCAGGGAAAGAGAACGTGAAATACGTGATGATGGGACAGAATACACGATATTGTGAGAAGGATTTGATAGAGCACTGACATATCAATCTCAAAACAGGGTACCTGGAGTAGGGAACTCCCACAGAATTACTGAGACCCTCGGAAGGGCCAGCCGTGGCAAACTATTCCACCCAGTATGCGAGATACACGACACAGGTGAATAACCTTCAGATTTCGAGGCAAATATTACAACTCCTATTTCGAAGCAATAAATTTGTTAACATTAAATATAAATTTTTTTGTTAGGAAGTCTTTACTGAAAGTATTTATCTAAGAGTGTAGGCTTATTTGGAAGGGAAATAAATACTATAAATGCCATAGGCAAGATGAGAATAGAAATTTTCCAAATTGTGTACTACAGAAGAAAGATGAGGATTAGATAGATATATCAGATAACTAAATGGTGTTGAGATGAACAGGGAAGGAACAAAATTCACTGCACAACTTGACAAAAATAAGAGACTGGTTAATAGGGCATACTGGTGCACTGAGGAATAGTTATTTGGGTAACGGAGGGAAGTGTAGAGCAGAAGGAGATCGAGGCTCGACAAATTAGTGAATGTAGACTACAGTGTTTATGCAGATATGCGAAGATTTGCAGTAAAGCTGTTGTTGACCGGTCCACGGACTGAAGACCGCGCCGACAATGGCAATCTCCAAAATATTGGTACTGCTTAACTTTAACTGGATTCAAAATCTGCTAAGGGAACACACAATGGGGGGAAAAACATTTCTACAAATACTACCTGTGACTGTCTTCCCAGTGTTCTTCGAGCAAGTCATTATGAAGCATCTTACCAAGTCGTTGTTTACGTTAGTGTTATAAATAATTCTAATTTTATAATCTGCATACACCGGTTCAGCGTGCTTCACTCTCAATACTTGGCCATTAGTTGCAAGTAAATTAGCTACAAGTAAACTGTTAATGAAAAGCAACCTACATATGTGTCAGAATATTTAGATGTGTGAATAAAGAAAGAGAACATTCTCTGGAGAATATCCTCAGAGCAAAAGAAAGAGAAAGATTAGGATTCCAATTTTGTACGAATGAAAAATTTGAAGCTCATTATCTGACAAAGAAGTTCTTTCTCGCTACTTCCCTCCTTCTTGAGAAGGTACTCAATGTTTCATCTGCCGCATCTGGCAGAGAACACAGGTGTTTCAGTCAACTCGCCCAAACAGGCAAACAATTCAATGTACATAGATAGAACTGGGTTCAATGTGTTCTCGAAGAGTTGCACTACATTTCAGTTTTAATTTTTTTGCAGCAGCAAATTATTAAGATCATATACAGACAACTTACGAAATGTATGATATCGATTTTTTTACATTTGGGAAACTTTTTTGTTATTGAAATTAGGTGAACACGTTATGCGAACAAAATCTTACGAATATCTACTCCAATCTGGAAATCTGTCAAAAGCTTCTAACACAACATAATTTTGGTTAAATATGATAGATAATGGTACCTTCACGCTTCAAGTACGTAAGCGACAGCCCATCTGGCTTCGTCACAAGAAACAGACTGCTACGTTTGTAATATACCAGTTATTAATTTTTTTCGTGTGCCTACTTATTTCTAAACAAACAAAACGTAAGATTTATGCTGTGAGAAACATGATGAACACCTGAAAATGTCAGTGACACAGCTGTCTGGTGCATCCATAAGTCTTCTCCTACAATAGTCTGAAAACCACGGTCTGCTAAATAACACAAAAATGTTTTCGCTTCCACTTCATTTGAAAGGTCACCCCCTCTTCTTTCATTTGCCCTCAAATCACGACCTGTTATACTGCACATTGCAGAAACACTGCAGCACATGGACCAATGCAGGATGTTAGACTACAGGCGAGTGAATTGGACATTGTACAAGGAAACGCTCGACAGTCGCATCCCACCCACCCACGCGATTAACGAGACAGTTCAAATTGATGAGGCTGTCAAAAACCCTCATTAGCGCCATCCGAGACGCAGTAGCTGACACCATACCAATCCACACAACAACAACACAGTGCCGCCCTTCCCCAGGAAATCATGGGCCTTATCTCAATGAGGAACTGCCTCAGGAGACATTGGTAGCGTACCAGGCATCAGCATTTCAAACAGCACACGAACAGGCTCCAGGGAATAATCCGGGACAAAATCCAAACATTTAAAACGCAACAGTGGAACCAGAAACTCGAAGGGTCAGACAACACACGACCTGGCGTGTGGCAGTTGGCCCATCATTTCACCAGGGAGAAACTGTACACACCGACGCTCCAAGGGCCCGACGGACCGGCATATTTTGCGGAAGAAAAAGCAGAACTGATGCCCCTCACACTTGCAGCATCATTCACACCGAATCTGGATCCCTCAGACCCGACATCACACTTGCAACCGATCAGGCAGTTACACGCATCTCGGACCAACCATCGCGCAACGACCTCTGACGGGCTAGCACAGCTGAAGTCAAGTGGGCCATCATGCACACCACAGCTAGGAAGGCCCCAGGTCATGAGGCATTCATTCAAAACGGTGTCCTCCAGGAGTTCACAGATAAAGCAGTAGAATACCTTACACACATCACGAATGCCATACTTAAACACCCACACATCCCCACCATTTGGAAGACGGCCAAGGTCCTGATGTTCAGGAAGCAGTGGAAAGACCACTCCCTCCCACAAAATTATCGACCGATCTGTCTGCTGAGCGTGCTCAGCAAGATCATTGAGAAGGTAATAATAAAATGACTTGCTAGGCACTGCATTATAAACGACACCGTGAGGCCGTAGCAATTCGGCTTCAAGAATCACCCCTCGACAACATAACAACTCCTCGCGTCGTTGAATACATAAAACACATATACAACACAAACAAAGCAACTGGGGCAGTGTTCCTGGACATAAAAAGGGCCTTCAACTGTCTGTTTCACAACGGCCTCAAACACAATCTCAGCGATGCAGAGTTCCCCGACGGGCTCGTACGTCTCGTACACTCATATCTCACGGACAGGAGTTTCAATACCGACGTGCAGGGCAAACAATCAACACGACACGGTATTCAGACTGGAGTACCCCAAGGAAGCATCCTAGGGCCCATACTGTTTAACCTCTACACTAATGACCTTCCAGCTACACGCAGCACGATGGTGGCAATCTACGTGGATGACACTGCCATCCTCGCACGAGATTGGAAACCGTCTAACATTAACTCACGACTGCAGACTGCACTCAGAGAGGCAGAGCCTCGGTTGGTGAAATGGCGGGTTAGAGTAAATGTCAACAAGTGTGAAGTCATTCTGTTCACTAGAAGACCGAAATTACTGCGCAAACATCAAAACTGCAATCTAATAACACTACATGCGCCCCAATACATTTCCGTGAGAAGGTCAAATACCTCGGCGTCTGGCTGGACCAGAAACTACTCTGGGGGGACCACATTCAACATATGACCAACAAAGCAAACATGAAGCTCGAACAACTCTATCCTGTGCTTAACAGGCGTAGCACACTAAATAGGAGGGTGTCCAGGTCCGTGTACACCATACTTATTAGACTTCTGATGATGTATGCTGCTCCCGACTGGTGATACGCTGCACCCACACGCCTGCACCGTCTGCAGCTCATACAGAACAAAGTACTCAGAATCATAAGCGATGCTCCACATTACACGCGCACTGCGGATCTTCACCGGGAATATCGGCTAGATACCCTCTTTGAGGTATTCCAAAAACTCTCCACACAACTGTACAGAAACACGAGACACTTGCATAACCCGTTTATTCTTTCTCCAGGGAACTACGACCACAACCATAGATGGAAACATAATAGACCAAATGCACTATTAGCAAGGAACTAAACATCTACGGTCCATAGCACACTAACACAACAGTACTGGCAAGCTCCTGCAACACAGCTACTACTGGCAACCCCAGATGCTCGACCTGCCAAAAAACAGGCTATCACAGGGAAGCCGTACTGTACACAATGCGCAAATCAGCCATACACACCCCCTACACTGTGAGCTGATCGATGGCCAATAGCCCACTAATGCGTGACGACCTCTGACTGTTACAGGGACAAAGCTGCTGCAGCAGGGCCAGGAGAATTCACAGAATCCCAGCTGCAGTGCCCGGACTGACCCATCTACAACAAGTACCCACAGAGACAAAGGTAACGATGCACTATACCTCGCACTGACATAACCTCACCTTGCGTGCACTGTCGCAGCTAGCACACTGCTACTGCCCTTACTACCCGTCCTACTGTCGCAGAGGTTTTTTTCCCTTGGCGCTTGCCTTAGCACTTTTTTCCCTCTGCCCTTACAAACTGCTACCCTTCGATCGCTTTCGTCCACTTTCTGTCTCCTGATGGATCCTGTCAGTGAGTAATCCTACGCAGATGCACGGACAGGACAACATCACAGCCTGCATCCTGTGACTCCTTATTTGAAAACTAACATGTTATACGGAAGTGACAGTAGAACTTTTGGTTTGATCATAATGTCGGTGTGGGCGTGGAGGGGCTCCATCTTCTTTTATGATTTTTGGGAAGGAAGTTCGCCAGAAAAATAATGCTTTTATTGTTAAACCTCTAAAAACTCCTAAATTTTCACTCTTCAGCATTTCTTCCGGCTACGTATGCGTTTTATTGCCTTAAGAGCAAAGTAAACTCTGCCATTTTTACTCACGTGAACTATATTCTCAGACTTGTTTTATTCCTGCAAACCTAAGAATGTTCTCCAAAACTCCGTGAATAAAGATCATTCTCCATTTAAATCATATGATCCACTTACTTTACAGAAAAAAAAGAAATAGAAAGTCAACAGACAAATGGGCTTGTTGCTCTTAAATCTCAATATGTCATCATCAGTCTTCATTCTGTGGGTACTTTAAGATTTCACTACTTGCTGAGATTTGTTCAATACCTTCCTAATTACCAGTTTTTCTGAATGGTACTGCACGTAAAAGGCCAAACTCTTGGGCCAAAATCTGCTTGTACATACAGGATTTATATGGCAGAAGTATTAATTAAGTTTCACCTTCAACTATTCAGTTATCCAACAATGAATGAATAATGATGATATGCAAATAAAATTGGATGACACAACTGCCTTACTTGACCTAATATTAGGCAGGCACAGATGTCTTGGGAAGATCACATTCATTTTTTATATCAATCATTAAGAAAATCATCTTGTGCTATGAATACAGAGACATATTTTCTAAATTATGATCAAAGACCAATGGTGTGTCTTGCACTAGAGTATTCATATCCTATACATGCAACACAAGTTTGGCAATTTGCAGCAGCCAAATGTTCAGAATATTCATTCTTTAGTAAAAAAAAAAGTTTTGATTTTGTGCAGAACGAGAATTAACGATTCACATAAAGGGATGTTTAAGAGTAAGTATTAATTACTCTACTGCCATCAAAATACATTCTTAAAAGTGTACAACTGACTTTGAAATAGAACCAGTAAAATAATTTAGTCTAAAATATGTATATGTATAACATAGGAAAGATTGTGTTTATAATCTGGTATGGCATCACACGAGAGGTCCAGACAACAATCCCTATGACACGGGGAGAAAACAGCTCAACAAACTTCCACAGCACCTATATGGAAGCTGCTCTGCAACAGTATCTTATTAAAAAGTGTAACAATACTAAAAAACGGAAAGTTGCTACTCACCATATAGCAGAGACACTGAGTCGCAGATAGGCACAATGAAAAGACTGTCACAAATACGCTTTCACCAAGTAAGGCTTTCGTCAAAAATAGAAACCCCCCCCCGCCCCCCACACACACACACACAACTGCAGTATCCAGCAACTCAAGCGGCAGCACCAATGCATGATGGGAGTGGCGGCTGGGTGGGGGTAAGGAGGAGGCTGGGGGGGGGGGGGGGGGGGCAGGGATAGTAGGGTAAGGGTAGCGGACAGTGAAGTGCTGCTGGTGAGTACCCAGGGATGAGTGGAAAGAGGGTAGGGCAGCTATGCACAGTCGGGGGGCTAGACGGAGGGTACCACAGAGGGGGGGAGGGTTAGTGGAAAAGGAGAAAAGTAAAAAGACTGGGTGTGATGGAGGAATGAGGGCTGCATTGTACTGGAATGGGAACAGAAAAGGGGCTGGATGGGTGAGGACAATGATTAATGGAAGTTAAGGCCAAGAGGGTTACGGGAATGTAGGACATATTGCAGGTAGAGTTCTCACCTGCGCAATCCAGGAAAGCTGGTGTTTGTAAGCACAATCCATATGGCACAGGCAGTGAAGCAGTCACTGAAGTGAAGTATGTCACGTTGGGCAGCGTACTCAGCAATAGGGTGGTCCACTCGTTTCTCGGCCACAGTTTGTTGGTGGCCACTCGTGCGGAGAAGACAACTTGTCGATTGTCATGCCTGCAAAGAATGCAGCACAGTGGTTGCAGCTTAGCTTGTAGACCATGTGACTGGTTTCACAGGTAGCCCTGTCTTTGACGGGATGAGTGATGTTTGTGACCGCACTGGACTAGATGGTGGTGGGCGGATGTATGGGACAGGTCTTGCATAGAAGTCTATTACAAGGCTACGAGCCATGAGGTAAGGGTTGGGAGGCAGGGTAGTCTAGGGATGGACAAGTATATTGGGTAGGTTCGTTGGACAGCAGAATACCAATGTAGGAGTGGTGGGAAGGATAGTAGGCAAGACATTTCTCATTTCAGGGCACGACGAGAGGTAATCGAAACTGTGGCAGAGAATGTAATTTAGGTGATGCAGTCCTGGGTGGTGCTGAGTTACAAGGGGAATGCTCCTCCGTGGCTGCACGGTGAGATTTTTGGAGGTGGTGGGAAACTGGAAAGACTCCCATCATTTCCCAAAGTCTCGCCATCCGGCCAAAGAGGAGAATTGGTATTCCACTGTCCACTGAACCTACCCAATACACTCGTCCATCCCTACACAACCCCTCCTCCCAACCCTTACCTCGTGGCTCGTACCCCTGTAACAGACCTAGAGGCAAGCCTCTCCTGTACATCGTCCTGCCACCACCTACTCAAGTCCAGTCACAAACATTACCTATCCCACCAAAAGCAGGGCTACCTGTGAAACCAGTCATGTGATTTACAAGCTAACCTGCAATTGCTTTGCTGTATTCTATGTGGTGATGACAACCAACAAGCTGTCTGTCCACACGAATGGCCACCGACAAACAGTGGCCGAGAAACAAATGGACCACCTTGTCGCTGAGCACGCTGCGAAACACGACATCCTTCATTTCGTAGACTGCTTCACAGGCTGTGCCATACGGATCCTTCCCACTGACACCAGTTTTCTGGATTGCACAGGTGAGAACTCTCCCTGCAATATATCCTACATTCCTGTAACCCTCCTGGCCTCAATTTCCGTTACTCATTGTTCTCACCCATCCAGCCCCTGCTCTGTTCCCATTCCAGGACTACTCAGCCCTCATTCCTTTTTACTTTTCTCCTTTTCTGCTAACCCCCTCCCCACCTCTCCCCTGCCCACCACCTAAACTGCACCACTTCACTGTCCACCACCCCCTCCCTGTCCGAGCCACCTCCTTACCCCCACCCTGTCGCCACTCCCATCATGCACTTGTGCTGCTGCTCACTGTGTAACTTGAGTTACCAGAGACGGCAGTCATGGGTGTTGTGTGTGTGTGTGTGTGTGTGTGTGTGTGTGTGTGTGTGTGTGTGTGTGTGTGTGTAGTCTATTTCTGATAGAGGCTTTACCGGCCAAAAGCTTATTTGTGACAGTCTTTCTGCTGTGCCTATCTCCGCTATATGGTGAGTAGCAACTTTCCTTTTCATAATATTGTTAAGTTCCAACCTGGATTTTGCATTGCTTGATTATTAAAAAGTGCTTTTGTATTAATAAGCTATGACTCTCAGCAGAATGGACCATCTTTCTTTGCAGCATACTATTCATACGCAATTGTGATAGATTGTGTTTTTAAAATTGTTTCCAATAAGTTAGGATACAACTTGTAACATATATTCCAAATCAAAACAAATCTTGCATTTTATGGAGAATAAATAAAAACTTTATCATCATATGCTACAAAATGCAATTATTCACAGTGACATAAGAATAATACAAAAGGAAAGACACACTCACCTCTTTATTAATGCAAAGTGGATCCTGCGTACCATTGTGGTCACCAGGCACCTCCCACTCCTGCAGACACTGAAAAGGAGTAATGATTTACTCTTGTGTGAGCTTCAATGTGTACATACAGAGCTTGGACCACCACATGCCATCACTACCATACAACTTTTTCCTCCTTGTACAATGTGCAAGGAAATAAAGAGAGGCTGTGTGTGTGTGGATTGGGGGGGGGGGGGGGGGGGCAGGGGGCTGGTTGGTTTAAAAGAAAGGGGAAGAGACCAAACTGTTACGTCATCGGCTCCTTATTTCAAACAAAACAATGCCACAAGGGTGAGAATAAAACAAACGAGACTGACAACACTAAACAGAGAGAAAGGAAAAACCACAAGAACGACGGAAGGACAACAAACACTTAAATGGACAAAAGGGGAGAAGAGAACCACAAAAACACAAGAAACAGGTAGAAGAGATTAAAATGACAAAACAGATTACCAATGCTGGCTGACCGTGAGAATAAAAAGGAGACGCCAGCCATTCTGCAACACATTAAAACCTCCACCCTAAAAGCACTAGGGTGGAAGACACAGAGGGACAAAGGACATGCACTAAAACTTAGATCAAATGATAAAACCCACTCTCACGAATAAAACGTAAAACTAAATCAGCCGATGAGGCATTTTCAAATGAAATTAGCGGCAACGATTTTGGTAAGCGAATATTTCGTCGCAGGACAGTCAAAGTGGGACAGTGCACCAGAATATGGGCCACTGTCAACCGGGCACTACGTCGACTCTCAGGCGCAGGAGGTAGAGTGTCGCCCAAGCACGGCCAATGCGGAGCCGGCAGAGAACCACAGAGTCCCTGCGAGAGGCCCGCATGGAGCACTGCCACACATTCATAGTTTCCCTAATGGCACGCAGTTAGTTGTGCGTACTGAGACTATGCCATTCCGTCTCCCAAAGTTGAAAAACCTGGTGGTGTAAAAACAAACGCAAGTCAGTTATTGGAATACCGATCTCCATAAGCGGTTTCCGTGAACTCTGTCTGGCCAGTCTGTTAGCAAGTTCATCACCTGGGATTCCGACGTGTCCTGGAGTCCACACAAACACCACTGAACGACTGGACCGTTCCAGGGCATAGACAGACTCCTGGACGGTCGCTACCAAAGGATGACGAGGGTAGCACTAGTCGATAGCTCGTAGGCTGCTCAAGAGTCAGTACACAGAAAAAAGAACTCCCCAGGGCACGATAGGATGTGCTCAAGAGTACAAGATATAGCCACCAGCTCTGCAACGAAAACACTGCAGCCATCGGGCAAGGAGTGCTGTTCAATATGTCCTCCACAGACATACGCGAAGCAGACGTGACCATCAGCCATCAAGCCATCGGTGTAAACCACATCTTTGCCTCGGTACACATCAAGAATCGAGAGGAAGTGACAGTGGAGAGCCGCAGGGTGAACCGAGTCCACTGGGCCACGTGAAAGGTCCGGGCGAGGCCGCAGCTTAGGTGTACACCACGGAGGTGTACACGAATAGAACTCGAATATAGGTGGTAAAGCCAAGGACTCCGGTTCAGACAGAAGGGATCGAATGCAAACTGCCATTTTAAGCCCTGATCTGGTCCGCCAACGCAAGAGATGAACCACCGTGAGTGGGAAAAGGATGCACAGGAGAACTACGAATGTGTGCGACGGTGAGCAGTTGTGCATCTGACCTGCAATGGAGGGACTCCGGTATCTGCCGGCACACTGGTCACTGGACTCATCCTACAAGCTCCTGTTGCTAGACAAATGGCACTGGGTCGAGTAAACGCAATGCTGAGGGTGCCGCTGAACCGTAAGCCAGACTCTCGTAGTCAAGGCAGGATCGATTAAGAGCTTAGTGGAACTGCAGCAGCATAGAGCGATCTGCACCCCAGTTGGTGTTTCTCGGGCAGCAGAGGGCATTGAGGTGCTGCCAGCACTTCCACTTAAGCTGACGAAGATGAGTAAGCCAAGTCAATAGGGCGTCAAAAACTAGTCCTAAAAAGTGATATGCCCCCACTACAGAGAGGGAATCATCAGTAATGTAAAGTTCTGGTACCAGATGTACGGTACAATGGTGACAGAAGTGTTCGACACAAGACTTTGCGGCTGAAAACTGGAAGCCGTGGGCTGGGGCCCATGACTGTGCCTGGTGGATGGCTCCCTGTCGGTGCCCCTCAGCAACACCAGTACTGGTAGAGCAGCACAAAATGCAGACGTCGTCTGCATACAGAGAGAGTGAGACAGACAACCCTACAGCTGCTGCTAGATGATTAATGGCCACTAAAAATAGAGATACACCTAATACAGAGCCCTACAGGACCCCAGTCTCCTGGATATGGTGGAACTATGGGAGGCACCAACTCGGACACAGAAAGTATGGAGTGACAGGAAATTCTGGATAAAAATTGGAGCGGGCCTCGCACACCCCACTCGTATAATGTGGCAAGGATATGATGTCGCCACGTGATGTCGAACGCTTTTCGTATGTCAAAAAAAGACGGCAACAAGGTGTTGGCGTCTGGAAATGGCTGTTCGGATGGCAGACTCGAGGGTCACAAGATTATCAGTGGTAGAGTGACCCAAGCGGAAACCGCCCTGGCACAGAGCCAGTAGGCTACGTGACAAGGAGCCAACCCAACCGCCAACACACCGTATGTTCCAGCAGCTATCGGTGAGGCTGATAGGGCGATAGCTACCCACATCAAGCAGGTTTTTGCGGGGTTTGAGCACTGGTATTTGTAGTGATTCGAGAATTTACACATAAATCCTGGAACTACTTGACTTTCTGCCGCCTCGAACACGCAATATTTTAATGATAAGTGTAAGAGAGAGCCTATTTACTGCACAACACATGTCTGTGTGTGCAGGATGGACATTGGTCATGGGAGGACAGGAGCTGCGTCAGACAAGCGGCGCCAACAAGTGTTTGCCGCTCGCGCCATAGAACCTGTGTGGAAAGTATAAGCAGTAACTAAGTGTTATTCCTTGGTGGTCGAATAATTGTAATTGTTATAGACAATTGAAACATGTTTTGCCTAGATACTCTTACTTTTAACATTGGTGTTAGACTTGCTAGAACCAAGACCTGTCTTGGTGGTTATTAAACCCACCACATTGTAATTATATTTAATAGTATCTAATGGTTATGGTTAATGACACAGTTGACTTGCAAGAGTTTGTATGCTTATTTGAAACTTGTGGAAATAAAAATATACCTGAATTGAACTGAAAGTATGAGAGTACCGAGTTATTTAGAGAGAGAGAGAGAGAGAGAGAGAGAGAGAGAGAGAGTCTTTTTTAGTTCCTCTAACCAGGAGGTCGACGCAACTGCGTATCCAGAGAAGAGGATCGGCTAAACGTTTCAAGTAAGTCAACTGTAGTAAGAGAAGTGTGAAGTTCGCAATCCAGTTTTGAACTGCTTGTCTTGTTGCCGAAACTGTTAGAATGGGGCAACCAACATGATCAGGACTCTAAGAAAGAGGAATTTTGAATCGAAATCAAGGTAAGAAGATAGTGTGAGCTGCCATAGCAACCAATTGTAACAAGACAGAGAAATTGTTTCGCAGAGTTGGATTCTGCATATACGCTAAAGAGGGGTGAAAATTAATAAATACCATACAAGAAAAGACGTACAGAAAATCTCAACAATTTAGACTAAGAAGTGTTACAACAAGATCTTTTCGACAACGAAGATCCAATGTGGAGAGTAAGCAGCCCTCACACACTTCACGAGGGCATAGACGCCGTAACCGGCAACCGACAGCAACGGTGCCAGCTGCTGCTCACCAGTGCTGACCACAAACCCGTTCACCGGCACCGATGCTGAAGCCAACCTCTGACACTGCCGGTGCTCGTGCTGTTCACCAGCGCTGATTCCACACAGGCTCACCGACGCAGCCTAAAACTCTATGCCAGGTGAGCGAAAGACAATAATTATTTGAGTGTGAAGTTAAGGACGATGTTCAATAATAGACTGTTAGTATAGTTATTATACTCGAGAGGTGATTTTTTTTAATGATCACTAGATCTAAAAGTAAGAAGGATATGGATAATACTCAAAAAATTAGGGAAATATCAGAACCAGCCATGGCCGTGACAGTGAGTAGGGAAATGCCAAACTGGTCTGAAGTAGTGAGTTTAATTAAAGCTCAAAACGCCCAAATTACTACATTAAGTCTCAAGTTAGACTCGGTGAATACTCAGTTGAATGCTAAATTAGATGACCAGAAGGCAGATTCGACAACTCTAAGTGAAAAGCCGGAAGCACAGAGTGAGGTTTTAAATTCTAAACTCAAGGCCTTAAATGATACAATGGAGTGTATGCAATTAGATTTAAAAAATGAATTAAGTAATTCCTTGATTATCCAGATGAATCAAATGTTTACTGACCTTAGCCAAAAGCAGAACGATCAATTTCAGAAGTTGAGCCAGTTAAGTTAGTATTCGATACTGAAGACAAATGTAATAATGTAGAAGCTGAACTTGGTGAAGAGTTAGGATCATTTCAAATTGTTTGCAATGTTACATTTGATGCTATAAAGCAGAGGTTGCATATCCTAAAAGAAAATGTGAAAAAACGTATTAGCACCCGAGTAGAAAACGCGGAACGCCACTTTAAGGAGAAACTTGTCACTTCAGACTTAATAAATATAAGTAATCTGGAGGAACAGGTAGAGGAAATAATCGATCGAAAAGTTGCCACGAGGATAATCTCCAGAAACGTTTCAACTGTTGCTTTTACCAAACTTAATGATAATAGCAACTTGTCAATGACAGAGTAAAAAATAGAATAACTTTACTTAATGTTGTGTTTCCTAGTCAAGTGGTAATTGTTTTGTTGTGGGGAGGCTTTAACACAAAATTTAATGAGAAGTACTGGTCCGTAAGTAACCGAGTGAGGTTAATGTCGGAGCCACGGGATCCAGGCGGAGTCACACCTGTCCCCAGGGACATTAACATCCTGTGTTAACGGGCGGAGTGACGACAGTTGGATCCACTATTGTTTCATTGTTTCTTCTGTACTATTTTTCCTGCACTGAATTCCCTTCAAATCTTAAATTATTCTGTTGTCTATTAATGAATTCTTAAACGATCCACTAATTTTAGTGTATAGAAAACTGGATATGACAGAAAAATAATAGACTTAAGAAAATCACGGATAAACAGATACACCTAGACGTGACATGAAATGAAATGAAGAGAATATAGTATTAATGGAAAAATAATATCACAGTACTATTCAAACAGAGTGACATTGAGATGACATAAACTGAACAGAATTTTACGTAAGTATAAAATATAGTGTAAAGTGATTAACTAAACACCTAATTGATTGTAGTGTACAATTGTCTATTTTTATAGAATATTTTATACCTTTTATGAGATGTTATGTAAAGGGGAGGATTTATAGTAGTTTTCGAAGGAGTGGGTAGTGTAACTAATAGCACGATTTACACCAACAGATAAATCATGACTAATACTAAACACACATCACACCTTCCAGACAACCCTCACAGACAAGTGTGACTGATTCTTCACCATTTGCCGTTCCACAGGTGTTGCTAAGAGTTTTCTTTGGGGATCTAAAGGGTGAAGGTGAGAATGTCCATTCTATAGGAGACGATTTAACACCATACCTCCTCCGGCTTCTCACTCGAGTACCGGCGAGGTAGGGATACCGGGGAAAGGGGGTGGGAATGGTTTCCTGTCTTTGGGGCTATCTTCTTTCTCTTCTTCAATCTTAGCAACCATTTCTACTTTTTCCTTTCTTACTTCTCGTTTGAGGATCTATCTATTTCTCCCTCTTTCCATATTCATCTACTTCTATCGCAAAAGTCCTCCCTGGTTTCTATGGTTTCCAATAACCTTCAACTTGTTTCATATAAGAAGACCGAAGAATCAGGATACACAGACACACTTATGCGTACACACAAAGACACAAACAATGAAAAGACAGATTGAAATGATGTAAGAACCATCAAGTATTGTGGGGGAAGAGGTATGTGTACACCGTGAAATATGCACACATTGTTTTTTATTGTTACGGATCTACGTCAAGCACGCACACACACACACACACACACACACACACACACACACACACACACACACACACACACACCCATATAGGAATAATGATCACTCCATATCGCCTATGTGCATAAGTATAGAAGAACTATGCTAATTTTACATCGAGTATACGTGAGTAGGAAGCGTGAGTAATTAAGGAGAGCATAAGCCAGAGAGGAAGGGTTTGTGATAATTGTTAAGGAAGGTCAGTCTGACAAATATTCTGACGACTGATAGGATAGTGGGTCTCTTATAACACAAGTAAACACATTTTGTATGAATAGTGTATAGAGGTAGAGTATATATCAAGTATATATCAAGAGTATAAAAGTTGAAAAGTAGAGTAGGACTCTAGGGTACTAAATGAAGTATTAAAAAGCGAGTGTGAAGTGTGAAATAGATTTTGTAATTTTACCAGAGGATATTTAATTATAGTGTACATAAAGATGTATACTCGGGTAATGAACCTAGAGGCCAAATCGTAAAGGATAAGGGAGGAGCACCCAGCATTTATTGGATATAAAGGGCAGATAGGCAGACCTAAGAGGCTGACCTATACTGTGCGGCAGCGGCACCAAGAAGCGGATGACCTGTACCATAGGAGAATAGGAATTTAAAGGGGCATACCTACCGAAATGGAAGGAGGAAGGACACTCATAGGGTCAACCACGTGTAAGGTATAGATGCTGATCCGAGGGGAAAAGGACAGTATCGTGACAGAAGTTACACATTTTGTAGGAATTATTCTGGTAAGTTTGAATTCTACATTTCACTAGCATTACTGTTTTATGTGTGTCAATAGGAACACTTTTATTTTGCCCAGCATTCCTTCAGCCTACAAAATACTATAAGTAATGAGGCCGTTACATACTAAAGAGGTAGTACAGAGAATTAGAATGAAGGATGAAATATTGAAGGGTCCATGACACCTGGAGTTTACAATTGTAGCTGAAGAGAGAGTCCTCACCGTTCATAAGTAAGGGTATAATGAAAAGTGAAATCATAAATAGAGGCTTATGTTCTAAAAACAAAGTATAATAAAGAATTAATGGAAAGACAAAAATCAGAAGCCTGCTCTCTGAAGTACAAGGATTTATGAAAAAAATTGTTTATATAAACTTATGTAGTAAATGTATCTAAAAACAAAGATGATGTGACTTACCAAACGAAAGTGCTGGCAGGTCGATAGACACACAAACAAACAAACATACACACAAAATTCAAGCTTTCGCAACAAACGGTTGCTTCATCAGTAAAGAGGGAAGGAGGGGGAAAGATGAAAGGATGTGGGTTTTAAGGGAGAGGGTAAGGAGTAATTCCAATCCCGGGAGCGGAAAGACTTACCTGAGGGGGAAAAAAGGACAGGTATACACTCGCATACACACACATATCCATCCGCACATACACAGACACAAGCAGACATTTGTAAAGGCAAAGAGTCTGAGCAGAGATGTCAGTCGAGGCGGAAGTAAAGAGGCAAAGATGTTGTGGAAAGACAGGTGAGGTATGAGTGGCGGCAACTTGAAATTAGCGGAGGTTGAGGCCTGGCGGATAACGAGAAGAGAGGATATACTGAAGGGCAAGTTCCCATCTCTGGAGTTCTGACAGGTTGCTGTTAGTGGGAAGTATCCAGATAACCCGTACGGTGTAACACTGTGCCAAGATGTGCTGGCCGTGCACCAAGGCATGTTTAGCCACAGGGTGGTCTTCATTACCAACAAACACTGTCTGCCTGTGTCCATTCATGTGAATGGACAGTTTGTTGCTGGTCATTCCCACATAGAAAGCTTCACAGTCTAGGCAGGTCAGTTGGTAAATCACGTGGGTGCTTTCACACGTGGCTCTGCCTTTGATCGTGTACACCTTCCGGGTTACAGGACTGAAGTAGGTGGTGGTGGGTGGGTGCATGGGACAGGTTTTACACCGGGGGCAGTTACAAGGGTAGGAGCCAGAGGGTAGGGAAGGTGGTTTGGGTATTTCATAGGGATGAACTAAGAGGTTACGAAGGTTAGGTGGATGGTGGAAAGACACTCTTGGTGGAGTGGGGAGGATTTCATGAAGGATGGATCTCATTTCAGGGCAGGACTGAAGTAGGTGGTGGTGGGAGGGTGCATGGGACAGGTTTTACACCGGGGGCAGTTACAAGGGTAGGAGCCAGAGGGTAGGGAAGGTTGTTTGGATATTTCATAGGGATGAACTAAGAGGTTACGAAGGTTAGGTGGACGGTGGAAAGACACTCTTGGTGGAGTGGGGAGGATTTCATGAAGGATGGATCTCATTTCAGGGCAGGATTTGAGGAAATCGTATCCCTGCTGGAGAGCCACATTCAGAGTCTGATCCAGTCCCGGAAAGTATCCTGTCACAAGTGGGGCACTTTTGGGGTTCTTCTATGGGAGGTTCTGGGTTTGAGGAGATGAGGAAGTGGCTCTGGTTATTTGCTTCTGTACCAGGTCGGGAGGGTAGTTGCTGGATGCAAAAGCTGTTTTCAGGTTGTTGGTGTAATGGTTCAGGGATTCCGGACTGGAGCAGATTTGTTTGCCACGAAGACCTAGGCTGTAGGGAAGGGATCGTTTGATGGTACCCACGGCTGTTCCCTTTAATTGTTGGTATGTCTGGCCTTCAAAAGTGAAGAAGTTGTGGGTCAGGACAAAGTTGGCTAAGGTAATGAGGAAAGAGATTTTAGGTAGGGTGGCAGGTGATCGGTGTGAAAGGAAGTGCTCCATCGCACTGAGCCCCTCGACGTGCGGAATATTTGTGTATAAGGAAGTGGCATGGATGGTTACGAGGATGGTTTCCGGGGGTAACAGACTGAGTAAGGATTCCAGGCATTCGAGAACGTGGTTGGTGTCTTTGATGAAGGATGGGAGACTGCATGTAATGGGTTGAAGGTGTTGATCTACGTATCTCTGCCTACTGTTCACTGTGGCGTGTAGTGAACGAGAGGACTTTCTCTTCCATTCACCGTTTGAGAGTGCGAATGGCTGCGGGGGTACTTCTTCGACGCAGACGCGTGAGCATAGTGCTCAGCAAAATGCTCGGCAATCACGTCTGTGTTGGTAGATAACACGCCTTTATTTTAACACCAGGAACAACTGTTTGTGTCCGGTATCCATAGCTAGGCAAAGGTCCCGAGTTCGAGCCTCGATCCGGCACACAATTTTAATCTGCCAGGAAGTTTCATATCAGTGCACATTCCGCTGTAGAGTGAAAATCTCATTCTGGAAACATCCCCCAGGCTGTGGCTATGCCATGTCTCTGCATTATCCTTTCTTTCAGGAGTGCTGGTTCTGCAAGTTTCGCAGGAGAGCTTCTGTAAAGTTTGGAAGGTAGGAGACAAGGTACTGGCAGAAGTGAAGCTGTGAGGACGGGCGTGAGTCGTGCTTCGGTAGCTCAGATGGTAGAGCACTTGCCCACGAAAGGCAAAGGTCCCGAGTTCGAGTGTCAGTCCGGTACACAATTTTAATCCAACAGGAAGTTTCGTATCAGTGCACACTCTGCTGCAGAGTGAAAATCTCATTCTGGAGTGCAATCATTGTCAGAATGTGGAAATGGAAAGATTTATTAGAGGTCCAAAAAGACAGCGGGAGTCCGGTTCACGCACATATTCTGACTGCTGGTCAGCAGCGACACAGGCTGGAATTTTTATGCCAATACAGCAACTGGAGTCCACCGAGTGGTTACAGGTGGCTTTTTCAGACGAAATCACGTTTTATGCGCCATCGAGCAGTCTGTGGAACATTTTCGTGGCATTTCCTGTGTGACCTCTTCACTCTGGAAGGCACAGTGAATCAAAACAAATACGTATCTTTCCTTGGGGACGTTTTCCACCCCCACATGCAGTTTGTTTTTCCTTGGCCTGATGGCTTCTACCAGTAGGACTATGCAGTGTGTCACACAGCTCTTGGTGTGTGTGTGTGGGGGGGGGGGGGGGGGGGGGCGTTGGAAGAGCAGCTGGACGAGTTTACCACGTTCCACTGACCACAAAATTTTCAGGATTTAAACACAATCGAGAATCTGTGGGACCACGTCGATCGTGCTGTTCGCGACAAACCTAGCACAGCTGGCCGCAGCAGTGGAGTTAGTATGGCTCCGTGTCCCCACTGATACTTTCCTGGGCTCACTGACATTCTTCCTGAACATCTCGTTGCAAAAAAATAGTTATTCCAGCTTCTGACATAAGGTCACATTAACGTGATTGGACAGTGTTTTTATCACACTAGGTAAGATTTTGTATCTACAGTGCAATTGTGTGATAGTATCAGCAGCCCACAAGAACTGACAAATATAATTATTTATTTCAGCAAAATATATGATTCCATTATTTCCATTTTCAAATTGGAGAGCTTAAAATTGATAGTTATTGAGTTGGCTATTATGGATTATAAAGTTGGGCACTGATTTTCGTATTTATTTTTTGTATTATATGTTTTTCAGAACATGACGCAAGTTTTTGAGGTGGTGTTTCACGTTACAAAAAGTTGCTTCCATTTGTAAGATGAGGAACTGAAATGGTGTACAGTTCACGGATCATTGCAAAATACAGGATCTGCAGGTATGTTTTCAGCCAATGAAGCTTGTAGTAAGAAAATATACAAGTGGTGACATACAATGGTTCTACAAAGAATCTTCTTATAGTTGTTGATACAGTACTCAACAAAGAAGTTGGTCTGTGGAAGGTAGGCTGACAATGGGGAACACATTAAAATAATTTATTTATAGGTTCAAAAATGTAGTAGCATTTTTACTACTTAACTGCTACATTTATCAAAGCATACTGTTGTTGACTAGAATAGCTTTTGCTACAAAGCCTGTTTTGGACTGTGTTGTAGGGACTGACAAATACATGTTTCGCAAGAGAATCAGGAAGAGATAATCATGTTTTACGCAAATTGATGTTGGGTGGTGTGTAAAATACTGCAAGAAATGCTGCTTTGAAGTTGTTTGCAAAAGAACAGAAAACGCTCTTCTCAATGTGATAACAAGGATGAAGGTTGCATATGCTTGACAGTGAACCATAAAATTATTGTCAAAGATTGAAATGCCAGTGCACACACTAATACTACAGAAGGGGCATGGTCAGCTATACAATGATCTATGCACGGAACGAACAAGTTCAAAAATCTGTCTAACTCTTGTTTTATTATACATTGATGATGAAGAGGAGAAAAGAAAGTGAATTATTATGAAATTTATGGTAGGTGATTCCAAAATTAATAATACGGAATAGTTTTAATTTTGGTTGTACATTTTGCTTTTCAATTACTACTTCCATTATAGTTGCAACTCTTTAGGCTAAACAGAATTGGTACAGAAGGAAAATTGGCAGTGCTGTGGTCAGACCATGCAGCTGAAGATCCCATTACACCATAATTTCACTGTAGATATAAAATCTTTGCTATCGTGATAAAAACTCTGTCCAATCACATTAATGTGACCATATGTCAGAAGCTGGAATAACCACTTTTTGCAACGAGATGTTCAGGAAGAATATCAGTGGAGCCCAGGATAGTATCAATGGGGACACACAGCCATACTACCGTATTTACTCGAATCTAAGCCGCACCTGAAAAATGAGACTCGAAATCAAGGAAAAAAAATTTTCCTGAATCTAAGCCGCTCCTGAAATCTGAGATCGAATTTCAAGGTGTGAGAAAAGTTTTAGACTGTCCCTGCAAATCGAAACAAAGTTGGTCCATTGTAACGAGAAACACAATTGAGGTTGAATGGATGAAGATACAGCTACAGTAGTTTGGGACGAGTCGTAAGTTTAGCAGTTAAGCTTTACCAGGTAGCCATTGCTATGTGTCAGGCGCTCTGTCCGGTTATAAGGGTACCCTTCCTTTTTCGCTTGCTTCGTCTGGTTTGAATCGATTGCTTATTTTGCTTTGATCTGATAAGTTCCGTTCTCTTTGTTATAGGGGTTTACGTCACTCTAAGCTGAAAATGCATTATTGTACTGTGTCATGCATTGTTTGTCGCATTCTGATAATGAGTGTTTACAACCTGTTGCCGCTCGCGGCATGGCTTGCTCATGTGTGCACTACCGCGGGTTACAATAAAAAAAAAAAAAAAAAAGAGAGGAGTTGTCTCATAAGCGAAACAATGGCAAGAGATTGGTTGGTTTGGGGGGGATTAAAGGGACCAGACTGCGACGGTCATCGGTCCCTTTTTCCAAAAAAAAGTAAAACCACCCAAAGAGAATAAAAAACGAACAACAGGAAAGACGTCAGACGACACAGGACAAGAAATACTCCTACAGAGATCAGACGAAACAAATTAAAATCACACAGAGTGTGACAGTGGTTGGCCGACCATAGAGATAAAAAGGAAAAGCCAACCACCGAGAACACATTAAAAACTCAGCGTAAAATCGTAGGCCAATGGCCAGAATCAACACAAAAGAACAGAACAAACACTCAGAGTAAATAATAAAAACCCCCTGCCCGAATAAAACGGAAAACTAACTCAGCCATACCAGGGTCATCACATAAGAGGGCAGGGAGCGTATCAGGCAGCGCAAATGTCTGCCTCACCACAGCTAAAAGGGGGCAGGCCAACAAAATGTGGGCCACTGTCAAAGCCGCCCCGCAGCAACATACAGGAGGGTCCTCTCGGCGCAGTAAATAACTGTGTGTCAGGTGGGAGTGGCCAATGCGGAGCCGACAAAGGACGACAGAGTCCCTGCGGTTGGCTCGCAGGGATGACCGCCACACAGTCGTCGTCTCCTTGATGGCACGGAGTTTATTGGGCATGATCCGATTGCGCCATTCAGCGTCCCAAAGCGCAAAAACTTTTCGGCGGAGGACTGCCCGCAAATCAGTCTCTGGGAGGCCAACGTCCAGAGACCGTTTACTCGTGGCCTCTTTCGCCAGGCGGTCAACATGTTCATTGCCCGGGATACCGACATGACCGGGGGTCCACACAAAGACCACAGAGCGGCCGCAACGCACAAGAGTATGCAGGGACTCATGGATAGCCATCACCAGACGAGAACGAGGAAAACACTGGTCGAGAGCTCGTAAACCGCTCAGGGAATCGCTACAGATAACGAAGGACTCACCTGAGCAGGAGCGGATATACTCTAGGGCACGAAAGATGGCGACTAGCTCAGCAGTGTAAACGCTGCAGCCAGCCGCCAAGGACCGTTGTTCGGAATGGTCCCCTTGAGTTAGCGCATACCCGACACGACCAGCAACCATCGAACCGTCGGTGTAAACAATTCCAGAGCCCTGATACGTGGCCAGGATGGAATAAAAGCGGCGGCGGAAGGCCTCTGGAGGGACCAAGTCCTTCGAGCCCTGTGCCAAGTCGAGCCGAAGGCAAGGGCGAGGAACACACCACGGGGGTGTACGCAGAGGTGCCCGGAAAGGAGGTGGAACTGGGAAAAACCCAAGCCCGCAGAGAAGCTCCTTGATGCGTACGGCGATCGGACAACCCGACCGGGGCCGACGGTCTGGCAGATGGACGACTGACTGCGGGAACAGGACACGATAATTTGGATGCCCGGGCAAGCTAAAAACACGGGCAGCATAAGCGGCCAGCAAACGTTGGCGTCGGAACCGCAGTGGAGGTACACCTGCCTCCACTAGGACGCTGTCCACAGGGCTGGTGCGGAAAGCACCAGTGGCAAGGCGTATCCCGCTGTGGAGAATTGGGTCCAGCACCCGCAACGCAGATGGGGATGCTGAGCCATAAGCTAGGCACCCATAATCCAGGCGAGACTGGATTAACGCCTGGTAGAGCCGCAACAGGGTAGAGCGGTCGGCGCCCCAGCGGGTGTGGCTCAAACAACGCAGGGCGTTGAGATGCCGCCAACACGCTTGTTTAAGCTGCCGGATATGAGGCAGCCAAGTCAACCGGGCATCAAAAACGACACCCAAAAACCTGTGGGTCTCCACCACAGCAAGAAGTTCGTCGGCAAGATAAAGCCGCGGCTCAGGATGGACCGTTCGGCGCCGGCAGAAATGCATAACGCGGGTCTTGGCAGCCGAAAACTGAAAACCACGCGCTACAGCCCAAGACTGCGCCTTGCGGATTGCGCCCTGTAGCTGACGTTCAGCTACTGCTATGCTAATAGAACTATAATAAAGACAGAAGTCGTCATCATACAGGGAAGCGGAGACAGAATTTCCTACTGCCGCAGCGAGACCGTTTATTGCAATTAAAAACAGGCAGACACTGAGGACAGAGCCCTGGGGTACCCCGTTCTCCTGGACGAGGGAGGAACTATACGAGGCCGCGACTTGCACGCGGAAGGTACGATACGACAGAAAATTTCTGATAAAGATCGGCAGAGGGCCCCGAAGACCCCATCCATGAAGCGTAGAAAGGATGTGATGACGCCATGTCGTATCGTACGCCTTCCGCATGTCGAAAAAGACAGCGACCAGGTGCTGACGGCGGGCAAAAGCTGTACGGATGGCCGACTCAAGGCTCACCAGATTGTCGGTGGCGGAGCGGCCTTTACGGAACCCACCCTGAGACGGAGCCAGAAGGCCCCGAGACTCCAGCACCCAATTTAAGCGCCGGCTCACCATCCGTTCAAGCAACTTGCAAAGAACGTTGGTGAGACTAATGGGACGGTAGCTGTCCACCTCCAGAGGGGTCTTTCCAGGTTTCAAAATGGGGATGACAATACTTTCCCGCCATTGCGACGGAAACTCACCCTCGACCCAGAGACGGTTGTAAAGGTCGAGGAGGCGTCGCTTGCAGTCCACTGAAAGGTGTTTCAGCATCTGACAGTGGATGCGATCTGGCCCGGGAGCGGTATCAGGGCAAGCGGCAAGGGCACTCTGAAATTCCCACTCACTGAATGGAGCGTTGTAGGGTTCAGAAGCGTTGGTGCGAAAAGAAAGGCTCCGACGTTCCATCTGCTCTTTAATGGAGCGGAAGGCCTGGGGGTAATTCGCAGAAGCGGAACTCATAGCAAAATGCTCTGCTAAGCGGTTTGCAATGACGTCGGAGTCAGTACAAACTGCTCCATTCAGTGAGAGCGCAGGGACGCTGGCAGGGGTCCGATAGCCGAAGACCCGTCGAATCTTGGCCCAGACCTGCGATGGAGTGACATAGAGTCCAATGGTGGACACATACCGCTCCCAGCACTCCTTCTTGCCTTGGCGGATAAGGAGGCGGGCCCGCGCACGCAGCCGTTTGAAGGCGATAAGGTGGTCCATGGAGGGATGTCGCTTGTGACGCTGGAGCGCCCGCCGGTGATCTTTAATCGCTTCAGCGATCTCAGGCGACCACCAAGGCACAGCCCTCCGCCGAGGGGACCCAGAAGAACGGGGAATGGCAGACTCGGCGGCAGTGACGATGCCGGCGGTGACCGATGTAACCACCGCATCAATGGCATCAGTTGAGAGAGGCTCAATAGCGGCAGTGGAGGAGAACAAGTCCCAGTCAGCCTTATTCATAGCCCATCTGCTAGGGCGCCCAGAAGAGTGACGCTGTGGTAGTGACAGAAAAATCGGAAAGTGGTCACTACCACACAGGTCGTCATGCACACTCCAGTGGACAGATGGTAAGAGGCTAGGGCTACAGATTGAAAGGTCAATGGCGGAGTAGGTGCCATGCGCCACACTGAAGTGTGTGGAGGCACCATCATTCAAAATCGAGAGATCGAGCTGCGACAATAAATGCTCAACGGTGGCGCCTCGACCTGTTGCCACTGACCCACCCCACAGAGGGTTATGGGCGTTAAAGTCGCCCAGTAATAAGAAAGGTGGCGGCAATTGGGCTATCAGCGCAGTCAGGACATGCTGCGCGACATCACCCTCCGGTGGAAGGTAAAGACTGCAGACGGTAAGAGCCTGCGGCGTCCACACCCTAACAGCGACAGCCTCTAAAGCTGTTTGTAGAGGGACAGACTCGCTGTGAAGAGAGTTAAGGACATAGATGCAGACGCCACCAGACACCCTTTCATAAGCTCTTCGGTTCTTATAATAACCCCGATAGCCACGGAGGGCGGGGGTGCGCATTGCTGGAAACCAAGTTTCCTGCAGAGAAATGCAGAGGAAAGGGTGAAGGCTGATAAGTTGGCGGAGCTCAGCTAGATGGTGGAAGAAACCGCTGCAGTTCCACTGGAGGATGGTTTTGTCCATGGCTGAGAAAGGCGTGCCGGGACTGGGACGGCAGATTACGCCGCTGAATCACCTGCTGCCTCCGATTGAGCACCCGTGCTAGTGCTATTGCTATTCACGGCGTCTGAGGGACCGGCGAGATCGAGGTCCTCAGCGGACGCCAGAATCTCCACCTCGTCCTCAGACGCAAAGCTAGAAGGTAGCGATGGGGTGGCTACCACCGCGCGTTCCTTGGGCTTAGAGCTGCTCTTCTTTGATTTCTCACGCTGCTCCTTGGGTTTAACTGGCTGGGAGGGCTTCACCGATTCAGTCTCCGGGACTGAGGAGGATCGGGAAGCCCTTCGACCTGCAGATTGTGGGCACTTACGCCACTGTCTATCGTCAGCCTTCCCGCCGGTGGAAACCTGGGAAGGGAGGGACCCAAGGGACCCCTTGCGAGCGTGAGAAGCCGAAGAAGTTGGACACTGCTCTGGCTTAGAAGCGGGGACCGACGTCCCCGATGGGGGGGATGGTGTTGCTCCTGAGGTAGGTGGCACAGGAGCAATCGGGTGGGTAGAGCCCCCCACTGGCAAGGGGGCAGGAGGAGTTGTACCACTCGTCGATCCGGCCGAAAGGCGCGAAACTGATGGGGCTAGCACAGGTGTTGTAGCAGCGGCGTAGGAAGTTGTCATTCTCACTGGATGTAATCGGTCGTATTTCCGTTTGGCCTCAGTATAAGTCAGTCGGTCCAGGGTCTTATATTCCATGATTTTGCGCTCTTTCTGGAATATTCTGCAGTCTGCCGAGCAAGGTGAATGGTGCTCCCCGCAGTTGACGCAGATGGGAGGCGGGGCACATGGAGTATCGGGATGAGATGGGCGTCCGCAATCTCGACATGTGAGGCTGGAAGTGCAGCGGGAAGACATATGGCCGAACTTCCAGCACTTGAAGCACCGCATCGGGGGAGGGATATAGGGCTTGACGTCACATCGGTAGACCATCACCTTGACCTTTTCCGGTAATGTATCACCCTCGAAGGCCAAGATGAAGGCACCGGTAGCAACCTGATTGTCCCTCGGACCCCGATGAACGCGCCGGACGAAGTGAACACCTCTACGTTCTAAGTTGGCGCGCAGCTCGTCATCAGACTGCAAAAGGAGGTCCCTATGGAAAATAACACCCTGGACCATATTTAAACTCTTATGTGGAGTAATAGTAACGTTAACATCCCCCAACTTGTCACAAGCAAGTAACCTGCGTGACTGGGCGGAGGATGCCGTTTGTATCAGTACTGAGCCAGAGCGCATTTTAGACAAGCCCTCCACCTCCCCAAACTTGTCCTCTAAATGCTCGACGAAGAACTGAGGCTTTGTGGAGAGAAAAGACTCCCCATCAGCTCTCGTGCAAACTAAGAATCGGGGCGAATAACTGTTACCTCCATCCTGGGACTTACGCTCTTCCCACGGCGTGGCCAGGGAGGGGAACGTTTTCGGATCGTACTTCTGAGCATTAAATTGAGCCCGAGAACGCTTAGAGACTGCTGGCGGCTGGCCGCCAGCGAGAGATGATGTACCACGCTTCATTGCGGGTCATCCGCCCTGATGCCACCTACTCCGACCAAGGGCCCTCCCCACGGGCGCCACCCAGCCACAGCAAAGGCCACCTGGCAGGATGGCCGTTGCCGGGAGTCCTGATACCCCAGGAGGATAGGCATCTACTCCTTGGCATACGTGGGGAGTTAACGGCGCAGGCATCAGTAGAGCGATCCCTGTGTTGTCAGGGGGCTACAACCAAGAGGGTACATGGCGGCCCCACCACAACGGACTGGCTACCGTGCTGGATCTTAGGTGCAAAACTGTCCAAGGTCGTCGTCGCAGTTAAAAGAAACACTGCAGAGGGCAGCGTGGTAATCGCACCCAGGGACGTATCCCCGCCCTAAAGATCGAAAACGAGCGGGACACCATTGCAACGACGTGAAAGCCGGCTAAAGGTCTAATTGCACGACGGATACAGTGCACCATGTAAGGCGCCCTTCCCCAATTGGCTTGCTCTTCGGAATAATTTAGAAAGATGGAGGTCAAACCCGAGAGGGGACCATCACATAAGGCCAAAACATGTGAGACTCCTTTTAGTCGCCTCTTACGACAGGCAGGAATACCGCGGGCCTATTCTAACCCCCGAACCCGCAGGGGGGCACAATGGCAAGAGACTGCTATTTTTTGTTACTTACACCGCTGCTTTCTTTGGTAATGATCAACAAGAACCAAATAATAGACTGCGTATGATAGAAGATGTTCTCAACGAGAGTTTAGCGAAAATTTTTCTCCGTTTGAAAATCTTTGCAGACGCCTCTTTAGTACATTACATTCTGCACAGAAATTAGAGTCATCTTAGATTTAAAAATCTAGTCAGTTGCCGTGCTCCATTTCTGACTGTATCACTATTCACCATAAGAATAATACGAATATAAACATGACATGACATATGTATATTCTTCCACGTTTGCTGTTGTCTCTCTCTAGTTTCGTAGTTTATTAAGCAGACAGGAGAGTCATTCCATGTCAAATCAACACACCTATTTTACCTCACCCTCTTAGATTTTGCTGAAAGTTGGTATACTTATAGTGAGCACTGAGACTAAGAAAAACACCAAATTTCAATTTTTTATCTCAAACCATTCCTGAAATATGGCTATGTAAACTTTTCAAAAACCAGCCAAAAATGTGTGAACGGACTTTTTTTAAATTCAAAATTGTTAAGGCTTTCGTGGCCACTTGTTGACAAACTGCCTATTGGCTTCCGTCTCGGGTTCTTCGGCCGACATTTATCTAATGATTTTTCTGACGTTTCGCCAACCGAATCCAGGTACCTTCTCCTTGGTCTGCCCCGACTCCTCCTACCATCTACTGCTGAACCCATGAGTCTCTTGGGTAACCTTGCTTCTCCCATGCGTGTAACATGACCCCACCATCTAAGCCTGTTCGCCCTGACTGCTACATCTGTAGAGTTCATTCCCAGTTTTTCTTTGATTTCCTCATTGTGGACACCCTCCTGCCATTGTTCCCATCTACTAGTACCTGCAATCATCCTAGCTACTTTCATATCCGTAACCTCAACCTTGTTGATAAGGTAACCTGAATCCACCCAGCTTTTGCTCCCATACAACAAAGTTGGTCGAAAGATTGAACGGTGCACAGATAACTTAGTCTTGGTTCTGACTTCCTTCTTGCAGAAGAGAGTAGATCGTAGCTGCGCGCTCACTGCATTAGCTTTGCTACACCTCGCTTCCAGTTCTTTCACTATGATGCCATCCTGTGAGAATATGCATCCTAAGTACTTGAAACCGTCCACATGTTCTAACTTTGTTCCTCCTATTTGGCACTCAATCCGTTTATACCTCTTTCCCACTGACATTACTTTTGTTTTGGAGATGCTAATCTTCATTCCATAGTCCTTACATTTCTGATCTAGCTCTGAAATATTACTTTGCAAACTTTCAATCGAATCTGCCATCACAACTAAGTCATCCGCATATGCAAGACTGCTTATTTTGTGTTCACATATCTTAATCTCACCCAGCCAGTCTATTGTTTTCAACATATGATCCATAAATAATATGGACAACACTGGAGACAGGTTGCAGCCTTGTCTTACCCCTGAAACTACTCTGAACCATGAACTCAATTTACCGTCAACTCTAACTGCTGCCTGACTATCCATGTAAAGACCTTTAATTGCTTGCAAAAGTTTGCCTCCTATTCCATAATCTTGTAGAACAGACAATAACTTCCTCCTAGGAACCCGGTCATATGCCTTTTCTAGATCTATAAAGCATAGATACAATTCCCTGTTCCACTCATAACACTTCTCCATTATTTGCCGTAAGCTAAAGATCTGGTCCTGACAACCTCTAAGAGGCCTAAACCCACACTGATTTTCATCCAATTGGTCCTCAACTAATACTCTCACTTTCCTTTCAATTATACTTCAGAAGAGTTTACCCACAACGCTGATTAAAGAGATACCTCTGTAGTTGTTACAATCTTTTCTGTTTCCATGTTTAAAGATTAGTGTGATTACTGCTTTCGTCCAGTCTGATGGAACCTGTCCCGACTCCCATGCCATTTCAATTATCCTGTGTAGCCATTTAAGACCTGACATTCCACTGTATTTGATGAGTTCCGACTTAATTTCATCCACCCCAGCTGCTTTATTGCACTGCAATCTATTGACCATTTTCTCCACTTCCTCAAATGTGATCCTATTTCCATCATCATTCCTATCCCATTCTACCTCGAAATCTGAAACATTACTGATTGTATTTTCACCTACATTGAGCAACTCTTCAAAATATTCCCTCCATCTGCCCAAGGCATCAACAGGATTCACCAGCCGTTTTCCTGACCTGTCCAAAATACTTACCTTGACCCATAGTCTCCGCTCCAACCTGTTTCCAAAGTCTTCCCAAGATTTCTTCTTGGATGCTGCAATTATGTGTTTGGCTTTGTTTCTTCCTTCAACATAATTTTCTCTGTCTACCTGAGTTCTAGTATGTAGCCATTTTTGATACGCCTTCTCTTTCCTTTTACAGTCTGCCTTGACTGTGTCATTCCACCAAGCTGTTTGCTTCATCCTACCTTTACACACTACTGTTCCAAGACATTCTTTAGCCACTTCTAGTACTGTGTCCCTGTACCTTGTCCATTCCTTTTCCAATGACTGTAATTGACTACATTCAACTAACTGGTACCTTTCGGAGATCGCTGTTATGTACTTGTGCCTCATTACCGTATCCTGAAGTTTCTCCACTCTTATCCTCCTACATATGGACCTCAACTCCTGCACTTTCGGCCTCACAATCCCAATTTCACTGCAGATTAAATAATTATCAGTGTCATCAAAGAATCCCCTGAATACACGTATGTCCCTCGCAGCCTTCCTGAATTCCTGATCTGTTATTATAGAGTCAATGACAGATCTGGTTCCCCTGCCTTCCCAAGTATACCGGTGAATGTTCTTCAGTTTAAGAAAGGAGTTTGTGATTACTAAGCCCATACTGGCACAGAAATCCAAGAGTTTTTTCCCGTTCCTGTTGGCCTCCATATTCTCTCCACATTTACCCATAACCTTTTCATACCCTTGTGTTCGATTTCCAATCCTGGCATTAAAATCTCCCATGAGCAGAACACTGTTCTTGTCCTTTATTCTAACAACTACATCACTGAGTGCCTCATAAAAACTATCCATCTTATCTTGATCTGTCCCTTCACAATGCGAATATACTGACGCAATCCTAATTTTCTTGCTAGACACTGTCAAATCTATCCACATCAGTCGTTCATTTACATACCTTATTGCAACTACGCTGGGTTCCATTTCTTTCCTGACGTAAAGACCTACACTCCATTGCGCTATTCCTGCTTTGACTCCTGACAAGTAGACCTTGTATTCTCCCACTTCCTCTTCTTTCTCACCCCTTCCCCGAATGTCACTAACTGCTAAAACGTCCAGCCCCATCTTACTTGCAGCCTCTGCCAGCTCTACCTTCTTCCCAGAGTAGCCCCCATTGATATTAATAGCTCCCCACCTCATTACCATTTGTTTGCCAAGTCGTATCTTAGGAGTCCCTGGTTTGTCAGTTGGAGGTGGGACTCCGTCACCTCCAAAGGTCCGAGGCATTTTGCTCTGATTGTTGCCAGCATCATATTTAAAGTACCAGGGAAGCAGTTTGCTAGCCTTACTTGCCCCAAGTCCCATTGGGTTTTATCCCTAACGGTTGAGGGATTAACCGGGGGATTTGCTAGTCTTTGCCGTATGAGCACAAAGGTGACCATGACTCAGAATATGTCCGAGATGCCCAGCCTTATTCCAAAGTAACTGGTATCCCGCCTGTCGGGACCACTTACTTGGCCACTCATATGTTGTCCATGGTTCATGAACTAGGACATGACTACAGGAACCCACACCATGAACCACATTTATGCTGATCATTTCAAAACTCAGTGGGTTGATTCCATAACATCCCAACTTGCAAGATAGTGGTTAGGCATCAACCTAAGAGTACAACTTAAATTTTACGGTACATTGTTTTTCATGAAAGCTTTCTACACAACTGAATTTCATTATGCCGCCACATAATTTCATACACTCAAAGTCATGTCAATGTTCATCAAGTCCTATTTTCCCAATGAATCTGTCATCTTGTATAGCCAGTCAATGCCACCAGTTTACTACTGTCATTGTGTATTTAACATTGTTTTCTTACATCATAAGTTTCAGTGCACTGTATGGGGATTTCTAAATGATTTATGTTAGTAGATGCACTTCCTACAATTTAGTAGCCTACATATAATGGATAGGTTGAAGTTAGATATAGTGGGAATTAGTGAAGTTCGGTAGCAGGAGGAACAAGACTTTTGGTCAGGTGAATACAGGGTTATAAATACAAAATCAAATAGGGGTAATGCAGGAGTAGGTTTAATAATGAATAAAAAAAATAGGAGCGTGGGTAAGCTACTACAAACAGGATAGTGAATGCATTATTGTGGCCAAGATAGACATGAAGCCCATGCCTACTACAGTAGTACAAGTTTATATGCCAACTAGCTCTGCAGATGATGAAGAAATTGATGAAATGTGTGATGAGATAAAAGAAATTATTCAGATAGTGAAGGGAGACGAAAATTTAATAGTCATGGGTGACTGGAATTCGAGAGTAGGAAAAGGGAGGGAGGGAAACACAGTGGGTGAATATGGATTGGGGGAGAGAAATGAAAGAGGAAGCCGTCTGGTAGAATTTTGCACAGAGCATAACTTAATTATAGCTAACACTTAGATCAAGAATCATAAAAGAAGGTTGTATACGTGGAAGAATCCTGGAGATACTAGAAGGTATCAGGTACATTACATAATGGTAAGACAGAGATTTAGGAACCAGGTTTTAAATTGTAAGACATTTCCAGGGGCAGATGTGGACTCTGACCACAATCTATTGGTTATGAACTGTAGATTAAAACTGAAGAAACTGCAAAAAGGTGGGAATTTAAGGAGATGGGACCTGGATAAACGGACTAAACCAGAGGTTGTACACAGCTTCAGGGAGAGCATAAGGGAACAATTGACAGGAATGGGGGAAAGAAATACAGTACAAGAAGAATGGGTAGCTCTGAGGGATGAAGTAGTGAAGGGAGCAGAGGATCAAGTAGGTAAAAAGACGAGGGCTAGTACAAATCCTTCGGTAACAGAAGAAATATTGAATTTAATTGATGAAAGTAGAAAATATAAAAACGCAGTAGATGAAGCAAGGCAAAAGGGAGTACAAACGTCTCAAAAATGGGATGGACAGGAAGTACAAAATGGCTAAGCAGGGATGGCTAGAGGACAAATGTAAGGATGTAGAGGCTTATCTCACTAGAGGTAAGATAGATACTGCCTCAGGAAAATTACAGAGACCTTTGGAGAAAAGAGAGCCACTTGTATGAATATCAAGAGCTCAGATGGAAACCCAGTTCTAAGCAAAGAAGGAAAAGCAGAAAGGTGGAAGGAGTATATAGAGGGTCTATACAAGGGCAATGTATTTGAGGACAATATGATGGAAATGGAAGAAGATGTAGATGAAGATGAAATGAGAGATACAATACTGGGTGAAGAGTCTGACAGAGCACTGAAAGACCTAAGTCGAAACAAGGCCCCAGGAGTAGACAACATTCCATTAGAACTACTGACGGCCTTGGGAGAGCCAGTCCTGAAAAAACTCTACCATCTGGTGAGCAAGATGTATGAGACAGGCGAAATACCCTCAGACTTCAAGAAGAAGATTATAATTCCAATCCCAAAGAAAGCAGGTGTTGACAGATGTGAAAATTACCGAACTATCAGTTTAATAAGTCACAGCTGTAAAATACTAATGCGAATTCTTTACAGACGAATGGAAAAACTGGTAAGAGCCGACCTCAGCGAAGATCAGTTTGGATTCCGCAGAAATGTTGAACACGTGAGACAATACTGACCCTATGACTTATCTTAGAAAATAGATTAAGGAAAGGCAAACCTACATTTCTGGCATTTGTAGACTTAGAGAAAGCTTTTGACAATGTTGACTGGAATAGTCTCTTTCAAATTCTGAAGGTGGCAGGGGTAAAATACAGGGAGCGAAAGGCTATTTACAATTTGTACAGAAACCAGATGGCAGTTATAAGAGTCAAGGGGCATGAAAGGGAAGCAGCAGTTGGGAAGGGAGTGAGACAGGGTTGTAGCCTCTCCCCAATGTTATTCAATCTGTATATTGAGCAAGCAGTAAAGGAAACAAAAGAAAAATTCAGAGCAGGTATTAAAGTCCATGAAGAAGAAATAAAAACGTTGAGTTTCACCGATGACATTGTAATTCTGTCAGAGACAGCAAAGGACTTGGAAGAGCAGTTGAACAGAATGGACAGTGTCTTGAAAGGAGGATATAAAATGAACATCAACAAAAGCAAAACGAGGATAATGGAATGTAGTCGAATTAAGTCAGGTGATGCTGAGGGAATTAGATTAGGAAATGAGACACTTAAAGTAGTAAAGGTGTTTTGCTATTTGGGGAGCAAAATAACTGATGATGATCAAAGTAGAGAGGATATAAAATGTAGACTGGCAATGGCAAGGAAAGCGTTTCTGAAGAAGATAAATTTGTTAACATGGGGTATAGATTTAAGTGTGAGGAAGTCGTTTCTGAAAGTATTTGTATGGAGTGTAGCCATGTATGGAAGTGAAACATGGATGATAAATAGAACATGGACAAGAAGAGAATAGAAGCTTTTGAAATGTGGTGCTACAGAAGAATGCTGAAAATTAGATGGGTAGATCACATAACTAATGAGGAGGTACTAAATAGAATTGGGGAGAAGAGGAGTTTGTGGCACAACTTGACAAGAAGAAGGGACCAGTTGGTAGGACATGTTGTGAGGCATCAAGGGATCACAAATTTAGCATTGGAGGGCAGCGTGGAGGGTAAAAATCATAGAGGGAGACCAAGAGACGAATACACTAAGCAGATTCAGAAGGATGTAGGTTGCAGTAAGTACTGGGAGATGAAGAAGCTTGCACAGGATAGAGCAGCATGGAGAGTGGCATCAAACCAGTCTCAGGACTGAAGACACCACCACCACCACCACCACCACCACCACCACCAACAACAACAACAACAACAACAACAACAATATAATTCTTACACTTGCTGACCACTTGGAATTGGCTCCGTACATATTCCACAGAACGTTTTAGTGGTTCTTATGTGAAATTGTTGATATTCACAGTCGCATTTATTCCCCCCCCCCCCCCCCCAAATGCCGACATTTGTGAGGTTGTAGTTAGGATGGCACCTACAAGTACTGTTTAAATTTGTGTGACTGAAATGCATTATTTGTGGCACAAAAATTGCCAACTGCACTACAAAATGGAAATACCAGCTACACTGTAACCACACTTCCGCTGAGTGTGTTTATCGCCTTGCATGACATCAGACAAAAGATACAGGCAACAGGCTCTATGACACGGGTATCAAACTGCTTAATGAACTTTCGAAGTACCCATGTGGATGTTGCTCTGCAGGTGTTTATTACTAATAGGTGTTTTTATATTAATACATAATGCCTCTCGGAAAGGTAGACTACCTTTCTTTGCACCATACAATCTATAAATAATTGAAATGCATTGTGTTTCTGTAATTGTTTCCTGCAAGATAAGACATGATTTGTAGCACCTGTTGAAAATAAAAAAGTATTGTTTTTTATGGGAAATATGTAATAAACTGCCTTTCTATGTTATGCAATACAATTATTCACAGCAGCATAGGAAGAATACAAAAGTAAAGCTGCCCTCACCTCTTTAAAGATGCTTCGTGTGTCCTGTATACCACTGTGGTCATCAGGCACCTCCCACTCTTGCAGACACTGAAAAGATGTGCACCAAGTTACTATTGTGCGAACTACAAATACCACACACATGTTTAAGTTGTGTCATGTCCACCACGAAACTTTTTTTCTTTTTGTGTAATGAGTAGCAAATAACATACAGAGAGCCAGTTCTATATAATTTGGTGCCCTTTGCAATTAATAGTTTTTTAAGGAGGGGCAGGGCTGCCAAATGGAAGTTTTAATGTTATACTCCTTATTGAACACAAAGAAAACAAAAAGCATACACATTTCCATACAGTGGGAAAACAACTATGTCACCTTACACATAGATGACAAACCTATATACTGTGTAATGAACACGAACTAGTTAAGGATGAATACTGACAGTCAGTTGACATGGAAATAACACAAAAAAAGAGACTGGCATATAGAACATCGTCAGCATTTTAGACTCATCAGACTCCATCTTCAATTCATAACAACAGCCAAAGTCATGTGGTGACACACTGTTCCTATGTCCACCTAGTTCTCACATATGGATTCTTTTTTGGGGTTTAAAAGCACAAAACATGGGCACTATTTTCAAACTGAGGACGATAAGAATTTTAACTAAAATTAGTAGTGAGATTCATTGTAAAGATCTATTTAAAAAACTGGATATCCTTACTCAACCAAGTTAGCACTTCTTCCAATCTGTTGTGTGTATCAGTGAAAACATTATTAAGTATGTTACTTCACTAGGAGTTCCATACACACTCATGGAAAAAGAGCCAGTTTGGAGTTACATTTTCAAAGGTAAAACAAACAAAACAGAATTTTCTATAAGAAATAAATTGCACAATAAACCGTCAAATGAAAGATCCATTTTCCAAACATTACAGTGCAAGATCAGGAGGTGTTAATACAAAATAAAACAAGGGATTAACAATGATCTTTTTTCACCATAGAATATGCCTGAGTCATCTCCTGTACCAACTATTGTTTTAATGAAGCTTTATGTTTGAGATTTCCAGCTGCATTAGCTCTCCGATAGTGAGCTTCCATTCTGTTTGCAAGTGCACTTTTGTATGCTTATGTTCTTCAGCCATAGTCTCAACATATATTTTCCACTTTGTTACTCATGAAATGAGCTGTTTCATTGACGAAGATGTACATCATCTCCTTTTCATGTGTACGGTACTTCTTGGAAAGAAGCCTATGCAGAAATCCTTTTATAACATCATAAAATGATGAAATCATTAACAACAATAATAAATGATAAAACAATGATCTCACAGTATACCCTATACGTTATGCGCTTTGTAATTAAGGGCCACACAATGTAAACAAACACGATCAACAGATGAAAACACAACTTGGATATAGACAGTGTCTTCATGATTTTCTAATTAATATTTATCCATTGTAATTTAGCAACGAAGCACTATACATATAATAATCATTATTACCACTTTGTACATGAATGGTGAGCACGATGTATGAGACAGGCGAAATACCCTCAGACTTTAAGAAGAATATAATAATTCCAATCCCAAAGAAAGCAGGTGTTGACAGATGTGAAAATTACCGAACTATCAGTTTAATAAGTCACAGCTGCAAAATACTAACGCGAATTCTTTACAGACGAATGGAAAAACTGGTAGAAGCCGACCTCGGGGAAGATCAGTTTGGATTCCGTAGAAATGTTGGAACACGTGAGGCAATACTGACCTTACGACTTATCTTGGAAGAAAGATTAAGAAAAGGCAAACCTACGTTTCTAGCATTTGTAGACTTAGAGAAAGCTTTTGACAATGTTGACTGGAATACTCTCTTTCAAATTCTGAAGGTGGCAGGGGTAAAATACAGGGAGCGAAAGGCTATTTACAATTTGTACAGAAACCAGATGGCAGTTATAAGAGTCGAGGAGCATGAAAGGGAAGCAGTGGTTGGGAAAGGAGTGAGACAGGGTTGTAGCCTCTCCCCGATGTTATTCAATCTATATATTGAGCAAGCAGTAAAGGAAACAAAAGAAAAATTCGGAGTAGGTATTAAAATTAATGGAGAAGAAGTAAAAACTTTGAGGTTCGCCGATGACATTGTAATTCTGTCATAGACAGCAAAGGACTTGGAAGAGCAGTTGAACGGAATGGACAGTGTCTTGAAAGGAGGATATAAGATGAGCATCAACAAAAGCAAAACGAGGATAATGGAATGTAGTCAAATTAAGTCGGGTGATGCTGAGGGAATTAGATTAGGAAATGAGACACTTAAAGTAGTAAAGGAGTTTTGCTATTTAGGGAGTAAAATAACCGATGATCGTCGAAGTAGAGAGGATATAAAATGTAGACTGGCAATGGCAAGGAAAGCGTTTCTCAACAAGAGAAATTTGTTGACATCGAATATAGATTTAGGTGTCAGGAAGTCGTTTCTGAAAGTATTTGTATGGAGTGTAGCCATGTATGGAAGTGAGACATGGACGATAACTAGTTTGGACAAGAAGAGAATAGAAGCTTTCGAAATGTGGTGCTACAGAAGAATGCTGAAGATAAGGTGGGTAGATCACGTAACTAATGAGGAGGTATTGAATAGGATTGGGGAGAAGAGAAGTTTGTGGCACAACTTGACTAGAAGAAGGGATCGGTTGGTAGGACATGTTCTGAGGCATCGAGGGATCACAAATTTAGCATTGGAGGGCAGCGTGGAGGGTAAAAATCGTAGAGGGAGACCAAGAGATCAATACACTAAGCAGATTCAGAAGGATGTAGGTTGCAGTAGGTACTGGGAGATGAAGAAGCTTGCACAGGATAGAGTAGCATGGAGAGCTGCATCAAACCAGTCTCAGGACTGAAGACCACAACAACAACATGAATATTATGCCCTGCCTTACCACTGTACTTATTATGGTCCATTTAAGGACATATTTAAATGTTTGCCATTTTATAACTTTTAATTTGAGACACCTAAAATTTTGTTTCATATATCAGTTTCAATGTGGTAAACGATCAAGTTTGTAATTATTGTAATATTTTGTTCCCGTGCACATGTTATGTTACTGTTTGTAATTATTAGCGCACTTTGCTACCGTTCACATGTATTGTCAAAGTACCTCAATTTCTAACTCTTACTTTGCAATGCACAACTCATCCCACAGCCACACGATTCTTTATTTAGATCAACGGTAAAAGAATAAATCTAATGTTTTGCTGGGGTTTCGTCTCTAGGATTCGCATGAATGTTATAATACTTTCTATCGTAGCTCACACTTGTTATATTTTAATTACATGGAGTATTTTTGATTACGTGATAAGTTACTTTTACATTTTAAATCACTTCATACATTCGTTCTAATTTCATTGGATTGTTCCCTACTTACATTTGAACTGCATGCTTCTGCAACGTTTTTCTGTTGACCATCAGTTAAATGGCTGGGGAGATCGCTTGCAATACGCAGCGAACTGTTATCAGTTTGTTGATGCTCTGATGGACAGCACATTTGTTTACTATTTCCGCTTTGGTTATGTGAGGTTGTGTCTTTTACCACATTAATTTCAGTTATTCGTCTAATAGGATCACTATCCTCACACACTACACTGTTGACAGGGGTTTCTCCACTACGTTTTTCGTAACACTTTAGCGACTGTAATAAATACTCTTCCAATCTTGCATTTGAACTGAGAACTGTATCTAGCTTTGTATTTATTGCCGAGTTATCATGTGATATTTCATATGTTAACTTGAGAAGTTTTTCTACAAGCTCCAGTAAGCAACTGTTTACACTGTTCTCTACGCTTTTAGGTTCATGCGCTTCTTTTCCTCCGACAAGTTCGATACCTAACCTATTTTCGCAAGCTTCACAATGAAACTTAATTTGCTCTTTAGAACACGACACTGCACGAGCCGCTCTGTTACTAAGGCCTACACAATCACTGTGGAATGATTTTCTACACCACAATCCACACACTAAAGCTATTTCCTTGCTATTAACTGTTTTTTGGCACTTTACACACGATTTACTTCCGTCACTCGGCGCCATCATTGTTTTTACACGATCGCGTACTACCTGTAGCGACGACAGAGAATTCGGCACGCGATCTGTGCTCTAGCACGCACGCATAGCTCTACCGCGCCAGCCGGCCACCGCATTCTGAGCTGCGGCGCCGACCTGCTCGGACGCACTGCGCTGACGCCGATCTGAACGCCGCTACTACGTTATTCTCCGCCGACGCACGTGACTGCCGTGAAACGGCGTGCGCTCGCCGGTGTTCGTTATTGTATTTGCGACGACGCACACTGAACAAGACGGTGTGCGAACGCGGCGAAATACACGCGCTTAGTTTATTGCCCGTTTTAAACGGCAAAATTGTCGTTGAGTTTAGCTGTTCATGATGCTTGTCGTGACTTCGTCACGATGCGCGTGAGCAAAATTGTCGAGTCTTCCCAACATCACGACACCACGCAGCAGAGCTCCCACTCTGCTTCCACCGAAAGTAGGGATGATTCCGAGCCAGGGTCCGCGGCACTGCCCGGTAACCCGCGTTCCAGTAGCTTAGGGCCAGCTCTGCACCGGATACCCTACGGTGACAGCCAAGGTGCAACTGGCAATCCCAGCGTGCTGTCTGGTGACTTTCTCCAATGCCAGACGTCTGACTTTACCCGAACAGATCAACCATTCACTACAGTCAAGCGCGGTACCGGTAGGGACCGCCGAAAACAAAACACGACACACACAAAACACACTAGAAAGACACACAGACCCGAAGGCGAACCAGGCATGTCTGCTGTCAGCAGCAAAAAAGAAGCCACGGAGGACGTGGCTGCAGCAATTGCCGCCCGTCTACCTCACGATGACGAGGACACGAACGTGGCTAATGTCCCCACTTCAAACAGATTCAGTGAACTCACACATGACGCATACGACGCTCCCCGCCCTGGGGCAACAGCGTCTTCAAAGAAAATCCGCGTACCAACCGTCATTAGTTACCAGACAAAGGGCTATGTTGATTTCGTCAAGGAAATCAAACCAGGGATCAAAAGCAAGATACAGTGTACTTACAAAGGAGACACTGTTAAATTGCAACTCGACAACCCAGACGACTACCGCCATGTCCGCAACACCTCGCCCTTCGCGGTATGCAATATCACACGTATGACATAGAGCCAAACAGACCACAAAAAGTAGTCATTAAATATCTCCCTGACTTTGCGGAGCCGCTCGAGATAAAAGATGCGTTGACCGAACTCTACTTTGATGTCCAAAACGTAATTCAAATGCGCGAATACCAAGAAATAAATGGCAAATCACAGCTCGTGAAATTACCAAACTTCATAGCCACCATTGTAAAAGGTGAAAATGCTGGTGAAATCTACAAAGTAAAACGCCTTTACGATAGAATCCTACAGAAGGAAAGATGGCTCAACGCAGTGCTACCGCTGCCAGCGGTTGAATCACGGCAGCCGCAACCACCGAGCTGAACCACGTTGCGTAAAATGCGCAGGGCCCCATCATTCCTCTCTGTGCTCGAAACCCAAAGAGAAAGATCCAACGTGCGTACACTGCGGGGGAAACACCCAGCAAGCTACCGGAAATGCCCGAAATACACTCCTGGAAATGGAAAAAAGAACACATTGACACCGGTGTGTCAGACCCACCATACTTGCTCCGGACACTGCGAGAGGGCTGTACAAGCAATGATCACACGCACGGCACAGCGGACACACCAGGAACCGCGGTGTTGGCCGTCGAATGGCGCTAGCTGCGCAGCATTTGTGCACCGCCGCCGTCAGTGTCAGCCAGTTTGCCGTGGCATACGGAGCTCCATCGCAGTCTTTAACACTGGTAGCATGCCGCGACAGCGTGGACGTGAACCGTATGTGCAGTTGACGGACTTTGAGCGAGGGCGTATAGTGGGCATGCGGGAGGCCGGATGGACGTACCACCGAATTGCTCTACACGTGGGGCGTGAGGTCTCCACAGTACATCGATGTTGTCGCCAGTGGTCGGCGGAAGGTGCACGTGCCCGTCGACCTGGGACCGGACCGCAGCGACGCACGGATGCACGCCAAGACCGTAGGATCCTACGCAGTGCCGTAGGGGACCGCACCGCCACTTCCCAGCAAATTAGGGACACTGTTGCTCCTGGGGTATCGGCGAGGACCATTCGCAACCGTCTCCATGAAGCTGGGCTACGGTCCCGCACACCGTTAGGCCGTCTTCCGCTCACGCCCCAACATCGTGCAGCCCGCCTCCAGTGGTGTCGCGACAGGCGTGAATGGAGGGACGAATGGAGACGTGTCGCCTTCAGCGATGAGAGTCGCTTCTGCCTTGGTGCCAATGATGGTCGTATGCGTGTTTGGCGCCGTGCAGGTGAGCGCCACAATCAGGACTGCATACGACCGAGGCACACAGGGCCAACACCCGGCATCATGGTGTGGGGAGCGATCTCCTACACTGGCCGTACACCACTGGTGATCGTCGAGGGGACACTGAATAGTGCACGGTACATCCAAACCGTCATCGAACCCATCGTTCTACCATTCCTAGACCGGCAAGGGAACTTGCTGTTCCAACAGGACAATGCACGTCCGCTTGTATCCCGTGCCACCCAACGTGCTCTAGAAGGTGTAAGTCAACTACCCTGGCCAGCAAGATCTCCGGATCTATCCCCGATTGAGCATGTTTGGGACTGGATGAAGCGTCGTCTCACGCGGTCTGCACGTCCAGCACGAACGCTGGTCCAACTGAGGCTGGTCCACTGCGAAAGGTGGATATACACTGTACTAGTGCCGACATTGCGCATGCTCTGTTGCCTGTGTCTATGTGCCTGTGGTTCTGTCAGTGTGATCATGTGATGTATCTGACCCCAGGAATGTGTCAATAAAGTTTCCCCTTCCTGGGACAATGAATTCACGGTGTTCTTATTTCAATTTCCAGGAGTGTATATTGAAATGGCACGAGCCATGAAAAACAACTCGAAACGAGAAGCTGGAAAGCCGAAACAAAAACCAGCCCCAGCCATAAACAGCACAAGTTTCCCGACGTTGAGAAGCCGTGGGAGCGTACCCACGGTTATTTAAAAGGGCGCCCAAAGGGAGCGAAGACGGGTAACGGCGGCCGCGCAGCAGCCAGCCCGGCGGACAACACGCCTGCCGCGCTACGTGCACTTCCCCACAGCGGGAGTGATCCCTGACGCAACCACAAGCCATCGCCGGCCTACTCACTTCGTTTGATCTGGCCAAAGCGGCCAGAACAATAAAAAGCACTGTGGCACAGCTTCAGGCAGCAAACACCTGACAAGGTCTCGAAGCTGATAGTACTAGCGTCTGCAGTTGTAAGTTTCTTCGGCGGACCTTAATACACTAGACAATCTGTACATAATAAACTGGAATGCTGACGGCATTCTGAGACAAAAGCATACTCTAGAACATTTTCTGGATGATATGGGAGTTGACATAGCTCTCTTAACAGAGACGCACCTCGACCCCGACCAAAATCTAGCGATTAGGAACTATTCCACGTATCGAAAAGACAGAGCGGACCGTCCAAAAGGCGGAACGCTAATACTAATTAAAAAGAGCATTGCTCACAGAGTGGTGGACGTCCTTCCACGCGAAAGAATGGAGGCGTCTGCCATAGAAATCAAGCTCGATCAGGGATTAGTCATTCTCGTAGCTGCTACCACCCTACAGGAAGAAACGTAACAGTCAGAGACCTGGGTTCCCTGTTAGGACTAGGGCCGAAAGTCACTGTGGCTGGAGACCTGCACTCCAAAAGCAGGACGTGGGATTGCCTCGCAAACAACGACAGTGGTGGCACGCTGTACAACTGTGTGCAGAACCACAATGATGTAACTATAATGGCGCCTGACGAACCGACCCTCTTTCCAAAATATGCCGATCACAGACCCGATATACTAGACATCTTTGTAACAAAAACTTCAACGGGGCTTACGACCCAGTGGTTATAAAAGAACTGGACTCTGACCACGACGCTGTCGGTATCGAAATCACAGGAGCCAGACACAACCGAAACAACAAAGTCTATTACACATATAGCACCGACTGGGACAGCTACAGGGACCTAGTCAGACAGCATACCACCGATCCACCTAGACTCACAAACCGTAGGGATACAGATCAAGCCGTGGATCACTTCACCCACATAATTAACGAGTGCAATATACAAACATCCACCAGAACGCGCCATCTAAATAGAAGGCAGGACCTACCTGAAGAAATTCAGGAACTACTACGCACAAAGAAACGCTTCCGTAAAAGGTGGCAGACTTACCGCGATCCCGAAGACAGGAGAATCGTAAACAGTCTAGCTCAGGAAATCAGGATACTCTTGGCTGAGTTCAGAAGCTCTCTCTGGGAACAAACTCTCCACGAAACCGGGAATAATCCACAAAAGTTGTGGCGGATAATCGAGTCGGGTAAGGAGTCCGCCAAATCCACGGCCAAAACGGTCTAGTCTACGACCCCCACGACAAAGCGGAGGCCACGGCAAATTCCTTGGAACTACAGTTCATGGAAGACATCGTCACTGATGACGAGGCAGACGACCAGGATGAAACGGTCATTCGCACAGTTCCGAGTATTTTACGAAGAGGCTCGGACAAAATTTTTCAACCTGCGACAGAACAGCAAATCTGCTCGGCCGTCAAAGGGCTCGGCAACAACAAATCCCCCGGTCCTGACGGCACCGAGCCACCCCAGCTCAAAAACGTACCCCCCTCAGCCATCCTTATCCTAACAAACACATTCAACTCCTGTCTTAAACATACCTACTTCCTATTCTCCTGGAAAACAGAAAAGGTCATAACCATACCCAAACCCGGAAAAAATCCCTTATTCCCACAAAACCGTAGACCCATTTCCCTCCTTTGTATCCTAGGAAAAATACGCCAATGCCTTATCCTAACCTCACTCCAAACATTCCTAACAGAGCGACATACAACCATCCCACAACAGTTCGGATTTAGCACCGACATGGCTCAATAACTCAGGCCACCCGAGTGGTCGAGCAGATTTGCAAGGCACGAGCCGAAGGCCAAAGCACGGGGGCCGTATTTCTAGATACAGAAAAGGCCTTCGACCGCGTACGGCACTACGGCTTGCTATACAAAATACACAACTATGGCTGCCCACACCACATTCTTAAAATACTGGCGTCCTTCCTAAGCGACAGGAAGTTCTACGTAAACCTGGAAAGACACAAGAGCGACCTCAAATCCATAGAGGCAGGCGTGCCCCAAGGTTCCGTACTCGGCCCAGTCCTTTACAGCATTTACACCAATGATATACCCCAAAGGGACGACACCCAATTAGCTCTCTCTGCGGACGACACGGCCGTATACGCCAGTCACTCTAACCTAAATTACATAGTATACAATCTCCAAAGGCACCTTGACGAAATTACGCAATGGTGCAGTCTTTGGAAAATTAAAATCAATGCTACGAAATAAAACGCCATCATGTTTACAACCAACAGACGGCCACCAAACCGGCAGATCACGATCGAAGACGACGACCTTCCCTGGTGTAACACCATCAAATACCTAGGGTTAAAGTTTGACAGCAAACTCCTCTGGAGCGAGCACATCACAAACCCCTAGCAACAAAGGCTCAGGATGACTTTTCCAGCTTTACCCGCTCCTGAAAGGAAACGGGCTCACCGCGCAAACAAAGCTAAAAATCTGGAAGACGGTGATCCTTCCAGCTCAACTCTATGGCTGCGAGATATGGGGCATGGCTACTGACACCCACATACGCAAATTGCGAGTCATTCAGAACAAAGCACTTTGTATCATCACAGACGCGCCATGGTTCGTCTAAAACGCCACTATACACAGGGATACAAACATGCCCACTGTATCGTCTATAATACAGTTGAGAACGCAAACATTTTAAGAAAATGCCGAAATATCACCTTACCGACTGATATCATCACTGGGCTCAGACCCATTCCACATCAACTACAAACATCCTAAAAACACAATATCCCGACACTTTAGGGTATAAATCATGATCCCCTCACACATCACACTTACAACTATACATGCACAAACAAACCCATCATGTTAACAAACCCAAAAGTCAGACAGCAGGCATTAGGCAAAGTCCACCGGCCCTTCGGAATACATGGACCGCAGTCCAGTCATGACAACGGCAACGGCAGCTCTCCCGCCTGGCTGCACATCTCCCCTACAGCCAGACCTCGCTGTCTGCGCGTGAGGAAGGAGAAACTGCGAACGCACCGCATTCAGATGACAATAAAATCACATTGCTTTCATATTTCTCAGCAATATAGATCACAAAGAAAACAAATTTTCAGTGCTGCTGCTGCTGTGGTCTTCAGTCCTGAGACTGGTTTGATGCAGCTCTCCATGCTACTCTATCCTGTGCAAGCTTCTTCATCTCCCAGTATCTACTGCAACCTACATCCTTCTGAATCTGCTTAGTGTATTCATCTCTTGGTCTCCCTCTACGATTTTTACCCTCCACACTGCCCTCCAATGCTAAATTTGTGATCCCTTGATGCCTCAAAACATGTCCTACCAACCGATCCCTTCTTCTAGTCAAGTTGTGCCACAAACTTCTCTTCTCCCCAATCCTATTCAATACCTCCTCATTAGTTACGTGATCTACCCACCTTATCTTCAGCATTCTTCTGTAGCACCACATTTCGAAAGCTTCTATTCTCTTCTTGTCCAAACTAGTTATCGTCCATGTTTCACTTCCATACATGGCTACACTCCATACAAATACTTTCAGAAACGACTTCCTGACACTTAAATCTATACTCGATGTTAACAAATTCCTCTTCTTCAGAAACGCTTTCCTTGCCATTGCCAGTCTACATTTTATATCCTCTCTACTTCGACCATCATCGGTTATTTTACTCCCTAAATAGCAAAACTCCTTTACTACTTTAAGTGTCTCATTTCCTAATCTAATTCCCTCAGCATCACCCGACTTAATTCGACTACATTCCATTATCCTCGTTTTGCTTCTGTTGATGTTCATCTTATATCCTCCTTTCAAGACACTGTCCATTCCGTTCAACTGCTCTTCCAAGTCCTTTGCTGTCTCTGACAGAATTACAATGTCATCGGCGAACCTCAAAGTTTTTACATCTTCTCCATGAATTTTAATACCTACTCCGAATTTTTCTTTTGTTTCCTTTACTGCTTGCTCAATATACAGATTGAATAACATCTGGGAGAGGCTACAACCCTGTCTTACTCCTTTCCCAACCACTGCTTCCCTTTCATGCCCCTCGACTCTTATAACTGCCATCTGGTTTCTGTACAAACTGTAAATAGCCTTTCGCTCCCTGTATTTTACCCCTGCCACCTTCAGAATTTGAAAGAGAGTATTCCAGTTAACATTGTCAAAAGCTTTCTCTAAGTCTACAAATGCTAGAAACGTAGGTTTGCCTTTTCTTAATCTTTCTTCTAAGATAAGTCGTAAGGTCAGTATTGCCTCACGTGTTCCAACATTTCTACGGAATCCAAACTGATCTTCCCCGAGGTCGGCTTCTACCAGTTTTTCCATTCGTCTGTAAAGAATTCGCGTTAGTATTTTGCAGCTGTGACTTATTAAACTGATAGTTCGGTAATTTTCACATCTGTCAACACCTGCTTTCTTTGGGATTGGAATTATTATATTCTTCTTGAAGTCTGAGGGTATTTCACCTGTCTCATACATCGTGCTCACCAGATGGTAGAGTTTTGTCATGACTGGCTCTCCCGAGGCCATCAGTAGTTCAAATGGAATGTTGTCTACTCCCGGGGCCTTGTTTCGACTCAGGTCTTTCAGTGCTCTGTCAAACTCTTCACGCAGTATCTTATCTCCCATTTCGTCTTCATCTACATCCTCTTCCATTTCCATAATATTGTCCTCAAGTACATCGCCCTTGTATAAACCCTCTATATACTCCTTCCACCTTTCTGCCTTCCCTTCTTTGCTTAGAACTGGGTTGCCATCTGAGCTCTTGATATTCATACAAGTGGTTCTCTTCTCTCCAAAGGTCTCTTTAATTTTCCTGTAGGCAGTATCTATCTTACCCCTAGTGAGACAGTATTATTTAAATAATTTCTGGCGAGCTGAAGACCTAACGTTTATCTGGCACAAGTTGGTGGCATACGGATAGACGCAATAGTTTCACAGATTTTTCGATCTCAGGTTGCCACGTACTTTAATCTGTGACTTATTTTAGTTTCAAAATCCAAAAACGCCTTCCGCACACATATGTTAATCTAAATATTTTATCACGTATGCAGGCTCGTTGGAGAGGCGTGCAAAGCTGTAAACTTAGTCCTTCTGGACAGTTTTGACGTGAAAGAATTTATCTCAGAAGAATTACATTACAGTTATCTGTTGCATCTGGTCATGAGCAATGGCACTTTCAACTAAAATGGTAAAAGGTCTCTAAAACAGATGTAAGTCGGCAATGTCATCAAAACAGCTAAAAAACTATCCTCGAAATTTCATCGAGATCACAATGAATTCTTCAGAACTCGCGTTTTCTTTAACGCTAGTGAACTTAGGAACATTGAGGCTGTTTTTTGTGTGAATTTGTTCCTTGCATAAGGCGATTTTCTTTTTAAAAGCATCAACATCTTATCAGAAGTATATTGTTTCTCACCTTGCAACGTCGTCACACAACACAACAGACGGGTGGAATCGGACGCTTCCATTGACCCGGTTTTTAAATAGAAAAATCGGTCCGGGCATGCCCTTAGACTCAACCAACGTATTTTGCAGCAATATATAAAATCTCTATACTATTAGTTAAATTCTGCAGAAAACTGTTGCAATTCACAGCGTAATAATGCGTGGGAGCACAGAAAACTTACTGTGCGTACCTAGGGCGACCAAAATTTGCACATGGTTTTAAGGGAGATAACCAACATCTGGCCATTTTTTAAATGGAGGTTTACGGGGATTTATTAGTAATAATTTTCAACCGCCCATCTGCATTGTATTTTCTTGGAATGATCGATATAAAATTGGCATACTTTGCTTACTTTCATTTTATTATGTCATACGATATCATATTTTGGGGTAACTTCATTGTCACTGATGAAAACTGGTTCACTTCAGACATGGTGCTCCCAAAACCGGATTTCTTAAACCAGTTTCCCCAATATCGTACCGCTTCTGGGTTGTCATCATCCCATTTACACGGGGCTCCCCAAAGCGTATTTCGTAAATAGATTTCCTAATGCCGCTTCAAGGTTATCATGTAAACACCTCAAAATCTGTTTTGGAAATCCGCTTCTGCTTGCCTGTTTTCCAATTCGGCAATCGATTTTCGCTCCCATGTAAACGCAACCGGTTTTGAAATGTGCTTGGGCTGTCAGGTTTAGTCTTATTTTTAAAAATGTTCGGCTAATGTGGACGGAGAGGCTTTTTGTACAGTAAAGAACAAATAGAAAAATTACACCGAAGCTGTTAACACCTCGTCTGATCGAAGAGAAACAGCGATGGTGCTGACGACATCAACCACTGTAACAGCCGTTTTCCAGGCGCCATGTTTAACTGGGCTACCAAATCCGCTTCAGACCTTAACATGTAAATACGACAGTGAAAAATAGTTTTCGAAATTCGTTTTTCGTGTTTCGGAAGATGCGTCGCATTTAAACGCAGTGAGTACTCTTACGGAAAGAATACGACACACTGGGACATTTCATGTTGACAGTCATTTGTTTTGCCGGCCGGTGTGGCCGTGCGGTTCTAAGCGCGTCAGTTTGGAACCGCGTGACCGCTACGGTCGCAGGTTCGAATCCAGCCTCGGGGATGGATGTGTGTGATGTCCTTAGGTTAGTTATGTTTAAGTAGTTCTAAGTTCTAGAGGACTGATGACCTCAGTAGATAAGTCCCATAGTGCTCAGAGCCATTTGAACCATTTTTTTAGTCCTTTGCTTTCGATTGCTGCCAACTTGTGTGTTCTATCAGTAGTGCCTCTTCGTCGCATAGCGAGCAAGTGGTTAAGAAATAACTAATGTAACGAGTACAGCTGAACATTAACATCTCTATTATGCGATTTCTGGAGTCCTTGTTACTTCTGTGTATAGTTTATACTACAGCTGCTGATCAGTTTAAGACGAACGCATCCGTGCGTTGCCCGTACCACATATATACTGTTGAGCTACCTACTTTCATTGTATTAAGATGACAAATCCTGTAACACTTGGGAGTAGACTTGGCCACTGTTTCTATGTTTCGATACAGTGTATCGATACCTGGAACTGTTTCAGTGTTTCGGAACGGCTATGGTTCACTGTTTCGAAACAGTGGTGTTTCATTCCGCCCTTTTCTCGGATCTCGAGCCAGACGCAGAAACTGTATCGTTGTTTCAAAATAAGACTGTTTCAGTCCACCTGCGCCTGGAACGGACTAATTGTATCGAAACAGTGATGTTTCATTCCGCTCTGTGTTGGACGAGATTCGGGCTCGGCACAGGTACTGAAACACAACATACCACTTCATGAAACACTTTCAAGAATGTCGAAATCTTTTGACAAGCTATAGCATGAAGCTCAAGATATCCGAAAATAAAGCTTCGTTTCTAGCTGACTGTCCTATTCCGAAATGGCGTAACATCTGCTTTATAAACACTAACTAAACAATAAAACAACGCATACTATTCGCATTCAAAATAATTAATATGTGAAAATCATTCAGTTAAATTACACTTTTTTTATAACATACGCTTCTCTGTTCATGTACAGTAATCATATTAAGAAACGCAAGTAAGACTACAACATTTTAAATAAAAAAAGGCGTAGAGTGACAGTTATTAGACATGTATATAAATTTGATGTAGGTATAATTGCAAGCAGTCTGTTTGCCATATCACTGATAGTGTAATGGTGAACGGGAAGCATCGTAAATTCATAGTAACGGTTCGAAACACCTTCAAACACAATTTTTTTCCTGTTATATTTTGTTATTTATTCGAATTATTTGGCGTTATTTGTGAGCCTATAGTCACTGTGTCTATTATCCACAATGATTCACTTTGTGTGCATGGAAATTAGCAGGATGGGTATATTAGCCATACTAATGGAATGTGGGAATCCCAGTAGCATATCTGTTGTTTCTGCAGTTTGCTCCCACCTCCAGTTCCGTTCGTGGTGGTTCTTCTGTCTTCAGCTAAGGCTTTCCTCAGCCAATTGAAAAGTATGAAAGTCACATGACACAAAAGCAGCGCGATTGCTGCAGGAAATACGAAACTGCCAAGAAGCCTAAGTGAAAGTTTCATACTTTCTGCGATATGATTAGCGCTCTCGCACCTCATTTGTGTTTATATGGACATACTTATACAGTAGACATTCAAGATGATAAAATGTGTAGGTTTATTAGATTACAAAACAAACTGTTTCACTGTTTCGAAACACCGTATCGAAACATTACATTGTACTGTTTCATTTGTTTCGAAACATTTACGTGTTTCAGTTTGCCCATCTCTACTTGGGAGTAAAGACCACTCGCCAGTCCTGCAAAGCGGCCCATCTCGCTGTCTGTGCCCGCACTTCTCAGCTCTGTGCCTCAGCAGCCTCGGACGAAACGGGCCCGTGACGTCACTGCTGGCCCACCTGTGTGATCGGTGTGCGACGGGCCGGCGTTGCCCGTCAGCCAGAGGGCGGACGAAACGAGACCGAACGCCAGTTCGCGGGCACGGCAGTGTTTTATGTTTTATTCCCACAACTAGGAGCACGTACTTTATTTCATCATTATTTTATGTAATTCTATTTCACACATGAAATTTTAGTCCGGGCCGGTCGTACAACGACCGCTTAAATCCAAGGTTAGCTAACCACGGAATAAGCTAACCACGGTATAGCTTTGACAGCGCGTTGTACGGTGCCATTTTAGTGTCTGGTTAGTTAACCCAGGAATAGCGATCTCGTTCAGTTAAGTTGGCAACAGCAGGAGAGCACTATGGGTGTTTTCGCGCGTTTTTGAGTTTATTTACGTCTCGTCGTCTGCTAAAAGAGCTCAATTAAAATGAGTGAAAAGCGATCGAGAGCCCAAAGCTGTTCTCTGGAAGATGTATTAAGGCTTGTCGATATCGTTCGCGATTTCAGAAGCACAACAGAGAACAAGGAAACGGATGCAGTATCGTGTAGTGAAAAGGTCAGTCAAAACATTTAACTAACCTTGTAATGCATGTATAATGAAGTATCTCTTGAAATTGGTTAAATGGTTAAGTTTTCGTTGCTTGACCAATAAGATATCTTTCCAAATTTCAGAACAAAGCATGGGAGAAAGTATGCGATCTCTATAATTCACAAACAACATCATGCAGAACCAGTGATCAGCTGCTACAGAAATATGACTCGCTAAAGAAAGAGACCAGAAAATATTATGCTGCATTAAGGCAGCATAGGCACCAGACTGACGGTGGGCCTTTTGTCGAACATAAATTTGTAATTGTGTATACAGAAATACACAATTTAATTAAACTTCCTTCAGATGACACCGAGCGAGGTGGCGCAGTGGTTAGACACTGGACTCGCATTCGGAAGGACGACGGTTCAATCGCGCGTCCGGCCATCCTGATTTAGGTTTTCCGTGATTTCCCTGAATCACTCCAGGCAAATGCCGGGATGGTTCCTCTGAAAGGGCACGGCCGACTTCCTTCCCTAATCCGATGAGACCGATGGCCACGCTGTCTGGTCTCCTCTCCAAACCAACCAACCAACCAACCTTCAGATGACCACACTAGTCATTTTGATTCTGACGCAACGTTTCTAGGCAAGAATATAGCGTCCAATGTGGTAGATGATGAATTTTTCGTAGGCAGCTAATGCAGTAACTATTTTGAACGGCAAGCAGCTTTTTAAAATAATGAACGTCATGTCATCTTTTCAGAGACTGCAACAACCAGCGACAACGCAGGCGTCACGGAGTTTAATTTGGCCGATAATTCTGAGGTGTGTTATTTACGGGCTAGCTCTCTGTCGTAATTAAATTTTAGAATGATTAATTCACTACAGTAGCAATGGGTGTTTTACAGTAAGTATAGTACATTTAATGAATTATTGAACACTGTTTGTTCGTCCACTTCTGCTGCTTCTTTTTTCCATATACAAATACCTTTTTTATGATGAGGCGGTAATTAAATATTTTATTGGGGGATACACATAGAGAATAGGTTGTCAATATTTATAGTGGACAGCCATAAACCTTTTTATATTGCTAGGGTATAATTAATGTACTTATGGGTCATATCTTAACTAGAGGCTGTTGTCATTTAATGTCTCCTATATATATAAGTAACAGTTGCTTTTAAATATATAATTATGGCTTTACAATCATCTCTAGCATCTATGTGTAATATAGAGGGAGGGGGAAGTAACTGGAGAAGTAAGATCTTCACTCTGTTCTTCCTTGTTTTCTACAATAATCTCTACTTAAAAGTGTCACTTTTGTTTTCAGATTATAAATCCCTATTCACAAATGTCTGAAGTAATCGTGCCATTGCTTGTGGAGACACATCCAACAGGTAAGAAACATGAAAACTACTTTAAAATAAGTCATTATACGGTAGCACTTCGTACAGTTGTCTCAAAAGTGAATGTTGTAATATTCTAGCGCCCCATTTTTGTTCATAATGAAACTCAGTAGTTTCAAATGATGTATTCATTTACAGATATGTTGTGTCTCGTGCATAAGCTCAATGCAAGCAATTTTCTTGTTGAATTAAATTAGTTAAACTGCGTGCAGCTCATTGAGCTGTAGTCCATCAGATGATAAATTACGTAAAATGTAAGGAGTTGAGCACTGCAGATTAATCGACATCTACACTTCAAAATGTGAATTGCATACAAAGTAGCTCTAATCTAATGTATTTTTGTGTTATTGTCAGTGTGCATGATTTGATTTCAGATAACACAGCTTGCAAAAATCCGAGTTTTAAGGAGCCCACTACATCCTACATTGGATCTAAATGGAAGTTCTTTACATGAATCTGACTCTAGTTCTGCAAGCTTGCAGTTACTGCGAAATGAAATATCTGGTAAGCAAATTAATTACTCTGTTCATGAATTTACTCAGTATTGTAATGTACACTTCAAATATTGCATTACCTGTTGACATCATCCTCTGCCACACAAAATCTAAATCTTATGTAGGGGGAACCTTTAACTTATGTTTACACTAGGTCAGCAGTGCTTATAATTATAGTTTCACGAAATAATATTTTGTTGGCAGCACAATACTTGATGTTGAGTGAAAATATTTTAACAGCCTAGAGGGTTCACACCAATTAACTTAAAAATTTGGGGAATGTAATTTAAAAGTTGTGCTAAGGTAGAATCTATGCCACTGTGTCTGTCTCACAGAGCTGTAAATATGCTTGCCCTCTTACATAACGTGATGTCTTAAGATATTACCATGTATATTCTATATTTTAGTGCCATAAACTGGGATTACTTTACCATTTGCAGGTAACAGGCCCTACAGTCACATGAAGTCTTAAATTTTCTTTTCCCCAGTGAAAGTAATCATCATTAGCAAGGAATACACAAGGCAGTACGCATTCACAATGTGGAAAGAATGATCCTGAAAGATGACATTATTTTGTGAAACTATTTTGTTGGCAGTACAATACTTGATGTTGAATGCAAATATTTTAACAGCCTGGAGGGTTCACACCGGTTAACTTAAAAAGTTAGGTAAATGTAATTTAAAATTTAGAATTAAAATTTAGGTTTAAGTAAACCTAACTAACCTAAGGACATCACACACATCCATGCCCGAGGCAGGATTCGAACCTGCGACCGTAGCAGCAGCGGGGTTCCGGACTGTAGCACCTAGAACCGCTCGACCACAGCGGCCGGCTATAGCGAAGTACTCTTCATAATTTCATTAGACGCATCTGCAGCCGTCATTCAGTTATAAATTAACTGCTTTTACTGCTTCGATGTACACAGTCATACAGTAATACGTTCCCTGCCTTTTCACGATTTTCTTTACCTTTCTTCTAAGGCTATTTTCCTCCCATATAAAGACCTGTTTATACTACACAGAAGCCCCAAAAAACTGGTACGGGCATGCAGTATTATAATGCAGAGATATGTAAACAACCAGAATCGGCGCTATGGTTGGTGACGCCTGTATAAGACATGTGTCTGGAGCAGTTGTTAGATGGGTTACTGCTGCTACAATGGCGGGCTATCAAGATGTAAGTTAGTTTGAACGTGATGTTACAGCCGGCGCACTAGCGATGGGACACGGCATCTCTGAGGTCTCGATGAAGTGGGGATTTTCCTGTACGACCATTTCACGAGTGTACCATGAATATCAGGAATCCGATAAAAAATCAAACCTCCGACTTTGCTGCGACCGGATAAAGATTCTGCAAGAACAGCACCAACGACGGCTAAAAAGAATCGTTCAACGTGACAGAAGTGCAACCCTTCAGCAAATTGGTACTGATTTCAATGCTGGGCCATCAACAAGGTCAGCGTGCGAACCATTCAACGAAACATCATCGACACAGGTGTTCGGAGCCGAAGGCCCACTCGTGTATCCTTCATGACTGCACAACACAAAGCTTTACACCTCACCTGGGCCCGTCAACACCGATATTGGACTGTTGATGACTGGAAACATGTTGCCTGGTCGAACGGGTCTCGTTGTAAATTCTATCGAGCGGATGGACGTGTACGGGTATGGAGACAACCTCATGAATCCATTGACCCTGCATGTCAGCAGGAGACTGTTCACGATGGTGAAGGCTCTGTAATGGTGTGGGGCGTGTGCAGTTGGAGCGGTATGGGACTACTGATAAATCTAGATACGACTCTGATATCTGACACGTAGGTAAGCATCCTGTCTGATCACCTGCATCTATTCGTGGCCGTTGCGTATTCCGACAGACTTGGCCAATTCCAGCAGGACAATGCGATACCCAATACGTCCAGAATTGCTACAGACTGGCTCCAGGAACACTCTTCTGAGTTTAAACACTTCCGCTGGTCACCAAACTCTCTAGACTTGAACATTATCGAGCATATCCGGGATGCCAGTTTTACGAATTTATGGACAGCCCTGCAGGATTCATGGTGTCAGTTCCCTCCAGCGCTTCTTCAGACATTAGTCGAGTCCATTTTCAGGCACACGGTTCAAGCCGTTTCAATTGTTATAGCCGGGATGGCGGCAGTTGTACAACAATGTGACGTCTTCATACTTCTAAAACAGGTGCTTTGTAATACAGCTGCTCTAACACAGTTAGTAGCAATCTTATTGCGATGGACACAAATAAATAAGGCACGAATCGTTGATAAATTCTAGGAAATCGTTTACGAAAGTCCTTATTTAATCCTTTGCAAAGATACTTTGTCTTATTATGTGTCAAACAGAAGTGATGGTATAAGAGATTTTCATGTTTTTCTTATTGCATAGAAAATGATGCGAAAATTGCAAGTGCTTCGATAATAAAGGAAAGTATGTCAAGAAAACGGGAAATAAAACAAAAACTAATGGTTGGTGAATACAGAACCAAAGAGCCTGAGCCAAATCAGATGGTGACGGCAACAGTGTTAATTACACTCCTGGAAATGGAAAAAAGAACACATTGACACCAGTGTGTCAGACCCACCATACTTGCTCCGGACACTGCGAGAGGGCTGTACAAGCAATGATCACACGCACGGCACAGCGGACACACCAGGAACCGCGGTGTTGGCCGTCGAATGGCGCTAGCTGCGCAGCATTTGTGCACCGCCGCCGTCAGTGTCAGCCAGTTTGCCGTGGCATACGGAGCTCCATCGCAGTCTTTAACACTGGTAGCATGCCGCGACAGCGTGGACGTGAACCGTATGTGCAGTTGACGGACTTTGAGCGAGGGCGTATAGTGGGCATGCGGGAGGCCGGGTGGACGTACCGCCGAATTGCTCAACACATGGGGCGTGAGGTCTCCACAGTACATCGATGTTGTCGCCAGTGGTCGGCGGAAGGTGCACGTGCCCGTCGACCTGGGACCGGACCGCAGCGACGCACGGGTGCACGCCAAGACCGTAGGATCCTACGCAGTGCCGTAGGGGACCGCACCGCCACTTCCCAGCAAATTAGGGACACTGTTGCTCCTGGGGTATCGGCGAGGACCATTCGCAACCGTCTCCATGAAGCTGGGCTACGGTCCCGCACACCGTTAGGTCGTCTTCCGCTCACGCCCCAACATCGTGCAGCCCGCCTCCAGTGGTGTCGCGACAGGCGTGAATGGAGGGACGAATGGAGACGTGTCGTCTTCAGCGACGAGAGTCGCTTCTGCCTTGGTGCCAATGATGGTCGTATGCGTGTTTGGCGCCGTGCAGGTGAGCGCCACAATCAGGACTGCATACGACCGAGGCACACAGGGCCAACACCCGGCATCATGGTGTGGGGAGCGATCTCCTACACTGGCCGTACACCACTGGTGATCGTCGAGGGGACACTGAATAGTGCACGGTACATCCAAATCGTCATCGAACCCATCGTTCTACCATTCCTAGACCGGCATGGGAACTTGCTGTTCCAACAGGACAATGCACGTCCGCATGTATCCCGTGCCACCCAACGTACTCTAGAAGGTGTAAGTCAACTACCCTGGCCGGCAAGATCTCCGGATCTGTCCCCCATTGAGCATGTTTGGGACTGGATGAAGCGTCGTCTCACGCGGTCTGCACGTCCAGCACGAACGCTGGTCCAACTGAGGCGCCAGGTGGAAATGACATGGCAAGCCGTTCCACAGGACTACATCCAGCATCTCTACGATCGTCTCCATGGGAGAATAGCAGCCTGCATTGCTGCGAAAGGTGGATATACACTGTACTAGTGCCGACATTGTGCATGCTCTGTTGCCTGTGTCTATGTGCCTGTGGTTCTGTCAGTGTGATCATGTGATGTATCTGACCCCAGGAATGTGTCAATAAAGTTTCCCCTTCCTGGGACAATGAATTCACGGTGTTCTTATTTCAGTTTCCAGGAGTGTATAATTGTTGTGTGGTGTGCAGTGAACTTTACTTGCATGGTGAAGCGTCATCTGGCATATCACATATTTCACGCTATTTGTGCGTGTTTGCTAAACAAGTGGCATGGTTGACCAAACACGCCTTCCCAGATCTGCTCACGGCAAGATTACTGACAAATTCCTGGCTGTGTGCGCACGTGATTTGAGATCTCGCGAAGTTATTGGAGGGGAAGGAATTTTGGATCTGGCTCAGAGATTAGTCGACACTACAGCGACTTACAGAAAATGTATCCGCAAAACCTGTTATGCCTCCCCCACAACTGTCTCACGCCACATCACAGAAAAAAGTGAAAGGCCTTAGAAAGGAAACTATGCCTGAAGTAATTTATTACGTGAACGGAGGTGACTGTTCGACGACACAGATATGCGAATATGTAGCGGAAAGAGGATTCATTACCTGCCACGTACAGATCCTTATTTTGTTAACTAGGACGTCAGGTCTCGTTTCATGTTTATGGCCTGGTTCGCAGACGAGCCTGAAACAGATGAAAACATTACAAACGAATTGCTGAGGCGATTTATCTGAAACATGTACCTTTTACGACTGTCGCTGCTCTACACTGAAGTTTGCCTGTCACTTGCTGAACACAGTGCTACCAAATGCGTTTCATGTGCGGTATATGTCACTTAATATCCCGCAACTTGGTTTTTTTCCGACTGCAGTGAAGGAACTTGTGACATTCGCAGAGCAAAGTGACTATAATGTATTAATGTAAGAAGAATAGATGCTGAATGATGAATGCATGCATCTTGCCGCTAACTTTGTGTAATGTCTTGTCTGTATAGACGTGTATCTGCTGCCTTGAAGATCCCTTCACTTTCACACATAAATCTATACAGTAAAGTAAGGGCCTCCCGTTTTGTCTTTAGGCTGATCCGTGATAAGACAGGCGAAAAATTAGACTAATGGAGGATTATTAGTATTTTCTCTAATTTTCATTCGCTCTCTCTCTCTCTCTCTCTCCTTTATCTATGTACAGTTTTTGATATAATATTTCATTACGTGAAATCAGCCAAATAGAATCTCTGGTGGAACCCTTCGTCTTAGTATTCAGCGGCTGGCTTGCTGTAAGAGATCTTTACATTTATTATTATTGTTAAGCGCTGCATTCAGTTGGGAAAATCAATCGTTTGAACAATTCGTTCCTTTCACGAAAGATTTCGAATTCCAGATGTGTACGAAGCCTTTTTGGACGATTTAACAAAGACTCCGTGATTGCAGGCTCTCTTCGACACAGCTGAAACTTCCCCACTAATTACAGGGCCAACGCGATCATCAATGATTCAGACAAAGAACTCATTCGTTCATCCACTCCAGAATAAAAGGGGTCACAAACCTTATTTATGAAGGAAATTGTATATTCAATCCATCTCCATTACATGTCCAGATCTCTGTTGGTTCCAAGTCTTAATTATTTTCCGTTACAATTTCTTTCTCTTCAAACAACCCGCTAGTGGCACAAATGTTAATAGCTCGCTTTAGCGAGAAGAAAAACAAATATGTCTCTTTTAGAAACCCGTCAATCTTTCAGCAGATACTTCCGAAGCTGTCCTAGTTACCAGTCTAACAACCTTGGAGAATACTTACATGTATCTCTGTTATTCCAAAGAATAAACGCACTAGAAAACACTTTGGCGTCGACGAGCTGTCGGCGCATATATTACTAGAAAATCAGATCAGATACTTTTCCAAAGTGAATAAATGTGGATGGTTTGATTGGCAATGATTGACTATTGTGTGGTAGAGGGTATTTTCTGTGGGGACATTACATGGCGTTGTTCATAGTCTAGAGAGAACAGTCGAGCAGTCGTCCGAAACTCTCTGGGACGCACGATTGACCACGCTTTAATCGGTCAAAAGGCAATACTGGGTATTGTGCAAAAAGCTCTCTGAGGAGAATGAGAAACAGACAGAATGAAGGCTTCACATCACGTTGATGGACAAACTGTGTTCTGTTCTAGCGCTATGTACACTGTTATTTTTATGTTAAACTGCTATTCATAAGCACGTAAATTATTTGAGGAATTGTAAAGCAGGGATTTTTTTTACGTCCCTTCTTGGAGACCTCAAAATAATCACCTACACTGTACCTCATGTTGCGACGGGAGATGAAGCTCCTAAAACACTTCAGTAAAGATCCTCGGGACGGAGAAATCTCTGAAATAAATATTGCGAATGCGCCAGAAAAATTATGTAGAGGAAAAGGCGCCGCGATCTAGCTTCTTTCCTGTGGGTCCCATTTCGCCACCTGAAAATGATGTCTCAATCTCAGAGGAGAGAAAAGAATACAATTTAGTAACTACTACCAAAATAATTTCGAGTGACCATTCACAAAAGGGCGCTGTCTCGTGAAGCGCCGTGTACCAAATAAAACTAAATTCGGCCACACAAAAGACGGCCATCTCACGTATATTCTCACTTAAATAATAGCCAAATATACGTGAACTGTTTGTCAGACTGTCCAGACCGAATCTGAGAGCAACCTTAAATCCTGAAAAATAATTCAAATATTTTTAAGAACGGAATTTTTTCCCCCTTCAGTAGTACGTTTACACTCTGTTGATTTGCCAAACAATATATTAAAAGTCTGTGTTTTACGCCAAGAACAAAAGTACAGAAGTTTTGTTTGTGGGCAGATAATGATGGCAATCCGACTCCCACAGATGAGTTAGATAGGTAGTCAAACCAGAATTCTAAATTGGTGGAAAATGTAGCTTATGACTGGAATGAAAGCGGGCAAATGTGTCTCATTCTCCAGAAGATAGCCAGAAAAATTGTGTGCGTGCAGCCATCCAGCTTTGCATCAGATCAAGTTTCAGTCCTGCGAGTTTCACTCTAAGTGCAAGCGGCAACTTCTGGACCCGGACAATGTTCATGCTCTTCTCCTTCTACATACAACTCCAATATCAGAGAAAATGAATGAAGGAATATCTTGTAAATGTTTTCCACACCACGTTTTGTTTTATGTTTTCTCTAAATCGATTGTCGAATATGGTATTCGTTTGTCTTGTAGCTATTCTCAAATTAGTGTTGATTTATTGCAGCCAAATAAACGAGCCCCTTTTTTGTGAATTATAATTGCACTGTAGGCATCATGTTGGCCACTCCAAGTCATCATGTTTTGATGTTAGTGCAGTGACAATCGTGTAACGCGAGAACGCTTAATCTAAATAATCCGTTGACGTGAAATAATACTATGGGCCCGGCGTAATGACATACTCAGTTTTTCTTTAGCACGAAACAAAATGGTGAGACATGACAATAATCCGCTTGTCAGTACAGTTAGGTATTCAGTACATATTTTATGCAGTTGCATCAACTCTCAGAAGTTTTGTTCTTACTTTTGTTTATTTGTTAGACTGAGCAGAAGAAACACTGCTGCTTTTGGCCAGGTTTAGGCGCTGCCAGTGTCAGCAAATTTCATTACTCTAGTCAGTCAGTTTTCGAATTCGGTTCTGGATGTGTCGAAGCGTAATTTACGTGTCTAGTGGCCGAGAAATCTATACGAATACAACCAATCATTTTGCTTAAAACGGAAACATTCAAAGCTAAACAAATGTATCTAATGATATGTATTATGCAGACACTACGTCGTGACGGTTTTAGGTGGGGAGTGTTTTGAAATATGGTTGCGTAAGATACCGGCGGGGGCCGGGCCTAAACTACCACTGCCAAACGCAGCGAACAATTGCGCTGTTCAAATGGCTCCGAGCACTGTGGGACGTAACATCTGAGGTCATCAGTCCCCTAGACGTAGATCTACTCAAACCTAACTAACCTAAGGACATCACACACATCCACGCCCGAGGCAGGATTCGAACCTGCGACCGCAGCAGCACCGCGGTTGCGGACTGAAGCGCCTAGAACCGCTCGGCCACAGCGGCCGGCAATTGCGCTGTAGCCACTAACAAGTGCTTTGTGTTCTCCAATTTGCTTTGCATTTTGATTCATTGTTTCTTTCTCTAATTTTGAAATGAGTGAAGAGACTAATCTTGGTGCATGAAGGCGTTCGAATAAGACACTCATCAGAAGAAAAGGAATCAGGGATCTCTATGACCGTTATGTCCGTTGTGCTTTCGTGGAATCACAGAACGCGGAAGTTGGATGGCAGCCCACACCACTCGTCCCCCCTCGATCGCTCCAAGTTCTCGTCTCTTTACGGTCGCGGCCGACTGCCACGGTAATATTAGCACAATATCCGCATAATACTAGCAACTGCGTGTGTACATTTTAGCAGCAAATAGTATTTCAGAAAATTGCTTCCAATATACTGTCGATCATTTATTTTGCATGCATAGTGAAATGAATTTCTTTTAACAAGGAAAAATATTTTGACCCCCAACAGTTTCGTGTTAAACAATTTTCACGGTACACTATGTGATCAAAAGTATACGTTTTTCATATTAGGTGGATTGTGCTGCCACCTACTGCCAGGTGCTCCATGTCAGCGACCTCAGTAGTCATTAGACAACGTGAGAGAGCAGAATGGTTGGTCAGTTGACTGGGTGTCACTTGTGTCATACCTCTGTACGCGAAATTTCCACACTCCTAAACATCCCTGGGTCCACTGTTTCCGATGTGATAGTGAAGTGGAAACGTGAAGGGAGACGTACAGCACAAAAGCTGTTGACTGACAGAGACCGCCGACAGTTGGAGAAGGTCGTAATATGTAATAGGCAGACATCTATCCAGACCATCACACAGGAATTCCTGACTGCGTCAGGATCCACTGCAAGTATATGACAGGCGGAAGGTGAGGAAACTTGGATTTTGCGGTCGACCGGCTGCTCATAAGCCACACATCACACCAGTAAATGCTAAACGACGCCTCGCTTGGTGTAAGGAGCGTAAACATTGGACGATTGAACAGTGGAAAAACGTGTGGAGTGACGAATCACGGCACACAGTGTGGCGATCTGATGGCAGGTTGTGGGTATGGCGAATGCCCGCCAGCATATGTAGTGCCAACAGTAAAATTCGGAGGCGGTGGTGTTACGGTGTGGTCGTGTTTTTCACGAAGGGGGCTTCCACCCTTTGTTTTGCGTGGCACTATCACAGCACAGGCCTACATTGATGTTTTAAGCACCTTTTTTTTTCTTGCTCCCCACTGTTGAAGAGCAATTCAGGGATAGCGACTGCATCTTTCAACACGATCGAGCACCTGTTCATACTGCACGGTCTGTGGCGGAGTGGTTACACGACAATAACGTCTCTGTAATGGACTGGCCTGCGTAGAGTCCTGACGTGAATCGTACAGAACACGTTTGGGATGTTTTGGAACGCCGACTTCGAGCCAGGCCTCACCGACCGACATCGATACCTGTCCTCAGTGCAGCACTCCGTGAAGAATGGGCTGCCACTCCCCAAGAAACCTTCCAGCCCCTGATTGAACGTATGCGTGCGAGAGTGGAAGCTGTCATCGAGGCTAACGGTCGACCAACACCATACTGAATTGCAGCATTACCTGTGGAGGGCGCCACGAACTTGTAAGTCGTTTCCAGCCGGGTGTCTGGATACTTTTGATCACATAGTGTATATAGGTAAGCCCTTCAGTGAGAGATGGTAAGAGCACGCCTAGAGTGTTGCAGAGTCTGGTAGGCAGCGCAGGACGTGTGTCGGAGAGGCGGCAGCGAGAACGCGGCTACTTCCCCTCCCCCTCCCAGCTTACGTGTAGCTGCTAGAGATAACTGCAGAAGCCAGTATTATGTATGAAACAGTTACTGTTCCTCAAATATTTAGGATGAGCCTCGAACTTGATATGTGCCATAGGTACATTTCTACCCCAGGATTAAAAAAAAAGTGGTCACTTATTGTAAATGCCGGCACATATACTAAATATAATTAATAAAAATCACATCATAGAAACAGAATTACATATGTCTACATCTACATCTACATACATACTCCGCAATCCACCATGCGGTGTGTGGTGGAGGGTACCTCGTACCACAACTAGCATCTTCTCTCCCGAACAGAACGAGGGAAAAATAACTGCCTATATGCCTCTCTCTGTACGAGCCCTAATCTCTCTTATCTTATCTTTGTGGTCTTTCCGCGAAATGTAAGTTGGTGGCAGTAACATTTTACTGCAGTTAGCCTTAAATGCTGGTTCTCTGAATTTCCTCAGTAACGATTCACGAAAAGAACACCTCCTTTCCTCTAGAGACTCCCACCCGAGTTCCTGAAGCATTTCCGTAACACTCGCGTGATGATCAAACCTACCAGTAACAAATCTAGCAGCCCGCCTCTGAATTGCTTCTATGTCCTCCCTCAATCCGACCTGATAGGGATCCTAAACGCTCGAGCAGTACACAAGAATAGGTCGTATTAGTGTTCTATAAGCGGTCTCCTATACAGGTTCCCAAAATTCTACCAATGAACCGAAGATGACTACCCGCCTTCCCCACAACTGCCATTACATGCTTGTCCCACTTCATATCGCTCTGCAATGTTACGCCCAAATATTTAATCGATTTAATGTCCAAGAGCTCCAGAAAGTGATGCACAAATGGTGTTCAATAATTCAGCAAGGGTATTTTCTGCATAACGCCCATCGCTACAGTAATCAATTAATCATTCTAGCTGGCCGGATAGGCCGAGCGGTTCTAGGCGCTACAGTCTGGAACCGCGCACCCGCTACGGCCGCAGGTTCGAATCCTGCCTCGGGCATGGATGTGTGTGATGTCCTTAGGTTAGTTAGGTTTAAGTAGTTCTAAGTTCTAGGGGACTGATGACCTCAGAAGTTAAGTCCCATAGTGCTCAGAGCCATTTGAACCATAATCATTCTAAGACATAAAACCGACAGCAAGCTAGTCAGTAACGCCTCTCAGAATTTTCAGTTAAATCAATCTCCATGCTGTCTGTCTTGTAAGAGCTTCTTTGAGAGACTGAAAATTTCACAAAGAAGACCACATTTGACAGTTGCTTCTATACTATGCGCATGCTTACAATCCACCAACTACCACAAAGCTACATGTGATGGAATGGTATCGTGTAGAAGTGTTGCATCTGAATCGAACTGACCGTGGCGTTCTTCTATTGACAACTTTACCAAATCGTGTATTCCATTGTACACAATTTGTAACTTATATTTCACATATACCGTCACTACGAATTACCTCGAGTATGTAACAGAACGTTTCTCTCGTCATGTTATGTATTTGTAATACTTGTCTGGTTATTCCCATAACTGAGGAGGACACTACTTACAGTATTTTCCATGTTCTTGACGATATAGGAAAGATTTTTTAGGTGTGGAATTATAATCTGGAAAAATAATTTGTTGAAGTGACGAGGATGGTTTATCTTTTGCTTAAAATTACTGCAGTGGGTCTTTTTGGGTTTTGGTAGGTGGACATGAGCAGAGCAGCCCCTGCTTCCTGGCGGTAGGGTGGTGACTCTCCTACGTGAAGTGCTCTTTCCACTTTCCAGTGCTACACGTGTTGAGAGTATCTCACGCTTTGTGTTTGCCTTTCACACGTATACTGAATAACAGTCATTGGAGGTTATTTGACGTATGCCTGTACAACGTTAAATGAATTCAGTAAAACAGAGTTCGCGTAGGCCCCTACGTGCAGAGGTGTGATTGAAGGTCTATTAAAAAATACTGTTCTCACATTAAAGACGCATTTCTGGTTCAAATAAAACGAGAAGCGACACTTTGATACTTGACAAGTATCGATTACATCTTTCTAATAAGTAGACCTACATCACATTGTGAAAAGTACAGTTTCAAAGTTTTTGTCTGATACGTTAGATGTCATTTACGATGTTCTAAATATTAATTTGAAGTATAATATTTTCACTCTTGCACATGAAATACCTGTTCTACGAAATTTTTAATTATTTTTAACCGAATTTTGAAGTTTTGAAGCGCACTACAGGACAAAGTAGTACTGATTTCCTTTATTGAAGGCAACACTCAGTCTGAAATAGTACTGCCGTCAGGATGACGGTTGCTTCCTGTGTCAAACCCACTCGGTAAGTGTCTAGAGAGCAGTGCAGTGTACTAGAATCACATTATCTGAATATCCAGCAAGTACTGCATTTATTTTCACCATTTTCAGACTAAAGTGAGCTGCTGCGAAATCACAAATCTGTCTTTCATTAATTACATAATACTTGCTTCCTTACATACAAATTTTATCTATGTATCATATAATACAAAAATGTACTTTCACCACGTAAATTAACCATTATGTGGTCATAACCTAGCTAGCAAAAACTTTGCAGACCCAAGTCGTACATCCTGCCACTATACCATACTAAACCACAATCTGAACAACGTGCTTTGGAGAGACCATTAGTGCAGTGTATCACTGTAACCACATATTTTCGTAATACACGCGTATAAATATGAAAAACGTCAATTAGTTTCTAAGGTGGTGGTCTGGTCCCTTCTGACGCTGATCGCTGTTCAGACAAGTGGGATCACAAAGTTAAAGCGTCTTCCACTTTTGTGCCATGGTGTTCCTCCTCTCCTCTCGTGTGTTCGTACAACGTGCCTGGTGATCCCAGTAAAGAAGGACGGAGTGTACAGTACTCGCCACGTTCGTTTCGAGCCAGGTTCAGCTAAGTTACATCCATCTTATAATGCAAATTTAAAAAAAAAAAAGTTTTGCATCACCCCGGTTCTCAGAACTCCTGAGGTTAAACGTTGGCTGGGGATACTGTGTCACAGACACAGTCCTTTGACTGTTCAGAGATGTCACTAAACCCGCCCAAAGATGTAAACAACCATGCCTAAGCAGCGCCTATTAGATTGAAGGGGTCCGACAGCCGATCAGTTCCAGTCATTCCACCAGGAAGGAGGTACACGGCTCGTGTTCACTGTAGTTCAACCATGCCTAGCTGGTCAGTACCGCGGTTCGATCGCGTCCGCATTGTTGGTTTGCTCCAGGAAGGGCTCTCAACAAGGGAAGAGTCCAGGCGTCTCGGAGTGGACCAAAGCGATGTTGTTCGGACATGGAGGAGGTACAGAGAGACAGGAACTGTCGACGACATGCCTCGCTCAGGCCGCCCAAAGGCTACTACTGCAGTGGATGACCGCTACCTACGAATTATGGCTAGGAGGAACCCTGACAGCAACGCCACCATGTTGAATAACGCTATTCGTGCAGCCACAGGACGTCTTGTTACGACTCAACCTGTCCGCAATAGGCTGCATGATGCGACCCCCGATGTCCATGGCGAGTTCCATCTTTGCAACCTCGACACCATACAGCGCGGTACAGATGGGCCCAACAACATGCTGAATGGTTCACTCAGGATTGGCATCACGTTCTCTTCACCGATGAGTGTCGCATATGCGTTCAACCAGACAATCGTCGGAGACGTGTTTGAAGACAACCCGGTCAGGCTGAACGCCTTAGACACACTGTCCACCGAGAGCAGCAAGATGGTGCTGTTTTTAGGTGGCATTATGTGGGGCCGACGTACGCCACTGTTGGTCATGGAAGGCGCCATAACGGCTGTACGATACGTGAATGCCATCCTTCGACCGATAGTGCAACCATATCGGCTGCATATTGGCGAGGCATTCGTCTTCATGGACGACAATTCGCGCCCCCATCGTGCTCATCTTGTGAATGACTTCCTTCAGGATAACGACATCGCTCGACCAGAATGGCCAGCATTTTCTCCAGACATGAACCCTATCGAATATGCCTGGGATATATTGAAAAGGGCTGTTTATGGACGACGTGACCCACCAACCACTCTGAGGGATGTACGTCAATCGCCTTTGAGGAGTGGGACTATGTGGACCAACAGTGCCTTGAGGAACTTGTGGATAGTATGCCACGACGAACACAGGCACGCATCAATGCAAGAGGACGTGCTACGGTGTATTAGAGGAACGGTGTGTACAGCAATCTGCACAACCACCTCTGAATGTCTCGCTGTATGACGGTGCAACATGCAATGAGTCGTTTTCATGAGCAATAGAAAGGGAGGAAATGATGTTTATGTTGATCTCTGCCAATTTTCTGTGTATGTTCCGGAATTGTCGGAACCGAGGTGATACAAAACTTTTTTTGGTGTGTAGTTTCTCCTATGTCTGTAGACACGGCGCCACCGGCCTGCACTCCAGTTTCGTCGTTTTTGAGTGCAGGAGTCGCGTGTAAAATGGAAGTACGAGTTGTGGAGGACTTAACCTTCTTTGCATGAAATTGCTGCACAAGACAAAAGATAAAAAAAAAACAAGAAATGAGTTTGGTCTCTTGACTGTATAAAGAAAAGACGTCAGCTCTGTTGCTCACCGACCATGCTGAAAGAAATGGTGTTAGAAGACTCTATAAGTTATTTTAAGCGTTGTACTTCCATTAGAACTACTGACAGCCTTGGGGGAGCCAGTACTGACAAAATTCTACCATCTGGTGAGGAAGATCTATGAGACAGGCGAACTACCGTCAGACTTCAAGAAGAATATAATAATTCCAATCCCAAAGAAAGCAGGTGTTGACAGATGTGAAAATTACAGAATTATCAGTTTAATAAGTCACAGCTGCAAAATATTAACGCGAATTCTTTACAGACGAATGGAAAAACTCGTAGAAGCCGACCTCGGGGAAGATCAGTTTGGATTCCGTAGAAATGTTGGAACACGTGAGGTAATACTGACCCTACGGCTTATCTTAGAAGAAAGGTTAAGGAAAGGCAAACCTACGTTTCTAGCATTTGTAGACTTAGAGAAAGCTTTTGACAATGTTGACTGGAATACTCTCTTTCAAATTCTGAAGGTGGCAGGGGTAAAATACAGGGAGCGAAAGGCTATTTACAATTTGTACAGAAAGCAGATCGCATTTATAAGAGTCGAGGGACATGAAAGGGAAGCAGTGGTTGGGAAGGGAGTGAGACAGGGTTGTAGCCTCTCCCCGATGCCATTCAATCTGTATATTGAGCAAGCAGTGAAGGAAACAAAAGAAAAATTCGGAGTAGGTATTAAAATTCATGGAGAAGAAGTAAAAACCTTGAGGTTCGCCGACGACATTGTAATTCTGTCAGAGACAGCAAAGGACTTGGAAGAGCAGTTGAACGGAATGGACAGTGTCTTGAAAGGAGGGTATAAGATGAACATCAACAAAAGCAAAACGAGGATAATGGAATGTAGTCGAATTAAGTCGGGTGATGCTGAGGGTATTAGATGCGTTGTTTGCAAATGCTGTCATTTATCGTCTTGTTAAGCCATCAGATGACTAAAACGAACTGAAAAATGATTTAGATACCTGTATGGCGCGAAAAGTGGCAGTTGACCCTGAATAAAGGAAAGTTATTCACTTGAGTCTAAAAGAAATCTGCTGCATTTCGATTACGCGATAAGTCACACAAATCTGAAGACTGTAAATCCAACCAAATACTTAGGGATTACAATTACAAATAACCTAAATTGGAACGATCACATAGATAATATCGTGGGTACAGCAAACCACCGAGACTTCGATTCATTGGCAGAAGACTTAGAAGATGCAACTGGTCTACTTAAGAGACTGCTTACACCAAGCTTGTCCGCCCTATTTTGGAGTATTGCTGTGCGGTGTGGGATCCGCAGCAGGTGGGACTGACGGATGGCATCGGAAAAGTTTAAAGAAGGGTGGCTCGTTTTGTATTATCGCTAAGTAGGCGAGATAGTGCAACAGACATGATACGTGAATTGGAGTGGCCATCATTAAAACAAAGGCATTTTTCGTTGCGACGGGATCTTCTCGTGAAATTTCAATCACCAGTTTTGTCCTCCGATTGCGAAAACGTTCTGTTGGCATCGACCTACATAGGGAGAAATGATCATCACGATAAAATAAGAGAAATGAGAGAAATGAGAAATAAAAATTTAAGTGCTCGTTTTTCCCGCGCGCCGTTCGAGAGTGTAACGAGGGAGAGACAGCTTGAAGGTGGTTCTTTGAACCCCCTGTCAGTCACTTTATTGTGAATAGCAGAGTAAACACGTAGATGTAGACGTAGACGTAGATACGATGACGAACACTCGAGCAGTACTCAAGAGTAGGTCGCAGCAGCTTCCTATATGCGGTCTCGTTTACAGGTGAACCACTCTTTCGTAGTATTCTCGCATTAACTCGAAGAACACCGTTCACCTTCCCTACCACAGTTCTCAGATGCTCGGTCCATTTCATATCGCTTTGCAACGTGGCACCCAGACATTTAAACGACTTGACTGTGTCAAGCAGGACACTACTAACACTGCAGGTTTGTTCTCCTTACTCAGCCTCATTAACCAACATTTTCGACATTTAGAGACAGCTGCCACTAACTAGAAATTTTGTCCGTCGTCTTGTATGTTCGTACAGTCACTCAACTTGGACACCTTACCGGACACCACAGCGTCACCAGCAAACAACTTCAGGTTGCTGCCCACCATTTCTGTGTGCAGAGAACAGCAGCGGTCCCGTCACACTTATACCTGGGGCACTGCTGGTGACGATACCCTTGCCTCCGATGAACTCTGGCCGTCGAGTACAACACACTGGGTTCTATTACTTAAGAAATCTTCAAGACCCTCACATATCTGTGAACTTAATCCATATGATGGCACCTTCGTTAAAAGCCTGCAATGCGGCACCGTGTCAAATCCTTTCCGGAAATCTAGAAATATGGCATCTGTCTGTTGCCCTTCGCAGTATATCATGTGAGAAAAGGGCAAGCTGAGCGATGCTTTCTAAGATCATGCCGATTCGTGGACACAAGCTTCTCACTCTGAAGATAGTTTATTTTATTCGAACTGAGAATATGTCCAAGGTTTCTGCAGCAAACCGAAGCTAGGGATATTGGTCTGCAATTTTGCGGTTCTTCTGCCCTTTTTATACGAGGGCAGTTCAATAAGTAATGCAACATTTTTTTTCTCGGCCAATTTTGGTTTAAAAAACCGGAAATTTCTTGTGGAATATTTTCAAACATTCCCGCTTCGTCTCGTTTAGTTGCATTGAGTTCCGACAGGTGGCAGCGCTGTACGGAGTTGTTAAAATGGCGTCTGTAACGGATGTGCGTTGCAAACAACGGGCAGTGATCGAGTTTCTTTTGGTGGAAAACCAGGGCATCTCAGATATTCATAGGCGCTTGCAGAATGTCTACGGTGATCTGGCAGTGGACAAAAGCACTGTGAGTCGTTGGGCAAAGCGTGTGTTATCATCGCCGCAAGGTCAAGCGAGACTGTCTGATCTCCCGCGTGCGGGCCGGCCGTGCACAGCTGTGACTCCTGCAATGGCGGAGCGTGCGAACACACTCGTTCGAGATGATCGACGGATCACCATCAAACAACTCAGTGCTCAACTTGACATCTCTGTTGGTAATGCTGTCACAATTGTTCACCAGTTGGGATATTCAAAGGTTTGTTCCCGCTGGGTCCCTCGTTGTCTAACCGAACACCATAAAGAGCAAAGGAGAACCATCTGTGCGGAATTGCTTGCTCGTCATGTGGCTGAGGGTGACAATTTCTTGTCAAAGATTGTTACAGGCGATGAAACATGGGTTCATCACTTCGAACCTGAAACAAAACGGCAATCAATGGAGTGGCGCCACACCCACTCCCCTACCAAGAAAAAGTTTGAAGCCATACCCTGAGCCGGTAAAGTCACGGTTACAGTCTTCTGGGACGCTGAAGGGATTATTCTGTTCGATGTCCTTCCCCATGGTCAAACGATCAACTCTGAAGTGTATTGTGCTACTCTTCAGAAATTGAAGAAACGACTTCAGCGTGTTCGTAGGCACAAAAATCTGAACGAACTTCTCCTTCTTCATGACAACGCAAGACCTCACACAAGTCTTCACACCCGAGAGGAGCTCACAAAACTTCAGTGGACTGTTCTTCCTCATGCACCCTACAGCCCCGATCTCGCACCGTCGGATTTCCATATGTTTGGCCCAATGAAGGACGCAATCCGTGGGAGGCGTTACGCGGATGATGAAGAAGTTATTGATGCAGTACGACGTTGGCTCCGACATCGACCAGTGGAATGGTACCGTGCAGGCATACAGGCCCTCATTTCAAGGTGGCGTAAGGCCGTAGCATTGAATGGTGATTACGTTGAAAAATAGTGTTGTGTAGCTAAAAGATTGGGGAATAACCTGGTGTATTTCAATGCTGAATAAAACAACCCCTGTTTCAGGAAAAAAATGTGTTGCATTACTTATTGAACTGCCCTCGTATACTGGAGTGACTTCCGCGTTTCTCCAGTCACTTAGGACTTTGTGCTGAGCGAGAGATTCACGATAAATGCAGGCTGGATAAGGGGCTAATGCCGTACAGTACTCCTTGCAAGACCGAACTGGAATTCCATCCAGGCTTAGTGATTTATGTACTTTCAAATATTTCACTCGTTTCTCTACACCGGAGATGCTTATTACTAGGTCGTCCATACGGGAGTCTGTCCGATGGTCAAGTGACGGTATGTTTGTACCATTCTCCTGCGCGAACGGCTTCTCGAATGTGAAATTTGAAACTTCGGCTTTCGTTTTGTTGTCTTCAACTGCGACAAAGGACTGAACGGAAGCATCAGGTCCGCTTAGCGATATCTCGCAGGACCGGAATTTCCTCGCGTTCTCTGCCAGATGTTTTGGTAAGGTGTGCCGGTGGTAGCTGCCGTATGCTTGGCGCACACATCTTCCCACAGCCGCACGAGGCTCTGCTGAACTTTTCTTGTCGTCATTTGTGCGTGTTTCCTTTTGAAGCGAGAGTGTAACAGCTTCTGCTTCCTCAGCATCTTCCGAATTTCATTTTTAAACAATGGTGGGTCTTTCCCGTCCTCTATCCACTTACTAGGCAAGCACAATGCTCTCCAGACGACGATTTACAGTCTGCTCAAACTTTGCTCATAATTCCTCTATGCCCATCTTCACTAAGTGAGATGTTACTAACTGCTTATCCGCTCTATCTAACAGAAACACTTTCGTAGCCTTCTTGAGTGATTTATTAACTTTCGTAACCGTAGTTGCTATAATGAGAGAATGATTGCTAATCTCCATTTCTTAAGTATCTCGAATGATTGTCTATCTGTACTCCTCCCCCCCTCCTCCCTCCCAGAATGACCCCATAGACATCCCAGTCTATACTCGGTAGGTGAAAGTCGCTTCCATTATTGTGTGATCTGGTTATTTACGCACTACTGACTGTAGACTTTCTTCGAGTGACTGTAGAACTGTCACAGCGGAATCGCGTGGCCGGTATAAATATCCAACAACTAGCTTGGCTTCACCTACACGTGTTACACGCGACTAGATAACTTTACTGTCACACTCAACTGCGGCCTCAATAGAGACAACATTTTGGTCAGCTGCGATGAATCTTCCTCCTCCTACGGGCCCTAACCTGCCTCGCAAGATATGTCAGAGCCTCGCCTTGCTGCCCTGCTGATGAGTCGCCAACTGACGTCGATGCTTCAGTGAGCTATGTAGTCGGCTGTTGAGTGAGCAGCTATTGCTCTACAGACTCAATGCATTCACCCTTACAAAAACGCGACACTGAACTTCTTAGACAGAAAACACGCACGAAATTTATTAAATGCACTACTCGCCGCTCTGCAGACGCGAATCAGCTGAGAGCTGCTGCCTGCGTGACCGGCTGGCTCACTGAACGAACGGACGATTGCCTTAAAAACAAAACAAATGAGAAACTACTGCGCTAGAGACTGAATGGATTTATACTTACAAAAACGCAAGATTAAGCCTCTTGAACAGAAAAAGGCTCCCGTTATTTAATAAATATATATTAGGAAGAAAATACAGAAAAAGATAAACATTTAACTCGTCTTTCTGTAGACGCATATCGGCTGAGATCTGTGGCCCGGCCCACTGTATGCTGCAACTGTCGTGAGCGTTACTTACCTTTCTGGCTGGATCTGGTGAATTGATGTTGGTCAAGAACGCCTTTAAGGGGCTCCGGAAAGGCTCAAAATCATGAAAAGTTCAATTTTTACTTTTTTGCGTTTTCTGAATCTGCAGACTATTACCTTTTAATAGATATATAATTTATTCAATTCCGAAGACTACAACTATTTTTAAATTTTTTTTGAAATGTGTTCTACATGGGCGTGACCCACTGTGGCGCTGTTAAACTGCTCTCAAATGGTGTTATTATTAACGTCCGTGTTCATCAGGTACATTTTAGTGATGTGAGATAAAGTATGTGTTGTGGCTAACCTATTTTCAGAGACTTAGCAGCACCTGAACTGTTGTAAAAGTGTATTCACGGAAAAACTCAAAACCCCACTGAAAGTGTAAATAGTGTTATATGGTCGAGAATCCCCAAGACTGTATTTGTTGGAATAGAAACACTTCACTTTGGTGTGTATGATGCTGTTGCGACTTTCAATGGTGGCAACATTGTAAGGTGCAAGGTATTTAGAAATATGGGAATGAAGATAGGTTCTAACATGGTACGAGCGATGCTTGCTTTAGACAAGGAACGCCTTCGGGCTGCAGACAGGGCTGTAAAGAGTCTAGAAATACAAGCAAGAGTAAACAGGAGGAGGAACAAGAGGAAGCTGGAGGAGGAGTTTGCAGAGGATGAAGATAATCCATCCTATGGACCTGGAATGCACTAAAAAGTTAACCCAATCTTTGTCGCTCGATTCCCAAAACTTTTATTTTCTCATACTAATTACATGTTTTCTAAGGATCTTCCAAACATATTTGTTTCAAACTTTCAGTAAATGTTACACAGTACCTTCTGCATAATTTAACACAGCCTTTTTTCCAAAAAACTGTATATTTTTGAATATATAAAGAAAAAATTGCAAAAAAAGTTGTGAATATTCATTACAATTGAAAAAAAATCATCTTTAATAACTGAACTAAAATTTTGTAAAATCCCTGTGTTAAGTTGTAGCCCATATTCCAATAAATAATCTGTAAAAAGTTCAACTTCCTACCTCAAATACTTTGTGAGGAAAGATGTAATTTATAAGCGTTATTTTAACATTGCAAGTATAGGGCGTTCCGGAGCCCCTTAAGGCGGTAACGACGCCATTTTCAACACGTCACTGAGTTCGAACGAGGTCGTGTAATAGGGCAGCGAGATGCTCGATGTTCCTCCTGTGATAGTGCAGGCAGACTTTGCAGGACTGTAGCCACTGTACGTGATTGCTGCTGGCACGGTCCGTGGACTGTGCGGTCACAAGAAGACCGGTCTCCGGATGGCCACGTGGCACTACCGAGGCGGAAGACCATCGTGTTCGGCATATGGCTCTGGCTCATCGTACGGCACCTGCAGCAACAGTATCAGCACCACAGTGACAGCTCAGAGCTAGACGCCCTGTAGCGTGACCCCAAACAAACTCCATTTGTAACTTCAGTGGTATCGAGCGAGAGCTCATTGCATGGTGGAGTGGGGGTCTGTTGTGTTTTCTGATGAAAGCTGGTGCTGCCCCTGTGCGAGTGATGGAGGTGTGTCGGTTAGGAGGAGCCCAGTCGAGGGCCTGCAGCCTACCTTCAGCAGTCTAAACACATTGGGCAATGGCCCGGGATGCGATTTCATACGACAGCAACGGCACTCTCGTGGTTATTCCACCCACCCTCACCGCGAATTTGTACGTCAGTCTGCCGATTCGACCTGTCGTGCTGCCATTCAGTGGGAGGTCGCCCCGGGCCGTAGCAGGTGGCGAAAGACTACCCAGGTAGAGATGGGCAAAACTGTTCTTTTCAGAGATTGGATCAGAACTGTTCACTCCCTGAAATGAATTAGCTCTTTTTCATTACTCACCACTCGTTTACAATAGAAAATTGGCACATTGCCCTTTAAACTTGGTTTATTCCAGTACTATACCTGTATTTTGATCTTATTTGATCCTATTTTGAAGTAACACAGATAATGAGTAAGAATTTTGTATTGTTTATTGAAATTTCCACGATATGACAAAGTTTTTGATTATTGATTTATTTTGCACTATCGTGGTTTTTTGGGTGATCGGAAAATGTTGTAACTTGAGATTTACATTAACAATATATTTGGCTATAATGTATTAAAATTTCATTAACCTCATACAAATACATCGCAAGCCATATATTTTTAAAGTGAACGTTTCCTTCCGAAGACGCCTAAAATCGCAAAATCCGTACCAGAATAAGAAAAAAATATATAATTTTGACTGTAAAACGAAAGTGCTGCATATAGCCTTACGCAGAATAAAACAAGGAAAATATTGGTGTATCACATTTTGCGATACGTTTATCGGTTCGCTCGTAATTAAAGCGTAAATTCGAGTGTCCGTAATAAAAATCCTATAGTAAGAGGAGTCATCAGGAACCTAATTTAATCAGTTTAAACAAATAAAAATAAAATAAAAACAATTGATGTATACATAACATAATAATATAATATACATAGCGGTATTACTACGAAGAACAATATCCAGTAGGGACGAACTCCGATGCAGAGGCGCTGAGTCGAGCAGGTCGAGCCGTGAGCTGTATTACTGCGTGAGCTGAGACCGCAGAGACCAGAGTGACACCTGAGTCGCTTTGCTCAACGCTCTGGCTAGAGTCGAGACGGTGGGGTGAGCGTTGAGCGGGCGAGTTCCGAGGGTGGGGGGAGCGGTGAACTCACCCGCTCCGAGACAAATCGTCCGTTCCCTTGCGAGCACACTAGGTGGCTCTCTGTCCTGTTGCTCGCATCAACTGCCCAGAGGGCAGGACGTGCAACTGAAACGATCGCCGACAGAGTGCGATGCAAAGTTAAGCTGCGCCACACTGCACGCAGCAGACGACGCACAGAGACGGCACGGCATATGTGAAACACAAAATCCAATGGGGCACTGCACAATGCAGGCAGCCATGGCAGAAGCAGGGCAGAGGCCGGCGCTGGCTGTGTTGTGTGGCGTGCACTGTGCTGTGACCAGCAGAGGCGCTGCTGATATGCTCCGTCTCTCTCTCTCTCTCTCTCTCTCTCTCTCTCTCTCTCTCTGCTGTGGGAAACGTTTGGAGCTACCGTTCTTTTTTTCTGAATCACTGATTGTTCACTCCTTTGAAAGATTCAACTCTATGAATTAGTTCAAGAGCGGATCCCCCATCTCTATTCCCAGGCGGCCTCACGTAAGGCCGCCCCGGTTTGTCTGACAAACAGGTTCCAGGCGCTGTCTGTGGCTGATGCTCTCCCTGAGCCACATGCTGTCGCCTCTCCTGTTTCAGGGGAAGCCTCTCAGCCTGCAAGATCCGGGCAATCACAGAGGGTGGGATTACTGATAGCTGGGAGCTCCAACGTTAGCCGCGTTATGGGGCCCTTTAGGGACATGGCTGCCAAGAAGGGAAATAAAACCAATTTGCACTCCGTGTGCATACTGGGTGGAGTCATTCTAGATGTGGAAAGGGTCCTCCCGGATGGCATAAAGAGCACAGCGTGCAGCCAATTGCTGGTGGTTGCTCACGTTAGTACCAATGACTTCGGATCAGAAGAGATTCTCTCTGGTTTTGAGCGGCTAACAGAAGTGGTAAAGGCTGCCAGTCTTGCAGAGCTGACCAATGCAGCATAGTTGACAGGACCGATTGCGGATCTCTGGTACAGAGCCGATTGGAGGGCCTCAATCAGAGGCTCAGACGGTTTTGCGACCGTGTAGGCAGCAGATTCCTCGTTTGCGCCAAAGACTGGTTGGGTTTCTGTATCCGCTGAATAAGTCAAGTGTCCACTATACGCAGGAGGCGGCTACATGGGTAGCAGGGCTGTGTGACGTGGACTGAGCAGTTTTTTAGGTTAGAGGGCCTCGGGAAAACACAAGAAGGTCTTCAGCCGCAAAGGGTGCAGGCCGAACACAGGGAGAACTTAGATTCAGGAGCCATCGGTATGTTGTTGTTGTCTTCAGTCCTGAGACTGGTTTGATGCAGCTCTCCATGCTACTCCATCCTGTGCAAGCTTCTTCATCTCCCAGTACTTACTGTAACCTACATCTCTTGGTCTCCCTCTACGATTTTTACCCTCCACGCTGCCCTCCAATGCTAAATTTCTGATCCCTTGATGCCTCACAACATGTCCTACCAACTGATCCCTTCTTCTTGTCAAGTTGTGCCACAAACTCCTCCCCAATTCTATTCAATACCTCCTCATTAGTTATGTGATCTACCCATCTAATCTTCAGCATTCTTCTGTAGCACCACATTTCGAAAGCTTCTATTCTCTTCTTGTCCAAACTATTTATCGTCCATGTTTCACTTCCATACATGGCTACACTCCATACAAATACTTTCAGAAACGACTTCCTGACACTTAAATCTATACTCGATGTTAACAAATTTCTCTTCTTCAGAAACGCTTTCCTTGCCATTGCCAGTCTAAATTTTATATCCTCTCTACTTCGACCATCATCAGTTATTTTACTCCCCAAATAGCAAAACTCCTTTACTACTTTAAGAGTCTCATTTCCTAATCTAATTCCCTCAGCATCACCCGACTTAATTCGACTACATTCAGTTATCCTCGTTTTGCTTTTGTTGATGTTCATCTTACACCCTCCTTCCAAGGCACTGTCCATTCCGTTCAACTGCTCTTCCAAGTCCTTTGCTGTCTCTGACAGAATTACAATGTCATCGGCGAACCTCAATGTTTTTATTTCTTCTCCATGGATTTTAATACCTACTCCGAATTTTTCTTTTGTTTCCTTCACTGCTTGCTCAATATACAGATTGAATAACATCGGGGACAGGCTACAATCCTGTCTCACTCCCTTCCCAACCGCTGCTTCCCTTTCATGCCCCTCGACTCTTATAACTGCCATCTGGTTTCTGTACAAATTGTAAATAGCCTTTCGCTCCCTGTATTTTACCCCTGCCACCTTCAGAATTTGAAAGAGATTATTCCAGTCAACATTGTCAAAAGCTTTCTCTAAGTCTACAAATGCCAGAAATGTAGGTTTGCCTTTCCTTAATCTAGCTTCTAAGATAAGTCGTAGGGTCAGTATTGCCTCACGTGTTCCAATATTTCTGCGGAATCCAAACTGATCTTCGCCGAGGTCGGCTTCTACCAGTTTTTCCATTCGTCTGTAAAGAATACGCGTTAGTATTTTGCAGCCGAGGCTTATTAAACTGATAGTTCTGTAATTTTCACGTCTGTCAATACCTGCTTTCTTTGGGATTGGCATTATTCTTGAAGTCTGAGGATATTTCGCAAGTTTCATACATCTTGCTCACCAGATGGTAGAGTTTTGTCAGGACTGGCTCTCCCAAGGCCGTCAGTAGTTCCAATGGAATGTTGTCTACTCCCGGGGCTTTGTTTCGACTCAGGTCTTTCAGTGCTCTGTCAAACTCTTCACGCAGTGTCGTATCTCCCATTTCATTTTCATCTATATCCTCTTCCATTTCCACAATACTGTCCTCAAGTACATCGCCCTTGTATAGACCCTCTATATACTCCTTCCACCTATCTGCTTTCCCTCCTTTGCTTAGAACTGGGTTTCCATCTGAGCTCTTGATATTCATACAAGTGGCTCTCTGTTCTCCAAAGGTCTCTTTAATTTTCCTGTAGGAAGTATCTATCTTACCCCTAGTGAGATCCTTACATTTATCCTCTAGCCGTCCCTGCTTAGCCATTTTGCACTTCCTGTCGATCTCATTTTTGAGACGTTTGTACTCCCTTTTGCCTGCTTCATTTACTGCCTTTTTATATTTTCTCCATTCATCAATTAAATTCAATATTTCTTGTGTTACCCTAGGATTTCTACTAGCCCTCGTCTTTTTACCTACTTGATCCTCTGCTGCCTTCACAACTTCATCCCTCAGAGCTACCCATTCTTCTTCTACTGTATTTCTCTCCCCCATTCCTGTCAATTGTTCCCTTATGCTCTCCCTGAAACCCGGTACAACCTCTGGTTTAGTCAGTTTATCCAGGTCCCATCTCCTTAAATTCCCACCTTTTTGCAGTTTCTTCAGTTTTAATCTACAGTTCATAACCAATAGATTGTGGGCAGAGTCCACATCTGCCCCTGGAAATGTCTTACAATTTAAAACCTGGTTCCTAAATCTCTGTCTTACCATTATGTAATCTACCTGATACCTTCTAGTATCTCCAGGATTCTTCCACATATACAACCTTCTATCATGATTCTTAAACCAAGTGTTAGCTATGATTAAGTTGTGCTCTGTGCAAAATTCTACCAGCCGACTTCCTCCTTCATTTCTTACCCCCATTCCATATTCACCCACTATGTTTCCTTCTCTCCCTTTTCCTACTCTCGAATTCCAGTCACCCATGACTATTAAATTTTCGTCTCCCTTGACTACCTGAATAATTTCTTTTATCTCATCATACATTTCATCAATTTCTTCATCATCTGCAGAGCTAGTTGGCATATAAACTTGTACTACTGCAGTAGGCATGGGCTTCGTGTCTATCTTGGCCAAAATAATGCGTTCACTATGCTGTTGGTAGTAGCTTACCCGCACTCCAATTTTTTTGTTCAATATTAAACCTACTCCTGCATTACCCCTATTTGATTTTGTGTTTATAACCCTGTATTCACCTGACCAAAAGTCTTGTTGCTCCTGCCACCGAACTTCACTAATTCCCACTATATCTAACTTCAACCTATCCATTTCTCTTTTTAGATTTTCTAACCTACCTGCCCGATTAAGGGATCTGACATTCCACGCTCCGATCCGTAGAACGCCAGTTTTCTTTCTCCTGATAACGACGTCCTCCTGGGTAGTCCCCGCCCGGAGATCCTCCGGAATATTTTACCCAAGAGGACGCCATCATCATTTAACCATACAGTAAAGCTGCATGCCCTCGGGAAAAATTACGGCTGTAGTTTCCCCTTGCTTTCAGCCGTTCGCAGTACCAGCACAGCAAGGCCGTTTTGGCTAGTGTTGCAAGGCCAGATCAGTCAATCATCCAGACTGTTGCTCGTGCAACTACTGAAAAGGCTGCTGCCCCTCTTCAGGAACCACACGTTTGTCTGGCCTCTCAACAGATACCCCTCCGTTGTGGTTGCACCTACGGCACGGCCATCTGTATCGCTGAGGCACGCATCGGTATAACACTTGTAAATTGTCGTAGCTTTGATGGGAAAGTACCAGGGCTTCAAGCGCTGATAGAATGCACTTACGCTCAAATCGTTATAAGCGCTGAAAGCTGGCTAAAGCCGGACATAAACTCAGCCGAAAATTTTCGAAGAACCTAACGGCGTTCCGAACGGATAGGCTAAACACGGTTGGCGATGGCGTGTTTGTTGCTGTTAGAAGTAGTTCATCTTGTCGCGAAATTGAAGTAGATAGTTCCTGTGAGTTAGCATAGGCGGTGGTCATTGTTGGCAACCGGAATAAAATAATAATTGAATCCTAATTCAGATGATACAGTTGCTGAAAGGTTCAAAGAAAACTTGAGTTTGCTTTCAAACACGTACCCGAGTCATACTCATAGTTGGTAGTGACTTTAATTTACCCTCGATATGTTGGCGAAAATACATGTTTAATTCCGGAGGTACTGATAAAACATCATCCGAAATTGTGCTAAATACATTCTCTAATAATTATTTCGAGCAGTTAGTTCACGAGCCCACGGCAATAGTAAACGGGTTGTGATAACACACTTGACCTCTTAGCAACAAATAATGCTCAGTTAATAACGAGCATCAAAATGGATACAGGGCTTGTCGTGGCGAGATTGAATATTGTAACCCCCAAATCCTCCAAAAATAAACGAAAACTATACCTATTCAAAAAAGTAGATAAAAATTCACTTGACTTCTTCATGAGAGACAAACTCCAATCCTTCCAAATTAATGATATAAGTGTAGATCAGATGTTGTTTGAATTCAGAGAAATAGCATCGACTGCAATTGAGAGATTTATACCAAATAAATTTACAAACGACGTAGCTGATCCTTCTTGGTACACAAAACGGATCAGAACACTGTTGCAGAAACAACGAAACAAACATGCCAAATTTAAACAGACGCATAATCCCCAAGATTGGCGATCTTTTACAGAAGCTCGAAATTTAGTGCGGACTTCAATGCGAGATGCTTATAACAGTTTCCACAACGAAACATTGTCTCTTAAGCGTGGCAGAAAATTCAAAGAGATCTGGTCGTATGTGAAGTATGTTAGCGGCAAGAAACAATCAATGCCTTCTCTGCGTGATAGCAAAGGAGATACTATCGAAGACAGTGCTGCCAAAGCAGAGTTACCAAAGACAGCCTTCCGAAATGCCTTCACAAAAGAAGACGAAGTAAATATTCCAGAATTCGAAACAAGAACAGCTGCCAACATGAGTAACGCAGAAGTAAATATACTCGGAGTAGGGAAGCAACTTAAATCACTGAATAGAAGCGAGGCTTCTGGTCCAGACTGTATACCAAGTAGGTTCCTTTCAGAGTATACTGATGCATTAGCTTCATACTTGACAATCATATAAAAGCGTTCGCTCGACGAAAGATCCGTACCCAAAGACTGGAAAGTTACACAGGTCACACCAGTATTCAAGAAAGGTAGTAGGAGTAATTCACTTAATTACATGCCCATATCATTAACGTCGATATGCAGCAGGATTCAGGAACATATATTGTGTTCGAACATTATGATCTCGAATAAAACGGTCTATTGACACACAATCAACATGGGTTTAGAAAACATCGTTCTTGTGAAACACAACTAGCTCTTTATTCACATTAAGTGTTGAGTGCTATTGACAAGGGATTTCAGATCGATTCCGTATTTCTGGATTTCCAGAAGGATTTTGACACTGTACCACAAAAGCGGGTTATAGTGAAATTGCGTGCTTACGGAATGTCGTTTCAGTTATGTGTCTGGGTTTGTGACTTCCTGTCAGAGAGGTCACAGTTCGTAGTAATTGACGGAAAGTCATCGAGTGAAACAGAAGTGATTTCTGGCGTTCCCCAAGGTAGTGTTATAGGCCCTTTGCTGTTCCGTATCTATATAAACGATTTGGGAGACAATCTGAGCAGCCGTCTTAGGTTGTTTGTATATGACGCTATCGCTTATCGACTAATAAAGACATCAGAAGATCAAAACAAATTGCAAAACGATTTAGAAAAGATACCTTAATGGTGCGAAAATTGGCGGTTGACCCTAAATAACGAAAAGTTGAGGTCATCCACATGACTGCTAAAAGGAATTCGTTAAACTTCTGTTACACGATAAATCAGTCTAATCTAAAAGCCGTAAATTCAACTAAATACCTGGGTGTTACAATTATGAACAACTTACATTGGAAGGAACACACAGAAAATGTTGTAGAGAAAGCTAACCAAAGTTAATTTATTGGCAGGACACTTACAAAATGTAACAGATCTACTAAGGAGACTGACTACACTACGCGACCGTAGCAGCAGCGCGGTTCCGGACCGAAGCGACTAGAAGCGCTCGGCCACAGCGGTCGGCGCGTTATTTTTTCCGCCAGTGTATAAACATCTCATGTGTCCTCAATACTATAATAAAATCAAATCCAAGAAAAAGCTATTAAGATGTTCCGAAGGGATGAGCCGTTGTGGTTCACATAATAATTTTTCATAATTCCCCCCCTTCTCCCAGTTTCTTCATTTGGAATATCGGGTGGGGTGGGTAGAGGTAAATTCCTGTACAGTAGCCAGTTTTTTTTAACTGTGAACTTTCCCGCTGAACTACTTCTCCCCAACATGAAAACTTGTCCCATTTCTTCCAGAAGATTGTGTTTAGTTATCCTATCTTTGTATTCGGAACATCTTACATTTCTCATTTGCTTTGTAACACGTCCGGTTCCAGGGTTGGGAGCGGGGGGTAACCTTGCCACCGCCCAGGGCGGCAGGTTTCTGGGGGGCAACAAAATGTTAAATTTTAATTTGGTTCCAAAAGGGCGAATTAAGCAAGACAATGAAAGTTTTGTACAGATGAAGAAGTGTGAGAATGTGTTGGAAACAGAAATCACTCGTAAAATCCAGTATCTTATTCGAAACTGACTACGGTATTGTGAAACAGATGACAAAGAAAGCACTGGAATGGGTCGCCTTTGTTGCATCTTTTAAAACAACGAAAAACGCAACTCAAAGTGTTGGCAACTCTGTTTTTACCGTGCGCCGACACAACATTTGTAACAGAGTCTTCACAGGATACAATGGCCGATGTGCAATGAAACACTTTCATTCAAAGCGCTGGGCGGGAAGAAGAGGGCGACAGGGTTGCCTTCTTCCGGACGATCGGTGACGTCAAAATCGAGGGGCACGCCCTGGAATCTTTCTCGAACGATTTTACAAAAAACTATTCGGTAAAAAAGTTTCATTCTTGCATTGCTTATGGGGTTCATAAGTCAGGTCGACGGTGATGTCCCATCATTTCGTTAATGGTCATAGTTATTTACGAAGAAGCAAGACATTGCACGAAATTTAAAAAAAAAATAGAGTGCAAAGTAGGGGTCGCTATCATTTTGCATTTGGTGCATGTTACAATAGTACATAATATGTTGCTGCGTATGAAATTTATTAGACATGTTGAATTTTTCTTTAGACTTGGGTGCCAACCTCGAGAAAATTGATCTGATGTAGCAGACTTATTTACCAGCCACAGTAAAATGTCCACAACATTCCTAATATTCCATAAACGATTGGAGATATCATAAACGAGATTTTGGCAAATGATAGCACGCAGGAGAGTATTTTGTCATATGATTATTATGCAAAACTTCATCATCTACTGTGTTACTTCACTAGTTGCAGACTTTTTCGATGAAAAAGTGTAATTTTAAAGGGCCATCGATACCTGGTGAAACAAGAAATGCTGTGGGGTTTGGAAAAACATAAGTGAAGTTACCACACATTTATTTTGTACCAAGAATGTGCTTTTTCGAAAGCCACTGACCTTCATTTTCTACAGTTCCTCTCTCAATAAACCATAGTGATGCTACCCTGCGGAAACTCCTCTCTGTTTTGGCAAAGAAGTAAATTTTAACATGGCAAGAAGACAAAAGTCTCATGACGGTTCTCTGAAAGTTACAAATGTTTGACAAGCCGGGCCAAAATCAGTCATTGCATTTTCAGTGGAATAATTTTTAGATAGTAACCAGAGCAGAAGAGGCAGATCTTTTTGAACGGTCACCTTGCAAGTGTGGGCGTGGAGGAATTCCACTTAATATTTACAAAAAATGTGAGCATGGCTTCACTTCAGAATGGCACCTCCACTGCCCACCGGTACCGGCCTCACGACGCGCCCCCTAGCGGCTACGGTATTCTGCGTGGCCCCTACCTGTGTCAACTTGAAAGGCCCCACAGATGTCAAAAACTTTGTAATAAAGAAATAAAAGTAAATTTCAGCATATGATGGCCTAATAATTCCTTAAATACCTATAGGGGTATCAATGAGAAAAACACTTTGCAATAAATAGAGGAAGAATAAGTACACTACGTACTGACCGTTACATGCCACAGTATTTTGAATCCAGACATTGTGATTAATGGGCGTTTACATGTGAAAAGATGTGCGGCTTCCTTCCCCCACCGTTCCATCTCCTTTGGATCTGTCATTAATAATATTTACATTGCTCTTCTTCTTCTCACGGTACTCTAAACTAATTTCTTCTGCCTTGTCTGTAGCTTCTTTTAAATTTTCTCTCATTCCCTTTTTTTTCTCAGTGTTGAAGCCATAATCAATACATGTTAACGAATATTATATATCGGAAACTAGCCTGTCAAACATTTTGGAAATAAAACATCTAAATGCATTACACAAACTGTTTATCCAGTGTCCTCGTATTTCACACTGTTTGCATTCCAGCAACTTTATTTATCGTATAATTGTTACTTTTCACTGCAATAAATGAAAGTCCCTCCAAAACTACTTCTATCGAGCCGTAAATCACGGGCGTGCCATGTCGGAAAGCGCACCCTCTCGTTATTCGACCACAGCTGTTCTTCCTTTGTGGACACGCTATACAGGGTGTTACAAAAAGGTACGGCCAAACTTTCAGGAAACATTCCTCACACACAAATAAAGAAAAGATGTTATGTGTACATGTGTCCGGAAACGCTTAATTTCCATGTTAGAGCTCATTTTAGTTTCGTCAGTATGTACTGTACTTCCTAGATTCACCGCCAGTTGGCCCAATTGAAGGAAGGTAATGTTGACTTCGGTGCTTGTGTTGACATGCGACTCATTGCTCTACAGTACTAGCGCCAAGCACATCAGTACGTAGCATCAACAGGTCAGTGTTCATCACGAACGTGGTTTTCCAGTCAGTGCAATGTTTACAAATGCGGAGTTGGCAGATGCCCATTTGATGTATGGATTAGCACGGGGCAATAGCCGTGGCGCGGTACGTTTGTATCGAGACAGATTTCCAGAACGAAGGTGTCCCGACAGGAAGGCGTTCGAAGCAATTGGTCGGCGTCTTAGGGAGCACGGAACATTCCAGCCTATGACTCGCGACTGGGGACGACCTAGAACGACGACACCTGCAATGGACGAGGCAATTCTTCGTGCAGTTCACGATAACCCTATTGTCAGCGTCAGGTAACGTTGACCACGTCACTGTATGGAGAGTGCTACGGGAGAACCAGTTGTTTCCGTACCATGTACAGCGTGTGCAGGCACTATCAGCAGCTGATTGGCCTCCACGGGTACACTTCTGCGAATGGTTCATCCAACAATGTGTCAATCCTCATTTCAGTGCAAATGTCTTCTTTACGGATGAGGCTTCATTCCAACGTGATCAAATTGTATATTTTCACAATCAACATGTGTGGGCTGACGAGAATCCGCACGCAATTGTGCAATCACGTCATCAACACAGATTTTCTGTGAACGTTTGGGCAGGCATTGTTGGTGATGTCTTGATTGGGCCCCATGTTCTTGCACCTACTCTCAATGGAGCACGTTATCATGATTTCATACGGGATACTCTACCTGTGCTGCTAGAACATGTGCCTTTACAAGTACGACACAACATGTGGTTCATGCTCCTGCACATTTCAGTCGAAGTGTTCGTACGCTTCTCAACAACAGATTCGGTGACCGATGGATTGGTAGAGGCGGACCAATTCCATGGCCTCCATGCTCTCCTGACCTCATCCCTCTTGACTTTCATTTATAGGGGCATTTGAAAGCTCTTGTCTACGCAACCCCGGTACCAAATGTAGAGACTCTTCGTGCTCGTATTGTGGACGGCTGTGATACAATACGCCATTCTCCAGGGCTGCATCAGCGCATCTACATCTACATCTACATCTACATCTACATCTGCATGACTACTCTTCAATTCACATTTAAGTGCTTGGCAGAGGGTTCGTCGAACCCAATCATACTATCTCTCTACCATTCCACTCCCGAACAGCGCGCGGGAAAAACGAACACCTAAACCTTTCTATTCGAGCTCTGATTTCTCTTATTTTATTTTGATGAACATTCCTACCTATGTAGGTTGGGCTCAACAAAATTTTTTCGCATTCGGAAGAGAAAGTTGGTGACTGAAATTTCGTAAATAGATCTCGCCGCGACGAAAAACGTCTTTGCTGTAATGACTTCCATCCCAATTCGCGTATCATATCTGCCACACTCTCTCCCCTACTACGTGATAATACAAAACGAGCTGCCCTTTTTTGCACCCTTTCGATGTCCTCCGTCAATCCCACCTGGTAAGGATCCCACACCGCGCAGCAATATTCTAACAGAGGACGAACGAGTGTAGTGTAAGCTGTCTCTTTAGTGGACTTGTTGCATCTTCTAAGTGTCCTGCCAATGAAACGCAACCTTTGACTCGCCTTCCCCACAATATTATCTATGTGGTCTTTCCAACTGAAGTTGTTCGTAATTTTAACACCCAGGTACTTAGTTGAATTGACAGCGTCGAGGATTGTACTATTTATCGAGTAACCGAATTCCAACGGGATTCCATGCGACGGAGGGTGGACGCATGTATCCTCGCTAACGGAGGACATTTTGAACATTTCTTGTAACAAAATGTTTGAAGTCACGCTGGTACGTTCTGTTGCTGTGTGTTTCCATTCCATGATTAATGTGATTTGAAGAGAAGTAATAAAATGAGCTCTAACATGGAAAGTAAGCGTTTCTGGACACATGTCCACATAACATATGTTCTTTCTTCGTGTGTGAGGAATGTTTCCTGAAAGTTTGGCCGTACCTTTTTGTAACACCCTGTTTAGGCGCTGGCGATTTAGACATTTTTTTTCCCAACAAATAAAGCGTTTACGTGGAAGTCACTCGCCGTCCTGTGACCTTCCACTTTGTGCGGCAGAAGCGACCATCCAGGCGGTACTCAGCTACGCTCTGCTCAGGGAATGACTCAAAGTGAACGGATTTTAGTTCTGTACTCTAAGACTGACATAACTTAATTTTGGTTCCATAATTAATTCTGGAGTTACCACTCAAAATTTATTACACTGTAAATCTTTCACCTCTGTTTCACTGACTGGTATCCCACTCCCAGCCCAGCTACGGTTTTCAGGTGTGTTTACATAATATGTATGAATAAGTGTGGTATGAAAAAATTAGACGTCGTGGATGAATGACATTGTGAAAAAGATTGACTGAAAATTGACTGAAAATGCAAGCAGCGCCAAAATCCTTGAGGCCAGTCCTGCTTCGTGAAGTTATATTACTCTCATAATTTCTTCGTAAGACCATTGTTTCGGCATCTTGCACCGCGCAACTATGGGACAGTGTCTCTCAGAATACGAACACCGGTCCTATTGGCAACCTTCTGTGTCGCCGTGTAGGGGCACCCTATTCCCCAAGTAGCGATTCGCAATTCCTCCACTCCCTGGCAGCTGCGCGCCAGATTAGGAGAAACACTCTGAGACAAGTGAGTTTTTCCCGAGAAGGCAGCTCGTGAGCAAGTCGCCGAGTTTCACGGTCAGGCGGACGCAAAACACAAAAATCCTTTAACCTTCGACTGGACGCCGTTTTCCAGTGTGCTGCGGCCATTGTGGTGATTTGAGTAGGGTTGTATTGAGGCTGACAGAGATACAGATCGAACATTATATATTCATTGGGGCACCGATACAATATTTGTGTACTGTCTACATATTCCAGTCTAACCAGGACAAATGGTGAAGAGCTGTGCAGCGTTTTATTGTACAAATAAATTCCAGAAAGGGACTAATGTTACCTTTCGCAATTACGTGAATATATTTAGACTTTTGTACACTTGGCTGATAAATATCTATAACATGGTAATAATATAATGATTACGCATTTATTTGAAGGTTTCCTGTTTCAGAGTCACAGCTGTTACATCTACCTCTACATGGTTACTCTGCAATTCACGCTCAAGTGCCTGGCAGAGGGTTCATCGAACCATTTTCATACTACTTCTCTACTATTCCACTCTCGAATGGCGCATGGGAAAAAAATGGTCTAACGCTCTCACAAAGCAAGGTTTCCGACCGACAGAAAACTATTTTCTATGCTGTGAACGTTTCGAAGAGAGCACTTTCCTTGCGAGGTACGTAAATTGCAGAAGGCGGGGAGGATAACGCTGTTCCATCTATCTTTCGTTTTCCGAACGTAAATTATTTTTGTAATCCATATTTTATTTTCATTACAGAACTTTTGAGGAGACTGAGATGCAAGCAACGAGTTAGCAGGGCTTTTTTTCAGTATAAAATACAACTGGCTGTTTACAGTCAATTGATTTCACAACTTTCCTCGACAGATCTTCGTTGTTGAGCTTTCTTTCGTCCACATATTTTTTGGGACAGGTATAAATTTTTAGCCAACTACAGCTAATCGCCGTCTGCTAAAGAGATGCAACGTAGTAGTCAGGCAATAACTATTTATTTCCTAAAGCTCGAACACCAATCAACTGAAAAATCTAAGTGAATACAAAGAATACTAATAAAAATCATAGAGTAAAGCAGATTGTCGGTGCGCTCGTCGCCACAGAATAATGTTGCATTTCATTGTGCACTCACAGATGTTCTTTTGGCGACTCCCACAAATTCTGTACCAGAAGATAAAACTATGTAGGTATGTCATCATCACCTCACTGTCTCAGAAAGATGCAAAATACTCGGTACAATATTATTCATAGCCTGCTAAGTGAAATAATGTACTTGAAAAGTAAACGTAATAAGTTCAATAGCTGGTTAAGTTTTTGCTTCGTAGCTCTGCAAAAAAGTGTATTGCGTGTGTGTTAAAATATGCTATATTATTGCGTCTGTAAATACTCAGGTTCGAATCCTGCCTCGGGCATGGGTGTGTGTGATGTCCTTAGGTTAGTTACGTTTAAGTAGTTCTAAGTTCTAGGGGACTTATGAGTCCCATAGTGCTCAGAGCCATTTGAACCATTTGAACCATTTTGTAAATACTCAGCAGCGCGCCTTTTGAATCACTGGCGATGTGCGCAGAGGCGGCCGCGGGTGGCTATTTTTCAATAACGGCGTTGAACGTATACAGAAGTTAGTAACTAATATAACCAACTCAGAAACGCAAATGAATAGAATACACACAAATCACAGCACACTGTGCTGCTACTGCTAGTGCTACACGGGATTCTCTGAACTGCAGTTGCAGCGGTCTTCCGGAAAATGCCACTTGCTTGCGATATTCATTTTAGAGACAGACTTTTACCGGCAAATCTGTTTATTGTCTTCAGTCTACATTTACTCTTTGGTATCGTCTGTGGAAATGCTACGATTTTCGACAGTTCAAACGACAGTCAGAGAAGCATTCTGTTGAGAAAATTTTTCGTGATAGTGCATATCTCTCTGCTCACATAATTTCAGTTCCATAGTTGGTATTGCTGACGTTAACACAACAGAAAACAGTTAATCCAGCTCTTGATTACTGATGTAGGCTGTAGCCAGGACCTGTAAATTAACAAGAACTCAAGAACTGACAAAGAGTATAAGGAAAGATGGACTTAAACATGAGTTGATAGATACGATGGGTTTTGCAGAAATATATGGTCAACATGTCGCATTCATGCCGGCCTGATTGACCGAGCGGTTCTAGGCGCTACAGTCTGGAACCGCGCGACCGCTACGGTCGCAGGTTCGAATGCCGGCACGGTAGCTCAGCGTGTTTGGTCAGCGAGCCGGTTGGCCTCCGTAATAAAAAACTGAGCGGAAGAATCAACCACCGAACTTGAACAGGATGTCTTGCGACGTCCGCAACGCCTAAACACAACGATCAACAACGAACAAAACGAAAAAAAAAAATGAAAAAACAAATCCTGCCTCGGGAATGGATGTGTGTGATCCCCTTAGGTTAGTTAGGTTTAAGTAATTCTAAGTTCTAGGGGACTGATGACCTCAGAAGTTAAGTCCCATAGTGCTCAGAGCCATTTGAACCATAATCATTCTAACACATTTTTTGGTCGCATTCATTTCCTTGTTACAAGTACAGTTCCCGTTACAGGAAACGAGTTAATGTAACTCTGTCCTCGATAGCAGTATTAGGAAACGGTGCGATAGGTTTGGGTCTTTTTTCACCGACCCAAAGAGGTTTATGGTGTATGGGAAAAGATGGCTTACACCGTAATAGGTTACCAGTAGGCTCCAAGAACTTCATAAAATGCTCTGGACGTGTGTAAAATAAAAAAAAGATAAGCGAAAGCATACTTCTGATGGGATACAGAAAAAACGGACTTAAAAGAGAAAGTGTGAATATCAAAGAATCCACCAAATCATAGTCAACAACGTATATGGTCCACTGATGCACTGTAATATTAATGCCTTAACAGCCGGACTGCCCTATCTTAAATATTATAAAATATAGTGAGTTAATTTTTTTCTTACAGAATGTGTAGATACCAGAACAATCTGCATAAAGTATATTGGTTATAGGATGGCATCGAAGGCTCTCGCTTGTCAGAATGCTGCAGCTGCTGTACAGGACGACCGAAAATCTGCGTTTAGTGCAGCAGTGCAGTACGCTGTGATTTGCGCGGATTCTGTTCTTCTGCGTTTTGCCATTGGCTACTCATTCCGTTTTTGGTATAGTATTAACAGAGTTAATGGAAAGTAACCACTACTCGGCGTGTCTGCGCATTTCGTGGCCACTGGTTCAAAAGGCGCGCTGTGGAAATGCCAGTATAAGCGTAAACTCACGCATTCGCACAACTCGTACGTATCCATAGCTATGGCATAAATAACAGAAGTAGCAAGCTTCTGTGAAAGCACTACATAGAGACGTTTATGTCCAAACACACGTTAAGTAATTTATTTGAGAATTGAGACGCTTCAGACTTCGCCACACTACTACTGTTAGCTAGTTGATGTTGGTAGCAATCATAAACAAAACACAGTCGACACGAAATGTTCCGATTCGTACCAACACGATGAGTTATTCAGTGTGGGGGAAAGTCGCACTTATTTCCGTAATAAAGCGCAAGTCAACTTTGGAAGAAAAAAGAGGTAATTGAAATAATTAATTATAAGGGTAATATTATGTAAAATAATGGCGTGAAAGACGTATTGATATAGCCGTAATCGATTACCAGGATAATTACGATAATCGATTAATAGCGCATCCCTTACCAACCGCTGGAACTTCAATTAAATTCGTTATCAGTTCACAGACTACAGAATTGAGAAATACGTGTGTAGATTCGAGCTCTGTGAATCTGAGAAGTAATCCTGCTTTGGCGTAAAATTTGTGAAAGAGCTGAACTTCGGAGCATTCGCGATGGAAATGGTTAGTTTTATTGTGAAAACAACATGTTTGGTCTGTGTGATCTAATATTACGCAGTGTGCTACAGATGCCGGGCGAACTTTGCTACTGTTTACATCGGGTAGATTATGGTTTACAATAAATTGCAGTAGGTTCATACGAGACTTACTTCGGAGTAGTTCATATGTGTCTACATCTACACACATACACCGTAAGCAATCGTGTGTGTCGAAGGGTACGTCGAAGCACTATTAGTCATTTCCTTTCTTGTTCGACTCGCAAATAGAGCGAGGGAAAAATGATTGTCTTTTATGCCTCTGTATGAGACGTAATTTGTCATATCTTTGTGGCCCTTACTCGAAATTTATGTTGGCAGCAGTATGATTGCTCCGCAGTCAGCTACAAATGTCGGTTTTCTAAATTTTCTCAGTAGCGTTCCTCGCAAAGAACGTCGTATACCCTTCAGTGATTGCCATTTGAATTCCCGAAGCATCTCCGTTATACTTAGGTGTTGTTCGAACATACTGGCAACAAATGTAGCAGCCTGCCTTGAGTTGCTTCGATGCCTTCCTTTAATTCGACATGGAGCGGATTCCGAGAACTAAAGCAGTACTAAAGAATGAATCGTACTAGTGCCCCATATGCGCAATCCTTCACACATGGACCTCACTTTCCTAAAATTCTCCCAATAAAACTAAGTCACCCATTCACTTTCCCCATCACAATCATCACGAGCTCGCACCTTTTCATATCATTTTGGTGTATTTTTCCCAGATATTTACACATGACCCTGCCAAACAGAACGCTACTTGCACTTAGTCATAACATACTGTTCTAGGTATTCAATTATAAACTGGGACACAGCAAGTAAGACTTAATGACTTTCCAAATTTATGTGTTGCCTTCAACAGACTTTGTACCATACTTTGTTTTTTAACTTATAAATAAATAAAAAACTTTTTTATTTTAAATTCAGTGCATTAGTATTTGTAAAATGACTCTTAGTGTTCATTAAAAAATGACGATCATTCCACTTGGGACCTGTGGAATGGTACATTAGCTTATTTGTTTTAGTTGTAAATATTTGTCATGTATTGTTGTTTTTCTGACATGTTCCACATCCTGGAGGACCTCCTCACTACTGATCAATTGGAATGAAAGTAAATCTAATCTAATCTAATCTTGCATTGATCATATTGAACAGCTAAAGATCCACATGGAATGCTCCTTTTTGCCAGAGTTGTGTATTAACGTGTACCACATGCAGATTTGAATTTACTCTGTTTGTAGTTTTCATTGTGTTTCTTTAGCCTGTGTTCAGATGGTGCCATATGATTTTTCTAAGATTCTTGCAGTCCTGGAAATACACGAGCAAAGCAGTGTTAGCATCTTGATCTGTCAACAAGAGTGTCTAGTTTTTCTGTCATTAATGATCTTCCTGTCTCTCTTCTGGATTCTAAAAACGCTAAGAGCATCTGATGGATTACCCCACAATACCACACCATGTTTTACATGAGCCACAGATTGAGCTTAGAATGCACTTACCAGGCAATAATTCCCCTAGCTTTTGCTTTTCGTAGGAAGTTTTGTGTGAAACATGTGTTGCATATGAAATTTAACATGATTTGATATTTATTTAAAAAAAAAAAAAAAAAAAGCTGCCAGCATTGAACAGCATTAAACTGCTATTAGGGAACTTCTACAAGTATCTTACAAAAGTGGACCTTTATGAGCTAACTATAGCAAGGTACCTTGTATTGACATGATTCTTTAAAGGTCAAATATTTAAGGTTCAAATGGCTCTGAGCACTATGGGACTTAACATCTATGGTCATCAGTCCCCTAGAACTTTTAGAACTCTCTCTCTCTCTCTCTACACACACACACACACACACACACACACACACACACACACACACACACACACACACACACACACAAATGCAACTCGCACACAGATGACCACAGTAGCCACAGACTGGGATGAAAATTTTATATTCATGCATGGATGTTCAGGTGATGCCACCATCACCAAGTTGGGTTTCCATTTATTTTACTTAACAGGACATACTTGTTTATGTTGCTAACTGATCTTATAAAGAAAAATCACCTCATAAAGAATATGTAAACTTCACTTGGCAGAGAATGTTAGTTGTGTTCTTACACTATCACATTTGTTGGCATCGCCAACTTAAAATCAGTTCAATTCTGAACCTAATGAAAACCTCAGGCTATACTATAGCACAGCCTGACACTATGTTTTACTATAGCTCAATCTGTCACTATAATCTTCATCCACTAAATAGTATATATGTTAAAGAGTAAACAGCAGTAAAGGCCTAAAAAATCCATCCCTTTTGTTATTGCAACTCTTGTGCATAGGATGAGTTTGTTGCTGTTTGTAAGCGGTTGGAATTGTCCAGAAAGCTGCTGCAAATGAGTATGTGGGGATAACTATCAAAGAGATACCAGAGGTACTTAAAGTACTGTTCTCTCCCATAGATAGCGTCTCCTCTCCAAGAAATACAATACTTACCTCTCACTACACAATGACTCGACTTGCTGTTGAGTCTGTGGCAGGTGTAGGCCTTTGTACACAGGAGGCAGGTATGGGGACACAATCATGGTACTACACCTGTACCCCTTACAATGTAATTTGAAACTGAGCTACTTTGACAAATTTCACCTGTTAGGCAGGCTGCTGTCAGGGAAAAACATGTTCATATGGGGCGCAGTCTGTTATCCTTGATAGTTTGAATGTACTTCAAATAATGCTGCACCTTAGGGAAGCAGCAGCAGGTGTTGTGAAAGAGGGGGCGGGTTTCATTAAACATGTTGAGGAGGCTGTTCTAAAGGAATTGAGGGAATAGGTGCAGCCAGCTGCAGAAAGTTGTGTATGTTGCAGTAAAGTTCCAATGGTTAACAGTGCAACAAGAATAACAAAATACTCCAAGACAGCTATTGATCAGGCATTAACAGATTTAGGCAAAGAAAACTGTGAGGTGGTAGTTGCAGAGCTAGGATTATCTGATCACTCAGGTCAAATCATTAATATAAAAGTGGCTCCAGAAGAAACAAAGAAAATGCATATTTACAGACAATTTTTTTCTAAACAAAGTAGATATGAGTTTGCCAAACAGATAGCAGGACAAACATGGGACTCAGTATACTCAGAGGTAGATGAAAATGAAAAATTCAAAAATTTCATGGCATTGCTTAAATTAAATTTTGAAGAAACATTTCCTAAAGTGTTATGTCCATTATCAACAGCAGGAAAAAACGAGTGGGCCACAAAAGGCATCAAAAAATCGTCTGAAACACTAAAGTACCTGAGCTCCATTAAACACAGCCAAACTAATCCTGCTTTCTCACTGTTTTATAAAAGATATAGGAAAACATAAAGGAAAAGAGAGCTCATAACTCCAAACTGGTGCTCTCTGCTGAAAACAAAAATAAGGCAGTATGGAAGATTGTAAAGCAGGAAACTAGTACCAGGAAAATGAATCTGTCAAACTTGAAAATCAAAGAGGAAGGGGCTCTAATAAAAGACCCAATATATTTGGCAAATTATATAAATGATTATTTTAGTAGCATAGGTATAAAATTACGGAAAATTTTCTAACAGCCCCTCAGGTCAAAAGGCCAAATAATGGTGTGTCACACTCAATGGTGTTATTCCCTACAACACAAGAAGAAGTCTACAAAGCAGTCAGCAAACTGAAAAACAAAAACTCAGCTGGTCTGGATGAAGTCCCCATTTTCCTAATTAAGACTGTATCAAGAGCCTACTTCCACCTTTAGTTGATATTATAAATCAACCTTTCAAGCAGGGCTCCTTTCCAGACTATTTAAAAAATGCTAAATTACTACCTCTCTTCAAAAAAGGTGATGCAGGAAAAATTGAAAATTATAGGCCAATTTCTCTACTCTCATGCTTTGCAAAAATATTAGAAACTATTATGAAAGATAGGCTAATGAATTATTTAAATAAATACAACTTACTGTCTGTTGACCAGTTTGGATTTAGATCAGGGAAAAGCACAGAATCAGCAACAGCACACCTCACAAAACACGTTCTAGAAGCATTCGATAAAGGGAACTACACAACAGGTATATTTCTTGATTTAACTAAAGCGTTTGATACAGTAGACCACAACATATTTTTAAATAAGTTAAAGTGGTTCCAGTCATATCTAAAAAATAGAAGACAGATGACCGAAATCTCACATATTTCAAGTTGCTCAAACTATATTGTAATATATCTAAAAACAAAGATGATGTGACTTACCAAACGAAAGTGCTGGCACATCGATAGACACACAAACAAACACAAACATACACACAAAATTCTAGTTTTCGCAACCAACGGTTGCCTCGTCAGGAAAGAGGGAAGGAGAGGGAAAGACGAAAGGATTTGGGTTTTAAGGGAGAGGGTAAGGAGTCATTCCAGTCCCGGGAGCGGAAAGACTTACCTTAGGGGGAAAAAAGGACGGGTATACACTCGCGCACACACACACACATATCCATCCACACATATACAGACACAAGCAGACATATACAGAGGCAAAGAGTTTTTTCCCCCTAAGGTAAGTCTTTCCGCTCCCGGGATTGGAATGACTCCTTACCCTCTCCCTTAAAACCCAAATCCTTTTGTCTTTCCCTCTCCTTCCCTCTTTCCTGACGAGGCAACCATTGGTTGCGAAAGCTAGAATTTTGTGTGTGTTTGTGTGTCTATCTACGTGCCAGCGCTTTCGTTTGGTAAGTCACATCATCTTTGTTTTTAGATATACAGGGCTATTACAAATGATTGAAGCAATTTCATAAATTCACTGTAGCTCCATTCATTGACATATGGTCATGACACACTACAGATATGTAGAAAAAATCATAAAGTTTTGTTCGGCTGAAGCCGCATTTCAGGTTTCTGCCGCCACAGTGCTCGAGAGCGCAGCAAGACAAAATGGCGACAGGAGCCGAGAAAGCGTATGTTGTGCTTGAAATGCACTCACATCAGTCAGTCGTAACAGTGCAACGACACTTCAGGACGAAGTTCAACAAAGATCCACCAACTGCTAACTCCATTTGGCGATGGTATGCGCAGTTTAAAGCTTCTGGATGCCTCTGTAAGGGGAAATCAACGGGTTGGCCTGCAGTGAGCGAAGAAACGGTTGAACGCGTGCGGGCAAGTTTCACGCGTAGCCCGCCGAAGTCGACGAATAAAGCAAGCAGGGAGCTAAACGTACCACAGCCGACGGTTTGGAAAATCTTACGGAAAAGGCTAAAGCAGAAGCCTTACCGTTTACAATTGCTACAAGCCCTGACACCCGATGACAAAGTCAAACGCTTTGAATTTTCGGCGCGGTTGCAACAGCTCATGGAAGAGGATGCGTTCAGTGCGAAACTTGTCTTCAGTGATGAAGCAACATTTTTTCTTAATGGTGAAGTGAACAGACACAATGTGTGAATCTGGGCGGTAGAGAATCCTCACGCATTCGTGCAGCAAATTCGCAATTCACCAAAAGTTAACGTGTTTTGTGCAATCTCACGGTATAATGTTTACGGTCCCTTTTTCTTCTGCGAAAAAAACGTTACAGGACACATGTATCTGGACGTGCTGGAAAATTGGCTCATGCCACAACTGGAGACCGACAGTGCCAACTTCATCTATCAACAGGATGGTGCTCCACCGCACTTCCATCATGATGTTTGGCATTTCTTAAACAGGATATTGGGAAACCGATGGATCGGTCGTGGTGCAGATCATGATCAGCAATTCATGTCATGGCCTCCACGCTCTCCCGACTTAACCCCATGTGATTTCTTTCTGTGGGGTTATGTGAAAGATTCAGTGTTTAAACCTCCTCTACCAAGAAACGTGCCAGAACTGCGAGCTCGCATCAACGATGCTTTTGAACTCATTGATGGGGACATGCTGCGCCGAGTGTGGGAGGAACTTGATTATCGGCTTGATGTCTGCCGAATCACTAAAGGGGCACATATCGAACATTTGTGAATGCCTAAAAAAACTTTTTGAGCTTTTGTATGTGGGTGCAAAGCATTGTGAAAATATCTCAAATAATAAAGTTATTGTAGAGCTATGAAATCGCTTCAATCATTTGTAATAACCCTGTATTTTTTCCCATGTGGAATGTTTCATTCTATTATAAACTATATTGTAAAGTATATTTCAGACACAAATTATGTAAATATAGGTGTCCCACAGGGTAGTGTCCTTGGCCCAATACTATTCCTCATTTACATAAATGACTTCCCACAGAGCATCAAGCATGGACAAACAATACTGTTTGCAGATGACTGAAATGTTCTAATCAGTGACAAATAACCAGATGCACTGAAAGAAAAAGTCTGCAAAAAACCACACTATAACAACTTTAAGTTAAACGATGAAACTATAGAATGTGTCGACAACACAAAATTTCTTGGTATGCATGTTGACAGTCAGTTAAAGTGGGAAGAACATTAAAATACTTACTAACAGAATCGCTACTGCATACTATGCTCTTAGAATTCTGACTGCAGTGTGTGATACTACATGTGTTAGATCTGTATATTTTTCTTATATCCACTCTGTTATTACCTATGGAATAATATTTTGGGGAGTCAACTGTAAAAATATTCAAATAGTTTTCAAATTACAGAAAAGAGCAATTCGTATAATAACCAAGAGTGGCAGTAGGGCTCACTGCCTTGAACATTTGCAAAAGCTGGAAATCCTAACTGTCCCCTGTGAATACATTCTTCAAATTATTATGTATGTAAAAAAGAAAAAAAAAATGACTGCTATGTTAAAAATTCTTTAGTACACAGCTATGAAACTAGAAACCAATACAATCTGCACCTAGAGAGGAAAAATAAAGTTAAAACTCAGCAGAGCTTGTTGTACAATGCTGTTAAATTATGTAATAAATTACCCCAAAATATAAAAGATATTGACACAATTGGAAAGTTCAAAACAGAACTAAAAAAATTTTTATTAAATAAAAGTTATTGCACAGTAATGGACTATCTGAATTAAAACACGTAGTGTAATTAAAGTAGCCTGCATTGTAATACACAAGGAAAAAATTGTAATATGAAATCCAGAATTGTTCAGTACTACAAGAAAATTACATAAAGATCTAAAACTAATGTAAGATACCTTAAAAATGTGTGTAAATATTAATTTTATGTGTATAAATTGTAGGTATATTGTATTGTATGTGATTTTGCTGACGAAATCCACACAATGTAAATTGTTACATGGATTAATAAAGAAATCAATCTTCTGGGATGCGAGTTCAGTCTTGGAGTTAATTGCAGAGAAGGTGGAGAAGATCAGGGTTGCTCATGGAGTTTCACTGAAGGTGAACCTGCATCATTGTCCTCATACCCCTTTGATTCCTAGTTGAGTAGAAATTTTAAACTAGAGGCTTTGAAGGGTCTGTTATAATTTAGGCTATGACTTTATGGGCTGTAGGCCCTGTAAATAATCATACATGATTGTCAAATTCACACTTATCTAAACCCACATTTGACAATAAGCCTGTAGACATACCGACAAAGTGTGTCAGTTTAACCTCAAACGCTGTTTGTATATGCTGTATTTTGAGACTAGTGGGAATGGCTACAAATGTTGATACGGCATTTCTAACATTGACTCTGGCACTAAAAGATGCTGGTCCAGGGAATGGTTTAAAATAAGAAGAGTCTGAACCTTTCTGCAGAAACTGTTAATAACTTGTTTAGAGTTTCTTTGTGCTCAAACTGTAAAAAAAGATATGATTATGCAAAAAAATTATTTTCTCTTCTTAGTTCTCTTGTGACAGTTCATTAAAATACCAGAATGTGGTAAAATGTAGGCTACATCATCCATGGAAGAAAAGGAGAACTTTTGTGTATTAATTTTATTACACTCCCTGCTGCATTTTGTGTGCAGAATATTGATTTTCTTCTTAACATCTTCCTGCATAATATACTGCTGGAGACTGTGCTACACCTCTACCATTTTGCTAATTGCCATTGCTATTTTGTTTTTATCCTTCGTTGTAGGTTCTGTATTTGTGGAAACGGTGGTATCAATTGTAATAAAACCTTTTCATCAAACATTTGTGGTTAAACATCAACACAGTGCCTGCCATCTTCTCAAATTTTCCGTCAGTCGAGATTTCTGTGATGCGTGCTGTGTTTGACAAACATGTCAAGCAGCACTGTACACAGTCAAATATTTGGCAAACATAGTAAAATTTGATGAATTGTTTGATCATGTACAGGGGCCTTTAAGCCATAGGGTTAAGAACAGTAGGGTCCACCTAAACAGGAAAGCTATGCTCTAGACAACAGAGGCAGCTACCCGGGTAGATGCACAAAAGAATTCTTTCAGTTAGGCGACTCAGCTTGTAGTCCAGATAATGAGAGCTGAAGGAGGCCACAAAGTATTCAAGGAAGACCCAAACCTATGGTCCCCACATATGAAATGATTAAAATCCTAATGTCAAAGCATTCGCAAATCATGTAGTTTCAAACAGTTAAGAAATAAAGAAAGTGGAACTTGCATAATGCCAGGTACAGAAAAGTGGCCAAAACCCAGAATTGGCAGCAACGAGATGGGATAAGTAATACCGAAAGGATAGGCTTATGGGAAACAAAAATGAAGCATATGTTGCAGCAGACAAAAAACTAAGTACACTGTGATCTATGATAGAAATTGAAGGTCCATGCAAGGCTGTTTAGGTAAGACTCAGTATAAAGGGTGAGCATGAAGTTGTAACTGTTTCTTTCTACCGGACGTCTGACTCACTACCAGATGCAAAACAAAATTTTAGAGAAAACCTCAGCCAGCTGGCATATACATTACCCAATCATACTGCCATCATCAAAGGAGACTAGTCGTCTAACAATTGATTGAGATAATTCAGTTTTGTAAGTGGTGGGCCAGTAAAGACTCCCAAGAAATGCTATGAAATGCCCTCTATGATAACCAACTACAACATATAGTTTAGAATGGCAGTGGAGTGTCATATAGAACTATTCTCAACTAATAGATGTAACTACTTTGACGATGTTCACATTGACAGGGATATCAATTAGCAGGAGGTAGTAGTAGTGACAATGACGACAGAAGTGCAAAGTCGAATTGAAACACACAGAAAGGTTTACATATTTAGTAAACTGGATAGGGATGAAGTAGTATTATATCTGATGGAAGAACATATAACATTTACATCTGAGTAGGAGTGCTTAAAGGAACTGTGAATCAAATTTAGAGGAATAGTTCACTAAACACTAGATGGGTATGTATCTAGTAGAACAGTTCATGATGGGAAGGTCCCTACACTTCTAGAGAAACAGTGATCATTTATTCATTCATTCATTCCCAGTCATTCATTCATTGTGTTCTGTCAATCCCCTCGTGAAGAGAGCCTGCAAGGATGTGGGACAAGTCAAATTATCCACTAACTGGCAGAGGCAGCAACAGGTGGATGCTTGTGTAGAGTTTACTAACAACAAATTGTGAAAAGCAATGGTCTACTCAAACTGACAATTACAGTAATTGCTTCTAGATTACATGGTACATACACTGACAATTTTTCAAAAATTTACATATATTTACAAAAATATTTTACTTCTAAATGTTCACCAGTTTATATCTGTGCCACTTCCTGTTAAAGTTTAGAGAATTGCAGATAGATTTCAGACACTTTAGATTCAGCATTTAACTAGATTGATGTAGTTGTCATTGGTGATGAAATAGTATTGCTATCTGGTCTTGTATATTTCTGATGCTTTTTGTTCACAAACCAAGTCATGGACATTCAATTTATTCATTATCATTACTTAATTTCAGTGTATAGTTAAATGTACTACAAGGAACTTAATTCAGGATCAGATAATTTTAGTTTATTTGTCAGTGAGTTAGAGGTAATGGAGACCACAGATTGAATAGCAGAAGCTGGTTACTAAAAAAAGAAATGTTCTGTAGTTAACAGTCGTCCAATCTGCAATGGCAATATTTTTCAAAATTAAAAATCGTGACCAATTTTGCATCAATTGAAGACACATCCTCAGGTGATATCCTTTTTTGACAAGTCACAATGAAAAGCTAACTGCCTTGGAGCCACTTCCCATCATCCACATCAGGTTATAAACTTGTATTGTGCCAAAAGTGGTAGATCATAGTTAAAATGAAGGGGATAGCAGAATCATGACTGAGCAGCAGCAACAGCAGGCAAGGCAGTAGTGACTGCTCTAGGTTCCCCCTTTCCCTTTCCCACCTGTGGCACTGTCCTGGTATCCCCTTCATTTCAACTATGGACTATCACTTTTAGCACTGTGAGTTTGATTTGATGTGAATAATGGGGAGTGGCTCTAAGGCAGTTAGCTTTCTGCTATGAATTGTTAAAAAAGAATCTCTCGCACCTGAAGATGCATCTTCGATTGACACGAAACTGGTCACGACTTTTACTAAAAGTATTGTGCAGCCAGTGCAGATCATGTCATTCAAAATGTGGAGATTTGGCTGCAGTTGCTCACAATTTAAAATAACACACTTTGTGAAAATGGCTTCATACTGTTGTATGAAATTGGTGCTGGGCACTGAACTTCAAATACTATAAATATGAAGAAAATGGAAGAGGTTAGAGGAGTCTGTAAGTTAACCTTGTTGTATGTAAATAGTGGGTCTGCACCACACTTTTGAGAGAGCTATTGGCAGAACTGCAGCCCACCACAGTCGTATTGTGGCCTTAGTGTCTGCATGCACTGAAGATGGTATGGATACAGAAATTGTTCACGAATTGCTGCTCAGACAAGAATATGCTTCATACTGTCCACAAATTTTTTTATTCTGGTATTAGGATATTCGCCCCCTAAGTATAGCACAAGATCCTCAGTTTTGGGGGTCCAAATTGAATTCCTGTCTATCGTTTGGGTTGCTAGGGAACTTGTGACCGTAGAGCAATGGCAGTGTTCCATTCACTGAACAATAGCAGAAAGTCATATCCACCTTTATCACTTGAGTAAAATTAGGCTTCTATTCCATACAAGTGGTGAAAAATAGAAACAAAATGGATGTAATCATTCGCATTTGTACATACAAACAGCACAATAACAGTGAACACTGAAGTGACATAATGTGTTTAAATAAGAAGACAGTGTGATACATACGCAGAGTCATGAATAATTTACTGTACTGACACAGCTGAGACTACTGCACAGCAGGACTTGGACCCCACAGCACGCTGACTGACTACTTGGTTCTGAAACAGTGTCAGTAGTACAGTTGTACCAACAGGCAAAAAATGTGACTCAATTGGTTCAATGGGTGGAGCACCAAGCAATGACTGTGTTCATATCCACAAATGCCTTTCAGCTCTTTTTGTGCACATCTGTTCAGATATCAGAAAGCATGCTTTTCAGCATCCACATTTATGGAAAATTGTTTCTGGACTCGATGAGTGCTACCACTTGTCAATATATTAGGCACTTTTCCTTATTGGTCTGTAAATATCAGTCATATCAATGTATGAACACAGTTTAATGATAACGGTAAAATGATAGTAATAAATGCTACTACTGATGCATTAAAAACTGTGTAGTTTCTCTGAATCTACCCCTTTCTGTCTTGTGGAATTGTATTGTGAGGTGATAACTGACAGACAAATATACTAAGAGACATATGAAAATTGTTGAAGAATTAAAGCCAGGAACACGAATATGTTTATTAGTTTTAATACTATCACTGTTTATGTTGTTTAAGTTTTGTAAACAGTAATGTGAGTAAAGAAAGACTCTTTCATATGGTCAGTAGAAGGCTGACTTTGATAGCAAGTAGATTATGTATTGAGATAGCAGTAATTTATAATTTACTGCCAAATGAATTGAAATAACTGTCTGAGAGAACTTTCAAAAATGGCTAGAGTGAAATACCCTTGTAACATGGAACTGACATATAGTGACAAACTTCCTTAAATGTAAATAAATATCGTACACAGATGTAGTTCAGATCTTTCCCTCTTCAGTCCAGATATCTTACACTCGTAAAACTAAGAACTTACTTGCCAGGCTGCGGACCACTTCAGTACTAGCGACTGTACAGGCTATAAGCGTGCCTAAAATTTTCAAAGTCGATTTTCTCAAAAGCAGTTCCTGTTTACACATGTTCAAGTCCTAGTCCTACACAACCTGTTAGTATGAATCAAATCGCTGAATCAAACTCCTGCAGCAATGCAACTACTCTCAGAAATATTCAAAGATCTGACCTCTGCACTGGAATATGTTCACTGAAAGCAATCCATTACCCCAATCTCCAACAGGCTCCTAGCAGCTTCTGGTGATAATATGGTCAAAAATCAAAAGGGAAAGAGTCGCACAAAAACAACAGACTTCAGTTTCCAGAGAAATGAGCGTAATTTATTGGCTTTAATGGAAACCTCACCAAATCTGTCTTACACACTAAACGTCCAACAAGCTACTTCATTCCAGAACTTAATATGAGGCCTCTTCCTATTGAGTGCCTGCAAATTTGCTAAACTACAACATACACTTAGAAAAGTGGAATGGTTCAACCCAAAATCCATGACCATGCAGAGGCATACACTTTCAGAATCTTTCAATTTTCCATACTGCAAGAAATAACTTGGTTCATCTCAAAGTATAACCCACCTATGACTCCTCCAAATACACCACAGAAATACAGCCCCATCCCAGAGAGCGAGAGACTTCTATACCCCAAGAGGGCTTCTAGCTAATTTCTTGGCTTTCTTTGCAAGCTCCAAACTACTCCCCAAAATTATTTAACATTAGGCATGTCAGCCAGTAAGAATTAGGAGCAGAATATCGGCATTTTCATTGACCATTTCCTGCTCCCACTTACTGTGCTTCTGTAGGCTGCCACTTCCTGTCAGGATACTTACAAGCTTTTCTGCAAAGGCCATTGTGGGCTAGATGCTGAGTCAGCCTTCTGTGCTCACACCACTATCAATTTGGGAGGTTTAGGGAAAGTCGGCCCTTCAACTCCAGGCTGAAGACAGCCTCCTTTCCTCAGAAATGGACCCTGTCACGGTAGTCACAGGAAGTACACAGGTGCGGCCAGGGAGTTGTGTTACATTTTGTGCATAAAAAACAAAATACCTTTACATAAAGCCTTTTTGAGTTTCACATTATAATTCCTGACCCTGTTAGATATTGGAAGAAAAATTGTTGTTTATTAAGCTTAAATATGGGCAAATTAGGTACCAGCACTGAATGTTGTATTAGTGGTATAACAGAGCTTCCAATTAAAGTTGCACCGTTGGCTCTGATAGTTCTCAACCGGAGCTTTTACTGAAAGTTCGGACTTTGAACTTGAAACACGAAAAATAAAATCCTCGAGTAGTGACCGATGCAGTTCCAACTCTATACCCCAATTGGTAGAGGATCATTGCCACCTTCAAAGCTTGCTCAGGCCATCGTAGAGCAATGACTGCTGCTGTTCACAAATCACCTCGGATGTGTGTGCTGCAAAGAGGACTAGTGGAATTTCTTGACAACTTTCTGTAACATGAGGTAACTTTGGAAAAATCATTAGTAAGAAATACAAACTGACACATTGAACCCCAAATCAAAAGAAATTGACAAGTTGATTTGTGAAGGTATGATCCTTCAAGATCTCCCATTTAATCTCAGATTTCAATGCCTAATACAGTTTGTTACAAGGCCAGTTTATTTTTACAGTCTGTTGTGTGATATAAATGCCTAATGAATCATTTCACTTGTTTATAACGATTGTATCCAGATCACAGTGTTCACGAAAGTGATGAGTCAAATTCTTTTAGCCAAATGTAATCAGTCAGGAGTGAGTATAAAGAAATTCTCAAACTCTAGCCTTAAACCCTTGATAACTGTTTCTGTTTGTATAAACATATTATGAGTAATAAGAGCATAAAATGTTATTGGGGGTTTGATGCTGATGCCATCTAGGAAACCTTTATTGTGTAATTTGTGACTTGGCTGACCAATGACCACTCACAAATTGTGAATGCCCAGATGTAAAGATGATCATTATATATGATTGAAACTAGATATGAATATAATAGAGGGAAACATTCCACGTGGGAAACATATATTTAAAAAGAAAGATGATGAGACTTACCCAACAAAAGCGCTGGCAGGTCAATAGACACACAAATAAACACAAACATACACACAAAACTCTAGCTTTCGCAACCAACGGTTGCCTCGTCAGGAAAGAGGGAAGGAGAAGGAAAGACAAAAGGATATGGGTTTTAAGGGAGAGGGTAAGGAGTCATTCCAATCCCGGGAGCGGAAAGACTTACCTTAGGGGGAAAAAAGGACAGGTATACACTCGCACACACACACATATCCATCCATACATACAAGACACAAGCAGACAAATGTCTGCTTGTGTCTTGTATGTATGGATGGATATGTGTGTGTGTGCGAGTGTATACCTGTCCTTTTTTCCCCCTAAGGTAAGTCTTTCCGCTCCCGGGATTGGAATGACTCCTTACCCTCTCCCTTAAAACCCATATCCTTTTGTCTTTCCTTCTCCTTCCCTCTTTCCTGACGAGGCAACCGTTGGTTGCGAAAGCTAGAGTTTTGTGTGTATGTTTGTGTTTATTTGTGTGTCTATTGACCTGCCAGCGCTTTTGTTGGGTAAGTCTCATCATCTTTCTTTTTAAATATATGAAACTAGATATGAATAGATTAATACTACTGAGATTGTAAAAGTAAACTTTTGCCAAAATAAACTGTTGCAATATTTCTTGAGACAATGTGCTTTAGCAGTTTGTTATGCCAAACTGTCAGTCGGGCAGAAGATTAACATCTGCAGAGTGACAGGTTAATGTTTATCTTTTTCTTCGTTTTCCTCAAAGTATATTTATTAAATTTTGTACATTTATTTCTGTTCAATCTTAGGTTTTTGTAAGGACGAATTCATTCAGTCTGTAACACAATAGTTGCTCACTGAAGAGCCAGCTGCATAGCTCATTAATGCATCTGGGCCTATTGGTGACACATAAGGAAGGTAGCAAATTACATATATGGGATTCTGTCTGCTTTTATAGTTTACTACCTCAGTTAGTCTTTCTAGTATGGTTAGGACGTGTGTATGCTGTGTGCAGATGCAGGAGGAACTGGCTACAGTTTACAAACAGCTGAACGCGCTCTTCGCTAAGGTTAGTCACCTTCAGGCTGTTGCCTCCAGGTGTGGTGGTGACGGAGAATCTGTCGTATCATATGGACACCTCAAGTGTTGCGCCCACGGGCTGTGCTTCCAAGGCACATCATAGGGTACCCAACACAGTGGATCCAACCTCTCACAGATCGAGTGGCAGGTGGCAATGCGTTTGCATCACTTGAGGCGGAGGGCCAATTTGTAGACTGGCTGCCTGGCTTCGCCCATTCACCCTGTGAGTGGACAAATGGCTGCTCCTTCAGCAGAGTCATAGTTGGTGCTTAGGGGGAGGGGTTTACTAATTATATAAAGCTCAATGTTAGGTGTGATATGGAGCACTTTTGGCAGATAGCATTCGGGGCTGGAAAGAAAGACAATCTGTGCTCAGTATGTCTGTGAGAGGGCCTTGTCTGAGATGTATCTGTTGTATCATATGGACACCTCAGGTGTTACGTCCACGGGCTCTGCTTCCAAGGCACCTCATAGGATACCCGACACAGTGGATCCAACCTCTCACAGATCGAGTGGCGGGTGGCAATGCGTTTGCGCCTGTGGCTATCGAGTGTGCACCCTGCAGTGTGTTGTCTTCAAGCTGTGGCTCGTGCTGACATCAATGACACCTGACGCATGGGTTCTGAGGCCATCCTCAGTTCGTACAGATGGCTGGCGGAGGTGGTGAAGAATGCTGGCCTCGCAGGTGGGGTGCAATCAGAGCTCGAAATTTGTGGCATTGTTCCCAGAGATGATTGGGGTCCTTTAGCTTGGAGCCAAGTGCAGGGTCTCAGTCAAAGGCTTCGTCGACTCCGTGAGGTCTACACTGCAAGTTTCTACATCTGCATTATTGGGTGGGGATTTGTATGGCTCCTCCTGATTGGTCAGAAGTGCACCACACAAAGGAAGCAGCTACTCAGGTAGCAGAGTACTTGTGGAGTGCACATGATGGTTTTTTAGGGTAGGCAGTAGCTAGAGGTGCTCTGATCAACATTCACCAGTTGATACACAGCAAGGGAAGGCAGACAGCATTCAGAGTAAAGACACTTCAACTTTCAAAGTTTTATTATTAAACTGCAGAATTATTTGTAATAAAGTTCTTGAATTTACTGTCCTGCAGGAAAGTTCTTGCACTAAAATTATTCTTGGGACTAAAAACTGACTGAAACCCGAAGTGGGAAGCTTCGAGATACTTAGCGAGTCATGGAATGTATATCGGAAAGACGGATTAGAGGCCATAGGAGGTGGAGTGTTCATTGCACTTGGCAAAAATATTGTCATATAGAGGAAGGTGTAAGTAGATGAATGATGAATACTAACTTCACTTAACATAGGTTTATTCAGCACTTGCACATACAAGAGAGCAGAGCAAACTGCCTCCAGCCAGAACACATACGATATATATACAGCTACAGAACATTCCAGTACAATGATTCTTCCCATTTGTGGATACTTCTAGAATGTACTCGAACCGAATACAGCAATTAAAATTTTACAGTTCAGGTGAGTTTTGAACTCGCAGCCCTCCATGCAACAATCCAGTATCATAACCACTATACGACGCTGTTCTCTGAAGGAGGGAACAATGTCGCAGAAGAAGCTGAGTAGCGCAGTCAGATAATCAGTGCAAACAATAATCCATTTATTTCCACTAGCAGACATTGGAAATCATCTAAGGAGGTCAATCCCAACACGCTGGAAAGGCATTTCGGCCGGTGGAATAGGTATGTCGGCCAGGTGGTTTCTCAGGAACTGCCTTTCTCCTCTGGCACTCTCGACAGTGCAACACATAGTGATGGACACTCCTAAATAAATCTGGCCAGAAAAATCTCTTGTGTATCCTATCATATGTCTTAATAACAATAATTTTCAGTTCAAACATTATAAACATTCTTGAGATTGAGAACCTTATGTCTATGATCAGTGTGGTTTTAGAAAGCATCACTCCTGCAAAACTCAGCTTGTCCTTTTCTCACGTAATATACTGAGGACTATGGATGAAGAGCAATGGGTCGAGTCCATATTTCTAGATTTTCAGAAAGCATTTACCTTAGTGCTCCATTGCAGGCTGTCAACAAAGGTATGAGCATATATAGTGAGTTCAGATATGTGAGTGGCTTGAAGACCTCGTAAGTAATAGACCCAGTACATTGTCCTTGATGGCAACTGTTCATCAGAGATGAGGGTATCATTAGGAGGACCCAAGGGAAGTGTGATAGGACTGCTGTTGATCTCTATATACATAAATGATTTGATGGACAGGATGAGTAGCAATCTGTGGTTGTTTGCTGGTGATGTTGTGGTATATAAGGTGTCGAAGATGAGTGACTGCAGGAAGATATAAGATGACTTAGACAAAATGTCTAGTTAGTATGTTGAATGGCAGCTGTCTCCAAATGTTGAAAATGTTGATTAATGAGGATGAGTAGGGAGAACAAACGTATAATGTTTGTAGTGTCATGCTTGACACAGTCAAGTCATTTAAATATCTGGGTGTAAAGTTGCAAAGTGATATGGAATGGAATGAGCATCTGAGAACTGTGGTAGTTTAATATTTTTTTTGTGGTATTCAAAAAATTTAAAAACCTCTCTCACACCGGCCTGATTTCGCTTCACTGATCAGGATAGTACAAACATGCGTATGTTAAGGGAATTTTCATTCACAAAGCAGGCTTATCACAATCACACAGTTCAATACTGTTCTATCCTGATTAAATTGAGCTTAACTTAAATTCCACAAGGCAGTGAAGCAATTTCGAAGTCTCGGTGCGACGAAAATTGTCAGTCGATCTCCTGAAAACATTTGTAATAATTATTAACTTTCGGTGATCACATGGGGAAGACCAGAGATCTGCTGGTAAGACTGTGTTAGCCTACTTATTTGAAGTAACTGGATATCTTGAGCATACAAAATGGCAGGTTTGTCCAGTGTAAATCAGACGTTCCCCACTGATCCCGTGCAACACAGCGTAGTAAGCAGACACTGTCAATAATAATCAGTTAAATAATACGCGAACACACTTACTTTTGTTTAGTTCATGTATTAAATTCCTTCTCATACAGAATCTCATCAAGATGGCGACTAGCTCAACAATACATACATATACATGTTCCTTCTTTCACGGCTAATCGGCAAGATCTCTTCATTCTTTTCATAAGAGAAATCATAGGTAGCAGAGAATCTATTCCATGCAGTAAATGGACGCTCCAAGGAATAATAGGGCTTGAAACTACTTTGCATTGATAATCATAGTATATTAAAGTTTAGGAATCGGTAAGATAAGAAGAGATATTTCGAGATATGTACTGAGTTATATAATTTATAACATTTCTGAAAATATCGTGGAGAGACCGCTGCAAGAGACATTATAGTAGGGAAGGCAAATGGTGGACTTCAATTTATTGGGAGAATTTTATGAAAATGGTTCTTCTGTGAAGGAGACCACATATAGGACGCTGGTGCAACCTGTTCTTGAGTATTGCTCCAGTGTTTGGGATCAGTACGAGGTTGGATTGAAGGAGGACATTGAAGCAGTTCAGAGGCAGGCTGCTAGGTTTGTTACCGGTAGATTCGAACAACTCCTAAGTGATACGGAGATGCTTCGGGAACTCAAATGGGAATTCCTGGAGGGAAGGTGATGTTCTCTTCGAGGAACACTACTGAGACAATTTAGAGAACTGGCATTTGAATCTGACTGCCAAATGATCCTACTGCCAACACACATGTATGTAAGGACCGAGAAAATACTAGAAATTAGGGTTCATATGGAGGCGTACAGACTGTTGTTCCTCCTTCACTCTATTTGTGAGTGGAAGAGGGGAGGGAATGACTAGTAGCAGCACATGGTGCCCTCTGCCATGCACCATACAGTCACTTGGAGTATCGATGTAGAGTAGAAATGGGCACCATTTCTTGTTATTTTCAGTATGTGTATTTGCATTGTATCTTGTAATCGTTAATCATATGATTAATTTATGATATAACATTTTTTTTTTAAATTGTAAACAGATAATTTGTGCAAGTCTTCTTTTTTCCAGAAACTTTAATTGTGTGATTGTTACCTCTTAATTTAGCTCCAATTAAACCACCTCTCTTGCATCCGTAGTATGTATAGTTTTAGGAAGATAATGTTGACTTATTTGAAGTTGATTATGGATAATAAAAGATTGGCATTACTGGTTTGAATATTTTCAACTTTTCCAGATAATTGTTGTTATCTATCATAAGTGTAAGCGGGGTTTAAAAATAGTATAATTGTGATGTAAAATACTGTTGTATGTGGTCTCGTGTGACTCTTACAAAAAGGGTGTGAAGAGCTACCTGTAGTGATGCTGTAAATTTCCGGTCATAGTGATGGCATATGTTTCGGTACTAGAGTGGTGTGCAAGTAAAAAGGCAGCTGCACAATGCTGTCTTTGTAGCGAGAGATGGAGAATGCAGTTCTGCATGTTGGAACTGGACTGCCTTGTTGTTGCCAGCCACTTTAATTTGGATGGGTTCATCAATAAACAAAATTGGTGCATTTGGGGGACTGAGAATTCATATTTCACGATAGAGAAGTCTTTCACCCTCAACAAGTGATGTGCAATGTCCAGTCACGGAATAATCTGTGCGATTGTCCTCGATGGCACGATGACTACCGAACGGTACGTGAAGGTTCAAGATGTGGTTCAGGGAAGACGGAGCTCGACTCCATCGAAGCAGGAGTGTGTTTGATGTTCTGGAGGAGCACTTTGGTGACCGCATTCCGGCGTTGGGCACCCAGAGCCCACTGGCATGGGCCTCAATTGGCTGCCATATTCTCCAAGCCTGAGCACACATGACTCATTTTTGTGGGGCTATATTAAAGACAAGTGTACGGCAATTATCCCAAAATCATTGCTGAGCTGAAAACAGCCATTCAGGAGGTCATCGACAGCATCGATGTTCCGACACATCAGTCGACCGTGCAAAATGTCGCTATTCGTCTGCGCCACATCGTCGCCAATGATGGCAGGTGTATCAAACGTGTCGTAACCAAAATCTGAATATCTCTAGTGACATTTACATGTTGCATAAAGTGTGTGCAAACTGTAGTTTGCAATTATTTAATTTTAATTTTTTCGTATGGATCAATAATTGTCATTCTGTACACTCTATGTAGAGAAAGAGGGATAATACTTTGCAGCATCACCAGTGCGGTCTGTGCCACACCGCACACTCTAGATGTTGCCTACTGTGGCAACTGTGCCATGTTCCTGCTTCTGACTCCCCCTAGGAAAATATATATGCTCAGAAAGCTGTTCTTGTTGTCTTGTTTGCTTAATGCCACCCATAATGAAGTACCTCCACCTTACTAAACTAACACAAAAATCTGCACTAAATGTTTGTGTGTCCCTTGAAGCATACACTAGAGGTGGACTTGGTAAAATTACATTGAGGTGACGAAAGTCACGGAATAGCGATGTGCACGTATACAGATGGTTGTAATATCATGTGCACAAGGTATAAAAGGGCAGTGCATTGGCAGAGCTATCACGGCTACACGACTGAAATTAACAGACATCGAACGCAGTATGGTAGTTGTAGCTAGAGGCGTAGTACATTCCATTTTGGAAATTCTTAGGGATTTCAATATTCTGAGATCCATCACAACGAGAGTGCCATGAATACCAAATTTCAGGCATTATCTCTTATACAGACAATGTAGTGGCAAACGGCCTTCAATTAATGATCTAGAGCAGTGGCGTTTGTGTAGTGCTCTCAGTGCTAACAGACAAGTAACACTACTTGAAATAATTGCAAGTATCGATGTGGGACATGTGACGAATGTATCCGTTAGGCCAGTGTTGTGAAATTTAGCAATAATTGGCTAAGGCAGCGGACGACTGACGCAAGTGGCATTCTCACTGCACGACATCATCTGCAGTACCTCTCTTGGGCTCGTGACCACATCTGTTGGACCCTAGACAACTGGAAAACTGTGATATGGTCAGATGAGTCCTGATTTCAGTTATTTGAGCTGACGGTGGGGACTGAGTATGGCGCAGACCCCACAAAGCCGTGGGCCCAGTTTGTCAAAAGGCACTGTGCAAGCTGGTGGTGGCTCCATAAAGGTGCGGGCTGTGTTTACGTGGAATTGACTGGGTCCTCTGATCCAACTGAACTTATCATTGACTATAAAAAGTTATGTTCGGCTACTCGGAGACCATTTTCAGCCATTTGTGGACTTAAAGTTCCTGCGCTAGCAACACTTTCGGTATTATGGACACCTATGGAGGCAGCATGACTCAATATTTCTGCAGGGCTCTTCCAGTGACTAGTTGAGTCCAGTCCAGTGACTACGCTGGGCAAAAGGAGGCCCAACATGACAGTAGGTATCCCACGACTTTTGTCACCTTAGTGTATGGTACTGGCTGGAGTGGCACGTGGTTCACTGTGGTTTGCCACTGTGCATCGACTCATCACCTACCTTATTATTTGCACACTAATAGAACACTGCCCGAAGATGAAAAATTCTTCCAGGTATCAAAATACGGAATGTGGAAGGGATCGGCTCATCCTACCAGTACTGGGAGTCAGCTTCATCCCATTACATAATGCAACAGAACACTGACAACATTCCTTATTTGTCTGTATTAGTTTTCAGAATGTGTGTTCTGGTGACAGACTGGTCAATTGTGTAACCTGAGATCTATCTTAGGATCAAATGTGACAGTTCAGTTGAGATTTGGTGAAGCTAGCTGATATGCAGATACAGTGACACACTGCTCTGGTATAAGGTAGGTTGAAAGATGATGGTTGCGAGTTGGGAGAGCAGTTTCAAATTCTTGATTAATTCCTCTCCAACACAGTGTTTCTCCTCAGAGTGCCAACTCGGTAGGGGATGAAAGAGAACTTACACGCAGTTTCAGAAAAGCGTGTCACAAGTTGATGCTTGTTGCTGTGTTCAGAGGACTGCAAGAGAGGGAACACTGGGATTGAGTTCAGATCAGGCACAAGTATTCCTCCAATCACAGTGTCTCAATACAATGTGGTGGAACAGGAGGCAAAAATTCCAGTGGTGCCCCTGTGTGAGTGCCGCAGTCCTAAGTTTTTGTACAGCTGTGCTGTATCTCTGTAATATGACTTTTCCTGCAGACTGCATGTGATTTAAGTCCAGGTCATCAACTGGCAGCTTGCCAAGATGACACTGACTAAATCAACTACTGCACATTTCTCATATTGCAGGAGTTGTATGTATGTTTCTTAGGTGTAATGAATTACATACACAGAAATGAATGGAAGAATGAGGATGAACTCCATGAAGGTGCAATAATGTGAAATGACTTTACTTTAGCGTTGATGGTTTGAGAACAGCCGGACTGTTTTTGTAAATATCGCTGAAGAAAAAACTGCAACCTGCCACAGTTGTTGAATGAATGATTTATTTTTCTGTAACTGCTTTAACGTCTGGGCTCATCATTGTATGACAGTGAGAATTTATTGCACAAATTCCACATTTTGTCCTTTGTTGGCTGTGCAGCAATATTGTTGTTCTTGATGTTCACTTTGATGTGCCTTAGAATCATTTTTTTTGTTATATGCTTTTTGTTAATCACAGTTCCTAGTTACAGAGAAATAAATCATTCATTCAAGAAGTGTGGCAGGTTGCAGTGATGTAGACATGAGCTAATACTAATGAAAGTGGTAGAGAGATGTTGCCAAACCTGCAATGTGATGCACTGATTTCATCCCCATCAAACAGTTTACTTAAGTTCAGGACATTTGATTCATTTTGTGTCTCTCCCTATGTCTGTGTGTATCTTGGTCCTTGTGACAAGCAGAAATCATAGGTCTGAGTCGTAATCTGACACAGACTTCCAGTTGCCATGAAGTAATTATTTGTATTATGTGGACTGGTCTTTATTTGTGATTTGTTTATTCTGCATTGCAATTGTAATAACTCATTTCCTTTCATTCAGGTGGAGACTGATCCACTTGTATCTGTGAAGCAAGAGATCGAGTATGTATGCGTTAAGCAAGAATCTCTGGTAAGTACTAGAGTTATATGTAGGCTTTCATTGGATAATTTGCACCTATTTTCAGGCGTATGCCAGTTCATTTCTTTCAGCATTTCCATGACACTCTCTCACTGGTTAAACAGATCTGTGACCATTTGCTCTACTTGTAACTGTCAATATCCTCTGATAGTCCTATTTGGTCTGGGTCCCACACACATGAACGATGTTCTAGGATGTGTTACACAAATGTTTTTGTGCAATATCCTTTGTAGACTTATTGCATTCTTCTAGTATTCTAGCATTGGATCACAGTCTGGCACCTATTTTACTTAAGACTGGACCTATGTGATCATTCCATTTCATATCCCTACATTGTGACACCCAGGTATTTGTAAGCAATGACCCATTCCAACTGTGACTCATTCAGTGGTGGATACAGATAAACCTCAAGGAGGGGGCACTGAAGATATCTTGAGCTACCTTTACTTTTACCATAATAAAAAAATAATAAATTCGCATGCAAAGTTTAAGAAAGTTTCATTTAAATTGATTGTACACATATGGAAGACAACGCCATGTTTTGATATAAAACATTTAAAATTGTGGTTCTCTTCCTTAAATGATGAATTCTATGCACCTAGTCTTCCTGGCAAATTGGTTGATTACATAGTCAATAGGACAATCGTGTCCGAGTAAGTGTTCAACAGAGCTAAGCCATAAGTTGATCCTCCTCCATTGTTGACCTCAGCCATGTCTTTGGATGCCGCAATGTTGAAAAACTTCTTTCTACTGTAGCAATAGATGCAGGTCGACAAGCAAATATTTTGTACAGTGTGTGCAAAGTAGGATAGTAAGATCTAGGACAAACAGACAGTGCTTGCCTTATGAAATAACGATGACGTGGATGCGCGTGCTACATAGGAAAGTAAAACTACTCAATAATTCAGTTCAGTTGAGTCAACTGACGAAAGAAACGAATGAATAGCATGCGGGCTGACTGGTGGGGGTGGCGCAGGTGGCAATGCGGGGCGGGGGGGGGGGGGGGGGGGCAAGGGGGGAATGCGCGCCCCGCGCACCCCCATATGTATCCGTGACTGGATTCATTTATGTTGTAGTTGTGGGATACTGCATGTTTCCATTTTGTGATAAGCACAATTTTATATTTCTGAACATTTCAGCAAGTTGTGAACCTTTACACTACTTTGAAATCATATCAAGATCTGACGGAATATTTGTTATAGGTAACTGCATCATCTGCAGAAAGTTTGACATTACTACCATCTATGGACTACTTTGATGCATGACTGTCAGGTTGTCATGTGTGAGAAACGTGTCGAGTTTCATGTGATCTAAGTTTTCAACATTACCATGGTTGGAAGTGAGGTGGTCATTCTGTTCAAGATATCTCATTAAGTTTGAGCTTGGCATATATTCTAAGGTTCTACACCAAATGAATGACAATGATACTGGACTGTGGTTTTCTGATCATTTCTACTATCCTCCTTGTAGACATGCTGTGATCTGTACTTTCTTCCAAACACTCACCACTGTTGGTTTAAGGTATCTATGATATATCTCAGCTGCAAATTCAGTATGGAATATGATAGGACCCCAGAGTGTTGTTAATCCTTTCAGACCTGAATTTTTTTCTGGAGGAAGGAAAATTTTTCTTTCTGTGCTAATGCTCTTAGGTGATTTTTTAATGATTTTAGATGCAAGATTTCTTCAAAAATATGTATCCGTTTTTGAAACATGCTTCGTACACTGACTTCATTTTGTGGACTAAAATAATTAATTACAAAATATTTTCTATTGTAGTAAATAGTGAAATGATCATTCAATAATTACCATGAAAAATAACAATAACAATATTCAATTATACAGTGGAATATAGCGAACCAACCACATCTGTGTATTCTTGTGATTACATGCTACGGTGCACTCTTACATTGACTAGCTGAGATTTTTGTTGTGATGCCCAACAGTTAGCAGCACTTGCACTTGACGAAAAAGTTGAACATTCACAAATGTGTACCTCAGGTTTCCATTGAAAAAAAAAAAAAAAAAAAATGCTTCTGTTGCAGCTAAACCACAGTAAAACTTAATGTACACAATTGTAGCCAGGGGATGTGAAAGGGTTAAATTGTAACAATTTCAGCTGTTTCTCAGTACCATTGATCTCTGCACTGGTGTGAGAATTACATTGGGACAATAATCCTGGATTTTTCTTTGTAAAGAAACATTTGAAAATGGAGTCCAATATTTCTGCATTTGTTTTTACCCTCAATTTTAGTTCATGTTTGTACATGTGTGTGGACACTGTTTTACAACCGACAACCTTTACGTGTGATCTGGATATTTTTTATTTTTTTTTGTTTTTATTTTTTTTTTAAATACTAGTCTGCCCCAATACTCACTGAAGGCTTCACACATTGATATATTGACAGCTAAACTCATTTAATTAAACATCTCTCTGTCTATAGCCTTACATTTTGTGTTACACCTATTATGCAGAAGTCTGTTTCTGTAGAAGTTGCTTTACAGCAGCTGTATGGTATGGCGGGTCCATTGGATTATGAACTGTTCTACTTAGTGCATATCATCTACCCAGTCCATGATCAACTATTATTTCAAACTTGAGCCACAGTTGTTCTGCATTCTCCAGTTAACATCTAACATTTCTAATTCTCCGAGAGGTCATAAGGGACGCATTATCTAGCTTGCTGAACGCAAATTCTTTCTGGTACTTGTATTACTTGGTACAACTGCTTAGTGGTTAGTGATGCAAGTTTCTATCAGGCCATCATCAAAGAGGCCAGGTCTGTTTGTTGCTGTTAGATCCAATATATTCTCATAAGTGGTCTTCTGTACTATCTGCTCTAGGTCCAGATAGTTTGCAGAGAAGGCATTTAATAATGTTTCACAGGACAAATTATTGCATCTGCCTCTCACAAAACTGTAATTACTCCAATTTATTGCGGAGTAAATAGTCTTCTCTGGTAATAACAGCATGGTTAGGGGACATATGTACTGTGAACTGGAGTATTATCAGAAGTTTTCAATTACATCTCAGGGTGAATCTGACGGTCAATATTCAGTCTTGCCCAAATGATCTCACCTGTAGCTTTAGTGTCTATCGTGGTGGATTTGAATTTCTTGCCTTCTGAGACAAATACACCACCTTCATTTCTCTCTAGCCTATCCTTATGATATGCACTTAAATTTTCCCCAAACATCTCACTGCTATCAGTTTTGAGTTTTAACCAGCTTTCTGCACCTAATATTATGTGACCTGCGCTATTTTTCAGAAGCACTTCAAACTGTGGAACTTTGTTGCCTCAACAATTAATCACTAGGATTTTAATACTCTTGCATGTAGGTGACATGTCCGTTGGCCTTACACCGATTCTTCTGGGTCTCTTACTGATATTGTTATCTATACTTGGAGAGTTGTCTAATCTGAAAAACACTTGTGTTCACCCCACAGTCAGCTATGTGGCTAGCAGACTCCATATACGAGGTATGTCCACAAAGTAAGTTCCGTTTGGTTATATAAAACAAATGTGTACAGATACAGAAAAAAGTATTTATTGTACAAAAATCTACAACTGTTAAACTACTTTTCTACATAGCTTCAGAAATTTTTTAGGCACTTGTCATGGTGTGGCACAGGTTTTATATGCCTTCTTCATAGAAGGCTGCCGCCTGTGTATTCAACTGTGTGGTAACGAGTACTTTCAGCTCGTCATCATCATTGAAGTGTTGACCACCGAGGACAGATTTAAGGTGTAAGAAGAGATGAAAGTCACTAGGAGTGAGGTCCGGGCTGTCCGGAGGATGTCCAAACTTGCCTCCAGTCCATCTGTAACCACAGAAGGGTGTCCATGTCATTCTTCATTGTGCACTTGATCACGTCCTTCATTGAACAGTCTGACCCATCTTCTAACCATTGAATCACTCATAGCATTTTGTCCGTAAACCTTGCAGATTTGCTGATGAATTTCCTTTGGTTTAACTTTTTTTGCAGTTAGAAAACGAATCACAGATCTGCTTTCACACATGGCGGCATTTCCAATTACGGTTGACATTATAAAGAAGCACTACAAAGAACACGTTGGTGGCAGTGATCTTAAAATGGTGTACATGTCTTCTCTTTGAGTCAGAGTAACTGCCGCGCATGCTCGGAACTGCGATCGTAGTGCTGCCGCAGACAGATATAGAAACGGAAGTTACTTTGTGGATGACCCTCATATAATGCACCCCTGATTAATACAGGAGGGCCCTACAATTATCAACCCTATGATGCAAGCCTTGGAAGTTGAAGCCTAACTTGTCACAGAATCTTCAAAGCTTCTTTTGAAGCCTATCTTTCAGCTCAGAACCAAGGACAACAATCAGTCCTGGGGCCATTGCTGCAAATTGTGAGATGTGCAGATTATGACGTTCATTAAAATTGTATGTGCAATGCTGGTCTTACCAACCTTCTCTGACTGTCACACAAGATCAAAGTGTGACTTTGGAGCCTAGACAACAGGTATAATTTGTTATGACATCTGCCATAGCCTGCAGTTGTTTGCATCCCATCCCCTCGATGGCTGCCAGAATAGTCTGTTTAGCATGTTGAATGAGGCCTCATTGCTACCATTTCTCTAAAGGATGTCATTATTTGCCATATGTTTGAACTCTGGAAGATTTATAGTCCCATGTCATTTTGCATTTCCTTCCTCTTTACTTCTGACACAGCAGGTTCCCACAAGGGGAAGTAAATCTCTCTAGTGTGTGTTCAGTTTCAGTGGAAGACAGCACCTCAAACTCTTCCGTTAATCCTTGTCTCCCTCCATACAAGGTGCCTAGTCCTACCATTGACACTCCACTCACACCCATTGATACTCTCAATTTTTAAATTTCATCATCAGTACTGGCACGTCTGAGCTACCAATTTAATCTTCATTCAAGAGGTATCTACTTTGTTTGGAACACTTGGCTTTGCAAATTACACATTTCAAAATTTGGCAAATGCACCAAATTTATTGATTTTTGCTACTTTCCACTATAATATTACATGAAAATGGAGTGAATGAGTAAAGCGCAAGTGAAAATGAAGTAGAATCATTTTGGTGTTCAACCTGTTAATATCAGAGTCATACTGTAGTTTTCAAATGATACAACTGAACTACAACTGTTTTTTCTTTTTTTGAAAACATTAAGTTTTGTTCATCTCCATATAGCAGTAACATCTAATGTAGTAGACACATGTTGCTGTTGAATTAGAAAGTGTTTTCTTTTGCATTTGTGTGACACTTTGTTTGTTGCCTAAAAACAATGTAGTGGTCACAAAGTAAAAGTATCTTTGGCGAGCATGCTCATACAGCTGCAGTTTGGCATTCAGTTAGAGCACAGATGATTGTTTTACCTTCATTTATTTAGTCATCCTGAAATCATCTCGCAATGCTACAGTATTTGTCATCATAATGCAATGAAAACAGAGCTTTAATATAGACACACATAGAATATGTAAGTATGTTGTTTGAGAATAGGGCAGGTTGTTGGCCAAGGCCTGTTGCTTGAAATGATTTAGGAGAACCACAGACAATCTAAATAAGTATGACCAGATAGAGCAGAATCCATCCTTGCACATTTGAGGTCAGTGTCTTACAACTGTACTGCCTCATTCATTTGACCTCTGTCGTACAATGCTACTTTGATCACAGCACTTTGCACTAGGTGGAATTATACTATGAAACATAGTTTCCCCCTGCGTCACTAGTCACGCTATAGACACCCATTGCTAACTCCAGGACTATGAACTTGCTCCATGTCCCTTGGACTCCCTTCAGTCTCCCCCCCCCCCCCACCCTCCCCCCTCCAGCCCCTCCCACCTCTGCCCCCCCAGGGGACTTGTGGTTCTTTTGAGAGTTCATGCGTGGCACACACAGGTCCCTTGAGCTATTGCAGCCCATTCTTCTTCCCGGGCTGCATTTTCTTCACTGTGCACCTCTCTCCCCATCCTCACTCCTTCCCCACTGCCTCCTCCTTCGCCTCTTGGTGTTGTGATTTAAGTTGACCTGGCTGTCCACCTGATACCCTGTATTCCTTGAGGTTTAGTTCCTCTTGCCCATTCTCTTTCATCCTTCTGGCATTTTGGTGCCCTTTGGGGTTTGACCTCCACTTCTAAATTTTCTATCTTTAGTGTGAGCCATTTTGGAAAGAACTCTCTCCCTAGAGTCTGTGGCACCAATTCCTCTCCCCCACTTTCTTCCCTTCTTCCTACCCAACCGTAGACCCCCTCCTCACTGCTAGGTCACCAGTACATGGGATGGGGCTGTTATATACTCAACTGGCTGAGTCTCCTGACAACACTGGGATCACACAACTGATACCTGAGCTGCTGCCTCCCTATGTATGCCAAGGAGGGGCTGCTTGTCATCCTGGAACATTGGAATTTCCAGACAGCCCTTACTGTGGCTGGGTGGCACCTGTGGGGAGAGCCCCTGATCAGAGTGGGTGGTTTTAGGACAGTTGCTTGGCGCACGAAGCATATTGAGCCGCAGACATCCGGCCATTCTCAAATGGCCATCCCTTTGCACAGTAAAGGATAATTGAACGCTGCTTCGTACGACATGGCAGCCTCCCCTTCCCTAGTTACACTCCAGCAGGAGGGCCAGGCTCGCTACCTGGTCTGTACTAGGCTGGACGGGGACTCAATCGCCGCCAGAAAACCGTAATTTTTTGTGGAGAATATTGAGGACAAGTTTGGTGAAATGGAGTGTCTGTCAGATGCGGTCGGGCCCCCTGGTAATGAAAGCTTCTTCTGCCACCCAATCTGCAGCTCTTTGTGCTTGGGATCATGTTGGCAATGTCCCAGTGTCTGTTACCCCTGGCACGTCTCTGAATACATTCCTGGCAGTGACTTATCATAGGGACCTTATCCCGCAAACTGATGAGGAACTCTGGGCTAATCTGGAGTGACACAGTGTTCATTTTGTTTGACGTGTGTAGAAGGGTGGTAAAGACAACTGCACCAATACTGGTGCCTATATTCTGGCTTTCGTGGGAGGTACCCTCCCAGAGAAAGTCGAGGTTATGTGCTACAGATGTGATGTGAAGCTAAATGTCCCTCCACCCGTAAGCTGCTTTCGATGCTTGTGTTTTGGATATGTGTCTTCCTGCTGTGCAGCATACTCTCTATGTGGTGACTGTGGACACCCACTCCGTGAGGGAAGCCCCGTGTTCTTCCACCTGTGTCTGTTTCACTTATCATGACAGCCACTCTCCTCATTCACCAGATAACTCAGCTAACAAGAGAGGAAAGAAGTTCCAAGATTACAAGTCCCTGAACCACCTGTCTTATGCTGAGGATCACCAGAAATATGGCTGACTCCACCCAGTGTCACTTTCTTCTAATTTTGCCTCTGTTACATCCTTTCTCCCTCCTACCTTTTCCTTACCCCAGCGCCATCCTCGTCTCCCCTATTATACCCCTATCATTCCCATGTCCTGTCTTGCGGGTGCTGCTCTCCTGGCTGAAGAAATGCCTCTTCTTCTTCAGCACCTGCTGGTGATCGGGCTCCACCTCAGGACCCTTCCACCCGCATCTCTCAGACCAGAAGCCTACTGCCACAACTTGGCCATGAGACATACCGCGTGTGCACTGCAAGGTCACCTGTTCTTTTTCGGTTCTCAATCTTGCGGAAGCCTGCTCACCCTCTGTGCCCTGCCCTCCTCAACCTCTGGAAGAGAAGAAGAACAGGTAGAAGAAGAAGAAACATAAATCCCAGGACAAGGCCCCCCCCCCCCCCCTTGTGGTGCCCTGGAGGTGCCATCTCCTCCCTCACAATATGAGTCTGACATCTTATTTATGGATGTTACCCAATCCTTGTGACGATTGCCTAGGTGATGTGATGCCCCCTCGTTTCTGTATGCCTAACCTGGATTCTCGCCACGCGCTAATCCTGTGGAATTGCAGTAGATATTATTGTTACCTACAAGAAATTCAGTGCCTTGTTTCCTCTTAATCTCCCTCTTACTCTCTGTTCTGTCTTGCTCTTCAAGAAACAAGCATCTGTGATGATGGATCTCCAATGTTTTGTGGTTATCAGGCATTCTGTCAGATCTGTGCTGGTCTCGGGATAGCATCTGGAGGGGTCTACACTTTGGTTTGCCCCGATGTCATTACTGACTGGATCCCCCTGTATACCAACCTGGAAGCAATAGTGGTTAGAGTACAAACAGCCGCAGCAATCACTGTTTGCAATGTCTACCTCTTTCCACGTAGGCAGTTTCCTGATGTTGAACTGTCTACCTTTATACATCACCTCCCACCCTGTATCTCCTCCTTGGGAACTTCAGTGCACACTACACCATATGCGGGAGTGCCTCTTTCATGGGCAGAAGTCTTCCAATTGACCAGCTTATTACAGACATTGATTTGTGTCTCCTCAATGACAGTTCCCCTACCCACTTCAGTGCCGTTTGTGGCACCTTCCTGGTGCCAGTCTCACAATCTCTTTCCACACTCTCGCGCCTTCCCTACATTGGTCACCCCATGATGATCCTTGTGACAGTGACCACTTCCGGTGATATTGTTCCCCCCCCCCCCCCCCCACATTGGGCATTCTGCAGAGCCAGCTGTCCCTTATATACTTCTGCTGTGCACTTAGACACCTGTCTCTCGGTTAGCATTGATAGGGTCATTCAAGACGACTCTGCTACTATTCTTCATGCTGATGGCGCTGCTATCCCTGTATCCACAGGTCCCTCTCATTGTTGACTGATGCTGTGATGGACCAAAGATGCAGCAGTCACTATCCGGGACCACCGACGGGTAGTGCAGCGATTTAAATGATACCCTTCGCAGACCAACCTTATCACTTTTAAGTGTCTCCATGCTACCTTATTAAGCAGAGTAAAATGGAATGTTGGGAGTGCTACGTTTCCTCCCTGTGAACGTATGCCTCTTCATTGCAGATTTAGTCTGAGCTCCGTAGCCCTCTGGGCCACAGTGACAATCAACTGTCCAGGGTGCTGTGTGGACTGGTCCGTTGGTCCTTGCAGAATACCTCGTGACAGCACCTGCATCCCCTTATTGTCCTGTTACCTTTCTCCGGCAGAAACACAAGAGTTGTACAGAGCCCCCTCTGTTTCCACCTCCACCAAGCTGAACCCTATAATGAACCCTTCACTGAATGGGAATTTTTGCAGGCTGTTACCTCTTCACATGCCACAGCCTCAGGCCTGCATTCATCCACAAGCAGATGATCCAACTCTTGGATGTTACCAAGAGGCAAAATCTCTTCAGGGTCTTCAACTGCATTTGGCTCTCAAGTGTCTTTCCCTCACAGTAGTGAGACAGTAAAGTTATCCCCATCCTTAAGCCCAGAAAGAACCTAATGTCTATTGACAGCTGCCGCCAGATTAGCCTGATGAACGTACTTCATAAAGTGCTAGAGAGGATGGTTAGCTTCCGATTATGGTGAGTGCTCGAATCTCAGGGTATTTCATTCCTGTATCATACTGGCTTTTGGGAAGAATGCTTTACAACTGACCATTTACTCAGATTGGAAACAGCAATCTGACAGGCTTTTACTAACCACCGACACCTTGTTGCAGTCTTCTTTGTCCTACATAAGGCATACGGCACAGCTTGGTGCCATCACATTTTAATTATCCTACATTACTGGGGCTCTCATGGCCCTGTTCCAATTTTTATCCACGAGTTTTTATTCCACCAGTCAACTCTTCCGGGTTAGAGTTGGGACTTACTCAACACCCCTCAGGTTCAGGAGAATGGTATCCTCATTGTTGTCACATTCTTTCTCATAGCCATCAGTGGGCTTGTAATCTCTGTTGGGCCTCTGGTTACTCCAGCATTTTTGGATCTGGTGCCGCAACTACTTGGTAGCATCTTGCTGGCTCCAGGGCACCACCTGCAGCTCGTGGTCTAGTTGCTAGCATTTTTACCTCTGGATCACAGGGTCCTGGGTTCAATTACTGGCCAGATTGGGGATTTTCTCCACCCAGGGACTGGGTGTTCATTTTGTCCTCATCATAATTCAGGAAGTGGCAAGTTGGAACAGGAAAGATTGCAAAATTGTACGGGTGCTGATGACCTCAATGTTGAGTGCTCCCACAAACCGACGTCATCATAATCGTGATGCAGGGCACCATCAGATGGGCCTCTGTGTGTCCTCTCCCATGGCTTCCAATTTTCTCCCTCCAAAACGTAGGTTATGCATTTCCCCATTGACCCACAGTACACTCCAATCCAGACCTTTATGTAGGCAACTAGTGCCTAGATGTTGTAGCACAGTCCCATTTCTTGGCCTTATTTTTGATAAGCTGACATGGCTGCCACATTTTCACCACCTGAAGGCTACATGCATGCGGAAACTTAATGATCTCCACCTTCTAGCTCACACATTGTGGGGTGCAGACCGTTCTACTTTTCTCCACCTTTACCATGCTCTGATTTTGTCTACACTAGATTATGGTAGTCAGTTTTATGGCTCAGTGGCTCCTTCCACTCTGAAGCTACTTGACCACGTTCATCATTGTGGGGTGCGTCTGTGGCTATTGGTACCTTTCGCACTAGTCGTGTTGATATTCTCCTCGCAGAAGCGGGGTTCCTGTCTCTACAAATATGGTGGAGCCAACTCCTGGTTACTTATGCAATCACCATTCACCGATTCCTTGACCAAACTGTGTTCTCTGTCCTCTTTTAAAACAGTGGCTTTGCCAGTTGGAATGCGTCTCACTTCCTCATGTCAGTATTTCCATTTCCACTCACTGGAATGTGCCCCATGCACCACAGATTAGGACCAATCTGTCCCAGGGTCGTAAGCTCTGTCGGCCCTGTGGTCTTCCGGCACCTTGTACTTTCCATCCTTGCAGAGTTCCAGCATGCTACCATCTTCTATGCTGATGGTCCTAAGACAGTAGATAATGTGGGATATGGTTTCATGTCTCACACTGGCTTGGAATGCCATTTACTGCTGGGATCATGTATTGAGTTCACAGCAGAGCTGCTGCCAATTTACAGGGTCCTGCATTTTGTTAGTCAGGTGTCCTTCCACAGCGTTTTAGTATGCACCGACTCAATGAGCAGCTCGTAGACAGATGCTACTCTCATCATCTTTTGGTCCCTGCTATCCGTGACCTGTCATCCATGACCTGCCATCCTGCCTGCTCAGTTATTTTGCTCTTGGTTCCAAGTCATGTGGACAATCCAAGGAATGAACTGGCTGACCATTTGGCTAAGGAGGCAGATACGTACCCACAATTCCCCTTCATGATTCCTGGTGCAGATACATTCATCGACATCGAATCTCTCTCTGCCCAAAAGTGAAATGACATCTGGTGCACTACTGTTCTCAGCTATAAACTCCGCACATTCGAGGAGACTACAGCAGTTTGATGCTCTTCTTTCCACTCCTCTCGAAAGGAGTCCACTGGTGTGCTGTCTGTGCGTTGCTCTTACCAGGCTCACCCATTGTTTTCTCTTGCATAATGGGCCACTCCACAATGTGTCTGTGGAACCAAACTGACAGTATCCCCCCTTTTTTTTAGCCTTTTGGATTCCTTGTTTTTCATATTAGCAGACGATTCATGGATGGCTGAACTGGTCCTCAGTTTCCTATGTGAAAGAATGTTAACTGATAATCATCTCTAAGTACTTTATTACACAATCATAGGTCTGTGCTTAATGCAACAACCTTTTCCCTCTTTATGCTGCAGTGCATACTTTTTATTTTCTTTGTGTTCATTTGGGAACCTAACACAAAGACTTACATTTGGTAGCCCCCATATGTACCCAAAAAAATTATTAATTGCAATTGGCATCTTTACCCCTGGAGCAAGGTGGTTGCGGTTGGAGCCTCTCTTCGTGTTTTCTTGGTCTGGGACTGATGACCACTCCCCTGTGCATATACTGCTCTTTCATCCCTCTGTTTTTACAGTTTTTAGATTTGGCCTATCCCTTTATGCCTTCTACTGTGTGGTTTAACTTCCTCATTTTATTGTTTGGCCTCTCTGACTGGATCTGTGCGCTTTTAGTAGGCCCCCTCTCTCCTGCAAGTAACTTTGGAATCATGAGATTGCTGGCCTCACCATTTAGTGTCATAACCCTAATCAATCCATCCATCAGTCAGTTAATGGTCAATCCATCCCTCGAATCTCTATGGGAACTGATCAGAGGTTCGTACACATGCTAATGTGCCCCCCTGAATCTCTCCATGTCCTCCCTTTAGTTCATATGGAAAACACAATCTAGCATCCCTCTGTTGTTGTTGTGGTCTTCAGTCCAGAGACTGGTTTGATGCAGCTCTCCATGCTACTCTATCCTGTGCAAGTTTCATCATCTCCCAGTACCTACTACAACCTACATCCTTCTGAATCTGTTTAGTTCATCCCTTGGTCTCCCTCTATGATTTTTACCCTCCACACTGCCCTCCAATACTAAATTTGTGATCCCTTGATGCCTCAGAATATGCCCTACCAACTGATCCCTTCTTCTAGTCAAGTTGTGCCACAAATTTCTCTTCTCTCCAATTCTATTCAATACCTCATTAGTTATGTGATCTACCCATCTAATCTTCAGCATTCTTCTGTAGCACCAGATTTTGAAACCTTCTATTCTCTTATTGTCCAAACTATTTATTGTCCATGTTTCACTTCCATACATGGCTACACTCCATACAAATACTTTCAGAAACGACGTCCTGACACTTAAATCTATACTCAGTGTTAACAAATTTCTCTTCTTCAGAAACGCCTTCCTTGCCATTGTTAGTCTACATTTTATATCCTCTCTACTTTGACCATCATTAGTTATTTTGCTCCCCAAATAGCATCTACTACTTTAAGCGTCTCATTTCCTAATCTAATTCCGGCAGCATCATCCGATTTAATTCGACTACATTCCATTATCATCGTTTTGCTTTTGTTGATGTTCATCTTATATCCTCCTTTGAAGACACTGTCCATTGCGTTCAGCTGCTCTTCCAAGTCCTTTGTTGTCTCTGACAGAATTACAGTGTGATCGGCGAACCTCAAAGTTTTTATTTCTTCTCCATGGATTTTAATACCTACTTGGTATTTTTCTTTTGTTTCCTTTACTGCTTACTCAATATACAGATTGAATAACATCGGTGATAGGCTACAACCCAGTCTCTCCCTTTTCCCAACCACTGCTTCCGTTTCGTGCCATCTGCTTTCTGTACAAATTGTAAATAACTTTCGCTTCCTGTATTTTACCCCTGCCACCTTCAGAATTTCAAAGATAGTTTTCCAGTCAACATTGTCAAAAGCTTTCTCTAAGTCTACAAATGCTAGAAACATATATGTTTGCCTTTCCTTAATCTATTTTCTAAGATAAGTCATAGGGTCAGTATTGCCTCATGTGTTCCAACATTCCTGCAGAATCCAAACTGATCTTCCCCGAGGTCGGCTTCGACCAGTTCACGAACCCGTGCCGACCACCGTTCATTGGCGATGAAGGCTGGAATTTGCGTGCCGGTACCGCAGTTGGATGTCTACAGAGTGTTGACAGGTGACCTTTTCAGATGAATCACATTTATACTCCATTGGATTGTCGGTTGTTGGTACTTACGGTGTGAAAAATCTGAGAATAAACACCCTGCAACAATCATCGGAAGGGTCCAGTGAGGAGAAGGGAGCATTGTGGCCCGGGGAATGTTTTTGTGATATTCTCTGTGTGATCTCGTCTTTCTGGAAACCACAGTAGATCGACACACGTGCGCACCTACCCTCGGGAACCGTATCCGTACATACACGCAGTTAGGTTTTCCTCGTCACAATGGCGCCTACCAGCAGGATAGTGTATTGTGTCACACAGATTACACTGTACATGTGTGGTTCGAAGATAGTACTCCTGTGGTCTCTGTAAACTCCCCAGACTTAAACACAGTCGAGAATCTGTGGAATTACCTCATTCGGGCTGTATGTGCTGTCGATTCTCAACCGAGAAACCTATCACAGCTTTCGGTGGGAATGGAGTCAGTATGGCTTCAAACCTCTATCAGTGCCTTCCAGAATGTGATTGGTAGTCTTTCTGGATGTCTCATTGTGGTCTGTGCTTTTTACAGCTGATAACATCAGTGTGGCTGGACATTATAGAACCCTACAAACATAAAATGCTGAAGGCATTCCTTTTTCCAGTATCTGTGTGTAATTCCATGTTAACTAATAATCATCTCTAAATACTTTATTACACAATCATAGGTCTGTGCTTAATGCAACAGCCTTTTCCCTCTTTATGATGCAGTGCATGCTTTTTATTTTCTTTGTGTTCATTTAGGAACCTAACACAGAAACTTACATTTGGTAGCCCCCATATGTACCCAAAAAAATTATTAATCGCAATTGTCATCAAATTACATAGAGCAGGTTCTTCATATATCATTTGCTACACGATGTAGAAAGAATGTAAAGTTGGGTCATGATCTTAACATCACTTAATGGACACTGTAACTTGCACAATAGTAACTCAGTACACTCCATTTCAGGATGTGCAGGAGTGGGAGGTGCCCGATGATCGGAACAATGCACAGGATCCACTAAGCATCGATAAAGAGGTGAGTGCGTCTTTGTATTCGTCTTGTGTTGTTGTGAATATTAGCACTGCGTGGGATGGAATGATAATTTATCTATACTTCACAGAAAAGTAAATGATATGTTTAGGATTTTGAACTTATGTTGCAAATCTTGTCATAACTTGCTGGAAATAATTACAAAATCACAGTCTATCTCAGTTCTCTACAGATAGTATGGTGCAAAGAAAAAGTTTACTTATTAGTAAGTTGCTCCCTCGAAGCATCTTCCTTTTAGATTGTTTCAAAGTATGCTAAGCAGTTTGATCACAATGTCATATAGGGGCTGATGTCTGCATCTTTTTTGTGGTGCCATGCCAGGTGTTAAGCACAGTCTTTTGTGGTGTTACAGATATCATGACCACAGTCTCTGGCTGCTGTAGGCCAGACTGCAAGCAGCAGGGGTAACAAGGTCACGATAAGAAGGGGGGAAGGGGGAGGGGGGGATAGCAGGGTAGGGGTAGTGGATGGTAAAGTGTTGTTAGTGGGAGTGTTCTGGAGGAATGTGGATAGGGGGGTCCTCATCCTTGATCTAGATCACGATGTCATTGGTGAATCTGAACCAGGTGAAGGGTTTGGAATTCTGGGTGTTTAGGAGGAATTCCTCTAGACGGCCAATGAATAGGTTGGCAGAGGATGGTACCATACAGTTGTCCATAGCTGTACCCCAGATTTGTTTGTAGGTAATGCCTTCAAAGAAGAAGTAATTGTGGGTGAGGATATAGTTGGTCAAAGCGACTAGGAAGGGGCTTGTCGGTTTGGAATCTGTCGGGCATTGGGAAGGGTTGTGTTCAGCAGCAGGAAGGCTATAGGCATTAGGGATGTTAGTATAAAGATGCAGCAGTGACAAGCTGGGTACCATGTGGTAAAGGAACAAGAACTGTGGAGAGCCAGTGAAGGAAATAGTTGGTATCTTTTGCATAGGGGGGTAGGATGTGAGTAATAGGCTGGTGTTGGTCTAAGAGAACAGAGATTCTCTCAGTGGGGGCATAGTAACCGTCCACAATAGGGCATCCTGGGCGATTGGGTTTATGGACTTTAGAAAGCGTGTTGAAGGAAAGAGTGCGGGGAGTGGCAGGGGTGAGGGGAGAAATTGACTCTGTGGAGAGGTTCTGGGATTGGAGGAGAGACTGGAAATCCTGCTGGATTTCTGGAGTGGGGTTACTGGCAGGGTTGGTAGGGGGATGAATCTGAGAGCTGGTGGAGTCCTTCGTCCAGGTAATCCTTGCAGTTCGAGACAACATTGATGGAACTCTTGTCAGCATGTAGGATTATAAAGTTGGGATCATTTTATAGGTGCTGGATTGCGGTTCTTTGTGCAGATGTAAGGTTAGTTTGCATGTTCATGGATTTGGGGAATGATGGTGAAGCAAGGTTCGAGGTTAGGATATTTTGGAAAGTTTGCAGGAGGTGATTTGGGTGCAGTGGGGGTGGATCATGGTTGTATGGAGGGGTGAACTGAGTCAGGCAGGGTTCATTGTTGGTATTTAGTTGAGTCTGATTGGTAGCGTTGGTGTCGAAAAAGTTTTTCCACTGTAGGGACTGGGAGAAGGAGAGTAGGTATGTAACAAGTTGTGCATGATTGTATTTGGAATTAGGGCAAAAGGTGAGGCCTTTGGAAGGGACTGATACATCTGCAGGATTTGTCAGCTCTGAGGGGACATATGGGATGGTTGGAGGTTGTTGTATAGGTGGTGGATAGTGGTAGTCCAAGGCAGGAGTAGGAAATGAACAGGGTGGAGGTTTTTTTGAGGTGGTGTTGTGCATGTTGCTCTAGTTCCTGTAGGGCAAGACTTTAGATGTGTGTCGTGCAATCCAGTAGTTTGGGATTGCATAGCAGGAGAATTTTGTGGACGGAGAGGAGGTGCTGCAAGGATGTTTGGGCCCGATTGATATGGTTTTACAGGACTGTGTTGGTGAGAGGTAAGGATTGGTGGAATCTGAACAGATGGAGGTCACTGTGGAGGGAAGGGTAGCAGCTAGAGATGGGTAATTTGATGGTAAGGTCATTTTCGGGGATTCCATGAGCGAAGCAACAACTCAGGAACAGTGTACGGGACTGTATTCTGTCTAGGGATAAGAAAGCTTATCTGTATTGACACAGATAGAAGGAGCAAGGATCCATGGTGGTGGTAAAACACATAAAAATACATAAATAATGTGGAATTATGTCCAAAAAAATTTGCAAAATACACTCAAACACATGGGAAAAACCGCGAAAAGAATGAAGTGGATGAAATTTGAGGGACTATGCTGATAGTAGAGGTGAAAACCAACTATTTCACAATGAGATCGAAGAAAAAAAATAAATAAAAAGATTGTAATGTGGATTAGTGGTATGTAGGTGCATAAGTGTGAAGAAGGGAGACGGCAGATATAACCAGATTAGGTGAAGTTAGTAGGTGTGAACTGCAGTAGAGAGGAGGAGGAGGAGGAGGAGGAGGAGTGGGGTGGGGGTGGGGAGGGGTTTGGAGAATGAGATAAGAGTTTGTGTGGCAGAGGAAAGATGTGGGAAATAATCACATGAGAATACATGACAGTGATGCAGGGAGAATGATCAATTTGAAGGTATAGGATTAATGATATTGGTGGGGGTAATGTGGGACATGAGGTGCTGCACCAACAATCAGTGTGGTCTTGTAGCCATCTGTTGTGCACAACCAAGATGGTTGATACATTGTGGCTTCTAAGTAGAGCATGCATTGCGTTTTGTATAAGGTGAAAAAAGAAACAAAGGAAAGAAGAGAAAGAAGGATGAACACTGAGTGTAGTGATGCATTAGCAAATAGTGTCAAAAGAAAACAGCACTGGATTACAGGATGTAAGAAAAGCCGTCAGGCTAAATTAAACAATGGAAAATCCAGGATGGAATGCAACAATGTCATGGAAAGGGTAGTTGCTACTTCACCGTATAGTGGATATTGATTACTTTAAAATATGCACTGCATAAACTAGTTAACTTAATGTTTGATGTAAGGGATCAAACCAATGTTCAAAAGACACAGGTAGCTTATTAACAAAGAGCTAAGAAGGCAATTGTGTCATGGTTATCCCTCCGTTGTTGACCCACTCAGATGGCTGTGTGTGTTAATGTGCCACTTCCGGGATGGGGAGGTGCGCTGGCCTCAGATCGAATCTGCCCAGCGGATTAGCGACGCAGTTCAGTGCACTGGCCAGCCTGGATGCAGTTTCTAAGTAGTTTCCCAAATCTCACCAGGTTAATACCAGGCTGGTACACAAGACTGGCCTCATGTAGATGATTCACAAAAATTTAGATAACTTTCAACGTCTTTTATGTGAATAACTTCACACGCAAACAGTTGGGGTACATACATTCTTTCCCAACGGGTAACAGAGTAGTGATTGGGAGGATATCTGGCACCTCTTCAGCTAACCATGCCAAATCCATTCGTGACAATGTCGACCCTGTGCTGACATGGGACATGGGGAGAAGGAGAAGAAGAAAAAAGATTATTATTAATTTGAAACTTCCTGGCAGATTAAAACTGTGTGCCAGGCCGAGACTCGAACTCGGGACCTTTGCCTTTTGCAGGCAAGTGCTCTACCAACTGAGCTACCCAAGCATGACTCACGCCCCGTCCTTACAGCTTTACTTATGCCAGTATCTCATCTCCTACCTTCCACACTTTACAGAAGCTCTCCTGCGAACCTTGCGGAACTAGCACTCCTGAAAGAAAGGATATTGCGGGGACATGGCTTAGCCACAGCCTGGGGGATGTTTCCAGAATGAGATTTTTGCTCTGCAGCGGAGTGTGCGGTGATATGAAACTTCCTGGCAGATTAAAACTGTGTGCCTGGCTGAGACTTGAACTCGGGATGGTAGAGCACTTGCCTGTGAAAGGCAAGATAGAATAGTGGAAGGACATAAAAGAAAAACAGTGGTACAGGAGGAGTCAGACAGGATTGTAGCCCATACCAGGTATTAGTTAATGTGTACATTGAACAAGCAGTGAAGGAAACCAGGGAGAAATGTTTGAAGGGAATTTAAGGTCAGGAAGAAGAATCGAAAAGTTTGAGGTTTACTGATGACATTGTAATTCAGTCAGAGATCCAAAAGACTTAGAAGAACAGTTGAATAGAATGGATAGACCTTGAAAAGAAGTTACAAGATTATAGTGACCAAGAGTGTCAGTGAAGGAGTCATCAGTGGGTGTACTCAGTGTGTGAGCTCTGGAAGATGAAACTGTTTTATATTGCAAGTTACCTGAAACAATGTGTGTGTAAATGAAGGAACATTACACAATAGAGAATTACCGAGTGAGGCAGTGCAGCTGTTAGAACACTGACCTTGTATTCGGGAGGATGGAGCTGCTCGGTCTGGCCATCCTGATGTGGGTTTTCCTGTATCATTAAGGCAGATGCAGGAATGGTTCCTTAACGTAGGCCATGGCCGAATACCAGTTGTATCCCTGTATGGTACCTGTCCTGTCCTGTTAAAGCCTGTTACAGGTATGCTGTGCATTATATCCTATTGATTGGCATTGTATTACCTGGGAAAATTGTATATCATTGTGAGATAACATTCTGATGAATAAACATAAGTAAATAAATAAATTAGTAAATAAGTGAACAAGTGTGACTACACAAGCAAGTAATGATCCCCAGGCAGTACAACCACTGCCATCATTTTATTTCTAACACAGATCCTGAAAGTAATTCACAAATAAATGTCCATGGTGATGCAGTTCAGCGTAAGTCTGATGGACACACACACACACACACACACACACACACACACACACACAAGAAAAAAACCGTTTTACTGAGTTAGGATTCACTAGAACAATGTCACTGCAGTAACTAGTTCATATGATGTGGTGAAGAACACTGGAATTGCTTCAATGAGTCTCGGGTGTGATGTCAGGTAATGTTTCCATAGCCACACAATATAAAATCAGCACCTGGAGATGAGGAGTAGCTGTCTCATTGAAATATTGTACAGGTTTCACAACATGATCTGACCTGACATTGAAGCAGTTATTATGTCGGGGAAGTCTCAAACAGCGCAACACAGGAATTATACAAAGTTCAGAATAAATGTCTGTCTCTTAAGGCAAAGGCTTGACACTGGCACAAAGTCTTTCAGTTCAGCCAGCATATACCATCCCAGGAGCACAGCGTAGGGCACGGTCGGTGGAGGCAAAGGCTCTGGTTGCGACTGCCAGGAGCTTGTCGGTAGTGCGGCTGTGTCGATCCTTTGCGATTGGTGCTGGGGTTGGACCTCTGGATGTTGTGAGTACAAGATCCTGTGGTAGTTCCGTGGGCAGAACTGCATACCTGCTGCCGAGCATTCGCTTAAGTTACCTTTGTGGTGTGCTGAACGTGGGATTGGCATGTGCAGTATAGTGTTGTGAAAGCAGTGTTGCCCATGGCAACTAAAGTTCCATTGGCACTGATATGGGTATCACTCCTTGCCACAGAGTCTGTTAGAGGCTAACTCATAAATGGATCAATGTGTTTTGATTATCTGCTGTGTTGGTATGCAATCCAGCCTGTTGTGAGGCTGGTGGCCAGCCTGTTGTGAGTCTGGTGGGGGCTTATGGTGCTGCAACGACCAGTCGTCTCTGTAGTGCTGGTAGATGCAGGTGCGGGATATACCAAAGACCGACATTGACAAAGCTAAAACGAGGGAAATGCAACACAGTGAAACTACTCCCTTTGTCACGAAAGTTTCAGGACAGGTTTTAAAAAAATAGAAAATTGCACTTACCAATTAATGATCCTAGGATTATTGACATAGTCTCCTCGGCTCTCTATACACTGTTTCTCGAAGTCTTGGAAGTGAGCAGGGAAATTTTCAACTGTGATGCTTGTAAGCTTATTTGCCACAGCCTGCTGAATGTCTGTGATATCTGTATGGAGCTTTCCTCTCAGTTGCCCATTCACTCACCGAATGAGAAAAAATTGGAAAGTGAGAGATCGGATTAATACGGTGGATGTGGGATGGCGACAACAGAATGTTTAGCCAGATATTCGGTAAGAGATAAAGCAGCGTAGGGCCTCACATTGTCGTGCGGTAAGAATCGGTCCTGAGAATGCGACAAATCAGGGTAGTGACGTCGAATTGCTTTTCGCAAACGTTTCGAGACTTAGATGTAAAGGGTTTGGTTCACTGTTTGACCTGGAAGAACGTACTCGTGGTGAACTAATCCTTTACTATCAAAGAAAGTGATAGACATTGTCTTTGTTCTTGAAGGTTGCCATTTGACTTTTTTTGATGCTGGTGATGCGGGACTCTTCCATTCGGCACTCTGACACTTTGTGTGAGGGTCATGTTGTTGTTGTTGTTGTTGTTGTTGTTGTTGTTGTGGTCTTCAGTCCTGAGACTGGTTTGATGCAGCTCTCCATGCTGCTCTATCCTATGCAAGCTTCTTCATCTCCCAGTACCTACTGCAACCTACATCCTTCTGAATCTGCTTAGTGTATTCATCTCTTGGTCTCCCCCTACGATTTTTACCCTCCACGCTGCCCTCCAATACTAAATTGGTGATCCCTTGATGCCTCAGAACATGTCCTACCAACCGATCCCTTCTTCTGGTCAAGTTGTGCCACAAACTTCTCTTCACCCCAATCCTATTCAATACTTCCTCATTAGTTATGTGATCTACCCATCTAATCTTCAGCATTCATCTGTAGCACCACATTTCGAAAGCTTCTATTCTCTTCTTGTCCAAACTATTTACCGTCCATGTTTCACTTCCATACATGGCTACACTCCATACAAATACTTTCAGAAATGACTTCCTGACACTTAAATCTATACTCGATGTTAACAAACTTCTCTTCATCAGAAACGCTTTCCGTGCCATTGCCAGTATACATTTTATATCCTCTCTACTTCGACCATCATCAGTTATTTTGCTCCCCAAATAGCAAAACTCCTTTACTACTTTAAGTGTCTCATTTCCTAATCTAATACCCTCAACATCACCCGACTTAATTCGACTACATTCCATTATCCTCGTTTTGCTTTTGTTGATGTTCATCTTATATCCTCCCTTCAAGACACCATCCATTCCGTTCAACTGCTCTTCCAAGTCCTTTGCTGTCTCTGACAGAATTACAATGTCATCGGCGAACCTCAAAGTTTTTATTTCTTCTCCATGGATTTTAATACCTACTCCGAACTTTTCTTTTGTTTCCTTTACTGCTTGCTCAATATACAGATTGAATAACATCGGGGAGAGGCTACAACCCTGTCTTACTCCCTTTCCAACCGCTGCTTCCCTTTCATGTCCCTCGATTCTTATAACTGCCATCTGGTTTCTGTACAAATTGTAAATAGCCTTTCGCTCCCTGTATTTTACCCCTGCCACCTTTAGAATTTGAAAGAGAGTATTCCAGTCAACATTGTCAAAAGCTTTCTCTAAGTCTACAAATGCTAGAAACGTAGGTTTGCCTTTCCTTAATCTTTCTTCTAAGATAAGTCGTAAGGTCAGTATTGCCTCATGTGTTCCAGTATTTCTACGGAATCCAAACTGATCTTCACCGAGGTCGGCTTCTACTACTTTTTCCATTCGTCTGTAAAGAATTCATGTTAGTATTTTGCAGCTGTGGCTTATTAAACTGATTGTTCGGTAATTTTGACATCTGTCAACGCCTGCTTTCTTTGGGATTGGAATTATTATATTCTTCTTGAAGTCTGAGGGTATTTCACCTGTTTCAAACATCTTGCTCACCAAATGGTAGAGTTTTGTCAGGACTGGCTCTCCCAAGGCCGTCAGTAGTTCCAATGGAATGTTGTCTACTCCAGGGGCCTTGTTTCGACTCAGGTCTTTCAGTGCTCTGTCAAACTCTTCACACAGTATCGTATCTCCCATTTCATCTTCATCTACATCCTCTTCCATTTCCATAATATTGTCCTCAAGTGCATTGCCCTTGTATAGACCCTCTATATACTCCTTCCACCTTTCTGCTTTCCCTTCTTTGCTTAGAACTGGGTTTCCATCTGAGCTCTTTATATTCATACAAGTGGTTCTCTTTTCTCCAAAGGTCTCTTTAATTTTCCTGTAGGCAGTATCTATCTTACCCCTAGTGAGATAAGCCTCTACATCCTTACATTTGTCCTCTAGCCATCCCTGCTTAGCCATTTTGCACTTCCTGTCGATCTCATTTTTGAGACGTTTGTATTCCTTTTTGCCTGCTTAATTTACTGCATTTTTATATTTTCTCCTTTCATCAATTAAATTCAATATTTCTTCTGTTACCCAAGGATTTCTACTAGCCCTCGTCTTTTTACCTACTTGATCCTCTGCTGCCTTCACTACTTCATCCCTCAAAGCTACCTATTCCTCTTCTACTGTATTTCTTTCCCCCATTCCTGTCAATTGTTCCCTTATGCTCTCCCTGAAACTCTGTACAACCTCTGGTTCATTCAGTTTATCCAGGCCCCATCTCCTTAAATTCCCACCTTTTTGCAGTTTCTTCAGTTTTAATCTACAGGTCATAACCAATAGATTGTGGTCAGAGTCCACATCTGTCCCTGGAAATGTCTTACAATTTAAAACCTGGTTCCTAAATCTCTGTCTTACCATTATATAATCTATCTGATACCTTTTAGTATTTCCAGGGTTCTTCCATATATACAACCTTCTATCATGATTCTTGAGCCAAGTGTTATCTATGATTAAGTTGTGCTCTGTGCAAAATTCTACCAGGCGGCTTCCTCTTTCATTTCTTAGCCCCAATCCATATTCACCTACTACGTTTCCTTCTCTCCCTTTTCCTACACTCGAATTACAGTCACCCATGACTATTAAATTTTCGTCTCCCTTCACTATCTGAATAATTTCTTTTATTTCATCATACATTTCTTCAATTTCTTCGTCATCTGCAGAGCTAGTTGGCATATAAACTTGTACTACTGTAGTAGGTGTGGGCTTCGTATCTATCTTGGCCACAATAATGCGTTCACTATGCTGTTTGTAATAGCTTACCCGCATTCCTATTTTCCTATTCATTATTAAACCTACTCCTGCATTACCCTTATTTGACTTTGTGTTTATAACTTTGTAGTCACCTGACCAGAAGTCTTGTTCCTCCTGCCACTGAACTTCACTAATTCCCACTATATCTAACTTTAACCTATCCATTTCCCTTTTTAAATTTTCTAACCTGCCTGCCCGATTAAGGGATCTGACATTCCACACTCCGATCCGTAGAACGCCAGTTTTCTTTCTCCTGATAACGACATCCTCTTGAGTAGTCCCCACCCGGAGATCCGAATGGGGGACTATTTTACCTCCAGAATATTTTACCCAAGAGGACACCATCATCATTTAACCATACAGTAAAGCTGCATGCCCTCGGGAAAAATTACGGCCGTAGTTTCCCCTTGCTTTCAGCCGTTCGCAGTACCAGCACAGCAAGGCCGTTTTGGTTATTGTTACAAGGCCGGATCAGTCAATCATCCAGACTGTTGCCCTTGCAACTACTGAAAAGGCTGCTGCCCCTCTTCAGGAACCACACGTTTGTCTGGCCTCTCAACAGATACCCCTCCGTTGTGGTTGTACCTACGGTACGGCTATCTGTATCGCTGAGGCACGCAAGCCTCCCCACCAACGGCAAGGTCAATGGTTCATGGGGGGAGGTCATGAGGGTCATACTGGTCACCAACTTTAAGCCCCAGCTATAATCTTTGACAACAATGATGTGGGCTCATGTCTGGCTCTGTCCATTAGTTCAGCAGAAATGCTTCGTCTTTCCTCTTTCTGTTTGTCTGTTAGTGAGTGAGGGATGAGTGTCATATTTCCCTAAATCTGTGGATAAACTATTATGATGCACACATCATAATTCAATTTAAGTTCTTCTGATATCGCATGCACAGTTACGTGACAATCTTGCAATAACTACCTTACACACTCCACGTTTCCATCAGTGCGTGCTGTAGATGGATGACCAGCTCTAGGATCGTCTTGAGCTGAATCTCTGCGTTCGCGAAACTATTGTGCCACTCAAAAAACTCAACTTGTTGAAAGTGCTTTGCCTGCATATGCTTGCTTAATCATTTTCCATGATTCACTATGAGTTTTCCTGAGCTTAATGCAGAACTTAATGTTCAGTCTTTGCTCACAATCACATCCTTTGTGTCACAGTAACTAATGTGCCGAGAACCCAAACAGTGTGTTGCTAAGCACAACACTGCCAACTAGTGAGGTCACAAGGTAACAGGGCCAAGGTCATTTCGAGGATGCACACCTATCAGGTAACATAAAAACAACATTTGTTCCTTTTTAGTAGTGCAAACACAGGTAAAGAAATCTGTCCAGGAACTTTTCTGACAGGAAGTAAATCAGGAGATGCTGAAGGAATTAGATAAGGAAACAGGACATTAAAAGTAGTCAGTGAGTTTTACTGTTTGGGCAGCAATATATCTGTTTATGGTTGATGTAGAGGGGATATAAAATGCAGGCTGGGCAGTAGCTGGAAAAATTTTCTGAAAGAATAATTTGTTAAAACTGGTACAAATTTAAGTGTATGGAAGTCTTTTTCAAAAGTATTTGTCTGAAGCGTATTCTTCTATGGAAGTGAAACAGGGATGACAAGCAGTTCAGATAAGGAGAGAAGCTTTTGAATTGTGGTGTTACAGAATAATGATGGAAATTAGAGTAGTACATCAAGTAACTGATCAGGAAATACTGAACTGAGGAAAAATAAATTTATGGCTCACCTTGGCTAAAAGAAGAGGTGGGTTGAGAGAACACATACTGAAGCATCAAGGAATTGTTAGTTGGGTAACGGAGGGGGGAGTGTGTGTGTGTGTGTGTGTGTGTGTGTGTGTGTGTGGGGGGGGGGGGGGGGGTCATTTATCATATTTTCTGTGTTTGGCAGTGATTTGTCATTGAAGAAAACGTCAAGTTGCACTTTTGTGTGGAATCTGGGTAAACCAATTCTGAAACCTAAAGAAGGTGCAGGGATAAGAGAGGCAACAGGACAATGCACACTAAAGCACTCTATATTTCAAACCAACTTCCAGGATGACTATTTCTTCATTTCTTAATGTAAAAATGATCAGACGTTCAGCATTTATTTTAAAAAGCCATGTAGCAAAAATGGTGGTTATTTATTAGTCACTGCACATTTAATGTGAGTAAAATATTTTCTTTTCATATAACTGGCCAGAGCCAGAGTTATGAAGAAAACGTGTATTTCATTGTACATAATTTAATCTTCTTGCTTTTAATGTTACAGTTAACACTTTGACTGTGGTTATGTAAACCTTGTGACTTTTTAGAATGCAAGCCGTTTTTATCGATTTTCAATATTTCTTATTAAGGAAAGTAACCAACGCTTTACTTTGATGCTGACCTTTTGTGATAGCTAAAACTATTTCACTTGTATTACCCGTCTCCAGCTTCTTTAGTGTTTAGTTTTTTCCCTTGTATTTTTAAGGAATATTTAGCAAAAAATATAAAACTGTACTGAAGTAGAGGGTTGGGTGGTAACTGTTCTAGCTCTCATAATCTATTATTTTACTTTCACTGACTAAAAAGTAACATGCTAAAGCACTAATTATAAATTTTCACACTTTATTTTCACATAGTAAATTTTATGATACATTCTCAGACGTGGTTTGTGCATTGTGATTTGTACTTTTTGCACTGGTATGTTGTGTCTTCAGTTACAACATTTCATTTTACTTTTATCTGGCTAAGCATACTTTGCATATTCTCTGGATTCATGTTTTACGTCATGGTGGTAACATTTATTTTTTTCAGGAAATGCTTTCCTGTAGATAGCCTGTCCAGCTGACACCCAGTTGAACTAGGTCTGCGAGTGTCCTCAGACTTTGCCTGTCGGCAATTTTGCTCTCCATACCATTATGAGTTTAAACAGAGGCATCTTCTTATTTTTTACTGTACTTCGATGAATGCATACATTCACTAGATGCATGAGGAATCGGTGAAATCCAAGACACTAGGGCCCATCAATATACACATTTCCTATATGTGTGTCACAGCAGTGGATGGGATTGGCAGTTAAGGTGTTAACAGTATTCCTGCTACTTTAAATTCAGTCACTATCTTCAGACCTTTCTGCACCTTTCTAGTTTTTTCCTGTTAGAAACTAACTTTGCTTACATTCCACTAAATATGGAGCCAGTTTCATGTGTAAATCACTATTATTTATTTGGACATTTTATTTGTGTGCATTCAAAAGTCAGGAGTAGATTTTAAACAATTTTGTTCTTTTCTGTATTTTTAATCCTTCTGAAGCATACTATTATTTTCAGAGTGGCACATCATCAATTCAGATTATACTTATCTTATTCAGGGGATGAGTTTAAGTCCTGAGATCTCGGTGCACAAGTAAACACATGAATAAAAGTATTTTCTTACTTTCAAGCTTTTATTACAGTAAATCATCAAAGCACCAAAACGTCAACAATACATTATGAGCCAAAAAAACACTGACCCCATCTAAAACAGTCTGACCCAACACAAATAAGGCACCAATGAAAGATGAGGCAAGAGATAATAAATTACATGACCCCAACAGTGATCATCTTTATAATCATTCATCAGTTAGTATACTTCTAGTCTTATTAGAATTTATTCTTACAATTAGATTTTTTATACTTAAGCAATATTTAACAGACTACATGTGATATATTACTCAAAATTTTTCTAAACTGTGTTGACATAAAGTTCTCTTACAAAATGTGGCTCTCTGGCACAGTTGTAATGCTCTTTTTCATACAATTTAGAGACTGTTCCATATTTATATAAATTCATACTTCTATCATGGTTTGTTAATTGCTCTCCTGTATTCAGTTATTACCAGTATACATTACATAAAATTATCCAAGCTCTGTTTCATACCAACTGACCCGTTTTTAAACAACATGAAACAGTGCATTAAAACAGTGAAGTGCCCATCACTCATTACTTATTATTATGGAATGTAAGTTACACAAATTTGAATAGCAACACACTTCGTATTGTGGACAACCACAGCTGTTAGAATGCATTATTGTTAAACACAACTGCAGGAGCTGTTGAATAATCCTTTATTTGTACAACCATTTTTGCGGCACTTAAGTTGCATTATCAGGTATATCTGAATAGAAAATAACAGAGATTGAAGAAAAACTTGAAAACTTTTTGACAAGAGGTCCAGTGAAATAAATATGTAACTTCAGTGATGATTAGAGACGAAATACTCAAAATGGACAATAACCATCAAGAGAATTGAGTAGGCAGTTAGCAGAATACTTACATTCAAGTCGTTAACATTGAAACATAGAGATTATTTGACACCCCCATCACTCTGTCATGTTGTATTAAAATGTCCTGAAAGGAACTGTAGTTGAAATAAGGGTGGCAGAATGAAGGAGATGGCTGTGGTAAATGTATTAATTCTAAAAAGGAACACAGAGAAACATAAAACAAAATGTATCAACTGGATCAAAGACTGGATAAAACTAAAGACAATCTATTGTATCATCCTTACCCAGAGGACAATAACTATATCATCACGCAGGGCCTTGAAATGCATGGTACTATAAAAGTTCTATAATCATATAAACTGCAGTGAAGTACTGGAACCCATGATGAAAATGTGAACAACCACCATATGCTGTGACCTGGCATTATGTTGACATCCATGTGAATCGGTGTCAAACCACTGACATCAACATTACGTGCTGGATTTTCTGGACTGACAATAATTTATTACCTCCAGTTTTATTGCATGGATCCATTAAAATGATAGACTTATTGTATTTTTCTTTAAAACCTACAGAGTAGTAGCTTTATAAACCAGTGTAGGCCATGTACACTCTGCATGTGCCTAATCTGATGTGGTAGGAGTTTGTCGACAATTACTTCAATTTTGGCAATGTTTAACTACTTACTATGTTTCTAACAGGGCAACAGCAGAACCATGCTTTAACAAAGGTGAGTAGAACTCATTCCATTTGTCATAAGACCTTTTCACCTTGTATAAAGAATTACATTTCTTCTCTGCTAGTTTGTATTTAAGGATAATGTTCGAGTGTTCTATTTTGCATTACAACTTTTGTTAATTCTGACAAAGCTGAATTGAGGTGCTCTATCACCTGACAAAAGTGACCGAATAATGAAAATCTAAGTTAGTGAAGCATAAAGTGTCTGAGGCATATCAATGACAAAATGATGACGTCATGTGGTTTATTGATACATTTCCCATTGTAGTTGGTCTGACTGGCCTTAATAATTTTACTAAATTTGATGATTTCAATACAGATGTAAGTTCACAACCTATTGAATATAGTAAGCTCAGACACTACATGAACACAAACACTAAAATAGATTATGCTACAATCAGCAAAAATGTTAAAGATAATGTAAACTACACTTTGTAGTGTCTGTTTATGTAGTGTTTGAGTTTACTATATTTGAAAGGTTGTGAACTTGCATCTGTATTAAAATTATCAAATGTAGTAAAATTATTAAGGCCAGTCAGACCAACTACACTAGTAAATGTATCCATAAACCACATGATGTCATCATTTGGTGGGTGATATGCCTCGGACACTTTATGCTTCATTAACTTAAGGTCATCACTGTGCAGCACAACACTCATTTCAAATCCTGCTTCTGTAGTGTTGTGTTAAAGAAGGGAATTTTTTTTAACTGCTACATGTTTTCTGGCATAAACTGTCGCACCATTGCTTTCTTGGCATTGGTTGCAAGAACTATTTGCTAGTAAGTAGCCTTCTAATTGGTAGTATATTATTTCTCTGGACTTTCATCTGAGTTAATACTAAAAATTGTGGTTACTGTTCCTTTATGAATATTTTAAATATGTAGAGTTTGTTTCTGAGGTATGGTGCATTTAAATGCAACATCTTTAAAGGTGGTATTTCTTTGTTGGATTACTGTTTTGCACGAGTTACATTTACTTAAGTTACATTTATTATTACAGTAGCCTAATGCATTAATTGGGCATTTATGATTGTGTTGCAATAATTATATATTTTACAGCCTGGATTTTCTCCAAGTAGACAGAACTCTGACACATCTGAACTACATCCCTGAAGATTAGTTGACAGTACAGTATAAATTTGCTACATGATGCCTGTATAGTGCCACCTTCATAACTCTAATCATTTCATTCAAAGGCATTTGTTAGGCATGGAAATCCAGGGAAGTGGATTGATCATTTCTCTGTGATTTTGCTTGAAAGTTTGTTGTTCTCCGTGCCTTACCTTGAAGGTTATTTTCTTTCAACTGTTTCAGGAATGTCCATCTCCAGAAGACCATCTTATGTCCAGTACATTCAATATTGTCAAAACAGAGTATGAGGATGATGAGGGGCACACAGGGAGCAATAATGACAGGGAGGTGAGTCACGTTCCTCTGTAACACGACGATCCTATTATTCAGGCACTTCACGTGTCATTATGTATAATTGTGCCTTGGCAAAGGCTTCTAATGAGGAGAGGATTCGACTTCTTGAAACACTCTATGCAGTGATGTAGGTTAAGGTCCAAAGTATCACACCCTGCAGTCATTCACCATGCTGGTCTCTTGTTTGCGAAAAATGGACGAAAAAATATTTTGGAATTTGGCGTGATGTTCTACGGCTTTAAAAATAGTTATGTTAATCAAAGTATTTTCATAGTGTAGTGATTATCGTGAGGATGTCACATGAAAAAGGTTGTGGGTTCGAATCTTGCCAGCTGCATTGAAATCTCTTTATATTTAAATCTTTATTGAAATTTCTTTAAGCATTATTTTTATTCAGTTAACTGGTTTAAATGTATTTTTTTTTGCTTCTATTCCTTTGTCACATCATTTTAATCAGCATGTTAACTGTGTCAGTTGCTTTTATTTCTTCTTCATATCATTCTTTTTCCACTTGGAATCTTTCTGCATGTAAATTTCATTATTTTTATTTATCTGTCACAACATTTACACATTTAAAACTGCTGATTTATTGGTTAAAAACAAAAGACGAATCTATTGTATGGACTGTGTAGTGGTGTCAAAAATGTTTTTCTCATTACTAGATGTCCATTATTTTTAATGAAAATTGTCACATAAACATTTAAAACATAAATTCTTACTGCACTGTTTACAAAATAATGCAGATGAAGATTAAAACAAAAGAAGGGATCGTAGCCTACGTAAAACAAGATTCAGCAAAATAAGGAATAAACATAATGGATGCAATAACATGAATGGAAATAGAATATGATAAAAGAGAAATACATAAATTGAAATCAGTAAATAATGATTATTAAAATCACATTCACAGAGGTTCCAATTGGAAAAGGAATGATAGGAAGAAGAAATGACAGTAATTGAAACAGTTAATATACTGATTAAAATGATATAACAAAGGACTAGAAATAAAAAAAATTACATGTCAACCAGTTAACTGAATAAAAATAATGGTCAGTCATTTCAATATAGATTAAAAACATAAAAAAATTCAAAGCACATGACAAGATTCAAACTCAATATCTCGTTCGCAGGAATCGCACAATAACTTGTAGTGCTTCAAGAATTTCGGTGTAAATTCTAGAAACACTCGGCCTTCCACCGTCTCAAACACCCGATATTTTACGTATGAGTGTGGGAGAGTGAGAACATTTCTACCAATCCACCTGTTTCTATGTGCAGGTCGGAAGTTTGTTACTAGAAGACTGTAAGAGGGGTGAGTCACTGACGATGGCAAGTGTTTGCCACCATCGCCACAGAAGACATGATGAAAACTCAGGGTATAATTATGGAATATTCTTTAATGTGTTAGTGAAAGTTATAATTGTAGATCATCATCATCATCATTTAAGACTGATTATGCCTTTCAGCGTTCAGTCTGGAGCATAGCCCCCCTTATAAAATTCCTCCATGATCCCCTATTCTGTGCTAACATTGGTGCCTCTTCTGATGTTAAACCTATTACTTCAAAATCATTCTTAACCAAATCCAGGTACCTACCTTCTCCTTGGTCTGCCCCAACTCCTCCTACCCTCTACTGCTGAACCCATGAGTCTCTTGGGTAATCTTGCTTCTCCCATGCGTGCAACATGACCCCACCATGTAAGCCTGTTCACCCTGACTGCTACATCTATAGAGTTCATTCCCAGTTTTTCTTTGATTTCCTCATTGTGGACACCCTCCTGCCACTGTTCCCATCTACTAGTACCTGCAATCATCCTAGCTACTTTCATATCCGTAACCTCAACCTTGTTGATAAGGTAACCTGAATCCTCCAGCTTTCGCTCCCATACAACAAAGTTGGTCGAAAGATTGAACGGTGCACAGATAACTTAGTCTTGGTACTGACTTCCTTCTTGCAGAAGAGAGTAGATCGTAGCTGAGTGCTCACTGCATTAGCTTTGCTGCATCTCACTTCTGGTTCTTTCACTATGTTGCCATCCTGTGAGAATATGCATCCTAAGTACTTGAAACCGTCCACCTGTTCTAACTTTGTTCCTCCTATTTGGCACTCAATCTGTTTATATTTCTTTCCCACTGACATTATTTTAGTTTTGGAGATGCTAATATTCATACCATAGTCCTTACATTTCTGATCTAACTCTGAAATATTACTTTGCAAACTTTCAATCGAATCTGCCATCACAACTAAGTCATCCGCATATGCAAGACTGCTTATTTTGTGTTCACATATCTTAATCTCACCCAGCCAGTCTATTGTTTTCAACATATGATCCATAAATAATATGAACAACAGTGGAGACAGGTTGCAGCCTTGTCTTACCACTGAAACTACTCTGAACCATGAACTCAATTTACCGTCAACTCTAACTGCTGCCTGACTATCCATGTAAAGACCTTTAATTGCTTGCAAAAGTTTGCCTCCTATTCCATAATCTTGTAGAACAGACAATAACTTCCTCCTTGGAACCCGGTCATCCTTTTCTAGATCTATAAAGCATAGATACAATTCCCTGTTCCACTCGTAACACTTCTCCATTATTTGCTGTAAGCTAAAGATCTGGTCCTTACAACCTCTAAGAGGCCTAAACCCACACTGATTTTCATCCAATTGGTCCTCTACTAATACTCGCACTTTCCTTTCAACAATACCTGAGAAGATTTTACCCACAACACTGATTAAAGAGATACCTCTGTAGTTGTTACAATCTTTTCTGTTTCCATGTTTAAAGATTGGTGTGATTACTGCTTTTGTCCAGTCTGATGGAACCTGTCCCGACTCCCAGGCCATTTCAGTTATGCTGTGTAGCCATTTAAGACCTGACATTCCACTGTATTTGATGAGTTCCGACTTAATTTCATCCACCCCAGCCACTTTATTGCACTGGAATCTATTGACCATTTTCTCCACTTCCTCAAATGTGATCCTATTTCCATCATCATTCCTATCCCATTCTACCTCGAAATCTGAAACATTACTGATCGTATTTTCACCTACATTGAGCAACTCTTCAAAATATTCCCTCCATCTGCCCAAGGCATCCACAGGATTCACCAGCAGTTTTCCTGACCTGTCCAAAATACTTGCCATTTCCTTCTTACCTCCCTTTCGAAGACTGCTAATTACACTCCAGAATGGTTTTCCAGCAGCTTGACCCATAGTCTCCAACCTGTTTCCAAAGTCTTCCCACGATTTCTTCTTGGATGCTGCAATTATCTGTTTGGCTTTGTTTCTTTCTTCAACATAACTTTCTCTGTCTACCTGGGTTCTGGTATGTAGCCATTTTTGATACGCCTTCTTTTACTTTTGCAGGCTGCCTTGACTGTGTCATTCCACGAAGCTGTTTGCTTCATCCTACTTTTACAGACTACTGTTCCAAGACATTCTTTAGCCACTTCTAGTACTGTGTCTCTGTACCTTGTCCATTCCTTTTCCAATGACTGTAATTGACTACATTCAACTAACTGGTACCTTTCTGAGATCGCTGTTATGTACTTATGCCGGGTTTCCTTATCCTGAAGTTTCTCCACTCTTATCCTCCTACATATGGACCTGACCTCCTGCACTTTCGGCCTCACAATTCCAATTTCACTGCAGATTAAATAATGATCAGTGTCATCAAAAGGAGAAAAAGAGAAAAAACAATTGACTATATACTTTTAACTCACTTCATGTCTTGGACTTGGAGAAGTCAAGACGCATGTTCATATTTTCAAATGGTTTTCAAGCCAACTGTTATGTCTCAATGTACTTAAATGTTGCTAAACCTCGAGATACGAATGAGACAACAAAGATATTTATATCTCTTCTTAGAGAATTTTGTTCTGCATAGCAGTTCTAGTACATTGTTAATCAATGAGCACGTTGACAGTAAAGTTCATGTGATCAATAGATTACAGAAATTACTATTGCGAAAAACATTAGATTGTGGCAACCAAAGTGACAGAAGAGAAGACGCCAACTTTTCGACTAAGAAGATTGGGTGTGGAGAGTAAGCAGTTTTCACACACGTACATTGTGCCGACGCCGATGCAGTAACCAGCTACCAATGCCGACTGCACCAGTTGCTGCTCACCAGTGCTGACTCCATGTCCGCTCGCCGACGACAACACTGAAACCAACATTCGATGCCGCCGGCGCCACTGCTGTCCACTGGCGCTGATTACACATCCACTCACCAACGCAGCTAGAACTCTACGACGGGTGAGCAAAAACCAATAATTATTTGGTAAAGTTGAGGAGACGGTTGAATGATAAACTTTTAGTGTAGTTACTGTACTCAGTGGTGAATTTTCTTCTAGATGATTATTAGGTCTAAGATCAATAAAATTATGGATCAAGAACAGCAACAAACTTCAGAACCAACCACGGCCATTAAAGTGACTAGGGAAATGTCAGATTGGTCTGAAGTAGTGAATTTAATCAAAGCTCAAAATGCCCAAATTGCAACTTTAAGTGAAAAATTAGATGCACTGAGTGCAAATTCGACCACTTTAAGACAACAACTAAATGCTAGATTAGATGACCAAAGTGCTAAGTTGGATCTAGGTGAAAGATTAGATGCTCAGAGTGAAATTCTAAGTAATCAAAGTGAAACCTTGAACAGTCAAGCAGCAAATATAGTTTTATTGAAAACTGAATTTGACACTAGCTCTTTGAATACTGATGTTAATCAGCTATTTACTGAATTTAACCAGAGACAGGATGAACAATTTCAGAATTTAGCTAAAAAACTAGAATTGATATTGAAGATAAATGTAGAATCTGAATTTAGTGAAAAATTAAAATTTTGTGAAAATGTATGTAATGTTAAATTTAATTCTGTAAGACAGGAAATGAATACTTTGAAAGAGAGCACAGGAAGTAATGTCGATTATTCAATCGAAAATCCCAGGTATTACTAGATGCATTGTTAGGTTGCGAGTAGATAATATAGGACGAAGTTTTAAAGGAAAAACAGCCAACTTTGACGTTATAAATGTAAGTAGTTTTGCGGAACCATTTGAACTAATTAAAGATCGAGAAGTTACTGAGAGTATAATCTCTGGAAACATTTCGATGGTTGCTTTTTCTGAAGTTAATGATGCTAGCAAGGTTATGGATGACTTGTGCGAAGAATTCAAACTTGTCCGTGACAAAGTAGAAAATAAAATACCTTTACTTAATGTTGTGTTTCCTAGTAAAGTGGTAATTGTGTTGCTGTGGGGAGACCTTCACACAAAATGTAATGTGAAGTACTCATCTGCATTTCCTCAAGTGAGGTTAATGTCAGATCCATGGGATCTGGGCAGGGGCACATTTGTCTTCCAGGTACGTTAACATTCTGTGTTAACGGGAGGAGTGACGACTGTCTGATCCCTAGTTGTTTTCGGTATTTCTTCTGTACTATTTTTCCTGTACCAAATTCTCTTCAAATCTTGAACTATTCTGTAATCTATTCTTGAATTCTGAAACTATCCTATAGGTTTAGTGTATATGAAACCGGAATATGAATACAAGATGTACTGATTAAAGAGGATCACAGATAAACAGTGATCTCTAGAAATGAAATGAAACAAATAGAATATTGTATTAGTGGAAAGAATAATATGAGGGTACTAATTAAACAGAGTGATATTGAGATGACAAAAACTGAATAGAGTATTGTATGTGTGCAAAAGATAGTAATGTGGTTAACTAAACAGCTAATATGCTATAGTAAGGTGAAGGTGAGAATGTCCTTTCTGAAGGAGACATTTAACATAATACCTCCTCAGGCTTCTAACTCAAGTACTGGTGAAGTAGGGATCCGGGGGAAGGGGGGTGGGAAGGGTTTTCCTGTCATTGGGGCTATCTTCTTTCACTTCTTTGATCTTAGCAACCAGTTCTACTTTTTCCTTTCTTACTTCTTATCTGAGTACTTACCTTTCTTTTCTTTCCATATTCATATACTTCTATCATAGAAGTCCTTCTCTTTTTCCGTGGTTACAAAGAACCTTCAACTTATTTCACATAAGTAGGCCAAAGAATCAGGATACACAAACACACATCTACATACACACAAAGATACACTTAAACACAAACAGGAGAATTACGAATTAGAAACCTGAAGTGATGTCAGAACTGCCAAGGGATGTAGGGGAATAAGGATATACATACATGTGGGTAGATTCACACATTATATGGTTTGATATGTGACTGTTCTGCATTGTTCCACTTTTTTTTCTTTGTCACTTCTTATATATACATACATGTATATAAAGAAAGAAGGGTAACAATCAACTGACATGTCTTGGAGCCCAGTTTATAGGGAAACAGATGTAAACAAAAAGTACAATTCATTTTTAAATGAATTCATGTTAGATTAGATTAGGTTAGATTAATACTAGTTCCATGGATCATGAATACGATATTTCGTAATGATGTGGAACGAGTCAAATTTTCCAATACATGACATAATTAAGTTAATTTAACAACATACTTAAGTTAATATAACAACTTTTTCATTTTTTGTGTTTTTTTATTTTTATTTTTTTAATTTTTTATTAATATATTTTTTTTAAATTTACATGTAAAAATTCCTCTATGGAGTAGAAGGAGTTGTCATTCAGAAATTCTTTTAATTTCTTCTTAAATACTTGTTGGTTATCTGTCAGACTTTTGATACTATTTGGTAAGTGACCAAAGACTTTAGTGCCAGTATAATTCATCCCTTTCTGTGCCAAAGTTAGATTTAATCTTGAATAGTGAAGATCATCCTTTCTCCTAGTATTGTAGTTAAGCACACTGCTATTACTTTTGAATTGGGTTTGGTTGTTAATAACAAATTTCATAAGAGAGTATATATACTGAGAAGCTACTGTGAATATCCCTAGATCCTTAAATAAATGTCTGCAGGATGATCTTGGGTGGACTCCAGCTATTATTCTGATTACACACTTTTGTGCAATAAATACTTTATTCCTCAGTGATGAATTACCCCAAAATATGTTGCCATATGAAAGCAACGAGTGAAAATAGGCGTAGTAAGCTAATTTACTAAGATGTTTATCACAAAAATTTGCAATGACCCTTATTGCATAAGTAGGTGAACTCAAACATTTCAGCAGATCATCAATGTGTTTCTTCCAATTTAATCTCTCATCAATAGATACACCTAAAAATTTGGAATATTCTACCTTAGCTATATGCTTTTGATTAAGGTCTATATTTATTAATGGCATCATACCATTCACTGTACGGAACTGTATGTACTGTGTCTTATCAAAATTCAGTGAGAGTCCGTTTACAAGGAACCACTTAGCAATTTTATGAAAGACAGTTTTGACAATTTCATCAGTTAAGTCTTTTTTTGTCAGGTGTGATTACTATACTTGTATCATCAGCAAAGAGAACTAACTTTGCCTCTTCATGAATATAGAATGGCAAGTCATTAATATATATTAAGAAGAACAAAGGACCCAAGACTGACCCTTGTGGAACCCCATTCTTGATAGTTCCCCAGTTTGAGGAATGTGCTGATCTTTGCATATTATGAGAACTACTTATTTCAACTTTCTGCACTCTTCCAGTTAGGTATGAATTAAACCATTTGTGCTCTGTCCCACTCATGCCACAATACTTGAGCTTGTCTAGCATAATTTCATGATTTACACAATCAAAAGCCTTTGAGAGATCACAAAAAATCCCAATGGGTGGTGTTCGGTTATTCAGATCATTCAAAATTTGATTGGTGAAAGCATATATGGCATTTTCTGTTGAAAAACCTTTCTGGAAACCAAACTGACATTTTGTTAGTACTTCATTGTTACAGATATGTGAAGCTACTCTTGAATACATTACTTTCTCAAAAATTTTGGATAAAGCTGTTAGAAGGGAGATTGGACGGTAATTGTTGACATCAAATCTATCTCCCTTTTTATGCAAAGGTATAACAATAGCATATTTCAGTCTATCAGGGAAAATGCCCTGTTCCAGAGAGCTATTACAGAGGTGGCTGTGAATCTTACTTACCTGTTGAGAACAAGCTTTTAGTATTTTGCTGGAAATGCCATCAATTCCATGTGAGTTTTTGCTTTTAAGCAAGTTTATTATATTCTTAATTCCAGAGGGAGAAGTGGGTGAGATTTCAATTGTATCAAATTGCATAGGTATGGCCTCTTCCATTAACAGCCTAGCATCTTCTAATGAACACCTGGATCCTACTATATCCACAAGATTTAGAAAATGATTGTTAAAAATATTTTCAACTTCTGACTTTTTGTTCGTAAAGTTTTCATTCAATTTGATGGTAATACTGTCTTCCTGTGCTCTTGGTTGACCTGTTTCTCTTTTAATAATATTCCAAATTGTTTTAATTTTATTATCAGAGTTGCTGATTTCAGACATGATACACATACTTCTGGATTTTTTAATAACTTTTCTTAATATAACACAGTAGTTTTTATAATGTTTGATAGTTTCTGGGTCACTACTCTTTCTTGCTGTCAGATACATTTCCCTTTTCTGGTTACAAGATATTTTTATACCCTTAGTAAGCCATGGTTTGTTACAAGGTTTCTTACGAGTATATTTAACTATTTTCTTGGGGAAGCAGTTTTCAAATGCATTTACAAAAATGTCAGGAAATAAATTATATTTTAAATTGGCATCAGGTTCACGGTACACCTCATCCCAGTCTAACTGCTGTAGGCTTTCCCTGAAATTTGCAATTGTTAAATCATTGACTGAACGTACTACTTTGGAGGACTGTTTAGTACTGCTGAATGGAGCTATGTCATATATTGTAACTAGCTGTGCACCATGATCAGAAAGACCATTCTCAACAGGCTGAGCATTTATCTGGTTAAACTTATCTTGGTCTATAAAGAAGTTATCTATCAGTGAGCTGCTATCCTTTACCACCCAAGTAGGAAAATCAATAACGGGTGTCAAATTGAAAGAACCGAGTAATACTTCAAGGTCATTTTTCCTATTACCCTCTTTCAGAGAATCTACATTGAAATCCCCACAAATAATAATTTGCTTCCCCCTGTCTGACAGATGGCACAACAAGGAGTCCAAATTTTTCAGAAATAGATGAAAATTTCCTGATGGGGACCTATATACAGTTACAATTATAAATGTGCCTTTATTTAATTTAAGCTCACAGGCACATGCTTCTATATGTTTCTCTACACAAAACTTTTTTGTTTCTATACTTTTTGCACAATGATAACTTTTGACATATATGGCAACTCCTCCTTTCTCCATATTTTCTCTCATTACATGTGCAGAGAGCTTATATCCACTTACATTTACCTTATCCATATCAGTAACAATGTGATGCTCAGACAGGCATAGTATATCTATTTCATCCTCAGCTTCTAAATCTTCTAAACAAACCAGAAGCTCATCTATTTTATTCTTTAAACTCCCAATATTTTGATGAAATATATTCATGTCTTTATTTGAGTCCATCTTTCCCAAAAAAGTAGTTGGAAATAGTCATATAGGCAATGCCAAGAAGTCTTGGATCGCTACAGGGATAATAACATCTTGTAGAACAAAGAGGATGTTATACAGTTCTCTCAGGACTTGTAATGGTCCAAAGAAATGACAACACTACAAACTTTACTGTAGCATTCTCAAGAAGATTATAAATAAATATAAAAGGATGTGCATAAAATCAGAAATTGAAAGCTCAGAAAATAAAATTAAAACTATATGGAATGTAATAAAGAGGGAAACTGCTAAGAAAACAGGGAACATGTCTCAGGTAGAGATTAAAACAGGGGACAGTATCATAAAGAAACCTGAGTTAGTTACAAAAATATTTGATAACCACTTTTTGAGAGCAGCAGAGAAGACAGGCTGTAATGGTTATATGGAAGAATCATTGTCCCTCCTACAGAAAGCCATTAGCAACAGAATCCCACAGTCATATTTACCTCCATTTACTGTAAGCAAAGTCATAAGAGTAATTAGATCATTAAAAATAAAAATTTGGCTGGTGTGAGCAATATTTCTAGTAAAATACTGAAACACTGTTATAAATTTGTTAGTCCCACCTTATGCGACATATACAATACACCCCTACAAGAAAGGATTGTCCCTGACAGACTAAAATTAGCTGTAGTTATTCCTCTCTTTATAAAAGGTGATAAAAACAATGTTACAAACTATCGCCCAATATCACTATTAACCACCTTCTCATAAATTCATGAAAAACTCATGCACAGGAGGATTGTAGATCATCTCAACTTCCACAGTATCTTAAGCAAAAACCAGTTTGGTTTTTGTGCTGGTCTTTGTACTGAACAGGCAATATTCTCTTTCAGAAACCAAGTTTTGGAAGCCATTAACAAAAAGTGTCTCCAGTGGGTATTTTTTGTGATCTCACGAAAGCCTTTGACTGTGTAAACCACCAAATTCTTTTGAAAAAGGCAGAATACTATGGTTTAGGTGGTACTGTTGGCTTGTAGCTACAATCATATCTAAAGGATCGGAAGCAGACTGTAATGCTAAATGGCTCTTCTGGAGAACCTGCTTCATCTGACTGGGGCACGATAACGTGTGGTGTGCTTCAAGGCTCCGTTTTGTGCCCACTGCTATTCCAATTTTCATTAATGATCTTCCTCATTGTTCTGAGACAAACAGCAAATTTACCCTGCTCGCTGATGATACCACAATTGTAAGTGACGATTTGATAGATCACAATCTTGAACAAACTACAAATACTCTTTTTAATGACATCTTAAATTGCTTCTCCTCAAATGGTCTCTCACTCAATGCAAATAAAACTCATTATATGAGGTTCTATACATCACAAAGTAACCTCGATGAAATTAACATAAAATGTAGAGATCAACCAATACAGAAAGTTGAAGATACAAAATTCCTGAGTGCTTGTATGGACAGCAAATGTAATTGGTCAGTTCTCATTCTTCATTTATGTTAAAAACTTAGCTCGGCAACATTTGCATTACGGGTAATTTCTTCAGTGGCTGAATTTGATGCCATTAAGGTTGCCTGCTTTGGCTACTTCCACTCATTGATGTCATATGCTATCATATTCTGGGGGAGCCAACCACTTGCAATAAAAGTTTTCACTGTCCAAAAAAAAAAGCAATCAGAATAATGTGTGGGGTCCATCAAAGACACTCTTGCAGGCACTGTTTCGAAAGTTAGGTATCCTAACAACTGCCTCACAGTATATTTTTTCCTTGCTGACCTTTGTGTGCAAAAATTATTCTATCTACCAAGACAACAGTAAATTCCATGGCTATAACACCAGAAACAAAAACAATCTACATGTCGAAATGAAACATCTCACTCTGGTTTAAAGAGGAGTTTACTACTCCAGCATTAAGCTGTTCAATGCTCTCCCACTACATATCAAATGTGTTCATACAGAACTGCCAAAATTTAAACAAGTTCTCAAAGAATACCTGACAGAGAAATATTTTTATACTGTGGATGAATATTTGAAAGAATATGTATACCATCACTAAACTTACTGTGTCTAGAACTAGTTCAATTGATTTTATTGAGCATATGAGCATTATCACACTTTTTGTAACGATAGATTGGCTGTATCTGTATTTGCTCTTGTAGGCCTAATAACTGATTTAACTTTGTGCTCTTATTTATAACCTTTATTTGAAACACTTTTTTCTGTTAAATGGTTGTTATGTTATCTAGCTGAAATCGTATCTATTACTGTGTTTATAGTATGTCTTACTTAAACTATGTACAATGTGGCATTGAATTGCCCTTGTATTTATAGTAAGTTTAAATTGAAACCTGTATAATTTGACACGTTCCATATCCTTGTGATAGACTCACTAACTGGATCTATGGAACATGAAATAAATAGAATGAGATTTTCACTCTGCAGCGGAGTGTGCGCTGATATGAAACTTCCTGGCAGATTAAAACTGTGTGCCCGACCGAGACTCGAACTCAGGACCTTTGCCTTTCGCGGGCAAGTGCTCTACCAACTGAGCTACCGAAGCACGACTCACGCCCGGTACTCACAGCTTTACTTCTGCCAGTACCTCGTCTCCTACCTTCCAAACTTTACAGAAGCTCTCCTGCGAACCTTGCAGAACTAGCACTCCTGAAAGAAAGGATATTGCAGAGACATGGCTTAGCCATCTTTGTAGATTTTCACTCTGCAGCGGAGTGTGCGCTGATATTAAACGTCCTGGCAGATTAAAACTGTGTGCCCGACCGAGACTCGAACTCGGGACCTTTGCCTTTCGCGGGCAAGTGCTCTACCAACTGAGCTACCGAAGCACGACTCACGCCCGGTACTCACAGCTTTACTTCTGCCAGTACCTCGTCTCGTCTCCTACCTTCCGAGTTCGAGTCTCGGTCGGGCACACTGTTTTAATCTGCCAGGAAGTTTCATGAAATAAATAAATAAATAAATAAATGGAGAGACAGGAGCAGGAGAAAGGGTATAATAATTATAAAACAGTGATAAGCTAAATTGAAGTTAATCATGATAGTCACTTTTGAAAAAACAGGATTACAAGTACTCTGATGAGTTATAGAGTTGTGAGACTTGATCAATATGTGTAGGCATAGTGTCTACTGAGAGTCAGTAAATACAGGTAGACATACCATCTACTATGAGTTGAAATATATGTGTAGGCATAATATCTGCTTATATGGTAGAAGTGAGGAGTGAAAGAGTACTCTATGGTATTAGATGACATATTAGAAAGTAGAATTGAGGTGTAAAGCAGATTTGTAATTTTACCAGGGACTATTTGATCATTGTTGTTGTTGTTGTGGTCTTCAGTCCTGAGACTGGTTTGATGCAGCTCTCCATGCTATTCTATCCTGTGCAAGCTTCTTCATCTCCCAGTACCTACTGCAACCTACATCCTTCTGAATCTGCTTAGTGTATTCGTCTCTTGGTCTCCCTCTATGGTTTTGACCCTCCACACTGCCCTCCAATACTAAACTGGTGATCCCTTGATGCCTCAGAACATGTCCTACCAACCTATCCCTTCTTCTAGTCAAGTTGTGCCACAAACTCCTCTTCTCCCCAATCCTATTTAATACTTCCTCATTAGTTATGTGATCTACCCATCTAATCTTCAGCATTCTTCTGTAGCACCACATTTCGAAGATTCTATTCTCTTCTTGTCCAAAATATTTATCATCCATGTTTCACTTCCATGCATAGCTACACTCCCTACAAATACTTTCAGAAACGACTTCCTGACACTTAAATCTATACTCGACGTTAACAAATTTCTCTTCTTCAGAAACACATTCCTTGCCATTGCCAGTCTACATTTTATATCCTCTCTACTTCGACTATCATCAGTTATTTTGCTCCCCAAATAGCAAAACTCCTTTACTACTTTGAGTGTCTCATTTCTTAATCTAATTCCCTCAGCATCACCTGCTTTAATTCGACTACATTCCATTATCCTCATTTTGCTTTTGTTGATGTTCATCTTATATCCTCCTTTCAAGACACTATCCATTCCGTTCAACTGCTCTTCCAAGTCCTTTGCTGTCTCTGACAGAATTACAATGTCATTGGCAAACCTCAAAGTTTTTATTTCTTCTCCATGGATTTTAATACCTACTCCGAATTTTTCTTTTGTTTCCTTCACTGCTTGCTCAATATACAGATTGAATAGCATCGGGGAGAGGCTACAACCCTGTCTCACTCCCATCCCAACCACTGCTTCCCTTTCATGTCCCTCGACTCTTATAACTGCCATCTGGTTTCTGTACAAATTGTAAATAGCCTTTCGCTCCCTGTATTTTACCCCTGCCACCTTTAGAATTTGAAAGAGAGTATTCCAGTCAACATTGTCAAAAGCTTTCTCTAAGTCTACAAATGCTAGAAATGTAGGTTTGCCTTTCCTTAATCTTTCTTCTAAGATAAGTCATAGGGTCAGTATTGCCTCACGTGTTCCGATATTCTACGGAATCCAAACTGATCTTTGCCGAGGTCGGCTTCTACTAGTTTTTCCATTCGTCTGTAAAGAATTCGTGTTAGTATTTTGCAGCCATGACTTATTAAACTGATAGTTTGGTTATTTTCACATCTGTCAACACCTGCTTTCTTTGGGATTGGAATTATTATATTCTTCTTGATGTCTGAGGGTACTTCGCCTGTGTCATACATCTTGCTCACCAGATGGTAGAGTTTTGTCAGGACTGGCTCTCCCAAGGCTGTCAGTAGTTCTAATGGAATGTTGTCTACTCCTGGGGCTTTGTTTCGACTCGGGTCTTTCAGTGCTCTGTCAAACTCTTCATGCAGTATCAAGTCTCCCATATCATCTTCATCTACATCCTCTTTCATTTCCAAAATATTGTCCTCAAGTACATCGCCCTTGTATAGACCCTCTATATACTCCTTCCACCTTTCTGCCTTCCCTTCTTTGCTTAGAACTGGGTTTCCATCTGAGGTCTTGATATTCATACAAGTGGTTATCTTTTCTCAAAAGGTCTTTTTAATTTTCCTGTAGGCAGTATCTATCTTACCCCTAGTGAGATAAGCCTCTACATCCTTACATTTGTCCTCTAGCCATCCCTGCTTAGCAGTTTTGCACTTCCTGTCGATCTCATTTTTGAGACGTTTGTATTCCTTTTTGCCTGCAACATTTAGTGCATTTTTATATTTTCTCCTTTCATCAATTAAATTCAATATTTCTTCTGTTACCCAAGGATTTCTACTAGCCCTTGTCTTTTTTCCTACTTGATCCTCTGCTGCCTTCACTACTTCATCCCTCAGAGCTACCCATTCTTCTTCTACTGTACTTTTTTCCCCCATTCCTGTCAATTGTTCCCTTATGCTCTCCCTGAAACTCTCTACAACCTCTGGTTCTTTCAGTTTATCCAGGCCCCATCTCCTTAAATTCCCACCTTTTTTCAGTTTCTTCAGTTTTAATCTACAGTTCATAACCAATAGATTGTTGTCAGAGTTCACATCTGCCCCTGGAAATGTCTTACAATTTAAAACCTAGTTCCTAAACCTCTGTCTTACCATTATATAATCTATCTGAAACCTGTCAGTATCTCCAGGCTTCTTCCATGTATACAGTCTTCTTTTATGATTCTTGAACCAAGTGTTAGCTATGATTAAGTTGTGCTCTGCGCAAAATTCTACCAGGCGGCTTCCTCTTTCGTTTCTTACTACCAATCTATATTCACCTACTACGTTTCCTTCTCTCCCTTTTCCTACACTCGAATTCCAATCACCCATCACTATTAAATTTTCATCTCCCTTCACTATCTGAATAAATTCTTTTATTTCATCACACATTTCATCAATTTCTTCGTCACCTGCAGAGCTAGTTGGCATATAAACTTGTACTACTGTGGTAGGCGTGGGCTTCGTATCTATCTTGGCCACAATAATACGTTCACTATGCTGTTTGTAGTAACTTACCCACATTCCTATTTTCCTATTCATTATTAAACCTACTCCTGCATTACCCCTATTTGATTTTGTATTTATAACCCTGTATTCACCTGACCAAAAGTCTGGTCCTCCTGCCTCCGAACTTCACTAATTCCCACTATATCTAACTTTAACCTATCCATTTCCCTTTTTAAATTTTCTAACCTACCTGCCCAATTAAGGGATCTGACATTCCACGCTCCGACCCGTAGAACGCCAGTTTTCTTTCTCCTGATAACAATATCCTCTTGAGTAGTCCCCGCCCGGAGATCCGAATGGGGGACTATTTTACGTCCGGAATATTTTACCCAAGAGGACGACATCATTATTTAACCGTACAGTAGAGCTGCATGCCCTCGGGAAAAATTACGGCCATAGTTTCCCCTTGCTTTCAGCTGTTCGCAGTACCAGCACAGCATGGCCGTTTTGGTTAGTGTTACAAGGCCAGATCAGTCAATCATCCACACTGTTGCCCCTGCAACTACTGAAAAGGCTGCTGCCCCTCTTCAGGAACCACATGTTTGTCTGGGGGGGGGGGGGGGGGTCACTATTTGATCATAGTGTACATAAAGAAGTATACTAGAGCAATGAACCACATGTTTGAGCCAAGGGGAGGGATATGCAGTGCCTCATGAACCATGAGGCCTACTTGGGAAGGATATGGGGGCACACCCAGCTTTTATGGGATATAAAAGCCAGATAGGCAGACCGATGAAAGGCTGACCTATACTGTGGAGATGGGCACCAAGAAGGGGATTGACCTGTACCATAGGAGGATATGAATAAGAAAGGGGTGTACCTACCAAAACGGAGGGAGAAAGGGTACTCCCAGGATCAACCCATGTGAGATACAGGTACTGTTCCTAAAGGGAAAAAGGGCAGTATCATGACAGAAGTCACGCATTTAAACGAAATAGTCGGGTAAGTTTGAATTCTGTGCATCAGTAGCCTTATTACTTTTCAGGTTACAAATGTCCAAGAAGATAACACTTTTATTTTACTCAGAGTTTCTCCAAATTACAATATGTGATGAATAAGTACTTACTTAGAAGAGGTAGTACAAAAAATAGGAACAAACAACAGATTACTCATGAGTCAGGTACACCTGGAATTTACAATTGGAAGAGGAACAGAAAACAAAAATTTGATACTCACAAATTTTTGGAGATTGAAAAGAGCTAACTCCAACATGGCTTGAAAGGTTCACGTTTTATAATTGTGGTAAAATATGCACGGTTATTAGTGGAAAGAGATGTACTGTTAAAAGATAAAGAATTATCTTGTGTGATATTATTGCACATAATGAATATGTATAAAATATCACGTGTTCGAGCCAAGGGGAGGGATATGCAGTGCCTCAAGAATTTCGGTGTAAATTCTAGAAACACTTGGCCTTCCACAATCTCGAACACCCGATATTTTAGGTATGAGTGCGAGAGAGTGAGAACATCTCTACCGATCTACCTGTTTCTGTGTGCAGGTCGGAAGTTTGTCATTAGAAGACTGTAAGAGGGACGAGTCACTGAGGACAAGTGTTTTCTGCCAGCACCACAGAAGACGTGATGAAAACTCAAGGAATAATTATGTAGTATTCTTTGATGCATTAGTGAAAGTGATTATTGTAGAAAAAGCTTGAGGCAGAGTGCATATGGCGATAATAAATTATTGGATTGTTAAGACCTATGATATTGCACTTGTGTTTTATTGAGTCTGACATTTAAAGACACCAGTTGGCTTGCCAGAGTTTACATACTTATGTGAAAAAGCATAAATGTTGCTTTGTGTTGAGAGTTGAAAATATACCATGAATGAATTGAAAGTGTTCCACAAATACACAAATTATTTCAAGAATAGAGAAGTAGCTTAATAAATTCCTGTAACCCGCTATAGTCTTTGGAGAATCAGCTTTTAGAGATTGATGTAACTGATTACCCAGAGAAGAGGATCGGCTGCATTTTGAAATTTTTTTCCATCGATTGTTCGGAAATGAGGGCCCACCACCGTGAATAGCTGTAGGGTGTGATACCTTATACCTTAACCTACATCACTGTATAAATAGTTTCAAAATGTCAGTTCCACCATTGGGCACCTCTCCTTGTAAGAAAGAGACCCCAAATAATTATTCCAGAGTAAATATTCCGGATTCCAGGCCCAACACCTTCCTGACCTCCTGAGAAAGAGTAGACTGGTCTCTGTTTTCAGAAGCAATTGTTTTGAGGGAATTTAGTTATTTGTTCAATACGGTAGCAACCATTAAATTCAGATAAAAATTCCAACAGCTCCTTTCTTCCTCAAGGAGGCAAAGTGATAAACAACAATGTTATGGTGGTTGGAGCCTTGGAAAAATGTGAAACCTTTCTGAACAAAAAGTTCTGGCCACCAAGTTACAGCAGGCAGTACTTGGCCACTCCTCCTCCCAGATGTTGACACTGGGCCTATTTTTCTGAGGTCGGAAGCTCATTACAGAGTAGACACTCTGAAGTCAAAAAACTCTGGTGCACTTTTTGCCAGATTCTCTTTGGACCAACAACTGCAGCCAGATGACTCCAATGTTAACACGATCTGTTCTTTATAATTTCCATCTTTCATCAAATTACAGTTTGCCTATTCATTACCTTGACCATAAGATTGTAATATGCCTGAAATATTGGATCACATTGTCCTACCAGTTATTAGCGTTTTACCCTGTTCCATTCACATATGGAGCATGTGAAGAATGATTGTTTGAATACCTCTGTGCATGCTGTAATTATTCTAATCTTTAGGGCCCGGATTTTAATTACCTAAAAAACAGTGAAATATGCAAGCATTAATGACCTAAAACTTACATAAATATGACCTTAAAAATAAAATATGACTTAATAGAAGTTTATTTGAAGCATTCTTGTTTGTTATTTAATTTTTTATTCGTCGTAACGTAATACATCATGTAAGAACAGGTTTAGGTGGGAGGGGTGTTGAAGGTGCTTGTTCCTTGAATTTCTGCACCCGTAGCGGAGCCTTCACATAGATTTTCTTGCCACATGAAATTAATTTGTCCATGTCAGGATAATTTGCTCACACCTCGTCGGCAACTCTGTGCAACGCATGTGCAAGGCAAGTGGTGTACACCATACTGGGGTAGAGAATCTGAAGCCCTTTGGCTTCTTTAGCCATATATGAAGCACCATCTGTTACAAGCAGCAAAACATTGTCTCTTTTCACACCATCCGGCCACAGTAGCTTCAGAGAGTTGTCAAACAAAATAGCAATCGTCGAATTGTTTACTCTATCGAGAGCTTCACACGTTAGTAGAAACATATCTCCAGGGCCATCAGCTTTTAGAACACCAACAACATCATTTGCAATATATTGCCCACTAATATCCGTAGTTTCATCTATCGATAGCCAGATCTTTTGCTCAGCAATAGTAATTTGTATTTTGTTGAGCACATCGTTGTAGCATATGGATAAATAGTTCTTTCTCAGTGTAGATTCATCTGGAACTGGATATGTTGTGTACTACTCCAAGAACCGTCTGAAGCATGGATTCTTCAGCATTTCCAATGAGATGTTGCGGGACACCATCTCTCACAAATCCTTGCAGAATGATTGCATGGTTGACGATTGACCTTTCTGTTCAAATAACAGCATTTGCCTGCTGTTATTTTCAGCACTTTGTTTCACACAGCTGCTGCATATAGCAGTATTACAGTGTTGTTGCGCATTAAAGCGCTTTTCTGTACTAACTTTAACTTCACACAGTTTACAAAATAATATTTTCTCATCAGTACTAAAGAACTTCTCTCCAAATTCTCGAACATATCCTCACAACTTCATGCTGTCGGAGCACTTTGCTTTAGGCATGTTGAACAAGGCAAAGGCTGTATTCAAACTGGTTACTGGGAACACCTGTGCGACTGCGATGATTATTACGGCAGAAGCCGCCTTTGCTGGCTCCGAGAGCGTATTGTCGACTCTGCTTTATGTTCACTCTGTTTCATGTTCACGAAACGACTGTTGTGGTACACAGATTTTCTGCTACGGTCCTGAGAAATAAAGCTGTGTACTAATTTGTCTGTTTGTCTTTCATAATGGCACGTTAATTTTGTCTCATGAGCAACATATTCATTTTCTTATTAGTGTGTCTCGTAAGATACGAGAAAAACAGTATGTGCATTTTTGGCAAAAGTTGACGGAAATATGACCTATTATATTAAAAGTTAGCCACAATATGACATATTACTAAAATTTGTTGAAATATGACTTTATACGCACAATCAAAATACATTTTTTGACACTAAAATGCCTAGATTTATGTAGTAATTGTTCTAAATTCACCCTATAGTTCAGAAAAAAATATGGCTAGTCATTAAAATCCGGACCCTACTAATCTTATGCTCACGATCCTAATATGAGCAATAATAGGGGTTGTAGTTATTTCTAGTGTCCTCATTTAAAGGCAGTTCTTGAAACTTTGTTAATAGACTTTCTCGGGACAGTTCACGTCCATCTCCAAGAGTCTTCCAGTTCAGTTCCTTCAGTATCTCTCTTACACTATCCACCGGATTAAACAAACCTGTTACATTTGTGCTGCCTTCTCTGTATACATTCTATACACCCTGTTAATCCTATTTGGTAAGGTCCCACACACTTGAGCAATATTCCAGAACTGGTCGCACAACTGAGTGAAACTAAATTTTTCTGGGGCAAAAAGTGGGTAATATGAATTATTTGTCATGTGATCTCAAGAACAACTTACAGAGGCCTCTTCAATGAACTGTGGATACTAACTACTGCTTCCCAATATAATTATTTATTAATGAAATTTGTGATGAATAAATCTCTTTTTGAAACAAACAGCTTGCCTCATGAGTCAATACTAGAAATAAGTGTAATTTTTGTACATAATTAAAGCCATTTTATTGGGTCAAGAAAGGTGTCCATGATTCAGGACACACTTTTTCAGTAAGTTTGCCAGTAGCCATAAAAATAATGACTAATTAAGTTACGTTTAGGGGAGCCAAAATGATTTATTTGTGACCAACTCTTCTACTACATTAATGAGTTTCATAGTGGCACTGATTGATGTCTATATTATTAATAATATCAAATGATGTGAATGTTACATAAAATCTGAATTACTGAGGAGAGCACCATTCTCCGTGCTCACCAGAGTGCAGGATTCTCCAGAAAGAAAGGAAAATCATGGAGTACAAGACTCTGGACTGACTGACTGACCTACACTGAGGCTAAGAGAAAATTTGAACACCTGCATCCTGTGCATATGACATCATCTTGGCACCACCAGTTTGGCAACCCAAGTCACCTCTCAGAGCCGGAAGACTGCATTTTCCCCCTTGATGGTGAGGGTCATTTCCCTCCCTCTTCTTCCTGCACCACCTGCTGACCAGGTGGGCTTTAAACAAGGCAGACTGGGAAACTTTCACCTCTGCTGTCACCATTGAATCTCCCCTACATGGTAACATTGATGTCATGGTTGAGCAGGTGACTACAACCGTTGTTTCTGCAGCAGAAAATGCAATCCCTCGCTCTTTAGGGTGCCCGAGGCATAAGGCAGTCCCTTGGTGGTCGGCGGAAGTCACTGAAACAATTACGGAGCATCGGAGAGCTCTATAGCGGCATAAGCAGCACCCTTCCCTGGAACACCTCATAGCCTTTAAATGGCTCCGTGCCCATGTTTGCTACCTTATCAAATGATGGAAGCAGGAGTGTTAGGAGAGAGATGTCTCGACCATTGGGTGCCATACGTCACCTTCCCAAGTCTGGGCAAAGATCAAACGAGCACTTTGCCCGAGCACGTTGCCCGAGCACTTTGCCCAAGCATCGGAGAATTACCCCCCAGCCTTTTGCACTCTGAAATGGCAGCTGGAAGGGAACATCCTCTCATTCACTACATGCCACAGTGATTCCTATAATGTCCCATTTACAGAATGGGAGCTCCTCAGTGCCCTTGCACATTGCCCCAACACAGCTCCTGGGCCTGATCAGATCCACAGCCAGATCTCATCTGACTACAAGCGACACCTCCTCGTCATCTTGAACCCGATCTGGTGCGATGGCAGCTTTCCATCACAATGGTGGGAGAGCACCATCATTCTGGTGTTCAAACCTGGTAAAAACCCGCTTGATGTTGGTAGCTATCGACCCATCAGCCTCACCAACGTTCTTTGTAAGCTGTTGGAATGTATGGTATGTCGGAAGTTGGGTTAGGTCCTGAAGTCACTTGGCCTGCTGGCTCTATGTCAGGGTGGCTTCCACCCAGATTGCTCTACCACTGATAATCTTGTGTCCATTGAGTCTGCCATCTGAACAGCCTTTTCCAGATGGCTACACCTGGTTGCTGTCTTTTTGACTTATGTAAAGAATACAACACGACCTGGCAACATCAAATCCTTGCCACATTGTATAAGTGGGGTCTCCACGACCTGCTTCCGTTTTTTGTCCAAAACTTCCTGTTGCTCCGTACTTTCCGTGTCCAAGTTGGTGCCTCCCATAGTTCTATCCATATCCAGGAGAATGGAGTCACACAGGGCTCTGTATTAAGTGTGTCTTTATTTTTAGTGACCATTAACGTTCTAGCAGCAGCTGCCGGGCCCTCCGTCTCACCTCCTCTGTATGCAGACGACTTCTGCATTTCGTACTGCTGCTCCAGTACTGGTGTTGCTGAGTGGCGCCTACAGGGAGCCATCCACAAGGCAGAGTCGTGGGCTCTGCCCACAGCTTCCAGTTTTCAGCCGCAAAGTCGTGTGTCGTGCACCTCTGCTGGCATTGTACTTTTCATCCGGAACCAGCACTTTACCTTAATAATGATCCACTCACTGTAGTGGACTGCCTGAGCAACACCAGTTGGGGTGCAGAACACTCTAAGCTGCTGCAGCTCTACAGAGCCCTTGTCTAATCACGAATTGACTATGGGAGTGTGGTTTATGGTTCGGCAGCACCTTCAGCATTCCATTTACTCGACCACGTGGACCACTGCGGGGTTAGACTAGCGATAGGAGCTTTTAGGACGAGTCTGGTGACCAGCGTCCTGGCAGACTGGGGTCCCTCCATTGCAGATCAGACGTACGCAACTGCTCGTCAGTTATGCTACACACATTTGTAGTTCCCCCGAGCATCCAAATTACCATCTCCTTTTCCCACCCACAGCGGTCCATCTCCCACAACGGTGGCCCAGTTTGGGGCTAACGATTGTGGTTTGTGTGTGGTCTCTTCTCTCCGAATTGGAGTCCTTCCCTTTACCACCTCTACTTGTGGTCCATTCACGTAGGCCTCCACAGTGTACGCCTCAGCCACAGCTTCGTCTGGACCTTTCACATGGCCCTAAGGACTCCGTTAACACTGCGGCTCTCCGCTGTCACTTCCTCTCGATTCTTGACGTGTTCTGGGGCTATGAAGTGGTTTACACCAACGGCTCGACGGCTGATGGTTGCGTCGGCTTTGCTACATGCACAGTGACCATATTGAACAGCATTCCTTACCCAATGGGTGCAGTTTATTCAGTGCAGAGCTGGTGGCCATCTCTAATGCACTACAGTACCTCCGTTCATGCCCTGGGGAGTCTTCTTCTTCTTCTTCTTCTTCTTCTTCTTCTTCTTAATGTACTGAATCCTTGGGCAGCCTGAAAACTATCGACCAGTGCTACCTTTGTCATCCTTTGGTAGCATCCATCCAGGAGTCCATCTATGCCCTGGAACGGTCCAGTTGTTCAGTGGTGTTCGTCTGGACCCCTGGTCACGTCGGAATCCTAGGAAATGAACTTGCTGACAGGCTGGCCAAACAGGTTATGTAGAAACCACTTCTGGAGATCGGCATCCCTGCAACTGACCTGCGTTCGTTATTACGCCGCAAGGTTTTTCAGCTCTGTGAGACGGACTGGCAAAATCTCAGTACGTACAATGAACTGCGAGCCATTAAGGGGACGGCAAATGTGTGGAAGTCCTTAATGAGGGCGTTCGCAGGGGCTCTGCAGTTCTCTGCAGGCTCCACAATGGCCGTGCCCGGGTGACCCACGGCTACCTCCTGCGCCGTGAACACCCACCTCAGTGTCGGTCCGGTGCTTAGTTGACATTGGCCCATATTCTTCTGCTATGTCCTCCTTTGGCTACCCTGTGACTTCATCTTCGGTTGCCGGACTTGTTATCATTGATTTTAGCAGACACCATCTCATTGGCTGATTTGGTTTTACATTTCATCTGTGAGGGTAGGTTTTATCAATCGATCTGAGTTTTAGCACCTGTCCTTTGTCCCTCTGTGTCCTCCACCCTAGTGCTTTTGGTTGAAGGTTTTAATGTGTTGCAGGATAGCTGGCTTTTCCTTTTTATTTTTGTGGTCGGTCAGCCACTGTAATCTGCTTTCTTGTTTTACTCTCTTTTAACTGTTTCTTGCCTCCCTCTGTGTTCTGTTGTCCTCTTTTGTTCCTTTTAGTGTTCATTGCCTTTCCTTCGTTCTCGTGGTCTTTCCTTTCTTTCTGTTTTGTGTTATATGTCTCTTCTATTTTGTTCTCACACTTGTGGCATTGTTTTATTAGGTAAAAGGGACTGATGACCTTGTAGTTTGGTCCCTTTCCCCCTCTTTTAAATGAACCGACCAAAATCTGAATTCTGCACATATCCAGTGCAGTGATGATATTAACATAAATAAGTGCTCTTTAATTACTTTCTGTTTGATGTGTGATTAGAATACCCAAGAATTGTCATGTGTACCTCAGACTATTGCACATTGCATGTTTCTGTGATAAAGATATTACCCTTTAAATGAAAATATGTTCAAAATTTTCTGACTTGTTCTGCATCCATGAGGACAATTTCATTTTTCTGTAAATATGTATTATGTGATCATGTTTTATAGTCTGTTCTGTATCCTTGAGAATGTGCTCACTATGTATATATGGAATAAAAGCACCTCTAGTCTAACTTGCAGTACAGTCTTATGGGTTAGCAATTTCATTGGGCAATCCATTTATTTTCATCATTTAAAACATATGTTTGTGCTTACCTACTTAGAGGAGTTATTATGGTGTAGGTGAGTATCTGCCACATTAAAAACCTAAAGGTGCACATAATTATTGTAAAAATATAATGATAGTACAAATTTTTTAAAAATTCTTGTAATGTGGGAAAAGGTTGAACTTGCTGCATTATGTGTAAACAGAACTGATTGAACAACTGAAGGATTACTGTTGTCTGCAATATTAAAAATGTGTTGTGTAAGTCTATGTGATTACTTTTGGATGTTAAGAGTCATAGAAATATGACCTGTCCAATATTTTAATAGTCTTGCTGTACAGAAATGATTAAAATACCCAATACAATACATTCTAGGGAAAATTATATCTTATGGAACTATTGCTCAACACAATATTATGAGAAGGAAAGTTGCTGCTCACCATATAGCAGAGATTGTGAGTCGCAGATAGGGACAACAAAGACTCTCACAATTAAAGCTTTCAGCCATTGGCCTTCATAAACAATAGACACGCATACACGCACACACGTGCGCACGCAACACAAACACACACGCGCACGCAAATGCTGTTACTTTTCCATGTCTTTGCCACTGCTACTGTCTTCTCTCTCAGCAGAAAAAAATGTGAATATGTTCAGATGCTAAAATTTTGGGGAACGTTTTTTAAATGTGCTGAAGAAGGTAATATGAAACAGCTGGTACACCACTTTTCAGTCAGTCTTTTAAATAAATGGGAACATTTATGCTGGTACACCACTTTTGGGTCAGTCTTTTAAATAAATGGGAACATCTAAGCATTTTTTGTGTGCTGACAGGAGGTTTGTTTTGCTGGTTCCCTTCTTTTCCCTGCTGCGACAGGACATGTAACTCCTATGAAAAGAAATATGGTGGTCAGTAAAATTTAGGTTACTTGTGTGAAACTCAAATAATGCAAAACTAATTTTACAGCTGAAACCAAATTTTATGTGCAAACATTTTTTCATGTGCTTCAGTACAACAACATAAGGTTCACAGATGATAAGAGACACTTTACAAATTATTCCTCCATGCTACGTCACTTTATACACTAAACTTTTGCCTCACACTGGATTTTACATGTGTGTTTTACGTGTACAAGTAGGCTAACACTGAACCTCTGTACCACAGAAACTGATAACGATATGAAGAACATTTTCAACTTTGTTTGAGACGGGTATCTTAGGAGTACATCATAAAAATGACTGCCATTTGCTGTGTATGGCTGTAGTGGAATCCACAGCTGTGTCTTGGTAGCCAAAAGACAAGTTTTTGGGGTGTTTCTTGATAAATGATACAGATTTTTGGAAAGGGGATATAGCTGTCCTAGATAAATATGTGGAGGATATACTGTTAAAACCTGAGCAATTTACTGCTGTTACTTGTTGTTTAGAATTCACCACATACTGGATTTCATGTGTAGAAGCAGGATAACTTTGAACCTCCGTATCTTGCAAATAGGTGAAGACACTGAGAAAATTTTCAAGGTTGTTAGAGATTGGGGTCTTAGGAATGTGTTGTAAATATTTCAGTCGTTTGCTGAGCATGGCTGCCTTGCGGTCCTAGGTTGGTTCTAGTCCACTGGTGACGGTGAAAATATAGTAAATGACCCCTTTCTGTGGGTTTTCCAAGGAACAGCCACGAGCTGCCTCTGCAAGTCCCATGAGGCCCATCATAGACCACATCAAATGCAGAAAGAACCAGCCAATTTTCTCTGTTTCCCTAAGCAGGAGGAAGTGTGTAGTATTCATATTTTGATCCTGCCCTATAGGATAGAGAGACTAAGATGGACATTCTGTTGTGTATACAAACTGTCGGTAGACTGAGGTCCATCCAAAACACTTGACCCTACATTCGACCAGCACTACCAGCTGCTTTGTGTGAATTGTGTGTTACAACTTTTAGTAACATGGACAGCCTCCTATGGGGTATTACATTCTGTGTAGTGTGAACACACCTCTATTTTCTAGGATGTGATATTCCATTCCCGAACATGTGAATCGATGTTAAATGGGCTATAAATGCTGATTCTTAATTTGTGTGCTGTATAAATGTTCTGTATGATGATTGTGCAGTAGCATGTTCATAGCTGTAACCACTATCCTAAAGGCTTTTGTCAGAAAGAAGCAAATCAAGGAAAATGTACAAAGTATTCTCCTTGATTTTTTATGAAAGTTTCTTGTAGCCTCTTGCCTGCCTCGGTGTTTGAACATGCTTACTGTAACTGTGTCTTAGTCCCACTTTGCAGTTTTTACCCTCAACACTTTTTTCTCTGTTACACAATTGATGATTTATAACCCTACCACTACCATTGTAATTTAGTATGCTTTTACAACAGAAAATCCTGTTTCTTTGTTGCCATGTATAATCCTCTTACTAAATTTAGTGTAGTTTCCAAATAAAGTACACTATGGGGGGATAGTCTGGTTAATAGGAAAAGCTAATCAATAGACTTACCCTTTTTACAGGATGTGACCTGTGTTGTGTCTAATGGATACGTAAATCAGACTATTCACTTCTTTTCCCAAGATCTTACCCAGCAGTTAGATAGAAATACGGTATGAATAATTTTATATTGAAGCTAGGACAACTCAGTTCCAAGTTCATTTATTGGTTTAAAACATGTACTGGTTGGCAGCCTAACCAGGCAATGAAACAGTGAAGTATTGGAAAAGCAGAAGTATGAATTTTGTCTACTTTCTTGCTACTGTTTAATTTGGTTCTCTACTTAAACAGTGTTGGACTACACCCTTATACATAACATTTTTAAAAGAGAGAAAACCAGTAGCCTAGATAACTTTCAGGAAGCAAAAAAAAAAAAAAAAAAAAAAAAAAAAAAAAAAAAAAAAAAAAAAAAAAAAAATTGACTAGGGGAGATGTTTAGAAAAGCACTTTCCATAATCAATGTACTTAAATACTAAAATACTTAGATACTAAAGCACCCACTTTCTATACTGACCATTTCACTTCAAGAAAACCCCTATCGTACTAGAATTTACCTTCAAAAGCTATTACTCCTTAAACTAACTCTGTAGCATATAGTCATTTAAAAGGTTCCAGTAATTTTGCTTTACTATGACTGAATTTTATGTAAGCAAATTTTTACTGTAACACTTTGCAATAGTTAAGAAAACTTGTAAAACAAAAATAGTTTGACTTTATTCCTGTGTAATGTACTTCCCCATGAACCATGGACCTTGCCGTTGGTGGGGAGGCTTGCGTGCCTCAGCAATACAGATGGCCGTACCGTAGGTCCAACCACAATGGAGGGGTATCTGTTGAGAGGCCAGACAAACGTGTGGTTCCTGAAGAGGGGCAGCAGCCTTTTCAGTAGTTGCAGGGGCAACAGTCTGGATGATTGACTGATCTGGCCTTGCAAGATTAACCAAAATGGCCTTGCTGTGCTGGTACTGCGAATGGCTGAAAGCAAGGGGAAACTATGGCCATAATTTTTACCGAGGGCATGCAGCTTTACTGTATGATTAAATGATGATTGTGTCCTCTTTAGTAAAATATTTTGGAGGTATAATAGTCCCCCATTTGGATCTCCGGGCGGGGACTACTCAAGAGGACGTCGTTATCAGGAGAAAGAATATTGGCGTTCTACGGATCGGAGCGTGGAATGTCAGATCCATTAATCGGGCAGGTAGGTTAGAAAATTTAAAAAGGGAAATGGATAGGTTAAAGTTAGATATAGTGGGAATTAGTGAAGTTTGGAGGCAGGAGGACCAGACTTTTGGTCAGGTGAATACAGGGTTATAAATACAAAATCAAATAGGGGTAATGCAGGAGTAGGTTTAATAATGAATAAAAAAATAGGAGTGCGGGTAAGCTACTACAAACAGCATAGTGAACGCAGTATTGTGGCGAAGATAGACACGAAGCCCACGCCTACTACAGTAGTACAAGTTTATATGCCAACTAGCTCTGCAGATGATGAAGAAATTGAAGAAATGTATGGTGAGATAAAAGAAATTATTCAGGTAGTGAAGGGAGATGAAAATTTAATAGTCATGGGTGACTGGAATTCGAGGTAGGAAAAGGGACGGAAGGAAATGTAGTAGGTGAATATGGATTGGGGGAGAGAAATGAAAGAGGAAGCCGCCTGGTAGAGTTTTGCACAGAGCATAACTTAATCATAACTAACACTTGGTTCAAGAATCATAAAAGGAAGTTGTATACATGGAAGAATCCTGTAGATACTAGAAGGTATCAGATAGATTATATAATGGTAAGACAGAGATTTAGGAACCAGGTTTTAAATTGTAAGACATTTCCAGGGGCAGATGTGGACTCTGACCACAATCTATTGGTTATGACCTGTAGATTAAAACTGAAGAAACTGCAAAAAGGTGGGAATTTAAGGAGTTGGGACCTGGATAAACTGAAAGAACCAGAGGTTGTACAGAGTTTCAGGGAGAGCATAAGGGAACAATTGACAGGAATGGGGGAAAGAAGTACAGTAAAAGAAGAAAGGGTAGCTCTGAGGGATGAAGTAGTGAAGGCAGCAGAGGATCAAGTAGGTAAAAATACGAGGGCTAGTAGAACTCCTTGGGTAACAGTAGAAATATTGAACTTAATTGACGAAAGGAGAAAATATAAAAATGTAGTAAATGAAGCAGGCAAAAAGGAATACAGACTTCTCAAAAATGAGATCGACAGGAAGTGCAAAACTGCTAAGCAGGGATGGCTAGAGGACAAATGTAAGGATGTAGAGGTGGCAGAGGTAAAATACAGGAGGTGAAAGGCTATTTACAATTTGTACAGAAACCAGATGGCAGTTATAAGAGTCGAGGGACACGAAAGGGAAGCAGTGGTTGGAAGGGAGTGAGACAGGGTTGTAGCCTCTCCCCGATGTTATTCAATCTGTATACTGAGCAAGCAGTGAAGGAAACAAAAGAAAAATTCGGAGTAGGTATTACAATCCATGGAGAAGAAATAAAAACTTTGAGGTTCACCAATGAATTGTAATTCTATCAGAGACAGCAAAGGACTTGGAAGAGCAGTTGAACGGAATGGACAGTGTCTTGAAAGGAGGATATAAGGTGCACAACAAAAGCAAAATGAGGATAATGGAATGTAGTCGAATTAAGTCGTGTGATGCTGAGGGAATTAGATTAGGAAATGAGACACTTAAAGTAGTAAAGGAGTTTTGCTATTTGGGGAGCAAAATAACTGATGATGGTCGAAGTAGAGAGGATATAAAATGTAGACTGGCAATGGCAAGGAAAGCGTTTCTGAAGAAGAGAAATTTGTTAACATCGAGTATAGATTTAAGTGTCAGGAAGTCGTTTCTGAAAGTATTTGTATGGAGTGTAGCCATGTATGGAAGTTAAACGTGGACGATAAATAGTTTGGACAAGAAGAGAATAGAAGCTTTTGAAATGTGGTGCTACAGAAGAATGATGAAGTATTGAATAGAATAGGGGAGAAGAGGAGTATGTGGCACAACTTGACAAAAAGAAGGGACTGGTTAGTAGGACATGTTCTGAGGCATCAAGGGATCACAAATTTAGCGTTGGAGGGCAGTGTGGAGGGTAAAAATTGTAGAGGGAGACCAAGAGATGAATACACTAGACAGATTCCGAAGGATGTGGGTTGCAGTAAGTACTGGGAGATGAAGAAGCTTGCACAGGATAGGGTAGAATGGAGAGCTGCAACAAACCAGTCTCAGGACTGAAGACCATAACAAATGTACTAAAGCATGGATGTGTTATTACTCTAACTAAAATTTTCATTACGCCTTTCAGTGAAACAACCAAGACAACATTTCTTTAACTATTGCTCAAGATGAAAATATTTATGAACTCTTTAACCCTATGATGTAAAATTACATTTAAATTCACCCTATTCAATTTACACTCTTCCACTACTGAGACATAATTTCATTACTACAGGATTTAGTCCCTTACACATATATCTCATCATTTACACAATTCCTCCTCAAGGACTACCACCTTAACGTTGGTGGGGAGGTTTGTGTTTATCAATGATCCACTGAGCTATGCTGGCGGGAGCTGTGCTCCCAGTAGGGTCACCCATACCAGACAGGTCAGTTGGTGAGATTCCAGAGAAAGAGTAGTCCCCCCAGGGGGCTCCTGTGTTGGGAGTATGTGGGTGGCAACCACATCGACTCTTAGCTAAGTCTGACATTACTTCCACTTACATGTGTTGGGCTTCTTCTGTTTTCTTTCCTATCAACCTCCCTTGACCAACTCTTACTCTTTCGGCCCCAACGGTATTAGGTTTTGAGGCCTTAGGGTGTCTTTCATTTCTCTTTTCTATTCTCCAACAGTCAAAGGTTGGCAAAGGACCTGTTTGCAGAAACAAACCTCTGGGAAATGTCCACTGAAATTTGAGAAAGCAATCAGACCTCAAGGATTTCAATGCAGCTCTGCCAATAAACCCTACTCCCACATCCTAGAAGGCATGAGTCACAAGACCCCTAGACAATGCATGACACACAGTGCATACAGGCTATAAAGCCAATGGGTGAGGATGAAAGGTGAACTTATTTCCAGCACTTTTAAATAACCGGAACATATTGGCAAAGGGAGATAACCCCGAAAGGACATCCTGGTCCTCCTAGAAGGGGTTTGAGCAGATGGCTGCTAACCAACTCCCAGGAAACACAAATGACTCCCAGTACCCAAATGAGCCTCAGAAACAGGATGGTCTCAAAGGTAAATGATAAGGCTACAAAAAAGGACAAACGGAAATGGATAAATGGACACATCAAAGTAGCAACCTGGAATGTGAGAGGAATTTCCCAAAACGAGGTAGAATTAGTAAATATATTAAGCAACAAGAATACTGATGCTGTAGCATTCACAGAAACTAAAAAGAAATTAAGAGGAAATAAGTATGTAGGGGATTACATTATATTCTATAGTGGTGTTGAACAACATAAAAGAGCAAGCAAAGGTGTAGCACTACTCCTGCATAAAAAATGGGAAAAAGACAATGTAACAATACCAGGAAGGAAAGTTGCTACTCACCATATAGCAGAGATGCTGAGTCGCAATAGGCACAACAAAAAGATTCACACAATTAAAGCTTTTGGCCATTAAGGCCTATTTCAGCAGTAGACACAAACGTGCACGCGCGCGCGCGCACGCACACGCACACACACACACACACACACACACACACACACACACACACACACACACATATCTGCAGTCTCAGAGAGCTGAAACCACACTGTGAACAGCAGCACCAGTGCATGATGGGAGTGGGGACTGGGTGAGGGTAAGTAGGAGACTGTGCCGGGGAGGGAGAGGGATAGTATGGTGGGAGTGGTGGACATTGAAGTGTTGCAGTGTAGACGGAGGGCAGGAGAGAAGGTGCAGAGCGGGAGGGGGTAAGTAGCGGAAAGGAGAGAAATAAAAGAAATAAAAAGAAATTAAAAGACTGGACGTGGCAGTGAAATGATGGCTGTGTAGTGCTGGAATGGGAACAGGGAGTAAGGCTGGATGGGTGAGGACAGTGACTAATGAAGGTTGAAACCAGGAGGGTTAAGGGAATGTAGGATGTATTGCAGGGAAAGTTCCCACCTGCGCAATTCAGAAATGCTGGTGTTGGTGGGAAGGATCCAGATGTCACAGGCTGTGAAGCAGTCATTGAGATGAGGGATACCATGTTTGGCAACGTGTTCAGCAACAGGGTGGCCCACTTGTTTTTTGGCCACAGTTTGTCGGTGGCCGTTCATGCGGACAGACAGCTTGTCGGTTGTTGTGCTTACATAGAATGCAGCACAGAGGTTGCAGCTCAGCTTGTAAATCACATGACTGGTTTCACAGGTAGCCCTGCCTTTAAGGGGATAGGTTGTGTTAGTGACCGGACTGGAGTAGGTGGTGGAAGGAGGTTGTATGGGACAGATCTTGCATCTAGGTCTATTACAGGGGTATGAGCCATGAGGTAAGGAATTGAGAGCAGGGGCTGTGTAAGGATGGACAAGTATATTGTGTAGGTTCGGTGGATGGCAGAATATCATAGTAGGAGGGGTGGGAAGGAGAGTGGGCAGGACATTCCTCATTTCAGGGCACGATGAGAGGTAATCTAAACCCTGGCAAAGAATGTAATTCAGTTGCTCCAGTCCCAGATGGTACTGAGTTACGAGGGGAATGCTCGTTTGTGGCCAGACTGTGGGATTTTGGGAGGTGGTGGGAGACTGGGAAGATAATGCATGGGAGATTTGTTTTTGTACAAGGATGGGAGGATAATTACAGTCAGTGATGGCTTCAGTGAATTCCTCAGTATATTTTGAGAGGGACCGCTCATCACTGCAGATGCAACTATCCCGGGTAGCTAGGCTGTACGGAAGGGACTTTAAGGTATGGAATGGATGGCAGCTGTCGAAGTGGAGGTATTGCTGGTGGTTAGTAGGTTTGATATGGAAGGAGGTGCAGATATAGCTATCTCTGAGGTGAAGGTCAACATCTAGGAAGGTGGCTTGTTGGGTTGAGTAGGACCAGGTGAAGCAAATGGGGGAGAAGTTGTTGTTTCTGGAGGAATGTGAATAGGGTGTCCTCACCTTCAATCTAGATAGCAAAGATGTCATCAGTGAATCTGAACCAGGTGAGGGGTTTAGGATTCTGGGTTTTTAGGAAGGATTCCTCTAAATGGCCCATGAATAGGCTAGCATAGGATGGTGCCATGCGGGTGCCCATAACAGTACTGCAGATTTGTTTGTAGGTAATGCCTTCAAAGGAGAAGTAATTGTAGGTGAGGATATAGTTGGTCATGGAGACTAGGAAGGAGGTTGTTGGTTTGGAATTCATAGGGCATCGGGAAAGGTAGTGTTCAATAGCAGTAAGGCCACGGGCATTAGGAATGTTAGTATACAGGGAGGTGGCATCAATAGTGACGGGCAGGGTACCATGTGGTAAAGGGACAGGAACTGTAGAGAGTCGGTGGAGGAAATGGTTGGTATCTTTTATATAGGATAGGTTCTGGGTAATAGGTTGAAGGTGTTGGTCTACAAGAGCAGAGATTCTCTCATTGGGGGCACAGTAACCGGCCACAATGGGGCGTCCTGGGTGGTTGGCTTTATGGACTTTAGGAAGCATGTAAAAGGTGAGAGTGCGGGGAGTGGTGGGGTAAGTAGAGTGATGGACTCTTGGACTCTGGGGAGAGGTTCTGGGATGGGCCTAAGGATTTGAGTAGTGACTGGAGATCCTGCTGCATTAGTGGAATGGGATCACTGTGGCATGATTTGTAGGTGGAAGTATCTGACAGCTGACGGAGTCCTTCTGCCACATAATCCTTGCGGTTCAAAACAATGGTTGTGGAGCCTTTGTCAGCAGGTTGGATTATAAGGTCGGGATCTGTTTGTAGATGGTGGACTGTGGTTCTTTCTGCAGATGTAAGGTTAGTTTGCATGTTGAGGGATTTGGGGAATGATGTTGAGGCAAGGTTTGAGGTAAAGAAATTCTGGAAAGTTAACTGGATGGTTTGGAGGCAGTGGGAATGGATCACAGTTGGATGGAGGAGTGAACTGAGTTAGGAAGGTTCAATATTGGTCTTTGGTTGAGTCTGATTGGTAGTGTTGGTTGCGAAAATGTGTTTGCACTGGAGGGACCGGGAGAAGGAGAGAAGGTCTATAACTAGTCCTGCATGCTTGAATTTGGGAGTTGGACAAAAGGTGAGGCCTTTGGAAAGGACTGATATTTCTGTGGGACTAAGGCTTCTGGAAGAAAGGTTCATAACTGTGTTGTGGGTCTGTTTAAGTTCTGGGTTGTGTGTGGTGGTGGGAGGGAGTTTTAGAGGGTGGTTTAAGTGAGCTTTTGGAGGTGGCGTTGTGCAAGTTGCTCAAGTTCCTGCAGGGCAAGAGTTTCAATGTGAGTTACGGGTTCCAGGAATTTGGGATTACATAGCAGGAGAATTTTGCGGAAGGAGCGAAGGTACTGCAAGGAGGGCTGGGCTTGTTTGATATGGTTTTGCAGGACTATATTGGTGAGGGCTAAGGATTGGCGGAATCTGAACAGGGGGAGGTCATCATGGAAGGAGGGGTGGCAACCAGAGATGGGTAAATTGATGGTAAGGCCATTATGGGGGATTTCACAAGCCAAGCAACAACGCAGGAACAGTATGTGGGACTGGGATCTGGCGAGGGATAAGGAAACTTTTCTGTAGTGACACAGGTGGAAGGTGCAAGGATCCATGATGGTGCAAAAAATGCGAAAAATTACATAAGGAAGTAGAATCACGTCTGAAAAATTACGCATAAATACCCCCACAATACTCGTGAAAAGGACAAAATGGATACACAAGGCGGAAAAAAAACGAGATGAAATTTGAGGAAGACGACGATAGTGGAAGGCGAAAACTCACTAAAATTGGTGGGAAGTCACAAGGGTCAAAGTAGAGAATAACTAATCAATAAAAAATATATGTATATTACTGTGGGTAGCAGATTTGAGAGTGGATAAGCGTAAGGGGGACGGCAAATGTGACTGGATGAGGTGGATTTAGTGGGTGCGAACAGGCATAGAACGGGGAACGTATGGGGGTTGGTGAGAGGTTTGCGGTTAGAGATGTAAGATCGTGTGGCACCGAAAAAGTGGGGGAGATAACATGCAAAAGTATGGGAATTGACACAGGGAGCATGATCACTTGAAGGTACAGGCTTCATTATATCGGCGAGAGTAATGTGGGACGTAAGATGCTGCACTAACAATCAGCACGGTCTTGAGGCCGTCTGTTGCGTGCGGCCGAGATGGTTGATACAGTGTGGCTCATAAGTAGAGCGTGCAGTGCGGTTCGTAAGGTGACAAGAGAAACACAGTAAAGAAAAGAAAGAAGGATGGACATTGAGTATAGCGGATGCAAAAGAATGTAGTTGCAAAGGAAAACAGCACAGGGTTAGGATTGAAGAAAAGCCATCAGGAAAAAATCAAACAATGGAAAATCCAGGATTGAATGTAACAATACCAGGAGGGATAGTTGCTACTCACCATATAGCGGAGTGCTGAGTCGCGATAGGCACAACAAAAGAAACACACAATTAAAGCTTTCGACCATTAAGGCCTTTGTCAACATTAGACACACACACACACACACACACACACACACACACACACACACCTGCAGTGTCGGAGAGCTGAAAGCACAGTGCGAACAGCAGCACCAGCACCAGCGCATGATGCATGATGCAAAGGTGAGGCCACCTTACCCCCACCCAGTTGCCACTCCCATCATGCACTGGTGCTGCTGTTCGGCCGAAAGCTTTAATTGTGTGAATCTTTTTGTTGTGCCTATCGTGATTCAGCGTCTCCTCTATATGGTGAGTAGCAACTTCCCTTCCCGGTATTGTTAAGTGAAAGAATACTTAGTCAGGCTGAAACTGGTAAGGGATAACACCACCTATGTAAGTGTGTATGCACCCGAAGAAGGGAAAGAAGATGAGTCTGAAAGCTTCTATGAAGAATCACAGAAGACTCTGAGTAAATACAGTGCTACTGATCAGATTATTATGATGGGTGATTTCAATGTCAGAATAGGAAATATCCCAGTAACAAACATTATAGGTACATTTGGAGAACCAATATGTAATGAAAATGGAAAATTACTAACAGATTTTGCCACTTACAACAATTTAAAAGTCACAAATTCACATTTTTTAAGAAAAGGGATATATGCAAGTAAACTTGGGCCAGTAGAGGTCTTAGATAAATAATTGACTACATCTTAGTAAATGATAAGCTAGTGGGCCAAGTATGGGATACAAGAGTTTATAGTGGACAAGATATAGGATCAGATCATTTCTTACTAATATCCAGAATAGATCTTTTTACAAAATGGAAGAAAATAATGAAACAAGTAACAAACCAGCAAGATCAAAGTGTTTATAAGGTATATTCGCTTGAAGAGGACAGTATCAGACACCTGTACCAAAGGAGATTAAATGAAGAACTAGCAAACTTACAAACAAAAGACAATATAGAAGAAGAATGACAAGTTCTGAGGAATACTGTATGCAGAGTAGCAGGAGTAAAGAATACGGAAAAGAAAAGGCCTAAAAATTTGGAATGAGATATAATGAAAGCTGTCAAATAAAAATATGATGCATATATAAAATACTTAAGCAACCCCATTATTGAGAACAAATAATACTATAAGGAGAAAAGAAATAATGCTAAATGCGTAGTAAGGAAAGCACACCAGGATCATTGGGATAGGTTTATCTCTAATACCAAACATGATATCCACGGAAGACAACAAATGGCATATAAGGTTTTAAAAACCTTAAACACAACAGAAAGAGAGAAGCTACAAATACATAGTATTGACGAAGAACAGTGAATAAATCATTACAGAGAATTGTGGTATGATCATACAGCACAAGAAACTGAAACTGAAACTGAATAACTAGATGAGAAAGGATTAGATGAAATACAGCCTGATGAATTAACATCTGCACTAACATCACTTAAGAACATAAAAACAACAGGAAAAGAGGGCATTAATGCTGAATTATTAAAATATGGAGGAATGATGCTACACCAACAACTGATGCATCTCTTCAATGAATGTTGGAAGGAGAAGAGTATTCCCAAAGACTGGAAAACAGCTAGAGTGATATCAGTTTTGAAAAAAGGAGATAAAAGTCTATGCAATAATTACAGAGGAATAAGTTTACTGGACTGAGCATGCAAGATGTATGCAAAGATTTTAAATACAGGACTTAAAAACATAGCAGAAGCAGCACTGCATGAGGAACAAATGGGTTTTAGGAAAGGATGCTCCACAATAGATGCAGTTTTTATTCTACAGCAAATAATAGAAAAATGGAGAGATTATAATAAAGAAACACACATTGCTTTTATTGACTTTAAAAAAGCTTTAGACAATGTCAATAGACAGAAACTTTGGGAAATAATGACGAATAACAGATATCCAAAGCATAAAAAGTTTTTATCAAGACACAAATATCACTCTAGATCTCAATGGAATGGTAAAACAACTAATGAGGTACCAACTAACAAAGGGGTACGACAAGGCTGCTGCATCTCTCCAACTGTGTTCAACATCTACATCAATGAAGTAATACATATTTGGACATCAGAATTTCAGATAGGAACATTTTTTTAAATAATTTACTATATGCTGATATATGCTAGCAGATAAGGTAGATAACCTTCAGAAAGGAATCTACTTGCTAAAACAAATAAGTGCAAAATTTAACATGGAAATTTCAAAAGAAAAAAACTAAGACAATGGCATTCATGAGGAAAGAACCAATCAGAACCAAAATCGTGATAGATCAGAAGATTTTAGAGCAAGTAAACCATTTCAGTTACCTCAGATGTGAAATGACATATGGCTACAGCAGAGATATTGAAATTAAGCTCAGTAAATTCTGTCGGGTATGTGGAACAATCAACAGGAACCTAAAAACAAAAGCAGGAAACACACTCAAATTAAATTCTACAAAACTGTTGCAGTTCCCACATTGCTCTATGGAAGTGAGACATGGGTGATTACCAAGAAGAAAGAAAGCCAGATTCAGGCACAAGAAATGAAATTTCTTAAATGTGTTAAACGTTGCACAACAGAAGACAGGCTAAGAAATCAAGATATTAGAGAAGAACTGCAAATCTTTAGCCTCAATGATAAAATTTCAGATTACAGAAGAAAATGAAATGAACATCTACAAAGAATGGAGAGTGAGATACTTCCCTTAAAGGCAAGAAATTATAAGTGCCACGAGAGAAGAGACAGAGGAAGACCACGACAGAAATGGGTGCCATAACAGGCAATTCCTGCCTAATACCTGAAGAGAAGATGAAGATGATTTGCACAATTAAATGATGCCTCTTTATATTAACTTGGCACTTCATAGGTCTGTAAAACAGGATACTCGGATTAATGAAACACCAGGAGCGAACCCTATATAGTCGTATGATTAGGATGAAATAACAGGGTGAATCAGTTTCTTTAAAGTTCAAGAATGATTATTCACTAATAAAACAGCATTTAAATTAATGGTTCACACTGTAGAAAAGTAGAATAATAAAAAAAAAAAAATCGTGTCTGGTGGCTGTAGGCTTAGTTGTGGCGAACAGTTACAGCAGCTACACTACCCACAGTACAGCCTGCAAGTATCTTGCTGTAAGGGCTCAATTTCTCTTCTTGGCACCATTCAATTTTACATGCAGTAGCCCAACAACTCGCAGCTATACCATAAGCCGCTTGCAGTCTTCATCTGAGGCATTTTTATGCAAATTAGCAGGTAAAGCTTCTCCTGCTACACAAGGGTGTTGCCTCAGTCACTACTGCTTACAGACTGTGTGACTGACTTCCCACACTCGCTCTAGATAGCACATCAGTTCGCCCTTGCCACTTTTTCCATCCCCAGAGCCACTTTAATTTCAAACGAAACCGCACCGTCTTTTACATAACACCTATGCATTACATTGTTTCTAAGTGTGACCATTTCTTACAATTGTCAAATTTACATCAGCATGAATAGTTTATACATGCAAATATTTTTAAATACAAAATGTCATCAGAAAATTATTTAACATAATAAAAACTAGACATATGTTACTCACATGCAAAGAACTTTCCTTCACATATATAGTGTTATAGATTCCTCGATGCCTCAGGAACTCTCCTGTCAACAGACCCCTTCTTTGTACCATAAATTTCTTCGCCAATTTGATTCAGTGTCTCATCGTTATTCAGTCTACACATCTAATCTTCAGCATTCTTCGGCAACCCGTCATTTCAAAAGCTTGTATTCTGTTCTGTTTGAATTGCTTATCATCTGTGTTTCACTTCCGTACAAGGTCACCTTCAGAAAAGATGTTTTAACATTTAAATTTATCTGAATACATTTCCACTCCACAGTGGAGTGTGTGCTGATTGATTCTGCTGACTGAGCTATCCAAGCGAGACTATGGAAAGTAAGTGATGAGATACTGGCATAAATAAATCTGTGAAGGTGAGTTGTGCACAGATAGCTCAGTTGTTACAGCACTTGCCTGTGAAAGGACAAATGCCCGTACTTGAGTCCTGGTCTTGGTCACAGTTCCAATTTGCCATAAAGTGGCATTTATATTTTACGTCAACAAATTTCACTTTATCAGAAATGATTTTCTTGCTGTTGCTGTGAGATGGCTTGCTTCATGGGTCATTATCAGTTAGCTTCTAAAGTAGCAAAACTAATCTACTTTCAGTGTCTTGTTTCTTGATCTAATTCCCTCAGCACCACCTGATTTTATTCAGCTATATTGCATTACCTCTATTTTACTTCTTTTGTTTTATGAAGTATTTACAAAACAGAAAACCTGTTCCAGGATTATTCACCAGAAAACTTCATTGGATGTAGCACACTCAATATCGAGAAGACTGAGGACGAGGAAAATGAGGAGGCAGTGAGAGAGGAGCACATGGAGGTAAGTTTTGTTCCCTGTGGCCTGTACATCACTGGCGTCTTGCTGAAAATAGTGTAAAACAGCTTTGTATGAAGTACTTGCCAGTAGAATGTTAGCTTTGCTTTTGAATCTTCAGGCTAAAGTAGTCTAGTGGAAAGGAACTTTCAGTAATGAAACAGTGAACAATTGTAAAGAAAGATGGCGGCGTATATACAAACTGTGGTGAATTGCTCCGTAAATTTTGAGTTATTATCATCAGTAAAGTGTTGTTCGTGTGATATTATAGTGGAAAAAGGTATTAGAGAATGCTCAATAATGCATAAACAGTAACACTCGAGTTGTTTTGTGAAATTAAACTCTGATAAAATCTCGTGCGATTGTGGTCAACTGTGTAACGGTCTCCAAGTAGCAACGGAAATGTGCAGTGCCGGCATTGAACTAAATGTGTTACGTGAGCTTTATTGTGATATAAATGCAGCTAGAACATACGTAGAATACTGTGAATCAGAAAGTACTTACAGCAGGCCTAGGTCTAAAAAACTACAGAACAATTTCGCCATTCTAGACGGTGTAAAAGCAAACGAGGAAGACTTTAATGATACTGAGTGCCACCTAACTGATGCTGCTGATATACGAAAATATAGAAATATCATTGCCCCAAAAGGCAGTAATGGCAGAAATACATATCTTAGGAAATCCAAGTTAGTTGTTTACTCATACAGTCATGGTCGCAATCTCACAAAAATCTTGCAAAACGAACACAGTCTTAGAGCTACCAGCTATGTAAAACCTGGGGCCCCTATGAAGGAAGTTATCAGGAACATACAGCCCGATAACACTATACAAGAAAATTGGGTTTTAGTTATAATTGCTATGAACTAGAAAGTGCCTTCCGTGACCTCCGGAAAACCCTAGATACAGCCAGCTCTTTGGTGTTTGTTGATTGTATTTATGATAAATTTATAAATTATTTATCAAATATGCGACATGTATAACACACATTTCATGAATAATGAACGGTGTCAGTCCCATTACATTACACATTCTGATAGTAAATATTATCTCGTAAAAAATTCTCCGGTGTGGTATCAGTATCCCTTAGTTGTAACATAATACCTCTTACTTTCATGCATGTGGCAGATAAAGTTCCTCATATTTCATTGTGGATCCTCTCTTACATGTAAAAGAAAAACTGATATATATCCAAGTTTATCCCTGCTAGCATATTAATAAATGTACTGTGGCTAGTTCTGTGCAAGCAGAAATAATATTTGTAAAGGCAGGGCTGCAACTGAACAAGCAGAACATCATCTACCTACAACTAAAGGTGGCACAATTGTACTCATGAGGCATCTGTTGTTTTTCCAACTTTGTTGTTGAAAACTGTGGATTGATGAGATGGCCATTTTGAAGTGGAAGATTTCTTTCCTAAGCAGTTTTCAAAAATTTAAGCATTCTGTGGCATATATAAATATTTGTGGCGAGTTTTACATAAAGTCAGAAGTGTTAACATGCAAAATGTGTTATATGACTCTGAACACAGCACAAGAAATAGTGTCATTTGGTTACTTATGACTGTAATTATTTGCGAAATACATTGTGAATGAATATCCTGATCTCTGTTCGTACACAAGAATAATGTCCAAAGAAGTTTCCAGATTTTAGTGAGTCGGATGTAAAAAAGAATGTGGATTAGTAATTAAATACCTAATAAATAAAATGAAAGAGTGAATTAAAATGAATTGTAACTGTGATTGCTACAATAAAATGCAGTGGTAAAAGTAATTGTGGAGCTAGTCCCGATAGACATTGCTAGATGAGTACAATAGCCAGCAATTTATCAAACTGAATTTATGTGTGTACTTGATAAATGATGCAAGTCTAAAGAAACTCAACACATTTGTTGTATTTGTCAATTTAGATAAAGTGATTGACACTATAAAGTGAAGTGATTGACACTATAAAGTGGTATTAGATGTTTGAGACCTTCAGAAAAGTTGGGTAAGATGGGTAAAATAAAACATACACAGTGACTAAGAAGCAGCAAAAGAAATGAAAACCTAAACAGAAATGCTTGGATTGAAAATGGCACTGGTGGACAGAAAATTCATCTCTACTATTTAGCCTTTTTATCAAAGCAACATTGAAGGAAATGGAAGTGTCAGGAGTGGGATAAAAAATCAGAGTGAAAGGCTGTTGATGATAAGATTCACTGAGGTTAGTTCTATCCTCTGTGAAAGTAAGAATGACAGGTGGTAGTAGTAGTAGTAGTAGTAGTAGAAGGGTTGTGTGGGCGCACGACAGCAAGGTCTTCAGCGCCCATTCAGTATCATAGTGAGACGGGTGTCAAGAAAAAAACTCAGAACATTTACATATAACGGAACAGAAAAAACGGGGAACAATCATTGAAAAACATGTGCTCACCCACACCGAAGTGTGGGATGAAGCAGGGCGTCAACAGTAAAACATGGACAACACGGGAAGAAAAAGGTAGAGGGTGCTAAAACAATGTAGCAGATGGAAGTGGCTGGCTGAACGCAAGGAAAAAAGGGAGGAGTCAGCCACTCTGCAATACACTAACACCTCCAGCCTAAAAGTTTAGGCCAGAGTCCAGACGCATCACAAAACTTAAAAACCCTAGACACACACGTCTCATCGTTAGCTAAAATATAGGGCAGATCCCCATCAACTTGTGCTTCTGCCCTTGCATCACGGTATAAAATGCAGTCTGTTAAAATATGCCGGACAGAGATGTGCACACCACAAGCATCACAAAACGGAGGATCCTCCCGCTGTAATAAATAGCTATGTGTCAGAGGACAGTGCCCGATCTGAAGACGTGTGAGCGCCACCTCTTCCCGCCTGAGCAGCCGGCAGGAGGAACGCCACGGCCGAGTGGTTGACTTTACCGACCGCAGTTTATTGGCCGTCACCGCCAGCCATTTGTCCTCCCACAACTCCATGCACTTCCTGTGGAGTGCAGCGATGACTGACTGCAAGGGGATAGGACACTGGACCACATCCTGCTCTCTGCAGGCCTCCTTGGCAGCCCGATCAGCCTGTTCATTGCCCCATATGCCGACATGACCAGGCACCCAGCAGAAGGATACCTCTTTACCCCGCCGTTGGAGCAAGTACAGTTGGTCATGTATCAGCTGGACCATCTCTTCAGTCGGGTACAGGTTCTGCAGTGACTGTAAGGCACTAAGAGAATCGGAGCAGAGAAGAAATCGATCGCCCCGAACACGATGCATCTGCTCCAGTGCCGTCAGGATCGCGTGGAGCTCCGCTGCAAAAACGGTATATTCAGCAGGGAGGCGAATCCGGGTAACATGATCAGGGACCACCACAGAACAGCCAAGGAAAGTCAATTTACTGAGCAAAGAATATGGATTGAAAGTAAACGAAAGAAAGAAGAAAGTATTGTGCAGCAACAGAAATGAGATTACTGATGAATGTAGCACCATATTTTGTGACCATGTGGTAGACAAAGTGAATGAATTTCACTACTTCTGAAGCAAAATAACACAAAGCGCATGAAGCAAGGAAGGTAAAAAAATTTAACTGTGATAAAGGGGGCATTCCTCACCAAAAGAAGCTACTAGTTCAAACATTGGCCTTAATTGGAAGAAGAAACTTCTGAGATTATGCATCTGGAGTTCAGTATTATGTTGAAGTGAATTGTGGATTGTGGAAAATGAGAAAAGGAGAGAAACAAAGTGTTTGAAATGTGTTGCTATATAAGGATGCTGAACATTTAGTGAACTGGTAAGAAATGTCAAAATTCTTGTCAGGGGTGTTGAGGAAAGGAATGAATGACAAGCACTTCCTGGAAGAAGTGACAGACTTGTGGCAAATATTTTAAGAGATCAAGGAATAACTTCCATTATACTGGTGGGAAATATACACTCCTGGAAATTGAAATAAGAACACCGTGAATTCATTGTCCCAGGAAGGGGAAACTTTATTGACACATTCCTGGGGTCAGATACATCACATGATCACACTGACAGAACCACAGGCACATAGATACAGGCAACAGAGCATGCACAATGTCGGCACTAGTACAGTGTATATCCACCTTTCGCAGCAATGCAGGCTGCTATTCTCCCATGGAGACGATCGTAGAGATGCTGGATGTAGTCCTGTGGAACGGCTTGCCATGCCATTTCCACCTGGCGCCTCAGTTGGACCAGCGTTCGTGCTGGACGTGTAGACCGCGTGAGACGACGCTTCATCCAGTCCCAAACATGCTCAATGGGGGACAGATCCGGAGATCTTGCTGGCCAGGGTAGTTGACTTACACCTTCTAGAGCACGTTGGGTGGCACGGGATACATGCGGACGTGCATTGTCCTGTTGGAACAGCAAGTTCCCTTGCCGGTCTAGGAATGGTAGAACGATGGGTTCGATGACGGTTTGGATGTACCGTGCACTATTCAGTGTCCCCTCGACGATCACCAGTGGTGTACGGCCAGTGTAGGAGCTCGCTCCCCACACCATGATGCCGGGTGTTGGCCCTGTGTGCCTCGGTCGTATGCAGTCCTGATTGTGGCGCTCACCTGCACGGCACCAAACACTCATAAGACCATCAATGGCACCAAGGCAGAAGCGACTCTCATGGCTGAAGACGACACGTCTCCATTCGTCCCTCCATTCACGCCTGTCGCGACACCACTGGAGGCGGGCTGCACGATGTTGGGGCGTGAATGGAAGACGGCCTAACGGTGTGCGGGACCGTAGCCCAGCTTCATGGAGACGGTTGCGAATGGTCCTCGCCGATACCCCAGGAGCAACAGTGTCCCTAATTTGCTGGGAAGTGGCGGTGCGGTTCCCTACGGCACTGTGTAGGATCCTACGGTCTTGGCGTGCATCCTTGCATCACTGCGGTCCGGTCCCAGGTCGACGGGCACGTGCACCTTCCGCCGACCACTGGCAACAACATCGATGTACTGTTGAGACCTCACGCCCCACGTGTTGAGCAATTCGGCGGTACGTCCACCCGGCCTCCCGCATGCCCACTATACGCCCTCGCTCAAAGTCCGTCAACTGCACATACGGTTCACGTCCACGCTGTCGCGGCATGCTACCAGTGTTAAAGACTGCGATGGAGCTCCGTATGCCACGGCAAACTGGCTGACACTGACGGTGGCGGTGCACAAATGCTGCGCAGCTAGCGCCATTCGACGGCCAACACTGCGGTTCCTGGTGTGTCCGCTGTGCCGTGCGTGTGATCATTGCTTGTACAGCCCTCTCGCAGTGTCCGGAGCAAGTATGGTGGTTCTGACACACCGGTGTCAATGTGTTCTTTTTTCCATTTCCAGGAGTGTATATGGCAAAAGTTGTAGAGGAAGATAGAGATTAGAATACATACAACAAACAACTGAAAAGGTTGGGTGTAGATGCTATGAAGAAATTGACACAGGAGAGGAAATTGTTGGAGACTTCATCAAACCCATCAGAAGACTCCTGACAAAAAAAGTGTTGCATTTTGGATTTAATTTCATTATGATTTATAAATTGTAGAGCACAGCAATCAGTCATCCTGTTCTGCAGGTTTTATTTGGCAAATGAATGCCAAATAAAATATGCACAAAAGGACAATTCTTTGCTGTACTCTGTAATTTATAAATCAAATAACAGTTGCTAAGTGCACCCATGTTCCTAATGGAAGGTAACTTGATTCATTGTAATTAATCACTATCATCTATCCAAGATTAGGGATGTTCCAGTTTTGTGAATCACTCCACTGCTTGCACGATCAGACCACATGACTTTTCCCACAGGAATTGTATTTTTCTAAATCTTAGGCAACCTTCTTTCCATTGCCATTGTGCATATTCGGACCAGGCTGGCTAATCAGATGAGACATCGTGTGACATTGTTGGATTCATATTTATTTATTTCAATATGTTGTCATTTGGGAATAATATGAGAGATGAAATCCTTTGACGTTCCATAGAAATCTCATTTCAGCTGCCTGGACACTGATTATTGTTTATTATTATAGATGCTCTTCATCATTTTTTCAGGACCTCAAACATGAAATAGAATCGACAAGTAGTGGCAGTGAACCCAAAAGGTATTGTACTGTTGTATGTCTCTCTTCTTTTTCATTTTGTGTATGGGTTGTTTTGGAGCTTCACCTGTTAAGTGGGGTGGCAGAAGATAAGACTAGACGCACATATACACGGAATACCGAATGCTGTTGACTGGTGTACATAATGTTCACACACTTCATCACCTGGGACAGTCACTTCCTGTTCCAACAACATCATGTTTTCCTGTAATTAATTTGTATCTACAGGGTTGGGGAACACACACACTTCGAAATTACACACGTGAACATTTAATAAGTTCTCCATGAAGATTTTGAGGAAATGGTGTTGAACTCAGAATGTTTTAAGCCTATCGTTGTTTGCAGGTATTTGCACTTTCGTAGAATGTCCCCATGGTGAGAAACTTTCCATGAATTCCATTTAATTCCACCAATTGTATTCCCAATACAATTGTGTGCAGGGCACATATGATTGCTGGTAAGGGCCATCTAAAGGAAAAACTTGGACTTCTCAAAAAAGTTATTGAAGAAAATGAGTCTCAGCCACATAGCCACACTTTTTGGCTCTGTGTAGGATGACTTGATTATACAGAAGGCAGGCATTTAAAAGATTCTTTGGCAGTGTGGTTTGTTGAATATCAGACATACTTTACTTACTTAACCTCTATACCTACTCGCTACAGCCTGATAAATCTGCCATGGTCTAATGCTATACAGGCAAGTTACACACTGGGCTGTGAGAACATCTAAATTTCAACATCCATTTCATCATTCTGTGATTCGTGTCCCAGGAAAGCTAAAGAAATACATTTGATGAATGATTCATATCAGTTGTGATGGTGGTTTTTAGCTTGAGAAAGTGTGGGCCCTTGGTACTAGCAATATTTAACTATCATTGACAACAGTATTGTTCCCCTGTTGACCAGAATTGTGATACAACATTCTTTGCAGTGAGGTCATGGTAGCATGTTTCTCTGCCATCCACTTGCTGTTTCTTCCACAAGATTTGCTATGTACTCATACACAATTCACTTGACCTACTGATGTATAAGGTAGATGAGAGCAGTTTGTCATCAGTCTTTCAGGCTCATTCTGCAGATGGTTGAATGGTTTACTGCAAAGTATTAGCACTGTATAAAGTTATAGCTGAAGTTTCAAAATTGTATGGATGTCAGGTGAAATTGTTCATCTGTCGAGACAAGATAAAGCTCTATACTCATTTGTAAGTTAACTTTAATTGTTCCTGTGTTTGGATAATGTGTAACCACAAATCATCTTGCCTGTGGATACAGCTTTGCAAAATATATATGTGCATTTTGTTCTGATATGTATAATTGGCACTTGTGTGGCAATCATTTCATGTTCATGAGGGGGAGCTCGATTCTCGCACCACAGCTGAATATAGTCTCTGCAACATGATAGTGAAAAGAATGTTCAGCTGCTCATAAATTATTGTCAGTTACAGTATAATTTTTCTTACCTTGATATTCATATGAAAGCATCAAATCTAGAAGTGCTTGTATTGCCCCTCAACTGAACTGATTAACAATAATGTACATTTCCTTGATGTAGCACATGTGTTCAAAAATTGTAATACTTTTATTATTACCTTCTTTCCTTTCTCAGACCTTAGGTCTGGTTAAAAACGGAAAGTGACATGGACCTTGATCAAGCGTGACTTTCTTTTAACTGTACGGTATATGTTACATTGCATTTAGGAACTTTCGGGTAATTGAACATGTATCAATAATTACAGATTTCTGTAGTTGTATATATAAGTTTGGATGTAGCTGTATTACGTTGATGTACTGGTGGATATTGTGTGGTATGACTCCTGTAGTTGATAGTATAATTGGTATAATGTCAACTTTATCCTAATGCCACATGTCCTTGACTTCCTCAGCCAGTTGGATGTATTTTTCAATTTTTTCTCCTGTTTTCTTCTGTATATTTGTTGTATTGGGTATGGATATTTCGATTAGTTGTGTTGATTTCTTCTTTTTATTGGTGAGTATGATGTCAGGTTTGTTATGTGGTGTTGTTTTATCTGTTATAATGGTTCTGTTCTAGTATAATTTGTATTCATCATTCTCCAGTACATTTTGTGGTGCATACTTGTATGTGGGAATGTGTTGTTTTATAAGTTTATGTTTTAAGGCAAGCTGTTGATGTATTATTTTTGCTACATTGTCATGTCTTCTGGAGTATTCTGTATTTGCTAGTATTGTACACCCACTTGTGATGTGATCTACTGTTTCTGTTTGTTGTTTGCAAAGTCTGCATTTATCTGTTGTGGTATTGGGATCTTTAATTCAAAAATGGTTCAAATGGCTCTGAGCACTATGGGACTCAACATCTTAGGTCATAAGTCCCCTAGAACTTAGAACTACTTAAACCTAACTAACCTAAGGACATCACACACACCCATGCCCGAGGTAGGATTCGAACCTGCGACCGTAGCAGGATCTTTAATAATATGCTTGCTGTAATATCTGGTGTTTATTGTTTGATCCTGTATTGCAATCATGAATCCTTCCGTCTCACTTTATATATTGCCTTTTGTTAGCCATGTGTTGGATGCGTCTTGATCGATGTGTGGCTGTGTTAGATGATACGGGTGCTTGTCATGTAGTGTTTTCTTTTTCCAATTTACTTTCTTCGTATCTGTTGATGTTATGTGATCGAAAGGGTTGTAGTAGTGGTTATGAAATTGCAGTGGTGTAGCCGATCTATTTATATGAGTGATTGCTTTGTGTATTTTGCTAGTTTCTGCTCGTTCTAGAAAGAATTTTCTTAAATTGTCTACCTGTCCATAATGTAGTTTTTTTTGTCGGTAAATCCCCTTCCTCCTTCCTTTCTGCGTAATGTGAATCTTTCTGTTGCTGAATGTGTGTGATGTATTCTATATTTGTGGCATTGTGATCATGTAAGTGTATTGAGTGCTTCTAGGTCTGTGTTACTCCATTTCACTATTCCAAATGGGTAGGTCAGTATTGGTATAGCATAAGTATTTATAGCTTTTGTCTTGTTTCTTGCTGTCAATTCTGTTTCCAGTATTTTTGGTAGTCTTTGTCTATATTTTTCTTTTAGTTCTTCTTTAATATTTGTATTATCTATTCCTATTTTTTGTCTGTATCCTAGATATTTATAGGCATCTGTATTTTTCCATCGCTTCTATACAGTCGGTGTGGTTATCCAATATGTAATCTTCCTGTTTAGTGTGTTTTCCCTGGACTATGCTATTTTTCTTACATTTGTCTGTTCCAAAAGCCATATTTATATCATTGCTGAATACTTCTGTTATCTTTAGTAATTGGTTGAGTTGTTGATTTGTTGCTGCCAGTAGTTTTAGATCATCCATGTATAGCAAATGTGTGATTTTGTGTGGGTATGTTCCAGTAATATTGTATCCATAATTTGTATTGTTTAGCATGTTGGATAGTGGGTTCAGAGCAAGGCAGAACCAGAAAGGACTTAATGAGTCTCCTTGGTATATTCCACGCTTGATCTGTATTGGCTGTGATGTGATAGTATTTGAATTTGTTTGGATATTAAGTGTGGTTTTTCCAGTTTTTCATTACTATGTTTAGGAACTGTATCAATTTAGAATCTACTTTGTATATTTCCAATATTTGTAGTAACCATGAGTGGGGTACACTATCAAAAGCTTTTCGGTAATCAATGTATGCATAGTGTAGCGACCTTTGTTTAGTTTTAGCTTGGTATGTCACCTCTGCATCTATTATTAGTTGCTCTTTACATCCTCATGCTCCTTTGTAACAGCCTTTTTGTTCTTCATTTATAATTTTGTTCTGTGTTGTATGTGTCATTAATTTCTGTGTAATGACTGAAGTTAATATTTTGTATATTGTTGGTAGGCATGTTATGGGGTGATATTTAGCTGGGTTTGCTGTGTCTGCTTGATCTTTAGGTTTCAGATAAGTTATTCCATGTGTAAGTGTATCAGGGAATGTGTATGGGTCTGCAATGTAACTGTTAAATAATTTAATGATATGAATATAATAGAGGGAAACATTCCACGTGGGAAAAATATATCTAAAAAGAAAGATGATGAGACTTACCAAACAAAAGCGCTGGCAGGTCGATAGACACACAAACAAACACAAACATACACACAAAATTCTAGCTTTCGCAACCAACGGTTGCCTCGTCAGGAAAGAGGGAAGGAGAGGGAAAGACAAAAGGATTTGGGTTTTAAGGGAGAGGGTAAGGAGTCATTCCAATCCCGGGAGCGGAAAGACTTACCTTGGGGGAAAAAAGGACAGGTATACACTCGCACACACACACATATCCATCCGCATATATACAGACACAAGCAGACATTTGTAAAGGCAAAGAGTTTGGCCCAAACTGTGTGTCTGTGTATATGCGGATGGATATGTGTGTGTGTACGAGTGTATACCTGTCCTTTTTTTCCCCCAAGGTAAGTCTTTCCGCTCCCGGGATTGGAATGACTCCTTACCCTATCCCTTAAAACCCAAATCATTTGTCTTTCCCTCTCCTTCCCTCTTTCCTGACGAGGCAACCGTTGGTTGCGAAAGCTAGAATTTTGTGTGTATGTTTGTGTTTGTTTGTGTGTCTATCGACCTGCCAGCGCTTTTGTTTGGTAAGTCTCATCATCTTTCTTTTTAGATATGTTAAATAATTTAGTTAGATGTGAATGTGTTGAGGTGAACTTCTTTAGCCAGAAATTTGCTATTTTATCTTTTCCAGGGGCTTTCCAATTGTGTGTAGAATTAATTGCTTGGGTGACTTCATGTTGCAAAATTATCACTTCAGGCATTTGTGGTATCATCTTGTATGTGTCTGTTTCTGCTTGTATCCACCATGCATGCCTGTTATATTGTACCGGGTTTGACCATATGTTGCTCCAGAAGTGTTCCACGTCTGTTAAGTTTGTTGGATTGTCTATTTTAATATGTGTGTTTATCTATTGTCTGGTAAAATTTCTTTTGGTTTGTGTTGAATGTTTGGTTTTGTTTCCTTCTATTTTCACTTTTTTTGTATCTTCTAAGTCGTTTGGCCAATGCTTGTAATTTCTGCTTCTTTTCATCTAATTGCTCTATCGCTTCTTGTGAGATTTTACCTAACCTTTTTCGTTTTTTGTCTGATATTTCATTTCTTATAAATTGTGTTAGCTGTCCGATGTCTCTTCTCAATTTTTCTATTCTGATCTGTAGCCTGTGTTGCCATGCTGGTTTTGTGGGTTTCTTCTGTGTGTTGGTTGGTTCTGATCTCTGCCTAGTGTGTATATTTAGTGTAGTGAGTGCTCCTATATAAATCAGTAGTTGTAACTCTTCCATAGTTGTATTTTCATTTATTTTGTTGTGTATGATTGTGTTGATAGTTGTTATTGTTGTTTTGACTTGTGGGTTATTTGGTGGTCTATGCAAGAATGGTCTAATGTCTGTATTTGTGTCTTTGTATTCTATATATGTCAGCTGAAATTTTTCTTCTATATCTAACATGTGTGTCACTTTGTGTTCTATTTGTGCTTGTTCTGGTGGCTGTCTTAAGATTTCGTTTTCCTCTGATTGTTTAATTAATGCGTGTTGTTCTTTGTTTGTTTGCTCTGGGATGTTTGAGTCCATTACTGTATTTTCTTCTTCTTCTGATTGCACATTATTTTGTTCTAGTATTTGTTGCGCTTGTTGTTTGATGTTTTCTAATTCTGACTGGGGTATCCTGTTATTTTTTATTACTACACGAATCTGATCAGCTAGTCGTTGTTCTGTTAAAAATTTTAATTCTGGGTATCTGGTAATAAATGTTGTGTATACTTGTGATCTGTATCCAGTTGTGTTTGTTCCTAAGTTTGTTGCTTGGTAATAACAGAACATGAGGTGTCGGTTAACTTCATCTGACCATCTCATCCTCTGTCTTTGTTTTCCTTCTAGAGTGGTTGCAGGAAGCATATCCTGCAAAACACCTCTATTTGGATTTAAATCATTTTCCAGTTGGCTAGCAGTGTCGTTACCATTGTGGACGGGCATAGGTTACAAGCATCGTCCCTGACCATGACAGCGCTTGTCCGAGGCTTCATTAGTTCTGTCCTGAACCAACTAATCACACTAAAAGGGGGTTAGCCCTATTAGTGGTTATTATTATTATTATTATTATTGGTGGTAGTAGTAGTAGTAGTAGTAGTAGTAGTAGTAGTAGTACTAGTACTAGTACTAGTAGTATTTACCCTCATATTCCAGATGGAGCACTTGTATTTGACAGCTCTTTATAATAACTCTGAGTATGACTGGAGCATTTGGAAGGGACTTACTGTTCAAGGCCACACCTGTGAAATCCCTAGCTTTTCTTCCACTTGTTGCCAGTATTTCTTTAGACCTGGGATCGGAGGAGAACAACTAGTAATTGCAGGAGGCTGGAATTTAGAAAGTAGCTTGCCATTGTGGTATGGCTTACATAGGCCAGACTGCACACTGTGGAAGAATGCTGTACTTGCCTTTCGCCACTAATGAAGTCTGCTATTGCTGAGCATTGTATCTCCACTGGGCTTTGAATAATGTATGATAAACACTAATTTTGGCCGCAACAACATCTCATGGGATCCCATTATTTAAAAAATCCATAGAAATAAACATGACAGAGAATCTGATGAGCTACGATAGTGAGTAATGCTCGAAAAATTCATGGAGCCCCATTATTTCCATGATTTTCTGTAAATAAAGATGGAAGAGTGTGCTGATGGCCAAAGCAAGCTGTAATTCTTAGGACAGCTGAATTCTGCAGTTCTGCCAGTGATGGAACTCTCTGCCTGATACTGTGGTCTGTCTTGCCATTACGATCTTAATACACGCATACTGCTTGCTAATAAATTACAAAGTGGGGTAAGCCTCCATCGGACAATGGTGGCTCACACGAGATGGCTCGCAGGTGTCCAGTTGAATTATCGTGGATTCTAGTGAACGGTGACCTGCTGTGAGCCTGAAATTTCTTCAAATACTTGCTACCCTTTAACTGTGACAATTATGTTAATGCTTTCAGAGTGAGCACCACATCAGTATGAGCAGCAGGTAGTTTATTGCTATAAATCTACATTCACTGAATAAGAACTTTTTCAACTTTCAAAAAAATTAGATATGAAAACCCCTGCTATACAAAATAGGGAGTGGGGTTGAGTGATCTCACAGCATAGTGGCAGGTGACAGAAATGGATGTGTGTTGCAAATTGAGTAGGATATACACAGTGGTTCACATAAACAACTTAAACACAGTAAGCAAGAAACCTCCTGTGCAGCCCAGTGCAAGGAACATATACTCATGCCTGCAGCTCTCCCAGTGTGGTTGGAAGACTCCAGACTTTCCACTTTTTCTCCTGCCTCCTGATTATTCCATTATTTCTCCCAATTTTTACTAATTATTGTCAAACCCAGGGTATTTGTTTTGAAAACTGACCAAAGATCAAAGTTCAATTCATTTGCTCATTAGTTGGTTTTAATTGATCACACATGTCAAAGTTTGTAGAAATCAGGAAATCACACACAACCTGTATATTGATACCTGACCACAACAGTCTGCCCTCCTCCTTAAAGTTGCTTACGTCAATGGATTTTCCCATTTGTAGTCTGTATTGTCTCTAAATGATGTCCCATTCGTATTTGCTCCACTTAGAGAGGGGGTTCCAGGAGGAATGGCCAGTAATCACAGAAAGTACCAATTGTGTGAAGCCAAAGCAATTAGTAACATGGGCTCTAAAATGAACAACATAGGAGCTGTGAGCACGTGTTCATCTTTGCTACTGTGAATCACCTCTTCTACTTAACAAGTGCCTTTAGCTCTTAAGATATACATTTTAGAGCCATTGTGTAGTAGACAATTTTTCTCATGTTTTGGTCCATTCTACCTTCTCCCAAAATATGAAAGCAAAGATCTCACAGCAGAAGAGATTTCTTTCATTGTATGTGTTCATAGCTTTTAAGGTATACATTTTAAATTTAAAGCCTATGTTTACTAGGCTTTCTTGCTTTGAGTGTTCCTGTCATACCGCTAAATGTTGACCATTCCTTCTTGGACACCCTTACCAGGCTGCAGTCAATGTTGTGATTGTTATAACCTTTAATCACCAATAATTGCGTGGATATTCAAACACACTCATTTAGAAACAATAGCTGGTTACATGATAACAACTCAGTATCTCTTATTCGATGCCATGCCGTGCCATGCGGCCGGCGCCGCTCGTAGCTAGATGGCGCTCCCGTGCTCAGCCGAGTTGCGGAGCGCCTCTATCGCCATTTGCGCGTACTGTCGTGGCGGCACTGTTAAATATTGTGGCACTGTCACAACACCTTTCCCCCCTTGAAAAAAAAAACACTCACTTTCTTGGAGACATGGACAGTGCGGAGACATCCATGGCCTCTTGTGAGGCCCCGAGAAGATCCCGCAGAGAGACACGAGAGTATGGTCGAAAATGTCCAGGTTGGAAGCTCGTGCATGGAATGTGCCTCCTGGACGAGATGATGGGTGAAAACTCCGGAGCAGCATCCATAGGTGTCGTGAACCTGGGGGCGTGCTCCAGCAAGATGGGTCCCGGAGGAGGTGGCGTCGCGACTGGGGCCGGTTCTGGCGTACTCGGAAACGGTAGCGACGGCGGCTGCATCAACATGTACGGTAGCTTGGCAGCAGCGACAGGACTGGCTTCTCGGGCTGGTGGAGGCGAAGGAAGGGGTGGTGGCACCAGCGTGGCCACCACTCATGGGCGCATCTGGTTGTAATGGCGAACAACCATGCCGTTGTCCGTTCGTATTTCACAAAGCTGGCGGCAGCGAAGAGCCTTGACCGCCCCTGGAATCCATTTAGGACGAGATCCATACCCTCGTGCCCACACGTTGGCGCCCACCGAGTATTTTCCCGCACTAGGGGACACAGCACATGGCCTGAAAGGGTGAAGCAGGTGCAGTAGAGTGCGCGGTTGGCGGCCATGCAAGACTTCAGCAGGGCTGCGATCACCCAAAGGCGTGAAGCAATAAGAACTCAGAAATTGCAGCAGAGCGTCATTTGTGGAAAAATCACTAAGGAATTTTGTCATTTGGCTTTTGAAAGTGCGGACAAGGCGCTCGACCTCCCCATTCGATTTTGGATGGAAGGGCGGTGCTGTAACATGGTGAATCCCTTGTCCAGTACAAAAATCACGGAAGGCCTGCGAAGAGAACTGAGGGCCATTGCCGTGACGATCGTGGATGGAAGACGTTCTAGCGCAAAGATTTTGGACAAAGCCAGCGTCGTCACCGCAGTGGTGGGTGACGGACATCGAACAACAAACGGAAACTTCGAGAAGGCGTCAATCAACAGTAGCCAATAAGTACCGAGGAAGGGGCCGGCAAAGTCAGTGTGCACCCGTTCCCATGGCTGCACCGCATCAGGCCACGGAGAGGGCATTGTACGAGGTGCAGCCAGTTGGAGATGCGCCATCTGTGGTCAGAAGAACAACACCATCACGAACAGACAGAAGAAGGCACAAGGCATGGTAGTTGGGAAGGGGATCCGATGCCTGGCCCTGTGTCCTGTCCGGCCAACCCCGTTGAACAAAACCGATCACCTGACGCAGGACCGGGTCCCGCACAGTAGCCGGCGTGACCTGTGAACCTGTTAAGTGGAAAACCCTCGACTGCACGACGTTCTTCCTCATCAGTGTGGAAACAGAGTAATTCATCACAATCGAAAACCGGGTCGGGGCCCATCGGCAATCGCGACAATGCGTCAGCGTTGGCGTGCTGGGCCGTGGGGCGATAGTGAATCTCATAGTGAAAATGAGACAAGTATAAGGCCCAACGTTGCAGGCGGTGAGCTGCCTTATCCGGAAGCGACGCCGATGGGCTGAGCAGAGAGACCAGCGGCTTGTGGTCGGTGATGAGGTGAAACTTAGAACCATACAAAAAAACGCTGAACTTTTTTAGAGCATAAATGATAGCAAGTGTCTCCTTTCCGATTTGAGAGTAATGCCGTTGCGCATCGTTGAGGGTCTTGGAAGCATAGGCGATGGGTCGTTCCGACCCATCCTCATACCGATGGGCGAGAACAGCCCCTAGGCCATACTGTGACACGTCAGTCGCCAGAACCGAGTGCTGACCCGGACGGAATGTGGCAAGACAAGGCGCCGACTGCAAATGAGCCTTCAGGCAGACAAAAGCCTGCTCACACTCGTCGGACCAACAGAAAGGGACGTTTTTTCGTAACAGCTGATGCAGAGGATGAGCTACCGCCGCCGCGGATGGAATGAATTTGTGATAAAAAGCAATCTTGCCTAGAAACGCCTGAAGTTCTTTGACCATAGACGACCGGGGTAGAGTGTTAATGGCCACAACGTGCTGACGTAGAGGACGTAGACCCTCACGGGAGAAGTGGAAACCAAGATACACGATGGAGGGTTGGAAGAACTGTGACTTGTCCAGATTGCACCTCAACCCAGCCGAATGCAAAATCCGAAACAGTGGACGCAAATTGCGAAGGTGCTCCTCAGTGGAGGCCCCCGCGACAACAATGTCATCCAGATAGTTTATGCAGCCGGGAACGGAAGCTGTGAGCTGTTCCAAAAACCGCTGAAAAATGGCCGGCGCGCTAGCGACGCCAAATGGTAACCGCTGGTACTGATACAACCCACAAGGAGTGTTGATGACGAGAAATTCCTTGGAAGAAGCATCCAACGGCAACTGATGGTACGCCTCCGATAAGTCAAGTTTGGAAAAGAACTGGCCCCCAGCGAGCTTGGTAAATAACTCCTCAGGACGGGGAAGAGGATAAGTGTCATTGAGCACTGACAGTGTCTTTAAAATCACCACACAATTGCAGACTCCTGTTTGGTTTAGAAACCACCACGATTGGCAATGCCCATTCGCTGGAGGTAACAGGAAGGAGTATCCCTGAAGCTGTTAACATCTACATCTACATCTACATCTATACTCCGCGAGCCACCTTACGGTGTGTGGCGGAGGGTACTTATTGTACCACTATCTGATCCCCCCTTCCCTGTTCCATTCACGAATTGTGCGTGGGAAGAACGACTGCTTGTAAGTCTCCGTATTTGCTCTAATTTCTCGGATCTTTTCGTTGTGATCATTACGCGAGATATATGTGGGCGGTAGTAATATGTTGCCCATCTCTTCCCGGAATGTGCTCTCTCGTAATTTCGATAATAAACCTCTCCGTATTGCGTAACGCCTTTCTTGAAGTGTCCGCCACTGGAGCTTGTTCAGCATCTCCGTAACGCTCTCGCGCTGACTAAATGTCCCCATGACGAATCGCGCTGCTTTCCGCTGGATCATGTCTATCTCTTCTATTAATCCAACCTGGTAAGGGTCCCATACTGATGAGCAATACTCAAGAATCGGACGAACAAGCGTTTTGTAAGCTACTTCTTTCGTCGATGAGTCACATTTTCTTAGAATTCTTCCTATGAATCTCAACCTGGCGCCTGCTTTTCCCACTATTTGTTTTATGTGATCATTCCACTTCAGATCGCTCCGGATAGTAACTCCTAAGTATTTTACGGTCGTTACCGCTTCCAATGATTTACCACCTATGGCATAATCGTACTGGAATGGATTTCTGCCCCTATGTATGCGCATTATATTACATTTATCTACGTTTAGGGAAAGCTGCCAGCTGTCGCACCATGCATTAATCCTCTGCAGGTCTTCCTGGAGTACGTACGAGTCTTTTGATGTTGCTACTTTCTTGTAGACAACCGTGTCATCTGCAAATAGCCTCACGGAGCTACCGATGTTGTCAACTAAGTCATTTATGTATATTGTAAACAATAAAGGTCCTATCACGCTTCCTTGCGGTACTCCCGAAATTACCTCTACATCTGCAGATTTTGAACCGTTAAGAATGACATGTTGTGTTCTTTCTTCTAGGAAATCCTGAATCCAATTACAAACCTGGTCCGATATTCCGTAAGCTCGTATTTTTTTCACTAAACGTAAGTGCGGAACCGTATCAAATGCCTTCCTGAAGTCCAGGAATACGGCATCAATCTGCTCGCCAGTGTCTACGGCACTGTGAATTTCTTGGGCAAATAGGGCGAGCTGAGTTTCACATGATCTCTGTTTGCGGAATCCATGTTGGTTATGATGAAGGAGATTTGTATTATCTAAGAACGTCATAATACGAGAACACAAAACATGTTCCATTATTCTACAACAGATTGACGTAAGCGAAATAGGCCTATAATTATTCGCATCTGATTTATGACCCTTCTTGAAAATGGGAACGACCTGCGCTTTCTTCCAGTCGCTAGGTACTTTACGTTCTTCCAGCGATCTACGATAAATTGCTGATAGAAAGGGGGCAAGTTCTTTAGCATAATCACTGTAGAATCTTAAGGGTATCTCGTCTGGTCCGGATGCTTTTCCGCTACTAAGTGATAGCAGTTGTTTTTCAATTCCGATATCGTTTATTTCAATATTTTCCATTTTGGCGTCCGTGCGACGGCTGAAGTCAGGGACCGTGTTACGATTTTCCGCAGTGAAACAGTTTCGGAACACTGAATTCAGTATTTCTGCCTTTCTTCGGTCGTCCTCTGTTTCGGTGCCATCGTGGTCAACGAGTGACTGAATAGGGGATTTAGATCCGCTTACCGATTTTACATATGACCAAAACTTTTTAGGGTTCTTGTTTAGATTGTTTGCCAATGTTTTATGTTCGAATTCGTTGAATGCTTCTCTCATTGCTCTCTTTACGCTCTTTTTCGCTTCGTTCAGCTTTTCCTTATCAGCTATGATTCGACTACTCTTAAACCTATGATGAAGCTTTCTTTGTTTCTGTAGTACCTTTCGTACATGATTGTTATACCACGGTGGATCTTTCCCCTCGCTTTGGACCTTAGTCGGTACGAACTTATCTAAGGCGTACTGGACGATGTTTCTGAATTTTTTCCATTTTTGTTCCACATCCTCTTCCTCAGAAATGAACGTTTGATGGTGGTCACTCAGATATTCTGCGATTTGTGCCCTATCACTCTTGTTAAGCAAATATATTTTCCTTCCTTTCTTGGCATTTCTTATTACACTTGTAGTCATTGATGCAACCACTGACTTATGATCACTGATACCCTCTTCTACATTCACGGAGTCGAAAAGTTCCGGTCTATTTGTTGCTATGAGGTCTAAAACGTTAGCTTCACGAGTTGGTTCTCTAACTATCTGCTCGAAGTAATTCTCGGACAAGGCAGTCAGGATAATGTCACAAGAGTCTCTGTCCCTGGCTCCAGTTCTGATTGTGTGACTATCCCATTCTATACCTGGTAGATTGAAGTCTCCCCCTATTACAATAGTATGATCACGAAACTTCTTCACGACGTTCTGCAGGTTCTCTCTGAGGCGCTCAACTACTACGGTTGCTGATGCAGGTGGTCTATAGAAGCATCCGACTATCATATCTGACCCACCTTTGATACTTAGCTTAACCCAGATTATTTCACATTCGCATTCGCTAATAACTTCACTGGATATTATTGAGTTCTTTACTGCTATAAATACTCCTCCACCATTGGCGTTTATCCTATCCTTGCGGTATATATTCCATTCTGTGTCTAGGATTTCGTTACTGTTCACTTCCGGTTTTAACCAACTTTCCGTTCCTAATACTATATGCGCACTATTTCCTTCAATAAGAGATACTAATTCAGGAACCTTGCCCTGGATACTCCTGCAGTTTACCAATATTACGTTAACTTTTCCTGTTTTTGGTCTCTGAGGACGGACGTTCTTTATCAACGATGATAATGTCCTCTCTGGTAAGCCGTCAGGTATTTTATCGTTTCGCCCAAGGGGGGGTCCCTCTAACCTAAAAAACCCCCGTGTGCACGCCACACGTACTCTGCTACCCTAGTAGCTGCTTCCGGTGTGTAGTGCACGCCTGACCTGTCTAGGGGGGCCCTACAGTTCTCCACCCAATAACGGAGGTCGATGAATTTGCAACCATTATAGTCGCAGAGTCGTCTGAGCCTCTGGTTTAGACCCTCCACACGGCTCCAAACCAGAGGACCGCGATCGACTCTGGGCACTATGCTGCAGATATTAAGCTCAGCTTGCACTCCGCGTGCGATGCTGGTTGTCTTCACCAAATCAGCCAGCCGCCGGAAGGAACCAAGGATGGCCTCAGAACCCAAGCGGCAGGCGTCATTCGTTCCGACATGTGCTACTATCTGCAGCCGGTCACACCCAGTGCGTTCAATAGCTGCCGGAATGGCCTCCTCCACATTACGGACGAGACCCCCCGGCAAGCACACCGAGTGCACACTGGCATTCTTCCCCGACCTACCCGCTATTTTCCTGAGGGGCTCCATAACCCGCCTAACGTTGGAGCTCCCTATAACTAATAGGCCCGCCCTCTGTGACTGTCGGAACCTTGCCGGAGAATCGGCCACTGGCCCAACAGGCGAGGCATCCTGTGGTGGCTCGGAAACGATGTCATCACCACTAGGAAGCACCCCGTACCTGTTGGAAAGGGGTAAGGCAGCTGCCACGCGGCCAGATCCCACCTTCGCCTTTCGGCCAGGCACGCGCGAGCCCACCACTGTCCGCCATTCACCCTGGAGTGATGGCTGACCGGTAAGATGCTCACTGCCGGAAGACGCAGCGACATCAGGGGTTCCATGTGATTCCAAGGCCACCGAAGTAGGCATAGGTCTCACCACAGTTGCCCCAACGCCACTACGAGCCGACGCCTGCGCCTCGAGCTCGATGAGCCTAACAGACAAAGCCTCCACCTGCCCCCGAAGAGTGGCCAATTCTCCTTGCGTCCGCTCACAACAACCACAGTCCCTACACATGACTATGTTTACCCTACCCTATACGGTGACAAATTCCCAAGATAATCTTCTGATGAGCTACTCTGATAATCAAGAAACACTCACTGAAATACGAGACGCGAAAACTACGCTAGGTTTTCCCAGAAAAACTATTTAAAAGCTAAGCGCAGCAAATAAGTACAAAAACGCTTTATACAAACAGTACTCGCTGCTGCTGGTGCTCTCGCTCTGGCTGTCACAAGACCTGTCTATCTCAGTCTTGACAGGTGCACAGAACGCTATCGGAATAGGGCGTGCCCGGAAAAACTTAGGGCGAACTGTAGGTTTAAGAGTAATGTGGGCTTCAAAATCCTTGGCACGACCCAGACCAGCAGAGAACACGGACGAAAATTCAGAACACAATCCATCCAGCTGTTGATACGGAATATTCTCAGATATGAGGTGCACACCATCATCAACGGAGAACCCGAACAACTGGAAAGCATCATAACCGAACAGGTTTTCAGTGCCCGCATGATCCACCACATAAAACGTGAGGGGCCTAATAACAGACTTGTAGGCAGTGGAAGCATCAAACTGGCCAATGATAGGAATTTTCTGTTTATTATAAGTTCTCAGATTTTGCGTAACTGGAGACAAGGGAGGGGAGCCCAACACCAAATACGTGCGAGAATTAATGAGAGTTACTGCAGAGCCAGTCTCCACTTGCATGCGAATGTCTTTATCCAGAACACGAACAGTAACAAACAACTTATTTGTTTGAGAAATCACACAGTTAACATCCGTGTCCGATGCCTCGTCCTCGTCGACGGGAACTTTAGGGGACTGACACACAGAAGCAAGGTGGCCTTGTTTCCTACACGAATCACACGTGGCCCAACATTTTGGACACGCGGCCCTGTCATGCTGGACGAAACAACGTGGACAAGAAGGAAGTGCGGAACGAACCTGCTTCTGTGGTTGCTGTTGTCCCTGCGAGTGTTGCGGCCCAACGCGACGTCGTTTACGCGAGTGAACCGCCGCCACATCTTCGTTCTCCTGTGAAACAGGCAAATTGTCCGTGTCGAAAGTTGACTGTACAGCGCCCGCATCACACCACGCGTCTATTTGCGCGCCAGCAGCGTGAGACACTTCAAAGGATTGGGCGATGCTCAGAACTTCCGACAACGACGGGTTTGGCAGTTGTAGGGCACGTTGCCGAACTTCTTTATCAGGAGCAAGCCGTAGAATAGCATCCCTAACCACCGAATCAGCATAAGACTCATGATGAGCGTCCGTGACAAACTGACATTTCCTACTCAGACCGTGTAGTTCCGCCGCCCAAGCCCGGTAAGATTGATGGGGCTGTTTACGACACCGGTAGAACGCCACGCGGGCGGCAACGACGTGGGTGTTTTTGCGGTAATAGTTAGACAATAAGTCACACATTTCTTGGAAGGACAGAGAGGCAGGTTCCCGCAGAGGGGCTAACTGAGATAGCAGCTGATAGATCCGCGGGGAAATCCAAGATAGAAATAACGACTTACACATAGGAGCGTCGACAACGCCGAAAGCCGAGAAGTGTTGCCGCAAACGCTTCTCATAATCCTCCCAGTCTTCAGCGGCCTCGTCGTAAGGAGGGAATGGAGACGGAGAAGAGGAAGACAGACGATGAGTAAGCGACGTCGACAACGCCTGAATAGCAGCCGTCAGCTGTGTTTGTAGTTCAATGAGCGCTTGCATAAGCTGTTCCGTGTCTGCCCTGTCACGAACACCCAAATCCACAGCGCAGTGAAAATATCCGACCTCGTCGCCAAAAAGTGTTATAACCTTTAATCCCCAATAATTGCGTGGATATTCAAACACACTCACTTAGAGACAGTAGCTGGTTACATGATAACAACTCAGTATCTCTCGTTCGACTGCCGTGCCGTGACGTGCGGCCGGCGCCGTTCGTAGCTAGGTGGCGCTCCTGCGCTCAGCCGAGCTGCGGAGCGCCTCTATCACCGTTTGCGCGTACTGTCGTGGCGGCACTGTCAAATGTCGTGCCACTGTCACAACAGTGATTCACAGTGGTCACAATGTTTTTGTTCATCAGCGTATAAGAACAATAAATGAGGTTAAAATTTATAAGCAAAAGTACCTAGAAATGAAAATGGAACAAGCTTATAGTAAGTGTGAAATGAAATGAGTTACATGTAAGATCTATAAATCATGAGATATAAGCACCATCTGGAAAGCAGTTTTTCAAATGCAGCAACCATTACTTGAAATGATGCCTGCTGAAAGAAACATGGGCCTGCAGTTGGCTATCCACACATTGTACTACTCTTAGTGCTGGGATGTTCATTCATAATGACAAGTAGAAAGATGTGGGGGTTTGGAGCTTTAGTGGTGACCCTACCAAGTAGATATGAATACATTCGCCACCCATCCATTAGTTGACACCTCTCCCTTGTGGAAACCTGACCATAAGAAAAGTGTCCTATCAGTTCTAGGTTGTGGAAACCTAGGGTGTAATCACAAACTTTTGCTGACTAACCCATGTTTGCCTCTGTAAACAAAAGTTACACACACAAGAGAAGAGTGGAAAAAAACATGACATTTGAAGTGAAGTATTTGCCAATAACAAAAAGTGACATTAGTTTAGTTGCATGACACATGGCATGTTACGTAGGTAAGTGGTGCATCAGCTGTATGAAGGAGAAACCAATTGATGTAAGTACATTTTGTATGTGGGCTGGCAGTCTGTCACATAACATTAGTCTGTTAAAATCATTCTCTTATCAGAGAGAAGACAATAAATGAGTGCTAACTTACGTCTAATCGTATGTTCGCGTGTGCATATGTGCACAGATGCGCACGCTTAATATAGCTGTCACTGTCTCTCACTTGCCATTTTACATTGCTCCTTATCTATCCAGCCTCCATATTGCAAATCTCTGTTTTGCATTTCTTTGTCTCAATTCTGGTTCCATATTCTTGGTGGTCTATATCTTTTTCTTCTTCTAGAAAAAATCCACCGCCTTACTTGTTTTGGCCATCTTGTATCACCCACCCTTTCAAGATGCCTATACTAAACTGTCTGTTTCAGTTGTGTCTATTATAGTCTTTTCAGCTTATATTATCCTCCATATTTCTTCATTTCTTATATGATCCGATCTTGATATTCCAATACTTAACTTCCAGTAATCCATTTCCATTGCAAGCATTCTTTGTGTATCTCTGTTATTAACTACCCAGGTTTCTGACCCATATGTTGCAGTACTTTTTGCAGTTGTGTGGTATATTACTTTTTTGTTTTTGGTTGTTACTTTTTTTATTCCATAAGGCAGAATTTAACTGTCAGATTGCTTCTTGCATTGTCCAACTTTATGTTTTATTTCTTCTCTGCTTCTTCCACTACTAGGTAACTTTCCTCCAAGCTATTTAAAAGCTTTACTCCATTTTTCTTGGCCAATGCCAGTTTCTGAATCCATTGTCTCATTCTCTCCTAGTGCAAGATTTGTTGTAAGATCCGATTGCTCATACTGTTCTGAGTTTCCAGAATATATATTCCATATCTTCTTCATCTGTTGCAATGATCTCTTGGTCATCCACAAAAAGTAATCTATACAACATTTGTTCTAATTGGACTTCCCGTATCTCAGTATTTATATTTCCATTTTTGTAAAACTTCCTGTAAATAGGTTTTGAGCAGAGTAGCAACTAAAGTATATCCTTGTCATAGTCACACAACTGGTGCATGCTGTGTAAAACTTTTTCACAACTAATACATAAATAGATACTCTTCTTCAACATACTCTCCCATAACTTACTTAGTAGGACCATGTCATAAACATTATGTAGATCCACAAATATCAAATGGATATTCTTATTTCTAGCCTTTCCCTTCTGTATTGGAGTTTGTAAAGTAAATATTCTGTCAGTACAGGAGCATCCAGTTTGAACACCATTTTATTTTTCCATTTCTTCTATTTGTTCTCCTATCCACTTCCTTAAAACTCTGGCTACTAAAGGCATCACACTAATCCCTCTGTAATTTTTGCATTCCCTCTGGTCATATTTTTTTATATGGAAGTAATACATGCCTTTTTCCATTCATAAGGAATTTGATCATCTTTTAAACCTTTGTCAAAGACCCTTGTCAGAATTTCATAAAGAAATGTGGGTACAACTTGTATAAGCTCAATATTTGTACTGCTTGGTCCCAGTGTTTTATGTCTTCATTTGTCTGACTGCAATACTACTTCATCACAGCTGATTGATGGCACCTTGTTAGGCATCTCTGTCTCTTGCCTCCATAGTCTAGAGCAGATTGGAAAAAATTGGATGTCCAGCAACTTTGTTGCCCTTAATAATGATAATATGTATGGCTCTGTAATCTTTGATGGTAGCACATCTGAACCATTCAGTATGAACTGTGGCGTAGGACAAGGCTGTAGATTGGCACCCACACTTTTTGGAATTTTCTTCTCAGCTCTGCTCCAAGTGGCTTCTGAGGATTGCAACTTTGGAGTACACCTGAATACCAGGAAATACAGAAAGCTTTCCAACGTCAGTCTTCTGAAGAGTAAGACAAAACGCTATCTGATAATTGCTCGTGATCTCCTGTATGCTGATGATGCTGCAATTATTGTGAACTCTGCAAAAGAGCTGTGAGAGCTAATATCAAGGTTTAGTCATCCATGCCACCTCTTCTTGATGAATGTAAACAGCAGTAAGACCATAATTATGGTTCAGGGTGCTAATACACAGCTGAATATCACATTAGGTGGAACTATTCTGCAAGTTGTGGATAAATTTGCTATCTTGGATCCACCATAGAATCAAACATCTCTATTGACAAGGAGATTGATGCTCGCATTGGAAGAGCTGGGACTACTTTTGGTAAGCTCTCTACATGTGTTTGGAAAAACAACAAACTCTCTTTGACCACCAACATTCTTGTATATCAAACTTGGGTGCTGACCATCCTTTTGTATGCATTGGAAACACGGACTACAAATGCGCAACAAGAACATTGCCTTAATGCTTTCCCCACGGCGTGCCTGAGATCCATCCTCTGAGTAACGTGGAAGGACCGAGTGACCAATGAAACAGTACTATCTATAACTGCAACAGCTTTTCAGCAATCTTGAAGCAGAGACAACTGCGCTGGCTGGGACACATCTACTTTGTGGGTCCTGAGAGATTACCACGTGAAGTGACGCTTGGAAACATTTCTACAGCCAAAAGAGGCATACGATGTCGTGTATTGAGGTTCAAGGATTGCTGTAAACGAGATATGGAAAGATTTGGCGTCAACACCAACAGGTGGGAGGCACAGGCTAGCATGAGACCAGAGTGGCGTAATGTTACATCATCTGAAAGGCTGAAGCACGATGAAGGCTTGTTAGGCAGATAAGGCAGAAAAAGCTTCGCAATGTTGCCACTGCTCGTGCCTCAGCAGCTAGATATACTTGCGACAAATGCAGCATGAAAGGCTGTGCTGCCATTGGCTCTCTGAGCCATATGAGAAAATGTAACTCATGACCCCACAGATGCTGTAACAATCATCTACCAAGATAATGTGGTCAAAATAGTTTTATACCTAGTGTTTCACCTCTCAATGTTAGAGATATTGTCAGAGGTGATAAAGATTCAGGCAGCAGCTTCAGACTTAAACAAGTGCAGGGTGCTGAGCTTTTTATACATATCCATGTGACTGTCGGGTCATGACTCATCAGACGATTGCCTAAGATCACGGAGCTTCGCAAATGCGTGTTATGGAGCTTGTAGTGGGGAAGGGTTGATGCTTTTTTGCATTATTTAGCATTAAGGACCATGACTTGTCTAATTTGAGCTGTTATTCTTTTCTATTAAAGTTGTTTTTGTGATTTTGAATTTCTGTGGCCACATCCTAACATAGCAACAAAATGTGGGCAAACCCATAGTATCAAAGAAATAGATTTAGTGGTTCTCTGGTCCCAGTGCATGACCTATTACTGAGAATTTAGCTGCGTTTCTCAAATGTTTTTGTTCCTATGTATTTTGAACGCAAGTACAAGGGATTTTATGTACTCCTGCTGTGGCAAGTGGAGGGTGTGGGTCCTTTAGAGTATTTTAATATTCACACAGTTTATGTGGTCATTTAAACACTGTGCAATGCTACAACTTCTTAGTGCTCTGCTGATGCATTCTGTGACTTCTTTTACAAACGGGAGGGAAACTTTCCCTTTAGATGGTTCCCTTATAGCTTGTTTTCTCAGCTTTTGCTGGCTCAGGTACTTTGTATGTTGCCCTAGATCAGACAGCCTAATGCATGGGGGATACTAAGGTAGGTGAAACCATCTTGCAGGAACATTTCCCAAAAACGGCAACAAAAGCGCTGTGCACCTCCACAACGTGTTTGCCAAGAACTCTGTCCAAGGCTTGTACAAATGTAATGCTTGAAACATTTGGACTAAGTGTTAGCACATTGTATAGAAAGCTTTTACATCAGTAAGCAGTATATCATCACGAGTCCTTACCTACCAGCAGCCTCATTGCAGGTCCATGCTGCTGAATGTTTTCGTTCCATTGAATTTTTCTGGTAATGCCTCTAGATTCTCCTGTCTCTCCAACTCTCTCTCTCTCTCTCTCTCTCTCTCTGAGGTGACAAAAGTTACGGGACATCTCCTACTATTGTGCCGGTGGCTCACTGGAACAGCTTGACGTGGCGTGGACTCAACAGGCAGCTGGAAGTCCCCTGCAGAAGTACTGAGCCGTGCTGCCGCTGTAGCCAGCTGTGACTGGGAAAGTGTTGCCGGTGCAGGATCTTGTGCACAAACTGGACTCCCTGTGATACCCATAAATGTTTGATGGGATCCATGTAGGGCAGCCAGGGTGGCCAAATCATCCACTACAATTGTCCAGAATATTCTTCAAACCAGTTGGGAACGATTGTGGCCTGATGATATGCTGCATTGTCAACCATAAAAATTCCATTGTTGTTTGGGAACGTAGGTGCAAATGGTCTTCAAGTAGCCAAACATAACCATTTCCAGTCAGTGATTGGTTCAGTTGGTCCAGAGGATCCAGACCGTTCCATCTAAACACAGCCCACACCATTGTGGAGTCACCACCAACTTGCACAATGCATTGTTGACAGCCCGAGTCCATGGCTTCACATCACTCATCTGCTGCCACAGCCCATTAACGCCACCGTGACCTAACTGATATTTTCATCATAGGTCCAACATTGATTCTGCAGTTATTTTGTGCAGAGTTGCTTGTCTGTTAGCACTGAAACCTCTACACAAATGATGATGCTTTTGGTCGTTAACATTGTCAGTACAGTGCATTTTCTTACTAGTGACACACATGGTAAAATACTTATCACTGTCCATGTCAAGATCAAATTTTCAGTTATACTGCCTGGCTGATTCCTCAATTACATCTAGTTTCATATTTTGTAGGTTTTTCTACCAGCTGCTTTGCGCTTTGCTCATGGAATTGGGTACGGGGGTACAAAGAAAGGTTCTGGTTTCTTCACCTGTAACATATGTTCTGCAGTCCTTATATTTCCTGTCCATTTAGAATACCATCTTATGCCTGCTTGTTCATACCTTCCTCCTTCTTATGACCTAATGGGCCAAGTTTCTTTTCTACAGCCAGTTTGAAGTAATGTGCTTTCGTTTGCCTTAGCATCTCCATCATTTTCTAAGCACTGCTGCTGCCTTGAGAGCGTCGTATGGTGCTAACTGCGAATCCATGTCTTGTCATTCCCACTGCTTCTCTCACATCAAGGCTTCCTTTGATGCAAATAGTCCTGTTAATTCCACCTTTTCCCAATTCCGCAAAACTTTGTTCAAAATCAGTTCTGGTACGACTAGTGCTGAAATACCTTGTTCGTCTTTGTTTATCCACACTGTGACTAGATCGCTCTTCATTGTTTAGCTTTTTGCACGTACAGCACCCACAATACAAGTGCCACTTATTGGAAGGGTTGGTATTATTTTGCCATATTCCAGCGATATGTGCATCTACATGTACATCTACACTCCAGCTGCCTTCATTAGGGAAGCACCCACTATCACCAACAGTCGGCTCACTTTCGAATTTATTTATCTCCTAAGTAATGCACTCAGAAATACAATGCAGTGTTACAGGTTTTTTTTAACAAGTGTTTCACAATAGTTACTGAGAACGTGGGATTGTAAGGTTAGAAGCTGCCTTGGAATATCTTAGACCAGTCATTACAAATAAATTCAGTAATATTAATCTGATCTTTACTTCATTAGTAGAAATAATGTTCACCACAGAATCTTTAAACTCAAGGAATCCAAGTGGTTATATTAATACATACATCAAAAAAGTTTTGCGTCACCTCGCTTCCGAGAGTTCCGGAACCTGTACAGAAAATTGGAACAGAGATCAACATCATTTCCGCGCTTTTTTTATTGCTCTTGAAAACCACACATTGCTTGTTGTACCACCATACAGCGAGGCCCTCAGAGGTGGTGGGCCATATTGCTCTACACACCAGTACCGCTAATACCCAGCAGCACGTCCTCTTGCATTGATGCATGCCTGTATTCATTGCCACAAGTTCATCAAGGCGCTGTTGGTCCAGATCGTCCCACGCCTCAACAGCGATTCGGTGTAGATCCTTAGAGTGGTTAGTGGGTCACATCGTCCATAAACAGCCCTTTCCAATCGATCCCAGGCACGATCGATAGGGTTCACGTCTGGAGAACATGCTGGCCACTCTAGTCAAGCAATGTCATCATCCTGAAGGAAGTGATTCAGAAGATGTGCACGATGGGGGAGCGAATTGTCGTCCGTGAAGACGAATGCCTCGCCAATATGCTGCTGATACGATTGCACTATTGGTCGGAGGATGGCATTCACGTATTGTACAGTCATTACGGCGCCTTCTGTGACCACCAGCGGCGTACGTCGGCTCGACATAATGCCACCTCAAAACATCAGGGAACCTCCACCTTGCTGCACTCGCTGGACAGTGTGTCTAAGGCGTTCAGTCTGATCAGGTTGCCTACAAACACATCTCTGACAATTGTCTGCTTGAAGGCATATGCGGCACTCGTTGGTGAATGGAATGTGAGTGGTCCATTCGCTGATCCATTCGACATGTTTCTGGGCCCACCTGTACTGCGCCGCATGGTGTCGTGGTTGCATAGATGGATCTCGCCACGGACGTCGGGAGCGAAGTTGCGCACCATGCAGAGTATTGCGCAGAGTCTGAGTCGTAACACGACGTCGTGTGGCTGCACGAAAAAACATTATTCAAAATGGTGGCTTTGCTGTCAGGGTAGCGGTCATCCACTGCAGTAGTAGCCCTTGGGCAGCCTGATTGAGGCATGTCATCGACAGTTCCTGTCCGGACATCTTCACTTTTGTTCACTCCGAGACGCCTGGTCACTTCCCTTGTTGAGAGCCCTTCTTGGCACAAAGTAACGATGCGGACGCGATCGAACCACGGTATTGACCATCTAGACATTGTTGAACTACAGACAACACGAGCTGTGCACCACCTTCCTGGTGGAATGACTGGAACTTACCGGCTGTCGGACCCCTTCTGTCTAATAGGCGCTGCTCATGCATGGTTGTTTACATCTTTGTGCGGGTTTAGTGACTTCTCTGAACAAAGGGACTGTGTCTGTGATACAGTATCCACAGTCAACATCTATCTTCAGGAGTTCTGGGAACTGGGGTGATGCAAAACTTTTTTTGATGTGTATATCAATAAAGTTAGAGTGTGCTTGTAAGTTTAGCAACGTTCTGTTATTTGTGTAACTAGTCATTTATCAGTGGAACATTTTCTGAATGGTTGAAGTACACTGAAGTTAAGCTTTCATTCTAGAAAGGAGATAAGGAAATGCTGTCGAATTTTTGTCGAATTTTACTTTTGCCAGAATTCTCGAAAGTTCAAAACATGTAATATAAAATCGGATTGTTAACCATGCGATGACATATAATACATTGTGAAACTCGTATTTCGGTTCTCTAAAGGGGTTCAGTTTTGAGAAGATTATTTTCACTTAAGATGTGGTTGTTGAAGCTAACTCTCCAGTCGTGGCATTTCTCTTGCTGGTCACTCCAGGTGGGCGAGACCACCCTGCCCGCATCCAGACCGTGCCCTGGCGCGTGGCGACAGGACTAACCCGTCTGTGATGCTGTCGGCGTGCAAGTCACTATTCGCCACATTTTAACCGAGAGCATTTTGTTTTGTGATAAGCGGCCACAAACAAATGTACATGGGGTTGTGCCCTCTGTTTTAGCTGATGGTGAGATAAGTGTGGTCAATCTTCTAAAATTTTGTTGTGTTTCTGGATTCTGGACAAAGCTTTTAGGTGGGAGATTTTAGTGTGTTGCAGAGCGGTTGGCTTATCCCTTTTATTCCAGCGATCAGCCAGCTACTGGTATCTGCTGCCTTCTTTCAATATTTAGCACTGATTTTTCCGTTGTCTGATAGCGTGTTTTTAATTGCAGTCCCCGTTTTAAGAATTTTACCTTTGACACTCATCTCATTAAACTTTAATACAGCTGTATACAACCTGTTTTTCGTGCACCTGCACCACTGCATCATCATCTTTATCATCATCATCATCATCATCATCATCATCACCGTCATCATCATCACCATAATAGAGTGACGATGTAGATAATTCATTAGACAATAAATTACAGGCTATTTGTGTCTTGGTGGTCTGTCAAAGGCATTTGACTGTATAAATCCCAATATCTGTTTTAGGGAACCAGAATATTAGGGTGTAACAGGAACTGCTGCAAAATAATTAAAACCGTGTATCTCCGACAGGAAACAAAAGAGTCAATGAGAAGGTAACGTGTATTAAGCCATCACGCATAATCTAACTAGGAAATAATTATGTGTGATGTAACACAAAGTTACATGGTGGGCACTTATTTTTTTGTGTGTGTCAGTAACCTTTCGTCAGTAATACTAACGGATGCCAAGTTTGTTCTGTTTGCAGATTATACAAACACTGCAGTAAATAGCAAACAAGTATAATATTAGAAAGATCGTTTAATCAAATTTTCATGGACATTAATAAATGGTTCCCAGCCGATTCGTAGTCATTAAACGTCGGGAAAACACACTATATGCAGTTCAAACTGGTAAGAGATTTCATGCCTGTTGTTGTTGTTGGTGTTGGTGTGGTCTTCAGTCCTGAGACTGGTTTGATGCAGCTCTCCATGCTACTCTGTTCTATGCAAGCTTCTTCATCTCCCAGTACCTACTGCAACCTACATCCTTCTGAATCTACTTAGTATATTCATCTCTTGAGCTCCCTCTACGATTTTTACCCTCCACGCTCCCCTCCAGTACTAAATTGGTGATCCCTTGATTCCTCAGAACATGTCCTACCAACCGATCCCTTCTTCTTGTCAAGTTCTGCCACAAACTCCTCTTCTCCCCAATTCTATTCAATACCTCCTCATTAGTTATGTGATCTACCCATCTAATCTTCAGCATTCTTCTGTAGCATCACATTTCGAAAGCTTCTATTCTCTTTTTGTCTAAACTATTTATCGTCCATGTTTCACTACCATACACGGCTACACTCCATACAAATACTTTCAGAAACGACTTCCTGGCTCTTAAATTTATACTCGATGTTAACAAATTTCTCTTCTTCAGAAATGCTTTCCTTGCCATTGTCAGTCTAAATTTTATATGCTCTCTACTTCGACCATCATCTGTTATTTTGTTTTTCAAATAGCAAAACTCATCTACTACTTTAAGTGTCGCATTTCCTAATATAGTCCCGTCAGCATCAACTACTTTAATCCGAATACATTCCATTATCCTCGTTTTGCTTTTGTTGTTGTTCATCTTATATTCTCCTTTCAAGACACTGTCCATACCATTCAACTGCTCTTCCATGTCCTTTGCTGTGTCTGACAGAATTACAATATCATCGGCAAACCCCAAGGCTGTTATTTCTTTTCCCTGGATTTTAATTCGTACTCCAAATTTTTCCTTTGTTTCATTCACTGCTTGCTAAATATACATATTGAATAACGTGGGGGATAGGCGATAATCCTGTCTTACTCCCTTCTCAACCATTGCTTCCCTTTCATGCCCCTCGACTCTTACAACTACCATCTGGTTTCTGTACAAATTGTAAATAGCCTTTCGCTCCCTGTATTTTATCCCGGCCACCCTCAGAATCTGAAAGAGAGTATTCCAGTCAACATTGTCAAAAGCTTTCTCCAAGTCTACAAATGCAATAAACTTAGGTCTGCCTTTCCTTAATCTTTCTTCTAAGATAAGTCGTAGGGTCAGTATTGCCTCACGTGTTCCAATATTTCTACGGAATCCAAACTGATCTTCCCCGAGGTCGGCTTCTACCAGTTTTTCCATTCGTCTGTAAAGAATTCGTGTTATTATTTGGCAGCCGTGGCTTATTAAACTGATAGTTCGGTAATTTTCACACTTGTCAACACTTGCTTTCTTTGGGATTGGAATTATTATATTCTTCTTGAAGTATGAGGATATTTCGCCTGTCTCATACATCTTGCTCACCAGATGGTAGAGTTTTGTCAGGGCTGTCTCTCCCAAGGCTATCAGTATTTGTAATGGGATGTTATCTACTCCCGGGACCTTGTTTCGACTTAGGTCTTTCAGTGCTCTGTCAAACTCTTCACGCAGTATCATATGTCCCATCTCATCTTGATCTACATCCTCTTTCATTTCCATAATATTGCCCTCAAGTACATCACCCTTGTATAGATCCTCTATGTACTCCTTCCACCTTTCTGCTTTCCCTTCTTTGTTTAGATTTGGTTTTCCATCTGAGCCCTTGATATTCATACAAGTGGTTCTCTTTTCTCCAAAGGTCTACATTTTCGCTAGGCGGCGTCTGTCGTACCCCCAGTGATATATGGTATGCTTCTACATCTTTAGGTTTGCCCTGTAGCCATTCCTGCTTAGCCATTTTGCTTTTCCTGTCGAGGTCATTTTTTGAGACGTTTGTATTCCTTTTCACCTGCTTATATTTTCTCCGTTCATCAATTAAATTAAATATCTTTTGTGTTACCCAAGAATTTCTCCTAGCTCTCGTCTTTTTACCTATTTGATTATCTGCTACCTTCACTACATCTCTCAGAGCTACCCATCCTTCTTCCACTGTATTTCTTTCCCCTGTTCTTGTCAATTGTTCCCTAATGCTCTCTCTGAAACTCTCTACCCTCTGGTTCTTTCATGTCCTTAAATTCCTGCGTTTTTACAGTTTCTTGAGTATTAATCTGCAGTTCATAACCAATAAATTGTGACCAGAGCTCCCTTCTGCCCCTAAAAATGTGTTACAATTTAAAACGTAGTTCCTAAACCCGTCTTGCACTGAAACCTTCAAGTGTCTCCAGGCCTCTTCCATGTATATAGCCTTCTTTCATGATTCTTAAACCAAGAGTTAGCTATGATGGAGTTATGTTCTGTGCAAAATTCTACCAGGCGGCTTACTCTTTCATTCCTTATCCCCAGTCCATATTCACCTGCAACTTCTCCTTTTCCGTTTCCTAGTACCGAATTCCAGTCTCCATGACTATTAAATTTTCGTCTCCCTTAACTGTCTGAATAATTTCTTTTGTCTAATCATATATTTCTTCAGTCTCTTCGTCACCTGCAGACCTATTTGCTATATAAACTCGTCTCCCTTAACTGTCTGAATAATTTCTTTTGTCTAATCATATATTTCTTCAGTCTCTTCGTCACCTGCAGACCTATTTGCTATATAAACTTGTACTACTATGGTAGGCGTGAGTTTTGTGTCTATTTTGGCTACAATAATGCGTTCACTATGCTGTTCGGAGTAGCTTTTCCGTATTCCTATGTTTTTATTCGTTATTAAACCTACTCCTGCATTACCCCTATTAGATTTTGTGTTTATAAACCCGTATTCACATGACCAGAAGTCTTGTTCCTCCTGAATAGTTGTTCCTCCTGCCACAGATCTTCACTAATTCCCACTATATCTAACTTTAACCTACCCATTTCCATTTTTATATTTTCTAACCTACCTGCCCCATTAAAGGATCCGACATTCCACGCTCCGATTCGTAGAACACCAGTTTTGTTTCTCCTGATACCGATGTTCTCCTGAGTACTCCCCAGTCAGAGATCCGAATGGGGGACTATTTTACCTCTGGAATATTTTACCCAAGACGACGCCGTATAGTAAAGGATGCCCACGGGAAAAATTGCAGCTGAAGTTTCCCCTTGCTTTCAGCCATTCGCAGTACCAGCACAGGGATGCTGTTATGGTTGATGTTACAAGGCCAGTTTAATCAATCATCCATACTGTTGCCCCTGCAACTACTGAAAGGCTGCTGCCCCTCTTCAGGAACCACACGCCACATATTGTTATGTTTGTGCAGTTGAACTGTACTTACTCCATGTGATCAAAAGTATACGGACTCCAGGCTGAAAATGACTTACAAGTTCATGGCGCTCTCCGTCGGTAATGCTGGAATTCAACATGATGGCAGCTTCCACTCTCGCAGGCATACGTTCAGTCACGTGCTGGAATGTTTCTTGGGGAATGGCAGCCCATTCTTCACGGAGCGCTGCACTGAGGAGAGGTATCGATGTCGGTGGGTGAGGCCTGGCACGAAGTCGGCGGTCCAAAACATCCCATAGGCGTTCTGTAGGATTCAGGTCAGGACTCTGTGCAGGCCAGTCCATTACAGGGATGTTATTGTCGTGTAACCACTCCGTCACAGGCCGTGCATTATGAATAGGTGCCCGATAGTGTTAAAAGAATCAGTCGCCATCCCCGAATTGCTCTTCAACAGTGGGAAGCGAGAAGGTGCTTAAAACATCAATGTAGGCCTGTGCTGTGATAGTGCCACGCAAAACAACAAGGTGTGTAAGCCCCTTGCATGAAAAACACGACCACACCATAACACCACCGCCTCCGAATTTTACTGTTGGCACTACACACGCTGGCAGGTGACGTTCACCGGGCATTCCCCATACCCCCACCCTGCCGTCTGATCGCCACATTGTGTACCGTGATTCGTCACTCCACACAATGTTTTTCCACTTTCAATCGTCCAGTGTCCCCCCCCCCCCCCCCTCATGCGAGGTGTTGTTTGGCATTTACCGCCTTGATGTGTGGCATAAATGAACAGCCGCTCGATCATGAAATCCAAGTTTTCTCACCTTTCGCCTAACTGCCATACCACTTGCAGTGGATCCTGATGCAGTCTGGAATTCATGTGTGATGGTGTGGATAGATGTCTGCCTATTACACATTACGACCCTCTTCAACTGTCGGCGGTCTCTGTCATTCAACAGACGAGGCCGGCCTGTACGCTTTTGTGCTGTACGTGTCCCTTCACGTTTCCACTTCACTATCACATCGGAAACAGTGGACCTAGGATAGGGTGTCAATTCGTCCCGTTTTTTCCGGGACAGTCCCGTTTTTTTACCAAATTGTCCCGAAAGTTTTTTTGGGGACGCTCAAATGTCCTGTTTTTTTTTATGATTCCGCTTGGCTAGAGTATTTTGCGCTACTGGTTATTTGACTTGCTGTTAACTGCGCAATTATTTACGCTAGGAAGCGTGTGATGACTTTCAGCATACCCCAAACATGTACCGAACTGTCAAAAATCGCAAGTACTTTTAAATGCACTATAGGTTACGAATAACAACGAAGATTCTTCTCTTCTAAATCGATCCACTGAATCCGTCCTTCCGGTGCAGAGATACTCTACACCACTGATACTTGCTCTCTGGCTTTCGTCACCACACTGTTAATGTTTTGCACTGTGCAATCACTGTTTCATTATGCCAAAACGAAAGTGCAATTTCAACAGCAATATAAAAAGCGAGTTTTTTAATCACTGGTAGTGGAGAAACTGTAGAATGTACTTTGTGCAGATCAAAATTTGCTATTGGTCATGGTGGAAGGTCTGACATTGTGAATCACATCAAGACGAAGAAACATCGCATGAGTGATCAAACGAAAAGAGCAAATTAATGCGTGAGTGACTACTATGTAAACTTAAAATCAGTAACAGAAATGGATAGGCAGTTGGCAGCACAAGAAGCTACGTATGCGTAACACAGTGCAATGTATAACCATAGCTTTAAGTCAGTGGACTGTACCACAGCAGTTGTAAAAAAACTTTTCAGTCCTAAATTCACATGTGGACACACAAAATGTAATGCAATCATTTGAAATGTTATTGCTCCGTATGCAGCTCAGCAGGTTTTAAATGAACTGAAAAGTGCTCGATTTATTTCTGTAATGATTGATACATCGAATCATCTCGATTTGAAGTTTGTTCCTCTGCTCATCAGGTATTTTCACCCTGAAAATGACATCACGGTGAAAGTGCTCGAATTGGTTAATTTAGCTGGAGAAACTTAAGATTTACTTCAGAATTATGTGCTGGAGGTTTTAAAGAAATATGATCTTGAGGGAAAAGTGATTGCAGTTTTTGCAGACAATACTAACACCAATTTTGGTGGTAAGCAGAGGAAAGGAAAAAAAAACAATTTGCTCTATAAACTGCAACAGAACACAGCGAATAATATAGTAGGTGTTGGCTGTCCAGCACATGTGGTGCACAATTCCTTCCAAACTGGCTAGATTGCGTACCCATCGACTGCCAGTTAATTGTAAACAAAATCTACCAGCATTTACACATATATACAGTAAGGGTTGAATCTCTGAAGTCATTCTGTAAGTTTACTGAAACTGAATACAAAACTGTACTTGGGCACAGCAAGACAAGGTGGCTATCTCTGTGACCAGCATTGGAAAGAATTGTAAAGATATTTCCTGCTTTGAAATCATATTTCATTTCCCTTGATAAGTGTCCTGTTATCCTTAAACAATTCTTTGATAACCCTGTGTCTATTGTTCTTCTACATTTTCTTGTTAGCCAGCTAAAACCTTTCTCCGCAACAATTAAATGTATTCAGAAACAAGAAATCACAATAGTAGAAGTTTTTCAAGAAATAAACAAATTATTGGGCAAATTAGAATGTAGAAAATCTGAAAGATTTCTCACAACCTTTGTACATGAGACTCTAAGAAAGCTGGAAGAACAGGGTGAAATTACTGAAGAACAATTTCATATTTATGCTGACATCTTCTATGACTCTTGCATTGAGTATATTAAAGAATGGTGTTTACCATTTCTCACACCTTTTAAAGCATCTGACTGGGTTAGTGAAAAGGAACAGCTACAGTGGAAGGATATTCAGGACTGTTGTGTTTTTGTTAAAAGTATTGTACCAAATTTTCATGTCATGTGCACAGAATTTCATAAAAAGTGAAGGAGGAGACAGAGAAAGTGTTAGTGCTACGTGGTATAAAATATTTGCTTATTTCAAAAGTAAAAACATTAACATGAAAAACATGATTCACTTGGTGGAGTTTTGTCTGGAAATTCCTGGGTCAGATGCTGCTGTGGAACGTGTGTTTTTGTTACTGAACTCTTTGTGGTCAGATGAAAAAAACAGAATGAAAGTTGAAACAGTGAAGGCCTTGCTCATTGTCAAAACACACTTTCTGGTGTATCGTGTACTGACTTTTGTGATACAATTGCAAACGAAATTGAAACTGAAAAGTACGGTGATAGTGTGGCAGCATAATTGTAGAAAGTGATTTGGGATCGTCTGAATGCACGTTGTAAAGGTGAACTTGTATGTGTATTAAATTTAGTCAATACAATATTTATGTCCCGTTTTTTTTTCTTCATTGTCCCAGATTTTTCTCTAATTTATTTTAAATGTCCCCTTTTTCAGTGAAAATGAAATGGACACCCTAACCTAGGGATGTTCAGGAGTGTGTAAACCTAGCGTGCAGACGTATGACACAAGTGACACCCAATCACCGGACCACGTTCGAAGTCGCGTTCCGCGTAGCGCGCCATTCTACTCTCTCACGATGTCTAGTGAGTGCTGAGTCGCTAACGTGGACTACCTGGCAGTAGATGGCAGCACAATGCACCTAATATGAAAAACGTGTTTTCGGGGTGGGGGGGGGGGGGGGGGGTGTCGGGATACTTTTGATCACATAGTGCACATGAAAAGTAATTGCTTTGGTTACATAAAAACGCAGGAGTTACGTGTTCAACAAATTTTTATTGCTTATATAATGCAATTTATATTCTGTAAGGATATAAAATGCACAATGTACGCAGTGGAATAACACTGAAAGATGTACGGTACTAATTATGTTCAAATAAAACAAAAAAATAAGTCCTCGGCTCGTATTTTCTCTCGTACACATCCATTTGTCGTAATTCTAGTAGTATTACCTGTAATGCTCTCATTTATTACGTCATTTATGTAGTGTAACAAAACTGCTGAACCATAGTTTTGGTAGAGCACAACTCTAGCGACAAGTGTTATTACCTTTTTAAATGAAAAATTTAGAATTTTTTGAGGTATTCTACATCCACGAATACCATTTCATTAGGGATATGTGGACGAAACAATAGCATATCTGTTTTTCTTTGTTAACATTTCTTGTCTATTCTTCTTTCCTGACGTGTATATCTCAACTAACCTCTGAACACTTTCAGTCGATCTTCAAACATGTGACAGTTCAGTTTCTTCAGCACCTCTGTGACATTCTCCCACGAGTCAAACAATCCGGTGATCATTCATGTGTCCCTTCTTTGTATACAACTACTAACCCCCCCCCCCCCCCCGACTCCTATTCCGTAATGATGGGACACACACAATCAGTATCCTAGGATAGACTGCAAGAATTATTTGTGAGCAATTCCGTTTTTAGATTGATGGCATTTCCCACCATTTGTGTTAGTGTCAAATGTTCCTTTAGGCGAGAGCAGTGGTTCTGACGTGGGACTTTTTCTCAAGAACTTCCGAAGGTTAACCATGTTGTAGTACCAATGGACCAAACTCTGCCATCCGCTTTACCTGCGACTGAGCGTATGTGATCCTCCTCGTCTACAGGAAAGTATCAACGTTGGACGACAGTAAGGAATTGCAGGAGGCCTGAACCAAATTTGCACATGTTCTGATGAATGACAACTCTGTTTAAATGTGGATAACTGTAAGATAAAAAGAAAAAAAAGGTGGTATCTTATTACAAGGACTAGGGGTGAAAGTCCTGAGACTGTCACATCGTACATGTATTCGGCTGCACGCACCGCCTCTCCACAAACGACACGTTAGCCTCCAGGCGGCAGCTCTGAGAGACAGACAGACAGGTACGTAATGCATTCAGGCCCAGGCGAGTTCAATCTGTGGAGCAGAATGAAGATACGAAGACACCCACCACTTTGCCCTTTTTGCCGTATTTTGGCACCATGTCGTCGAGAATCGGAAGAGTTCTCGGGAGATACGGAAGTAAGTGTGTTTTTCAGCCATCTGCAAAGCTGAGAAACCTGTTGGGTTCGGTTAAAGATGACCTCGGACTGAGGAAATGTGGTATGTACAAGATTCCTTGTCATTGTGGGGCAGCATATATATAGGCCAGACGCGCCGCACAGTACAAGAACGCTGCGATGAACATCAGCGTCACACACGCCTTCGTCAACCGGAAAAGTCGGTAATACAGGACATCGTATGATTTATGAAAAGACGGAAGTTTTGTCCCCGGCATCATCCTTCTGTGACTGCGTCATTAAGGAAGCAATATATATCCGTACAGCCGATAATCTCGTCAACGAGGATGCGGGATTTCAACCGAGCACAGCCTGGAACCCTGAGTTGGCTGCTATTAAGTCACGACGCGAAAATCAAGATTGTTCGCTACCAGGCCCGTCATAGCACTGGCCCGGTACGGCCGCTGGTGAGTAACGTCTGGCCGCACTGCTGGCAAACGCAGCGTACCAGCGGCAGCTTGAATACGGCAAATCACTGCGCATGCGCGATTTCCGCGGCTGCGCATTCTTCGCGCGCGCGTGTTCTAAAAACGGGGCGTCGGTCTGCGGATACCGTCCGTCGCACCCAAGGTAGCTAGCCACGAGCAAGGCGGAACCACCTGAAGATGTCGGACAGTTGCTCCGAGGAAATATTGTGGAATTTGCACAACGTGATCCGGCGGCAAACCCGTGAATACTATTTAAATCCGTTTTCTTGTCGAGATTGAGTCGGCTCTCTTACGTAAAGCGAAACGAAAAACTCGTAACAAAATGTCGTCTGGCGCATTACAAGTCCTTATCAAGTAAGCGTAACATCAGACGTTGAACTGATTCAAAGAAATACTGCTAGAATTGTAACAGGTCGATATAACCCACACAAAAATGTAACAGAAATGCTCTGGGAACTTACTTGGAAGAAAGTAGTAGTTCTCGCCAAACCCTGTTGGCTAAATGTAGAAAACCCGTATTCGAAGACCAATGTGCGACCATTATGCTGCCAGCATCGTATATCTCTCGTAGAGATCACGAGCAAAAGAGATGGGGGCGTGTACAGAGGCTGTTAGAAAGGCGTTTCTCCCTCGCCCAGTATGCGAATGGGGTGGGGAAGGAAACTGCTGACATTGGTGCGATTTACACCCTACGGCGCTCTGCACATGCACACGCGTCCGCCCGCCCTTTATACGGTCTGGAGGGGCGCGCGCACACGCACCTTCCCCCGCCCCCCTCCCCCTCCACTCCCCCCACCAACCAACTTGTGTCCTAATACAGTCTAGGTGGGTACTACTTTGTAAGTAAAATTGCTTATTTCATACTGGCTTACCTGTTATGAGTACAGTGACAAAATGATCCACGAAATGCTTCAGTAATATTTATTACCTCCTGAACACCACACCACTGTTCATAATTAAAACCCGAGAAGGCTGTTACCCAAAACTTTTCCAAGGCCACAGACCTGTTGAAAAATTTTACAAGTCTTCAGCTCCTGGTAGCGTCAATAGTTCACCAAACCGTCTCTGCAGAACTTTTGTCTGTGCTTAACCTGATGCAAGTTTTGCAAGTCTGTAGCACTGTTGCACAAATTTCAGATTCCTTTATTAGCGACTGACACACCGCACAGCCGAAAAGTCTCGCCTTGAGGTGTTGTACTAATTTTATATGTAGCGTCTACGGTCCCTACTATTAAGATGAATCATGTTAATGAAAGTTAATGAAATACGTTATGAAAGGACAAAAACATGTACAAAATTCTAATACTACGCATAGTTGCTACACTACGTATCGGCCACCTGGGTCACACTCACATGGGCCTTTTAAGTTTAGTGCGGAACGTATGTGTTAGTGAGCCATAGTTTTGTGTAAAGTCATCGTTGGAGTAGACTTGTACATCAGATATCACTAGGTAGTTACCATTTTGTAATTCGCAGGGTTAACGAGACACCAGCATAACAATACAAAATTCCTTCTTGGAAAACTATTTAGGGCAGATAATTTAGAAGCTCACGTCTGACGGAAGTTATTTAATCTGTCTGCAGTAATTATACCTGACTTCATGGGAACTGGTATCAGTGCTCACGAGACGGTTGTCGCAACAGTGGTTCTTGAACTACATAACTAAAAGAGGCGGAAGGATTAATAATTGCAATAAAACAGGTAGAGATGCAGTCGTGTCACGCCTTACGGAAAAAAAACATGTAGCTCTCGATAGTAGCATGTAGGACTCTGACTCGCGTCTAGAAAAATAGTTGTCCAACCGCTGAACACGTATGTAGGAGAGACTTTTTTTCTCTTGATTTTTTTTCAGCTTGCATTTTAAAAGTTTCCAGTGATCTTTCTATGCGAAAACATTAGTACATATTTCCAGCAGCCATGCGAGTAATTAATTATGACTTGGCACTGTCTATTCATAAAAAAGTGTCTGTACAGTAATACCGTCTTGGCCAATGTACTCCAACCGTGTGGCCAATTGGTCCAGCGTTGGGACATTGTGGAACATATGATTTTATCATTTAATTTAGTTAAGACGTTGGTTACTTAATTAAAAATATAACGGCTTTACAGCCACAATTTATTTTAAGACAAATTACTACACCGTTAGGGAATAAACTAAGATCATAAATTGTGTTATTGTTAAAATAAGTGTGTCAGTAATGTATGCCAAAATTTTTTATCTGTGTTCGTCTGAGTGCTGTCAAAAATACGTAAAAGAAGCCCACTCACATCATTTTCAACACATCACAGGTGTGCTTAGTGCTTACAACTATAGCATCGAATCCGTTCATCACTTGAATTGCTGTGAATAAATGCACCGATGGAAAAAAGTCGCAATTTTAAAAAATAATTCATGTAGAGTAATGAAATTTCTGGGATACATTTCTCTAGGTAACATATTTAAGTGATTGACTTTTAAAAATTCAAATGTTAATGTCAGTGCAAGATAAACCATTGCAAGTGCGAAATGCTGATACATTAATAACCGATGTTGTTGTAGTCTTCAGTCCTGAGACTGGTTTGATGCAGCTCTCCATGCTACTCTATTCTGTGCAAGCTCCTTCATCTCCCAGTACCTACTGCAGCCTACATCCTTCTGAATCTGCTTAGTGTATTCATCTCTTGGTCTCCCTCTACGATTTTTACCCTCCACGCTGCCCTCCAACACTAAATTCGTGATCCCTTAATGCCTCAGAACATGTCCTACCAACCGATCCCTTCTTCTAGTCATGTTGTGCCACAAACTCCTCATCTCCGCCATTGTATTCAATACCTCCTCATTAGTTATGTGATCTACCCATCTAATCTTCAGCATTCTTCTGCAGCACCACATTTCGAAAGCTTCTATTCTCTTCTTGTCCAAACTATTTACTGTCCATGTTTCACTTCCATGCATAGGTACACTCCATACAAATACTTTCAGAAACGACTTCCTGACAATTAAATCTATATTCGATGTTAACAAATTTCTCTTCTTAAGAAACGCTTTCCTCGCCATTGCCAGTCTACATTTTATATCTTCTCTACTTCGACCATCATCAGTTACTTTGCTCCCCAAATAGCAAAACTCCTTTACTACTTTAAGTGTCTCATTTTCTAATCTAATTCCCTCAGCATCACCCGACTACATTCCATTATCCTCGTTTTACTTTTGTTGATGTTCATCTTATACTTCTTTTCAGTAGTTGCAGGGGCAACAGTCTGGATGATTGACTGATCTGGCCTTGTAACACTAACCAAAACAGCCTTGCTGTGCTGGTACTGCGAATGGCCGAAAGCAAGGAGAAACTACGGCCGTAATTTTTCCCGAGGGCATGCAGCTTTACTGGCGTGGAGAGCTGCATCAAACCAGTCTGAGGACTGAAGATCACAACAACAACAACAACATCTTATACCCTGCTTTCAAGACACTGTCCATTCCGTTCAACTGCTGTTCCAAGTCCTTTGCTGTCTCTGACAGAATTATAATGTCATCGGCGAACCTCAAAGTTTTTATTTCTTCTCCATGGATTTTAATACCTACTCTGAACCTTTCTTTTGTTTCCTTTACTGCTTGCTCAATATACAGATTGATTAACATCGGGGAGAGGCTACAACCCTGTCTCACTCCCTTCCCAGCCACTACTTCACTTTCATGTCCCTCGACTCTTATAACTTCCAGTCAGCATTGTCAAAAGCTTTCTCTAAGTCTACAAATGCTAGAAGTATAGGCTTGCCAGTCAGCATTGTCAAAAGCTTTCTCTAAGTCTACAAATGCTAGAAGTATAGGCTTGCCTTTCCTTAATCTACGGTATTGCCTGACGTGTTCCAACATTTCTACGGAATCCAAACTGATCTGCCCCGAGGTCGGCTTTTACCGGTTTTTGCATTCGTCTGTAAAGAATTCGCGTTAGTATTTTGCAGGTGTGACTTATTAAACTGATAGTTCGGTAATTTTCACTCCTGTCAACACCTGCTTGCTTTGGGATTGGAATTATTATAGTCTTCTTTAAGTCTGAGGGGATTTCGCCTGTCTCATACATCTTCCTCACCAGATGGTAGAGTTTTGTCAGGACTGGCTCTCCCACTGCTATCAGTAGTTCTAATGGAATGTTGTCTACTGCCGGGGCCTTGTTTCGACTTAGGTCTTTCAGTGCTCTGTCAAACTCTTCACGCAGTATCGTATCTCCCATTTCATCTTCATCTACATCCTCTTCCATTTCCATAATATTGTCCTCAAGAACATCGCCCCTGTATAGACCCTCTATATACTCCTTCCACCTTTCTGCTTACCCTTCTTTGCAATAAGCGATGTAATCGCTAGAATGTTGAATGCAAGCATGTAAACCTGAATGACTTGTGTTGTGCAGCTGCTGGATTTCAATTTGTGGGACGCAGTTGAATGCCTGTTGCACTTGGTCTGTCAGTATAGGGATTGTTAATGCTGTTTGTGGATGGCGTTGGGGCTGTCGTCCGATTATGTGCGATATTTACTCAATGGGGGCCAGATACGGTGTTGAAGTAGGCCGAGGCTCAACAGTGGTATAGGGCCGAGCGTTATCTAGATGGAAGACACCTGCTTACGAATCGCAGCACAGCAGGTGGAACTGCCAAACTAACCTACAGATTTGCAGTCAGAGTGCACTGGGTAACTGCGAGAGTAGTGCTGCTGTCACACGAAACCACACCCCAGGGGCGGGTCCAGTGCGTCTAGTCCGCAGGCGGCTCGGCTGCCGGCTCCCAGCTGGCCTCCTCCTAACGTGCGGCCATCACACGACAGACCGCCACCCTGGCCTCCAGTGGCGGTGCTCTGGGGCCGGTGGGGTGCGCGTGGCTGGGAGCCGCCCCTCCAGTCAGCAGCTGGCCGTCTCTCCGTAGTTTCGTCTTCTTGCTACCGTATGTTGTTCTCGTTACTGCCGCTGCCGGCGTTCGTGAACATTCCTGCTAAAGGTTTCTCCAATTCCACAGAAGGAACATCCAGCTTCTCGTAGCCCTGTTACACAACCTCGTTCGAAGTCAGTGAAGTGTTGGTAATGACGTCTTTGTAGCCTTAAAGGCATACTTGACCAACAACAGCTCATCACGTCAAGTTTCAAAGGTAACTAACGGTCACGACCGTTGCAGCGTGTATTTAAAGCAAACCCGATTCACACCCTCTTACTGACGCCACTATAGTGCGCGTCATTTACGACGGCAGCCGAGTTTAGGTTCGTTCTGCGCATCTGACGTTACAAAACACAGTCAGCCGATGAACAGAGAACGACGTTGCCAGAGCTCGACTGCAGTGCAGAACACGGACGAGTGTCTTCAGTTTTAGAAACGTTCAGTCATAAACACAGTAATTGAACAAAAGCAATGTCTAGATAGCAGATGTTCTTTTATAGAATGTTTGGAAAAAGCATTCTTTATACCAATTTCTTCATATTCTATTAATTAAATAAACCAAAGAACCAATAAGCCTCCTAATTCAGGCGATAGCAAGGAAAGGTGTTTGTATCATTCTCACGAACCTCTTTTTCACAATAAAGAACAGCGGTAATTGTTTATTTCCTAATTCGTAGTCCTACCGACAGTGTTTGTCGGTATTTTGCGTGATTTTATACTTCTCCAGTGTTCAGTCGAATGACGAGCTGCGGTAGCATAAAGGTTGAGGTGTTTGACTGCTAAGTGCAACGTTCAGAGTACAAACCTTGTTTGGTGCTTATTATTTTCTTTATTTAAAAACAATATCGAAGTGTCTTACGTCATGAATTTTATTCGTTTGAATGTAATTTTTTGAAATTTCTAGTGCTTTGTCTCTTCATTATAATCGTAATAAGTTTTCAGTTTTTCTAATTTTGTTCTCCAATATTACTTTTCACACCAATTAAAAACAATGAAAAGGCACACGTACAATATTCATGTTATCTGTTTTGTTTGTATATCTTCTCTTCCGCATTCGCTGTTTTACTATTCATATTGAGATATATCCTTTTCCGACAGTATTAAAAATATTATTTAAAGCAGAATTTCGGCTCGTACGTTGCCGAGCTACTTGATTGTCTGACGCAATTCTTTGCTTCACTGCTTTGGCAACATCATATTCAATGTTTTCGTCAACCTAAGTTTTGGCAAGTATTTGCTGTCCGTTGTGACAAACACAAATTGTTTGCGCACTGCGCCTCACTGACAATATATTTAATTTCTATATTTTATTACAATTCAGTTTTGTGTACTTCGCCAACTTTGTTTTAATCAGAACGTTTTAGAAAAAAGCGAAATGACTCTGGTATAAATAAAAGTTTTATTACAGTCGCGAAAGACGTAATATTTCTCAATATTGCATACGACACCTATCTGGTACTTAAATTAAATGAGATATTGTTATACAGTAAATTTTAAATGAAATTTAGGTATCTTGTCCACATTTCATTCTCAACACTGTGGCAACTAAAATCGACCACACGGAAAGATACGCTATGGACTTTTACCTCTGCAAACTCTACAAAATTTCGTGCAATGGTTTACTACATCTAATGCTGCACAATAACTGCGTTGAACATCGAAACAAAATTAAGTCATGTATGGGAGGAATGTATCAGTCAAGAAGATGTGTAAAAATTAAATTTTTGGGCCAAATAGTTTTTGTGAAATCGAATGATAAGTGTGTCAAAGCAGTCGGAACGCCATGTGTCTGCATAGGCGAACAGCGCAATGATGACAAAATGCGGGGAGCACGTCTCTGCAGCAGCGTAACGGTTAATGCGGCCGTAGTGGCTTTACTCCATAAACTGCGCGCTCCCCCCTAAACGTAAGTTTGCGAACTATACAGGGTGATTCAAAAAGAATACCACAACTTTAAAAATGTGCATTTAATGAAAGAAACATAATATAACCTTCTGTTATACATCATTACAAAGAGTATTTAAAAAGGTTTTTTTTCACTCAAAAACAAGTTCAGAGATGTTCAATATGGCCCCCTCCAGACACTCGAGCAATATCAACCCGATACTCCAACTCGTTCCACACTCTCTGTAGCATATCAGGCGTAACAGTTTGGATAGCTGCTGTTATTTCTCGTTTCAAATCATCAATGGTGGCTGGGACAGGTGGCCGAAACACCATATCCTTAACATACCCCCATAAGAAAAAATCGCAGGGGGTAAGATTAGGACTTCTTGGAGGCCAGTGATGAAGTGCTCTGTCACGGGCTGCCTGGCGGCCGATCCATCGCCTCGGGTAGTTGACGTTCAGGTAGTTACAGACAGATAAGTGCCAATGTTGTGGCGGTCCATCCTGCTGAAATATGAATTGTTGTGCTTCTTGTTCGAGCTGAGGGAACAGCCAATTCTCTAACATCTCCAGATACTGTAGTCCAGTTACAGTAGCACCTTCGAAAAAAAGGGGACCAAAAACCTTATTGGCTGAAATGGCACAGAAAACGTTCACCTTAGGCGAGTCACGTTCATACTGAGTTGTTTCCCGCAGATTCTCAGTGCCCCATATACAGACATTGTGACGGTTGACTTTCCCATTAGTGTGGAAAGTTGCTTCATCACTAAACACAATCTTTGAAACGAAAGATTCATCTGTTTCCATTTGAGCAAGGATAAAATCACAGAAATCGATTCTTTTAATCTTATCAGCTGCAGACAGTGCTTGAACCAATTTCAGACGATAAGGTTTCATAACTAACCTTTTTCGTAGGACTCTCCATACAGTTGATTGTGGAATTTGCAGCTCTCTGCTAGCTCTGCAAGTCGATTTTCCTGGGCTGCGAACAAATGCTTGCTGGATGCGTGCTGCATTTTCATCACTCGTTCTCGGCCGTGCAGAACTTTTCCCTTTGCACAAACACCCATTCTCTGTAAACTGTTTATACCAACGTTTAATACACCACCTATCAGGAGGTTTAACACCATACTTCGTTCGAAATGCACGCTGAACAACTGTCGTCGATTCACTTCTGCCGTACTCAATAACACAAAAAGCTTTCTGTTGAGTGGTCGCCATCTTAGCATCAACTGACGCTGACGCCTAGTCAACAGCGCCTCAAGCGAACAAATGTACAACTAAATGAAACTTTATAGCTCCCTTAATTCGCCGACAGATAGTGCTTAGCTCTGCCTTTTGTCGTTGCAGAGTTTTACATTCATAAAGTTCTGGTATTCTTTTTGAATCACCCTGTACTATACTATGGCGCTGCCCCTCTTGGTGCGTGCGTTGTTTGCAACTGGCAACGCAGCAATCTCCCGCATCTGGGCGGGCGTGCGCGAGCCCCCAAGATAAAAGAATTGAACTATAGCATCTATCGTATGCGACCGGTGCGAGTGTCGAATGAAGATCATCTTTCAGCTGTACATACACGTCAACCATCTTTCGTTTATGCCGCGCAACTTCCGCTTGGTGTTGCAATCCCGCCCCCCTGACACAGGGCATCCGAATCCTCGTCTCCTTCATCTCCAAGAACCTTCTTAAGAATGCCTACTGTCTTTCCGCGCTTTGAGGGCTTTTATCTTGTCATTTAGCTTCACACGTCACTTGCTTCAGAACGTATGTTTTCGCACAGAACATCAAATTTCTCTTCGAAGTGTTGTCTTTTCTGACTGGAAGCTTGTTGCTCGCAAAGTTGCGTGTCTTTGGGTGGAGTGTCTGTCAGAAATTACTGAACTTGTTTGCTGTATTTTTTTCCTTGGTCACGGTTTCTCAAATGGCTTGACATCTTTAAGCGCTGGGAAGCCGCCAGTTGGTCACATTTTGATGTTTAATTTAACAGGGGCTCGTGGAGGTATGTTCCATTTATGCAATTAATTGAAGAAAGTTTGTTTAATGCCATACACGTTTCGCTTCTTTTATTTGGGAAGCACCTTCAGTGGCGATTTCCACCGCCGTTAACTCGTGCGTGTGGTTCTGGAGATGTATTCGTTAGTTTCCATGCGCCATTGGATTTCTGGCGTTCTTTCACCTACATTTGCCACATCGCATATATCACTCCCACTTTCCGTTTTTTTGATCAACATATGTTGATGGAAATAACGAATACATCTCCAGGACTACACGCATGAGTTAACAGCGCTGGTAATCGCCACTGAAGATGCTTCCCAAATAAAACACGCGAAACGCTTATGGCAATAAACAAACTGTCTTGAGTTGGTTGCATAGACGGAACGTACTTCCACGAAATTAAAGCAACTAAGGAAAGACGGAAAGCACAAAAAATGACGGTTAACAGGTGTTATTACTGACAGCATAGGTCTACCATGTGTTCTCGAGCAGTTGAAGACCAGCTTCAGCAGTTAAACCACATCCAACAACATTAGAATCGGTCTGTTACGTAAGAAGTAAGAAGATTACAACGCCCCTATTTTATAGGGGACTTATCTCTCTCTTTGAATCCAGCCTACGTATTTCTAGGCATAATTGTGTTTAGTAGTGTAGTTTTCACGATCCCTGGGATGTTGGCGATTATAATCAGTTGGTTGTTTTCTGTCATCCATACGTCATCGCATGCAGAGGTTACAAACCTCTTAACGGGACCATAAACAGTTCTGTCTAAACGCTGTAATTTGTGGCAATAGTGATCTGGAAAAGACTAAAGTGTGACGTAATTTTTCTTGCAAAAATATATGATACATCAATGTGTGAATAGGAAATATGTTGGTCATTTAGTACCAAGCAACGATGGTCTTCGGAGCAGGGAACATGTGATACAAAATGTTGCATGTATTTCAAGAAGCTGGTTTGTTCGTTCATACTGAAGGATGGGCACTACATTTTCTTCCAAAAAGACCGTCTCTGATAGAATGGGGCTGTAAATTAATTCCACGCAATATGAAAAATGGACACGCCATTTTCAATTGCAAAAAGAGTTAAAGCCATAGTGATAAGTGATCCTGTTTCAGCAGATGACACCCGCGCTATATGACGTAATCCCCTTCGAGTGACTATTCTGACAGGCCTATGGACTGTGGTTATTCCAGTTTCACCAACGTTCCAGGTCTCATGAGGGATCCGTTTCAGTTTCTGAATATTTTGCAGTACCTCTTACCACGTTTTTCTAGGACTGTTAATATCTTTGCTCACTTCCGTACGGGCACCCTATAACCTTCTATTTTTCGAATAAAGTTGTACAGTACACACGCAGCCGTCACAGTCATTGTATGGTTATTGGAATCTCCCTGAAGGATTCTTCTAAATATTCGAAATTCTCAGTCTCGGTTCTAGTTTCTTTAAAAGTTCACAGAAGGTGTACTGCGTCATCCTAAAATATTCATAAAACTTAGTCTAATCATCTATGAGATGAGAAAATAATGTTCGAAACTCTCCCTGTACTGGTCTTGTTTTCCAAGCACTGTGGATCCATAATTTTCTTCTTCTTGTTTGCCTTCGTTGTTGTTCCTCTTCGTCTGAAGCAAGTGCTATAAGTCGTAATTAACTATTACGAAAAGTAGTGAACATGTTCTACAGGTTTCATAAACAGAAACACTGATCACTGCAAGGGACAACAGAGACACGGCCGGCCATGTGTGCGGCCCCTGCACGAGCGGACCGCAGCACGGCCGCAGCACGTCCCTGACACGGCCCTGAACGTGTGGTGTGCTGTCCCGCCCGACTAACTTACTCGTGAGCGACAGGCCTGTTACGTTCCCTCAGTCGACACATTGTCTGCCCCCCACGTGCCTATTGTTAACAGTTTGTGAAACTATGTTATTGAGAATTTGTCACAAAATGTAAGAAATGTCCATTACCATAGCTTTACAACAGTAATCGTGGTATAAACATATGATTTTTACAGGTGAAAACCTGCTAATGCATGCTTTCTCCAACTGATCTTTATCACAGAATTAAGGGAAATCCTGGACTTACAGCAGTATTACCCTTCAAATAGCTTTCATTTCGATGATTTAGAAATACCACACTACCACCAAAAAAATCAGTACAAGTAGACTAAGCATGTTGGCCTACTTGTTATCTAAAATTTATTCCAACTGTAGGCGTATGTCAGGAAACTTGCATAATTAACCATTGACTTACTTTAAAATGTTCCTACATCTTAAAAGAGTAAATGCTTCAACACAAAAGCTCACACACAACATCAAGATTAAGAGAAAAGTACCACAAAGGAAATGGGGACAAAAGCAATTACCTGAAAACAAAAATTAACATTTTTTATTTTTTAAGTACGCAGTAAAATTTATCTCTGAGGTGTCAAACATCTTTAAACTTTTTATTCAGTTTCTTCTTAACCACGTTTATTCCTTTATTATAGGCAGGGTGCTTTCAATCTCCGACATACTTGTAAAATCACGCCCCGCGGCCAACCGTGTAGTTTGAACGTCCTGACGCAAACAGTTCAATAACTGTCACCCTGTACGATCCTCTCTGGGTGTTTGTGAAAACGGAATTGTTTTTACAGTCATGACAGTCGGTGTGAAAACGGAATTGTTTTTACAGCCATGACAGTCGGTTTCAGGTGTTCCACACATGTTTGCAGAATGTAACCAACTACGTGTGCGAATGCTTGTCTGTCATTACTTGCACCAGCCACTTCACCACCAGCTGCGCTATTAGCAAGCACCCTGTGTAAATCATCTTCATCCACTGTGCAGTCGTCTTTTGTCGAATGAGGAAAGCTGTCTTTTGAGTTCCCAGATATTGCGTAATGGCATGCTTCTATCATCTTCACAATTAGTACGTAATGAATTTGCAGGTAGGGACATGTTTTCGGTTATAAGTATTTTCAGTGCTGCTTTGAACTGAAAGCCGGTCGGATTGATGTTGGAAACACCATGTTGCCTCGCACAACAAAAAACTTTGTCCAGCGGGTTTTGATTGATGGTCCTCGTGCTTAAAAATTTGAGGTACTTTTTTAATCTGTTGAAAATCAGCATCAGTGATCTTATTGTAGTTTGACAACCACTTATGAAACTGATCATTTTTGTCTTATCTCTCCCTGTTCCTAGCTCCAATACTTTCCAATTTTCCATTTCTGTTAATACACTGTAGCATTTTTCAGTACGTGGAGACTCAAAGAGAGGGCAATAATATTGCCATCTTTTGGACGATAATAGGCGCTCTTCAGTGAATCGAGCAGGCAGGCTACCTTTTTAAGAAATTGTAAAGTATAGATTGCTTCTGCAGGTAATATTTTAAATGCTAAATAGTTCTCAATAACTGCAACAACTGTATGAGGAAGCTGCGCTACAGTTACATTAACTTTCATTTTAGTAAAAGAATCCTTAAAGTCAGGATGACTCCTCTGCAATTTTGACACAGTATGAAACGTTTTGTACTGAGCCAGAAGAGAAGCCCTCTGAATAAATTCAAAACTGGCCTTTTATTTAAGACCTAGATCGTTTTTTATTTCCTAGTAGAGAATTTATGATATTCTTTAATAGTTGTGGGACATCATAAATCACTGCAGTAGGTTCGTCACTAACTAAAAAATGAAATGGACGGGATTTAGTAGATTCCTCACTGCAGAGTTCCTTCAGTGCTCTCTGTTTGGTTGCTCCCTGGTCACAAACTGCACAAACCACCTTCAGTATAACACAGGTAATGAGAGCTTTTAAACAGCACTTAAAATCGAGTGCTTAGTGAAATACTATGCAACAACCTATTTACAACTTTTATGTATGCCTCTGACCATGTATACCAATGCATGACCTGCATATACCATTGATCTCTCTAAATGTCGTATGTTCCGAAACTCTGTGGTATGCTGCTTGTTCGCATCTTAATACAAACCACTCTCCTAAGACATTTCATCAAACAACAAAGCATAATATTTATCATTGTTGCACGCTGCCTCAACTTCTGCTTTTATTGCATTCGTCACTGCAGGATTCAGTCCTAGCTCAAAATCTAGAACACAGATCTCAGTTGCTTCGCAGAAGGAATGGAAAAATGAACTGACAAATACCTGCATAGGCCGCTTGTGTAAGGACAGAGCAAATACTGTACCTTGTCCTCAGACGTCCATCCCCTAGCATTTGCTGGCTGTTAATGAAATCTCTGGCAACAGAATTTAAATTGTTTTCCATTAAAGAGGACGTTTGCTATCATACAAGTATTTGAGTGTTTTGGGTTCATTTTTCCCACAATGTAGCTTTGCTCTAAGTTGTGCTAGCCTTCTTAAAGTATTCCTATGAATCTTACACATTTCCGATTTTCGAATACTTAAGTCTGGTTTTGAAACTCCTGTACCAAAAACTCCACTTTCCTCATTAAAAGGCATTTCAGCTAAGTATGCATACTCCCGATCTGTAGATTAATCTTGAGGGGGGGACAAAAAATTTATGAAGGTGTATCATCCAAAGAATTACACTGTTGAGCACAGCTTGTGCTTGTTTAATTCACTGCTACGATTTTCTTGTATAAGCAGCTGCATAATCACTTGCCACAACACAGTTAGTGTTTGGTAATTCACTGACACTAGTTTCACCTGACCCATTTCTGATTTAGCAGCAAAATAATGCAGAAGTGACTCTTGAAGTTGTCTGGGAAACTTGTTGAACAGCTTGCTGTTAACTTCCTCTGTTTAACCTACGTAAAATCCAGATGAACAGCTCGGGAATTTACAGGAATATTTCAACGTCAGTTTCGTATGTGGGATATTCTGAAAAACATAAAATTCTTTATTGCATTCTCTAGAATAACTGTTATCTTACCATAGTATTAATAGTGAACATTTTCTCAACTGGAATTCCCTCCAGTTCCACGATAAAGCTTATGAAATTTTAAATACACAATCCTATTATAACGACGATGTAACGAAATATAACTCGCAGTATGAAGATATGAAGTGAGGAAAAGTCTACAAAAACGAACAAAACTCCAGAATTGTATGAATAACTACACAACTGAATCAGCCTCTATTGGATCACACTGCATGGGGTCCAATCAGCCAGTTACATGGTTTCATGACTCTTCCGGCGCCTCTAATGGTCTGGAGATGAACGTTTCGACGTGTTTCCCGTTTTCGCCTGGGACCGAACTCACGCGTTTGTGGAAAGGAAGGCGACGGTATTGGTCGGTGGCGTATTCTGTCTAGAGAAGCCAGATTAAATTGAGAAAATTGCCTGACGTAAGGATCTGTTGATCTGAAGACAGAGGGCGAGCACAGTAGAGCAAGTACAAACTTAGTAAACAGTAAAAATTATACCATTATTGGCAGTTACGGCTTTAACCAAATTTTTGTTACCTTTAACTTCTTTGGTAAAAGTCGTTGCATGTTGTAAACAACGAATGTGTAATTTTGCTTTTACCATATTATTTACTCAACTTATTCCTAACGTCATATCATAAATGATTCGTGTCACTGAGGATTCTCTCCACATAGGCATTGCTGCACGGAGCCGCCATTAGAATTCTGATACTTTTGTAAATCGATAAATAAATTAGTGATACGAATGGAATTCAAAAAATACCGAGCCAGTCATACATCAGTACAGAACAGCGAACGTGGAGCTGAAATACCGAACAGTTCGGTAAAAAAAACCGAGCACTTGGCAATCGAGAATCTAGCGGTGGTTTAAATAATACCAATTGGCCATGACCAATGTGCCCAGGTCTGCCCTACGTAGTAGATGATGATGTGGTGGTCCATGCTATACAGTCTTCTTACAGCTGTTGCTAAGGAAACAGCAATTGCTGAGGTAAAAAGAGTCATAGGGCTGTAGACAGGTACTAATTTAAACGTGACTGACTGCAAAACAAATGGCGACGAGTGAAGCCTTCAGTGACAACCTTCGCAGAATCTTATCGAGACACTATTCACAAAACGAAAAGTAGTTGTGGTCGTCTGTAACAGAGATTTCAGTGGCACGGAACATTGTGCACAGAGGCTCGTGGATGACGCAGGAACTGACACTGAACTTGGCAAAGCGAAGCAGAGTTGCTGAACTCCATTTTCAAATTTCGTTTAATTGCACGAGTGCTGAATCAGTTTAATTCTCGCATTACTGCAGAAATGAGCGGTACATACATTAGTGTCAAGGTTGTTTAGAAATCGCTGAAATCGCTAGAATTGGTCCCAGGGCCTAATGTACCCGTTCTCGAATTCTATGTAGAAAGTGCGACTGAGTTAGATCCTATTTCAACCACAGTAATCTATAGATGTCTTGAACAAAGTGCCGTTTTGAAGGAAAGGACAGCTCGTTACCGTAGACGTGAAGTATAGCAGAAGTTATCCAAAAAAGTAATATTGAATATCTTTTTCGGTTTTTCATCTATTTGTTGCGAAATCGTAAAACACTTTTGAGCTGAAACGTGAAACGAAATGAGCCTACGGCACTGCTGGCCGGGAGGCCCCACCGGGTGAAGTTGGGCAGCCGAGGGGCGACTCTTACTCGCATTCCCGCTCACGCTGCGGTGAGGTACGCATAGCAGATTGTCGCTGTTGCTACTGGAGATGCCTGGACGCGGAAGAGGACGCAAAGCTGCTGCCTTGGCGGAGTTGCTGCTCACGATAGAAGGACTTCCGGCAAGAAGAAGAGGAAGACAGCAGCGCAGTGCTTTCGCTGCCAAAAGCTTGGCCACGTCGCCAAGCACTGCAGCGGAGCAGTTGCGTGTTTGAAGTGTGCGCAAGCACACGAGACACGTGACTGCAAGAAGCAGAAGGACGCCCCCTGCACCTGCGTCAACTGCGGCGGCGCACACGCGGCCAACGCCCGTTCCTGCGCCTACAGAAGAAACTGGCGCAGAAGCAAGTGACCACCACACACGAAGAGGTGGTCACTTGCACAGAAGACGTCGTCAGCAGGCGCCTTAACGACGCCGTACAAGACGCCATGTCCGCCTTCAAATCCGCCATGGCGGAAGAGAGGGCGGCCATGCTGGCGGAACTGGGCGAGGGTCGGCGTCAGATTGCTGTGCTGACGCAGGAGCTTCGCTCAGCCAAAGCAGCTTCCGCCACAACAGTCGACACCGCCACCCAGGCGACTCCTCCACGCGTGGAGTTCGCGACGGTGGCCACGCAGACAGACGAGCCTGCCGAAGGGGAGGCCACACAGCAGAAGGAGGACACCGAAGCAGCAGCGCAGGAAGGGTGGGAAGAAGTCCCGTTCCTCCCGCTTCCAGATATGTACAGCGCAAGCGCTGTAACGCAGAAGATCGCTGCATCGCTTCGCGATGGCACGTACCCCCACCACGACAACCCATACCCGTTCGTTCCACCTAACCATGTTAAACCTCAACTCCCACATCGCCCACTAGGGTATCCAGAAGGCCTTCTTGGTCTTTCTAGGGAGGAGTTCAATCTGATTGACTCCTACCCTATCTTCACAGAGTGGCAAATGCGCTGTATCATCATCGCTCTGGTCAACGGAGAATACGATAAAGCGGGATGCATTTCGCACAATATCCCAACCGAGGAAGAGCCCTCAACAACAGCCAAGAAGAAGAAGAAAAATCGTCACACCGACAAGTACAGGAAATAAGTCACCGGCACTCCTTGCCAGTCCAGAAATACCTACCAGTACAGAAAGAAGATTCGTCAAGATTCCCAGGGGAGTAAAGGCCAACAGGCCACAAACTTCCAACCGAACCTCCTCACAGTGAGGAAGTCATAAAAGGAGCAGCAGCAGCGACTCTTACTGCAGCCGACGCCGCATCGGGAGACTCGCGTGCCCGTGACGAGGCTGCGATGGCGACGATGAGCACAGCAGGACACGACACGACACGACAGCCGGTCCACGAGCGGAGGAAAGAGGCAAGCGCGTTACCACCCAGCTAAGCAGGCGCACTGGCCCAACATAATGCGGTACCTCAAACAAAATGGATGTCTCCATGTAAACTGTGACTGATTCCAAAACATTGCTCGTGTAAACCACAACTCTCACATGCCATCCTAAAACCCATGGATCACGCCTCTCACGTAAATGCAGTATTTATCGACATTGGAAAAACTTTTGACACAGTACAACAACAACGCTTATTGGCGAATGTAATAGGGGTGTTAACGGAATTTACAGTGGATTGCGGATTTCTCGGTAGGGAGATATCTTATCTTCGATGTACGCTCATCGACAGATAATCACACAATTTCAAATGTGCTCGTCGGAAGTGTGTCAGGAGCCTTTCTGGCTATATATTAGTATATTAGCAGTAACCTTAGATAACTGCAAATGGTGTAGTTGTCTGTAAAGGATGTCACATGTAAGACAGTAACTTGTTGCAACATTCGACGGTAATGTTATTTGAATATCGTTATAATATGGGATGGAACAAGGAGGACATCAAAAACAGACTAGCACTGGCAAAAAGTGTATTCCTGGCCAAGAGACGTCTATTAGTATCAAACATAGCTTAAATTTGAGGAAGAAATATCTGATTATGTACGTGTGGAGCACAGCACCATATGGTAGTGAAACACTGGCTGCCGGAAAACTGGAACAGAAGAAACACGTAGCATTTGAGTTGTGGTGCTACAGGCGAATGTTGAAAGTGCAGAATCGGAGTGGAAAGGAGTGTGTGAAAGACACTTATAAGCTGAGAGGGGGAAAGGGCGTCTGTCAAGACATCAGGCAGCAACTTTCCCGGTACTAGATGGAGCTGTAGAGAGTAAAAATTGTAGGGGAAGACGTATATTGGAATACATCCAGCAAATAATTGAGGAAGTAGTTTGCAAGTGCTACTCCGAGCTGAAGAGGTTGGCACAGGGCAGGACGCTTCAAACCAGTCAGAAGACTGATGACTAAAAAACGAGCCACATGGATTAGCTTAGATTTTAAAGAACTTGGTGACATCAGAAAGGAACCTATTTTCATTTGACCAGCGTGGTGACCAATGTTATATCGGTCCAAGTCGCAATACAGATTGGTAGATTCAATAATGTTTTATTACAATAGACGCTACTACTATTGCTGTAGTCGGAATTGTCTAGCAATAATTCCAATTTATAATTAGTTACTGGGTGATAATATATCAAAAATGCATGAACCAGTCAACAGTTGAAAGGGTTTACGAAGCTGTTACGCAACACAGAAGTCAAAATTTTTGATAAACTATGGATTGTTGAGCTGAACACTATTACCTGTTGATTTTATTTTCTAGATGAATACTTATGAGCATTTTGAATAAAATTCTGGATCGAACTTTTTGTGACCACACACCGTCACTTAAGTAGTTTATTGCCTGTAATCCGCAAGGTTTACACAGGTTTCTCTCAGTGCAACGTCCTTTACATGGTACATCGCTCTGTAAACGTTACTATCCACTGCTCCACGACTGAGGTGGCGTCGTTTATAATAGCCGAAGCGAGTCTCTCTTCCGTTTTCGTCCTAGTGTATTTTGAGTGCTAGGAAAACTATGAAAATCCCTTAACATGCCCAAACAAATCAAGAACAGCACCAAATGACTATCTGATGTTGAGCATCTAATAGTTTTGTAATGGAGTTATTGATTTTGATGTAGTTCACGTAATATGTCTTATAGTTCTGTGGTCCATATCAGTTAATTTCCTACGTCTGCCAGAGTTATGATTGAGTTTCACTTTGCGTTAATTGCGCTGTCAGTGAATTTGGTTATTTTTAACTTCTTTGAATACTCAGAGAAATTAAAAAACTTTTAAGTCCTAAAGTAATGCCTGAAATGACCTCAAATCTTTTTTTGTTGCCTCTTCAGAGGGGCCTAAAATGTGTTGATTCAAGGCTCTGTGATCTTAATTAATAATCTGTTTTGGGGCACCTTTTGAGACATTTGGCGACCTAACATTTGTTGATATAATTTTTCATTTTGATTGTTTTACTGCTCTGAAAATACTTTTTAACACAGTTTTCTCCACTTTTCGCAGTACTGTTTCCATTGGTGCGGAGGATGACAAGAGTAATGATGACAGCAGCTGTTTGGTTACCAACATTTCCCTGGCTGCAGGAACAGGCAGCAGGGAACAATGCACGGCAAACGAGGAAGCATGTTGTGGAACTAAAAGTGGTATAATGCCTGTGCGGCACGGACGTAGCATCTGCAAGAAGACGTTTGCAGGGTTGCAGGAAATGAAGGAGCACACGCACGTGGACAGACGTGAACGCCTGCGTTCGTGCAGTGTGTGCAACAAAACATTCACAACAGGCGCCAATCTAAAGAGACACTTCAGAGTGCACACTGGTGAACGCCCATTCAGCTGTAGCGTTTGCAACAAGACGTTCATACAAAATGGAGATCTGAAGAAGCATTCGTGGTTGCACACTGGCGAACGCCCATTCAGCTGCGGGGTTTGCAACAAGGCATTCGTACAAAATAGTGACCTGAAAAAGCATTCACGGTTGCACACTGGTGAGCGGCCCTACAACTGTGAATTCTGTCATAAGAGATTCAGAAACATAAGCAACTTGAGGGAACATTCGCGAGTGCATACTGGTCTAAAACCATACAACTGCAACATTTGTCAAAAGAAATTCTCATATGAGAGCAACTTGAGAAAACACTTACTGCTTCACATGAGGAAATGCCCAAGTACTTGAGAAGTGTTTCCAGAGCCATTCACAACGAGCTGCAATGGGATAAGATGTCAGTTTCGCACACAAACACAAAGCACATCAGCACAGCCTATAAATATACTTTAAACTGGTGAACACACTTGTCGATGTGATAGTATCATAAGAAGTTCTAGAGCAGAAATAGCTTATCAGTGTATGAAATTTCACATCCGGTATGTTCATATGTCTACTTGTCCTGTGGGGTCATGAGAAATAGCGATAAAGTTTTGACTATCACATATAAAAATAAAGTTGTGGTGTTTGCATGTACTGCTGTTGTTCAGAACGGTTATAGCCTTTTCTTTACAATATTCCAAATTTGTTACTGACTTTGTAATATTAGATATCTGATTTTACTCCAGCATGAGACGTGAACTCGGATATTGAAGTAAATGAAATATCAAAGTTTAGCTCCAAATTACTACTGACACTACACTTCCAAACAAAACAGTTCAACAAATCCAGAAGCCATTTGTTCTAAACAACCAAAACGTGGCCCACATATGAGAAGGCCAGCTAGCAAGCAAGCAAATGAGAGATATCTACATAAATAACATTATGACTTGAGCATATGAGACAACTACATAAGTACCATTTCTTGTATGTTTGGTTGTAGGCAGGTTGAGATGATTACCATAGTTCCTCATTCTATCTTCAAGACACACATACCAAATAGGTCCACTGTATATGACTGAATGCTACATATTAACTGTAGGACCTTGTAGCAGCTGAAAGGAACCTATGACCAAATGCTCAGACCTTGCAAGTGGGCTGTGGTCACTGCGCGATATGCGTCCAGAAGACAGAACCATGCAATAAAACCCAACACGTTGATATGTCTAGTGTAAAATCAAAAATGTATAGCTCTTAACTGAGAGAAGTACACTAAGACCTATTAATTAAGTGACGTAGTCTCTTCTACTACAATTTAAGAATGTGGGGTTTGCTTATCTGATGCAACAACATTTGTCCATCACTTTCAACTGAAGTACCAGTAGCACATATTGATGTTGCGGTGTCACTATCTTAGCATTAGCAGTTCAGTTTAAAATTGTGCTTGATGTTTTGATATAAGAGTGGTGCGAAGATTTTGTAGAAATGAGCTTTCCACTTTAGGTGATAATGACACGTGTATGAAGAGGTTGTGCAAATCTGTATCACTGTGCGTCTTGTTGGAAAAGAGATTTCATTATGTCTCAGAATAGTTGAGTCATATATAATTTTCACAGTGATCAGCTACTGATAACTAACTCATTGTTTTGGTCATTTTGCAGCATTTCATGTTACTTATATAATTACTAAAATGAGCTAATTTTTGACAGAAGTGTGTGTGTGTGTGTGTGTGTGTGTGTGTGTGTGTTTGTGTGTGTGTGTGTGTGTGTCTTCAAATAGTACCATTAAAATTCGTTTCCCCTAAGGTCATCAGCACTTAGACTAATCCTTATTCATGGTTACTGTTAAGTCAGTTTTGAAATTTCAGCCTTTGCTGCAGCAAAATGTACAAATGCTTGTGGTACTTTTGGATATCTCTAGCTAAAATACGTAACAAAGTTTATTTTCTGCGTGAAACGGCTGTAACATGTGTCTTTCACCAAAATGAAATAAACAAATAATTTCAAAAAAATCGAAGGAATTACTTAAAATTTATCATACTAGCTGTCATCAATTAGGTGCGAACAGGTGGCAGTTCAGTTTTTTAGTATGACCTAATCATCCATACAATTGAGGTGCGCATGTGCTTTGTTCAGAATTAAGCATAGAAAGTAGAAGGAAATCCATGTGAAGTAATTCATATTTCTGTGGTTATTATGAGGTTTAACGTATGTTTACACCCATATAACTTGTACATAACTGTGCTACACACATATCCATTATTGGAAAGCCAATGTTTATTTGTTAGAAAGTACATTAAACAAATGGCTTCCATAATTGGCGTGCATTGTGGAACACATTAACGAAATCTCCTCGTTTCTCTCTAAATCGTTTCTTGGTCATTAGCTCCTCGTGTATTGTGATTCTCAATCCACCTGTGCTGTGAAGCCGCTGTGAAAATATGATGGGCTTGAGATAAATCCAGAGAAAAAAATCATGTGCTGGAAGATCAGATGACATCACTGACCATGGGATGCACCAAATCTTGAGAGTAATCTATAATTTATCCATTTTATTGGTTGTTGAGCTACGTGGCTTTTAAGAAATACAGCAACCTGCCACATTTTTATGTATTTTTATTTAAATCAACGCGTTTCGCACTTTCACCCATTCTCAGTTGGCACATTACATATTTCAGTATTCAGTTAGTACATCGTAAGTTGGATGCTGCAGTTGACCTGTGCAAAAGAACGATTCTCTTTAGCGACAGCTACTTCGCGAGTTGTATATGTACGATATTTTACTCGTTAGATATACTTCCTTGCTAGTCTGCTTCTTCTTTCGGTTTTCGCTTTTGTGATCGTTGCACAAACACTTTTTCATTTATAAGTTGCACAAAAACAGTGCAGTATCCACCATACTGTCGACTGAAATCTTTGTTTACATCGGAAAATTATGTCTGTGTTCAAGGACGCGTTTTACTGACAAGTTCTGGCAGCACAGTTTGTAGCTTAAGATTTTCCGTGACTAAAAAACTGAAATTGCGTAGTATGAATGTAGTGAGTGCTGTGTATGCTAATTTAATAAGTGCAGTAGCGAATGATTAATTATGCAAACTGAATATTACAAAACTAATATAGTACATTTTGTATAAAAAAATTGATACTGCAAATTGAACTCACAGTTGGAGTGACATTTATGAAGAATAAAGACGGAGCAAATGAATTACATGACGGATAACTACTGTATGCATTGGAGGCGCTCACTGGATGCAACACCACAAATACATGGTGATGGCACAACAGAGGAAATTGAGGACCTTGCAAAAGAAATGAATAAAGTGCAGTAGAAAATCATCTGCACTTTTGAACACCAGACAGTCGATGGTTTACATTTGCTGGATGTGTCCATAAGTGGCTCCAGCAACAGATGTAAATTTCAAGTATACTGGAAGCCAATGTACACAGATGCCACAATCAATAAAGCTTCATGTGACCTAGATAAGCACGAATTGTCTCCATACAGAGCGATGATAACAGAAATCGGAAGACGCAAAGGTCCTGTGATGAATAACTGAATGATAAATACTCTGCGGAGCACAAGCGAGCACTAGCGAACGCAAACTGAACGCGACCGATTACAGATCGCCCGCGTTCACCTACCGTTTGCTGCAGAGGGAGTTCACGTTCGCTGATTCTCTTTCACTGATGCTCATTCGCCCGTGTTCTCTCCGGTGTAACGCGAAGCGGCTCGCACTTCCGACTGCAGGCAGCAGCTGCAGGCGTTCCGCCGGCCGTATTAACCACCGCGACCGCTGCGTGAACTCCTCTCGGACCAAACGTCATTTGTTTTGGCCTTGACGGAGTTCATCGGAGCTGCCAGTGCTTAGAGGCTATCTGTCGAAATTTTACATTTACATCCATACTCTGCAAACCACTGTGGAGTGTATAACAGAGGGTACTTTGCATTTTAGCAGGTGCTAGGGCATCTTGCCGTTCCATTCACGTACGGGGTTTAAACGCCTCTGTGCGCCCTGTAATTAATCTAATCTTGTGGGAGCGATATGCAGAGGGTTGTAGTATATTCGTAGATTCTTGAAACTTTCTCGAGATGGTTTGCGTTTGTGTTCAAGTTTCATCAGCATCTCCGAGACATACTGCTATTACTCAAAGATATTTGTGTTCATTCGTGATGTCCTTATTCGTACAAACTGAGTACCCACCATTAGCCCTATTTAGCCTGGTTCCATCCAGCTAAGCAGTATTTTAGAATGGGCCATATGAGTGTTTTTTAAGCAATCTCCTTTGCAAACTGACTGCATATCGCTAATATTTATCAATCGCAATCTGTCACCTCCTTTATGTATGGCTGAGGCAATATGATCATTGCATTTCATATACCTAAATAATTATTGTTACAACCAATCAGTTGTAAGAGTTGGCCGATTCCAGCTGTTTTCTAAGGTGCAGAATTTCTAAACATTTAAAGCAAGGTGCTAATCTTTGTACCACTCTGAAATGATATCAAGATGTCACTGAATGTTTGTAGGCTCTTTCAGACAGTACATCATTACAGATAACCGCGTGATTTGTGAAGTATCTGAAGTCACTGCTAATACTGTCTGCAGAGTCATTACTATACAACAAGAACAATAAGGGACCGAACACATTTTTGTGGGGCACACCTGAAGTTACATCTTAATCTGTCGATAACTTTCCATCCGAGATAAAATGCAGTTTGTCCTTCCTAGCAACGGGTCCTCACTCATAAATTTCACCTCTTACCCCATACATCGTCCTTTTGATAATGAGTGTAGATGTGGAACTAATTCAAATGTTTCTCGGAAGTCAAGGAATACTGCATCTTCCTCTCTGCGTTGTTTCATTTCTTCCAGGGAATCGTAAGACATAAAGGCGACTTGGATTTCATGCTGGGTTCCATGCTGGCTGGCGTGGAAGTCATTCTGTTCGGGATGCCTCATTATCTTTGAATTCATAATATGTTCTAAAAGTCTACAACAAATAGATTTCAAGAGTATTGCACGGTAGTTTGGATCACTTTTACTACCCTTTGTCGTAGAGAGGTGTGACCTTTTCTTTCCTTTCAACGGCTGGGCACAGTTTTCTGTTCAAGGGACCTAAAGTTAAAGTATGGGCTAACTCATCAGCAAATTCGGTATAAATCAGATAGGGTTTCCATCAGGACATGGGGCTCTGTCCAGTCTTAACACTATCAGCACTTTCTCAATGTCACTGACACCAATATTTATATCACTCGCATTTGAAGTGGTGAGAGAGTTAGTCTGGGGAAATACTACTGGATTTTCCTTCGTAAAGGAACATTTGAAAAAGGACTTCAGCATTTGTGCTTCTGTTTTGGGATACTTTATATTAGTTCCCATCTTGCCTACGAGTGTGTTCCCTAGCTTTGGCACCTCTAGCAATGTTTTCGTATGACCTGAATTTTCTCATAGTTTTTTGTTTCCATAGTCGCCGTCTTTCCGATGTCCGTTCAGTGTATTCATTTGTTCTAACGCAGGTTTCGCAGCCTTCACATCGTCCTAGCGTATTGCTACTAACTTCTCCTTCGCCGGTACCAGCGGCTTGTATAGAATTAACGGTGTGCTGGCCTTTTTAGGTTTCCGTAACTAAACTGGCAGAAAATAACACTTACAGCATCCATCACTTTGTTGTCTGTCCGCCTGTTAAGACTCCTTAGGACGGCTAGACGTTTGAAGTTGAAATTTATATCAAGTACCGGTACTAAGGACTACTCTAGCCCGCCCGGTTGGCCGAGCGGTCTAACGCACGGCTTTCCAGAGCGGGAAGGAGCGGCTGGTCCCCGGCACGAATCCGCCCGGCGGGCTCAGCTACACTATGTCGGCGAGTTCTCCACGTACGCGTACACCACCATTACTCTACCTCGCAAACATAGGGGTTACACTAGTCTGGTGTGCGACGTTCCCTGGGGGATTCACCGGGGGCCGAACCGCACAATAACCCTGGGTTCGGTGTGGGGCGGCGGAGGGGTGAAGTGGACTGCGGTAGCCGTCGTGGGGTTGCGGACCACTGCGGCTGCGGCGGGGAAGGAGCCTCTCCGTCGTTTCTAGGTCACCGGTTAACATACAACATACGACAAACATACAAGGACTACTCTCCTTCGTGGTGTAGAAAATTTAAGCATCTACGAGTGTAATCCCAAAAGTAAGGTCCCTATTTTTTATAAGTGCATAGACCTGTTTGTTTCTACAATGATTTACATCAGTTTACAGATTGAACATTTAGCTATTTTTCGATATAATCACCATTTCTGTCGATACATTTTTGTAGACGCTGTGGCAGTTTTTGTATGCCCATGTCATACCAGCTCGCCGCCGTGCTGTTCAGTAAGTTATGAACCTCTTCTTTCACCTCGTCGTCGGAGCTGAATCACTTTCCGGCCAAATGTTCTTTTAACCTAGGGAACAGGTGATAGTCACTGGGCGCCAAGTCAGGACTATAGGGTGGGTGGGTGACTATGTTCCACTGAAACTGTTGCAGGAGAGCAACGGTTTGCCGAGCGATGTGTGGGCGAGCGTTGTCACGGACAATGTGTACGCCCTTGCTCAATATTCCTCTTCTCCAGTTCTGAATTGCCAGTTTGAGTTTTTTCAGTGTCTCGCAGTACCTGTCAGCGTTAATTGTGGTCCCAGCGATTCAGCGCCGACGACGAGGTGAAAGAAGAAGTTCATAACTTTCTGAACAGCATGGCGGCGAGCTGGTATGACATGGGCATACAAAAACTGCCACAGCGTCTACAAAAATGCATTGACAGAAATTTTGATTATGTCGAAGAATAGCTAAATGTTCCAGGTGTAAACTGATGTAAATCATTGTAGAAACAAACAGGTCTATGTACTTGTAAAAAAATAGGAATCGTTACTTTTGGGATTACCCTCGTAAGTCAGTGGAATCACAAGTAATTTACGTTCCATATATTGATGCTCGCAAATTCACCAATCAAAACCTGTATAAACCGACAGAAAAAATGCCAAAACCAAGAAAAAATTAATGAAGAGTAATGCAATTTCGGGAATACATTCGTCTAGGTGATCTGTTTAAGTGATTAAGGTTGCTAGTTCACAAGCTGATGTAAGCGCGAGAAGAACCGTTGCAAATGCGAAATACTGGCAGATTACGACCAGTGGAACCGCGAAGCGCAAATCGCCGAAGTGGCGTCAAATCGAAAGATTCGCACCCGGCAAACGGTCTACCCGCCGGGAGGCCCCAGTCGCACGACATTTTTTACCAGTGTAGCGGCCAGAATGTGGAATGCAAGCATGTAAACGCGCACAAGACTTCCACGCTTGTTGTGCATAGTCGGTCAATACAGGGACAGTTAACGCTGGTTATGGTCGAGGCTTAAGTGGTCGTCGAAAAGTGTCCCGTAAGTGCTCGACTGGAGGCGGATCTGGTGATCGAGCAGACCGAGGCAACGTGTCGACGCTGTGTACAACGTGTCGGATTAGAACAGCGCTGCGTGGGCGAGCGTTAATCTGTTGGAAAACACGCATTGGAACGCTGTTCGTGAATGACAGCACAAGAAGTCAAATCGTCAGACTGAATTGCAGCCGGGTGCGTGGGATAACCAGGGGAGGCGCACCCCAGGTACAGGGCCACTTTGTCTGGCACACAGACAGGTTGCGCGCACGCACTCACCTGGTCTCTTACTGATCAACACGCGGGGGCGCCACTGGCAGTGGCGCAGAACGGAAAACACAGCATACATCCACTCTGTTCTCCAATGAGTTCTCCCGTGACACCACTCAAGTCGCAAACGGCTGTGGTTTGGGGTAAGTGGAATACACCTCTTCACAGCTGACCTCTTTGCCCTCTACCAGGCTGTTCTTTACATCTGCCGCCACCGACATTCTGCTTATGTCATCTGCTCCGATAGCCTGAGCGCCATCCAGAGCCTCAGTGACCCGTATCCGGTTCACCCTTTCGTGCACCGGATCCAACGCTCTCTTCAGCAGCTGGTGGACGTCGGTTCTCCGGTTAGCTTTATGTGGGTTCCTGGCCATGTCGGTATCCCTGGGAACGAAGCTGCAGATGCAGCGGCCAAGGCTGCGGTCCTCCAGCCTCGGACAGCTTCTTGTTGTGTCCCTTCGTCAGATTGTAGCAGGGTCATTTGTCGGCGCATTTTATCGCTGTGGCATGCCGATTGGGCTGCACTTACAGACAACAAGCTTCGGGCCTCGAAACCTCTTCCCGTGGCTTGGACGTCATCCTCCCGCCCTTCTCGGCGGGAGGAGGTCGTTTTGGCCCGGTTACGAATTGGACACTGCCGGTTCAGCCATCGCCATCTGCTGACGGCTGCGCCGGCGCCGTTCTGCCCATGTGGGCAATTGCTGACGGTCCGCCACATTTTAACGTCCTGCCCGGATTTTAACACACTGCGTCTTGATCTTGGCCTGCCCTGTAGTCTAGATGCCATTTTAGCGGATGACCCACGAGCAGCTGCTCGCGTTCTTCATTTTATCAACTTGACCAACCTCTCTAAGGACCTTTGATTATGCTGTTTTTTTAATCCTATGCCTGTCAGTCTGTCTTTTATCGTGTTTTCCCTTTTAGTTGCTGTTTTAAACTTGTGCCTGGTGGTGCATTCCTAACGTAGTCTGGGCGCTAATGACCATTGAAGTTTTGCGCCCTAAAAAAAAAAAAAAAAAAAAAAAAAAAACCTATAGATCGTCTGGCTCGGAGGTGTCACTGAAGTAACCGATTTGCAAGAATTCGTTGTGTCACTGTTGTGCCAGCTGCTGCTCGAATTGTCGCTGCAGACGCAGTGTGATGTTTCACGCCGTACACTAAACACGACGGTCTTCCTTCTCAGCAGTGCCACGTGGTCGTCCGGAATCGTGTCTTGCTGTGGCCGTACGTTCTCGTGACACAATCGTGTACAGCGGCTACATTCCCGCCAAGTCTTTCTGCAATATTGCGGAAGGAACGTGCGGCTTCTCGTAGCCCTATTGCACGACATTGTTCAGACTTCGTGAGCTGTTGACTGCCTCTTTGTCGCCTTAAAGGTATTCTTGACTAAAATTACTCACTACATCCCGTCTAAAATGCTCCTGATGCTCACGATAGGTGCAGCGCATATTTAGGGAAACGGCAGGTACGAGGGCTGTCCAGAAAGTAAGTTCCGACTGATCGCGAAATGAAAACAACATTGAAAATCAGAAATGTTTTCTTTGTAAAAGTTAGCTACACCTTCCAGCTACTTCTCTACGTAGTTGCCGTTCTGATAGACATCTGTCGTACCGTTGAACCAACTTTCCAATACCCTCATCATAGTAGGCAGCCGCCAGTGCTTTCCGCCAATTCTCTACGCTGGTACACAGCTCGGTGTCTCTGCCAAGATGTTGTCTTCGTAGCCAGTGGTTCATGTGAACAGTGATGAAACTCACAGGGAGAAAATTACGGGCTGCACTGTGGGTAATCAAACATTTCCAATTGAAAACGATGCAGGAGCATCTTCACTGCCCCTGCAGAATCCAGCTGAGCATTGTCTCGAAGAAGAAACAGCACGACAGTTATGTAATGTTGGCTGCAGAGCTTCAGGCGAAATTTCTGACCAGACCCTCGTACTTGGCGGGAGACACTATTTGCTAGACATCTTTACGCGCTCACTGTGAGCTCAGAAATGAGAAGAGCGACGTGATGCTATCTAGGGTCATACTAGAGGCACTGCCCAACACAACTGTGCAAAGCTTTATCGGATTTTCGTAGTCGTTTCCATTTCACGACCGATGGGAACTTACTTTCTGGACAGCCCTCGTAGTATGGGCCAGCGGGTAGTACGGGCCAGTTGGCATTTCAGCTATTTCAGCTATTCACTACTAGGTAGCAGCACGGTGCACGTTGTAATGTTTGCCGCCAGCGCCATTTCGTCATGTGCAGAGAGTTGGTTTGATTCCCAGTGTCATATCGCTTGTGAGTGATTATTGTTTGTTTGTGATCGTACAAGTTGTCGCCTCGAATACTTTTTAACATCACCATGAATCATTACAGGTAAGAATATACTTATGAACTCATTTGCTTTTTCCTTTTTTTTTTTTGGCTACTGTACCAACATTTAAGGAAAGACCAGAAGGTGATGGCCGGGGAGAATGGTCAGAGAATGATATGAAAAATGCTGTTGTCAGTGTACTGGAAAATAAACTTTCCGAAGGAGCCGCATCTGACTGATACCATGTACCTAGAAGCCCTCTGCAAAGGAAGTTAAAAGCAATAGCAGATAATGAGCCAACTGATATGCAACCGCAAATGTGGTCTTTTAAGGCAACTTTTGATGAAAGATGTGAAAAACTGTCAGTCTCGAATCTAAATCCATCAAATGAGCTACTAATACCTCTGATCAAAACAGCGTTTTTCAAACTGTCATATGACCTGGCAGAAAAATTAAATTTGAATCACAGATTCAACAAAAGGACGAAAATGGCTGGAAAAGATTTTTATGCTAGTTTTATGAAGAAGAACCGAAATTTGACCTACAGAAAACCACAATCTACTAATCTGATGTGGTGTGTAGGGCTTAATAAGCCACAGGTCGAAAGGTTCTTCAACCAGTTTGAAATACTTTTAAAAAAGCGTTTCTTTCGTCCATTCCGAATTTTTAGTGCGGACGAGAATGACGTATCGTTTGGGCAAGATAATTACAGTGAAAGGCAAACGTAAAGTGGAGAAAATTACTTCTTGAGAGAGGTGCCTAATGTCACACCTCTATTTTGCTTGAGTGCAACTGGGCAATTTATTCCTCCGCCTTTTATTTTCCCAAGGATGCGAATGATTGGTGCTCCAACCGAAAGCATTAGTTTTCCGACTTCTAGCGGTTGGATGACAGCTGAGGCTTTTATTAAGTGGCTTCGACTCTTTGTTTTCTTCGCAAAGCCCTCAGCAGTGCTGATTGTAGATGGGCTTTACAGGCTCAACGACTTAGATATCATCATGTCTGATCGGGAAAACCATGTCCATATGTCAACTTTTTCCCCCACACACTTCTTGTAAGTTGCAGACCCTGGATAGGACGTTCATGAAACCTTTCAAAAACTGCTACAACACTGCTTGCAGTTGTGGATGAGGGCTAATCCAGGGTCAAGAATTAATGACTTTGATGTTGCAAAATTAGTAGCTGATGCCTACAAGGAAGCCTGTCGACTACATATTGCTGAAAATGGATTTAGATGCATTGGCATTTACCCGACATACCCAGACATACTTAGTGATTTGCACTTTATGGGCAGTGATGTTACCAACATTGTACAGGAACCTCTCCCCGAGATGACGTCTGATTGGGCTGTTGTTGCTACATCTAGGACACCCACATCAATCTCACCAGCAGATTTGATAGCCCCTCCCCCACCCTCAGCTTGCTACCCAGGCAGAATCTACGATCACTTCTGGAGAGACCACCACTTCCTCCAATGCACTACACTCAAGTGAACATTCTGATTTTGCGAGTGTTTTAAAAGAGCTGTTGCCTTTTTTTCCTGCAGCGAAAAGAAGTTGAGATGTCGGGAAAGAAAGGCAGAGATAAGCGAAATATTGACATCAACTCAAATGAAAAATATGCTGAGAGACAAGAAAGATTCAGAAGAGCAAAAGGAAAAAGAACAACAGAAAAAGAGACAAATGAAATTTTCAAAACAAGAACAAACGATGTTCAATAATAATAAGAAAAATGAACAAATCAAAAATTTTCATAATGATAGTGCTACATCAAGCACTTCTCAAGACGTTGTAGATGTAAAATGCACTGTGGGTGGAGAAAACTATGAGGAAAACTGGATTCAGTGCAGTAAGTGCGAAGGCTGGGCACATGAGCTCTGTGCGGACATTGACTACATATGTTTTTACTTTTGTGGTCTCTGTAAGCTAAATAAATCACAGAGTAAATGAGCTATAATATGTGTTATACATTGTGCATACTATTAAACAATAAAACTTTTATTCGAAACATTTTTTAAATTTATAAACATAATCACATTCTTGTGGCCCATACTACCTGCCAATTTTTAAAATGTCCAAAATGAAAGGTTAATTCTAATTACATTTTGTGTTATGTTCCCTTCATATATTGCTAAATATATTTTTATTACTTAAAGCAAAAAAGTTGAAAATATGATTTTTTCGCTCATGACTAAGTTAAGCTACAAACATGCTTTGTAATTTACATTTTTCCTTAGATGACCCACGATACCCGCCGTCCCCCAAAGGCAAACCTGATTTGGGTCCTCATAGTGGCGCAAATAGCGCCAGTCCCGTGCGACTTGGTCTTTCAGATGTAAAACCACCCGTTTATCTCTCAAAACTCTTTTATGGTGTTTGGACTTTTTCCATCAGTTTTTTCTTTAGTAATTGGTGTGGTGCTTTATTCAACTGCTCAGACTGAATAACATTAGGAATGAGGTGCAGTCCCGCCTCACTCCCTATTCAACCACTGCTAGCTTTTCTGTCCTTAGACTTTTATAACTGCAGTCAAGTTGTAAATAACCTTTCCCTCCACGTCTTTAATCTGTGATACCTTCAGAATTTTAGAGAGTTGATTTGAGCATACATGTATGTTTGTCTGATACACATGCCTCGTGTTCCTACTATGTCTTCCATCATCAATGCTGAAAGCAGGATTTTCAGTGCTCGTCCCATACTTGGACGACACAGAGTCGAAACTATTCAGTCACTATGACTGAATTTCGTAAAATTCATAACGATTACGGATATTTCGTCATTCTGTACTCCTAACAAAACTGTCTCCCCCGAATTCGTTCATTACCTGTTGTCCCACATTTCAGCGTACATTGCTGAGATGTGCCTGTGTCTAAGGTGTACATATACTATGTTTACCTATCACAAACATGCATTTCGAGTGGTAACTATTTGTGTGAAGCACTCCTCCACATTGTTTTTGAGGTCGCTTATTTTTGTTTTGTACATTCTGACCATGGTATCTATAAGGGGCAGTGGAATGGAAACGAGACAGTGGAAAAAAGTAAATAAACTGTTTGTCATTTCAAAGGTCATTGCGATAAGCATTAATATACCTATCTTAAAGTGAGACGAAGTGGTCAATGCTTTCTTGGCAAAATGGTTGCAGTTATCTAAACAACTTCGATTGTATCAATTCGTTGACCTCTTCGTCTGAAACATATCGACAGCCGTGAATGTCTTCCTCCAGGACTCCAAAAATATGGGAATAGCATGGGGAGGGATTGGGACTGTATGGAGGACGTGTGATGGCTTCCAAGCGAAACTTGTGCAGTCTAGTCGAAAGAACCTTGGCAACATGTGGGCCCACTGAAATGACAAGTTTGTTTCGACCACACTGCAGACGTTTTGCCGGGGAACCTGTACACATCCTCCGTACAGTCCCGATCTCTCCCCATATTTGCTTCGTATAAAGAGATGCACGCCTTGGTACAGTCATGGTTCTCTAGGCAACAGTAAACTTTTTGTTATTAAGGCAGGCAAATATAATAAGTTATGACGATTACTTTAGAAATAATGAACAGTTTACTTACTTTTTTCAACTATCTCGTTTTCATTTGATTGCCCCTAATGTTAAAACTATGTTAGACAGACACAGATAATAATATATAAAATTTAACTACCCAAAATATTGACGATGTTTTAAAAAGAAATATGCATAGGTGGTTTTAACTTTGGCTTACTCTAATAGTGTCATTTATAAAATCCTTTTCATCAATGAGTTTATTACAGGATTCGTAGGGAAGCACACTGTTTGGTGCTTAGAGCTACAGATGTGAAAAGCTGATCAGAAATAGAATTACATGTTGATGATTATTGGGAATGTGTGTGAAATGAAACTGAAGTATCGACTGTGCAATACACGCGGCGCAAAAAACCGCTTTCTCGAAACCCCTTAATTGTCTCCCGTTGTGACACGTAAGTTCGAAATTCGGCTGGAAGATGCCACAACATTCCGCTGTAACGGTGGAAAAGGGAGGTGCCCTGCGACGTCACTCCTCAACATCAGCGAAACTTGAAACGACAAGGTGTGGACACGTGCGAAAAAAAGGTCACAGCTCAGAAGTTGACGCGAGGTGTGAGGTGAGTTAATGGCCGCACTGGCACCAAATTGCAACACAATTCTGCCCAACTCCGTGGTGGGCGTCTCACACGATGGGAAGGCAGTCACCTCCCTCTGACACGCATTTCAGCCCTTCTGTTGGCGTCTCTGCAGTGGAGGTCAGAACCGTGACACCCAGCGGTGAAATCACACAGTTTCCTTATCGGTGGCGAGGAAAACATTTTAGACACACTGCTGCTCACAATCGAGGACAACCCCTTCTGTTGGGGCGTCGATTCCCTCATATTTCACAGTCGGAAACGGGAATCCACAGTGCGACGAGCACAGGGTGATGTTCGTGGTGACGTCCCACACTGCTGACACTCTCTGCGCGATTCATCCCCACTCGAGGGATATTGTGGGGCTACCAACCCACTGAACGTCGTCTGACCCCTTTGGAGGGCAGTGCAGCCGCAATTTTAGGTCTGACACAGGGAGTGGAACCGCTATGGACCTGTCAAAAACCATTTGAAGAAATTTGAATGTGATCCGTAGCAGATAATTGTGTTTATGCTTTTTCAACCGTACTGTTCCGCGCCGTCCTGTGGCATGAACACAGTGTGTGTATGTGTGTGTGTGAGGGGGGTGGGGGGAGGGGGCTGTGGTGGTGGTGGTTGTTGGGATGTTTAAGGGGGACTAAACAGCTAAGGTCATCAGTCCCCCATTCCAAAAACAAGCGAGACAAAGTCGCAGAGCAGATAAAACCCCAAGGGGAAGGAGACTGCCTCCCCCCAGGTGCTAAAGAACACAAATTAGGCAACGAACATTACAGAAAAGAAGAGTACAGACGAACACCAGGCAGAAAGAAATAGAAGAAAAGAAGATGGCCGGAGACTGGTTGACTGACCACGACAACAAAAAAGGGAAAGAGTCAACCAACCGACTACACACTAAAAGCTGCAACCAAATATGAGAGACTCGAGGACAAGAGACACACAAAGGGAAAGGTGCAGGACCACTCTAAATGGAACCATAAAAAGGACTAGCACGGATAAAATGTAAAACACTGTCAGCCATGGAGGCATCGTCGCATAAAATCAAAGGCAAGGTGCCCAGGAGATTAAAAGACTGCCGAAGGGTGCGCAGTCGGGGACACTCCAATAAAACGTGGGCGACCGTCAGCCGGGACCCACACTGACACAGGGGGGGATTCTCCTGACGTAAAAGATGGCCGTGCGTCAGGTATGTATGGCCGATGCGGAGCCGACACAGGATGACAGAGTCCCTGCGACAAGACCGCAGGGAGGAGCGCCACACATCGGTCGTCTCCTTGACAGCCCGCAGTTTATTCTGGGCTGTCATGCCATGCCACTCAACAGACCACACCCCAAGCACCTTACGGCGCAACACCAGCTGCAGGTCGCGAGCTGTGAGGCCGATCTCCAAAGCTGGGGCATCGATCGCCCCTTTGGCCAGCCTGTCAACACGTTCGTTCCCCGGGATGCCAACGTGACCTGGCGTCCAAACCAAGACCACCGAACGACCAGAGCGGGCAATGGCGGAAACAGACTCCTGAATAGAGGACACTAGAGGAGAAGAGGGATAGCAGCGGTTGATGGCCTGAAGGCTGCCCAGGGAGTCACTGCAGATGACGACGGACCTACCTGAGCAGAAACGCATATGCTCAAGAGCGCGCAAGATGGCCACCAGCTCTGCAGTAAAAATACTGCAGCCAGCCGGCAAGGAGCGTTGCTCAACATGGGCAGCGTGAGCAAAAGCGTAGGCAGTGCGACCATCAACCAGGGAACCATCAGTGTAGACAGGCTCACAGCCCGGAAATGATTCGAGGAGCGCAAGAAAACGGCGACGGAGGGCCACAGGTGGAACCGAGTCCTTAGGTCCCTGTGCCAAATCCAGACGGACGGACGGCCGGGACAAACACCAGGGAGGCGTAGGTGTACGGACCCGGAGGGGAGGCAGAAGAGGGAACGACTCCAGTTCTGACAGCAGGGACTGGACACGGACAGCTACGGAAAGCCCAGACCTAGGTCGCCGTTCGGGCAGATGGAGGACCATGGCAGGGAAAAGCAGGCGACGATTGGGATGGCCTGGCGAGCAATGCACGTGGACAGCATAGTCGGCGAGCAGTCGATGGCGGCGAATCCGCAGCGGGGGAACCCCGGCCTCCACCAGTAGACTATCCACGAGGCTGGTGCGAAAAGCGCCAGTTGCAAGCCGAACCCCACAGTGGTGTATGGGGTCTAACAACTTCAACACTGAGGGCGATGCAGACCCATAGGCCAGGCACCCATAATCAATGCGGGACTGCACAAGGGCTCTGTACAATCGCAGCAGCGTGCAGCGATCTGCACCCCAAGACGTGTGGCTAAGGCAGCGGAGGGCGTTGAGGTGCCGCCAGCATTTTTGCTTCAGCTGAGTAACATGAGGAACCCATGTGAGCCGGGCATCAAACACGAGTCCCAAGAAGCGGCAAGTGTCCACCACTTCAAGCAGGTGGCCGCCGAGGTAAAGTTCAGGATGAGGGTGGACCGTCCGATGCCTGCAGAAGTGCATAACTCGAGCCTTGGCTGCAGAGAACTGAAAACCATGAGTCAGAGCCCATGATGCTGCCTTGTGAACGGCGACTTGCAGCCTGCGGTCGGCGACTCCCGTAGTTGTGGAGCTAAATGAGATGCAGAAGTCGTCGGCATACAAAGAAGGAGACACCGACGACCCCACTGCTGCAGCCAGACCATTAATGGCCACTAGAAATAAGGAGACGCTCAACACTGAGCCCTGCGGGACCCTATTTTCCTGTATATAAGATGAACTAGAGGTGGCACCGACTTGCACCCGGAAAGAGCGGCGCAATAAAAAGGTTTGAAGAAAAGCCGGGAGCCGACCACGAAGACCCCACTCATGCAACGTGGCGAGGATGTGATGCCTCCATGTGGTGTCATACGCCTTCCGCAGATCGAAAAATACAGCAACGAGATGCTGACGTCGGGCAAAGGCCGTACGGACTGCAGATTCCAGCCGCACCAAATTGTCCGTGGCAGACCGGCCCCGACGGAAGCCACCCTGGGATGGAGCGAGGAGACCGCGCGACTCAAGGACCCAACACAAACGCCGCCCCACCATACGTTCGAGCAATTTGCACAAAACGTTGGTGAGGGTAATGGGACGATAGCTGTCCACCGCCAGTGGGTCCGCACCGGGCTTCAAAATGGGGACAGTAACACCCTCTCGCCATTGCGACGGGAACACGCCTTCGCTCCAAATGCGATTAAATATCGCGAGAATGTGTCTCTGGCAGTCCCTGGAGAGATGCTTCAGCATCTGCGCGTGGATGCAGTCTGGGCCTGGTGCTGTATCAGGGCAGTCGGCGAGGGCAGCGAGGAATTCCCTCTCGCTGAAAGGAGCATTGTATGTTTCAGAACGACGCGTGTGGAATGAGAACGGCGTCCGCTCGGCTCGCTCCTTTAGAGAGCGAAAGGCGGGGGGATAGGATGCAGTCGCAGAGCTCTGAGAAAAGTGCGAGGCAAGCCGTTCAGCAATGGCGGCAGCGTCCGTGCAGACAGCGCCGGCCAGGGAGATCCCAGGGACACCCGTAGGGGTCTGGGATCCATAAATCCGCCGGATCCGGGACCACACGAGCGAGGGGGAGACACGAGAGCCCAGGGATGAGACATACCTCTCCCAGCACTCCTGCTTACGCCGCGCAATAAGACGATGGGCGAAGGCACGGAGCCTCTTAAAGGCGATGAGGGTCTCCAGAGACGGGTGCCGCCTATGACACTGAAGAGCCCGCCTACGGTCGCGAATAGCCTAAGCAATCTCCGGCGACCACCAGGGACAGCCTTCCTCCGAGGGAGGCCAGAAGAACGGGGGATGGAAGCCTCGGCCGCTGAAATGATGGACGTGGTTAAAACACGGACCACCTCGTCAATGTCACCCTGTGGGGGAGACTCAATGGTTGCAGCGGAAGTAAAAGCCGGCCAGTCAGCCCTGTGGAGAGCCCAGCGGGGCAGGTGCCCAGAAGAATGACACTGGGGCAGTGACAAATAGATGGGAAAATGGTCACTACCACACAGGTCAGGATGCACTCTCCAGTGGAGGGATGGGACAAGTCCAGGGCTGCAAATAGAGAGATCGATGGCCGAGAACGAGCCATGGGCCACACTGAAATGCGTGGGAGCACCGGTGTTCAAGAGGCTAAGGTCGAGCTGAGCCAACACATGCTCCACGGCCCGACCGCGGTCATCAGAAACAGTCCCACCCCATAGAAGGTTGTGGGCATTGAAATCGCCCAGCAGCAAAAAAGGTGGCGGCAGTTGGGCTATCAGAGCAGCCAGGACATGCTGCGCGACAGCACCATCAGGTGGAAGGTAAATACTGCAGACGGTAATAGCCTGTGGCGTCCACACCCGAACAGCGACAGCCTCTAAAGCTGTATGTAGAGGTACAAACTCGCTGTGAAGAGAGTTAAGGACATATATGCAGACGCCACCAGACACCCGTGCATAAGCTGCCCAGTTCTTAAAATAACCCCGATAGCCACGGAGGACGGGGGTTCGCATTGCTGGAAACCAAGTTTCCTGCAGAGCAATGGAAAGGAAAGGATGATGGCTGAGAAGTTGGCGGAGCTCAGCTAGATGGTGGAAGAAACCGCTGCAGTTCCACTGGAGGATGGTATTAGCCATGGATGGGAAAGGCGTGAAGGGACTGGGGAGGCAGATTACGCCTCCGGGGCCCCTCCTGCTACTGAGTCACCACCTGGACCTATTGCATCTGAGGGACTGGCGAGATCCATGTCCTCAGCGGACGCCAGAATCTCCACCTCATCCTCAGACGCAGAGCTTGTAGGAAGCGGTGGAATGGGTGCCACCGCAATGTCGGTAGCCTTGGGGAGTTTCTTCTTCTTCTGCTTCTCGTGCTGTGCCTTTGGTGGCTCAGGCTGGGAGGGCGTCACTGGGTCAGTCTCAGGGACAGACGACGACTGTGTGTCCTGACGACCAGGGACCGGCGGTTGTTTAAGCCACTTGCGGCTTTCGGCCTTGGTACCGGTCAGAACTTGGGAAGGGAGGTCCCCAAGGGACCCCTTCCTTACGAGAGTAGCCGAAGAAGTCTTACGCTTCTCCGGCAGGGAAGGGGAAACTGATGTCCCCGATGGGTGGGGGGGTGTTGCTCCTGAAGTAGATGGAGCAGGAGCAACAGTGGGTTTAGTGCCCCCCACCATCAAGGGGGCAGGTGTGGGACTTCGACTCTGAGAGCTGACTGGAGCGGATGGAACTGTAGCAGGAGTGACAGTTGCGGCATAAGAAGCTGTCATGCGCACTGGATGAAGCCGATCATATTTCCGCTTCGCCTCAGTGTACGTCAGGCGGTTGAGAGTCTTGATTTCCATGATCTTCCGCTCCCTCTGCAGAATCGGACAGTCTGGCGAGCAAGGCGGATGGTGCGCACCACAGTTCACACAGTTTGGAGGCGGGGCACAGGGATGATCAGGATGGGATGGTCGACCGCAATCGCGACAGACGAGGTCGGAAGCACAGCGTGAAGACATATGGCCGAACTTCCAACACTTGAAGCACCGCATCGGGGGAGGGATATAAGGCTTGACATCACAACGGTACACCATCACCTTGACCTTCTCAGGTAATGTGTCACCCTCGAAGGCCAAGATGAAGGCACCGGTGGCAACTTGACGATCCCTCGGACCCCGGTGGACGCGCCGAACGAAATGGACACCGCGGCGCTCCAAGTTGGCGCGCAGCTCGTCATCGGACTGTAAAAGGAGATCCCTGTGGAAGATAATGCCCTGGACCATATTCAGACTTTTATGGGGCGTGATAGTGACGGAGACATCCCCCAGCTTAGTACAAGCGAGCAAGGCCCGCGACTGGGCTGAGGATGCCGTTTTTATCAATACCGATCCGGACCGCATCTTGGACAAGCCCTCCACCTCCCCAAACTTGTCCTCTAAATGCTCTACAAAGAACTGAGGCTTCACGGACATAAAAGATTCCCCATCAGCTCTGGTACAGACAAGATATCTGGGCGAATACGTCTCACTTTCATGCAATGCCTTTCGTTCCTCCCATGGTGTGGCGAGGGAGGGGAACGATTTGGGGTCATACACATTAGCCTTAAAGTGAGCTTTGGAACGCTTAGAGACTGCTGACGGCTGGCCGCCAGCGAGAGATGATGTACCACGCTTCATTGCGGGTCATCCGCCCTGATGCCACCTACTCCGACCAAGGGCCCTCCCCACGGGCGCCACCCAGCCACAGCAAAGGCCACCTGGCAGGATGGCCATTGCCAGGAGTCCCGATGCCCCAGGGAGATGGGCACCTACTCCTTGGCATACATGGGGAGTTAACGGCGCAGGCATCAGTAGAGCGATCCCTGTGTTGTCAGGGGGCTACAACCAAGAGGGTACATGGCGGCCCCACCACAACGGACTGGCTACCGTGCTGGATGTTAGGTGACATGTGGTCCATGGGCGTCGTCAGTGCAGAAAATGGCCCTGCACAGTGCTTGGCAGAAAGTGCACGCAGGAGCGTATCCATGCCCAAGCGATGGAGAGCGGGCAGGACTGCAATGCAACGACGAATAAGATGGCGAAAGTTCTCAACACAACATGGACACAATGCACCAAGTAAGGCGCCCTTCCCCAATCGGCTCGCTCTTCGGAAAAATTTTGAGATATGGAGGTCAAACCCGACAGGGGACCATCACATAAGGCCGAAACGTTTGAGACTCCTTTTAGTCGCCTCTTACGACAGGCAGGAATACCGCGGGCCTATTCTAACCCCCGAACCCGCAGGGGGTGGAGGGGGCTGTGACTCCTACATTGACGTGTGCATAAATAAAACAGCAAAGGGTCCCTCTGAGACCATTCAGTTTAGCAACACCCTCAGTGCCGCCCACGTACCTTTTCCGAGTACTTTAAGAACGTAGCTGTCAAAAACTTCGACTACCATTCAGGTGAGTGGTGCCTTGCTGCTGCTCTAGCGCCCATGGGCAGGCAACCTCTATGGCACCTCTTAGGAGAGGTAACCTGCTCTAAGCTGTATACAGCTTCAGTTATAAAGAAATGTGTGGTGTCACCGCCAGACACCACACTTGCTAGGTGGTAGCTTTAAATCGGCCGCGGTCCATTAGTACATGTTGGACCCGCGTGTCGCCACTGTCAGTACTTGCAGACCTAGCGCCACCACATGGCGGGTCTAGAGAGGCGGACTAGCACTCGCCCCAGTTGTACGACGACTTTGCTAGCGACTACACTGACGAAGCCTTTCTCTCATTTGCCGAGAGACAGTTAGAATAGCCTTCAGCTCAGTCCATGGCTACGACCTAGCAAGGCGCCATTTGCCTTACAGTGATTGTAATTAACCGTATCTGGAGATAGTCTCACTTGTATCGTCAATAGCGATGTACCACAATGATGAAATAAAGTTAAGTATCGGAGGAGCTGCATACTTTTCTTTAGTGTATTCATAACTTATCCTGTTCCAGACTTCACGCCAGTCGGCGTGTGTGTACGCGTGCCTTTCGGCTACTTCCGAGTGGCGTGGCTGTCTTGCTACGCCACAACAAAATGTAAACCAGCACTTTGGCTAAAGACGATAAGCAATTCTACTAGATGATAAAGTGAGCACTGATGCCTGGCTCACTGCTGTGTGCACAACTGATTTGCCAACATCATAGTGTAACTTAAAAAGCAAGTTACGTGTCGTGATAAGCGTTAATGCTCCATAACATTTTTCTGTACAGTGCCGTTCTCGTATCATTAAACCACTTTCTGTCATGCTGTGTGCACTAGTATGTTATTCAATACAAGTGCCACATGGTTTATGATGTCAAACAGCACAAGCTAGATTTATCAGCACAAGGTAAAAAATGTTCAGTAGTTCCAAATAATGTGAATACCTCAGTTTGGGGTCACTACCACCTTTAACATAACTGATTTCATTGTGTAGATGTGACAAAGGACAAAAACCATTAAGTGTCATCTGTAACTTTTTAATTATAAGAAAATCTAACAACGTTAAATATGACTTTCACTGTTTTGTAGTGTGAAAATGTAAAAAGACTATTATTATGATTTCTAACTGATTTTAGTGTATGTGTGAAAATATAAATATATTAAGTGTCATTTGTGACAGATTTAAGTGTACATGCAAAAATATTAAAAAGATGATAAATGCAATGTAACTGATCTTAAGGTATGTGTGAAAATGTAAAAACCTTAAGTGTGATTTGTAACTGACTTATGTCAAGTAGCCCGCCCAGCTGGCCGTGCGCCCTAACGCACGGCTTTCCGGGCGGGAAGGAGCGCCTGGCCCCCGGCACGAATCCGCCCGGCGGGTTTGTGTCGAGGTCCGGTGAGCCGGCCAGTCTGTGGATCGTTTTTAGGCGGTTTTCTGTTTGCTACGGCGAATGCGGACTCTTTCCCCTCATTCCCCCTCAGCTACACTATGTCGGCGATTGCTGCGCAAACAAGTTCTCTACGTACGCGTACACCACCATCACTCTACCACCCAAACATAGGGGTTACACTCGACTGGTGTGAGACGTTCCCTGGGGGGTCCACCGGGGGCCGAATCGCTCAGTAACCCTGGGTTCGGTGTGGGGCTGCGGAGGGGTGAAGTGGACTGCGGCAGTCGTCGTGGGGTTGTGGACCACTGCGGCTGCGGCGTGGACGGAGCCTCTCCGTAGTTTCTAGGCCTCCGCTTAACATACCATACAATACAATATCGAAGTAAAAACATTTTACACGTTACTTTTACTTATTTCACCTGAAATTTCCTATAGTTGAACAGAGTGGGATGGGTTTACTGACCTTACAGTATTTGACGTAAGCATTTTCTGTGAGGTATAAAACAGAAAAAAATGTCAACTTCAGTAAGGAGGCAGATGCGTAAATAGTGTAAGTTACATCGATTACGTAAGTTTTGATGCTTTGTGCGGACATGTGAGATGGAATATAGCGATGAGACAGTAGGACTACATTCTCTCTCTCTCTCTCTCTCTCTCTCTCTCTCTCTCTCACACACACACACACATGAGAGAGAGAGAGAGAGAGAGAGTATGTGTATGTGTGTATGTGTGTGTGTGTGTGTGTGTGTGTGTGTGTGGATGGTTATGAATTTCTGATGAATAATTCAAATGGAGTCACTTGTCAGCAATGTACAGCAAGTGGTGGATAGAAGTTGTAGAACGAAATTGACATACTGTTGCATGAAGACAACAATGCTAAGAATAAGGAATGATGATAGGTAAAGTCTTGAGCAATGAGAACTTAAATTCGATCATACCACCCAATCTACTTCCTCGAATTACTAGATGAACAGTGAAAATTCTGGTTTGTAGCGTATAAGATGGACGGCGAAGCACAGAGGCATATTCATTGGCCAAAAAGTGCAATGTGTATGCTGAATTCAACTCACACAGAGAGCGAAAGCGTAATTACAGTTTGTCACGAAACCAGCGTGTTATAAGAGTCGAAGGACATGAAACGGAAGCTGTGGCTGAAAAGCCAGTGTGAGAGGGTTGTAGCCTATTCATGATGTTATTAAGCTGTACATTGATCAGGCAGTAAAGGAAACCAAAGAAAAATGTGGAGAAGGCGTTATAATTCAGCCAGAAGAAATTAAAATCTTTAGCTTTGCTGCTACACTTGTAATTCTCTCTGAGACGCAAAGGACTTCGAAGAGCAGCTGAAATGACGGTATCAACAATGCGGTTCGTCTTTGAGAGAAATGTGGTTGTCACCAGGGTGACTATGCTGAAAATAAATATGTATACATTAAGAATTAAGATGTAGAATGTTAATAAAGTTTGTTATATTCGAAAAGCTTTAAGAGTCGTCACATAAAAAATTCACAGGCATTACTTTTCAGCAAGCCCTCGTATACTATAAATCCTACCACAATGCAGAGCAAAGTCAAAGGTTGATTTTGTAAAATAATGTTTTAAAATTCTCCCTCAGAAATAAGTTTGAATGCTTCAGTTTTGTTGTTTTTCTCTCATGCTGTACTTTTATTTTAATGCTGTTAGGCAAAACATCCAGCAGTACTTTCCCCGCCCAGTCTTTGCTCTTACATTTTGCAGTCATTAACTCCCTTAACTCATCCGCCGAATGAAAATCGTGCCTTTTCAACAGAAAGAAACACCGTTTTTCATGAAACTTCCTAGCAGATTAAAACTGTGCGCCGGACCGAGACTCGAACTTGGGACTTGTGCCTTTCACGGCAAGTGTTCTAGTTCTTCATTTACATACTCTTTTCTTAAATGTAACTGACATTCAAAAATTGATTATTAGGTGAATAGAACCTTTCAGATAAATTAATATCATTCACTACATGTTCACTTAGTCCTTTCCAGTTAACTTTAAACTGTTAACGAAATTTATTCAAATACACTGTCGATAATAGAAGATGTTGCACAATGAAACACCAGTCCTATATTTATCAAATTTTGTGGAAGTGTTAATCGTATAATGGGTATTGCATGTTTAATGTTTCATTCTGGTCTGAAATCGTCTTCCTCATAGTTAGTAAGAGGTATGCTGACCCTTTCACTGGCCTGTATTCACTGGCTTATATTCATTGTGACGTATAGTTTGCTGATTGGATGCAGGTACGACTATCTCTTCCTCTTTAACAATAATCAAATTAGTGCTTTTGCCATACCCGATAGTTCCCTGTATCACGATCCCAGGAATTGGAGGGGTCTGCATCTTAAAAATCGCTGCCAAAAACAGAAGAGAGACCATTGGTAAACACGGAACAATGCTCCTCTATGAGCCATCTGACTCTGGTTTTACACTGTGCTAGAGTCTGTGATATGGTGTGAGTGATGAACAACACATGACAGCCCGACATCTCAACACCAAACCATATCCTAGGTCAGGCATGGCTCTTTGTTTAAGGCTCTGAGGCAGTGTTACCCCATAATATGTGGTAACATACCTTTATCAATAATGGATTCCAGAATATAAATTATCAAGATGCAACTTGAGTATTTCCCATATGGAACTGTTATGGAACTGTTTATATCGACTGACGTTTTTTGAACAGGTAGTACTCGTATTTAAGGATGCGCATTGAAATGATGATCAAACTATATGTATCAGACGTTTGGGGACGTGTCATCTACAGAATACAATTCCTATGGGTTTCCCAAAGGCTGACTCACTACAGTCTAGCTGGGCTGTGTCACGTCTACGTCACAGGCAGAACTAGGGAGACGCCATATAAGATTTCGTTTAGGTCTTACGAACAAAATGCTGTTTCAAAGCAGTAGCACATTGAGGATCTCGTGAAAACACATCGCTACTGGAAGAATTCATTGTAAGAAAATGATGGGAAGTCTTATTTGTGGTTAAAGAATTTTCTTTTTTTCTTATACGAAGTATGGTTATATAAAACAAACGTGTACAAATATAGAAAAAGTAATTATTGTACGAAAATCTGCAACTGCTAAACTACTTTTCTACACAGCTTCCGAAATTTTGTAGGCACTTGTCATAGCGTGGCACAAGTTTTTGTATGCCTTCTTCATAGAAGGTTGCCGCCTGTGTATTCAGCCATGTGGTGATATGTTCTTTCAGCTCGTTATCGTCGCTGAAGTGTTGACCACCAAGCACAGGTTTTAGGTAAGAAGAGATGAAAGTCGCTAGGAGCGAGGTCGGGCTGTACGGAGGATGATCAATGTGAAATTCCCATAAGAGTTCTTTGGTCACATTCGCCGTGTGAGGTCGAGCATTATCGTGGAAAAAAACAACAACACCTTTTGACAGTAATCCTCGGCGCTTGTTCTGTATTGCGCGGTGCAATTTCTTAATGGTGTCGCAGTAACCATGTGCATTGATTTTTTGGCATCGTGGTAAGAAAGGACTCAGCAGAATGCCTTTTCTGTCCCAAAAAACGGTGCACATGACTATTCGAGGTGTCAAGATTTGCTTATGCTTAACCTTCGTTGGGAATGAAATATACCTCCATTCCAATGATTGCCGTTTTGTTTCAGGGGAGTCGTACGATACCCCAGTTTCATCCCCCGTGACTATCCGAGAAAGAAAACCGTCGCCTACTTCATTGTAGCGTGTCAGAAAAGAACGGATGGGCAGTGCACTTCAGTTTTTGTGCTGTTCAGTAAGAATTTTGGGTACCAACGTGAGCAAAGTTTTCGAAATTTCTGAGTAACAATTTCAGGAATTTGTGGACGTGAGATTTGCGGAACTTTCATAGCAAGGGCACTAAGTGTGAACTTACGGTTGTGGTTAACCATTTCTTTAATTGTGTCAAGCATTTCATCAGTAACCACAGACGGGCGTCCACTTCGTTCTTCACCGTGCACTAGATCACGTCCTTCATTGAACAGACTGACCCATCTTCTAACCATTGAATCACTCACAGCATTTTGTCCGTAAACCTCGCAGATTTGCCGATGAATTTCCTTTGGTTTAACTTTCTTTGCATTTAGAAAACGAATCACAGATCTGATTTCACACGCCGCGACATTTTCAGTTACGGCTGGCATTATGAAGAAGCATTACAAAGCACACTTCGGCAACAGCGATCTGAAAATGGCGTACATGTCTTCTCCTCGAGTCAGAGCAACCGCCGCGCGTGGTTGGATCTGCGATCGCAGCGCTGCCGCGGATAGAAATAGAAACGTAACTTACTTTGTGGACGACCCTCGTATATTATAACTGGCGTGTTATGAAAGCTTTCAAGGCAATGGGTCATTGAAGATGTATCAATACATGCTGTTCTTGGTAGATTTGTTATAATTAAATATCAGTTAATGACCTATCAGCGACTAGGACGTGGTGCAGTAACGGCCACCGATGTCAGTTAGGTCATGGTAATATAGTGCATACGAGTGTGTCCACAGACTGCCGAGTTATGTTCGTGGGTTCGCCTCCTGCTCTCTACAGATGTTTTACCCACCTTCGCGTTTGTTAAAAGATCCTGAGACTTTGGTATTAATCGAATAGACGTATGTTCTGTAATATTAGGTGTTACGTACGTATAAAAACTCTCTCCCTCTCTGTCTCTTTCTCTCTCAGAAGGGAGTTTGTTCCAGTTTTTGAACGTGTTACAGAAGATATCACGGAAACATACTCTTATACCACGCGAACGGCATGCTCTGAACACACGAGACGTTAAATGTCTCAGGTTTAGAACTGAAAACACGAAAATATGAAGCCTATAGCGAAGCTAACGTACACAGCACTAAAGACCTCTCCAAAACGCGTTTTTACTTAAGCTTTGTTGTGATAAAGTGTCGGGAAGCTGAAATGTGCCACCTACACATTCTCTCTTGAAGTTTTGCTTTTGTGTTATTTAGTAGTTGACGCGAAACGGAAAGTAGATGAATCACAAGTCGCGGCTTTCCTAGACTGACCTTTTTGTAAGCACCCACTGTCATTTAAGTAGTTTTTCTCGGGGACTTGCAAGGCTTAAACAGCCTTCTCCTAGTGAAATGTGCATTCCTGTTAGAGAAATTTACACAAATGAAAAAAAAATCCTCCAATTAAGGAATATTTAATGATACGAGTAATTGGAAAGATCTGTATATGTAGTTTGCTGCATCAGTAATGCAGAATCCGACAGCGATGGCAGTATCTATCATTCCCACAGTTTCTCTGAGTAGCTTCAGTAAGATAATTTTATTATTTCAATATTAAAAAAAGTTTTCATTATTATTTTCCTATCACTTGATGTTCAGGCCAATGCGTTGTAGGTGGTTCCTGTCATCATTAATTGACTTTTGACCATGAAACTCCAATAAAATTCTTAGATGGTGAAAGTGTAAAGATGGTTCTCTTAACAAAAAGATAGGTTCTTTCTGTAATGTGAGAGTGATTAACGAAAGAGCTAACCAGAAGCCCAAATCGTTTCATTATCGAACAATGCAGTTGCAGTCCTGTTGAAGTCGGCCTCCTGTGAAAATATCAGTTTACATTTCTATCTTTTAATAACGTAGAAAATGAGTATTTTAAATATTTCTACTAAATAAAACACTGTTAGATAAATTAATACACTAATTATTCAATAAACCATTTCCATACCGAAAAGCTACGTTGTGCTTCCAGCCAGCATAACGTCAGATAAGAGAGGGAGAGAGTCTCCATGAGACAAGTGAGTTATTACAACATTGTCTTGTTTAGAAAGATGTGGAAACACAGGTAGGCAGCAGCTTAGAATGCAATAAGAAATATCTGGTGGTTAACCTTTTTCATCACTTTGTATATGAGTAGTACGAAATCCCTACCCCCACGAACCATGGACATTGCCGTTGGTGGGGAGGCTTGCGTGCCTCAGCGATACAGATGGCCGTACCGTAGGTGCAACCACAACGGAGGGGTATCTGTTGAGAGGCCAGACAAACGTGTGGTTCCTGAAGAGGGGCAGCAGCCTTTTCAGAAGTTGCAGGAGCAACAGTTTGGATGATTGACTGATCTGGCCTTGCAACACTAACCAAAACGACCTTGCTGTGCTGGTACTGCGAACTCCTGAAAGCAAGGGGAAACTACAGCCGTAATTTTTCCCGAGGGCATGCAGCTTTACTGTATGGTTCAATAATGATGGCGTCCTCTTGGGTAAAATATTCCGGAGGTAAAATAGTCCCCATTCGGATCTCCGGGCGGGGACTACTCAAGAGGACGTCGATATCAGGAGAAAGAATATTGGCGTTCTACGGATCGGAGCGTGGAATGTGAGATCCATTAATCGGGCAGGTAGGTTAGAAAATTTAAAAAGGGAAATGGATAGGTTGATGTTAGATATAGTGGGAATTAGTGAAGTTCGGTGGCAGGAGGAACAAGACTTTTGGTCACACGAATACAGGGTTATAAATACAAAATCAAATAGGGGTAATGCAGGAGTAGGTTTAATAATGAATAAAAAAATAGGAGTGTGGGTAAGCTACTAAAAACAGCATAGTGAACGCATTATAGTGGCCAAGATAGACACGAAGCCCATGCCTACTACAATAGTACAAGTTTAAGTGCCAACTAGCTCTGCAGATGATGAAGAAATTGATGAAATGTATGATGAGATCAAAGAAATTATTCAGGTAGTGAAGGGAGACGAAAATTTAATAGTCATGGGTGACTGGAATTCGAGAGTAGGAAAAGAGAGAGAAGGAAACATAGTGGGTGAATATGGATTGGGGGAGAGAAATGAAAGAGGAAGCCGTCTGGTAGAATTTTGCATAGAGCATAACTTAATCATAGCTAACACTTGGTTCAAGAATCATAAAAGATGGTTGTATACATGGAAGAATCCTGTAGATACTAGAAGGTATCAGATAGATTATATAATGGTAAGACAGAGATTTAGGAACCAGGTTTTAAATTGTAAGACGTTTCCAGGGGCAGATGTCGACAATCTATAGGTTATGAACTGTAGATTAAAACTGAAGAAACTGCAAAAAGGTGGGAATTTAAGGAGATGGGACCTGGATAAACTGAAAGAACCAGAGGTTGTACAGAGTTTCAGGGAGAGCATAAGGGAGCAATTGACAGGAATGGGGGAAAGAAATACGGTAGAAGAAGAATGGGTAGCTCTGAGGGATGAAGTAGTGAATGGCTCTGAGCACTATGCGACTCAACTTCTGAGGTCATCAGTCGCCTAGAACTTAGAACTAATTAAACCTAACTAACCTAAGGACATCACACACATGCTGATGCTGATGACTGGGCTCTAGCAACAGCCCACAGAAATATAGAAACTGCCGAAGATATCCTTACGAGTGACCTAGGGATTCTCAGCGAGTACTTTAAAAAATGGAGGCTACAACCTAGTGCTACAAAGACGGAAGTATCTGCCTTCCATTTGAACAACAAAATGGCCAACAGAGAACTACAAGTCTATCTAGATGGGAAATTACTAAATCACAACAAACACCCAAAGTACCTTGGGGTTACCCTAGATAGGACACTAACATTCAAAGAACACCTGACGAAAACTGCAGCGAAACTTAAAACACGCAACAACATATTGCAGAAGCTCTGTGGCACCACTTGGGGCTCCACAGCATCTACCTTAAGAACATCCGCACTTGGCTTGGTGTATCCAGTGGCAGAATACTGTGCCCCAGTGTGGCTCAACAGCAAACACACACACATGGTAGATAGCCAACTTAATGCAACAATGCGTATTATATCAGGCACAATCAGGCCAACTCCTACAGTGTGGCTGCCCGTTCTCAGTAACATAGCCCCTCCTAACCTGCGCCGTGAACACGCTCTGGTTAGAGAATTTCAAAAAATCATGACCAACCCTCAATTACAAATCCATGAAGATACTCACGACATCCAAGGAAACCGACTCCGGTCTAGGAATCCTCCACTAAAGACCGCACAGGCTCTGCACCAAACCAACTTCAAAATAAATGACCGATGGAAAGAGGAATGGGAGAGCAGAACAGTAGTAAACTGCCACAGTATGCCATGCATCTTTAGTAAACCAAAAGGATTTGATTGCCCTCGCAAAGTTTGGTCAACTCTTAATCGCATCAGAACCAACTGTGGGAGATGTGCCGACTCCTTACACAGATGGGGTAAACTTCCTTCGGCCGCTTGCGACTGTGGCGCTGAGAGACAGACGGTCAAACACATCGTGCAGGAATGCCCACTAAGGGCATACGAGGGTGACCCACAAGATTTCCTAATGGCGACCCAAGAGGCAATCGACTATTTACTATCTAAGCTGGACGTCTGCTTGTGACTGGTCTTCTGTGAGTGTAACTTTACAATTGGCGGTGTCCTTATATACAAACTGTTATTTATTGCTCTGTTTATACATATGTGATTTTTTTTAATCGTGTTGTTTCTGTAATTTTTACTGTGATGTTATGAGCCATACGCTAAATAAATAAATAAAATCACACACATCCATGCCCGAGGCAGGATTCGAACCTGTGACCGTAGCGGTCGCTCGGCTCCAGACTGTAGCGCCTAGAACCGCACGGCCACAACGGCCGGCGATGAAGTAGTGAAGGCAGCAGAGGATCAAGTAGGTAAAAAGACGAGGGCTAGTACAAATCCTTGGGTAACAGAGGAAATATTGAATTTAGTTGATGAAAGGAGAAAATATAAAAACGCAGTAAATGAAGCAGGCAAAAGGGAATACAAACGTCTCAAAAATGAGACCGACAGGAAGTGCAAAATGGCTAACCAGGGATGGTTAGAGGACAAATGTAAGGATGTAGAGGCTTATCTCACTAGAGGTAAGATAGATACTGCCTACAGGAAAATTAAAGAGACCTTTGGAGAAAAGAGAGCCACTTGTATGAATATCAAGAGCTCAGATGGGAACCCAGTTCTAAGCAAAGAAGGGAAAGCAGAAAGGTGGAAGGAGTACATAGAGGGTCTATACAAGGGCGATGTACTTGAGGACAATATTATGGAAATGGAAGAGGATGTAGATGAAGATTAAATAGGAGATATGATACTGTGTGGAGAGTTTGACAGGGCACTGAAAGACCTGAGTCGAAACAAGGCCCCGGGAGTAGGCAGCATTCCATTGGAACTACTGACGGCCTTGGGAGAGCCAGTCCTGACAAAACTCAACCATCTGGTGAGCAACATGTACGAGACAGGCGAAATACCCTCAGACTTCAAGAAGAATATAATAATCACAAAGAAAGCAGGTGTTGACAGATGTGAAAATTACCGAACTATCAGTTCTGTAAGTCACAGCTGCAAAATACTAACGCGAATTCTCTAGAGACGAATGGAAAAACTGGTAGAAGCCGACCTCGGAGAAGATCAGTTTGGATTACGCAGAAATGTTGGAACACGTGAGGCAATACTGACCCCACGACTTATCTTAGAAAATAGATTAAGGAAAGGCAAACCTACATTTCTAGCATTTGTAGACTTAGAGAAAGCTTTTGACAATGTTGACTGGAATACTCTCTTTCAAATTCTATAGGTGGCAGGAGTAAAATACAGGGTGCGAAAGGCTATTTACAATTTGTACGGAAAGCAGATGGCAGTCATAAGAGTCGAGGGACATGAAAGGGAAGCAGTGGTTGGGAAGGGAGTGAGACAGGGTTGCAACCTCTCCCCAATGTTATTCAATCTGTATATTGAGCAAGCAGTAAAGGAAACAAAAGAAAAATTCGGAGTAGGTCTTAAAGTCCATGGAGAAGAAATAAAAACGTTGAGGTTCGCCGATGACATTGTAATTCTGTCAGCAACAGCAAAGGACATGGAAGAGCTGTTGAACGGAATGGACAGTGTCTTGAATAGAGGGTATAAGATGAACATCAACAAAAGCAAAACAGGGATAATGGAATGTAGTCTAATTAAGTCGGGTGATGCTGAGGGAATTAGATTAGGAAATGAGACACTTAAAGTAGTAAAGGAGTCTTGCTATTTGGGGAGCAAAATAACTGATGATGGTCGAAGTAGAGAGGATATAAAATGTAGACTGGCAATGGCAAGGAAAGCGTTTCTGAAGAAGAGAAATTTGTTAACATCGAGTATAGATTTAAGTGTGAGGAAGTCGTTTCTGAAAGTATTTGTATGGAGTGTAACCATGTATGGAAGTGAAACATGGACGATAAATAGTTTGGACAAGAAGAGAATAGAAGCTTTCGAAATGTGGTGCTACAGAAGAATGGTGAAGATTAGATGGGTAGATCACATAACTAATGAGAAGGTAGTGAATAGAATTGGGGAGAAGAGGAGTTTGTGGCATAAGTTGACAAGAAGAAGGGACCGGTTGGTTGGACATGTCCTGAGGCCTCAAGGGATCAGAAATTTAGCATTGGAGGGAAGCGTGGAGGGTAAAAATCGTAGAGGGAGACCAAGAGACGAATACACTAAACAGATTCAGAAGGATGTAGGTTGCAGTAAGTTGTGGGAGATGAACAAGCTTGCACAGGATAGAGTAGCATGGAGAGCTGCATCAAACCAGTCTCAGGACTGAAGACAACAACAACAACAGTACAAAATCAGTCGTGGAACCTGCTGGGAAGTTTCATATCAGCGCACACTCCACCGCAGAGAGAAAATTCTCAATCTGGAAGATCAGTCATATATTCTCGAATTTGAAAGGTTTGTTTTATATTGTGGAATATATATGTTCATGCAGAAGTTCACGTAGTATACACTAGATTTGTGTCGTCCCTGTCACTTAATGTGTTATGTCTGCTGAAGCAGTGATTTTGGTTCATGCTTTTTAGATGTTTCACTGTACAACTTCCGTGTAGTACAGTCTGACAATTTAACAACATTTTGCTCATAAGTAAGGCCTCGTATGAACTCAAATCTGTCTGCTGGATACTGGAAGCGCTGTGCAATATCCTGTTAATGCTGCATGCTCCTAATTAATAACGCGGTTTGCAGACTACGCTATACACTGTGTATTGATGTTCAGCATCTGAGACATTATATAACCTAACGTATGTTAATCTAATTTTTAATTTCTACAGTTGCACAGTTATGGCAATACCTTCTGGCACAGTTTTCTCCACTTTTCTGCAGCACTGTCTCCGTTCGCATGGACAAGGAGAAGAGGGGATTGGTCACCAACGTTTCACAGGCTGCAGGAAAAGGCCACAGGATACAATACACCACGAAGCAGGGAGTAAACACACACACACACACACACACACACACAAATGTGAAAACTTCTGCATTTGCGCAGTGTGTGGGTTAAAACATTGGCAACAAGCCAGAGTTTGAAGAGACTTTCCTTGTCGACACCGATGACTGGCCATACAGCTGCGGCGTTTGTGACAAGACATTTATAGACAGTGGGAAGGCGGCCTCTGTGACCGAGCAATTGTAGGCGCTTCAGTCCGGAACCGCGCGGCTGCTACGGTCGCAGGTTCGAATCCTGCCTCGGACATGGATGTGTGTAATGTCCTTAGGTTAGTTAGGTTTAAGTATTTCTAATTTCTAGGGGACTGATGACCTCAGATGTTAAGTCCCATAGTGCTCAGAGCCATTTGAACAATTTTTTTTTTGATAGTGGGAGCCTCACGGATCATTCACAGCTGTGCACTGGAGAACGCTGATGCAGTTATTGCGTTTGCAGCAGGACATTTGCACACAACGTAGCTGACTGGAGCGGCATTTGCAGTTGCACAGTGATGGACGTCCTTAACAGCTGTGCCATTTGCAAAAAGAGATTGACTCACGCTGCAAACCCGAGGCAGCATTGCTGGTCACACGCTGGTGAGCGCCCTTAAATCCGTGGCGTTCGGAACAAGACTTTCAGATCTAGCGCTAGACTGAAACGGCATTTGCAGTTGCACACTGGTCAACGCCCATACTAGTGTCCTGTTTATAACAAGACATCCATACCAGAGTCCTTGTCTGAAGCAGCATGCAGGGGTGCACGCTAGCAGCCAGTTTGTCTGCGGCTTTTGCTGCAAGGTAATCGTACAAAACAATTAAAGCTGCTGAACGCCGTTATCTGTGTCATCAGAGATCCAGGTGTGTCAACAACATCGCAAAACACTAGGACCTGCACACTGGCGAAAAACCATATAATTTGCTGCATTTGTCAAAAGAAATTCTTATGTAACAGCACATTGAGGAAACACCTATTTTTCACACGACGTACACCCATATACTTGTGATATGAATCCATAGATACTTGCGTCGAGTTACAGTCTGGATGAAGAATTCACTTTTTGCACACAGAACACGACAGAACCACCTGAAAATGCGCTTCTGAGTGCACAGTAGTGACTAGCGGTTGTGATGTAATAAAAAAAAAATGGTTCAAATGGCTCTGAGCACTGTGGGACTCAACTTCTGAGGTCATCAGTCGCCTAGAATTTAGAACTAATTAAACCTAACTAACCTAAGGATATCACACACATCCATGCCCGAGGCAGGATTCGAACCTGCGACCGTAGCGGTCACGCGGTTCCAGAATGAAGCGCCTTTAACCGCACGGCCACACCGACCGGCTGTGATGTAATCGTGGCATGATAAGTTAAAGAGTAGAAACTGCTTAAAAATACACGTTAATTCTCACATTTAATAAATTTAAAATCTCTGTTTGTCCTGTAAGCATCGTGAGATGTAGGGACAAAATTTAATTATCACATACAAAAATCTTACATAGTTAATGCGTCCTTTATTTGCGTATACATTTCTGCAGTCGTGCTACACATTAAAATACTGAAGCCACGGTACGGCAGTATGCCACTAAAGCAGTGAAAACAAAATGGAGCAGCCCATTTCCACTTTATGAATAGGCTGCGCCATTTTGTTTTTGCTCCTCTAGTTGCTTGCTAGAGGAGAGTGGAATGGAGATTTCAATGTGTATTTACCATGATTGAAAGTACACTTGAAAATACACTGCTGGAAAAAAAATAGTTCACCCTTTTAGAGGTCTGCAACTCACGCAGGATTTATTGTTGCAACATTGCATATGGACCACATCAAATGATTAGATTTACAGATGAGTAGTACAAGCGTTTATGGGCTACCACGTATTTACACCGTGTCAGTAGGTGGTGCAGCACCCACGGGCTGAGAGTCTGGCGTGCAGTGGACCGCGCAGAGCCCGGGACACGTCATTGCACGCCTCGTCGGCCTGCCCGTGTGCTCCTGTGAGGGTCGCCGAGTGACGCGTCGCACGGGTCCCTGCTCGGCCCGGCCAACCCCGCAAGCGCTCGGCTGGGGATTGTGCTGGTCAGGGATGTCGCTGCACGTCTTGCAGGGGACACTGAGTCCCACGGGCAGTGTGTGGCCGACCACTGGTGTATTGCAACCACACCAGCTGCCTGTTGCAAGAACGTCAGACGAACAGGTCTGCTTGTTCCGAGTGCTGCTTAAGCCGTCGGCACACGGACCGTGCTGTCGAACGTTAACGTTGAGCGTGCCGAGTTCAACGTGCTGCTGAACGCTCAGGAACGATGCGACTTGTGCATACGGTACGTGGGCCCCAACGTGGTATACGCGATCGCAACGCACTCCAGCGACAGTTGAGGGATGTTTGTAGTTCGTAAATCACACTGTTTACTCAACGGGTGCGCGTAATTCCCACGTTAGCTCTATTAAAACGCACATTTCTTCCATCGTCCACGAAAAGGAAAGTACCATGTCCAATCAGTTAGGACACAGGCTTATAAAAGTTCCGTTACAGACAGTGCGTTACAAATTTGGAATACTTCTCCGCATAAGATAAACGTTATTTCATCATTCCCATATTATAGTCTACACTTGTATTAAACTAATAATAAAGTATCGGAACCTAATAAAAACGTGAATGTTAAGAAAAAAAATTGGTTGTCTCAGGACGCGAACCACCGTCCCAACAAAAAGAACTCTTCATAGAACACTAACGCTCTTCATTACGCTAAACCAACATCTCCCAGATTGACACTAATCATAGTATCTTAGCGCATGCTAAAAACGTTAATCGTAGATATGTTAATAATTGAAATTTAATTATAACAAATTGTTCCAAGAACAATACGTTTTGTGTGGGTCTTCAGTGTGTCGCTGCCTTCAAATAGCCTACTCTCATTATACGCAATGTACAATAATTCTTTTGCCAGGAACATGATGTTTCTCATTATTTTATTGGAATGAATCACGCAGTTAACAACGGGTTTTGCAGTGATTCTCAATTTGCTGGTGCTCGGAACGGCATACATACGTATAGACTTGAAATGAATGCCAATATGGCGCCTCACAACTCTGTACTGAAGGGAGACGGCGTGCTTGTGACGTAGGTGGCGTTGTGCCATCTCATTGCTCAACGCTCAGACGCACGCTCAGGATATCTGACATGCCAGATATTCCTCTGCACGTTCGGAAAGACTCCCGACAGTGCTATTCCATGCTGTGACGTCAGAAACTCGGCACGCTCAACGCCCAACGTTCGGATGCACGGTCCGTGTGCCGACAGCTTTAGCGTCCCCTACAGAAAGAGCAAAGGTGGGCGAGGGTTGTAGCCTATCGCATGCCAGACCGTGAGACCTGTGGTGGGGACAGTGCGTCCCGGCTGAGTGCGCTACACCGACGACCGTCGCTTCCGTGCAGGCCGAACCCGCTCTCATTGCAGATGATGATGATGATGTTTGGTTTGTGGGGCGCTCAACTGCGTGGTTATCAGCGCCCGTACAATTACCCAATCTTTGCTCAGTCCAATTTCGCTACTTTCCTGGATGATGATGAAATGATGAGGACAACACAAACACCCAGTCATCTCGAGGCAGGGGAAAATCCCTGACCCCGCCGGCTCTCATTGCAGAACGCCGTGCCTGCCTCGCAGGTGCTCCTCTGGCGGCGCTGTTGCGTGGAGTGCGATAATTCGTGTGGAGACGCCTGGGCTCACGAGCCCTCTTATCTGTGGTGTGGCGGCTGTACGGTGTGCAACTGCTGCCCTCACAATACGGCGATTCTGGCGGACGTTCGTGCTGGGTGGACGTCCAGAACTTCTCGTACGGGTGTGAGAATGTTCGTGTGACCACTGATGTCACCATCGCTGCACAACTGCCGGAACATATCCAACTGGTGTGGCAAATCTCCTAAAGGACCTACTCGCCTCTCAAATGGTTCAAATGGCTCTGAGCACTAGTACTCGTACTTAAACCTAAATAACCTAAGGACATCACACACATCCGTGCCCGAGGCAGGATTCGAACCTGCGACCGTAGTGGTCGCGCGGTTCGAGATTGAAGCGCCTAGAACCGCTCGGCCACACAGGCCGGCCTCGCCACTCAGAACGCCACAACTGGACCCCTTCCAAACTCGCTCAGCTGGCGGTAGAAAGGACGAGCGTGCCTCCGTGTCACGGTTGCCTGCTCGCTTCACACGTCTGCACCACGTGGAGTCTTCTGACTGTTAGCATTCCCTGTTAAGGGTAGGCACGCATAGCGCTCTGCCAGCTATGCCACTACACTGTCTATTGGTGGATGACGGTGAAACCATTATCAGTATATCTACTATCCTCTGGATGGCACATGCCGTCATCGGAACAAAATCGACTGCGTCTTTCCAGGTGTACCGCAGAAAACACGGCAAACACCAAGCAAACATCAATTAATACAAGTTAAGAGGTCAATAAACGACAATATAAAGGAAGAACCAATAAATGCTTTCAATAGAAGTGACAAGTTTTGCCGGCCGGTGTGGCCGTGCGGTTCTAGGCGCTACAGTCTCGAGCCGAGCGACCGCTACGGTCCAGGTTCGAATCCTGCCTCGGCCACGGATGTGTGTGATGTCCTTAGGTTAGAAACGTAGGTTTGCCTTTCCTTAATCTTTCTTCTAAGATAAGTCGTAGGGTCAGTATTGCCTCACGTGTTCCAACATTTCTACGGAATCCAAACTGATCTTCCCCGAGGGCGGCTTCTACGAGTTTTTCCATTCGTCTGTAAAGAATTCGCGTTAGTGTTTTGCAGCTGTGACTTATTAAACTGATAGTTCGGTAATTTTCACATCTGTCAACACCTGCTTTCTTTGGGATTGACGCCAGTTTCGGTTCCGGAGAAATGTTGGAGCACGCGCGGTAATATCCCACCCATGCTCTGGGGTAATGCTGACCCTACGACGTATTTTTTGAGCTCGGTTAAAGAAAGCCAAACCGATCGACTTTTGCAGCATTTGTAGGTTTAGAAATATGTTAGATACTTTTGAATGAAATACACTCTTTGAAATTCTGAAGATGACGGGGATAAAACGCGGGGAGAAAAATGTTGTATGTGAATTTCGCGCAACTTTTATAGAAACCGGACTGCAGCTACAAGAGTTCCAGGAAATGAAATGTCAGCAGTCAGTCAGTACAACGAGCAAGCTGTGAATGAAAGCCAGGTGAAATTTGGAAAGAGAATTTAAGTTGAGAGAGACGAAATTAAAACGTGGAAGTTTTCGGACGACATTGCAATCGGACCGTAAGGGTCTCTTTCTCTCTGTTACAGGTGACTGTCTCGAACATGTCCGTACTGAAAGAGAGCGGTAACTCATTACAGCGAGTGGAAAATTTGTACGGGTCTTTCCGCAGTAGCTCGCGATCGTCCTGCGCTGGTGACCACAGAGAATTCTGGAACTGCTGTCCGGTAAACACGTGTTATGCTATGTGGTAGGAAATTTTGGAACCCGCAGGGCTGCCTGCGACGTCACAGTATTTTGCCGTCCACGTCGAACCGGTTTGGCCGGATCGGCTGGTGCGTGTACACGGCGCTGCTGAGGGGCCCGCAGAACGCAGAAGCGCTCGCCCGCGGCTGTCTCCTCCGAGGCGCCCCTGCGCCGCCGCCGCCATTCCGCTTCTGCCGGGCGGGCTGCCAGCAGCGACCACCGCTCCTCCGCCCCTCCGCGCGCTCCGTGAGTACACTTGTGCGTCTAGATTCTAGCGCCTTCCGAGCCCCTTTTACACGACCCGCTCTGTTGCCTAGACGGCCTGCTGCAGACGCGTGCCTCTGCTGCAGTGCCCCTGGCGTTCTGTTCCCGTACTGACTGTCTCGCCTGTCCCCAGCGTTCGCTTCAGTTTACGCGTGACAGCTGTCCGGTGTGCCACTCGGCATCTGAACGGTGCAAATTAGGCGGTGGGGGCCTACCCTTTTCACCGACAAATCGTAATGTAATGTAAGCAGGCTGTTTATGTTTTCTTATTGGCAACGTTACGTAGCGCTCTGTATGAAAAATCACTGGCTGTGCTGTGTGCAGTCTGTGGCTAGTTTGCATTGTTGTCTGCCTTGTAGTGTTGGGCAGCTGGATGTGAACAGCGCGTAGCGTTGCGCAGTTAGAGGTGAGCCGCCAGCAGTGGTGGATGTGGGGAGAGAGATGGCGGAGTTTTGAAAAATGTCATGAACTGCTGTATATATTATGAATATTGAGGTAAATACATTGTTTGTTCTCTATTAGAATCTTTCATTTGCTAAGACTATCTGTAGTTAGTGCCTTCAGTAGTTTGAATCTTTTATTTAGCGGGCAGTAGTGGCGCTCGCTGTATTGCAGTAGCTTGAGTAACGAAGATTTTTGTGAGGTAAGTGATTTGTGAAAGGTATAGTTTAATGTTTGTCAGAGCCATTCATTTGTAAGGATTTTTGATACTCAGATTGCGTTGCGCTAAAAATATTGTGTGTCACTTTAGTGAATGTTTGAGTACGTTCAGTTTTGCTCAGCTGTTTGAAAAGCAAATAGTGTAAGAGGTTTATAAGCACAGTCTTGTATAAATTGTTCAAAGGGGACGTTTCACTAATAAAATTAAGGGACGAGCACAAACAATAGAGTTTATTAGAAACCAAAATAGAATTCGTAGTACAAGTTCTTGCCAATGGTCGTACGTTAAACTCTCTACACTTCTGAGAACTGAAATAAAAGTATCATCCAAACATTTCAGAACGTATGCATCCACCTGCTCGACAAAATATGTAAAACATGTACTTGCAGACAAATCAGACAAAATTTTTGTCGTTTTTAAATTCTTCGAGTCATCCGTCTGCTTACTCGTTTGGTACGGCCCGCCACGAACCTCTTCATCTCAGTGTAGCCCTTCCACCCCACGTCCCCATTATTTGCTTTATGTATTTCAATCTGTGTCTTCCCGTACTGTTTTTACCCTCTACAGCCCCCTGTCAACGGTTTCTGTATATTCTTCTCCTCAGCGAATCTGCGGAGAACCTCCTCATTCCTTACCTTATCAGTCCACCTAATTTTCAACATTCTTCTGTAGCGCCACGTCTGAAATGCTTCGATTCTCTTCTGTTCCGGTTTTCCAGCAGTCCACAGTTCACTGTCGACGCTGTTCTCCAAAGGTACATTCTCAGGAATGTCTTCCTCGAACCGTGGCCTTTGTTTGAGACCAGTAGACTTGGCTCATACACCAATGCCCCTTGTGGCACTGCCAGTCTGCTTTTTATGTCCTCTTTGATCTTTCCCTGATGCGTTATTTTGCTGCGCAGGTAGCAAATTCGTTAACGTCATCTACTTCGTGATCACCAAGCCTAATATTAAGTCTCTTGATGTTCTCATTTCTGCTGGTTCTCATTACTTTCGTCTTTCTTCGATTTGCTCTCAGTCCATATTCTGTACTTGTGACAATGTTCGTTCCATTCAGAACATCCTGTAATAGTTCTTCATTTTCAATCAGGACACCATTGTCATCAGGAAAGCTTATCATTCATATCCTTTGACGATTCTGTGGAACGCTTCTTTTATGTCTCTCATTGCATCTCCGATGCGTAGATTCAATTTTGAGGCCGGAAGACTACGAAGTACGTATAAACCATTTTATTGGAAAATGATGTCGGTGTTTCACCAAGCGTAGGTATAACCTAATTACTCAGGAGTGCTGTATTTTGGCAAACCCCAACGAAGCCGCCACGGTCCGAACTACCTTCACGCTCCAAGGTCGTTTTAAACCTTTCCTCTCGAGCTAATTTTTCGGGACACCGTTAGTATTACCGACAGGGCTTTTCGAATCGAAAGATCTCTGTCCGACGGAAAAGACAGAATAATGTGGCGTAAATGCGAGGATCTGGAATTATTCAATCTTACACTCTCCCAGATTTCCTCATTTACGTTACGTGACGTAAGAAAGATGCTTTCCTGCATTGGAGATGTTCCGGCAGACAAATGCATGAGCCTAAATGAGGAGGTGAGGAGATTGCTTTTTTGTTTCTCGTACGGCTTTTGGAGACGGGGGTGTCCAAAGAGGCGCTCGGATCGCCTTCTATGCGGCCCTTTTCATTTAAGCAGGGGTACTGCATCTTCAACGGCACTGGAATTTGTCAGTTAAGATCGTTATTCGGAAGGAATTGACTGTCCCCTATAGAAGAGACCAAACCCAGCATTTGCCTAAACTGAAAAAAAAAACAGCGGAAAACCATTTTGAAGGTTGTCGGCGGACGGTTTTAAGCCACCTCGCATCTCGGATCCAGGGGTTCCTAGCTCAGCGGCTCGACCCGCAGCGCTGTCCCAAGTCGGTGCAGAATTTTCAAAAACGGGTTGTTGTACACTCTTCTAAAATAAAATAAAACGCATCGCAACAAACATATTAAATTCTGACATTGCATGTATTTTCTTTAATTGTACATGTTTAGTCATTCGATAGTGCACGAATGCATGAATATTTTAAGATTTAATCGTGCATGGAATTGCTGGCTTCAGTTGTTATAGTATTACAAGAGCGTAAACAGATTTTGGACGAGAGAGGGCGGCGCTGCTCGAGGCGCCATGTCGCGGACTGCGCCCCCCCCCCCCCCCCCCCCCGCCGGAGGTTCGAGTCCTCCCCCGGGCGTGGGTGTGGGTGTGTGTTGTTCTTAGCACAAGTCAGTTTAAGTAGTGTGTAAAACGAGGGACCGATGACCCCAGCAGTTCGGTCCCTTAGGCACTCACAGACATTTGAATATTTTTGACGAAAGATGGAGGGAGAGATCTGGGACGCACTGGGCTCGGGCAGGATGCTGTAGGCATCTGTCAGGAAGGAACGGACTGCAGAGTGTACGCTCGTCACACACCCCTTGCGCTCGTCACACACCCCTTGCGCTCGTCACACACCCCTTGCGCTCTCCACGAACCCCTTGCGCTCGTCACACACCCCTTGCGCTCGTCACACACCCCTTGCGCTCGTCACACACCCCTTGTGCTCGTCACACACCCCTTGCGCTCTCCACGAACCCCTTGCGCTCTCCACGATCCCCTCCCCATCGTTCGGTACCGGAACTGGCTTTCATAATCGGCACCACCCGGGTGACGACATTCGGCGATATTTTGCCATTTGGGATACCCGAGATAGAATATTGAGCAGATTTCTTAAAGAAACGCAACCATTGTCATTTGGGCGATATTTCTGTCGATAAACGGGATTTTTGTACGGCATAGACAAATCCAAGTATGTTTACATGCATTGATCACAATTTAATGTTATTTGTAATGATATTTACAGCTCCTCTGCCTGACGTATTGCAACCCCAAAGTTCTACCAGCCTCAAAATAACGACTTCATTGCTTACATTTAACTGCCACAGACAGCTAATTGGGCTTTTATAGTAACGCTTACATTTTTTAAGTTGCCATAACACCAACGGGCGAATAATAATATGTTTTCGTCTTCTTTCGTGTTACATGCATAATCAGAAAGTATCACAATAGCATACAGCACTAAAACAATAAACGGAAGGTCTTATATTACATTCAGTTGTTTGTAAGAACTGAACTAACTGAAGCAACGAGTGAGCTCAAGATAGGCCAGCAACTAGTCTTGGCTAAAATAGGGGAGGGCGAGAGCCAATAGTGCTACGGATGTATAGATAGCTTAAATCTATCGTTGACCTTGCTGCATGTCAACAGTGCGTTTCCCATTTTCGTAGTATGACTGAAAATCAAAATATATTTCGATTTCACTACTTGGCAACTGTGTCGTATTTAATTTCATCGAAGCGATAGCCCGCTGAAGGGGCTACGTCCTTTGTTCTGAGTGGTGATAAAGAAAAATGTAGATTCCAACAGTGAACGTCAATTTTTCAGACTTTCTGTTTGTACTTATCGAGTGCAGTTTTTTGTACAAGTTTCAACCTTGGAATCTAGTTTTATGTGAACAGAGCAAATAAATTTCAGTTCTTTAACAGCTCGTTTATGTCTACTATTTAAAAAAACCGCAAAAAGGTTTGTGATTTTGTATGATAAAAAGTAAATCGCTGCAGGCATTATTTAGTGCATTAACATCAACAAGGAGGATTTAAGCAACATTGAAACAAAGGTAAAGACAATTAAGAATTGGCGGCCGGAGTGGCCGAGCGGTTCTAGGCGCTACAGTCTGGAACCGTGCGACCGCTACAGTCGCAGGTTCGAATCCTGCCTCGGGCATGGATGTGTGTGATGTCCTTAGGTTGGTTAGGTTTAAGTAGTTCTAAGTTCTAGGGGACTGATGACCTCAGAAGTTAAGTCCCATAATGCTCAGAGCCATTTGAACCAACCAATTAAGAATTTCAAGTGATTTTCGCCTTACATATCTGGTTACACATAGCGGTCGCAGAGACCACGCGTTGTAGTATGCGTTAAAGAAAAGCCACCTCGTGAGTTGAGGGTTAACTTGGCGTGATCAGGTTGACATTCGTGTCAGTTGTGAGCGAGGCTTTGGGCGTGACGGTCGCGCACGTGTCTGCTGGTCCGCGTGGCTGTGTCGCAAGCAGTTCAGACTTGAAAGGGAATGTGGAAGCGGGTCAGGTCGGATTACGGGTAGTGACCGGCGTTCCCAAATCTAAATCAAATCCCTGCGTGGAAAGAGCCCGAGGTCAATTTACAGCGCTTTGTGAGAGGTGTGTGGGGATAGTGCAGCGGTGTGGCGCTGGTCCGGTCGTTTCCGTGAAGGTCGGGTCAGCGCCGACAACAACCCGAGGACAGGGAAGGCTGTCAGATGCAGCGCATGACACCTCTACATTATTGTTAACCACATGTTTGAGAGAGGACCGTTGGAAAAATATATGAGGCCAGAATCTCTGTCACTCCAGTTTGCCGAATCGTAACGTTGGAGTTAAAGATGAGAAAATTTGCTGCCAGGTGGGATCCTCACGATCTGAGTCCAGAGCAGAAAGCAGGTCCAAAAGAATCGCAGAAGAATTGCTTCGACGTTACTGAACAGAAGGACAACCTCCGAACAGGACTGTTGCGCTTGACGAAGTGTGGATACGAGATTTTGAGCCACAGCTGAAGTCTGTCGCCGCGATGGAACAGTTGCGACTCTCTGCACCCGAACAAAATTCCGCCGCGAGTAATCAAAAGTGACGCTGATGATCATCTTTTGTGTACGACATGAGTGGAGTGACCGTCACAGAGCGACCCAGGGGGCGTAGGCGCGTACTACAGGCCGTTTCTGCAAAATGATTTGCGCCAAAAAATTCGTCAAACAGCGCCTGACACGCTTGCAGCTGGTGTTCGCATTTTGCACGACGGTGCAAGACAGCGTATTGCCCCGCCAGTGAGAGAAACACTCGACCAATATGGATGGCAAACACTGCCCCACCCGCCACATGGTCCCGACGTCAGCCTAGCAGACTTTTTTGAAGGGAAACGTTTCGATACAACTGGCGCAGCCAACCCGAGTAATCGCACAGCTCAGCAATGGAGCTGCGCTATCCGGAACACTGATGTTGCCAAAGCGTTAGGAAAGTACCATAAGCAAGAACGGAGCTTATACTGAAGGTCTGCAAGGGTATTTTGTAAAACAAATTATTTTCTTCACTTATATCTTACAGTGTGCGGAACTTTTGAAATGACCCGAGTATAATTACTGATAGAATTAAAAAACATTTAGGTACTGCCAGACTTGACACAATGAGACACGTATTAAAGTCAAAAACTGTCTATGCGTGTCGAGGTGGTGTGACTCGCCACGCGCAAATACCCGGACCGTACTCGCCAAGTACTCGAAAAAGACAGCGTACAGCCACTTGCAGTAACCTCTAAACACAATTTAAAACCTTTCCTAAACTTTTCTCGTTTACACACGTAACTGCAAATATATAAGTTATTAACTCAATTACAAAGCAATCAGAAATTTCAAGCTGTTATAAACATACCAGTTAGATACTTCGAACAATCTGTCGTTTACTGGTATTTAAGAATTGACGTATTGTCAAGTGGAGCTACCAGAGTTAATAAATGTTGATACAATAATTTATCATGTCAAGATCGCTGAGTTAGTACAAACACACACATTAGAAATTGTGACATATGATTGCCATCTTCAGATTTGATAATTGATCCACAAACATTTTGTGACTAAATACGCCTAGATCGCTTAATATGTCTTAATCTAAGATGTACAGGGTGATCAAACAGTCAGTATAAATTTGAAAACTTAATAAACCACGGAATAATGTAGATAGAGATGTAAAAATTGACACACATGCTTGGAATGACATGGGGTTTTATTAGAACAAAAAAAAAGAAAAAAACAACAAAGTTTACAAAACTGTCCGACAGACGGCGCTGGACAGCAAAACCACTACCGTGACGGATGAGAGGTACGCCTATATGTTTCACAATCGCATTATCCCCAGCCTGGCTGATAAACACCTGCTGGAACGTACGATGTTTATGCAGGATGGCGCTCCACCCCATATTGCTAGACGCGTCAAAGATCTCTTGCGCGCGTGTCGTTTGGTGATGATCGTGATCGACCGACGTCTCTAGGGATGCTGAAAGACAACATCCGACGCCAATGCCTCACCGTAACTCCGGACATGGTTTACAGTGCTGTTCCCAACATTATTCCTCGACTACACCTATTGCTGAGCAATGATGGTGGACATATTGAGCATTTCCTGTAAAGAACATCATCTTTGATTTGTCTTACTTTGTTGTGCTAATTATTGCTATTCTGATCAGATGAAGCGCCATCTGTTGGACATTTTTTGAACGTTTGTATTTTTTTGGTTCTAATAAAACCCCATGTCAATGAAGGCATGTGTGTCAATTTGTACCTCTCTATCTACATTATTCCGTGATTTATTCAGTTTTCAAATTTATACTGACTTTTTGATCACCCGGTAGTTTCCACTCCTCAAAAATCGTTCAAATGGCTCTAAGCACTTTGGGACTTGACTTGTAAGGTCATCACTCCCCTAGAACTTAGAACTACTTAAGCTTAACTAACGTAAGAACATCACACACATCCATGCCCGAGGCAGGATTCGAACCTGCGACCGCTGGACCTAGCCAGAAAACTTGCATGCACGGCGCAATAAATATCAACAATCACAAGAGTTTCGGACGTTTAGACCGAGGGGGTGACTCCTCATCCACACTAAACGAACGGGAGCACACACTTGTTAGCACGAGCGCTGCAGTCCCGTCGCGTGCTGCGTGTGGCAGGCGTGCAGGCGTCAGTGCGTGCGCAGCCCCCACCCACCCACCACCTGACCCGGCATCGCGAGAGCGGCGTGGCGGTGGGGGCAGCCGGCCGCTGCCGGGCACGTGGCTCTCCGTAGGCGGCTGGCAGGCAAGTGCCGAATGGCCGATTACTATGAAACAACAAACAGTTTAGCTTTTTTTTCCATCTGCCCCGATGTTTTGACTGCCCCTTATACCTTCACAGCATTTCATCTACATTTACAACCACATCTACATACATACTCGGCAATCCACCATACGGTGCGTGGCGGAGGGTACCTCGTACCACAACTAGCATCTTCTCTCCCTTTTCCACTCCCAAACAGAACGAAGGAAAATGACTGCCTATATGCCTCTGTACGAATCACTAATCTATCTTATCTTTGTGGTCTTTCCGCGAATTATAAGATTGCGGCAGTAAAATTGTACTGCAGTCAGCCTCAAATACTGGTTCTCTAAATTTCCTCAGTAGCGATTCACGAAAATAGCGCCTCCTTTCCTCTAGAGACTCCCACCCGAGTTCCTGAAGCATTTCCGTAACACTCGCATGATGATCAAACCTACCAGTAACAAATCTAGCAGCCCGCCTCTGAATGGCTTCTATGTCCTCCCTCAATCCGACCTCATAGGGATCCCAAACGCTCGAGCAGTACTCAAGAATAGGTCGTATTAGTGTTTTATAAGCGGTCTCTTTTACAGATGAACCACATCTTCCCAAAATTCTACCAATGAACCGAAGACGACTATCCGCCTTCCCCACAACTGCCATTACATGCTTGTCCCACTTCATATCGCTCTGCAGTGTTATGCCCAAATATTTAATCGACGTGACTGTGTCAAGCGCTACACTACTAATGGAGTATTCAAACATTACGAGATTCTTTTTCCTATTCATCTGCATTAATTTACATTTATCTATATTTATAGTTAGCTGCCATTCTTTACACCAATCACAAATCCTGTCCAAGTCATCTTGTATCCTCCTACAGTCACTCAACGACGACACCTTCCCGTACACCACAGCATCATCAGCAAACAGCCGCACATTACTATCCACCCTATCCAAAAGATCATTTATGTAGACAGAAAACAACAGCGGACCTACCACACTTCCCTGGGGCACTCCAGATGATACCCTCACCTCCGATCAACACTCACCACCGAGGACAACGTACTGGGTTCTATTACTTAAGAAGTCTTCGAGCCACTCACATACTTGGGAACCAAACCCATATGCTCGTACCTTAGTTAGGAGTCTGCAGTGGGGCACCGAGGCAAACGCTTTCTGGAAGTCAAGGAATATGGCATCCGTCTGATACCCTTCATCCATGGTTCGCAAGATATCATGTGAAAGAAGGGCGAGTTGCGTTTCGCAGGAGCGATGCTTTCTAAAGCCGTGCAGATGCATGGACAGCAACTTCTCTATCTCAAGGATATTCATTATATTCGAACTGAGAATATGTTCGAGAATCCTGCAACAAACCGATGTTAAGGATATTGGTCTGTAATTTTGAGGATCCGTCCTTCTACCCTTCTTATATACAGGCGTCACGTGCGTTTTTTTCCAGTCGCTCGGGACTTTACGTTGGGCAAGAGATTCCCGATAAATGCAAGCTAAGTAAGGAGCCAATGCAGTAGCGTACTCTCTGTGAAACCGAATTGGAATCCCATCAGGACCTGGCGATTTATTTATTTTCAAGCCATTCAGCTGCTTCCTGTCCAGTTGTTTTACGTGAGTAGACAGAGGGCGATAGTTGCTGACTAGTCTTGCGGGCTGTGTGATGGCGGTCGAAGAAACTTTTCTGTATGCATTACTTGCTTTAGTTTAGGTATACTTTGTAATAGCACTAAACAAACACTACAAAATATAATATACATGGCTACCACATACTATTCCAGGTTCATAACTTCGCTTAAGGGGCTCCGGAACGCCCTATACTTGCAATGTTAAAATAACGCTTATAAATTACATCTTTCCTCACAAAGTATTTGAGGTAGGAAGTTGAACTTTTTACAGATTATTTATTGGAATATGGGCTACAACTTAACACAGGGATTTTACAAAATTTTACTTCAGTTATTAAAGATGATTTTTATCAATTGTAATGAAAATTCACAACATTTTTTGCAATTTTTTATTTATATATTCAAGAATATACAGTTTTTTTGGAAAAAGGCTGTGTTAAATTATGCAGAAGGTACTGTGTAACATTTACTGAAAGTTTGAAACAAATATGTTTGGAAGATCCTTAGAAAACATGTAATTAGTATGAGAAAATAAAAGTTTTGGGAATCGAGCGACATAGATTGGATTAACTTTTTAGTGCATTCCAGGTCCATAGGATGGATTATCTTCATCCTCTGCAAACTCCTCCTCCAGCTTCCTCTTGTTCCTCCTCCTGTTTACTCTTGCTTGTATTTCTAGACTCTTTACAGCCCTGTCTGCAGCCCGAAGGCGTTCCTTGTCTAAAGCAAGCATCGCTCGTACCATGTTAGAATGTTATTATTTACAGTAATAACACATACCTTTGGCTTTCCAACATTTCTCCTTTTCTTAAAAGCCTTCAGAGGATTTCTAATAACTTTACTTTTACTCATTATTATACTTCAACAAAACAGAGACTCAAGAAACAGAATTAATTACGAATATTTTCGAGATAACGACAGAGTAAATAAACATGAAACAATCGACAATCTTACCAGCGATATATATTGAACCATCACAGGTTAGCCACAACACATACTTTATCTCACATCACTAAAATGTACCTGATGAACACGGACGTTAATAATAACACCATTTGACAGCAGTTTAACAGCGCCACAGTGGGTCACGCCCATGTAGAACACATTTCAAAAAAAATTTAAAAATAGTTGTAGTCTTCAGAATTGAATAAATTATATATCTATTAAAAGGTAATAGTCTGCAGATTCAGAAAACGCAAAAAAGTAAAAATTGAACTTTTCATGATTTTTGAGCCTTTCCGGAGCCCCTTAAACCGCCATCGCCACATTAGCGGTCCGCCCTCCCCCATTGTTGCAGGAACTATGGCTCGTCTAATAGTACACATAGGAAGAGAATCCAGAATGCAAATTACAGCTTTCAAGAAACTTTCGTAAAACGAGGAGGGCTTGGTATCTCTGCGTACTGACATGCAACCTTTCTTTCTGACTCAGTTTGGATAACAAGAGGTACACTTTAGTTTGAAACAGTCTGAGGCGCACCATTACTATCCTTTTTTCATATGGGAGCAGATCCCAAATTGCTATCACAATAGGTTGGCTTTAACCTACCAATTCAGACCACGTCTGATTTACCATTTTTGTCGATCATAAATACCTTGTCGTCACGCTGTGGGACCGTGAAAGGGCCAGTATAGTGAGGGGTAAGGAGAGGACTGACAGCAACATCACATAACGAAAAATAGTGGCACGTCTTCAAATGCTTATGTACAAAACAGGTTTGGTCCCTGTCCAGTAGGAGTTTTGGGAACCGGATATTTCATAAGCATTTGTAGTCTGTTTAAAAATTACCAAAATCCTCGGGCATCAACGGAGGAAGTTTGGATAGCCAAAAAATGAGCAGGTACATTTATTGATTCACCATAAACCAGCTGTGCAGGGAAACAATGCATGTGCTCCTTAATAGTAGTAGGCAGTCCAATAAAACTAAAGGCAATACCAAGACGGCATGACAACGCCCATGTTTAAGGTGCGATGCATACAATCTACCATCCCGCTCCTGGAGGGATGGTACCTCCTAGTACGGATATGCTTGCAACCATAGTTCTGTGAATAACTGGAATTCAAGCTGGCGTCGCCTTTCTAACTTAATGACCTGTGGGATACCAAAACGGGCAAACTACAGATATCAAAATGCGAGGAATGGATACTACAGAAACGTCCTGACTAGGCACAGCCTCTGGCCAAAGAATAAATTGGTCGACCATCCTTCGGAAGGGGGAGGGGCCCAGCAGTGTCGACGTGCGGGTTAGGAAACCTCCCAGAATGGGTGGGAAAACCAGCAGCAGCAGCATCCAAGTGTCTGTTCACACTTGACGCATTCCCGCGCCCAACTTCGGCAACACTTCAGTATTTCGAGACAGACAACTCTTTAACGAAACTCACAGTCGACGTTACTCCTGGGTGAGCCAAATGCTAAAATGAATGAAAAACCTTTTCGACCCCAATTTTCAGGGATTAACGGACGTATTTTTAGTCCAGAGGTATCAGACCACATACCATTTGCGAAACCAACCAGAGGTAGGCGCTTCACATGTAAACCCTTTGATTGTGGATGCAGTTGATGTTGGAGTGGGAGTGGGTCTATGTCCAGACCTGCAGCCACTTTCACCCAATCACTGACGCTAATCGCCACACAGTTGCAAGGTAAACAACCTGACACCAGTTTGTGCTGCCCACAAATATGCTGGGCATCTGTAGAAAATTGAGCTACGAAATCGGCCTGGCGTACTTGTCGTGGAGAAATTAGATCTATGACATTTTTGAAAATGGATGTTAATGGTTTGTCGTCAGTATATACAGTAAAACTCTGGCCTGCAAGCCAAAGGCGAAAATCTTTTGCAACAAGAAAAATGGTTATCAGATATCTGGAGCATTCCAAGATTGTTGCTGTTTTGACAAATTTTTGGAAAACAAAACCAGAGGTTACCATGCTTGAGAAGAATATTGTTGCAATACAGCATCCATAGTGAGATGACTAGTAGCAACAAAAAGAGCAATGGGAGTTTAAGCAGTGGGGTGAGCCAGCTAAGAAACCTGAGCAAGTTTTGATTTTAGGTCCTCGAAAGCCTTATCTGTCCTACCATTCCAAGAAACCTTTCTGTTGCCAGAAGTGTTCCATCCTTTAAGGAGGCTGTAAGGCGACATTGTACGTCCTATGCCGCCAATGTTAAATTATCGAATTTTGTGACCCATTATCTTGAAAAATTTTTAAGACACCAACTTACAATTTTCCATAATTATTGAATGCACCTTTCTAGATACCCTGAACTAGAATCATTAATAAAACTGTTTTGTGGGTCATGTTATCTTTTTTTCCCAAACACTCAATTTTTTGACAGAATTTTGTAAATAAATGAACATAAAAACAAAACAACTCAGGATATTTTAATTATTCTAGTTCCATACGTGTAGAATCTCACATTTGGCATGCTGTGAAAATTTCACGTCTCCACCATGAGTACTTGTTTAGAATACAGGTCATTTATTGCAAAAAATGTAGTTAAGAGGTTTAAAACTTTTTTATTACAAATTCGTACTTATTGCAGATGTAAAACAATTTTTAGAACTAAAACCACGCTTTTGGCTGGATCCATCCACAGCAATACTGATGTCTCTGTCACCCTCAATTTTGTTCAACAGCTTCTGATGTAGCAGCAACCATTGAATCTTCAGTCACAGCATTTACAGAGTCCCCAATCGCTGTCACATATTTCTTATACCTACAAGGTGGTTTTGGCAAATTCAACACAGTGCAGAGGACATTTCTAGCCCTAGCACCTTTACCAATGCATCTAAGGTCATAGAACAGTCTCCCATCATTTTCATACAATTCATTACCTGAACACTTTGATGAAGTATGAAATACTTTTTCGTTTTTGCACTTCTGACATTCAATACTTAATTTAGACACAACACCTATTCTGGCTCCAATGTCCTCATAATGTTTAACTTCACCAGCTCCAACTCAGCGAGAGACAGTTTCAGAAAGAACTTATGCAAGGATTTGCAGATCAATAATGACGTTGTCCATAATATCATTACTTTTACCACTCTGACCCGTTTCTAAAGTTACTGTCCTTTTCGATGCACTAGGGGGTGTGGTCACTTCAGGAACATTATCATGGTTTCCTTCACTGCTAGCACACATGTTTTCAAGTACTTCAGAAGAAAATGCAGGTCTCACATATCAGTTACTCGCAAATTTGCGTTTCTTGAAGTTACTTTTACGCTTAGTCATTTTATTTACGTATAAAAAGCAATAGAAATTAGCTTACTACGAAAATAGCTGATAATCACACTACTTTCAACGAAAACTAGCATCAGAAACAAAGGACTGATTTGTTTATTCGTAATGCCAACTTGTGAGACGTAGCAGCAGGCACCAAACAAAGCAATTCACAGCCTTCTAGACTGTGTAGTTCCCGAGATATGACTGCTCAACTGTGGCAGTATATGTGTAGCCACGAAATTTGACAGTCACATGTCAATATTCAAAATATTATTTGAAGCTCTCACAAGTATCTGATTTTAATGTATTATATACCAAAATGTTCAGGAAAGTCCAAAGTACATTATGGAGTAGAAAACAGAAAGTGTCAAATTTCATGTACAATGTCCCCTTAACAGCCTCTTGTACTGCAGCCAGCATCGGAAGATGTCTTATTATCTTGTTCCTTCTTCTTGTCAGTGTTTTTGCATACACTCCTTTCCTCGCCGATTCTGCAGAGAACCTACTCATTCCTTACCATACCAGTGCAATTCATTTTTAACTCCTGTAGCACCACTGCTACATCTTAGATGCTTCGATTCTCTTCTGTTCCGTGATTCCACAGTCCACGTTTCAGTGCCATACAATGCTCTGCACCAAACGTACATTCTCAGAAATTTCTTCCTCAAATAAAGTCTCTGTCAGAGGCATGTTTTGAATGTCAGGAACCTTATCACGCATAAGAGAAATGCCCTTGTTCGACACATTGTAGACAATGAAAGGAACTTCTTTCTTCATTGAAATACACCTGTCAGCGTAAATCATGATACCAGAGTCCTCCTTTCGAGCACGCCAGGAAAATATCTCAGATGACCCTCAAACGCTGCAGAAAAAATTAGTATGTCATCGTCGTAGCAAAAAACGAATGGAGAACCCTGACGAACTTCGTGCATGAACCGTTATAATATTTGGGCTGCCTTAGGCAGTCAAAAACTCGTAATATTGTGTTTGAACAGCCCAAAAGGTGCAGTAGTAGCAGCCTTCATTTTGTCTTTGTGGAACATGGGAATGTGTGTAAAAGTCAAGAAGACTAAAAACAAAAGTACACCCGACAAGTTAATTGTAAAATCATGTACGTTCGGGACAGGGTACCTGTCAGGGATTGTATGAGAGTTCAAAACTTTGTAATATGCACAGATTATCGAGTTTCCTTCCTGACCATCTGTAAGGGAGAAGACAAAACATTTATAGAGCGAGGAATACAACCATCATTAATCAATAATCATCCTATCAAACTTTTGTTGAGCAGCATATAGCTTTTCCGGAGACAGTCGACGAGGCCTCCTAACCACCGGCGTTGTTTTCATGTGATGCAGAGTAGACTGGCAACGCTTCTACGTTTCAGGCGTTGAGTCGGTCAGAGTTAGAAAATCCTTTAGTAGGACACCGTTCGCACGAGAGCTGCCTTTAGAAAAGCACCGAAATGAAAGAAATGGGAAGCCAAATACTTATCGACAAGACAGCGCTCTTAAAACTCGCCGCCTTGCTGTCGAGCAGTGCGCTACGTTCTCCGGAATGCGCCACACGGCACAGCCAGCTAGTCCCGACTACGGAGGTTGAGTTTCCGCCTTTGCAATAGGCAAAGTCGTTGCCTGAGGGTGGTAATAAATCTTTAAAAATGATGCTTGGCAGGAGAAAGCAGTAAAATTATCAGAAGACTGGCAATCCGCAACCAGCGAAGAAAAGTAAAATTGTCGACGTCAGTACATAATGTATCTTTATTTCAATAACGTAAAATAATTAACAAAATTATAAAAAAACGTTCTATGTAGGTAGTTCCAGCAATTGTTCATTTATTCATCATCCTGTCTGTTGACAGCTTAGTATTGAAACGAAATCTAACCTTGTGGCGCTATGAAATATTTAGCAAAATAATCTCGTACTTCCAGACCTACCTAGTTACTTCTTAGCCCTGCTGGTTGTGTATATCGTAATGCACTGTCAAATAATGTACCATCAAATTGGGTTCCATCTATAATTCTGACAGAGTTGTTTAACAGGCATCTTGCTTTAACTACTGATATTGTGCGACTGAGTTGAAAATCTATAGCTATAGTTATAATTCGCCCCTTTTTGAAAGAGTAGGAAAAATACATTCAATCATTCTTCTTTTTCGTGAAAGTCGGTCATTAGAAATACTTCGTTGCACAGGTCAGTCGCGATCGGATACGGTCTTAAAAATGTCTAGATAAATATTAATGGCCTTAGTTCTCAGTTCGGATCATTACGTAGTATTCTCGGTTCTGGCTAACCGAATTGCTCCAATTCCAGTCTCCTGTTTAACGATGTATTTTTAAATACGTCCGAGTCAACGGAACCACGGTGTGCCCATTAAAGTAATATAAAAGTAATTCTAATAATTGTATTACAGGGAACCACTTTGATCGGGCTTTGTATTCCAATAAGTTTGCCGTCTACAGCCCGGAACACATTAGGAAAATTAGTGTGTTAATAAATGTCTGCTGAAATTTTTTAAGGTCATCCTTGTTTTTTCTGGTTTATACTTTGCCATTAAAAAATCCCATATTGCGTCACAAGCTTGCTTAGCAATGTAAACTATCGTAGACTTTAAAAATGGCTCTGAGCACTATGGGACTTAACATCTATGGTCATCAGTCCCCTATAACTTAGAACTACTTAAACCTAACTAATCTAAGGACATCACACAACACCCAGTCATCACGAGGCTGAGAAATATCGTAGACTCTGCAAGTAGAAAAAATATGTGTGAAATCTTATGGGACCTAACTGCTAAGGTCATCAGTCCCTAAGCTTACATGCTACTTAATCTAAATTATCCTAAGGACAAACACACACACACCCATGCCCGAGGGAGGACTCGAACCTCTACAAGTAGAAACTGACAATGTAAATCATGAAAAGTGCCGCCGACGCGTAACAAATCAAATTCAGCTATGAGTAGGTAAATAAAGAGTCTATTTTTCTTATATTCAGTAAAAGACATTCAAGCAAAGTCGAAACGTATAAGAGGCAATTTTCGGACTGGGTATCAACCCCATAAAGGTGTTACGTCAGGACAAGGTGCAAAGAAAGGAAAAAAAATACAAATATTACAACGAATTGCAATTTCTTGTTCCACACATCAAAGATGCCAAAACGTTTGGAAACTATAACACCCCACGAAGTGAATCACAACGAAGTGCTGAAAGCCACTTACCAGCATCACCAAGTCCTGGAAGTTCACCGGATTCCCCATCTACGTCCTTTAGTGACGTGCAACGAACCCCAATTAATAACAGAAAGAAAATGCTTATGTCTTTTGAAGACGAGATTTTAAAAGCTGTAAGAAATGACGCTGCATCATCTGATGAAAAGTGAACACTTTGTCACTCCTTCATCAAATCACTGAAAAAGATGGATGATGACGCTGAAGTGTCAGCAAAAACCGAAACATTAAAAGTAATTTGAGCATCCAGTACGGCTGGAGACGTGTGCGCAGGTGCCAACGTGGCCAGCGTGTGTGTGGGCGGCGTGGGTGAGATCCGCAGCAGTCGGTGGACGGTGTGTGTGTGTGTGTGTGTGTGTGTGTGTGTGTGTGTGTATGTGTGATCGGAAGGTTTTCCCTGTCAGGTGTGTTTATAGTGAGGTGGAATCGTTGGAGGAGTGTGCTGGTGTTCTCAAACATCAGTGCGTACAAGACCTTGGATACATTTAGCACTACGATGTATTTGTGGCGGAAATTTAATTACTTGATTGCAAAATGTCTGCATGTGATTCTCAAACGGTGAAAATATGTTTTATTATGCAGAAGGATCATCGTAAGGTGATGGTGAATGTGTAAAGCGATCTATTTGAGTTGTTAAACAATTAATCTGATACCGTAGTGCAAATGGATTATTTGCAGCCATTTTCGATGTCGCAATTGCTGCGATATCGCAGTCGCCTGCTAGTGTAATCACGCGTCGCGTATTTATGAAGCGTTTCACTTAGCTCTTTTTGCGTGCGTACCACGAGCGACAGGCTAGATTAGGTCTGAAGAACTGGTGTCTGTACCTGAGAGAGGATGGTTGGGAGGTAGGCTGGGAGGTGAGAGTGAGCTAGTAGCTACGCATCGAGCTGAACGCATCAGCAGCTGCCGCCGCTCTCTCCTGGTGAGATCTTTTCGGATCGGTTTCTCAGGTGGTTGTGTTATTACAATGACTTTTCTCACTTCCCAGTGCGTGTGTTGCACTATGATTTGCTGTTTACGAGTATGATTTCTTTTTATTCTCCGTGACAATTTTGATGTTTAATTAGAACCGTGAAGCTATTACGGTATATTAATAATTTTTACTTATGGACCGTCTGACAGCAACTGAATGAAACACAATATTAGTGCCATACGCGTTTCGCCTTTATTTTCTGCAAGGCATCATCAGTGGCCTGGAATATGTACATATGTCAGCTATTTTATTTACATTTTTGTTTTTGTGCCTATAGGTTATAAACAGTTCTGGTGGTTGGTATTTCCTATTAAGTAGTAATGTTTTGAACTGTACTTACAGGTTGCGTGGACAAATTCCTACATATTACGCTCCTGTTCCATTTTTGCTGTTCTTCTTCTTCTTATGAACGCCAATTTGCGGTTTTTTTCCCCATTCCACAACACTATGCACTGAACGCTTGTTTTAAAGCAATGTTTTGGTTTCTGTTGCCGACTGTCAAATGTTTTTGCCAAAGATCGAATGTTATTGCCAAACTTATGAGTGTAACTATTGAAGTATCTGTGGTCTGTTCGTGTATGCATTTGTGTGTGCGTTTGTGTATGTGTGTGTGTGAGAGAGAGAGTGTTTTTTGGTGTGATATATATTTTTTTGTGCTGTGTGTGTGTGTGTATTTTGGTGTTATATATATATATATATATATATATATATATATATGTGTGTGTGTGTGTGTGTGTGTGTGTGTGTGTGTGTGTGTGTGTGTGTGTGTCTCCAGATGATGTGGGGAAGAGTTTTCTTTTTTTTTTTTTTTTTTTTTTTTTGTCAATACAGCTATGTCAAGCATTCCCTGTCAACGTGCACAACAGGTTCAAGAAAATACATCTGAGACGGTCCATAAGTAAAGATTATTAATATACCGTAATATTACACGCAACTGAGGAAGACAGGACTATAAAAGTTGAAGAACCGTCAAGCATTTTCCATCAATTATGGCAGCGTGTATTGACCTTCCAACATTTCAGTTATAGTTTGATGCCCTACCCCTTCTTTCCACGTATCTGTGTACGAGTTCCTCAGCAGTTACACACTTTCAGGTCGGTAGGAGGCAATTCTTCCGGCACCAGCTGTAGGACAGTTCCTTTCCAGTTTTGAGTAGCACTGTGTACGAGAGCACGCAGCAAGGTGAACATATACACACGCGTGATCGGAAAGGGAAGAAAAACCCCTTTTTAAGCGTCCCCACTTGAGCCCTATACACGAAGGCGAGCAACTATGGTCCATTCAGTCTTGAGTTACTAAATAGAGAGAAGTTATCTGCTGCACTGTGGGTTGACCCGCCATTTCATATAGGGGATACAAAAGAAATATTCTTGTACAAAAACTTTAATAATTTTTGCATGTATATTTACACACAGAAAACAGCTATTTCTTTATTTTGTTTGATGTACTTTTAATAACATCCAACATAAATGTGAAGTTATTATTATATCTACATCTGAATGATATATTTCATTCTTCAACCAGTAATTTGACAAGTACAAAGAAGGTATGCTCCTGGTTCCTAATACATACCTAGTTTTTTTCCTGCAAGCTATCTCCTTTCTGGCTTTAACAGTTAGTTCTCTTCCTTCTTGCAGTTATTATAGCTGAGAGCAATCCGGAATTTTAATTTTCCCTCTTATTTCCGGCATAACACAGTTATTTAAACACTCCGTATCGTCCTGGGTATATGTTAACAGATCATTAGCTCCACATTCTTTCGAAATTTCCGTACTGAAATTTAACTTTACAATTTTTGCAAACTAATTCCCTTTGATTGATGTCACTCCCTCAGTTTGAAACTGTGCAAACGGGTGTTCTGTTACTAAGTGCACAAAACGTGTCCACAAGATACAGAAACAATGTAATCATCTTTTTTAAGCAGATCCAGACGAGAACGGGGCTTTGTAAACAGATTTTTCGCCTATCCTTTAATGTAGTATACGTTGTCGATGCCGGCATTTTTGGCCAGTACTCCAACATACGGCCTCTTACCGCAGCTATTTACGGCAAACGCTGACACCTTGTATTCTCCACTTGCATCCAGACTTTTCAGGCTTTTCCATGCTCTGTGTGTAAACTAAATTGTTAGTCTTTCCTGTACATCAGCAGTGACTTCTCCTTTTTCCAGGAGCAGTGGAAGTTGTTTACGGCATGTACTGCAGTTTTCGTTTTCTGTCTTCGAGGTCTTCTATTTCCAGTTTTCTTCTTCGTACACTTAATACGTTAACACAAGAGAAAGGAGTAATTTATTTAGTGGGGTATGATTTAAACCCGTTAGATAGATTGCTTGTTTTTCTTAAGACTGGTGGTATAATACTATTATAGGATTTATAATAGGATTTGTAATTTACATACTCAATTATTTCCTGAACGTTTTCCAGTTTCCGTCTTCCTCCACAATTTTTACCCTCTACAGTTGCCTCTGGTACCATGACGGTTATTCACGAACGTCTTAACACTTGTCCCTTCCTATTTTCACTGTTTTACGTATATTCGTTTCCTCATCGATTCTTTCGAGAACCTCCTTATTCGTTACCATACCCGCCCACCTAATTTTTAACGTCCTCTAGTGCCACATCTCAAATGCTTCGATTTTTTTCCTGTTTCGGTTTTGCCACAGTCCATATTTCACTACCGTGCAATGCTGTGATCGAAATGTACATTCTCAGGAACTTCTTTCTCAAATTAATTCTTTGGCAGAGGCACGTTTTAAATATCGAAGTCATAACATAAATTTCCTTGTTCGACAGCTTGTAACCTAAGAAAGAAACCCCTTTAACCTGTCGGTGTTAATAACGATACAACAGTCCTCCAACCTAAGGAGTACAGCACGTAAATATTTCAGATGGTCCTCAAATGTAGCAGAAAAAATTAGTATTCCATAGTAATAGCGAGTGGAAAACACTGACGAGCACCGAGCACGAACCGTTACCACGTTTGGGCTGCGTTGCGGAGTCCAAAACTCGTTAACACTGTGTTTGAACAACCCAAATCGTGTAGCAACAGCAGTCTTCGTGTCGTCTTTGGGAACAATGGGAATCTTAGCACAGACAGGAAGAGTAAAATAATGTGCACCCGACATGTTACTAGTAAAATCAGGTACATTGGGGGCAGGGTACCTGTCAGGAATTTTACGAGAGATCGAAACTTCGTAATCTGCACAGATTCACTACTTTTCGATGTTTTTTTCCTGGCCATCTCTGATAGAGAAGACTAAGCACCTGAGAAGTCATTGAGTGAGAAACAGAAGCATCATTAATCAATAATCATCCTATCAAACTTTTGTTGAGCAGCATATAGCTTTTCCGGAGACAGTCGACGAGGCCTCCTAACCACCGGCGTTGTTTTCATGTGATGCAGAGTAGACTGGCAACGCTTCTACGTTTCAGGCGTTGAGTCGGTCAGAGTTAGAAAATCCTTTAGTAGGACATCGTTCGCACGAGAGCTGCCTTTAGAAAAGAGCCGAAATGAAAGAAATGGGAAGCCAAATACTTATCGACAAGACAGCGCTCTTGAAACTCGCCGCCTTGCTGTCGAGCAGTGCGCTACGCTCTCCGGAATGCGCCACACGGCACAGCCAGCTCGTCCCGACTACGGAGGTTGAGTTTCCGCCTTTGCAGTGGGCAAAGTCCTTGCCTGAGGGTGGTAATAAATCTTACAAGAATGATGCTTGGCAGGAGGAAGCAGTAAAATTATCAGAGGACTGGCAATCCGCAACCAGCGAAGAAAAATAAAATAGTCGACGTGAGTACATAACGTATCTTTATTTCAATAAAATAATTAACAAAATTTAAAAAAATCTTCGATGGAGGTAGTTCCAGAAATTGGTCTTTTATTCATCTTCCTGTCTGTTGACAGCTTGGTATTGTCACGAAATCTAACCTTGTGGCGCTATGAAATATTTAGCAAAATAATCTCGTACTTCCAGACCTACCTAGTTACTTCTTAGCCCTGCTGGTTGTAAACGCCGTAACGCGCTATCATGAAATTGGACACTATCTCCAGTTCTGACAGAATGCTTTAACTGCTTATTTTGTGCGATTGTGTTGAAGATGTATATCTGTAACTACATTTCTCCACTTGTTCGAAAGAATACCGAAAGTATATTAAATCATTCTTTATTCTCGTGTAAGATGATAATCATAAATATGTTATTTCACAGTTATGTTACGTTTCGGATACGGTCTTATACATGTCTAGATAAAGACAAGTGACCCTAGTTTTCCGTTCGTATCATTACGTACTATTCTCGGCTCTGGTAAATCGAATTTCCCCGACGCCAGTATCCTGTTAAATGACGCATTTTTGTAGATCTCATATACTTAGGGGTTCAAGTCCCATCCATATCACAAACTTTAATTCAATTCGTGAGCTTCTATCCTTATCGTAGATCTATTTTACATAAGTTTGAGTCAACAGACCCACCCTACGCCCCTACTTCAGTGCATGTAAAACTGCAGTTTCCATCGCAGATTGCCAGTAAAGTAATAGAAAATGTGGTGTTACCGCCAGACACCACACTTGCTCGGTGGTAGCCTTTAAATCGGCCGCGGTCCGCTAGTATACGTCGGACCCGCGTGTCGCCACTGTCAGTGATTGCAGACCGAGCGCCGCCACACGGCAGGTCTAGAGAGACGTCCTAGCACTCGCCCCAGTTGTACAGACGACTTTGCTAGCGATGGTTCACTGACAAATACGCTCTCATTTGCCGAGACTATAGTTAGCATAGCCTTAGCTACGTCATTTGCTACGACCTAGCAAGGCGCCATTACCAGTTTATATTGAGATTGTTATTAGTGTACCGTCAAGAGCGATGTACACCAATTATGGATTAAAGTTAAGTATTCCAGAAGCCATGTACTATTTTTGGCTACTATAATTCCTTGTCATTTTCCAGACCTCACGCCAGCCTGCGTGAGCTCAAAAGCGTGCCTTTCGGCTTCCTACAAACTCCGTGAATTGGCTCCTGCCAATTCACAACAGAAAAGTAATTCTAAAAATTGTAGTACAGGGAACCACTTTGATCGCGCTTTGCTATTCCAGTAAGTTTGCCGTCAACGGCCCTGAGTACATTAGGAAAATTTGTGAGGTGATAAATGTCTTCTGAAATTATTTTAAGGTCATCCTCGTTTCTTCTGGCTTATACATAGCCATTAAACTATCCCATATTGCGTCACAAACCTGCTGAACAGTGTAATGTATGGTAAACAGTCCAAGCAGAAACTGATAATGTAAATCATGAAAACTGTTGCGTGGTGCTAGAAAGCTGTATAAAATGAAATTCAGGTATAACCAGATAAATAAATAGTTTCATTTTTAAAGTTTAGTTAGACATTAAGCAAAGTTGAAACGTATAAGAGGAAATTTTCGGCGTGAGTATAAAGCCTAGAAATGCATTACATAAGGGCAAGGCGCAAAGAGGAGAAAAAATACAGATATTACGGGGAATTTCCATTTCTTGTTACACACGTCAAAGATGGCAAAACGTTTGGATACTACTACACTCCAAGAAGTATCAGCATCACCAAGTCCTGGAAGTTCACCGGATTCGCCATCTACGTCCTTTAGTAAAGTTCAACGAACCGCACTTAATAAGGAAAAGAAAATGCTTACGTATTTTGAAGATGAGATACTAAAAGGTCTAAGAAAAGAGATAAAAAGAGTACATTTTGTCTGTCCTTCATCAAATCGCTGAAAAAGATGGTTGACGACAGTAAACTGTCAGCAAAAACTGAAACTTTAAATTTAATTTGTAGATTTTCAAATACATCGGAGAGCAGTTCCCATTAGTTTTCCATACTACAATTACAAAACAAAATTTTAGTCAGAGACAAACAACCCAATCGGCATTACTCACAGTCAACGTTCCTCTATGCACACACCATGCATCAGTCCTCTTCTGTTAATCACATACTTCCATTAAAGACAATTAAGACCCTAGGGAATTATCAGTACAGTCCCTCTACGTCAGTTACGCACGGTTCTCGACCAGGTTAGGTGCAAAGCTTTTATCCCGCTGACGATCGTGTTGTCAGGTGCTGACACATCAACTTCAATAACGGTACGAAGAACAACAGATGTACACACACCTGATCAGTTGTACAGTATGTCTCGAGGCAGCTATTGAGTCCAATACGTATGTTTTAATGATTAAATAATGACTGGGTGTAGAATTTTCTTCTTAATTTTAACCTGCGTACCTCGGTGTGACAGTTAATCGTTGTACAGCTGCTATCGCCAACTGCATGTTGTACCACGAAGTGTTATTCGATGCCCCATTATTGCCAACTGTTCGTCAAATGTGCTTATGGACATCGGAAAAGTTTTAAAAAATTTGCCAGAATACCGCCTCAAATCTGCGTAACATGCAGCGAATCCTCCTCTTAAATACCGTTTGTCATTCAGGGAATGCACCAGCCCAGAATACCTTCTGTTTATTTCTTTGCATTCCTGCAACGCAAATCGCTGTTTCTAGTAATTTTGTGGAATTCATTTCACTTCCAACTGCACCGAGAAACGAGAAAAGGGAGATATTAAGGCGTCCGTACGAACAAGGATGTCAAAGAGCGTCGGGTTTTGACGCAACGCCGCCTAGCGGTTGGCCGCTGCTCTGCCTCGGGCCGGCGTCGTAACTTCTGGCGCTCCCGCTCCAAGGCCACACGCACCTGCTCTGCCCGATTTCGAAACACCTGCTTTCGTTCTCGTAGATAGGCTGTTGCATCGATTTCTTCACATTTCCAAACGATCTACAGTGAGAGCTCTAGGTAATGAGGACTATGCGTTCAATTCCAAAAATTGCGCCGTGACACATGCAGGAGAAAGTGATTTCTGCTCGACTGACGCACGTGTGTGTGTGTGTCGCGAGAGCGCACGAGTGCAGCTCCGTCCGAGATGCGTTGTACCGTCTCGGGAGATGCGTCCGGTCCGGGAATCTTTGTACGGTGCCCGTGGCGTGAAAATGGCGCCAAGCGCGAAGCGATGTCGTTGGGACTTGAGCAAACAGAAATCCTTTCATAAGACACTGATTCACCAAATCTGGTACCAGAGAGCCGCGCTGGATTAGCCGAGCGGTCTCGGGCGCTGCAGTCAGGGACTGTGCGGCTGGTCGCGGCGGAGGTTCGAGTCCTCCCTCGGGCATGGGTGTGTGTGTGTGTTTGTTAGTCCTTAGGATAATTTAGGTTAAGTAGTGTGTAAGCTTAGGGACTGATGACCTTAGCAGTCAAGTCCCGTAAGATTTCACACACATTTCAACATTTTTTGGCACTAGAGAAAAACGACGCAAGAAATCAGCACCAATAATAGGTCGAGAAACATTGGCAACAAAAAACATCCAAGTGGGCGAAAAATCATTCTCCAAGTCCAATGTTAACGTTTGTTTACTAAACGGTTTAAAGGTAAGTTACTAGCTGCCATTAAAATAGACTTTCAGTACATTGTTTAAAACCACTTGCAGTTGGAGGAACAACACTAATTCCGAATCCAGTATTAGTCACACAGCTTTAATGAACGGTCTTGCAGGACCAGCAACGTCGGTAACCGTGACATTTGAGAAGAACTGCAGACTCTGTAACCGAAACCGAGGAGCGGGCAAGCCTACTGGCAGACGTCGGTGAGGTGAGGTTCGGACACGAGTAGGGTTCGGCACATCGCCACAGAGCGCTAATGGTACCGACACCACCTCCAAGGGCGCTCATATGATAATTTGTAGGGGAACTGGCAAACCGTGGGGAGGGTTGGTGGTATGTAGCACTTCTCTCACTCTCTGGCGCATTTTGTACGTGCAGGATGCATATATTTAGTGGGATATTATCGCCCTTCCCCTTCTATTAAACTATTGTTATGATAATTGTTTTATGGCCTGTGGAGGTTGAGTTATGACCCCCTGAGGATAATCCCTCTTTCTGAGAAACACCCCAACCCTCTCCATCCCCTTCATCCTCTTCCACCCCTCTTGGGAAAGGGGCATTCTTTTTCTTACCCCTCCACAGTTCAGTTCTGAGCCACTTGTCGGCTCCTGGGAAATCCTCCAGCTTACCGCTCCCCTCTTCCACTCCTTCCCCCCCACCCCCACTGCAGTGGGAAAAGTACTTAGTCTGTCCTGAACTCCTGAGGCGGTGGGGGAGATGCAAGATAATGCTTCATTTATTCACTTTTGAGGGTATTGGATTGTCTTCCACACTCTGACACACCCACCCCCACCTCCACCGTCACCTCCACTTCCTGCCACACTCCTGACACCACTTTTTCCAGTTGCGCATGTGTGTTTGTTCACCTCGAAGTTTGAAAACTGACTGCCGTAGTCCAGAATGCAGCTGCCAGAGGGTGCTCGAAACTGTGCTACAGCTGCCTCATCTCACCTCCACACTCTGCCACTGCCGCCCCATGCTTTTCCCGATTGCGGTTGCACGTTCGCCTCGAAGTTCGGAGACCGCCTGCACCAGTCCGTAATACCACCAACAGAGGGTGTTCGAAACCCTCCTACAGTGACCCCACCCACATGCACGTTCTGCTGGCCCCTCTGCCCCACTTGTTTTCGTAGGACTTAGCTGGAGCCTTCTAAGTTACTCATTCTACGTTAGGTAAGTCTGTTCTTCCTGCTGTGGCATATGCCGAATGTTTTGCAAGAGCGTACGTAACGTGAATAGAAGACGCAAGAGCTCTTTAATTGTAATTACTTCCTTTATTCCTCGACAGATATGTGAGAACAACGATGTGGCGGGTAGGTTTTGCTACTGGTAAGCTGTGGTAGGCTGTGCGTAACGACACTCAGCTGGTGTGAGCGTGGACATACCGTAATTTTTCGGACTCTATACACCTACAAATGCTGGAATGTTGTGCTGTCGGAACGTTATTGTTCGAGCATATCACGAGACGTGTGGCAAGTGATCAGACTAGTATTCCTGTAAAAAAATTACGTACATCTGTCCGTAAGGGTAGGATAGATTTGACATGGGAAATCATGATTTCAACCTATTGACAAGTACAGGGTGTTTCAAAAATGACCGGTATATTTGAAACGGCAATAAAAACTAAACGAGCAGCGATAGAAATACACCGTTTGTTGCAATATGCTTGGGACAACAGTACATTTTCAGGCGGACAAACTTTCGAAATTACAGTAGTTACAATTTTCAACAACAGATAGCGCTGCAAGTGATGTGAAAGATATAGAAGACAACGCAGTCTGTGGGTGCGCCATTCTGTACGTTGTCTTTCTGCTGTAAGCGTGTGCTGTTCACAACGTGCAAGTGTGCTGTGGACAACATGGTTTATTCCTTAGAACAGAGGATTTTTCTGGTGTTGGAATTCCACCGCCTAGAACACAGTGTTGTTGCAACAAGACGAAGTTTTCAACGGAGGTTTAATGTAACCAAAGGACCGAAAAGCGATACAATGAAGGATCTGTTTGAAAAATTTCAGCGGACTGGGAACGTGACGGATGAACGTGCTGGAAAGGTAGGGCGACCGCGTACGGCAACCACAGAGGACAACGCGCAGCTAGTGCAGCAGGTGATCTGACAGCGGCCTCGGGTTTCCGTTCGCCGTGTTGCAGCTGCGGTCCAAATGACGCCAACGTCCACGTATCGTCTCGTGCGCCAGAGTTTACACCTCTATCCGTACAAAATTCAAACGCGGCAACCGCTCAGCGCCGCTACCATTGCTGCACGAGAGACATTCGCTAACGATATAGTGCACAGGATTGATGACGCCGATATGCGTGTGGGCAGCATTTGGTTTACTGACGAAGCTTATTTTTACCTGGACAGCTTCGTCAATAAACAGAACTGGCGCATATGGGGAACCGAAAAGCCCCATGTTGCAGTCCCATCGTCCCTGCATCCTCAAAAAGTACTGGTCTGGGCCGCCATTTCTTCCAAAGGAATCATTGGCCCATCTTTCAGATCCGAAACGATTACTGCATCACGCTATCTGGACATTCTTCGTGAATTTGTGGCGGTACAAACTGCCTTAGACGACACTGCGAACACCTCGTGGTTTATGCAAGATGGTGCCCGGCCACATCGCACGGCCGACGTCTTTAATTTCCTGAATGAATATTTCGATGATCGTGTGATTGCTTTGGGCTATCCGAAACATACAGGAGGCGGCGTGGATTGGCCTCCCTATTCGCCAGACATGAACCCCTGTGACTTCTTTCTGTGGGGACACTTGAAAGACCGCCAGAATCCAGAAACAATTGAACAGCTGAAGCAGTACATCTCATCTGCATGTGAAGCCATTCCGCCAGACACGTTGTCAAAGGTTTCGGGTAATTTCATTCAGAGACTACGCCATATTATTGCTACGCATGGTGGATATGTGGAAAATATCGTACTATAGAGTTTCTCAGACCGCAACGCCATCTGTTGTTGAAAATTGTAACTACTGTAATTTCGAAAGTTTGTCTGCCTGAAAATGTACTGTTGTCCCAAGCATATTGCAACAAACGGTGTATTTCTATCGCTGCTCGTTTAGTTTTTATTGCCGTTTCAACTATACCGGTAATTTTTGAAACATCCTGTATGTATCTGACTGTAAGGGGTGATAGATTCATTTCATAAACACCTGCACAATATACCAATGCAATGGTTCAAATGGATCTAGTATAGTGCACAGCGACTGTTTACGATGGACAATTGTTCCCCTCCACGTGAACTGATTGGTCGACTGCCTGTCGGCCGCAGTGACGACCTCTGCGGCCTGTGACACCCGTGCGCTGCGGCTGGAGACGGGCGCACAAGCGGCTGCGAGTGGCCGCTCGGCAGTCAGCGCACGGTGCGTGCTTTGCGATCGGCAGGTTTTTTCGACAGATGTGTTTAGTGTAATATGGCAACCTTGTGGTGGAGGAGGGTGCTAGTGTCTGCGCATACAAGACCTCCGATAGATGTAGCGCTACGATCTACACGGTGAAAAGTACAGGGCTATTACAAATGATTGAAGCTATTTCATAAATTCACTGTAGCTTCATTCATTGACACATGGTCACGACACACTACAGATATGTAGAAAAACTCATAAAGTATCGTTCGGCTGAAGCCGCACTTCAGGTTTCTGCCGCCAGAGCGCTCGAGAGCGCAGTGAGACAAAATGGCGACAGCAGCCGAGAAAGCGTATGTCGTGCTCGAAATGCACTCACATCAGTCAGTCATAACAGTGCAACGACACTTCAGGATGAAGTTCAACAAAGATCCACCAACTGCTAACTCCATTCGGCGATTGTATGCGCAGTTTAAAGCTTCTGGATGCCTCTGCAAGGGGAAATAAACGGGTCGGCCTGCAGTGAGCGAAGAAACGGTTGAACGCGTGCGGGCAAGTTTCACGCGTAGCCCGCGGAAGTCGACGAATAAAGCAAGCAGGGACCTTAACGTACCACAGCCGACGGTGTGGAAAATCTTACGGAAAAGGCTAAAGCAGAAGCCTTTACGTTTACAATTGCTACAAGCCCTGACACCCGATGACAAAGTCAAACGCTTTGAATTTTCGGCGCGGTTGCAACAGCTCATGGAAGAGGATGCGTTCAGTGCGAAAATTGTTTTCAGTGATGAAGCAACATTTTTTCTTAATGGTGAAGTGAACAGACACAATGTGCGAATCTGGGCGGTAGAGAATTCTCACGCATTCGTGCAGCAAATTCGCAATTCACCAAAAGTTAACGTGTTTTGTGCAATCTCACGGTTTAAAGTTTACGGCCCCTTTTTCTTCTGCGAAAAAAACGTTACAGGACATGTGTATCTGGACATGCTGGAAAATTGGCTCATGCCCGACAACGCCGACTTCATCTTTCAACAGGATGGTGCTCCACCGCACTCCCATCATGATGTTAGGCATTTCTTAAACAGGAGATTGGAAAACAGATGGATCGGTCGTGGTGGAGATCATGATCAGCAATTCATGTCATGGCCTCCACGCTCTCCCAACTTAACTCCATGCGATTTCTTTCTGTGGGGTTATGTGAAAGGTTCAGTGTTTAAACCTCCTCTACCAAGAAACGTGCCAGAACTGCGAGCTCGCATCAACGATGCTTTCGAACTCATTGATGGGGACATGCTGCGCCGAGTGTGGGAGGAACTTGATTATCGGCTTGATGTCTGCCGAATCACTAAAGGGGCACATATCGCACATTTGTGAATGCCTAAAAAAACTTTTTGAGTTTTTGTATGTGTGTGCAAAGCATTGTGAAAATATCTCAAATAATAAAGTTATTGTAGAGCTGTGAAATCGCTTCAGTCATTTGTAATGACCCTGTATTTAAACCGACAAACTCTGGGAGGTTGTAGGGGACATCAAAACAAATATTTTTCCCTAATGTTATTTTTTCCTATCAGGAGTATTTAAACTGGTGGAGGCCGTATTACGCTCTTCAGTTGTAGGCAACTGCTGTCCAGCAGTGCAGTAGTGCATTGTCTCTGTTTACTAACGGAGCGATACACCTGGAGTGAGTACACTGACATGCTTGGTGCGTACTTCGTAGCGCACCACAACGGACGAGCTGCACAGCGGGTTTATCAACAACAATATCCTAATCGCTGTATCATACGACCTTTGCTGCTGTGTACCAACGTCTGCGTGACCTGGACAGGGACGCCGTCGCACGGTAAGAACGCTGCAATCTGAGGAAGCTGTCTTGCAGCATGTGGAGCGGGATCCTTCAATCAGCACTCGTGCAATTGCACAGAACATGGGGACGAATCAGACGAATGTAAGAACAGTCCTTCGAGAGCAATTGTTACGTCCATTTCAATTACAGCTTGTCTACAACCTGGAACCAGTTTATTATCCACCCAGACCACAGTTTTCGCAGTGGTACCTGGGACACTGTGAAATGCATCCTACATTTCCATCCTCTGTGTTGTTTACCGATGAAGCAACGTTCGGTCGTGATGGAGTGTTCAACATGCACAAGTCGCATGTTTGGATTGAGGATAACCCACATGCCACAGTTACTAGCGCTCATCAAGTGCGGTTCTTCGTTAATGTGTGGGTCGGTGTTGTTCGGGACTGTTTAACTGGGCTTTATCTGCTACCTAGGCCATTAAATGGCAGGCACTATTACAATTTTCTCGCCAGAGCATTGCCATAATTGCTGGAAGACGTCCCGCTCCCTAAAAGACAACACATGTGGTTCCAACATGACGGGGTGCCGGCACATTTCACTCGTCGTGTGCGTCGATTCCTGGACCGACGGTTCCCAGAAACGTGGATTGGCCGAGGTGGTCCTGTACCATGGCCTGCTCGATCCACAGATATGTCCCCTATGGACTTTTTTGTTGGTTTAATTAATTTGTCGCCAGAGAAATCTTCCTCTACCGGTTTAAAAACTACTCATAGGAAAAAATGACGTTAGCGAAAAATATTTGTTTTGATGCCCCCTACAACCTCTCAGAGTTTGTCGGTTTAAATACTTTTCACCCTGTATTTGCGGCGGCAGTCTAATTACTTGACATGCAAACAGTTTGCACGTTATTCTGAAACGTTGAAAATACATTTCATTACAAAGAAGAATCGACATAAGGTAGTGGTTAGTGCATTTAGCGATATACCTGACTCCTGTAAATTGTTGAACAATTAATCTGATAGAGTAGTGCAAATGGATTATTTCCAGTCATTTATAATACCGAAATTTCTCGGCGTGGCGCCGTGGTACGGACGCGCAGTGTGTGGAAGAGGGTGCTTGTGTAGTCATTTATAACGAGTTTCATCTAGATCTCTTCAATGACAAGTTACGACAGGCCTGCAAAATCCATATCCCTGCCTACAAGAGGAGGAGGACAGGGAGGGATTAGCGGAGGTACGTGGGGAGGTAAGACTGGTGCTGACCTGCACACTGAGTCGAACAACGCTCCTGCAGCTGCCGCCCGCCACTCTCTCCTGCTGACAGTTTCTGGGGTCACTTGTGTATTTTTTTTTTTTTATCTACACGTCGAGTTCCGGAGGACCACATTGAAGAGAAAATCTCCAAGGTGGTGGAACGTGTCAGTACATGAAATTACAACAAAAAAGTAATAACAGATAAAATAAATGTTTATGAACCCGAAAAAAGTCAGTCCATAAGATTGCAAACGCAATCAACAATGCAATAAGAATCAGCTTATTTTTTCAAGCAACTCCTTGATAGAATAGAAGGAGTGACCCATGAGGAAACTCTTCAGTTTCGATTTGAAAGCGCGTGTATTACTGCTAAGATTTTTGAATTCGAGTGGTAGCTTATTGAAAGTGGATGCAACAGTATACTGCACACCTTTTTGCACAAGAGTTAATGAAGTCTGATCCAAATGCAGGTTTGAGTTCTCTCTAATATTAACTGAGTGAAAGCTGCTTATTCTTGGGAATAAGCTAATATTGTTAACAACAATTGACAGTAAGGAATATATATATATATATATATATATATATATATATATATATATATATTGAGAGGTCTATGTCAAAATGCCCGGACTCGTGAAGAAGGGTCGACAAGAGGTTCGTGAACTTACACCACTTATTGCATCAACCGCCCGTTTGTGAGCCAAAAATATCCTTTTAGAATGGGAAGAGTTACCCCAAAATATAATACCATATGACATAAGCGAATGAAAATATGCAAAGAAGACAAATTTTTGTGTCGAACGATCACTCACTTCTGATATCGTTCGAATAGTAAAAATGGCAGTATTAAGTCTTTGAACAAGATCCTGAACATAGTCTTTCCAAGACAGCTCACTATCTATATGAACGCCTAGAAATTTGAACTGTTCAGTTTCACTAATCGTCAGGTTTTGTTGAATTGTGTGTTAGAAACTGTAAAAACTGAGTCTTTCTGTGATTTAGCGTTAGTTTATTTTCTACAACCCATGAACTTAGGTCACGAGCCAATGTTGCACACAACATCCTTTACTACCAAGCTAGTGTCATCATTAAACAGAAATATTTTAGAGTTACCTGTAATACTAGAGGATTTATCATTTATGTAAATAAGGAACAGCAGTGGCCCCAACACTGATCCCAGGGACACCCTCACTTGACAGCACTCCACTGAGACCGCACATCACAGCCGTTATCAACATTGTGAATAGTGACCTTTTTCTGCCTGTTTGTAAAGTAAGAGGTGAACCAATTGTCAGCTACTCCCCGTATTCCGTAATGGTCCAACTTCTGGAGCAATATTTTGTGATCAACACCATCAAATGCCTTAGTTAAATAAAAAAAAAAATGCCAAGCGTTCGAAACCTTTTGTTTAGCCCATCCAGTACCTCACAGAGGAAAGAGAATATAGCATTTTTAGTTGTTAAACAACTTCTAAAGCCGAACTGTTCATTTGATAGCAAATAGTGTGATATAAAATGATCAATTATCCTTACATACGTAGCCTTTTCAATAACTTTTGCAAACACTGATGGCATAGAAATAAGTCTAAATTGTCTACATTATCCCTTTCTCCCTTTTTATAAAGCGGCTTTACTACTGAATCGTTCAGGAAACTGACCATTCCTAAAGGAAAAGTTGCAAATATGGCTGAATACTGGGCTAACATGTGCAGCACAGTACTTTAATATTCTGCTAGACGCTCCATCATACCATGAGAGTCCTTAGTCTTCAGTGATTTAATTATTGACTCAATCTCCCACTTGTCTGTATCACAGAGGAGTATTTCAGACATCAGTTTCGGAAAGGCATTTGCCAAAAAATTTATATGATTGCCTGTAGAAACTAAATTTTTATTTAATTCACTAGCAATGCTCAGAAAATGATTGTTAAATACTGTACATATATCTGATTTATCAGTAACAGAAATATTTTTACTGCGAATTGACTTTATATTGTCGACCTTGTGCTGCTGACCAGACACTTCCTTCAAAACTGACCATATGGTTTTAATTTTATCCTGCGAATTAGCTATCCTATTTGCATACCACATATTCTTTGTCTCCCTAATAACATTTTTAAACAGCTTCGAATACTATTTGTAATGGGCTACTGTAGCTTCATTGTGACTACTTCTAACATTTTGATATAATTCCCGCTTTGTTCTACGAGATATCCTTATCCCCTAGTCAGCCACACAGGCTGCCTGTTACTGCTAGTATCCCGTTTAGGACGTTCTAATGGAAAGCAGCTCACAAAGGGTATGAGAAATGTGTTAAGGAAAGCATTGTATTTATCATCTAAGTTATCGGCACTATAAACATCCTGCCACTCTTGTTCCTTGACAAGGTTTAAAAAACTCTATATTGCTGTTGGATTAACGTTCATGCAGAGTTTGTATTTAAATAATACATTGATATGAGCACAAAAGCCTATTAGTTTTAAAATTTGTGCATCATGGTCTGAAAGGCCATTCACGCTTTTACTAACAGAATGCCCATCTATTAATGAAGAATGAATAAAAATATTGACTATGGCTGTGCTACTGTTCCCCTGCACCCTAGTTGGAAAAAACACAGTCTGCATCAGATCATATGAATTTATGAGATCAACCAACATCCTTTTTCTTGCACCATCATATACAAAATTAATATTGAAGTCACCACATGCAACTAATTTCTGGTGCTTCCTACAAAGTGAATCAAGAGCCCTCTCTAGCTTGTGCAGAAATGTTCTGAAGTCGGAGTTAGAGGACCTATAAACAACAACAATTACAAGTTTAGTTTCACTAAATTCAACTACCGCTGCACAACATTCAAATATCTGTTCAGCGCAGTGTCGTGATACGTCTATGGACTCAAGTGGAATACTGTTTTTTACGTACATGGCCACTCCCCCACCCGGCAAGGAACTCCTTGAGAAACAGCCAGCTGATCTGTATCCTGGTAAAGGAAGCCTCTGAACTGTCAATTTATTTCAGTGTTTTAACTTCGTTTAGTGTTCCAGTGGTCGTTTGAATTTTTTGGTTTTAGCTAATAATTTTGTGAAGTTTTGTTGGTATTGGTATTAGCTGTGGTGTAGTAGTATTGACACAAGTAGTTGCTTTCTTAGTAGGCAGAGAATTTCGAGACCATTATTGTTAGTTGTATAAATAGTTCGAATGGTGTAACTGACTTTGGTAACATAGACGTATAGTTTTTTCAGTAACTGTAAAACTTTACGATGAGTGAGAAGTGTGGGGTCTGTCGTAGTAGGTTACGGTGTGGGATTTTCAATAGCGGTGGGGGAGGGGGGGATGCAGTGGGGGGGAAGCCACAGTGGTCACATTAGTGAGATCCTCTCCTCTCCTGGGAATGCAGAATCTGTTGTAGAAATAAGTTGGTAGAGGAGCAGGAGCGCAAGATCAGTGCCCTTCAGGTGGATTTACAATGCGCAAAGGAGTCACTAGATACGCTGAGGAGGGTGAAGGGTGAATGATTGTAAGTAGGCTGTTTATGTTTTCTTTATGTAAGTAGGCTGTTTATGTTTTCTTATTGGCAACGTTACGTAGCGCTCTGTATGAAAATCACTGGCTGTGCTGTGTGCAGTCTGTGGCTAGTTTGCATTGTTGTCTGCCATTGTAGTGTTGGGCAGCGGCAGCTGGATGTGAACAGCGCGTAGCGTTGCGCAGTTAGAGGTGAGCCGCCAGCAGTGGTGGATGTGAGGAGAGAGATGGCGGAGTTTTGAAATTACATATATTATGACTTGTGATGATATTAAGGTAAATACATTGTTTGTTCTCTATTAAAATCTTTCATTTGCTAACTATGCCTATCAGTAGTTAGTGCCTTACGTAGTTTGAATCTTTTATTTAGCTGGCAGTAGTGGCGCTCGCTGTATTGCAGTAGTTCGAGTAACGAAGATTTTTGTGAGGTAAGTTATTTGTGAAAGGTATAGTTTAATGTTACTCAGGGCCATTCTTTTGCAGGGATCTTTGATAGTCAGATTGCGTTGCGCTAAAAATATTGTGTGTCAGTTTAAGCACAGTCGTGTATAAAATGTTCTAAGGGGACGTTTCATGATTAACTCAGTTCGCAATGCATGTGTTGCATTATGATCCGTTGTTTGCGAGTGGCCTTTTTTTGCTCTTTTTTTTTCAGGGCAATTTCGATGTGCAGTTAGGGCCGTGAAGCATCCTGCGCCAGCTGTGGCAGCGTGTGTTGACCTTCCGACACTTCGGCGATAGTTTGCTGCCCTCTCCCTTCTTACCACGCATCTGTGTACAAGTTCCACAGCAGCTACACAGCTGCTCCAACTCTTTGTCGCGTGCACTTACTCTAAACAAAAGTAAATCTTGGACTTTTCCTAGACTCGAATTCTTTCCTCTAATAGATATGTCATGAGTGCCACAAAATATTGTATTAAAGTAGCAAAGAATTAATTTCAGTTTTTTCTATTGATATTTACAAGAGCTAACTGTTAGAACACGTTGTTCTTTCTCATTTCTATGCACTCTCAAACACTTATGGTCTTACTTGTTGATTCGAGGTGCCCATTACCCTTTTCATGGGCTCGAGCATTATCATGAAAGTGTTTATAATATTGGTGAGCCTTAAACACGAAAGCACCGAGTATTCCTCTTTTTAAAACTGGTTTGAAAAGAGCAAAAAAGATACATAGCGCTCCATTCAACTTGCATGAGTATATAAGCCATGAATACTTTTCTAGCCAAGCTTTCTAAAAAGGGCCCTTTTATAGGTTTTTTTGTCGTCAACATCCTTTCTGACATCGTGAGACGAATTTAGAGCACGTAGACGAGTTAGAAACAGATGGTTGACTTAGTCTGTCAGTGATTACGCATTCGCGTGAATCAAAGCTGTGATTGACTGCTAATTAATGAAGGTTCCCCGGCTTGTTGACAGTAGGAACTGAAGTTGATGGGCTGACGTGATCCAACTCAGTCGCGTCAAGAGTTGTGATATCAGAAGACTGAACAGTGATGGTGGGTGAACACTGCGGCGATGACACTTCAGATGACCGGCAGTGCTGGGGATTCTTCTCGACAAGTAATGTGAAGTTAGAAGCTTGTGTTGGCAATAAACTAAGTTGTTGTGGGATCCGAAGGTACTGGACGTGGAACTTCTTGTGAGTGTGTAGCGGAACACCTTTCTGTAGAAACAAATTCATGATATCCATCTCTGAAATAAATAAAATGAAATTTAACTTCAGAATAAGTTAATAGTAATCCGCTTCAGAGGATCCCCAACCTGCCATAGTAAACCGACTTAAGGTGTCTTTTTAATTAGAAACAGTAGTATGAATAATTTGTAATAGTGTACACTCACCTGAAAAATTGTAAAAATTTTGAACCGATGCAACGAAACAGGAAAACCGAAAATCACACAATAACCGTAACGTTCTCATATTTACACTTTTCGCCGATTTATTTACACTACTTTAAAAGTTATTTCCGCCGACTGAATAGACTAAACTAAATCCAGACGAGACGTTGGGAACTATAGCCCTATGATGAAAAAGCTCGTTTTTGAGAAGTTAACAGTGAACTTACGCATTGTGTTTTGTTGCTGCGTGAGGTTTTCTAGGACAGCGGAGTGGGGATGATTAGACAAGAGCGTTGCGCATGCATGAACTTTCTCGCTATATACCATGCCTTAGGAATGCTTCAACTAATGTAATAAAATGAAGAATACAAGCAAAAAAAAAGAAGCGGTATATAAAAATATTTCAGTGTTGAAAGACTTATTGTCTTTCGATATTGCAATTTCATCCCGCACACCCCATATGGGTGGAGGATAGGCTGTCAACGGCACAACATTCCGCTCTTCAGCCTAGAGCATGCATAAAGAGATAAGAAAGGTGATAGAAAGATGAAAATATGAAAACTGTACATTTTAAATTAAAAATATTGATGAGGGACAGCTTAAAGGGCGAAAAATATATACAGTTTAAAAAACACATTTGCGAAGAGGTGATATTTTTCTGTAATAAAAACATTGGGAGAATGCACTTTAACTTATATCTGAAATACTTGAACTGACTGAGAAGTATTGTGGGATGAGACAATATGTTGGAGGGTGTGGGTAAAGAGATGAGGGTCCGTTTGGAGGAGGAACATTGAAGACGATAGGTGGGAGGTGAAGTGGATAGTAAGGATAAAAACGTTGGGAAGGAAAGAGAGCGAGGAGGACTAATGATGGTGGGGAGGGTAGTGGTTAAAGAAGGAAGGGATGGGGTGGATGGAAAGAAAGGAACCGTGATGTGGAATGAGACAGGTGGGGAAGGGCTAAATGTAGTGGGAGGCATAAGTATCAGGGCAGATCTCATTGCCTGGGAGAGGGAGTTGATTGACGTTGCAGTGAGATAGGATATGGAGTATGTAGTGATCGAGGCATATGTTTGCCAAGGCGCAGCAGCATACCAGGGTTGGTGATCAGAGGCAAGGCAATGAGGTTACTAGAATCTAATTTACGGGTGGTACTGCAGATGTGGAGGTGTTCAGTGTGGTTCTGCTGCCCAGCAAACTCGAACACTATTGACGTTACCACTATAGGTACACTACGTAATACCATAGAAGAAAGACTGTTAAATGTACTGTACTTTCTTCCGTTTATTGTATACTTTCTTCAGAGCGCGGACAATAATAATACATCACAAAAATGTATCCCACAGAAACTCAATCCTTATACGCAGATATCACCTTTTATTCTAACTTCATAACTTCATCCAAATCGATTACGGCACATTGATATTCTTAGTATATATCTGCATTCCATACAGTGTTATGTCATTTTGTGGGAAATAAACATCCCACCGGTACGTCTGCACACTACGTCGCCAGTAAAAATTTAAGTTAAGCCAGATGAGAAGGAAAAACAAACCCGTAGTGTTCGAATGCAGCATTCGTAATGTACTGCTTGACGCAGCGACGCCGATTAGATATGTAAGCGTAACGTTGCAGAGCTATGTTAAACGGAACGAGCATCTAAGGACCGTAATAGGGAAGGCGAATGACCGACTTGTGTTTATTGGGAGGATTTCAGGAAATTGCGGTTCATCTTTAAAGGAGACCGCACGTAGGACTCCGGTGCGACATGTTCTCGACTTCTGCTCGAGTATTTGAGATCGGAACCAGGTCGGATTACAGGAAGATATTGAAGCAATTCAAGATTTGCTACCAGTAGGTTGGAACAACACGCAGGTATTACGAAGATACTTCGAGAACTTGCGGAGTATGTGTGCAGATGTAGGTGTAGGTGCTTCGTAAAGTGCGGTGTGGAGGGTGGGCGTAGCTTCGTGAAACATCCCGTCCCGTCGCTATTTGTGTAGTGCATTTAATAACACCTTTAAACCAAAACGGCACATAGTCGAACCTTTACAACTACGAGTTTCAAAATACAATTCTTTCACAGCTCAAGGCCTCCAAACAAGAAATCTTAAAAGGCAACAAGATACATTTCAAGTGACTGAAGACATGCTGTTAAAATTGCAAATAAAATAATTTATATATGTAGCACAGCTAGGCAGAAAGCCTAGAGGCAAAAGTGGATTGAACAAACATATACAATGTGCAATACAAACGTCTGAAGGCCACAATTAAATTTCCAAATTTTAAAATATATTACCATAATCTTTTAAGGCAGAAGGCCGCGATGTTTTCGCTTAAGTGGAAATTTTGAGAATAACGCTTTAAGCGGCTGAATGCCCACAGTTGATTTTCCAAAACTTCAAAAATACCTTAGCCTTCAAGTTTTCAATGGTCAAACACACACTAAATGAGAAGCAACGCAACGACAATAACTACATTTAAGAATAAGGCTTTAAGCGTCTGAAGGCCCACAATTGATTATGTAAATTGATTTACACAAAACAGAATACAAATTTTTTTCTTTTAAAGCATTGGCTATATTACCAACAGACCGTTAAACACCCATGAAAAGGACAATATAGACAACGGCACTCCCGGGAGAGGGGGGGAGGGGGCTGCCCTCGAAACATTAACGTTCACTTATGTGTCACAGGTGGTGGGCCCAATTGCACTTCATGCGTCGGTGACTCAACCAAGAGACAGTGAAGCACCGACCGACCAAACGACTTGCTTGCCACCAATCGGTACATAAAAACACAAAGACCAAACCGTTACAGACGTGATCATCCACAATAAAATATGTATTAAGCTGTCAAAACTACACACCATGTTGGACAGCAACAAGAGGTGAGGAAAGGACGCGGCCTGAAATTACGTTAGTGGCCAGGGCAGGTAACCGGAACGCTAACGCTCACAAGGCACAAAATTCCGCTGGTGCACTTGAATTGTAGTGAACCAATGTAGTTCATTCCACCACACGGCGGCTCGATTTCACCACTACAAACACTCAGAGTCCCCCACAGGAGAAGCTCCCCGACAGCGAACCACCGAAACGAACGACACAACATGAACGGACACGACTTGGATACTTAACAGGCCACTCAACTTTGACTTCCTGGGTCGGTGAGCCACGAAGCTCATAGGCATTGGACAGCTCCACACAGGCTCTGACACTGTGCAGGGACCGCCAGCGGACCCAACCGACTGCACCGCACGGTCCACACCAACCGACCGACTGCCCTCAGAATGCCGACAACATCTAAAATTGTCATCTGTGGAAATGACGCCAACTAAACACACGACCTGACAAACACTTGCACGAAGAGCTGAACGATACTCAACAATAACTAAGCACACACGAAGACAAACCGGGAATCGACGCACACACACACACACACACACACACACACACACACACACACACACACACCAGACTCATGAACGATCGGCGAGCCAAAACTCGTCCGGTAGGACGACCGACCGACGATCCACCAAGACCGTGGCCCGGCTCAAGGGATGCGTGGCGGCAATAGTCGGGCGAGCCACGTCTACGCAGACCTCACTGCTCCAACCCGACTGCACTACTCCAGCACTGCAACTCCCCGACTGGCAGGTCCGGACCGGGCAGTGCTCCAAACACGTTCAAAAATGGCTCTGAGCACTATGGGACTTAACTGCTGAGATCATCAGTCCCCTAGAACTTAGAACTACTTAAACATAACTAACCTAAGGACATCACACACATCCATGCCGGAGGCCGTAGTGGTTGCACAGTTCCAGACTGAAGCGCTTAGAACCGGTCGGCCACTGCGGCTGGCCCAGACACGTTCCAAATGACTGGCAGCCCGAACTCGTAACCCGAACTCACTTATGACAGACAACAACCGGGAAGTAATAGGAGTCGAGCAAACATACTATAACGTTGTTGCTTTAATTTGTGGTGTAAGCGGAACTGATAGACAATAAAAGCGGTTTAAAAGCTGTGAGCTGTCTGGGGAAGTTAACGTTGCATTACTGCACAACTGTTTCACCAGGTATCCAGTCTAGCTTACCAAATTCCCAACCAGACTAACATTAATAATAATCTTTTAATAGTCATACGACAACCGGTGAAATATATATGAAAAAGAGAATTTAAATAAAAAGAAATAAATCAGTTTATATTTGGAAATTTATTTTAACATTGATCATTGAAATTTCAGCATATTAAATTTGATTCATAACTAAACTGGTGCCTTATTTAGGATTGTGGAAAATGCGAGTTTGTAATCTTACGGAACACATCAAATATGGAGCCAAGATTGGGAGACTGCATACAACACTGCATTCATAAAATAACACACGAAGAACGTTGAAACATATGCAAGAGGAAATTAACCACAACCAACCGATTCAATTTTCACCCAAAGAAGTTACGTTCGTAGCACAATCCTGTCCGTCATGTAATTACCACACACTGGTATACTAAATTCATACTAACTCTCTGTGAAATCTTCCCAAAAAGAATAGCTGAGGGCTACTTTGATGATTACACCACATGCTTCACGTGGTCAACTTGGTTTACACAAAGCGTGTAACTCCACAATAATTTTGATAATTAAAATAAATTAGATCGAAAAGCAATTTACAAAAGAAAAACCTCGAACTGGTTACTAACGTCTTACTATTAACCTGATGGGTCAAACAATTATATAAGCACGTGGTAGTGGTCTCACAAAGTACACCCGACGTGGATTGAACATAAAGAAAAGTTGCTATATTGAAAAATATTGTCAAGACGAGATGTTATAATCTCACACACACTCGCATTTAAGATTGATGATCTTAGTTAGAGTTAGTGATCAACACGTTGTTCCACTTTACTCACAAAGTAGTGACAAAGCAACTACTGGAAAATATTCTGAACTTCACACTCGAAATACACTGCGTTGCAATTTTAGATAACATTAGATATTTTAGAGCTAAACCTGAAATAAAGGTGATTAAATTTTCAGTTAGGCTGAACTTAAGAAATCCCTTGTCCTACGGACTTAGCAGACACGCGCTTAGCTGGAGATCTTACCACTTCAGACGCTCGCCACGGACAGACTGACCTGGTCCCTTCCTGAGGGTGGCTCACAAATACAAACTGAAGTGGCCAGAGGGGCAGCTTCCTATACCAACATGACAAGGGACGGACAGGACCATACTAAGGATAGAAACCTCTTTGCTTTTAGAAAGCGTAGCTACCTGTTCCAACGTAGGTCCTACTGTTCTCTAGCAGACAGGCTTGTCTGCTACCCTCAAGCATGCAACTAGAAATACATTTGCTCATTCATCCTCTCACACAGAAGGGAAGGGGGATGACAGTATCTTATCATATACAGTATATAAAAGAAAGCGGATGTAGGTTCCGTATGAGACTGTGTGACATGAATTACATATAAACTGTGTTTTAAAGTGTAGTAGTGTGACAGATCGTTCTTGTTTATGTGTAAAAGTAACACGTTCCACTACTCAGTCTCCTCCCAGATAGTCAGAAACGCCACAGTAAATTTAGAAGAGGAATTTATGCCGTAAGTGACAACAGATTTAAGAAATCAAACATGAAAGGAATCCAACAGAGACCTTTCATAACCCCAACGCTCCGGGAAAAGACTGTGCAGGGAATTTTCTGGCCATGCTAGGACATTCCCAAGCACGCTTCTCACGCACAACTTAAACCAAAAATGTAAAGAAAAGGCAAAACGTCACCAGCTACTTGCTAAAACACAATAATTTCAACACATCTTTAGAATCTACCAATTTCAAGGAGAAAAAAAAATCTGTGACACCCACTTAATAGATATTGTAGACCTAATTCGGTCAGCAATTAAAAACAATGGTTTCTGTGTCATTAATATGAAAACAATTTCTGGTTGTTACCCTTATGGAGTTCACCAGTATTTGCTCATTGCAAGAGCCAACTGATCACAGGAAAATTTATGACTGTTTATTAACAAGTAAAATTTATGAAAATAGCGAAGGTGCCACAGCAATTAAAAAAGAACATGAAAATAACATCAGTATTATGAAGTAGAACATTACAATGCACAATCCGCAAAAGCAAAAAAAGTGATATGAGAAAAAAACATGTTTTACGGAGTGGTTATCACAACAAACTTCTATATCTTATAAAACTAATAATTTGTAGAATTAAAATAACTTTGTGGCACTAATTTAATCACTCTACTATATTTCAGTTAATTAGCAAACAATGATCACTGTGTCGTTATACTGAAACCACAATTAATTATGTGATTGTTACCCTTATGGGGTTCCTCACTATAAATATGCCCCATGCAAAGGCTAATCGATCACAGTCCAATGAGAATGAAAAGCTATCTGACTGATAAACGAAGCAATGCCACTTGAATGAATTTACAAAACAAAATATCACAAATCTAATACATCACACAAGAACAAACATTGATCAATAAAACAGTACAATAGTCAACATCTAAAAAAAACACCAATAAATAAAACACCTGCAAAATACAAGAGTCAAAGTCTAAAAAAAACCAATAAATAGAACACCTGCAAATTACAAGAGTCAGTCTAATAAACACCAATAAATCGAACCCCTGAAAAACACACGAGTCAAAGTTTCTCTGACAGAAACACACGTATATGCACTGGACTAAGAATCGTATAATCACTGTTCACTGACACACTCAGTACTTCCACTGTTCCGAGGCACAATATAAGGGGCGGGGGAGGGGGGGGGGGCGGGTTCGTCGCCGCAGCTGTCAGTAGGGATTTTTGTCCATCTGTTGCGTGCAATCCCGCCGTCTCTGCCCTCTCATGAAGTTTCTCTTGGTGGCCCATGTAACGTACATCTCGATTTGGTTCCATGTTTGTGTTGTCAAATTCGTGCGGTATCCTCATTTGACACGCCAGGTTGATATTCCTGGGCAAGGATGACACTTAGTACCTCTTCTTTGTGCCACCCTTAGCGACCAGAGAACATCGAACCATGATTTACTGTCGCTTGACAGTGGGCATCCGTCAGGAAATGTTGATAGGCGTCGTTGAAGTCTGCCAATTTCTCTGGACAGTACGTGTCAAAAGGCTCCACGCCCCTTTCTCCCCTCTCTTCTGTCGTTTCACCGCGGCCGTCTCGTCACGGTCGCGTGCGTGTGGTACGTTGCCAGCAGATGGATTTCCGCGCGCTGGACTGCTCCCCCATCTCAGGTCATCGCCTCCAGGAAGGGTCGCACGGGGAGGCCGCCCATTAGCTCCAGGTGCAAGGGAAAGTGTTTGTCGCGTGCCCTTCTTTTGTTGTCGACCGCGCTCCCGAAGTGGTCCGGTTGACAGCGTGTCCTGCTGGGAAACCCGCCAGTTTACAACTAGCCCTCCTCCTCACTGCTCCCGCTGTCTCGTAAGAGTTTAGCCGGTTCGCTTTCACGTTCTCAACTGCATTCACAGAAATTGTTCATCATAGTTATGTGATAACAAAATGTCATACATAATACCACTTCGTATTGTCTTTCACAATTTTTAAGAACGAAAGTGAGACTTAATTTTTTTAAAATAAAAAAGTTACATGAATCGACAATATAAAAATAAAAGTTAAATGACTTGGCAATATAAAAAAATAAAAGTGAAATGACTTGACAGTATAAAAATAAAAATTAAATGAACTGACAATATAATATTTAAATCTACATCACTAATGTGGTTCACATACGTTTTAATAAATCAAATGCTACTTATTAATTCACTAAAATGAATAGGATTATGCCTTGTCCAAGTATAGGTCAGGACAGCATAGGGTTCACATGTTATTTACACACACACACACACACACATGCACACCTGTTGTCTATTCTACAAACTAACTACCCATAAACATGCATTACTCAAAATTTTACTTCAATCCACTACTAGTTAAGCCAACTAGCTACTTCAATGCTATTTCAACACCGTGTATATACCACTACAACATTGTTCTAATTCGTCCTTTTCTTGATGCTCGCCGCATACGTCTTGTCACATGATAAACAGGAGAAACGTTCCTTAAACATACATAGTAGAAAGAACAATGGTTATTTGCAAATCAAAACATTTATACCAGTTCACACACCCGATAAGAGACTCGCAATTATACATTAATCATACTCATATGTTTATACATAAAACAGTAAGACAATTTCATCTAAAATTACGTTATCACAAGAATTAATCACGCAGATGACTCTGAGAAGGGTAAAAAAATTTTTTTATCCTACAGGTTAGATTACATTTTCTTACCCATTTCGTTCCTTCTTTAAGTTACCTTTCGATTCCAAATCAGTTATTTCGCCTGTGGTGGTTATTCTGGATTCATTTCTCATGAATGGCAAAATTGTGGTCTCCTCTATTCTGTAAAACAGTTTCATCTTAACATATTGAACTTACAACAGACACAAAAGATTCGAATCCTCCTGTAGTTTAAATGACAAATGTTTTGCTTCATCCTTATTACATTAAACCAAGCTTTCCTTCGGCCCCATAATCAAAATTATTTACTCTTCCTCTACCTCCAAGAGGGAAATTTCCTCAGTACAAATCATATAGGCTGCAGTGCATCCCGCACCAGCGAAACAGTAAGCTGTAATGCTCACAGCATCAGAAAAACACATAAACGTCGCTTTTCTAGGACAAGTATTAACGCAGAATAATTTTTCAGGCTTTGGCTCAACATCAATCAAGACTACAAAAAGGATCCATATTTCCGTTCCATTCTCCGTTTGCTGGAAAACTGCTCGTCATTTGACTGCCATAATACTATTTCAAGCCACGTAAATTACACAAACCACAACTCTTCTTTCACCTTGAAGGGAATCAATCTACTTACGAAATCTACAGACAGCACTTTACGTACTCAGCTATAAAGAACAAAAAAGACATATATCATCAATATTAACATACTAGCGTATATTGGGAAGCCATTTGTTAAACAATCGTATTATCGCATCCTGTGTTCAAGATTCCAAACTTACTCATTCCTTTCTCAGAGTTCTCCTATCTTAAAATATTTATACAACACGCATACTATAGTAAGAGATCCTCATTTATACTGACAGATATAGAATAGTAATAGATAGATAGTAGCACTGAAAGCAGAAAATCGGAAACAAGGCTATTAACAGCTGGGGACCTGGGTTTGCCAGACCCATAACACCCACAGATCGGATATTCCCCTGAATTTTGCATTAATTCAACACAGATCTTGCTTCTCTCAGGAGCGACTCGTTTCAATTTACACAGAAAAAACATAAACAGCATTTCACTCGTTCATAAAGAAACCTTTTATCTTCACCTTTGAACCAACCTAAATCCTAATTGCACAAGGAAAGAAAAAATAACTAATAACGTCACTTCAATCAATCACATAGAAACATCTTTATCATTATTTTTACCAACATACGAGGTGTGGCTAGAAAAAAACCGGACTAGTACTGGTGAAACAATAAAACGAATGCAATAAGGCTGAAAGTCGCGTGGCCTGTCACGTGACTTTCGCTCCGCCTACTGCTCGAGTTTCATCTGCCTCCTGCACTCAGTCTGCCCGTGGCGTCTGTTTTAAGTAGTTGACGTTTTGTCTGTGCGTCGGAAAATGTTGAGTGTACAGAAAGAACAGCGTGTTAACACCAAATTTTGTTTCAAACTAGGAAAATCTGCAAGTGAAACGTTTGTAATGTTACAACAAGTGTACGGCGATGATTGTTTATCGCAAACACAAGTGTTTGAGTGGTTTAAATGATTTAAAGATGGCCGCGAAGACACCAGTGATGACACTCGCACTGGCAGACCATTGTCAGCAAAAACATGAAGAATCTGCCTAACACTTTCCTTGTCAACTCCTGTTAACTCAGACACTGCTCTGATTGTTAAACGGCGATCTTGTCGAACAAGTTTACCGATTTTTTCAATGTTTGCATCAGTTTTTGCTGACAATGGTCTGCCAGTGCGAGTGTCATCACTGGTGTCTTCGCGGCCATCTTTAAATCGTTTAAACCACTCAAACACTTGTGTTCACGATAAACAATCATCGCCGTACACTTGTTGTAACATTACAAACGTTTCACTTGCAGATTTTCCTAGTTTGAAACAAAATTTGATGTTAACACGCTGTTCTTTCTGTACACTCAACATTTTCCGACGCACAGACAAAACGTCAACTACTTAAAACAGACGCCACGGGCAGACTGAGTGCAGGAGGCAGATGAAACTCGAGCAGTAGGCGGAGCGAGAGTCACGTGACAGGCCACGCGACTTTCAGCCTTATTGCATTCGTTTTATTGTTCCACCAGTACTAGTCCGGTTTTTTCTAGCCACACCTCGTATTATTCAAAATGCGTACGTCACAAATTTAAACTAATCAATTCTTTCTCCTCACCGTCCTCTCTAATTCTCACTGTCCTTTCTACTCATTTGCCACGTCGCTCATTTGTTCCGATTGGGCGCCTTCTGCGCTGATCGTTTGTCATTGCCGGTTTTGTTCATTTCCATTTGCTGGATTATGTCTAGGGTTAGCCGGCCGGATTTCAACATCATGAGGTGCTCCGCCTACAGTCCTATTCCCACCGTATTCATCGTAGTATCGATTCTGGTTGCCGCACCTGTAGCGTTCACGATCTTGTCCACGACCTCGATCATTTCCGTTGTTCCACCTGTGTTCGCGACTGTTACCTCAGTTTCTATACGGCCGGTCCCGATTATTGTTCTGTTCGCGTCGCGACGACAGTTACGCCATTGATTAGTACTACGGCCACGACTGCGATCGCGCTGCTGTGCCCCATAATAACTTTGTGCCTGATAAGGCGGGCATTCTGCTGTATTATATTCCAACTCTTGGAGAAGTGTCTTAAACGTTTCCACGTCCTCTTTGCATCGTCCCGGAAGAATGACGTGGCGCAAGTGCATTGGCAATTTGGTGATGCATATCCTAATTAGTTCCGCAGGCCCGTATGGGTCGTATAAAAATTGATTTGCCTGCAGCATGTGGTCGAATAGGCGTGCTGGGCTGCCGAAACCAGACTGGTTCAAATTTGGCAGCATAATTATGCCATGTTTGACCCTATCTTGTGCCGCTTCCGACCAATAGGCGGACAGAAAGGCTTGTCGAAACTCCCGAGTGGAGTTGCAGTGACGCGCTGCCGACCTCATGCGAATCGCCGGTTCGCCTTCCAAATAGCTACACACGTAATTCTATCTTATGTGAACTTGCCCAGTCAGGGGGAAGACAAAACTCAAATTGCTCGAACTGTGCTCGTGGATGTATTCCTTTTTGCGAATTTCGAAATATCTCAAACTTCTCACCGTAAGGAAATGTTTGAAATCAAATCCCCGCATTTCCTCCCGGCGAGGTCCTTGAATGTTTCCATTTTTCTCATGTCTGCCCCTCAGAATTCATTCTTCCCTGTCGTCAAAATCTCACTCATGGCCGGAGTCCCTCTCTACACTGTCCGTACGGCTATTTTTAGTGCTATTGGCGAGTTCGGAATCACACGCCATGCGGTTTTCCAGATGCGCCACGCGTTCTTGTAATTCGCCTGTTACAGCTTTGTGCCGCCTATTCACTTCGAACTGTCCCTTCTGAAATCTAAGAAGCGAACGCACTTCTTCGGTCTCTGCGACCGCTACCGGTGTAGCATTGTTCTCGCTTTCCGTCACCGTCATCGTGCCTAGGATGTCCGCTAATGCCGCAATCTTATCATGCATTTGTCTGTTGTCCTCCGCCCCAGTCTGCTTCAATTGTTCTACTTGCTGTTCGAGTGCGTGAATCGCTTGACTGTTGTCCGCTACTGTGTTGCTAACGGATGCTGGACAATGCGTTTCCGCCTCCTGGACCCTCGAGAGTACCTGCTGGTGTTCTCTTTGGCATTCTTCTCTCAGCGCTTGGAAATTCCTAAGTAGCTGTTCTTCGCTCTCTTTCGATTCCGCATTGCGACTCCGCTTGCCCTGTTCTAAGGCTTGCAGACGATGATCGATTTGTTCAAATGTACGGCCTAATTCTTTCATAATATCACTTTTTATTTCACTTGACAGATTGTTTATTCTTTGTGAGATACCATCGGACACTCTCTGCATCGACTTGTCAACTTTATTTGTCTGCTAGATTAGTTTTTCGTCTATTTGTTCGCCTAGCTCTCGGATCGATTTTTCTGATTTCTGCGTCATTTGTTCGCCTAGCTCGCGGATCGATTTTTCGGATGATTCTTTTTGTTCTCGGAACGATTTTTCTGATTTCTGCGTCATTTGTTCGCCTAGCTCGTGGATCGATTTTTCAGATTTCCGCGCCATTTGTTCGCCTAGCTATCGGATCGATTTTTCAGATTTCTGCGTCATTTGTTCGCCTAGCTCTCGGATCGATTTTTCAGATTTCTCTGCGTTTTCTTTATTTTGTTGCAATAAGGCTTTCATGAGTTCTGCCAAATCAATTTGGTTAGTTGGAGGCAAACTGATTTCGTGCTCTGTTGTGAGCGCGTTCGTCCTGTTTTGCATTTCCTCTGAAGTATTCCCCATTGCATTTTCGGAACCGTCCGGCGTGTTAATACTCGAAATCAAATTATCCCCATGGTCCATGTTGCTTAAGTTGTTGGACCGCCTACTTTTAGCTTGGTTACGAGTCTGCATTAGTTCAATTTATGCCCGGTACGCAACACACTAATCAGAATAAATGTATCCCGCAAAAATTACGACAGTCACACGAAATGTACCCAACTTAGTACGCACTTTCTCACACGCACATCAAATTTATATCTTTGATCGAAGTCAGTGCAATTTACAAGTGAGAAAAAAAACACATACATATAAAACACACAAATATAGAAAACAAAACAAGACAAACAACACAACGCCGCTCAACAACGCCGTGAATCTTTTGAAAGTCTGCTCAGAAACAACGCAGAAGTTGTTTGAGCGCTGCAGGTAAAAAAAATTAAGATTATACAACTCTCGCAATCTAACGTTTCAGAGATTCCAGAGTCTAGCGGAATCACAGAACAGGGTCGCCATGTATAACGTTGTTGCTTTCATTTGTGGTGTAAGCGGAACTGATAGACAATAAAAGCGGCTAAAAAGCTGTGAGCTGTCTGGGAAAGTTAACCTTGCATTACTGCGCAACTGTTTCACCAGGTATCCAGTCTAGCTTACCAAATTCCCAACCAGATTAACATTAATTATAATCTTTTAATAGTCATACAACAACCGGTGATATATATATATAAAAGAGAATTTAAGTAAAAAGAAATAAACCAGTTTATATTTGGAAATTTATTTTAACATTGATCATTGAAATTTCAGCATATTAAATTTGATTCATAACTAAACTGGTGCCTTATTTAGGATTGTGGAAAATGTGAGTTTGTAATCTTACAGAACACGTCAAATATGGAGCCAAGATTGGGAGACTGCATACAACACTGCATTCATAAAATAACACACGAAGATCGTTGAAACATATGCAAGAGGAAATTAACCACAACCAACCGATTCAATTTTCACCCAAAGAAGTTACGTTCGTAGCACAATCCTGTCCGTCATGTAATTACCACACACTGGTATACTAAATTCATACTAACTCTCTGTGAAATCTTCCCAAAAAGAATAGCTGAGGGCTACTTTGATGATTACAGCACATGCTTCACGTGGTCAACTTGGTTTACACAAAGCGTGTAACTCCACAATAATTTTGATAATTAAAATAAATTAGATCGAAAAGCAATTTACAAAAGAAAAACCTCGAACTGGTTACTAATGTCTTACTATTAACCTGATGGGTCAAACAATAATATAATTACGTGGTAGTGGTCTCACAAAGTACACCCGATGTGGGTTGAACATAAAGAAAAGTTGCTATATTGAAAAATATTGTCAAGACGAGATGTTATAATCTCACACACACTCGCATTTAAGATTGATGATCTTAGTTAGAGTTAGTGATCAACACGTTGTTCCACTTTACTCACAAAGTAGTGACAAAGCAACTACTGGAAAATATTCTGAACTTCACACTCGAAATACACTGCGTTGCAATTTTAGATAACATTAGATATTTTAGAGCTAAACCTGAAATAAAGGTGATTAAATTTTCAGTTAGGCTGAACTTAAGAAATCCCTTGTCCTACGGACTTAGCAGACACGCGCTTAGCCGGAGATCTTACCACTTCAGACGCTCGCCACGGACAGACTGACCTGGTCCCTTCCTGAGGGTGGCTCACAAATACAAACGGAAGTGGCCAGAGGGGCAGCTTCCTATACCAACATGACAAGGGACGGACAGGACCATACTAAGGATAGAAACCTCTTTGCTTTTAGAAAGCGTAGCTACCTGTTCCGACGTTGGTCCTACTGTTCTCTAGCAGACAGGCTTGTCTGCTACCCTCAAGCATGCAACTAGAAATACATTTGCTCATTCATCCTCTCACACAGAAGGGAAGGGGGATGACAGTATCTTATCATATACAGTATATAAAAGAAAGCGGATGTAGGTTCCGTATGAGACTGTGTGACATGAATTACATATAAACTGTGTTTTAAAGTGTAGTAGTGTGACAGATCGTTCTTGTTTATGAAGTAACACGTTCCACTACTCAGTCTCCTCCCAGATAGTCAGAAACGCCACAGTAAATTTAGAAGAGGAATTTATGCCGTAAATGACAACAGATTTAAGAAATCAAACAAGAAAGGAATCCAACAGAGACCTTTCAATACTATGAGCGGGTATATATTGATACGTGCTGCTAGGGCCGCTCACGGTCAGGCAAAGCAGCAACTCAGTGATACGAGTAATTTAAATTAACGTAGTGAGGTAGAAGTACGTTAATAACAGGGTGTAGGATACATGATGCGAGGAACATGAGCCATGCACGGCTCATTTGTGATGTGGCAAACACCCCACTAGTAATAATTTTTTTCCCATACTCGTTGCAGAAAATCGGGCGTAACTTGTGCAATGGCAGCGTAGATTTGATACTTCACTTGAGCTCTAGTCTTGTTTGGAGGTTCTTTAGCGTATTCGGTGCGACATTTACCCCGAACAGTTGTTGCAGAGTTCGTTTCGTGAAACCACAACAGCCAGCAAGCACGCTCTGCACCAATGAATGAAGCCATTTTAATTGCGCACTATACTAGCGCCCATGGTGGCGGAATGGGGTACTGATACACTACGTGAATCAAACTTCAGGTTGCTTGCTACAAAATGACTCCTCTACCGATTACGTAAGTATTCTCAGTAAATTTCTGTATCATTCCACAGATCAAATGTTCAAATGTGTGTGAAATCTTATGGGACATAACTGTTAAGGTCATCAGTTCCTAAGCGTATACTCTACTTAACGTAAATTATCCTTCGGACAAACACACCCACCCATGCGCGAGGGAGGACTCGAACCTCCGCCGGGACCAGCCGCACAGTCCGTGACTGCAGCGCCTAAGACCACCCGGCTAATCCCGCGCGGCATTCCACAGGTGTATAGTCGTTTGTGACTCACCCTGTATACTTATTTAGAGTGCACTTTTGTCACCTAACCGTCTGCTTGCCTGTCCAGATTCCTCTTGCAGCTACTTATCATTAGCAAGAAGAACATAACATTTCCATCCTGGGAAGACAACTCCTATCGTAACAGTTTCTTGTGACATAGTGGGTTAGGCAGAGTGGGGGATCACCTGCTTCATTTTGAGTTTGCTTTCGAAGCAGGAAGTGCGTGAATACAGCGTGGTGACCTACCTTACCTCGCGCCTCAACCCCACACATCCCGCCCTTGTGGGCTTTCAATTATATAAATGAAAAAATGGTGTGGCCCTCAACTACGCACCCTCCGGCACAGAGTTGCAATATTAAAAGTTTTGCCTGGTTTCGTTGTCTAGGGACTGGGTTAAAAAAAAATGGTTCAAATGACTTTGAGCGCTATGGGACTTAACATCTGAGGTCATCAGTCCCCTAGAGCTTAGAACTACTTAAACCTAACTAACCTAAGGACATCACGCACATCCATGCCCGAGGCAGGATTCGAACCTGCGACCGTAGCGGTCACGCGGTTCCAAACTGAAGCGCCAATAACCGCGCGGCCACGCCGGCCGGCGGACTGGGTTACGTAGTTGCTGCATTACAGGCCAAACACTGCTGAGTGTACAGTATACGATAAGAATACACACACAAATGGAATGGTCGAAAGGTTTCTATCACTCGGCAATTGAGAATTACGAATGCAACATATAAATTTATAAGTGTAAGATTGCAATTAAATAAAATATGCAGGTACTATCTTAATAATTTTTAAATGAGTACGATAGTAGAAGTACTTTTGAGAATGCAGTATATTTATGCAGAACAGTTATTGGTGTCGATGGTCCAGAAATTAAATAAAATATAAGTTGAATAACAGGGAAACAATAGATTCCTACTGCATGTAATTAGTCAGGAACAACAACGAAGCTCGAGAGATATTCACTTCTAAACGCACACCACGTCTTCACTGTAGAAGCCACGGAAATCTGACAAGTGCACAAGTCAGCACTGTGAAATATTTCTATCTGCCACGACCGTGCGTAAACCGCTTCGCACTCTCCGAGTCCCCCTCGCGACTGTCGCGTCCAGCACTTTGTGCCGTACTCCAGTGTTCTCTCGAATCGATGCTCTTCTCCCACTTCCACCCAGTCACCCCATTCGCCGGCCGACGTGGCCGAGCGGTTCTAGGCGCTAAGTCTGGAACCGCGCGACCGCTACGGTCGCAGGTTGGAATCCTGCCTCGGGCATGGATGTGTGTGATGTCAAATGGCTCTGAGAACTATGGGACTTAACTTCTGAGGTAATCAGTCCCCTAGAACTTAGAACTACTGAAACCTAAGTAACCTAAGGACATCACGCACATCCATGACCGAGGCAGTATTCGAACCTGCGACCGTAACTGTCGCGCGGTTCCAGACTGTAGCGCCTAGAACCGCTCGGCCACTCCGGCCGGCGATGTGTGTGATGTCTTTAGGTTAGTTAGCTTTAAGTAGTTCTATGTTCTAGGGGACTGATGACCTCAGAAGTTAAGTCCCATAGTGGTCAGAGCCATTTGAACCATTTCACCCGATTCACAAGCGTTGTGATTGGCTAGAGCGCTCCCTCCATGTCTCCAAGCTCACAAACGTATTGAAACACATACGAAATGCTGGATTTACATTTAAAAATCTTGACATTAAATGGATATTGCTATGGCTGGACCATAAACACGCTCTAACACACATTATTAGATACATAAACCAATTAAATAAACATATATCAAAGGAACAGAACAAAAGGTAGGCCAGTAACCTAATGTCTCTGTGCTTTCTAAAACACAGTAAATGTTTAACCAATTTCTCCATGAATAGTATATATCGGATGTAAAGAAAGACAGACGAATAAATATATTTATAAGCGTGCTGCTACCGATTTGTCGTCCAACTGTGGAGTACTTATGGCCTGACACGATCCATAGTAATTGGCCAGTTGGACTATTCAAGTTATATACCTGTAATTTATACCAATTTAGGTTTACACTAATAGATTTCTAAAGACACATCGATGGACGAAATCAGATGAAGCGTTTAAATTTTGGAAATTAGTTGCTGGAAGTTACTTGTCTAATTTACAGTCAGATACTAAACTTTAAACTAATGAAGATATCGAAAATCTGATTACACCATCAGAATCGTCATGCAAATAAAAGTAATGTACACGTTTCTTTTTGAGTTATCATGATTTGTCTGGGTACTATTAATTTCTATATGAACTGTGAAATGTCTGCGATTAAGGCTTGACAAAGTCCGCCGTCTGTGGCACTCGCGGCGTGTCTCCTTCACTGAGGTGTGTGATGTCAAATGGCTCTGAGAACTATGGGACTTAACTTCTGAGGTAATCAGTCCCCTAGAACTTAGAACTACTGAAACCTAACTAACCTAAGGACATGACACACCCCCCTTGCTGCCACCACGTGGTCGGCTGCTGCGCGCGCCGTACGGCCGCTGCTAACTCCGGACTTGGAATACTTTCAGGGCGCGACGACTCGCCCGTTACCTCACCTCACACCCTTCACCTCGTTGGAACACAATTTATCTCTTAATATGGTTTTACGGCACTTAAATGTTGTATATACATCTGATATTTGTTCTTAACCCACTTCGTTTGAAGACAAATGTGTATCCTACAATACAGGGTGTTTCAAAAAGAATACCACAACTTTAGGAATTTAAAACTCTGCAACGACAAAAGGCAGAGCTAAGCACTATCTGTCGGCGAATTAAGGGAGCTATAAAGTTTCATTTAGTTGTACATTTGTTCGCTCGAGGCGCTGTTGACTAGGCGTCAGCGTCAGTTGATGCTAAGATGGCGACCGCTCAACAGAAAGCTTTTTGTGTTATTGAGTACGGCAGAAGTGAATCGACGACAGTTGTTCAGCGTGCATTTCGAATGAAGTATGGTGTTAAACCTCCTGATAGGTGGTGTATTAAACGTTGGTATAAACAGTTTACAGAGAATGGGTGTTTGTGCAAAGGGAAAAGTTCTGGACGGCCGAGAACGAGTGATGAAAATGTAGCACGCATCCAGCAAGCATTTGTTCGCAGCCCAGGAAAATCGACTCGCAGAGCTAGCAGAGAGCTGCAAATTCCACAATCAACTGTATGGAGAGTCCTACCGAAAAGGTTAGTTATGAAACCTGAACGTCAACTACCCGAGGCGATGGATCGGCCGCCACGCAGCCCGTGACAGAGCACTTCATCACTGGCCTCCAAGAAGCCCTGATCTTACCCCCTGCGATTTTTTCTTATGGGGGTATGTTAAGGATATGGTGTTTCGGCCACCTCTCCCAGCCACCATTGATGATTTGAAACGAGAAATAACAGCAGCTATCCAAACTGTTACGCCTAATATGCTACAGAGAGTGTGGAACGAGTTGGAGTATCGGGTTGATATTGCTCGAGTGTCTGGAGAGGGCCATATTGAACATCTCTGAACTTGTTTTTGAGTGAAAAAAAACCTTTTTATATACTCTTTGTAATGATGTATAACAGAAGGTTATATTATGTTTCTTTCATTAAATACACATTTTAAAGTTGTGGTATTCTTTTTGAATCACCCTGTATTTCCACTAATCTGAAATTTTTCCGTCCGCTGCAACGCGGAAGTTATCAGCCAATGAGAAAAAAATGAATAGGACACTGTAATGCAGTGTAATTTTGTACTGGGAAATATTTCCTCCAGGTGCCACGGTTTTCGAGTTATCGGAGCAAAACCTGACAAAGTGACCTTTAAAAGCCTTCACACCTGGCCTCCATCTGCTCGTAAACCCCTGCTCCCCACCGGTCACGTTCTTTATTTAGTATGTTGTTCGTGACACTGCTCCTTACTTTACAAAAATTTGAGCCTGCACCATTTGTTCGTCAAGATTCCTTCGTCGACTTCACTATTATGGCTAGTACAGGGTCTAAGTCAACGTTGGCGACAACGCCGAAGCTTCAAGTTGATCTTGAATATGTTTCGAGAGCGTAGTCGATTTCACGTTCATTCGTCAACAAGTGTTAGCGTCTACAAAGTCAGGTTTTACCTCGTGATACCTCGTGTTCTTGCAGTAAGGGAAGATATTGATACTCTTACACTTTTGTCCAGGACATTATACGTGACTATAATGTTGCAGTCATTTGAAATGCTTCAAGCCCTACACAGATTCTTCGTCGTGCTATGAAAGCGCTTTCTGCTTCTGAATATCAGACCGAAGCCAGATCCCGTTAATATTAATACTCGAATAAAAATTTTACATAAAAATTAACATTTTCACTGAAGTCGTATCAGTTAAATATTCAGTTTAGTCCACAACAAGTTGTCCAGGTGCGAGTACGAGGCACGTACTGAGGCTCCCGCACACACTTAGCTCTGCCATTTTTGCCTGTTTTCGAAACAGATACTGCCATGATATCGGTCACAGAAATTCCCAGATTTCCGAACGTTTTAATTTTAAAAGTATATATGTGCCATAATGTTATGCAGCAGGCAGTCAGCCATTATTATGATAATCAGTAGTTCTCCATTCAGGCTAAGTGGGTGACAATAGTAAAAGTCAAACATCAGGCCAGGAATGACATTATTGCCCATATCCACGAGGTAGTACTACACGTAGATATAGCGTTTCAAGACTCCGGTGCGAATGTTTGTGTCACATACAACTTGAAACCCTATATCTACGTGTAGCAATCACTTCTGGACGTCTGATGATGGATAAATTCCGAAACACGTGATATGAGCAGTAAAGTCATTGCCTGCCTGATGTTTGACTCTTAGCATTGCCACCTACTCAGGGTGAATGCAGAACTACTCATAGTTTTAATTTCAATGGCAAAAGAATTTTTTCATGTGATTTAATTACAAAATAATAATTTTCGGATTTTTTTTCCTTTACTTGTACTGTGAAACGTGACTTCTCGCCAACTTTTGACATTGTAGATCAGCAGGAAGTGTCCTATAGGTTCTGATGAGTGAGTTTCCAACTATCAAAGTGTGCGACATAAACGGCCGTTCGATTTGACTGCACTGACTTGGAAGCTTCAGCTTTTTTACACTGGCCAGGGCTATTGAGCTCAATATGTGACATGAATTTGAAGTGTCAACTATTTCTGAGCAAAGGGGTTTTCAAGAGAGTCAAGCAGAAAGATAGATACACAGACAGACGGTCACCAAAGAGGTCCTATGAGGGTCCCTTTCCTACCGTTTGAGGCACGGAAACCTAAAGGAAAAAACAAGTGGAAGGCCTTTAATGCGTGCCCCAGTCACAAAGCCAGAATCTCGCTGCACTTGTTCCAGGAGCACGATAGTGAACTCACTTTGGTGTCTCGGCTACGAAATTCGCCTGATCCGATCCCAATGGAGCCCTTTTGTAGCGCTATGGGCGCTATCTCCGCAACCAAAAACCGCCGGGCCGGAATTTACTGGGCTCTGCGCGACATATCGGTAGGCCTGCGTGGTGCCGCAGACGTCCAGAAAGCTAGCGGGGACTCGTCAGTCACGTCCGTGCCCCGCGGGATCGCCGATGCACTGCGCTCCCAAAGTGGACTGCCACGGTGCTGGGCGCGTGGCCGCTGCGCTTTGGCTGCTCAGTGTTCAATGGCAGGCCTCACTGTCAGCAGCCACAGATGCAGACGCACTGAAAGGCCGGTGCTACGGCAGAAAGTGGCTCGAGAGTCACATTGCAGTGAATTTACGAAACGAGCTGATATTTCATGCAATGTTGGTGTCGATCGTGGAAGTGTGGTGCATTTCCGACTGTAGCTCTCCTTTATACGGATATTGTGGTAGTAACTGTTTATATTTGTCAGTTGACATTCCATAAATGTACATGTAATATTACATTTTATTCAAACAGAATTTTTTCTACTTCACAGGCGGGTTTCTGTATGCCCGGTGGCGCTAACCACCGTCGTTCTTCTCCGTCTATTATGTTTCGCCAAAAAGGAATAACGGAGGAGGAAGTTCACCGAATATCATTTCATGAGATTCCTTCTAGTGACAATGGAGTTGACAGTGATGAAAGTGATGACAGAGATTCGACATTCACTTTCATCGAGAGATGTAAAAAAGTCTGTCGACTCCAAAAATAGTTTCGGTGGCTGCTGCGTCATCCTCTGTATACAAAAATGATTTATCATATCAGAGCAAGCCACACAAGTGGTACGCAGACGAAACTATGCGCCACGAGAGCTGTAGACATCAGCCTATTCACTCATCACGTAGAAGATGTGCAGTCTCCAGTTCGCAAAAAACCCTGGCCCATGTTGTGCGGATGTGTTCACTGTGCAAAGTACAGGGTGATTCAAAAAGAATACCACAACTTTAAAAATGTGTGTTTAATGAAAGAAACATAATATAACCTTCTGTTATACATCATTACAAAGAGTATTTAAAAAGGTTTTTTTTCACTCAAAAACAAGTTCAGAGATGTTCAATATGGCCCCCTCCAGACACTCGAGCAATATCAACCCGATACTCCAACTCGTTCCACACTCTCTGTAGCATATCAGGCGTAACAGTTTGGATAGCTGCTGTTATTTCTCGTTTCAAATCATCAATGGTGGCTGGGAGAGGTGGCCGAAACACCATATCCTTAACATACCCCCATAAGAAAAAATCGCAGGGGGTAAGATCAGGGCTTCTTGGAGGCCAGTGATGAAGTGCTCTGCCGTCCAGAACTTTTCCCTTTGCACAAACACCCATTCTCTGTAAACTGTTTATACCAACGTTTAATACACCACCTATCAGGAGGTTTAACACCATACTTCGTTCGAAATGCACGCTGAACAACTGTCGTCGATTCACTTCTGCCGTACTCAATAACACAAAAAGCTTTGTGTTGAGCGGTCGCCATCTTAGCATCAACTGACGCTGACGCCTAGTCAACAGCGCCTCAAGCGAACAAATGTACAACTAAATGAAACTTTATAGCTCCCTTAATTCGCCGACAGATAGTGCTTAGCTCTGCCTTTTGTCGTTGCAGAGTTTTAAATTCCTAAAGTTGTGGTATTCTTTTTGAATCACCCTGTACTTTTCTGCTGAGAGTGGTCAAGAACTGTTTCAAGAGATAGCACGAAAATTTAAAGAAAGTTACAGCAAGTTGAACCACCAACTATCGAACTTACGTACTGTGATGGGGTGATGGTTACCTGCGGTGACCAAATTTATTGATAATATTTTGTTGTTATTAAGGTGAATTTTTGCAAACTAACTGTAGAAAACATATCATACTAGTAAAATTACGTAAAGTGTTACAGGTGAATCAGATTTAGAACATATAAATTATTGTTCATGCTGCTCTAGGACAAATTTTTATGAAGTTTGCCTCCCCTCAAAGAGTTAATTGACCTTTTATTTGCAAAAACATTTTTCATTTCTTGCACTTTTTATGAGGGGTGATCAAAATGTTCGAGTCTGGCGGCGTTTCTGGAGCACATATGCAACGTAGCGCGACGCCCATGCGGATATAAAAGCACCGACTAGTAGCCGAGAGATTAGCACAGCATTCGTGCCTTTTCAGGTGAGTCTGCGGTGAATGCAGAAACGACAGCATCGGCGACGTTGTTACCGAGTGCTTCTGAGCAGGGCCAACCTGCTTCTTCTCTTGGTAGTATAACGGCTCTTCTTCTCGATGATTTGGTTTGATTTGTACTTGGCCTCGGCTAAAACTTGGCGACAGTCGGTAGAGTGTTGAGATCGTTATCAAGTTACGAAGACGACGTTACATAAAATAACAGTGCTGAACTGAAATGTCGACGTGCGTGAGATATTTACTTCACCAAGAATCGTAATTAATCTTTCGTAATCCATGTTTAACTGATTAATGATGAAATATTAATGATAAAACCTATACAGTCACATGCAGAACAAATTCCGTACAAGGTATTCCCTACAAGCTGGTCGTAATTTCAAGTATCTAAGAAATCGTAACAGTGGGCTTGTTATTTGAGTCAAAGATTCTACACAAGCGCCGAGCGCTACAGTCAAATATTATCGCTGCGCTTAATTATTACTCGGAAGTTTCATGTCAATAATTTGATAGAATTTTAAATAACAAATGCACGACTTGGCACGAGAGGGTGTTTTATTGCACAATATCAGTCACTTCCTAACCGAGCCTCGAGAAGAAAACTGTCCCAGGTGTTGGGGGGATTTATGTTATATGCTTCGGACCTATCACTGAAGTTCCATAAACCCCTGGCTATTATGAATGAAAATTGTCTATCAGTGTTCGTTGCCTAAATCACTGTCCAAGTAATGTTTAGTTCAATTATCTAGTTAGAAGTTCACTTTATTCTAGTAGGTAAAAGTCATCCGTTCGAATTCTAATGCCGTGATATTTGAAGTCAGAAGATCGTATTACTGCGTCATAATAGATCGCAATTATTCAATCTCAAAAACAACCTAAGCGCGCCTATATGTACGAGCATTCAAATATATGACCTGCTTCGGTTAACTCTCGTAACGTAGTGAGAATGCATTGAATTATACTGTCATTACTCACGATACCAAAAAGAGTACTCAGACGGAGTATTCTTTGGGATCGTTGGTTCTACTTTGCGAATGTTAATTTATGCTAATTTTGCGATTTATTATGATTTTGATTTTGATTTTAATTTTACTGAAATTTAATCTTTCTTTCGTAGGTTGCAAAATTGTCAAGTCTTAGATTCCTGATTTAATTACTTGTTGTTGTCCTAATAATAGTGATAAATAGAACGTCGTTCGCTTATTCACTTTTCTGGGAATTTGGGACTTGGGGGGAAATCTTTGGGGTATTGGGAGCTAAGTTTTGATTTTTATTTCTCGTCCGAGGAAGTGGCATTACAGTAGCCAAAGGTAAAACAGCGGCAGACATTCATGAGAGGATTAATAATGTGTACGGGGCAGCATATCTGTGGAAAGCCAGCGCTAGCACCCAGGAAAAGCCTTGAAAGGTCGCCGATTCCTGTCGGGAGAGGCTGAGGCTGCACACTTGGCAGTTACCGACTTATTCACGCATCGGAACACGGTGTTTTACCAAATGGGCATTCTCGACCTGGTGTGTCGGCTGGATGATTGCCTCAACGACTGTGCCGATTTTGCCTGACTGCCATACCGATTCTAAATTGCGTGCCTTCAAACGGAAACTTTTTGATCACCCCTTATTTGAACGCAGTACATTTAAAACACCAATATTGTTGACAAAACATCTGGTGCTGGCCATTATTTCTCAACTTGACTGTTGACAGTACCGAGAAACATCAGAATACGTGGCCAGCTGTGCTTCTGACTGCAGGTCGGTTGTTGCGAGCCTCCGTTACCTGTCGACCGATGGCGTGGTGGTGGTGGCTGCTGGTGCAGTTGGCGGCGTGGTGCTGCGCCATCTTGGTGGCGGTGCTGTGCTGGAAGTGGGCCACCAAGCCCCACGTGGACGCTCCGGGGCCGCCCACGCTGCCCATCATCGGGAACATCCTGGAGTTCCTCGAGATGCCGGTCACCCTCCGTAAGATGTTCGACCTCCACCGCCGCTACGGAGACTTGACGAGGTAAGCTGATGTCATCTGGTAGGTGCGTCGTCGGCCACAACGAAACGTGACGTCTAATCTCTGGAAATCAGTAGCATAATTTTGGGCGATACAATAATTTTCCGTAACTTGAGGCATTATAGTATTAATGAAGTGAACAATGATGTGAGACCTTAACTTTTCCCGGCGAACTGAATGTTCAAATAACTTACTGGTTTGCTGCCGGGTGACGTCGTCGAACACAGCCGGTATTTCGAGAGGTGCACACCCTGCCATTCCAGAGGCACAAATGCAAGGAAGAAGAATGATGCAAGGAAATTTAATACCTCGGTTCACAGGGGTAAACAAGGAAGACACCACACACAGAACAAGTGTCAACACAAACAAAGATAACCGACATCAGAAATATCGATAGCTACTATTAATCAACAGGTGAGGCAGCACTAATTCTGTCCCTCTGTTTTTTGATGAGAGACAGAGCCGGATTCCAAGCAGCATTTAAACAAAATCCAACATCTCTGTTAATAAGGTTGATTGATAGTTTGATTTCAATAGCTTCGTTAATAACACTGTCCCAATAGCTGGACGTGCAAGCCAGAATCTCCGTGTTGGTGTATTGCAGAACATTGCCTTGACACCGGTCATCCTATGGAATACAACAACACGGAGATTCTGGCTTGCACGTCCAGCTATTTGGATAGTGTTATTAAGAAAGCTGTTGAAATCAAACTATCAAGCAACCTTATTAACAGATATGGTGGATTTTGTTTAAATGCTGCTTGGAATCCGGCTCTGTCTCTCATCAAAAAACAGAGGGACAGAATTAGTGCTACCTCACGTGTTGATTAATACACTCCTGGAAATTGAAATAAGAACACCGTGAATTCATTGTCCCAGGAAGGGGAAACTTTATTGACACATTCCTGGGGTCAGATACATCACATGATCACACTGACAGAACCACAGGCACATAGACACAGGCAACAGAGCATGCACAATGTCGGCACTAGTACAGTGTATATCCACCTTTCGCAGCAATGCAGGCTGCTATTCTCCCATGGAGACGATCGTAGAGATGCTGGATGTAGTCCTGTGGAACGGCTTGCCATGCCATTTCCACCTGGCGCCTCAGTTGGACCAGCGTTCGTGCTGCTTGCCATGCCATTTCCACCTGGCGCCTCAGTTGGACCAGCGTTCGTGCTGGACGTGCAGACCGCGTGAGACGACGCTTCATCCAGTCCCAAACATGCTCAATGGGGGACAGATCCGGAGATCTTGCTGGCCAGGGTAGTTGACTTACACCTTCTAGAGCACGTTGGGTGGCACGGGATACATGCGGACGTGCATTGTCCTGTTGGAACAGCAAGTTCCCTTGCCGGTCTAGGAATGGTAGAACGATGGGTTCGATGACGGTTTGGATGTACCGTGCACTATTCAGTGTCCCCTCGACGATCACCAGTGGTGTACGGCCAGTGTATGAGATCGCTCCCCACACCATGATGCCGGGTGTTGGCCCTGTGTGCCTCGGTCGTATGCAGTCCTGATTGTGGCGCTCACCTGCACGGCGCCAAACACGCATACGACCATCATTGGCACCAAGGCAGAAACGACTGCGATGGAGCTCCGTATGCCACGGCAAACTGGCTGACACTGACGGCGGCGGTGCACAAATGCTGCGCAGCTAGCGCCATTCGACGGCCAACACCGCGGTTCCTGGTGTGTCCGCTGTGCCGTGCGTGTGATCATTGCTTGTACAGCCCTCTCGCAGTGTCCGGAGCAAGTATGGTGGGTCTGACACACCGGTGTCAATGTGTTCTTTTTTCCATTTCCAGGAGTGTAGTAGCTATCGATATTTCTGATGTTGGTTATCTTTGTTTGTGTTGACACTTGTTCTGTGTGTGGTGTCTTCCTTGTTTCTCCTCTGCGAACGGAGGTATTAAATTTCCTTGCACAATTCTTCTTCCTTGCATTTGTGCCTTGAGAATGGCAGGGTGTGCTCCTGTCGAAATACCGGCGGTGTTCGACGACGTCAACCGGCAGCAAACCAGTAAGTCATTTGAACAATGATTCTTTTCATACCTACAAATTAAAACTGGAGGCTGTCTTCCGGTCTGTAAAACAGAAAGCACCCTATAATGATACTGAAGTGGTTGAATGTGGAGTAGCCCCTCAAGGCTCTGTTCTGTTACATCAATTTTATTAACAACCTAAGCGGTCGTCCTAAAGGATTGAAGAACATTTCGAAAAATAGAGTTACAGATTAAGTACGCCGTCGAGGCCATTTTATGTCGACTATGCCAGTCTGTGCCCGGAACTGCGCTGCACTGGACCGTCTGTAACTACATGCTAATTAGTCGCATGTGTCCGACATCACACGGTATCCAGTGGTGTCCACTCACTGATGGTTAGATCCCACAGTGCTATGAACTTGTCAGGATGTTAACTGCTACAGTTCACCTGCTGTTAGAAATAGTCAAAGACACCTTGTATGTAGTTAACATTTGGTGATTCAGCTGCGCATTTGAAGAGTGATGGGTTGCCTGACTGCTCGTCAAATGAGGAATTTATGCGTGACGTGTAGCCCTGTAAACATGGCTACTGCTCTTTTTTTTTTTTTTTTTTTTTGAGTCATCAGTCTTCTGACTGGTTTGATATGGGCCCACCACGAATTCCTCTCCTGCTTTCCCGTACCAACATCTTCATCTCAGAGCAGCACTTGCAACCTACGTCCTCAACTATTTGCTGGATGTATTCCCCTACAGTTTTCGCCCTATACAGCTCCCTCTAGTACCGTGGAAGTCATTCCTTTATGGTTTAACAGATGTCTTATCATCCTGACTCTTCTCCTTGTCGGTGTTTTCCACATATTCCTTTCCTCTCAGGATCTTCACAGGACCTCCTCATTCCTTACCTTCTCAGTCCACCAGATTTTCAACATTCGTCTGTAGCACCACATGTTAGATCCTTCGGTTCTCTTCTGTTAGAGTTTCCCCACAGTCCATGTTTCACTACCATACAATGCTGTGCTCCAGACGTACATTCCCAGAAATTTCTTCCTCAAATTGACGCCCACGTTTGATACTACTTGACTTCTCTTGACCAGGAATGCCCTTTTTGCCAGTATTAGTCAACTTGTGATGTCCTTGCTCCTTTCATCATTGGTTATTTCACTGCCTAGGTAGCATAATTTCTAAATGGCTTCAAATGGCTTCAAATGGCTCTGAGCACTATGGGACTTAACTTCTGAGGGCATCAGTCCCCTAGAACTTAGAACTACTTAAACCTAACTAACCTAAGGACATTACACACATCCATGCCCGAGGCAGGATTCGAACCTGCGACCGTAGCAGTCGCGCGGTTCCAGACTGTAGCGCCTAGAACCGCTCGGCCACCACGGCCGGCCCATAATTTCTAAGCTTCATCTACTTTGTGACCATCAATCCGGATGTTAAGTGTCTCGCAGTTCACTTTTCTACTACTTCTCATTACTTTCGTCTTTCTTCCATTTATCGCATTCGGGAGGACGACGGTTCAATCCCGTCTCCGGCCATCCTGATTCAGGTTTCCCGTGATTTCCCTAAATCGCTTCAGGCAAATGCCGGGATGGTTCCTTTGAAAGGGCACGGCCGATTTCCTTCTCCATCCTTCCCTCACCTGAGCTTACGCTCCGTCTCTAATGACCTCGTTGTCGACGGGACGTTAAACACTAATCTCCTACTCCTCCTCCTCTTCCATTTACTCTCAGTCCACATTCTGTACTCATTAGATTGTTCATTCCTTTCACCCGTATATTATTCTTGTCAGCAACTTGGTTGCGTGAGCTGTTAAGCTGATTGTGGACAATTCTTGCACCTGTCAACTCTTGCAGTCTTCGGAACTGTGTCGATGATATTTTTCCGAAAGTCAGATGGTACGTCGCCAGACTCATACATCCTGCACGCCATTGTGAATAGTCATCTTGTTGCCACTTCCCCCAATGCCTTTAGAAATTCTGATGGAATTTCATCTAAGCCTTCCGCCTTATTTGGTCCTAAGTGCCCCCGGCCTGGGTGGCCGGGCGGTTCTAGGCGCTACAGTCTGCAACAGCGCGACCTCTACGGTCGCAGGTTCGAATCCTGCCTCGGGCATGGATGTGTGTGATGTCTTTAGGTTAGTTAGGTTTAAGTAGTCCTAAGTTCTAGGGGACTGATGACCTCAGCAGTTAAGTCCCATAGTGCTCAGAGCCATTTGAACCATTTTTTTGATCCTAAGTGCCCAAAAGCTCTCTTGAATTCCGATTCTAATACTGGATCCCCTATCTCCTCTAAATCGAGTCTTGTTTCTTCTTCTACCGCATCAGACAAACCTTCCCTCTCACAGAAGGGTTCAATGTACTCTTTCCACCTATCCGCTCTCTCCTCTGCTTTTAACAATGGAATTCCTGGTGTCCTCTTAGTGTTGCTACTCTTGATTTTAGTTTCACCTAAGGTTATTTTGACTTTCATGCACTTTCTATTTATTTCATTCCTCGCCTACTTGTATTTCTGTATCCCTGCATTTCCTGAACATTTTTGTACTTCCTTCTTTCATCGATCAACTGAAGTTATTTCCTCTGTTACCTATGGTTTCTCTGCAGTTGCCTTCTTTGCACCTATGTTTTTATTTCCAACTTCTGTGATGGAGCTTTTTAGAGGTGTCCATTCCCCTTCAACTGTACTACCTACTAGGCTACTCCTTAAGAAGTTCAAAAGTATTTCGCCGTTCCTAGCGCTTCCGTATCCCACTTCTTTGCGTATTGATTCTTTCTGACTAATCTATTAAACTTCAGCCAAACCTTCATCACTACTACATTGTGATCTGAGTCTGTATCTGCTCCTGGGTACGCCTTACGATCGGGTACCTGATTTCGGAATCCCTGTCTGACCACGATGTAATCTAATTGAAATCTTCGCGTATCACCCAAGTATACCTCCTCCTCTTGTGATTCTTGAACAGCGTATTCTCCCCTACTGACTGAAATTTATTACAGAGCTCAATTAGTCTTCCTCCTCTGTCATTCCTTGTCCCGAGCCGGTATTCTCCTTTAACCTTTTCTTCTACTCCTTCCCCTACAACTGCATTTCAGTCATCTCTCTCTTCACGTACTGTATTACTCGTTCAATATCCTCATATACTTTCTCTGTCCCTTGATCTTCAGCTTTTGGCCGTCGTAGGGATGGAAAAAAACGGACTGGTTAAAACCGATATGAGTTTTGAACAATGGGTATTTTTCGGTATGTGTTTGGTCTCGGCTATCATAGCTGTTTCATATTTTTGACTAATAACCGAGTAAAAAAAATGAAATATGAATTAGCCACATTAGTAGTGCTAAAATTGTTCGTTTTTAAATGAACCTTTTTTAAAAGGGAGTAATTTTTATTCGTAAAATTTACTTTGGTTTGAAATACTGCGTTGTTATACAAAACGGGAGAAGTTATTAGTGCTACTTGAACAACAATGCTGACAGAAACGAGCAACAAACGCGTGGCGTGAGAAGTGGCGGAGCGCTGCTGCTGCCCTCTCGTGGCGCGGCCCATGGTGCGCGTGCGCGTGCGGAGTGCAGGACACGTGCCCAGCTGGTCTACAGGGCAGTCAGTGTTGCCAATTTAGCGACTTTGTCGCTAGAAATGGCGACTATTGTCTTCGTCTTAGCGACAAAAAAAACTTTTTAGCGACAAAAATTATTTAGGGACTTATCTGGCGACTTTTGGAGTACTGACGACTTTTGAAGTACAAATCAAAACTATTTTGGTCCAGTATTTTCAGTAACAAAACTAAGATTTTAACTATAGAATGGGTACTACACTGACTTTGTTCTAGATTTACTAAGTTAAATTAAGTTCTTAGCAGATCATGTAGCACTGTACAGCATTTAGTAAACCTGATTGTCGGAATTGCCTACAGTGTAAGAAAACCTTGACTACAGAACAACTCATTATTCATTACCCACTAGCCTGTTATCGTCGATAGCGTATCGATCTATAATTCTTCAACTTTTGAACTCCCTTTATTTTTCGAATTGACAAAAAAAATACGTAATATTAAGTATAATAAATTACATTTCTGTCCAGCAATCTCTAATTTTTCGAAATGTTAACTCGCAGTCAAATTATTAACACATGCACAGTGGTAATGCAAGAACAATTCGGTGGGGGTATCTCAGACATTATTACGTTTTAAACAATGAACAGTAGGACTCATATCGATTTACCGAGTGAGTAGATTGTTTCATGACCTCTAGTTCGCCTGAGTTTTAATGTATTTTCAGTGATTATAAATTGGTGAAACTTATGTTGTGGTGGCTTACATAATGGATTTACCGCAGAAGAAGAAGAAGCAGTACGCTCAAAAATATCGGGATGCGTGGGAAGCAGAACCTGAATTCAATGGGTGGCTGAAACCAGTCGTTGGAGACTTATCCAAGACAAGATGTCAAGTATGTCCAACAGAGTTTTATGCTAAATTGTGTGATATTAAAAATCATTCTAAAATTATTAAACATAAACAAAAAATTGATTTTAAAAAAACACAAACCACCTTACCTGTGAAAATTGTTCCGAAAACTACAGTTAGAATAGCAAGCAGAGAGGAAGCCGCCCTTTCTTTAATTATTGCTGAATATTGTTCTATTTTAGCTGTAGATCATTTAGCAATACTGTGCAAGAAGGTGTTTTCCGGTGATAAAACATGCAATTACATCGTGCAAAGTGCACTAACATTATAACTGAAGTTTTGGCTCCATATTTTACACAATAATTGGTTGAAGATATAAGTGACCAAAAATGCAGTGTACTAATAGATGTATCCACAGATGTATCAATATCTAAAATGCTAGGTATCGTTATACGGTACTATAGTGTAAACAACCAAACCATTAGATCAGCATTTATCAAACTCGCTGTAGTAGAAACTGCAGATGCAAGAAACCTGGCTGCTGTTCTTGTGAATTCTTTGAAAGATCGCAAACTTCCAATCGCTAATATGGTAGGAATTGGCACAGATAATGCTTCTGCAATAGTTGGAATAAACAATGGGCTTTACGAACAACTCAAGAGAGAATATGGTTTGAAGCATTTGGTAGTGATCCGTTGCATTTGTCACTCTCTTCAGCTTGCAGTTTCGCACGCCTCAGTGAATACCAACTACAGTTCTGTCAGAGTATGAAACAGAAGAGTTATTCGATCTTCTGAGTGACGACGATGAATAGCTCACATACCGGTATGTATATATTTTGTAACCTAATTTGAATTCTTGATTTCTTTTGTTACAAATATAGTTGTATATTTCTAGTATATTTGACTACTGTGATTGAAACAACAATTTATGTGTTGCGTCAATTATGATAACATGTTTAATTAAATATTAGTGTATTTTATATGTATGTTGTTGCAAGCGATGCGTCATTTAATTAACACAATATAGCAATTAGGTATGAGACAATTTTTATTAATATTTCATTAACCCCCCCACTGGCTTATTGCACCATTCACAGCACGGAAATTTCAGTACACCCCTAGTAAAATCAGTTTTAGCGACTTTCTAGCGACTTTTGATATTGAATCTAGCGACTCGGGTTTTTTAGAGTTGGCAACACTGAGGGCAGTTCCTCGGGCACCAGCTGTACTGCAGACTGGCACAAATACCAGTTGCGAAACATTTCTACCAAGTGACATAGCAACCAAGTACAGTGCTTCGTTTGCTTCAAAAGATCAAACATTTGTCTGCCGTTTCTATGAAATCACGAAGAAGAGCAAGGAGGTTATTGTAACAGTAATACATTAAAAAACTAACAACAATTAGTTCACGGTATACAATAAAAAAAAAGTAGGTAGTCTGCTGGCTGTGTCTACATAGCATGCATGCCTTTATCTGCTCGCAGCCCTCGAAAACGGACACGTTAACATAAAAAACAGACTTCTCCAACTTCAGCTTTCACCCTTTAGCACTGATTTTTCGTAATGTTCAAACAGTGGTATGATGACCAATTACAACATTAATTTTGAACAGACTATGAAAAAATTAGAATCACTAGCGGGATGCTGGTGACTTTTTGTCGTATTTAACCACTCATCACTTTTCGAAAAAATGATCGAACGGTAGACGGAACAAGTTTACTTTTATTTCGCTATTTAATTTAATATTTTGATTCTATTTATTTTGAAACTGAGAGAGTCAAAAAATTTATTACAGAAAATAAAAGGAATAAAAACAATAAATAGATTTTTCAGAAATAGATTATTTTGAGTGGTTTTAACAGTCAGTCTGGCGTGAAGAAAAACCGATAGAAGCAGAAACCGGTTGTTTCAGCGAAAACCGTCAAACCCAGGCTGTTGCCGTCTCGGAAGACGGCAGCGTCTCCAGCATAGCGCGATGACGTACAGCGAGGTGACAAAAGTCACGGGGTAGGTAGGCTGTCTCCTGATATCGTGCAGAGTCTCCTTTTGCTTGGCTTACGAAGCATCCCCAACTCTCTTGTGGTTCCCACTCCACGTCGACGTCTGCTCGTAGATACGCATCGTCGGTAGGTATTCCGGCTTTACTTCCCGACGTGACAGCGACGACTCTCCGAAGAGGTGCGGGCCTCGTGTTTTGCTATTACTGCGAGTCTTGTAAATATCGCTTTTATTTAGTAATTTGCCCGGCTAAAACTCTCCCCTTTTATGATTAAGACAGCCTGCTGCACCTTTCGGAGGGAGTACGGACGTCAAAGAGTGAGAAAATGTCATATTAAGCAGTCCGTAAAACACGCAAAAGTTCACTTCAGTTAGCGTGTTTGTTAATGCCTACGTTTTCCGCTAGATGGTGCTGACTTAAAGCTGAATAGCTTTGGTGCACTGATTAGTACTAGGTAAATGAAATAAGTACAACACTCTAGTATTTCACTTTCACTCTATATTCAAGGATTAAGATGGTGATGGATGATGGTCTATTTAAAAGGTTCCTACCCTGGAGGAATCTAAATAGTCCTCAAATACCGATATGCACGCGCTCTACGTCCAGATTCGCAACTAACGGCACACGACACTTTCAAAAGTCCACAGCTTAATATTTGAATACTGGTACCTTTGAATTCACTCGTATCAGCATATAATTTGAGTTTCTGTCGTCTATATGTCCGTGAAGTTCCAATCTAGCAGTAAAGTCCTAATATCCCCTTAATACTGCGTTGCCACCAACAGTCAGAGATCGTACACTACATCACTTTTAATCTCCGTAATCAGTTTATCGTGAATCTTAACACGATAAAGTCCAATCTAATTATTGTCTCGCTGACTGACGCGGGTTCCCCGGCCTTTAACGAAACAATCAAGGAAAAAAAGGCGGCAATAATGACGATCAGGCCTTTTTATAAGTTTTTCATCACAAGAGTGTAACGTCTCTGCCTTCTCCATGACGGAGCTTCCGTGGCTTTGCTGTACTTACACGTTAAACTACTTGCTGATATACTATAATTTTGATCTGCAATTACCGCACTCTGATTCTACACTATTTTACCCTCTAAAAATTCTGCTCTTAATTTTAAATTATTCTTTCTGTAGCTTTTATCACTGTAAACTGAACCGAGGTGTTACACTTAGGGCAGCTACTACACATGGCATGGACTCTACAAGTCGTTGGAAAAAATATTGAGCCACACTGCCTGTATCATGAACCATGGACCTTGCCGTTGGTGGGGAGGCTTGCGTGCCTCAGCGATACAGATAGCCGTACCGTAGGTACAACCACAACGGAGGGTTATCTGCTGAGAGGCCAGACAAACGTGTGGTTCCTGAAGAGGGGCAGCAGCCTTTTCAGTAGTTGCAAGGGCAACAGTCTGGATGATTGACTGATCTGGCCTTGTAACAATAACCAAAACGGCCTTGCTGTGCTGGTACTGCGAACGGCTGAAAGCAAGGGGAAACTACGGCCGTAATTTTTCCCGAGGGCATGCAGCTTTACTGTATGATTAAATGATGATGGCGTCCTCTTGGGTAAAATATTCCGGAGGTAAAATAGTCCCCCATTCGGATCTCCGGGCGGGGACTACTCAAGAGGATGTCGTTATCAGGAGAAAGAAAACTGGCGTTCTACGGATCGGAGCGTGGAATGTCAGATCCCTTAATAGGGCAGGTAGGTTAGAAAATTTAAAAAGGGAAATGGATAGGTTAAAGTTAGATATAGTGGGAATTAGTGAAGTTCGGTGGCAGGAGGAACAAGACTTTTGGTCAGGTGATTACAGGGTTATAAATACAAAATCAAATAGGGGTAATGCAGGAGTAGGTTTAATAATGAATAAAAAAATAGGAGTGCGGGTTAGCTACTACAAACAGCATAGTGAACGCATTATTGTGGCCAAGATAGACACAAAGCCCATGCCTACTACAGTAGTACAAGTTTATATGCCAACTAGCTCTGCAGATGACGAAGAAATTGAAGAAATGTATGATGAAGTAAAAGAAATTATTCAGACAGTGAAGGGAGACGAAAATTTAATAGTCATTGGTGACTGGAATTCGAGTGTAGGAAAAGGGAGAGAAGGAAACGTAGTAGGTGAATATGGATTGGGGCTAAGAAATGAAAGAGGAAGCCGCCTGGTAGAATTTTGCACAGAGCAGAACTTAATCATAGCTAACACTTGGTTTAAGAATCATGATAGAAGATTGTATACATGGAAGAACCCTGGAGACACTAAAAGGTATCAAATAGATTATATAATGGTAAGACAGAGATTTAGGAACCAGGTTTTAAATTGTAAGACATTTCCAGGGGCAGATGTGGACTCTGACCACAATCTATTGGTTATGACCTGTAGATTAAAACTGAAGACTCTGCAAAAAGGTGGGAATTTAAGGAGATGGGACCTGGATAAACTGAAAGAACCAGAGGTTGTACAGAGTTTCAGGGAGAGCATAAGGGAACAATTGACAGGAATGGGGGAAAGAAATACAGTAGAAGAAGAATGGGTAGCTTTGAGGGATGAAGTAGTGAAGGCAGCAGAGGATCAAGTAGGTAAAAAGACGAGGGCTAGTAGAAATCCTTGGGTAACAGAAGAAATATTGAATTTAATTGATGAAAGGAGAAAATATAAAAATGCAGTAAATGAAGCAGGCAAAAAGGAATACAAACGTCTCAAAAATGAGATCGACAGGAAGTGCAAAATGGCTAAGCAGGGATGGCTAGAGGACAAATGTAAGGATGTAGAGGCGTATCTCACTAGGGGTAAGATAGATACTGCCTACAGGAAAATTAAAGAGACCTTTGGAGAAAAGAGAACCACTTGTATGAACATCAAGAGCTCAGATGGAAACCCAGTTCTAAGCAAAGAAGGGAAAGTAGAAAGGTGGAAGGGGTATATAGAGGGTCTGTACAAGGGCGATGCACTTGAGGACAATATTATGGAAATGGAAGAGGATGTAGATGAAGATGAAATGGGAGATACGATACTGCGTGAAGAGTTTGACAGGGCACTGAAAGACCTGAGTCGAAACAAGGCCCCTGGAGTAAACAACATTCCATTGGAACTACTGACGGCCTTGGGAGAGCCAGTCCTGACAAAACTCTACCATCTGGTGAGCAAGATGTATGAAACGGGCGAAATACCCTCAGACTTCAAGAAGAATATAATAATTCCAATCCCAAATAAAGCAGGTGTTGACAGATGTGAAAATTACCGAACAATCAGTTTAATAAGCCACAGCTGCAAAATACTAACACGAATTCTTTACAGACGAATGGAAAAACTAGTAGAAGCCGACCTGGGGGAAGATCAGTTTGGATTCCGTAGAAATACTGGAACACGTGAGGCAATACTGACCTTACGACTTATCTTAGAAGAAAGATTAAGGAAAGGCAAACCTACGTTTCTAGCATTTGTAGACTTAGAGAAAGCTTTTGACAATGTTGACTGGAATACTCTCTTTCAAATTCTAAAGGTGGCAGGGGTTAAATACAGGGAGCGAAAGGCTATTTACAATTTGTACAGAAACCAGATGGAAGTTATAAGTCGAGGGACATGAAAGGGAAGCAGTAGTTGGGAAGGGAGTAAGACAGGGTTGTAGCCTCTCCCCGATGTTATTCAATCTGTGTATTGAGCAAGCAATAAAGGAAACAAAAGAAAAATTCGGAGTAGGTATTAAAATCCATGGAGAAGAAATAAAAACTTTGAGGTTCGCCGATGACATTGTAATTCTGTCAGAGACAGCAAAGGACTTGGAAGAGCAGTTGAACGGAATGGATGGTGTCTTGAAGGGAGGATATAAGATGAACATCAACAAAAAGAAAACGAGGATAATGGAATGTAGTCGAAATAAGTCGGGTGATGTTGAGGGTATTAGATTAGGAAATGAGACACTTACAGTAGTAAAGGAGTTTTGCTATTTGGGGAGCAAAATAACTGATGATGGTCGATGTAGAGAGGATATAAAATGTAGACTGGCAATGGCAAGGAAAGCGTTTCTGAAGAAGAGAAATTTGTTAACATCGAGTATAGATTTAAGTGTCAGGAAGTCATTTCTGAAAGTATTTGTATGGAGTGTAGCCATGTATGGAAGTGAAACATGGACGATAAATAGTTTGGACAAGAAGAGAATAGAAGCTTTCGAAATGTGGTGCTACAGAAGAATGCTGAAGATTAGACGGGTAGATCACATAACTAATGAGGAAGTATTGAATAGGATTGGGGAGAAGAGAAGTTTGTGGCACAACTTGAGTAGAAGAAGGTATCGGTTGGTAGGACATGTTCTGAGGCATCAAGGGATCACCAATTTAATATTGGAGGGCAGCGTGGAGGGTAAAAATCGTAGGGGGAGACCAAGAGATGAATACGCTAAGCAGATTCAGAAGGATGTAGGTTGCAGTAGGTACTGGGAGATGAAGAAGCTTGCACAGGATAGAGTAGCATGGAGAGCTGCATCAAACCAGTCTCAGGACTGAAGACCACAACAACAACAATTGCAAGACTGTTGCCGATGCAGGATTTTGTGCACGAACTGACCTCCCCGTTATGTCCCACGATTTTTTGATGGGGTTAATGTCGTTTGCTCGAACTGTCCAGGTTTGTGAAGAATTATGGGCCAGTGCTTTGATTCATTGTATCCGAAAGAGTGGGAACATGAAGTCCACGAATGGCTATAAAATGGCTCCAAGAAGCCGAACATAACAATTTCCGGTCAATGCTGCACGAGAGGACGCAGTCCGTTCCGTGCAAACCCGGCCCACATCATTATGGAGCCACCGTCCAGCTTGCAGAGTGCTTTGTTGACAACTCGGATCCACGGCGTCGAGGGGTGCTCGCCGCACTCGGACCCCCGACCGTCGGCTCTCACCAGCTGAAGCCGGGACTCGCCTGACCAGGCGACCGCTCTCCAGTCGCGTGGTGTCCGAACGATACGGTCACGAGCCCAGCAGGCGCTCTGCAGGCGATGTCGTGCTGTCAGGAAAGGATTTCGTGACGGTCTTCCACTGCCACAGCCCATTAACATTTGGAACGGTGCGCCGAAGTTTGGTGTTGTTCACGTTTCACTAGGGGTTTTCCCGAGCTTAACACGGAACGTAATGTTCACTCTTTGCTCGCAATCAGCATCCATTACATCACCGTAACTACTGCACCAGTAACCACAATAGAGCGTTGCTAATCACAGTGCTGCCACCTAGCGAGGTTTTGCAGAAGCGTGGCCATCTCAAGGACGCACACGTACCGGGAAACATAAAAACAGCATTTGTTGCTTTTTAGTACTGCAAACTCAGAAATAAAAGAATCTCTCCTGGAAATTTTCTGACATGGTGGGAGATACTGCCATTTGTTATTCGTCACATAAGATATCTGACACGATGTATGAAGATGCACAAGAACAGTTCTGATTTGCGACGCCATGCACCGTTGGTGGTAGGCGCCAATGTCGTCAGTACTGGGCTTTAGTCTAGTTCAAATGCAGTTTTTCAACTTGTCTACAAAGTGAAATCGGTCTGACATTCAGTGTGACTATGTATTTGGGAAATGCTGCCTACTGTATGTGTAAATGGCTGTTCACTAGCCATGCACTGTTGGTGTAAGTATGTTATAATTTAGCGAACAACTAATGAAATTATGTTTTTTATAAGATTTTATATTTTATCTTAAATAGGCCTGGATTGAAAACTAACTTTCTAGTTTGAAACTAGTTACCAGCATAATTAAATGCAACTGTGGTGCATTTATGATATCTAGATTACCACTCATGTCTTGACTTGTAGTTCTAAATAGGTAGAAATACTGATTCGTTTGTTTTTCTCATGCACTTCTCGATTTGTTTAACATGCCACATGACCGTATTTTAATTTGAAAATTTCGAGTTTCTGATGTAACAAAATAAAAGTGATGTTGTTATTCAATGGAAAGTTGGAAATTGAGATTTAGTTTACTCTTTTACCAGTCACAACTAGCGTAAGAATCATGGATTGACCATCGTCATAAAATATTGCATTATGAAATGTGAATAGTCTTTACTTGCAGTTTCGCGTGGCTTGAGGCAGTCACAGCTAGTGTGCTATTGATCAAGAAATTGCATTATCGTCTTTCTAATTACTTCATGATCGTAGATACGATCATACCCGGTCGTGAAGTTATTCTTATGACAAAACAATCTCCTAAGGGACCAGACAGTTCTTAAGGGCGCCAAAACAACTGTAACATCACACAAAAAGGAAATTCAATATTAAAGCTGATGCAAGAAAACGATAAAACAGTTTGCTGTTTGTCAATGTAACGCGCACATTGGACTGCTGATCTTTGCGTCTGTAATCTTAGCAAAATGCATAGTTAAAATGAAAATAATACTGAGGAGACGATAGGAATGAGCACTGCTAAATGAGTCAATATTTCCAGAAAAAATATTTATTATAACTAAAACATATATGGTACCTTAAGCTTAGTACTACAATGACGGTAGATTTTTATGTCTGTTTCATGTCCATTGAGCGCTCTTTTATATAGCCATTGTCCTCTTTGAGTCGCTCGTGCGTCGTCACGATAAGTTATAACAGTTCTTCTCTTACACTTCACTCAAACTTAGACATAACCCGTTTTTATACATTTAGTAAAAATTAGATCAGACTGCCACAAATCTGCGTCCGTCTTTCTTGAGAAACACAGCACACGTCTTTAGCGCTCAAGGCTTCATTTGTTCTCCAGCGAACAAAATAGTGAAGGATCGCATATCTATCCGTATTCTTCTGTTTATGTTGCCGCCCAAAGACGACGAATTACATTATTTAGGAAATTCCACCAACACTGTGCGACGCTTTATTATACAGTAACCATTCTGTATAAACAAGTATTTGCCTTCTGGCTGAAAGTATTAACTATTTGCTGTTTTAATGAAGCCAAAAATAGCGAATATCACAAGTTGCATCCAAGAGAGCAGCTTCAAAAATTGCCACGATTGTTGTTAACATAATCTTACAAGATATCCTCATTTACCACCTGACATTATGTGATGTTAAATGTGTGTTTATCTACATGACTGTGTTGCAGAAAGGTGAGTACACCACCCTCTAGTTTGGAAAACACTTTTATTCCCATACGTCTTCATCACGTTGGATGGAGTTACAACATTTCACTAGTTTCGAATCTTATGACCTATTATGGTCTCAAAAATGTATTATGTTGGACGGTCAGCTAATAGTCATCTTGGTCTTGATTCAATAGCAGCATTCATTTCACTCGTGATGGCACATCTTTTCTCTGGGCATCCTGTTGGAAGACGTTTTCTGGAGGCCGGATCTGTCTCGCATATACCATCGGGTCTACTTCTATTATCAACAAATCACGGACCACATAATGTTCGAGGGGAACATGAATGTCATTCCTCACTTACTAAGGCAAGGGTCGTATTTTACCACTATTTATCATTTCAAAATGTCCCACAGCGATGGTAGTTTACATGTTAGATATTACCATGGTGACCGCAATTCTAGCATAGTGCGTTGTTCAGAGGCCTGGCGTGAGAGATAGGAGAGAGACAGAGTGGACGTGATACAGGATTTGGGGTAGACATAATCGGAACGAGGCGTTTCTCGTTGCGGTGACATCTTCTGACGAAATTTCAATCACCAACTTTCTCCTACGAGTGCGAAAATATTTTGTTGACGCCGAGCTACATAGGGAGAAACGATTATCATAACAAAATATAAGAGAAATCAGAACTCACACGCTGTTAGAGTGTGGAATATTACACTGTTATTGTGAAGGTGGTTCGATGAACCCCCTGCTAGGCACCTAAGCGTGATTTGTGGAGTATCCATGTAGATGTAGATCGTTTGGCAGCACTTGTTCATTCCCTCCTCCGTTGCTGCTAATAAATATTTGAGGTCAAAGATGCAAGAATTATTGAGAGATCTCCAGGAACAGACGCACTCCGTCTTTGACTTGTTGCCAAGATGCTTAGAGACTTTGATTACAGTCTTTGAAGAAATCACATCATCAAGACTTCTTAGTGCATTGTACACGTCTTATACAGTCGTGTGAACTTTCTCACTGGTGTATTGTCATGTTGGTGAACCGTTGGGTCATACTAATTACAGTTGTAATACATGTACATCTGTTTTGTCTGCCGTACCGACAATTGGACATGTGGGTACCCGTTTTATCCTGCGGCAGGCTGTACCTGGGCCCAATGCTGGTGGTGCTGGTGGCACACCCAGATGATGCGCAGCACATCCTGCTGACGTCGAAGCTGGTGGACCGAGGCAGCTTCGGCACCAACGCCATGCGGACCTTCGTCGGCGACGGGCTGGTCACCCTGGATGCCGGCCGGTGGAGGGTGCACCGCAAACTCATCAACCCCACATTCCACTCTGAGGTGAGTCAGCCAGCCTACGTAAGGCGGCCGCTGGAAGACGTGCTGAGTTCTCAAAAACCCCGCAGTCAAGTGGTTCAAATGGCTCTGAGCACTATGGGACTTAACATCTGAGGTCATCACTCCCCTAGAACTTAAAAATAAATAGTTATAATTCCAAAACTTAATGTACTTTGTGGATAGCCCTCGTACTTAAACCTAAATAACCTAAGGACATCACACACGTCCATGCCCGAGGCAGGATTCGAACCTGCGACCGTAGCGGTCGCGCGGTTCCAAACTGAAGCGCCTAGAACCGCTCGGCGACACTGGCCGGTCCGCACAGTCATCTCTGAGGTGAACTAACTAGTTTTCTTTGTACAAGCTAGGCAGTTTTCATTGTTTGTAGTCGTGCAGGGTAGCCATGCAGTCTGAGCCGCCTTGTCATGGTCCGTGTGGCTCTCCCTGCTGGAAGTTCGAGACCTCCCTCGTACACGAGTGTGTGTGTTGTCCATAGTGTAAGTTAGTTTAAGTTAGATTAATTAGTATGTAGGTTTAGGGACCGATGACTTCAGCAGTTTGGTCCCATAAGACTTTACCACAAATGTCCAAAATTCGTTGTTTGTAAGGACTTACAACAACGCGCTAAGACGCAAGCAGAAATGAAAAAGGAACATCTTGTAGCAATAGCTGTACATGAAGATACTTTTATTCACACCCTACAGAAGCTGTAGGTTATTTAAGATCGAAATCTTATGCACATACTTCATAGGACTGATACCGTTCAACTATATTGTTATTGTCTTGTTCATCATAGCAATGTGCAATGTGCAATGCGTAAGTTTGGACTCCAAAACAAAGCACTCCGTCTTCAGACCATCGGGACCATCCGACCGCCGTGTCATCCTCAGCTGAGGATGCTGATAGGAGGGGCGTGTGGTCAGCCAGCACACCACTCTCCCGGTCGTTATGTTGGTTTTCTATGGCCGGAGCCGCTATTGTTCGGTCGAGGAGCTCCTCAGTTGCCATCACGAGGCTGAGTGCACCCCTAAAAATGACAACAGCGCATGGTGGCCCAGATGGCCACCCATCCAAGTGCCGGCTATTCGCAACTGCACTAGACTTCGGTGATCTGGCGGGAACTGGTGTATCCACTGCAGTAAAGCTGTTGCCCATTCCAAAATAAACAAGTTAAATTTTTTATTCCGAGAACATAGTCACTCTGTTAGAGATGAAAAATATGAAAAATATTACGTTGGTGCATAATTTCTTAGCGTTGTTTTTTTTTTTTTTTTTTGATCTGGAGTATTAATGAGAGCTTCAGCTGTATTTGGCCCTTTATTACTGTAACATTACCTGTTCTGTAACGGCTGAAAGCAAGGGGAAACTACAGCTGTAATTTTTCCTGAGGGCATGCAGCTTTACTGTATGATTAAATGATGATGGCGTCCTCTTGGGTAAAATATTTCGGAGGTAAAATAGTCCTCCATTCAGATCTCCGGGCGGGGAATACTCAAGAGGACGCGGTTATCAGGAGAAAGAAAACTGGCGTTCTACGGATCGGAGCGTGGAATGTCAGATCCCTTAATCGGGTAGGTAGGTTAGAAAATTTAAAAAGGGAAATGGATAGGTTAAAGTTAGATATAGTGGGAATTAGTGAAGTTCGGTGGCAGGGGGAACAAGACTTTTGGTCAGGTGAATACAGGGTTATAAATACAAAATCAAATATGGGTAATGCAGGAGTAGGTTTAATAATGAATAAAAAAATAGGAGTGCGGGTAAGCTACTACAAACAACATAGTGAACGCATTATTGTGGCCAAGATAGACACGAAGCCCACGCCTACTACAGTAGTACAAGTTTATATGCCAACTAGCTCTACAGATGACGAAGAAATTCTTGAAATGTATGATGAGATAAAGAAATTATTCAGGTAGTGAAGGGAGACGAAAATTTAATAGTCATGGGTGACTGGAATTCAAGAGTAGGAAAAGGGAGAGAAGGAAACATAGCAGGTGAATATGTATTGGGGCTAAGAAATGAAAGAGGAAGCAGCCTGTAGAATTTTGGTCACAGCATAACTTAATCATAGCTAACACTTGATTTAGGAATCATGAAAGAAGGTTGTATACATAGAAGAACCCTGGAGATACTAAAAGGTATCAGGTAGATTATATAATGGTAAGACAGTGATTTAGGAACCAGGTTTTAAATTGTAAGACATTTCCAGGGGCAGATGTGGACTCTGACCACAATCTATTGGTTATGAACTGTAGATTAAAACTGAAGAAACTGCAAAAAGGTGTGAATTTAAGGAGATGGGACCTGGATAAACTGATTCAACCAGAGGTTGTACAGAGGTTCAGGGAGAGCATAAGGGAACAATTGACAGGAATGGGGGAAAGAAATAGTAGAAGAAGAATGGGTAGGATTGACGTATGAAATAGTGAAGGCAGCAGACGATCAAATAGGTAAAAAGACGAGGGCTAGTAGAAACCCTTGGGTAACAGAAGAAATATTGAATATAATTGATGAAAGGAGAAAATATAAAACGCAGTAAATGAAGCAGGAAAAAAGGAATACAAACGTCTCAAAAATGAGATCGGTAGAAAGTGCAAAATGGCTAAGCAGGGATGGCTAGAGGACACATGTAAGGATGTAGAGGCTTATCTCACTAGGGGTAAGATAGATACTGCCTACAGGGAAATTAAAGAGACCTTTGGAGAAAAGAGAACCATTTGCATGAATATCAAGAGCTTGGATGGAAACCCAGTTCTAAGCAAAGAAGGGAAAGCAGAAAGGTGGAAGGAGTATATAGAAGGTCTATACAAGGGCGATGTATTTGAGGACAGTATTATGGAAATGGAAGAGGATATAGATGAAGATGAAATGGGAGATACGATACTGCGTGAAGAGTTTGACAGGGCACTGAAAGACCTGAGTCGAAACAAGGCCGCCGGAGTAGACAACATTCCATTAGAACTACTGACAGCCTTGGGAGAGCCAGTGCTGACAAAACTCTACCATCTGGTGAGCAAGATGTATCAGACAGGCGAAATACCCTCAGACTTCAAGAAGAATATAATAATTCCAATCCCAAAGAAAGCAGGTGTTGACAGATGTGAAAATTACCGAACTATTAGTTTAATAAGTCACAGCTGCAAAATACTAACGCGAATTATTTACAGACGAATGGAAAAACTGATAGAAGCCGACCTCGGGGAAGATCAATTTGGATTCCGTAGAAATGTTGGAACACGTGAGGCAATACTGACCCTACGACTTATCTTAGAAGAAAGATTAAGGAAAGGCAAACCTACGTTTCTAGCATCTGTAGACTTAGAGAAAGCTTTTGACAATGTTGACTGGAATACTCTCTTTCAAATTCTGAAGGTGGCAGAGGTAAAATACAGGGAGCGAAAGGCTATTTACAATTTGTACAGAAACCAGATGGCAGTTATAAAAGTCGAGGGACATGAAAGAGAAGCAGTGGTTGGGAAGGGAGTAAGACAGGGTTGTAGCCTCTCCCCGATGTTATTCAATCTGTGTATTGAGCAAGCAGTAAAGGAAACAAAAGAAAAATTCGGAGTAGGTATTAAAATCCATGGAGAAGAAATAAAAACTTTACGGTTTGCCGATGACATTGTAATTCTGTCAGTGACGGCAAAGGACTTGGAAGAGCAGTTGAACGGAATGGACAGTGTCTTGAAAGGAGGGTATAAGATGAACATAAACAAAAGCAAAACGAGGGTAATGGAATGTAGTCTAATTAAGTCGGGTGATGCTGAGAGAATTAGATTAGGAAATGAGACACTTAAAGTAGTAAAGGAGTTTTGCTATTTGGGGAGCAAAGTGACTGATGATGGTCGAAGTAGAGAGGATATAAAATGTAAACTGGCAATGGCAAGGAAAGCGTTCTGAAGAAGAGAAATTTGTTAACATCGAGTATAGATTTAAGTGTGAGGAAGTCGTTTCTGAAAGTATGGAGTGTAGCCATGTAAGGAAGTGAAACGTGTACGATAAATAGTTTGGACAAGAAGAGAATAGAAGCTTTCGAAATGTGGTGCTACAGAAGAATGCTGAAGATTAGATGGGTAGATCACATAACTAATGAGGAGGTATTGAATAGAATTGGGGAGAAGAGGAGCTTGTGGCACAACTTGACTAGAAGAAGGGATCGGTTAGTAGGACATGTTCTGAGGCATCAATGGATCACCAATTTAGTATTGGAGGGCAGCGTGGAGGGTAAAAATCGTAGAGGGAGACCAAGAGATGAATACTCTAAGCAGATTCAGAAGGATGTAGGCTGCAGTAGGTACTGGGAGATGAAGAAGCTTGCACAGGATAGAGTAGCTTGGAGAGCTGCATCAAACGAGTCTCAGGACTGAAGACAACAACAACAACAACAACAACCTGTTCTGTGGCGCTAGAAGCCACATCTTCAGGTGACACATGATTAAAACAGAGCGGATAAGCTTGGAATCTTTTTTCCAACATTCGTTGTCTGTCAAAACAAAACACCGCTAAAAGACGGTATGCTATGGATCAAAAACTGCCAGATTCTAGTATAGACGATGGGTTCAAAACAAATCGTATCATAGTGATTGCTTCTCCGATCTAGGTATTCCAATTGCTATGGGATATTTTATCGATTGTCATTTTTTTATTTGTAGTTCGGTTTTGCTATTTGAGTTTACATGTTATCATTTCGTCATTGGGAGCTGTGGACGCTTTAGAATGGGGTAGTGAGTAGAGAAATATTAACATTTCGGATATATATTTCTGTTTGGTTTCAATAGAGGGGTGACAGCGGCGGAGAGAGCTAGAAAGATTTTCAGCGTGTGTGTGGAAAATGCCATTGGATAGAGAACATCTACATCTACATCTACATCCATACTCCGCAAGCCACCTGACGGTGTGTGGCGGAGGGTACCTTCAGTACCTCTATCGGTTTCTCCCTTCTATTCCAGTCTCGTATTGTTCGTATTGTCGGTATGCCTCTGTGTGGGCTCTAATCTCTCTGATTTTATCTTCATGGTCTCTTCGCGAGATATACGTAGGAGGGAGCAATATACTGCTTGACTCTTCGGTGAAGGTATGTTCTCGAAACTTTGACAAAAGCCCGTACCGAGCTACTGAGCGTCTCTCCTGCAGAGTCTTCCACTGGAGTTTATCTATCATCTCCGTAACACTTTCGCGATTACTAAATGATCCTGTAACGAAGCGCGCTGCTCTCCGTTGGATCTTCTCTTTGTCTTGTATCAACCATATCTGGTACGGATCCCACACTGCTGAGCAGTATTCAAGCAGTGGGCGAACAAGCGTACTGTAACCTACTTCCTTTGTTTTCGGATTGCATTTCCTTAGGATTCTTCCAATGAATCTCAGTCTGGCATCTGCTTTACCGACAATCAACATTATATGATCATTCCATTTTAAATCACTCCTAATGCGTACTCCCAGATAATTTTTGGTATTAACTGCTTCCAGTTGCTGACCTGCTATTTTGTAGCTAAATGATAAAGGATCTATCTTTCTGTGTATTCGCAGCACATTACACTTGTCTACATTGAGATTCAGTTGCCATTCCCTGCACCATGCGTCAATTCGCTGCAGATCCTCCTGCATTTCAGTACAATTTTCCATTGTTACAACCTCTCGATACACCACAGCATCATCTGCAAAAAGCCTCAGTGAACTTCCGATGTCATCCACCAGGTCATTTATGTATATTGTGAATAGCAACGGTCCTATGACACTCCCTTGCGGCACACCTGAAATTACTCTTACTTCGGAAGACTTCTCTCCATTGAGAATAACATGCTGCGTCCTGTTATCTAGGAACTCCTCAATCCAATCACACAATTGGTCTGATAGTCCATATGCTCTTACTTTGTTCAATAAACGACTGTGGGGAACTGTATCGAACGCCTTGCGGAAGTCAAGAAACACGGCATCTACCTGTGAACCCGTGTCTATGGCCCTCTGAGTCTCGTGGACGAATAGCGCGAGCTGGGCTTCACATGACCGTCTTTTTCGAAACCCATGCTGATTCCTACAGAGTAGATTTCTAGTCTCCAGAAAAGTCATTATACTCGAACACAATACGTGTTCCAAAATTCTACAACTGATCGACGTTAGAGATATAGGTCTATAGTTCTGCACATCTGTTCGACGTCCCTTCTTGAAAACGGGGATGACCTGTGCCCTTTTCCAATCCTTTGGAACGCTACGCTCTTCTAGAGACCTACGGTACACCGCTGCAAGAAGGGGGGCAAGTTCCTTCGCGTACTCTGTGTAAAATTGAACTGGTATCCCATCAGGTCCAGAGGCCTTTCCTCTTTTGAGCGATTTTAATTGTTTCTCAATCCCTCTGTCGTCTATTTCGATATCTACCATTTTGTCATCTGTGCGACAATCTAGAGAAGGAACTACAGTGCAATCTTCCTCTGTGAAACAACTTTGGAAAAAGACATTTAGTGTTTCGGCCTTTAGTCTGTCATCCTTTGTTTCAGTACCATTTTGGTCACAGAGTGTCTGGACATTTTGTTTTGATCCACCTACCGCTTTGACATAAGACCAAAATTTCTTAGGATTTTCTGCCAAGTCAGTACATAGAACTTTACTTTCGAATTCATTGAACGCCTCTCGCATAGCTCTCTTCACACTACATTTCGCTTCGCGTAATTTTTGTTTGTCTGCAAGGCTTTGGCTATGTTTATGTTTGCTGTGAAGTTCCCTTTGCTTCCGCAGCAGTTTTCTAACTCGGTTGTTGAACCACGGTGGCTCTTTTCCATCTCTTACGATCTTGCTTGGCACATACTCATCTAACGCATATTGTACGATCGTTTTGAACTTTGTCCACTGATCCTCAACACTATCAGTACTTGAGACAAAACTTTTGTGTTGAGCCAATAGGTACTCTGAAATCTGCTTTTTGTCACTTTTTCTAAACAGAAAAATCTTCCTACCCTTTTTAATATTACTATTTACGGCTGAAATCATCGATGCCGTAACCGCTTTATGATCGCTGATTCCCTGTTCTGCGTTAACTTTTTCAAATAGTTCGGGTCTGTTTGTCACCAGAAGGTCATATATGTTATCGCCACGAGTCGGTTCTCTGTTTAACTGCTCAAGGTAGTTTTCAGATAAAGCACTTAAAAAAATTTCACTGGATTCTTTGTCCCTGCCACCCGTTATGAACGTCTGAGTCTCCCAGTCTATATCCGGCAAATTAAAATCTCCACCCAGAACTATAACATGGTGGGGAAATCTACTCGAAATATTTTCCAAATTATCCTTCAGGTGCTCAGCCACAACAGCTGCTGAGCCAGGGGGCCTATAGAGACATCCAATTACCATGTCTGAGCCTGCTTTAACCGCGACCTTCACCCAAATCATTTCACATTTCGGATCTCCGTCAATTTCCTTCGATACTATTGCACTTCTTACCGCTATAAACACGCCTCCCCCTTCACTGTTCAGCCTGTCTCTGCGGTATACATTCCAATCTGAGTTTAGGATTTCGTTACTGTTTACGTCTGGTTTCAGCCAACTTTCTGTCCCTAGTACTATATGGGCGTTGTGATCGTTTATTAATGAGAGCAGTTCTGGGACCTTTCTATAGACGCTCCTGCAGTTTACTATTAGCACATTAATATTGTTATTCCCTGTTGCATTTTGCCTACTCCTATCTTGCCGCGTCTCAGGAGGCGTCTTGTCGGGCCTAGGGAGGGGATTCTCTAACCTAAAAAACCCCCATGTGCACTCCACACGTACTCCGCTACCCTTGTAGCCGCTTCCGGCGTGTAGTGCACGCCTGACCTATTCAGGGGGACCCTACATTTCTCCACCCGATAGCGGAGGTCGAGAAATTTGCACCCCAGATCTCCGCAGAATCGTCTGAGCCTCTGGTTTAAGCCTTCCACTCGGCTCCAAATCAGAGGACCTCTATCGATTCTGGGAACGATACTACAAATAGTTAGCTCTGATTCCACCCCGCGAGCGAGGCTTTCCGCCTTCACCAATTCCGCCAACCGCCTGTACGAACTGAGTATGACCTCTGAACCCAGACGGCAGGAGTCATTGGTGCCGACATGAGCAACAATTTGCAGTCGGGTGTACCCAGTGCTCTCTATCGCCGCCGGTAGGGCCTCCTCCACATCTCGGATGAGACCCCCCGGCAAGCAGACAGAGTGAACACTGGCCTTCTTCCCCGACCTTCTACATCTACATCTACATCTATACTCCGCGAGCCACCTTACGGTGTGTGGCGGAGGGTACTTATTGTACCACTATCTGATCCCCCCTTCCCTGTTCCATTCACGAATTGTGCGTGGGAAGAACGACTGCTTGTAAGTCTCCGTATTTGCTCTAATTTCTCGGATCTTTTCGTTGTGATCATTACGCGAGATATATGTGGGCGGTAGTAATATGTTGCCCATCTCTTCCCGGAATGTGCTCTCTCGTAATTTCGATAATAAACCTCTCCGTATTGCGTAACGCCTTTCTTGAAGTGTCCGCCACTGGAGCTTGTTCAGCATCTCCGTAACGCTCTCGCGCTGACTAAATGTCCCCATGACGAATCGCGCTGCTTTTCGCTGGATCATGTCTATCTCTTCTATTAATCCAACCTGGTAAGGGTCCCATACTGATGAGCAATACTCAAGAATCGGACGAACAAGCGTTTTGTAAGCTACTTCTTTCGTCGATGAGTCACATTTTCTTAGAATTCTTCCTATGAATCTCAACCTGGCGCCTGCTTTTCCCACTATTTGTTTTATGTGATCATTCCACTTCAGATCGCTCCGGATAGTAACTCCTAAGTATTTTACGGTCGTTACCGCTTCCAGTGATTTACCACCTATGGCATAATCGTACTGGAATGGATTTCTGCCCCTATGTATGCGCATTATATTACATTTATCTACGTTTAGGGAAAGCTGCCAGCTGTCGCACCATGCATTAATCCTCTGCAGGTCTTCCTGGAGTACGTACGAGTCTTCTGATGTTGCTACTTTCTTGTAGACAACCGTGTCATCTGCAAATAGCCTCACGGAGCTACCGATGTTGTCAACTAAGTCATTTATGTATATTGTAAACAATAAAGGTCCTATCACGCTTCCTTGCGGTACTCCCGAAATTACCTCTACATCTGCAGATTTTGAACCGTTAAGAATGACATGTTGTGTTCTTTCTTCTAGGAAATCCTGAATCCAATCACAAACCTGGTCCGATATTCCGTAAGCTCGTATTTTTTTCATTAAACGTAAGTGCGGAACCGTATCAAATGCCTTCCTGAAGTCCAGGAATACGGCATCAATCTGCTCGCCAGTGTCTACGGCACTGTGAATTTCTTGGGCAAATAGGGCTATTTCCCTAAGGGGCTCCATCACCCGCCTAACGTTGGAGCTCCCAATAACTAATAAACCCCTCCCCCCGTGTGCCTGCTCGGACCTTGCTGAAGGAGTAGCCACATGTCCCCTCACAGGCAGAGCGGGCGATGCCACACGGCCAGCCTCCACATTGACCTTCCGCCTCGTGCGCCGCGAACGCCGCTGAACCCGCCACTCCTCTTGGGGAGAGGGTGGCCCAACCGCGCCCGGTACCCGCGAAGATGTCTCGACAGCAGGGACAGTGGGTGAAGCATGTAACACCTGGGGTGTACCTTGCGACGCACCAGACTCCCCACTGCCGCTACACTCCGAGGCAGCAGCCAGAAGACGGCTGACCGCGGCCATCAACACGCTCAGCTGTTCGCAAACAGTGGCCAGCTCCTCCTGCGTCCGTACACAGCAGTCACACATCCTATCCATCCTAAGGAAACAATTTACTGAAGAGAGTTAATCAACCTTTAACTAGACTGCTAATTCACTAAAGGCGGCTGCTTATTCACTAAACTGTGGTTGCTAGCCACTTCTTGTAGAAAACAATGAAAATAGCACTACCTGTCTCTGGACTGTATTGAAAACAAACTCTAGCACTACTGGCACTATGGTTGACTACAGGGACTCTCTCTGACTGTATTCAAAACAAACACGAAATCTATGGAACACTATTAAGAGCACTCGAAAAATAAAGCTCCCTAAAAGCAAATACACACGGAAGAAGAAGTGACAAGTAAGAAAAATACAGTTAATACTTAAATTAAGGTAGCTCGCCGCACAGCAGACGTGAAGCAGGCGGCAGTTACGACGATAAGGAAATGCTTTACTCGGTTTAAGGAGGGTCGTTTTGACGTTAGTGAGTCGACACGTTTAGAAAGATCTTCGAGGTTTGATGAAAATCGTTCAAACGCATTAATCCGCAATGACGCACGTCAGCGCACTTGAGAATTGGCAGATGTCACAAAGTGCGATCATTCCACCACCGTGCGACAATGGCATGCAATGAGAAAGGTTCAAAAATCGGCTGTGTGGGTACTGCGTGCTCGTAGACAACATTGCAAAAACCAGCGGTTGACGATTTGTACATTTTTGCTTGCTTGTCATCAATTGACTTGTGAACAACATTACTCGTGGCGAGAAATTGTGGCCCTATGCTAAAATAAGGGAAATACAGGAATGGTTGAACCCAAACAAAGCAGTAACTCCTCATAGAAATGCCTGCAAGTATCCACAAAAGATAACGTTACGGATCTGGTGGACCAGCAGCTGTGTGGTGTACCGCGAAGTGCTGACCCGAGGTGCAGCCACCGCTGCTGACAAACTGAGGAGTCCGTACGCTCTGAACATGGTTCGACGAGATCTTCACCTCAAAACCAAGTGATTTCTACAGTCGCGGAATCAAAACGTTACCTCAGCGTTGTAAATAGTGAAAGAAAGTGACTAAAGTCTCTGTTATGTGTATCTGTTTGTCAATTAAGCTTACGGGAAACGCTACACAAAGCTCCATTATTACACACTGCTGGAAAGAAATTATTACACCTGGAAAGACGACGTCGATTTCGATCCGATGAGACCTCAACATGCCACGTACATAATAGTAGATGCAACGGTAATGGTTTCAACGTCGGCCCGCCAACAGACAGTGTACACTCCTGGAAATTGAAATAAGAACACCGTGAATTCATTGTCCCAGGAAGGGGAAACTTTATTGACACATTCCTGGGGTCAGATACATCACATGATCACACTGACAGAACCACAGGCACATAGACACAGGCAACAGAGCATGCACAATGTCGGCACTAGTACAGTGTATATCCACCTTTCGCAGCAATGCAGGCTGCTATTCTCCCATGGAGACGATCGTAGAGATGCTGGATGTAGTCCTGTGGAACGGCTTGCCATGCCATTTCCACCTGGCGCCTCAGTTGGACCAGCGTTCGTGCTGGACGTGCAGACCGCGTGAGACGACGCTTCATCCAGTCCCAAACATGCTCAATGGGGGACAGATCCGGAGATCTTGCTGGCCAGGGTAGTTGACTTACACCTTCTAGAGCACGTTGGGTGGCACGGGATACATGCGGACGTGCATTGTCCTGTTGGAACAGCAAGTTCCCTTGCCGGTCTAGGAATGGTAGAACGATGGGTTCGATGACGGTTTGGATGTAGCGTGCACTATTCAGTGTCCCCTCGACGATCACCAGTGGTGTACGGCCAGTGTAGGAGATCGCTCCCCACACCATGATGCCGGGTGTTGGCCCTGTGTGCCTCGGTCGTATGCAGTCCTGATTGTGGCGCTCACCTGCACGGCGCCAAACACGCATACGACCATCATTGGCACCAAGGCAGAAGCGACTCTCATCGCTGAAGACGACACGTCTCCATTCGTCCCTCCATTCACGCCTGTCGCGACACCACTGGAGGCGGGCTGCACGATGTTGGGGCGTGAGCGGAAGACGGCCTAACGGTGTGCGGGACCGTAGCCCAGCTTCATGGAGACGGTTGCGAATGGTCCTCGCCGGTACCCCAGGAGCAACAGTGTCCCTAATTTGCTGGGAAGTGGCGGTGCGGTCCCCTACGGCACTGCGTAGGATCCTACGGTCTTGGCGTGCATCCGTGCGTCGCTGCGGTCCGGTCCCAGGTCGACGGGCACGTGCACCTTCCGCCGACCACTGGCGACAACATCGATGTACTGTGGAGACCTCACGCCCCACGTGTTGAGCAATTCGGCGGTACGTCCACCCGGCCTCCCGCATGCCCACTATACGCCCTCGCTCAAAGTCCGTCAACTGCACATACGGTTCACGTCCACGCTGTCGCGGCATTCTACCAGTGTTAAAGACTGCGATGGAGCTCCGTATGCCACGGCAAACTGGCTGACACTGACGGCGGCGGTGCACAAATGCTGCGCAGCTAGCGCCATTCGACGGCCAACACCGCGGTTCCTGGTGTGTCCGCTGTGCCGTGCGTGTGATCATTGCTTGTACAGCCCTCTCGCAGTGTCCGGAGCAAGTATGGTGGGTCTGACACACCGGTGTCAATGTGTTCTTTTTTCCATTTCCAGGAGTGTAGTTGCACAACTACCAGAGTGCCTTCTGTGTCCGCCGACTCCATGGGGCCTGAGGGGGGGCCGACCCCCTCAAAATTTCCTTTTGGGGGGGGGGGGGCTCCACAATAATTTAAGAAAATTATTAGTTATATTATGCTTTGTAAAATCACAAAAGTATGTTGGAATTCTTTATTTTCCTTGTTTGACGGTAAGTACCTTTTAAAATACATCCAGCGTTGAGTTAAACAATTATTACGGTAGTAAGCAGGTTAACTGAAAACGAGTGGTGTGAATCATGACTGTGTTACGGTGCTGCGGGCACACTTGGAATTTGTCCCGGTGCGCGAGCCTTCGGGTAAAGCCTGGCGCCGGCCGCGGCGACATCAAAAGGACTGCAGCAGAGGCGCCGGGGACCCCCCGCCCCGCGGCGCCTTGGCGCTCCGGGACGCTACCACCCCGCGGCTGTACAAAGCCCACGCTGCCGTCGCAGCCATTCCGTGTGGGCCGTTCCCTTCAGAGCATGCTGCAGGCGTGTTTAGTGTTCCGACTTAAGTGTCTAGTGGACTATTTTATACGACTATATTTTATTCGTTTACTTTAGTCCCTTAGTGTATTCTGAATTAAGTTTGCAATGGATAAATTTGTTACCAAAAAGGCGCGCGTAGCAGTTGATGATACTGCAAGTCAACCTCCAACAATTATTGTGTCGTCAATTGCTTCGTCGTCTTCAGGTGAGAACCGATCACAGCCGAAACCTGGACAATTCGGTAAGGGAAGATCATCTCAGAAGTCTTGGTTGATCAAATATACGTGGCTAGAATATGAAGCATCTACCGAAAAAGTTTTTTGCAAAACCTGCAGAGAGGCAGATGCTAAAAATCTACTACAATTTTCTTCAGATAAAAAGATGCATTTACTTCCGTAGCGTTTTCTAACTGGAAAAAGGCTTTGGAAAAATTCCGTCTTCATGAAAATACTTTTATGCATAAAGAAGGTGTTCTGAAACTAAATTCTATCACTAACCGAAATGTGGCCTCCCAATTCTTCAGTGATATGAAGAAAGGCCGTTTATCTCTTGAGACAATTTGTACTACCGTGCAATTTCTATGCCGTCCAGGACTAGCAATTAGAGGGCACGAAGATGTAAACTCAATTTTTTTTAATTGTTGGAACTCGTAAAGAATGACACACCTGAGTTTAAAGATTGATTAGGGCATTCGGGACATAAGTGGGCGTCCTGCGATATTCAAAACGAGATCATTGATCTATTAGCAAAGTCTGCGTTCAAAAAGGCACTGGCTTCAATCAAGAAGACTGAACATTTTTCTATTATGGTTGACGAAACAAGTGATTCTTCGATTCACGGACAAGTGTCATTTTGTATTCGTACTGTCAATCATTCCTTAATCATCAACGAAGATTTTATTGGCTTATATGAGACCGCCAACACTGAATCACAAACTCTGGCTAGTATTTTGAAAGACGTTTTTGCTCGTCTTGATTTGTCAATGGATAACTTAAGAAAACAGTGCTATGATGGTGCCTCGAATATGAGAGGTAATTTCCAAGGACTGAAAAAGTTAGTTTTGGATATACAAGATAGAGCACATTATCTGCTCTGCAGTGCTCACAGTTTAGACTTGGCAGTTGTAGACAGTCTCCGCCATCTTACGTCTATGAGGGATACTATGGCTTTAGCCGAAGACTTAATAAACACCATAAGGGAATCCAACAAAGGGGTTGGACTTTTCAGAAGCATACGATGTGAGAGCGCCAACTACCAAGCTGGCCTACGACCGCTTTGTCCGACTCGATGGACCATGCGAGCTTGTAGTATCTTGAGCATACTGAAAAACTTTGAAGAACTAGAGTTTTCTGAAACATTTTCTGGAGATGACAAAACAGAGGCAGGTTACAAATGTGCAGGCTACCTTGAGTCAATATTACAATTCAAGATTTATTTCTTTTTACGCCTTGTTGCCGTGCAGTGAACTCAGTAGAGAATGTCAATGAAAAAATTCAGTGCCCTCATCTAAGTGTTGCTGATGTGGAAAAAGTATATGAGGGCTTGATTTGTATATTTAATGGAAGGAGTCATAGTTTTGAACACTGCTGGGAATTGTGTTTTAAAGAAAATCCTTCACAAGCTGATGTTCCTTCGCTTCCTCGGAATCGAAGTATACCAAAGAAGTATGAAAACAACGAAGCCAGCTCACTGCACACTTCCAAAACCCCAAAGGAATACTACAAAGCTATTTACATTGAAGTCTGTGAAATGGTGCAAACTTGCATTACTGGCGGTTTGCTTCAACTGGACTCACACAGGTCATTTCAGTTGAACAAGAGTGCTTGCTTTTAGTAAACACAGGTGAAAAAAATTTGGAAAAATCAATTGAGTTTTTCAAAGATGACCCCGACATTGAGAGACTGGTTTACACTTGAATATGTTAGCCGACATCGCTAATAAAAAAAACAACTGGTTTTAAAGAACACGCGTGATATAAGAAAGCACATACCACAAGAGCCTGCATTTGGAGAAATGTTATGTGAGATAGTGAAGTGCATTGGAGTTCCAATCACGACAGCAGCGGGAGAACGCTGGTGAGGACTGTCTCAGAGAGGGCATTCACCCAAGACACACTGGTGCCACCGCAGGACTTACGAACTCGTGTGCATCGAGCTACAACTCAGGTGTTTCTGGAAAGCGTGCTAACCGGCGCCCGGTGTGTGCAGAATATTATTACCACTGTTCTTTTGACGTTGTTGCGACACGAAGGTGATGTGTTGTTCCAACAGGATAATGTTCCCCCAAATACGAACGTGCTCTGCAAGATGTGCAGAAACTTCCCTGGAGAGCTATATGGCCAGACTTTTCTCCGATCGAGCACGTGTGGAATATGATGGGAAGCGAAGTGACTTGTGCGACTGGTCAGCCGACAAGTGTTAGAGAGCTATGTGAAGATGTTGAGCAGGCGTAACGTAACGTTTCCCAGGCCAGCATTCGCCATCTGTACGTTCGACCAGATGCCAGAGGCAGCACATGCATTGGGGCCCGTGGCGGCCATACCATGTACTAACATGGTCGATATGTGCACCTTAGCCCGCATCTCGTGGTCGTGCGGTAGCGTTCTCGCTTCCCACGACCGGGTTCCCGGGTTCGATTCCCGGCGGGGTCAGGGATTTTCTCTGCCTCGTGATGGCTGGGTGTTGTGTGCTGTCCTTAGGTTAGTTAGGTTTAAGTAGTTCTAAGTTCTAGGGGACTGATGACCATAGATGTTAAGTCCCATAGTGCTCAGAGCCATTTGAACCATATGTGCACCTTAGAACTGGTTGTGCTATTTATCTGTAAATGTAATCATTTCAAGTACTGCATATGCGCTGTTGCAACGATAAATTTTTGAGTGAATTGGAAACCTCTAAAAGTCTGCACTAATTTATTTGTTCTGGATTTGTATATTAGACACTACAAATTACCCAAGGTACATAATTTCTGATTCCTTGCAGTTCATAGTGCATAAACGAACAAGCGAGACACTTTGATTTCTATCGTGAAAATTGGATAAATTCAAATTCTTGCCAGTTGTAATTGGAGAGTAAGCTCGTGGAGTGTGTGCTGCTGGGTTACAGATTCTGGAGGGATTCCTGGAGGCTTTCCACGACGGTGGTCTCTTCGTGAGCGAGCGCCTCGCCAGGACCGCAGGCGCAGTTACGGAGGTCCACCCTCCAGTGTTCTTGGCAGCCATCCGGAACTTCTGCAGCACCGTCATCGGCATGGACCCCGACCATCTCATGCCAGATGCCTTGGCGGAGGAGGAGATCTCTGCCGCGATGAACGACGGCTTGACCACCGTGCAGGTAAGGTCGATTCAAACAGCGAGTTTACCGGCTCACGTTCCGAGAACGGCATTGTCTTCTGTCGCAGCTATTTATGTACCCCTGAACCTCTAAGATTTGCATCGTAGGAAAAAAATAGTGCATTCTCCCGCACGGCGAGTGTTTATCTTCAGGAGTCCTCAGCGAAGTGAGGCGTAACTACTATACACAGGGTGTTTCAAAATTACTGTTGCGTCTGACTTCTTGGGCAATGAGAAGGGTAGTGATAACACGATTAATTATAACACTGTGAACTTTGTTAAATACAGAAAAACTTGTGTTTGCTCGCTAGGCTCGCCTGTAGCTATGAAAGTGCACACGTGGGCTTGCTGTTCAGAACACACTAAATGAACCACAATTACTGAGTGGCGAATTGATACTAATTGAGCACGGCTGTACTGTGGCTTCACTACAGTAACTAGAAGACACAAGTTCATAGACACGGTTGTAATAGCATTGGCGCAATTCACAGGAGACGTGGACCTCTACGCTCCGCGACGGTAGACGCGGGCTGTGCGACAGCGAGTGGGCTGCCTTGACAGGAAGCTCCCTGAGGTGGGGGTGCACACACACACACACACACACACACACACACACACACACACACACACACACACACACAGACCGCAGCGTCCGCAGATGGAGATTCGGGTTGATGTTCTTGATTATGGCGATGTCTAGAACATCAGGGTCTTGTGTCTGGACGTAAGGTATCCTCGTCGGTTCCCGTGGTCCATGGACGGAAATATGTAAATTCTCAGCCAGTACAAACAACATATGTCCTTTTGGTTTAGTCTTACGGGAATTCCAGGCAACATGTTTACTATTAAGATCCCCTCCAAGGAGGATCTTGTCGTAACCCTCTGTAACGGAGTAAAGATCTTCTGGGTGGAGAGGCTTCTTTGGGCTAAGGTAAGCCGCAATACAGGTAATGTTTTCGAGCGTCGTGTGGATTGTTACTGCCGTGGCCTCTAAAGTCTGGAGTGGGGGTAAACGTTCTTGGTGGTGACGAATACATTTTTTGATCAGAACTGCGGTCCCTCCACCCCGTTGGTCCCGTCTGTCCGTCCGGTAGATGTGCATGTTCCTCAAGCGGAGGTCGGTTGACCCGCGGAGATGTGTTTCGGAGACAAATGCTACGTCTATCTTGTGGCGATGTAAGAAGTCCGTGAATTCTATGTTCTTCAGTTTCAGGCCGTTGGCATTCCAAATGCAGAAGTTAAGATGCCTCGTGTGATGCCGTCTATCCATTTAGGGTGTTTGAAAAGCTGTCAGTACGCTTTCTACAAGCGAGAGGATAGACGTCAGCTTCTGCTGGAGGGCGGTGAGTAGTTGAAGAATATCTGTTAACGCTGGTGTAAAAGTGGTCGACCAGACAGATGGTGTCTCCGCTGGTGTTGGCGTCGGTGTATGGGCACGTATTGCTTCGGAGTACGAGCGCTGTTGTCTTGTCTGTCGGAGAGTCACTCTGGGTGCCGGTTGTGGTCGAGAGGCGATTGTTTCCACAGGGAGAGGTGCCGCTTGTTGTTGGGTGGCCGGAATCGCTGCCATGGCCGAGTTCTTAGCAATTATAGGCCGTTGTGGGGTCGACTTCTTTGGTGTCCTTCTAGTATATTTCCGTAGGAGTTCTTGAAATTTTGGGCAGCCACGGAAGGTCGCTGGATGTTCTTGTTCACAATTGGCGCACTTTGGGGGCGCCGTCCTAGGATGGGTACAATTCGATGATTTATGGGATTCACCGCAGCGGCCGCAGCGTGCTGGCATGCTGCAGTAGTTCGCTGCATGCTCGAAACGTTGGCAATGTCGGCACTGGACTGGTCCTTCTTTACTATTATAGGTTTCTATTATCACTCGTGTGTAGAGCAGGTATTTGACATCATATATCTTGTCACTGTCTTTTCCGGATGGGAGGGTGACTCGGTACACAGGTTGCGGTATCAATTGTTTCGTCTTCTCGTCGCGTTCCTTAAACTGGTAGACTTGTAGCACGTTGAAGCCTTTTTCCTTGAGGGCATAGTAAAGTTGTTCTTCGGTAACTTCCGCCGGAAGGCGTTTGACAACTTTTTTCAGTTCCCTGTCGTCTGGTGCTTGATGCGTAAAATAGGAGAAGCTGTGGTTCGTGAAGTATTTTATTGCACGCCTTTGGTCTTCGAAGGACTCAAAGTGGTATTTGATGCGGTCCTTTTGGTATATAGCTTTAAGGGTGCCCTCTAGAAGTCCGTTGCTGCCGATGTGCGGCCGAGCGCCGACCTTTATAGCGCTTCGGCGGATGAGTACCTCGGAACTATTTTCCATCGCGTGGTTTGACGTATGAAAATAGTTCCGGGATCTGCAGCGACCTCTTCCTTACGTTTACGTGCACCGGTAGTGTCCCCTGGTGGCCGCTGGTGTCTTTGCTGTGTTGTCGTTGTTGTGGTCGTTGCTGTGGCCGTTCATCAATATTGCCTGTCGGTTGTGTAGTGCTTCGGTGTGCCTGCGAGCGGGCAACCCGCGGCTGCAGGCTGTCAGTTTGGTTGCTCATACTCTAGGCGCCTTGATGTCTGGTGGAGAAGTCCACAGCAGTGTTAACTTACGGAAAGATAAATGGCAACAGGTGGCGGGCAGTAAAGTTGTATCAGGAGACATATCCCCGCCGACAACAACCACAGCATTCAATGTCTGCAACAGTGTTTAGCCGTTTGTCTGAGACTGGGTCCTTACAGCAAGCAGGAAATCATGAAGGACGTACGCAGAAACGTTCGGACACCGGACATGGAGGAAAATGTGATTAACACTTGTAACACGCCCGGGGATACAACTGGTGGGGGTCCTTTAAACTGTTCTCTCCTTTGACCGTGCTGCATGTCGTCGCGACATACCTGGTACTCCCGCTCCACACTGGTGCCGCCGTGCCTGGAATTATGTGCACAAATATGCGAGCGGGCTTAGGGGAGGCACTCGCCATTAGACGCAACACCGTCCTACGTCTGTTGTGAACGATTATATTCTGAGACTATAAGAAAATCGCAGGTTGCACTGCTTATACATTAGGTCGTAAGTGTCGATGTCAATTAACATTCTTGCTGATTTGATGAGAGGTTATAATTATCCTTCCTTTATTACTGTACAGTATCCTTGACGATGTAAATGTCTGTCACTATTGTACTTCACGCTGTCACACGCATTTCACAGTCTTCGTGCAGCATTGGTGCAGCCGGAATGTGTGAGCCATTTGTGCAGCCGGAATGTGTGAGCTGGGTTAATTGGCGACTGTTATTTTGAGACCAGTCTTCTTTCGCTGTCTTCGCTTGTCATTGCTCGGGTAACAACTAATATATTGATAAATGTATGAGATCAATATGTTGCTAGGAAAAGAGCCTGCTGTGCTGTGACTTTCTTTGGATCATTAATTTTCAACAAAACAAAATATATTATATTAACAGAATCTTCCGTCGGTTCTCGGTAGAACAACATGATAATAATAAATGAAAAGCAGCAGTTTGCTTTTGTTCTACAATATGTTCTTTTATTTTCTGGATCTGGCTTTCCATTAAAGGAACATTGTTTCGTTACTGTAACTCGCTATAAAGTTCAACATATTTTCCTTACTTTACAGTTATTGAAAAGGTTACTGAAAATTATTTCGTTATCAATATTGATGTTACAGTACGCAATATTCGTTCAACATCAAAATTTTGCAGTGGATTTTTGTTAACAGTAAAACACCAATACGTACGACGACTAACACGAGAACATGAGACTATTATCAGAGAAAAATACGTTTTTACTATAATGTTTGCCAGGCCAGAACTACGCACAGCAAGATTTCTTTTATGTCATGAAGGTAAATTATCTTTTTGTACTGTTAATAATATAGATGCAGCCTCCGTCCACCTGTGAAACACATCATAAGATCTGCTGCTCTGCCCTGCAATCCCGAAAGCTGAAAGAAATAATTTTAGTCCACTATTACCTGTCCGCTCCTTCGCGGTATGATTGGTTTCATTTAATGCAGTCTGAATGCGCCGTGCAGCGGCTCGTCCGTTCGTAGCGCAGCTCTGCACCACGAATAATATTTAAATAGCTGAAAACGTCTTAAGGGGGGTAGGACGTCAAACGGGCCGACTTGGAGCAGGAGAGGCACCACAGGACATTTTAATTTCCACAGTCTATACTTTTACAAGTAAATTCATAAAACTTCGTCAGCAGCACCAGGAAGGAGTCAGGATTCACACTCATTGCAGTGGAAGTTCGAAAATATAACAAAATAAATTTTCTTACGTGCGAAATTTCATCATTTTTTCACTTACTAATGGCTGCATTTGTCGTTATAGGTACACTTTTCTTCATAAGTTAGAGGGATTCTTCGATGAATTTTGCACAGCATACATATCATACTCACAGCTGTATGAAACTCTAGAATTTATTCAATTTATGAAAAAACGAATGAACTGTTATATTTTAAACTTCATGTTTAGAAAAAAACACAAATTTTATAGTTAATTACCTCAATTTTTACCACAGTTTTTAATAGATTTGGAAAATTCTAGAGTTTCATACACCTTTAAGTATGGTTTGTATGCTGTGCAAAATTCATCGAAGAATCTCTCTAATTTATGAAGAAATGTGTACCTATAGCAACAAATGCTTCCATTAGCAAGTGAAAGAAATGATGAAATTTCACACGTAAAAAAATTACTTCGTTATGTTTAGAACTTCCACTGCTATGGGTGTGAATTCTGAATCCTTCCTGGTCATGCTGACAAAGTTTAATGAATTCATTTGTTAAACTATAGACAGTGGAAATTAAAATGTCCTGTAGTGACTCTCCTGCTCCAAGTCGGCCCGTTTGACGTCCTACCCCCCTGAAATGGATGGGATAAAATGCCAGGCAAGGTTATTAGAAATCATAATGCAAGTTTTCACTAAGTAACTCTATTCAAAACATTTAGACAGATTAAATTCTTACACACCTTTACAAATCAATACCTAATGGCGTCCTTCTCTCAATCTGGACAAAAGAATGCTACACAAGCATTCAATACAGCATCACAGGCTCTTCCAACTCATATAACTCAAAAAAGACGACAGAGAAATTAATGGTCGGTCACTACTATTTATCCTCCGTTTACATCTTGTTTGATATTTAATAAGTATAGTCTGTGGCGGTTTCAGTACTCGCCGACACAGATATTATCTAAAAAAACCGATACATAATTATATACAAATATAAAACATGACACATAATGGTTTCTCTTTATTACATAAAGTTCACACAATCATTGTCCATGCATAAATAAAATTACAACCATCCAGTTCAAATATTTTTTTTTCTCTTCCATTTTTTTTACCACATATAATATGTGTTTTGCCAGGAGAAGTTATACTTCCTAACACGACGCCTAACAAGCCGGAGCTATCGGTTTCTTGCGGGTGTCTTTGCCTCCCCTGCTGAAAGAAATGCCGTTGATGATTCGAAGGCTTATGTGGCTGCTACACGATGGTGCTCCAGCCGACTCCCCTGTTATGCAAAGAGAGTTAAGCGCTGTCGGCGAGACGCAGCAGTCTGCTACAAATGCGCCAAACCGGGACACATTCAAGCCGATTGTACTGATAACGCGGTTGGTTGCTACCGTGTATGTACAGAAGCCGTACTTCCAACAAAGCAGGCGGTCCCGAAAGCCCCACATACAAACTGTTACTTGAAAAACTGAACGCTAACGCAGACTGCATTACTAAGACCACAACATGTCAAGAGGACCTTCCATTCGGTTTTACAGAGAGTACTCGGCTCCTTGCATTTATCGCGAATCTCTTGCCCAACGCGAGCGGTGCTAGGCGCTACAGTCTGGAACCGCGCGACCGCTACGGTCGCAGGTTCGAATCCTGCCTCGGGCATGGATGTCTGTGATGTCCTTAGGTTAGTTAGGTTTAAGTAGTTCTAAGTTCTAGGGGACTGATGACCTCAGAAGTTAAGTCCCATAGTGCTCAGAGCCATTTGAACCATTTTTTCTTGTCCAACGTAAAGTCCCGAGCGACTGGAAAAAACCGCAGGTGACGCCTGTATATAAGAAGGGTAGAAGGACGGATCCTCAAAATTACAGACCAATATCCTTAACATCGGATTGTTGCAGAATTCTCGAACATATTCTCAGTTCGAATATAATGAATTTCCTTGAGACAGAGAAGTTGCTGTCCATGCATCTGCACGGCTTTAGAAAGCATCGCTCCTGCGAAACGCAACTCGCCCTTTTCTCACATGATATCTTGCGAACCATGGATAAAGGGTATCAGACGGATGCCAGATTCCTTGACTTCCGGAAAGCGTTTGACTCGGTGCCCCACTGCAGACTCCTAAGTAAGGTACGAACATATGGGATTGGTTCCCAAGTACGTGAGTGGCTCGAAGACTTCTTAAGTAATAGAACCCAGTACGTTGTCCTCGGTGGTGAGTGTTGATCGGAGGTGAGGGTATCATCTGGAGTGCCCCAGGGAAGTGTGGTAGGTCCTCTGTTGTTTTCTATCTACATAAACGATCTTTTGGATAGTGTGGATAGCAATGTACGGCTGTTTGCAGATCATGCTGTGGTGTACGGGAAGGTGTCGTCGTTGAGTGACTGTAGGGGGATACAAGATGACTTGGACAGGATTTGTGATTGGTGTAAAGAATGTAAATTAATGCAGATGAATAGCGAAAAAAATCCCGTAATGTTTGAATACTCCATTAGTAGTGTAGCGCTCGACACAGTCACGTCGATTAAATATTTGGGTAACATTGCAGAGCGATATGAAGTGGGACAAGCATGTAATGGCAGTTGTGGGGAAGGCGGATAGTCGTTTTCGGTTCATTGGTAGAATTTTGGGAAGATGTGGTTCATCTGTAAAGGAGACAGGCTTATAAAACACTAATACGACCTATTCTTGGGTACTGCTCGAGCGTTTGGGATCCCTATGAGGTCGGATTGAGGGAGGACATAGAAGCAATTCAGAGGCGGCCTGCTAGATTTGTTACTGGTAGGTTTGATCATCACGCGAGTGTTACGGAAATGCTTCAGGAACTCGGGTGGGAGTCTCTAGAGGAAGTGAGGCGTTCTTTTCGTGAATCGATACTGAGGAAATTTAGAGAACCAGCATTTGAAGCTGGCTGCAGTGCAATTATACTGCCGCCAACTTTCATTTCGCGGAAAGATCACAAAGATAAGATAAGATAGATTAGTGATTCGTACAGAGGCATATAGGCAGTCATTTTCCTTCGTTCTGTTTGGGAGTGGAACAGGGAGAGAAGATACTACTTGTGGTACGAGGTACCCTCCGCCACCCACCTTATGGTGGATTGCGGAGTATGTATGTAGATGTAGATTTCACATGTCCCGACAGCGCCTACGAAGGCCGAGCGGTTCTAGGCGCTACAGTCTGGAACCGCAGGACCGCTACGCTCGCACGTTCGAATCCTGCCTCGGGAATGGATGTGTGTGATGTCGTTAGGTTAGTTAGGTTTAAGTAGTTCTAAGTTGTAGGGGACTGATGACCTCAGCAGTTAAGTCCCATAGTGCTCAGAGCCATTTGAACCATTTTGAACAGACCTCGCGAGGGCCCACAGACGAGTATGCTTCGATTACAATGAAGATGTATGTAAATGTCTTGTATGTACCCGACATCCATGAAGTTCTTACAGCCAGACCCTCGTCGGTATGAAGCTACGTAAACTAGTGCATGAAGTGCACGCGCATGTCGTCTGCTTGCAGGAATCCTACACCGGGAATGGGATACTAGTAGGTGTTGACCACGAACAGTGCGAAGGCTGCGAGCGTTGTCACAAATCGAAACTTTACAGGCGGCTCATCCGTGTGCCGAACACCTCACAACAGTGGAAATGGTGCGCGAAGGCGAGAGGTAGACTGCTGCGTCGTTATAAGCGCAGTACTCGCGCGACAGTGAACCGTACCTCAGTTACGTGAGAGAAGTTGTGGAATATGCCAATAAAAGAAACCTGGTAATAGCTGAAGACATAAATGCTACGTCGACTATGTGGCAGTCTGAGACAACGGACGACCGAATGAACACAACCTATATGTCGTCAATAGTCCGAGCCAACCACCCACCCACGTAGCCAGCAACAGGATTGGCATAACAATTGCAAAGGCAGATGCACCGGCACTTGTAACGGGGAGGGAGGCCACGGATGGCGCTACTGACAGCCACCCCGACGCCGTCATCGTGGGCACAGACACACAGCTACGCACACCTACGCAGGACGGACACGAGCGACTGTTATTTCATAACGCTGACTGGGCAAAGCTGAAACAGATGATTGAGGTCTTCCCCTTACATGCAGTTGAGGCGTCAGTGGATTATAAAGCACGTATTTTGACTGACTTAGCACAAAAAGCACAAAGGGCTGCAATTCCGACCGCTGACATAGGACGAAAGTTAAACATACCGTGGACTAGAAGACTAACAAGGTTGCGCAAAAAAGTGAGAAACTAATGGAAGTGGTTCCAAAGGGCGACAATGGCAAGCGACAGAGATGTCAGACCCATACAGTTCAGGGATGCAAAACAGCGCTGCAAAAAAAGAGTTGCAAAAAACACGAGGAGATCATATGTAACATACACTCCTGGAAATTGAAATAAGAACACCGTGAATTCATTGTCCCAGGAAGGGGAAACTTTATTGACACATTCCTGGGGTCAGATACATCACATGATCACACTGACAGAACCACAGGCACATAGACACAGGCAACAGAGCATGCACAATGTCGGCACTAGTACAGTGTATATCCACCTTTCGCAGCAATGCAGGCTGCTATTCTCCCATGGAGACGATCGTAGAGATGCTGGATGTAGTCCTGTGGAACGGCTTGCCATGCCATTTCCACCTGGCGCCTCAGTTGGACCAGCGTTCGTGCTGGACGTGCAGACCGCGTGAGACGACGCTTCATCCAGTCCCAAACATGCTCAATGGGGGACAGATCCGGAGATGTTGCTGGCCAGGGTAGTTGACTTACACCTTCTAGAGCACGTTGGGTGGCACGGGATACGTGCGGACGTGCATTGTCCTGTTGGAACAGCAAGTTCCCTTGACGGTCTAGGAATGGTAGAACGATGGGTTCGATGACGGTTTGGATGTACCGTGCACTATTCAGTGTCCCCTCGACGATCACCAGTGGTGTACGGCCAGTGTAGGAGATCGCTCCCCACACCATGATGCCGGGTGTTGGCCCTGTGTGCCTCGGTCGTATGCAGTCCTAATTGTGGCGCTCACCTGCACGGCGCCAAACACGCATACGACCATCATTGGCACCAAGGCAGAAGCGACTCTCATCGCTGAAGACGACATGTCTCCATTCGTCCCTCCATTCACGCCTGTCGCGACACCACTGGAGGCGGGCTGCACGATGTTGGGGCGTGAGCGGAAGACGGCCTAACGGTGTGCGGGACCGTAGCCCAGCTTCATGGAGACGGTTGCGAATGGTCCTCGCCGATACCCCAGGAGCAACAGTGTCCCTAATTTGCTGGGAAGTGGCGGTGCGGTCCCCTACGGCACTGCGTAGGATCCTACGGTCTTGGCGTGCATCCGTGCGTCGCTGCGGTCCGGTCCCAGGTCGACGGGCACGTGCACCTTCCGCCGACCACTGGCGACAACATCGATGTACTGTGGAGACCTCACGCCCCACGTGTTGAGCAATTCGGCGGTACGTCCACCCGGCCTCCCGCATGCCCACTATACGCCCTCGCTCAAAGTCCGTCAACTGTACATACGGTTCACGTCCACGCTGTCGCGGCATGCTACCAGTGTTAAAGACTGCGATGGAGCTCCGTATGCCACGGCAAACTGGCTGACACTGACGGCGGCGGTGCACAAACGCTGCGCAGCTAGCGCCATTCGACGGCCAACACCGCGGTTCCTGGTGTGTCCGCTGTGCCGTGCGTGTGATCATTGCTTGTACAGCCCTCTCGCAGTGTCCGGAGCAAGTATGGTGGGTCTGACACACCGGTGTCAATGTGTTCTTTTTTCCATTTCCAGGAGTGTATATGTGCAGAAACAGCTCGAAACCAACTTTTGGGAGAAACCCATCAAAATACAAGGAGAGCGTCTGAGGACGCCACTAGTCTTAGCAACGCTGAGACGGGATGACGGTAGCATAGCACAGGGCTGGAGATGTTCTGCGTAATTCCTGCTAAACAAACTCCTCCCCGATGATGAGCAACAGTTGGATGAAGAGATTTATACCGGACAGCGAACCCTAATGAAGTCTTGCTATGAAAATGGTACCGTCATTATTCCCTTTGCATGAGAGGAGGTCGCACTCGGGACTGCACAGACTAAAGAACAAAAACGCCCCGGGCCAGATGGTATCCATTCTGAGACACTGAAAATTGTCGTTGTACTCAATGCAGCGCTACGGCTTGGACGGGTACCTGTGGTCTGGAAAACAGCAAATGCCGTCATAATTTAAAAAAATCAGAGGATAAGGACCCCTCAGATCCAAAAAAAACTTTGTAGACCTATATGCTTAATCAACATCTTGGCCAAGGTCAAGGAACGACTTCTGTGCGATCGCTTGCAATTACACTGGGAGCCCTTTGGCACCAGTCGTCACCAATTCGGTTTCAGGTCGGGGAAATCTATAGATTAAGTGCAAAATAAGGTACTAAGCGCTGTTCATAACACAGATAACAAGTACACAGAAGTCATAAAGTTATTAAAGTATTACCAGAGGTCGCTTGGAAGGATCAATCTGTGGCCCCGTCTTTTGGGACAGCGCCTTTGAAGACCTCCTACATCAACTGGATGGCGACAGTGGTGCCAGCAAGGCGACAGCATACGCAGACGACTTCCTGGTGGTGGTCTCCAACTACTGCTCAACTGTGTGTGAAATCTTATGGGACTTAACTGCTGAGGTCACCAGTCCCTAAGCTTACACACTACTTAACTTAAATTATCCTAAGGACAAACACACACACACCCATGCCCGAGGGAGGACTCGAACCTCCGCCGGGACCAGCTGCACAGTCCGTGACTGCAGCGCCTCAGACCGCTCGGCTAATCCCGCGCGGCGCTGGTGGTCTCCGCGGACTCGAGATCGCAACTCTAACACAACTACTCACAAGCATCAGCCAGTGGTGCAAACGTAATAAACTTTAGATGGCTCTACAGCAGACAGCTTATATACTACTCAAAGGAACATTTCAAAGTAATCCAACCATAAAACTGCACGACATCAGCATACTGAGACAACGGAAAACACTAGACGAACGACTGTCGTTTGACAAACACGTCAGAACAGCAACTGATATGGCTGCGAAGATGATGCAGAGGCTCGACATAACACACTTCAGGGAACCATTACACACACTGTGAACTTACAGTCGTGTGCTTGTCGAGTCCGTCGTCTGTGCACGGGCCCACAGAGCGCGTCTGAAGGCGAATGGGAACGTCATCGGCGAGGGCACAGAGGTGCCCCGGTAAGGGCGTCAGCAGCTCTCAACACCACATCAGTAGAATCACTGTGCACGGTGCTCGGAACCTTCCCTATCGACGTAGACATCCGGTTTGGGACTGCAATGTACTGGTCGAGGAGGAGGACACGACGTCGCAGAGGACCGCCAGTTCGTTTGTGGACACCTGGCGAAGGGAGTGGGAGTTCGACGACGAAGGCTGCAGAGTACGTCATTTCTTCCCGGGCATCAGAGGACGCCTGAGACTGGCCGTGTCAGTGTGTGCCGGCGTACGGTTCACTTTGTGGCAGGTCGCGGCCACGGCCCTTTGTAATGTCCCCACAGAAAAATACCCTCTACCACGCACCAGTTAATCATTGCCAATCTAACCATCCACATTTATTTACTTTCGAAAAGTATCTGATCTGATCTTCTAGTAATATATGCGCCGACAGCTCGTCGACGCCAAAGTATTCTCTAGTGCGTTTATTCTTTGGAATAACAGAGATACATGTATGTATTCTCCATGGTTGTTAGACTGGTAACTAGGACAGCTTCGGAAGTATCTGTGGAAAGATTGACGGGTTTCTAAAAGAGACATTTTTGCTTTTCTTCTCGCTAAAGCGAGCTATTAACATTTGTGCCACTAGCGGGTTGTTTGAAGAGAAAGAAACTGTAATGGAAAATAATTAAGACTTGGAACCAACAGAGATCTGGACATGTAAGGGAGATGGACTGAATATACAATTTTCTTCATAAATAAGGTTTGTGACTCCTTTTATTCTGGAGTGAATGAACGAATGAGTTCTTTGTCTGAATCATTCATGATCGCGTTGGCCCTGTAATTAGTGGGGAAGTTTCAGCTGTGCCTGCAATCACCGAGTCTTTGTTAAATCGTCCAAAAAGGCTTCGTACACATCTGGAATTCGAAATCTTTCGTAAAAGGAACGCATTGTTCAAACGATTGATTTTCCCAACTGAATGCAGCGCTTAACAATAATAATAAATGTAAAGATCTTTTACAGCAAGCCAGCCGCTGAATACTAAGACGAAGGGCTCCACCAGAGATTCTATTTGGCTGATTTCACGTAATGAAATATTATATCAAAAACTGTACATAGATAAAGGAGAGAGAGAGAGAGAGAGAGAGAGAGAGAGAGAGAGCGAATGAAAATTAGAGAAAATACTAATAATCCTCCATTAGTCTAACTTTTCGCCTGTCTTATCACGGATCAGCCTAAAGACAAAACGGGAGGCCCTTACTTTACTGTATAGATTGATGTGTGAAAGTGAAGGGATCTTAAAGGCAACAGATACACGTCTATACAGACAAGACATTACACAAAGTTAGCGGCAAGCTGCATGCATTCATCATTCAGCATCTATTCTATCCTTACATTAATACATTATACCTTGTCCTGCACACTCACACCGCACGAGTCACAGCCGGAGCGCGCTGCTTGCACACGTGGGGAACGTGGATACCCAAACGACACGTACTTTCACACTGTCATCGATACAGAGCAAGACTCCAGACACCCACTAAGTACGACAATGACATGATACGGGCAATAAGAGACAAGGACGAGTGGGAGGTAATAAATGAAATCGCTGGTGATGTCTCGAGGACATTTCATGACGAATACAGACGGGAACTGCCGTGTAACGGAACACTGCAACACACAGGAAGCACGTAAGACAAATTCCAATTCGTGCACCAACACACACAGCAGTACTGAACCACACAGTGACTCAAGAGCAAACACTTTCACGAATGTCTACCAAATGGTTCAAATGGCTCTGAGGACTATGGTACTTAACTTCTGAGGTCATCAGTCCCCTAGAACTTAGAACTACTTAAACCTAACTAACCTAAGGACATCACACACATCCGTGCCCGAGGCAGGATTCGAACCTGCGTCCGTAGCGGTGGTGCGGTTCCAGACTGAAGCGCCTAGAACCGCTCGGTCACACTGACCAGCGAATGTGTACCGCAGACAACCTTTCACCACATCTAGAATAACGAAACTGTATTACAATAAACAGTGTAACGCAATCAATGCTTTAAACCTGTTATAGCTTAAGTATAAACAACAGGGACATGAATATCGCGGTGGTTATACCGCTGTTGGGATGTAACACTTGTAACTGAATGCTTAGAATACAAGCAGCATATTAGGTAAAACTCAAGGCACATAATATGGAAACTGAAGGTTAATTAATAACCACAAGAAATAACATACTTTACACTCACACACCACTGCTCTCTCGACAATGTACATAATAGTTATAGTGGTTAGAAATATTAATCCATAAATTACAATATAGTGGACCGGGACAGACTCAAAGTACTTCGGGGGCTTTCAGATCAGGCTGGCTCAGATAGGGTAACTTTTCTCTCCCTCTCTTTCTATCCAAGTTTTTCCTAGCATCTGTTATCATATCTTCTTAAGATGTGCATATTTTCGCGTTTTTCTTGTTTCACTTTCTAATGTATTTTTAATTTAATTGTAATAGCTGAAAACAATAATTGCTGTTGGTAGTAGGGAATATGAAAAGTTCAAAAATGGTGACACGCGTAAAATGAGCAATAAATGAGCAATAAATCAAATCAAATGAAGTCGCCGTTAACGTCCGGGCGCATCTCAGTCGTGTCTCCCGTGTTCGATGGGGGTCAAGTTGCACGGGCTGCTCATCCACTTGTTGTCGACCTGTGCAATTTCTGGTTATGGGGTCGTCTCAAAAGTATGTATGGAGACACTGGAGCAGCGTATTCGTGCTGCCGTTGACACTGTTCGGATGCATCCCGGCCGATGTGAACGTGTGAGACAGATCGTGTTACAGCATGTACGCGCATACATTGAGAGTCACGGAAACCATTTTCAACACATACTGTTAACTGCGGTTGCGTGGTACAGCGCACAGTAGACCGCAGCCTCTGTAACAGTGTATCACTGAATAAATGTTCTCTAGCGGGGAAACCGCGCATTTCCAGACATAAGTTTATTACACCTCTTTCGCTCCGCACCCCCTCATCGATCAATCCCTACAGTTTGCACACGGTGGAATAAATCACCCTGTATAGAGCGGTAGAAAATTGGTGTAACGCGATATTCGTGTTGTCGGTGTGTGTTTCAACAGGGGCGACACAACTCGAAGAGCAGAGCAGAGCGGCACGGCGGGAGCACTGGCTCGTTGTTCGCTCTCTGCCGCCCCTGTTGAATACACACGGATCACACGAATATCGCGTTACACCAATTTGAGACTGCTCTATCCGGAAAAAAAGCACTCCGTCTTCAGGCCAGAAGCGGCCCATCGGGACCATCCGACCGCCGTGTCATCCTCAGCTGAGGATGCGGATAGGAGGGGCGTGTGGTCAGCACACCGCTCTCCCGGTCGTTACGATGGTTTCCTTTGACCGGAGCCGCTACTATTCGGTCGAGTAGCTCCTCAATTGGCATCACGAGGCCGAGTGCACCCCGAAAAATGGCAACAGCGCATGGCGGCTGGATGGTCACCCATCCAAGCGCCGGCCACGCCCGACAGCGCTTAACTTCGGTGATCTCACGGGAACCGGTGTATCCACTGCGGCAAGGCCGTTGCCCGCTCTATCGGGAGCGCACATAAAATTCCGCTTTTAAGAGCATTTTGCTTATAACGGAGAACAAACCGAAGTTCTCCATTGACAGTGGCAGTCGCACGAAATAAGTGATGAGCAGTATTTGTTTGGGCTAACTCCGTATGCACACTGCAGATATAGAAATGCAGATTACTGCTGAAACATCAGAGAATATTTTGCTGATGGTTCTTATGAGAGGCAGCCTGTGCATATAGGTGTAGATCACCTGAAACTTGCACCGCAAATATTGCGGAAGTGGAAAGTGGTACTCGTGTGTCGTTTCCACAGAGTCAATTGGTAGTCAGTATTGTTAATCAGTCAACACCTAATACGTCAGATGGGCGTCTGTCGTCTCTGCATTTACGTACACTGCCATCGAATGAGCCAGTTCTGTGCTTAACTCTACGTAGAAACCTGTGGCAGTGCAACGGTCATACTGATCGCTGTAGCAGTTGATGTTACCCGTAAAACGTCACGTGGCAACAGGGACATGTAAAACAAAACACTAGCGGTGCGCGACGTAACGAGTCATCACTAAGAGCGTGCGTTGCTCGTGATTATAACGTTCTGTTCTTGCGTGTTTCCCACGGTAGTGAGCTGGAGAAAGTGAATTGTAACACGGAAACAAAGCGTTTCCGTACCAGTATTCACATAACACGATTTCCCTGTCTCTGTACGAGGGATGTGTACTGCAGTTTGCGCCAAACATTTTCCTCACACCCTGTGTACAGGTGGTGGACACGGAGGTGCGTGACGTCCAGAGCGAGGTGTTCCGCCGACCAGGCCCAGTAGCTGTGCAGGCCGGCTGCCCGCGCCCACGCCACCGCAGCTGGCCCCGGCCCACCCTGTCCGCACTCCGTCGTCTCTCCGGCCGGGCCCTCCCACCACCGCAGCCCACTGGCGGTTAGGAACCCCACTCGCTACAGTTCCTCCGCGCATGCGCTCCAGCTCTCCCTCGTGGCTCACAGCCAAAGATTACAAATCCTGTCGAAAAACGAGATGGATAGCAGCCTGCGCGTCACACCTTCCCCCACTTGCAGCTAGGAAATCTCCCTCGCTGCTTTCGACATGGAAATAAGCACAGCTAAGCGCCGCCTTTCACTGCATCATATGCACCTACATCTACGAGGGCAGTTCAATAAGTAATGCAACACATTTTTTTTCTCGGCCAATTTTGGTTGAAAAAACCGGAAATTTCTTGTGGAATATTTTCAAACATTCCCGCTTCGTCTCGTATAGTTTCATTGACTTCCGACAGGTGGCAGCGCTGTACGGAGCTGTTAAAATGGCGTCTGTAACGGATGTGCGTTGCAAACAACGGGCAGTGATCGAGTTTCTTTTGGCGGAAAACCAGAGCATCTCAGATATTCGTAGGCGCTTGCAGAATGTCTACGGTGATCTGGCAGTGGACAAAAGCACGGTGAGTCGTTGGGCAAAGCGTGTGTCATCATCGCCGCAAGGTCAAGCGAGACTGTCTGATCTCCCGCGTGCGGGCCGGCCGTGCACAGCTGTCACTCCTGCAATGGCGGAGCGTGCGAACACACTCGTCCGAGATGATCGACGGATCACCATCAAACAACTCAGTGCTCAACTTGACATCTCTGTTGGTAGTGCTGTCACAATTGTTCACAAAAATCTGAACGAACTTCTCCTTCTTCATGACAACGCAAGACCTCACACAAGTCTTCGCACCCGAGAGGAGCTCACAAAACTTCAGTGGACTGTTCTTCCTCGTGCACCCTACAGCCCCGATCTCGCACCGTCGGATTTCCATATGTTTGGCCCAATGAAGGACGCAATCCGTGGGAGGCACTACGTGGATGATGAATAAGTTACTGATGCAGTACGACGTTGGCTCCGACATCGACCAGTGGAATGGTACCGTGCAGGCATACAGGCCCTCATTTCAAGGTGGCGTAAAGCCGTAGCATTGAATGGAGTTTACGTTGAAAAATAGTGTTGTGTAGCTAAAAGATTGGGGAATAACCTGGTGTATTTCAATGCTGAATAAAACAACCCCTGTTTCAGAAAAAAAATGTGTTGCATTACTTATTGAACTGTCCTCGTACATACATACTCCGCAATCCACCATACGGTGCGTGGCGGAGGGTACCTCATACCACAACTAGCGTCTTCTCTCCCTGTTCCACTCCAAAATAGAACGAGGGAAAAATGGCAGCTGCGGCGCTCGGTCTCAACATTTGAGATTTCCAGGACGAAGGTTCCCCGTCAGCAGAACGTTTGAACGCGTTGACCGTCGTCTTAGGGAACACTGGGCCATTTAAATCTGACCCTTGGCACCGGGGGAGTTCTAGGAGGACGAGAACACTGCAGATTGTTTGTGCGGCTGACGACGACCGTAGTGTCAGTACCAGACACGTAGCTGGATCTCTGAACGTTGTCTGGCGAGCGTTACCTGCTGTATCCGTGCCATTTAAAACGTTTGCAGGCACTATGAACAACTGATTTTGCTGCACTGGTTCTCTTCTACTTGTGGTTTGTTCAATAAAGTGTCAGCCCTGACTTTAGTTCAGCGGTGCTGTTCACACATGAGGCCTCGTTTCAGTGAGATCAGATTGAAAATTTGAACAATCGGCAACTGTGTGGGCAGACGTCAGTCCTCACGTGACTGTTGAAGTAGGCCATCAACAAAGATTTTCTGTGGGTTACTGTTTGGTACGACCTCGCTTTCTTACACCGAGACTCGACGGACAAATTTATCTTAATTTTCCAGAGAATATTCTACGTGCTCTGTAAGCAGATGTGCCTTTACCTGTGCGACAGCACATGTACTTCGTGCACGAAAGAGCACCTGCACATGTTACTGCTAATGTCTAGATAACAGATTCGGTGACAGATGGGCAGCTAGAGACGGACCAGTCGCCTGGTCTGCACGCTCTCCGGACCTGAACCCACTGCACTTTTATTTGTGGGGACATTTGGAAAGTCTCGAGTATGGAACCCCAGCACAAGATGTCCCCGTGCCCGTGTCGCGGAAGGCTGCAAAACCATACGCAGTGCTGTAGGGATACACCAGCGATCCGAATTTCTATATGGCGGCGGGTTGATCCGTGTGTTAGTGCCCAATGAGGGTGTGCTGAACATCTCTTGTGAGAAAGAGCTGCACGTGCCCTGCTGGTCGGTTCTGTTCGTGACGTTTCGCACGATTAATGAGTTGGAGAAAATGAGTTGTAAGACGGAAACAAAGCCCATGTTCGTATAACATGATTTCTTCCTCTTCGTGTGAGGAATGTATCCTGCAATCTATGCCATACATTTTTTTACACCTTGTGTTTGAAGGCATCTGACATACAATCTCTTGGGTACAGACTGTTTTCCGACGGTTTTGTACTGTACAGGAAAGCATTATCTTTTATGGAACTCTAGGAGGATAAATCTTAGTTAATGTGGATGAATAGGTAAAACAATCCAGTAACCTTCGAGTGCAGTATTATTGTGCGTTGCTTCACAACATCACTTCTACTAAATATCTGGGCATACCTCTGCAAAGCAATATGATGTTCAACGCTCTCGTAAGGTCGGTTGTAGGGAAGGCTTTGGTTTATTGGGAGATTTATGAGAAAACATATTTCATACGTTAAAGAGACCGTGAAGAGAATACTTGCGCGACGCATTCTTGAGAACTGATGCAGTGCTTGAGATCCCCACGATATCGGACTGAGGCAACACGTAGAAACAATTCACAGGCGTGCTGTTGGACTTTTCACCACTAGGTTCGACCAAAATGCTCAAGGAAGTCAAATGGGAATCCCTAGAGAGAAGAAGTCGTTCTTTTAGCGAGAGACTGTTGAGAACGTTTTGAGAATCAGCATTTCCAACAGACAGAAGAGGGAACCTACTGCCACGGAGATACATCTCGTGCAAGGACCGTGAAGAAAAGGTGAGGCCTCACACAGAGCCATGTCCGCCGTTCCCTCACTCGTTTCGCGGGTGGACCAGGAGAGGAAATTACTAGCAGTGCTACGCTCTGCTCTAGCCCGTTTGTAGGCTTGTGGAGTGTAGAGATGTAGACGTAGTTTGTAGGTCTACCAAAATAACTTTACATCCATCCCGGTTCAATCGATGGTGACTGTCAATACCCATATGAATCAATCCATCTATATTCAATATGAGGTCATGTATGGTACTGAAAATGGACACTCGAATTTGTTAACCATATTCTGGAACTAGAGTTTTGTTGAAGACCACCACTTTCGTGCCCGATCTTCACTTCCTTAGGTTCGTCGTAATAAAACTGACTAACTCATTATCTCAGTGTGGCAGTTGCTTCCTCTGTGGGTATATTTAAACGGTTGTTCCGTCACTCCAGACAGATACGCTTAGTTAAGTAATGGTTGTCACTCATTCCACAAGTTGAACGCCAATGGTATGTTCAAACGATATCTGTTCGCTCACTGTTTTACGATTTTACTGCGAGTTGTCTGGTTTTTCATTAATTACCAACATTCTTCCTGGTACACACATACACTACGTGATCAAAAGTATCCGGACGACTGGCTGAAACAGACTTACAAATTCGTCGCGGCCTCCATCGGTAATGGTGGAATTCAGTATGGTGTTGGCCCACCCTTAGCCTCGATGACAGCTTCCACTGTCGCAGGCATACGTTCAATCAGGTGCTGCAAGGTTTCTTGGGGAATGGCAGACCTGAGGACAGGTATCGATGTCGGTCGGTGAGGCCTGGCTCGAAGTCGGCGTTCCAAAACACCCCAAACGTGTTCTATACGATTCGCGTCAGGACTTTGTGCAGGCCAGTCCATTACAGGGATGTTATTGTCTCGTAACCACTCCGCCACAGGCCGTGCATTACGAAAAGGTGCTCGATAGTGTTGAAAGATGCAATCGCAATCCCCGACTTGCTCTTCAACAGTGGGAAGCAAAAAGGTTCTTAAAACATCAGTGTAGGCCTGTCCTCTGATAATGCCACGCAAAACAACAAGGGGTGCAAACCCCCTCCATGAAAAACAGGACCACACTGTAAGGCCACCACCCCCGAATGTGACCGTTAGCACTACACACGCTGGCAGATGACGTTCACCGGGAATTCGCCATACCCACACCCTGCCATCGAATCGCCTCATTGTGTACCTTGATTCGTCACTCCACATAACGTTTTTCCACTAATCAGTCGTCCAATGTTTACGCTCCTTACACGAAGCGAGGCATAGTTTGGCATTTACCGGCGTGAAGTGTGGCTTATGAGCAGCCACTCGCCCGTGACATCCAAGTTTTCTCACCTCCCTCCTAACTGTCACAGTACTTGCAGTGGATCCTGATGCAGTTTGAAATTCCTGTGTCATGACCTGGATATATGTCAGCCTATTACACATTACGACCCTCTTCAACTGTCGACGGTCTCTGTCAGTCAACAGACGAGGTCGGCCTGTGAGCTTTTCTGCTGTACGTATCGCTTCACGTTTCCACTTCACTATCATATTGGTAACAGTGGACCTAGAGGCGTTTAGGAGTGTGGAAATCTCGCGTACAGACGTATGACACAAGTGACACCAAATCACCTGACCACGTTCGAAGTCCGAGAGCTCCACGGAGCACCCCATTCTGCTCTCTCGCGATGTCTAATGACTACTGAGGTCGCTGATATAGAGTATCTTGCAGGAGGTGGCAGCACAATGCACCCAACATGAGAAACGCATGTTTTTGGGGGTGTCCGGGTACTTTTGATCGCGTTGTGTAACATAAGCAACTTGCGCATGATGTGTCGTTGCCAAGTAACGTAGCTCGAGGATCTTGGTACATACACAGGAGAACTGCTGTTGTTGTGGTCTTCAGTCCTGAGACTGGTTTGATGCAGCTCTCCACGCTACTCTATCCTGTGCAAGCTTCTTCATCTCCCAGTACCTACTGCAACCTACATCTTTCTGAATCTGCTTAGTGTATTCATCTCTTGGTCTCCCCCTACGATTTTTACCCTCCACGCTGCCAATACTAAATTGGTGAGCCCTTGATGCCTCAGAACATGTCCTACCAACCGATCCCTTCTTCTGGTCAAGTTGTGCCACAAACTTCTCTTCTCCCCAATCCTATTCAATACTTCCTCATTAGTTATGTGATCTACCCATCTAATCTTCAGCATTCTTCTGTAGCACCACATTTCGAAAGCTTCTATTCTCTTCTTGTCCAAACTATTTACCGTCCATGCCTACACTCCATACAAATACTTTCAGAAATGACTTCCTGACACTTAAATCTATACTCGATGTTAACAAATTTCTCTTCTTCAGAAACGCTTTCCTTGCCATTTCCAGTCTACATTTTATATCCTCTCTACTTCGACCGTCATCAGTTTTTTGCTCCCCAAATAGCAAAACTCCTTTACTACTTTAAGTGTCTCATTTCCTAATCTAATACCCTCAACATCACCCGACTTAATTCGACTACATTCCATTATCCTCGTTTTGCTTTTGTTGGTGTTCATCTTATATCCTCCCTTCAAGACACCATCCATTCCGTTCAACTGCTCTTCCAAGTCCTTTGCTGTCTCTGACAGAATTACAATGTCATCGGCGAACCTCAAAGTTTTTATTTCTTCTCCATGGATTTTAATACCTACTCCGAATTTTTCTTTTGTTTCCTTTACTGCTTGCTCAATATACAGATTGAATAACATCGGAGAGAGGCTACAACCCTGTCTTACTCCCTTCCCAACCACTGCTTCTCTTTCATGCCCCTCGACTCTTATAACTGCCATCTGGTTTCTATACAAATTGTAAATAGCCTTTCGCTCCCTGTATTTTACCCCTGCCACCTTTAGAATTTGAAAGAGAGTATTCCAGTCAACATTGTCAAAAGCTTTCTCTAAGTCTACAAATGCTAGAAACGTAGGTTTACCTTTTCTTAATCTTTCTTCTAAGATAAGTCGTAGGGTCAGTATTGCCTCACGTGTTCCAGTATTTCTACGGAATCCAAACTGATCTTCCCCGAGGTCGGCTTCTACCAGTTTTTCCATTCGTCTGTAAACAATTCGTGTTAGTATTTTGCAGCTGTGGCTTATTAAACTGATTGTTCGGTAATTTTCACATCTGTCCACACCTGCTTTATTTGGGATTGGATTTATTATATTCTTCTTGAAGTCTGAGGGTATTTCGCCTGTTTCATACATCTTGCTCACCAGATGGTAGAGTTTTGTCAGGACTGGCTCTCCCAAGGCCGTCAGTAGTTCCAATGGAATGTTGTCTACTCCGGGGGCCTTGCTTCGACTCAGGTCTTTCCGTGCTCTGTCAAACTCTTCACGCAGTATCGTATCTCCCATTTCATCTTGATCTACATCCTCTTCCGTTTCCATAATATTGTCCTCAAGTGCATCGCCCTTGTACAACTGCTACAGTACAGTAAAGTACAAACCGAAAGAAATACGAAATGAGATGAACAGAAATGACAGTCGCATGGTAAGTTCGATAGGTGGAGCAGCAACATACCTGTAGGAGCGAAAGAGTACGAGCCTGAAACTGAGTGTCGCACACAACACTGAGAGCGAGTACTAGCGGTCGTTGTTGTGAGGCTCCAGTTTAGGTGTCGCATCTTTGGTGTCGACACATACGACAGACGAGGAAGCTAAAATGTGAACATATTACGCCACTATTTCGATGCATATCGTGGACTGCGAATTTAAAATACAAACACAATACACTGAGGTGACTAAATTCTAGGAGAACCTCCTAATGCCGTGTCCGACCTTTTCCCCCCGTGTAATGCAGCCGTGCTGCCTCTGTAGACGCCCACTACTGCGGAAGTCTTGGCAGTGCAGGAGATTATTCACCAACCGACCTCTCCATTATGTCCCACAAATGTCCGATGAGATTCACGGTGGGCGATCTGGGTGGCCAGATCGTTCCCTCGAATTGTCCAGAATGTTCTTCGAGCCAATTTAAAACAATTGTGGCCCGGTGGTATGTCGCAACGCCACTCATAAAAATTCCATCGTTGTATGGGAACATGAAGTTCACGATTGGCAGCAAATGAGCTCCAGGTATCAGAACGTGACCATTTCGAGATGGCGATCGTCTCAGCTGGACCAGATGGCGACACCATTCCACGTGAGCACAGCCCACGCCACCAGTTTGCACAACGCCTTGTTGACGACTTCGTGGGGTCAGCGCCACACTGGAACCCTTCCGCCAGCTTGTACCAGCTGAAATCCGGGACTTACCTAAGCACGCCACGGTTTTCCAGTCGTCTAGCGTCCAACCGGTACGCTCACGAGCCCAGCACAGGCAGTTAATCGTCGCCGTGCGGCAACAATCGCGTCGGAATCCTCTCGGGCGAACCGCCCGAGCACAAACGACCCTCTCATTCGTTGTGTGCGCGATGCTGCCGCCAACTGTACACGCGCACATCACTATCCCAATTTATTTTATTTAGCGTATGGCAAGTACATATCACGTATGAAAAATCTAAAAGTACATAACACACAAAACATTTACAATATCACAAACAAACATCTAGGTTAGAAATATAATCGATTGCACTGTTAGTCGCATCCATGAAGTCCCTTGTTGGCCCAGGGTAGGCCCTCAGAGGGCATTCTACCACGATATGGTGAATTGTCTGCCTGTCGGCGCCGCAGTCGCACTGTGGTGATGGCACTATGCTCCATTCGTACAAGGAGTCCGCACGGCGGCCGTGGCTCGTCCTGATCCTGTTAAGGGTAGACCGCATTTTGCGGGGCAAGTCAAAGCCCCGAGGTCTGTTAGATGTTCCCAATAAGGTGTTAACCTGAGGCGGTGTCTTTTCCTCCCATTCTTCTCTCCAGCGGTCCTCAAGAATAAAAGCGTTCTTTACCAGATCTTTGGCACTTGCGAGAGGGGGGTGTCTGGATTTCAATCTATTTTGCTCAGTTCCATTACTCAGGGTGTGGATAGGACGATCTGGGCTATTTTGGATTTTTCGACACTCCCTGACAAGTGCGTGTTCTCTGCGCAAATGTGGCGGCGGGATATGGCTCAATACAGGCAGCCATTGGACAGGAGTTGACCTGATCGTTCCAGAGATAATCCTCATCGTTTGGTTCAAGACTGCATCCACCTTCTTGATGTGAGCACTATTTAACCATATTGGGGAACAGTACTCTGCTGCAGAATAGACAAGTCCTAGCGCAGAGCTACGCAGAACGGAGGCAGTGGACCCCCAACTAGTGCCACAAAGCTTTTGGACAATGTTGTTTCTAGTTCTGACTTTTTCAGCAGTGTTTACAAGGTGTTGTTTATAGCTCAATGTTCTATCGAGTGTCACGCCCAGATACTTTGGTGTTCTATTATATGGAAGAATGCCGCCATCAAAGCGGATCTTGAGCTCTTTGTTTGCTAATTTGTTATTCAGGTGGAAACAAGTGGCCTCTGTTTTGGATGGGCTGGGTTGGAGCCTCCAGTCACGGAAGTATTTTCCTAGAGTGGTCAAATCGCTGGATAGTGTGATCTCAGTTTCCTCCATCACTCGATGTTGTGTGGCCAAGGCCCAGTCGTCCGCATATCCGAACATTTTGGATCTCGTCCTAGGCACATCGGCTATATACATGCTGAAAAGCAGTGGAGCCAGTACTGAACCTTGGGGCAGGCAATTATTAAGTTTCGTGAATTTACTTCTGTTGTTACCGATGACAACCTGGAATGGTCTATTGCAGAGCATTTCGTTGATAAGGTTAGCCGTTTTTAGACATGGCACGATGCGAAGGAGCTTATAAATCAGGCCCTGTCTCCAGACAGTGTCGAACGCCGCCGTCAGGTCAACAAATACCACTGATGTTTTTTGCTGTCTTTGGAAGCCCGCCTCGATGTAGGTTGTTAGAGCGAGGACCTCATCCGTGCAGCTTCTTTTCGGCCGGAAGCCCGCCTGTTCTACCGGTACAGCCTCCAGGATGACTTCGCTCATTCTGTTGTACATAAGTCTCTCCAGTAATTTATAGATCATGCTGAGTAAGGCGATTGGGCGGTAGCTCTGAGGTTGGTCACTCGGTTTGCCCGGTTTTAATATGGCAACAATTTTAGCCTTTTTGAGAGTGTGCGGAATTTTTCCAGTTTGCAACACGTTAGAGAAGAACATAACTTCTGTCAACTCAGTGTAAATTCGTAATATCAGTGTTTGTGTATTACTGCTGAATTTTACATGTTTATCCAATTGTATGTCGGAATTTGTTCTGTTTATTGGATTGTGATACAGAAATCCACATGTTGTGCGGTGTCCGCCATTAAGCTAGCCATCTACAGTCAGTCAGCAAACAGTAGGTGTCTTTTCATTGGTGAAGTATTTAGACCACATGTCTGACATGTTGCATGGCATTTGTTTACATATTACTACTCGTCTTGCCGTTGTATTCCAAGCCATTTTCGGTCATTCTATTGGGGGGTGGGGGGGGGGTTATTTTTCCTTACAATGAAAATATATAGTTACACTACAGGCCATTAAAATTCCTCACCACGAAGATGACGTTCTACAGACGCGAAATTTAACCGAGAGGAAGAAGATGCTGTGATATGCAAATGATTAGCTTTTCAGAGCATTCACACATGGTTGGCGCCGGTGGCGACACTTACTACGTGCTGACACGAGGAAAGTTTCCAACCGATTTCTCATACACCAACAGCAGTTGACCGGCGTTGCCTGGTGAAACGTTGTTGTGATGCCTCGTGTAAGGAGGAGAAATGCGTACCATCACATTTCCGACTTTGATAACGGTCAGATTGTAGCCTATCGCGATTGCGGTTTATCGTATCGCGACATTGCTGCTCGCGTTGGTCGAGATCCAATGACTGTTAGCAGATGTGGAATCGGTGGGTTCAGGAGGGTAATACGGAACGCCGTGCTGGATCCCAACGGCCTCGTATGACTAACAGTCGAGATGACAGGCGTGTTATCCGCACGGCTGTAACGGATCGTGCAGCCACGTCTCGATCCCTGAGTCAACAGATGGGGACGTTTACGAGACAACAACCATCTGCACGAATAGTTCGACGACGTTTGCAGCAGCATGGACTATCAGCTCGGAGACCGTGGTTGCGGTTACCCTTGACGCTGCATCACAGACAGGAGCGCCTGCGATGGTGTACTCAATGGCGACCTGGGTGTACGAATGGCAAAACGTCATTTTTTCGGATGAATCCAGGTTCTGTTTCTGGCATCATGATGGCCGCATCCGTGTTTGGCGACATCGCGGTGAACGCACATTGGAAGCGTGTATTCGTCATCGCCATACTGGCGTATCACCCGGCGTGATGGTATGGGGTGCCATTGGTTACACGTCTCGGGCACGTCTTGTTCGCATTGAGGGCACTTTGAACAGTGGGCGTTACATTTCAGATGTGTTACGACCTGTGGCTCTACCCTTCATTCGATCCCTGTGAAACCCTACATTTCAGCAGGATAATGCACTACTGCATGTTGCAGGTCCTGTACGGGCCTTTCTGGATACAGAAAATGTTCGACTGCTGCCCTGGCCAGCACATATTCCAGATCTCTCACGAAATGAAAACGTCTGGTCAATGGTGGCCGAGCCACTGGCAAGTCACAATACGCCAGTCACTACTCTTGATGAACTGTGGTATCGTGTTGAAGCTGCATGGGCAGCTGTACCTGTACAGGCCATCCAAGCTCTGTTTGATTCAATGCCCAGGCGTGTCAAGGCCGTTATTACGGCCAGAGGTGGTTGTTCTGAGTACTGATTTCTCAGGATCTTTGCACGCAAATTGCGTGAAAATGTAATCACATGTCCGTTCTAGTGTAATATATTTGTCCAATGAATACCCTTTTATCATCTGCATTTCTTCTTGATGTAGCAATTTTAATGTCCAATAGTGTAAATAGAGAAGTGAGCAGACAAAAAAGCCACGAGTTTTCACTAAAAAAAACTAAATTTGCTGTTTTCTGAAGACCTCACCAAGTGTGCCTTGCTGTTACCGGCACTACCTCGAGTTAGCTGTTCTCTATATGTTCTCATATGAAAACTCTGTCCACCTAGCAAATGTTAGCCCATTACGTCGCTCTGTTTCTTATGAAAAAGCGGAAAACAACTACACTGATGATTATCGATCACTCCCGACTTCTACGCCCTGCAGTTTTTAAACCACAGTTCTGCCTCATAAGGCTCACGACTTTCGTCCTACCTTTGCGAGAGACTCACCTACTTTGTGAGCAACTAACAATGCTCCACAAAATTGTGTTAAGATGTCGGCCTGTCGATTAAGCAGCTTCCACAGCAGGGTAAACACTGATAAGCCAGAACATTGTGACGTTAAATGCCACCTGCTGGCGCTACGGGGAACGTGACGCGGTAAGAAAGGCACGTAAACGGAGCACACGTCGGCGGGGGATCACCCTAGCGGAGATATGGGCCGCAGATGGGGAAATCCATTGAGAAAGCGACCTCGGTAAAAGGCAGATTGCTATTACGGAGAGCCTGTAAACGAGTATGTCGAAAACGGCGAAGCTGGTCGAATGTTCACGAGCTACAGTTGTGAGCACCTACGCAAAGAGGTGGATGGACAGTGAAATTACCACTAGGCGTTAAATGGTTCGACGTACACAACTCTGTACAGAAAGTGGGGTTCGGAGAATTGTCTGCTCTGTAAAGTGGGCAACTCTGCCGAAAGATCGCAATGCTGGTGCACACACACACACACAGGTGCTTCGGAGCACACCGCTCGTCGCACACTGTTGAACATGGAGCTCCGCCGCACCCCTATGCGTTCACTAGTTGACCCAACGACATCGTCAGTAACATTTGCATTGGGGACGGAACCATCGGGATTCTACCGTCAATCAATGGAAACGTGTCAGCGCTTAGGATGAATTACATTCTTGCTATCCTAGATCGATAGTCGTCTCCAAAAACGCCATCGTCGAAGTGAATGACGACTCGACACGTACAGCGCGCCACGGACACGGGCGGGTGGCAGCAGTATTTTGCTATGGGAGACGTTCTGCTGTTCTTGCACCCAACCTGTGGTAGTAATCGAAGATAAGCTGACAGTTGCGAACCACCTGCATCCCTTCATACTTGAACTGTTCGACGAAGGTGATGTCGTCTTTCAGCAGTATAATTATCCATTTCTTTGAGCCGGAACCGTGCTACAGAGGTTTGATGAGCATTATAATGAACTCACACTGATGTCTCGCCGACCGAGGTCACCTGATGTAAATCCTATGGAACTCACCTGAATCACTATCGGGCGCCATCACTGCTTATGCTACCAGCGGCCCGTTATTTTCGCGAGTTATATGATCTGTGCGCAGACATCTAATGTCACATACCTCCAAAAACCTGCCAACAAGTACTTGGATCCGTGATACGCGGAATCAGTGAAGTATTTCGTTCCAAAGGCGGACAAACAAGCTAGTGAGCAGGTGGTCATAAAAGTTTTGCATCATCAGTATGTCTACTTCATTTGCCTGTGTCCTGGTAACGCATATAGTACTTACTCAAAGGTGTTTCTTTCTGTCAGTCCCCTGAGAAGCTTCTTGTCCAAAAGCGTATTGGGAAAAACTGGCGTTCCTTTGAAAGTCACTTGCCTTTGCAAACAGGAGGGTCGGGCCAGACCGGTGTCTGTTAGCTGGATAAAGGAAAGGCTGATTCGTCATCTTCAGGCTGGACAATAGTATCCATCTCCCGGAAGCTGAATTACCGACATTAGCGTTTACAATAGCGACCATCACTAACAGGTAGGAGCAGCCAGGAACAGATATGTAATAGCTCATACGTTTAATCAGTGTTTTAATTTTTGGCATGAATTAAATTTTGGACCTTATGTTGTTCATTTTACATAGGGAGTTTCACCAGTGTTCGTAATTTGATTCGCAATTTGTGCGAGCTGATTTGATTAACAGAGACCAGTGTTGAGTCCCTCCCCCCCCCCCCCTTCCCCGCCAAGTTGGAGATTAACAGTGACGAGTGCCACATGGTTTTTACAGAAGATGATAGTGCGACCATGGATGCAGAACAAGATCCTGCTGAAGCTAACCTCCAAAGGACGTGGCCTGTTCAAGTTCGTGAAAATACTGGAGAACTGGGCCATGCAGTGCATCGCCATTAGGTCGGCAGCCACAGAGGACGGAGCCACCAAGACACGGCAGCGCCTGCTGGAAGCTCTGGTCAAGCCAGGTGGGCAGATTGTGATGCCACTCGACGAGGTTCAGGGCGAGGTGAGTCACAGGCAGAGACAATCATCTGCCTCCAGTTTCTTACTATTTTCTTGTTTCTGCTAATTCTCTACGACCTTGTCTCTTTCCACTTCATCCACATCTGTAGCCTCCTCCTTCTCCACTCCTCCTCCACTCATCCCTGTTCCTCTTCTTCTCCTTCCATCTACCTGTTTTTCCCACTTCTTTCCTTCTGCTTCTTCAGCTGTTCCTTCTACTATAGTTCCACCTTCTTTTCCTCATATGTCCTTCTCTACCTCCTCTCTCACTTTAACCTCACCACTGCATCATTTCCACTTCTCCTTCATTCTTGCTCCACCACTTCATCCGACAATTCCTGCTCCTGGTCATCATTCACTACTTTATTCCCCATCACTTTATCCACAGCTTCTGAGCTCCTACTCCATTTCCATCCCCTTTCCCTCATCCACATTACTCTTTCTCTTGCATCATATTATACTACTCATATTTCCAGTTCTCTTTCATTCTTCCTGCACCACTTCATCCAACTTTTCCTGTTCATCTTTCACTGTCTCATTCCCCTTCACTTCTTCACCTCCTACTTCTGCTCCACTTCCATCTCACTTTTCTCATCTTCACCTCTCTTCCTCAATTTATCCTTATCCTTCTCCAAGTTCCACTCCTCTTTCATGTTTCCTTGAACAGTTCATCCAAATCTTCCTCCAGCTGCCCACCCACCTCTACCTTATTCCCCTAAGCTTCTTTTCATATTGATCATTCACCTTATTTCACTTCTTCTTCTATCTTGTCTTCTTCTTTCAATCCTTTGTTCCTTCTTCCTCCTCTTCTTTTCAATCTTTATTTTCAATCTTTATTTGCCTCTTTTTATATCTTTTTCTTTCAGTCTGCTTTCACATAATACTTCGTTCTTTGTGTCTACTTCTCATCCTTTTTTGCTTTACTTTCGTCCCCTAGCCACATTCTTCTTACCCTTCTCCTCCCTTTTTCCCTCTGCCAGTTTTTTCCTCTGTCTACTTCTCCTCCTCCATACCTCCACTCTCGTCGTTATATTTCTCTACTGTTTGTTACCCTTTTCATTCTATTTTCTTCTAACACGTCTTTTCTTGTCTTTTTTATTCATCTTTTTCTTCTATTCTGATCCTATACCATTTACACCTTTATGTCGTCATCCACATCTCTATTCCCTCTCCCTGTATCTTTAGAATTCTCCTGGTTTTTCGTCTTATCTTTAATTCCCCCTCCTACCTCTTTCCTCTTTGTTGGCTTACTCATTCTCTTCATTGTTCTTTTCCTTCCTCCTCTTCGCCCTTATAGCTCTTCAACTTGCCATTCTTCTCCATTTTTCATAGACAAAAAATATGCTATTACGAACTAAATGGGCAGGTTGAAAAATTCTCAGCTTGACAGTGTATGACTGTCTGTTTTTAAAGTAAAAAACACATTTATTTTTTTATGTTGATCACATAATTAGTTTACTCGATATATTTCATTAATAACGTGCAATTCGTTGCAATCTATGAATAAAACCATCTGTCCACTTTCATCAACGTGAGAAACCTTCACTTTGATCTAGTAACAGAGAGTTTATTAATGAAACAGAATAAGAACAAACAGCATAGAAACAGAAAGACTGTTTCTTTGGTCCAGATACGTGTTTATTATTATTATCATCATTATTATTATTATCAGTAACTTGTTAGTGATCATAAAATGTTTATTCATTGGAAAGTAGAGGAAAAGATGAACTTCAAGTACTTGTTAGTCGTCAGTTCTTCTATTCAACCGAAAATATTGCGTAGCATAGCTCACAAAACTTCACGTCTTTCAATTGCTCTACTTTTGCCCATTTTAAGTACATTAACCCATTTCTTCATAGCGTGACATACGCGTCATGTAACATTCTACCATTTATTCTCTTGTTGGCAACGATGAATGCATCTGAAATGCCTGTTGTTGTGCGTATTTAAGGAAGCTCTATTGTTGATATTTAAGCGACTTTCTGCCAGTAGAAAGCAGCAAGAGGATAGTTTCTGGTTGTTCATTTACTGAAGACTTTTTCTGAGTAAGATTACGTCTTGGAATAAGAAGTAAGTACTATTTTCTGAAGCAATATATCTCACAATTGTTAAAACTTTTGCTTAGTTATAATATTAAAGCCCCCCCCCCCCCCCCATGAACCATGGACCTTGCCGTTGGTGGGGAGGCTTGCGTGCCTCAGCGATACAGATAGCCGTACCGTAGGTACAACCACAACGGAGGGGTATCTGTTGAGAGGCCAGACAAACGTGTGGTTCCTGAAGAGGGGCAGCAGCCTTTTCAGTAGTTGCAAGGGCAACAGTCTGGATGATTGACTGATCTGGCCTTGTAACAATAACCAAAACGGCCTTGCTGTGCTGGTACTGCGAACGGCTGAAAGCAAGGGGAAACTACGGCCATAATTTTTCCCGAGGGCATGCAGCTTTACTGTATGATTAAATGATGATGGCGGCCTCTTGGGTAAAATATTCCGGAGGTAAAATAGTCCCCCATTCGGATCTCCGGGCGGGGACTACTCAAGAGGATGTCATTATCAAGAGAAAGAAAACTGGCGTTCTACGGATCGGAGCGTGGAATGTCAGATCCCTTAATCGGGCAGGTAGGTTAGAAAATTTAAAAAGGGAAATGGATAGGTTAAAGTTAGATATAGTGGGAATTAGTGAAGTTCGGTGGCAGGAGGAACAAGACTTTTGGTCAGGTGAATACAGGATTATAAATACAAAATCAAATAAGGGTAATGCAGGAGTAGGTTTAATAATGAATAGGATAATAGGAATGCGGGTAAGCTACTACAAACAGCATAGTGAACGCATTGTTGTGGCCAAGATAGATACGAAGCCCACACCTACCACAGTAGTACAAGTTTATATGCCAACTATCTCTGCAGATGACGAAGAAATTGCAGAAATGTATGATGAAATAAAAGAAATTATTCAGATAGTGAAGGGAGACGAAAATTTAATAGTCATGGGTGACTGGAATTCTAGTGTAGGAAAAGGGAGAGAAGGACACATAGTAGGTGAATATGGATTGGGGCTAAGAAATGAAAGAGGAAGCCGCCTGGTAGAATATTGCACAGAGCACAAGTTAATCATAGCTAACACTTGGTTTAAGAATCATGATAGAAGGTTGTATACATGGAAGAACCCTGGAGATACTAAAAGGTATCAGATAGATTATATAATGGTAAGACAGAGATTTAGGAACCAGGTTTTAAATTGTAAGACATTTCCATGGGCAGATGTGGACTCTGACCACAATCTATTGGTTATGACCTGTAGATTAAAACTGAAGAAACTGCAAAAAGGTGTAAATTTAAGGAGATGGGACCTGGATAAACTGATTGAACCAGAGGTTGTACAGAGTTTCAGGGAGAGCATTAGGGAACAATTGACAGGAATGGGGGAAAGAAATACAGTAGAAGAAGAATGGGTAGCTTTGAGGGATGAAGTAGTGAAGGCAGCAGAGGATCAAGTAGGTAAAAAGACAAGGGCTAGTAGAAATCCTTGGGTAACAGAAGAAATATTGAATTTAATTGATGAAAGGAGAAAATAAAAAAATGCAGTAAATGAAGCAGGCAAAAAGGAATACAAATGTCTCAAAAATGAGATCGACAGGAAGTGCAAAATGGCTAAGCAGGGATGGCTAGAGGACAAATGTAAGGATGTAGAGGCGTATCTCACTAGGGGTAAGATAGATACTGCCTACAGGAAAATTATAGAGACATTTGGAGAAAAGAGAACCACTTGTATGAACATCAAGAGCTCAGATGGAAACCCAGTTCTAAGCAAAGAAGGGAAAGCAGAATGGTGGAAGGAGTATATAGAGGGTCTATACAAGGGCGATGTACTTGAGGACAATATTATGGAAATGGAAGAAGATGTAGATGAAGATGAAATGGGAGACACGATACTGCGTGAAGAGTTTGACAGAGCACTGAAAGACTTGAGTCGAAACAAGGCCCCCGGAGTAGAAAACATTCCATTGGAACTACTGACGGCCTTGGGAGAGCCAGTCCTGACAAAACTCTAGCATCTGGTGAGCAAGATGTATGAAACAGGCGAAATACCCTCAGACTTCAAGAAGAATATAATAATTCCAATCCCAAAGAAAGCAGGTGTTGACAGATGTTAAAATTACCGAACAATCAGTTTAATAAGCCACAGCTGCAAAATACTAACACGAATTCTTTACAGACGAATGGAAAAACTAGAAGAAGCCGACCTGGGGGAAGATCAGTTTGGATTCCGTAGAAATACTGGAACACGTGAGGCAATACTGACCTTACGACTTATCTTAGAAGAAAGATTAAGGAAAGGCAAACCTACGTTTCTAGCATTTGTAGACTTAGAGAAAGCTTTTGATAATGTTGACTGGAATCAAATGGCTCTGAGCACTATGGGACTTAACATCTGAGGTCATCAGTCTGTTGACTGGAATACTCTCTTTCAAATTCTAAAGGTGGCAGGGGTAAAATACAGGGAGTGAAAGGCTATTTACAATTTGTACAGAAACCAGATGGCAGTTATAAGAGTCGAGGGGCACGAAAGGGAAGCAGTGGTTGGGAAGGGAGTGAGACAGGGTTGTAGCCTCTCCCCGATGTTATTCAATCTGTATATTGAGCAAGCAGTAAAGGAACAAAAGAAAAATTCGGAGTAGGTATTAAAATCCATGGAGAAGAAATAAAAACTTTGAGGTTCGTCGATGACATTGTAATTCTGTCAGAGACAGCAAAGGACTTGGAAGAGCAGTTGAACAGAATGGACAGTGTCTTGAAAGGAGGATAGAAGATGAACATCAACAAAAGCAAAACGAGGATAATGGAATGTAGTCGAATGAAGTCGGGAGATGTTGAGGGTATTAGATTAGGAAACGAGACACTTAAAGTAGTAAAGGAGTTTTGCTATTTGGGGAGCAAAATAACAAATGATGGTCGAAGTAGAGAGGATATAAAATGTAGACTGGAAATGGCAAAGAAAGCGTTTCTGAAGAAGAGAAATTTGTTAACATCGAGTATAGATTTAAGTGTCAGGAAGTCATTTCTGAAAGTATTTGTATGGAGTGTAGCATTGTATGGAAGTGAAACATGGACAGTAAATAGTTTGGACAAGAAGAGAATAGAAGCTTTCGAAATGTAGTGCTACAGAAGAATGCTGAAGATTAGATGGGTAGATCACATAACTAATGAGGAAGTATTGAATAGGATTGGGGAGAAGAGAAGTTTGTGGCACAACGTGACCAGAAGAAGGGATCGGTTGGTAGGACATGTCCTGAGGCATCAAGGGATCACCAATTTAGTATTGGAGGGCTGCGTGGAGGGTAAAAATAGTAGGGGGAGACCAAGAGATGAATACACTAAGTAGATTCAGAAGGATGTACGTTGCAGTAGATACTGGGAGATGAAGAAGCTTGCACAGGATAGAGTAGCATGGAGAGCTGCATGAAACCAGTCTCAGGACTGAAGACCACAACAACAACAACAACAATATTAAAGCGCTGAAATTTATGTTATAGGTTAACCATAAAATGCAGTTCATTATTACGGTTGAAAATCGAGTTTCTAATTGCGTGTTGCACATGTGTTGCGCTAGGTCGAACAGTCAATATAATGTTTTCTTCTTTCTCAGAGGCCTGCTTTTGCATGAAATGTAGTTATCCTTGAGGCTGAGGAAGAAGATGCACCGGATATATTTACAGAGCCTCCTGAAGCTAATGTAGAGTCGGATGAATATTCTGGTGAAGAAGATGAGGGTGGGAAGATGGATGATCATCTTGGACCAAGGAAACCTCATGCTGGAGCAGAAGCGTTATTGACCAACAAAAACTGGTTAGGTGGTAAACCAGAGAATGTCGTTTCAGATGAAACAGAAAAGCTACAGATCTCAAACTGTAATAAGAGATTGCAGAAGGGAGTATTTGCAAAGTGATGACGCTTTATTTCCTGAGATCACAGTAAATGCAGAAACGTGTCTCCAATTCAGTGCTTTGAACTCTTTTAGAATGTGGAAATGATGAAATTTCACAGTACTGAAACTAAAAACACGCTTTGTTCAAGAACTGTCTAGATAACAGGTGAAGAGATAAAAGGTTTTTTAGGAATTCTAATTCTCTCGGACTATAATCCTCTACCTAGCAGAAGATGTTACTGGGATGCAGGGTTGGGCATGAGAAACGAAATGGTGCACAACATGATGAGAGGAGACAGATTTGAAACAGTTACGAGGTCGATTCACTCACTTGATAACACACAAATTAATGCAAACGATAAAATGTGGAAACTTCTTCCATTAACAGACATGTTAAGAAAAGCGTTTTCTCTCCATTTTCAGCTTGTGGATTATGGTGAGAGTATAATAAAATACTTTGGTAAGCATGGATGCAAAAAATTTCTGAATGGTAAATTCATTAGATTTGGGTGCAAAGCACGGTGTTTAAACACAAACCTGGGTTATCTAGTGGATTTTCAGATATACCAAGGAACCGATCCACAAAGGAACGAAGTGTAGAAGAAAGCATTTGGAAAATGTGCTACACCTCTGGTTAAAATGACTGATTCACTTCCTGATAAAAGTAAAAATCTGCCCTACAGATTTTATTTTGTCTGTATGTTTACATCGCAAACATTGCTGGTTCACGTAAAATAACGAGGTTATGGTGCAACTGGTAGTATCGGTGAGAACTGTCTGCCTAAAGAATGTCACTTATACCCTCGACGACAATGTCCAAAAGGAACAAGTGAGGAGATTTTGATTAGGAGAGGAGCAAGGAAAGTGGAATGATTATTACTGGATGGCTACATGATTATGCAGTAACAATTGCTATGACCAGCCTTGGGAACAACCTAGTTCTAAACAGCAGACGAAGAGGAAGTGCGGAAGTTAAATAGGATAATTGTTCAGGTTCAGCACATGGCAGGTTCCATGAAGGATAGCCTGGAGTGGCACACAGCATTGCTATCGAACTTAGAACAAGGGATGTTGAATAACACGAGAATAGTAGGGGAATTAGCAGCAGAGCTAACCTGGTGTGCTAGCGAAACGAGGGAGGTACCGTATAGCGATTTGGAAAAAATAGAGAAGCAACTGAATGTGTTAGACAACAAACTGAATATAGTGACGTTGTTGCGTGGCCTAGCGGACCAACGTTTAGATCTAGGAATGAAGTGGCGATATTGCAGGAGGCAATGTTTCATGCAGTGGATGGACAACTTAGTCCTATATTGGCTACACTGAGGGAATTTACGATGGGGCTGCAATGGGCAGAAAGGCACTTTCCTGTAGAGATTCAGCAGGTAGCCAAAGTGTCTGCCACTGCTCTTCCGCATGGCCAGCTAGGGTGTATGTGGAAACAGGTGGAGTCAGGGAGCACGTAGCGACCCGAGTACCTGTTGCAGGAGAAACTCTGAGTTTCACTGCTACAGCATTCACTGGTATCCAGTGAAGTGGGTGGAGGCGAGAACACAGGAAGTAATGCTAGTCTTAAAGGACAGGCAGGCTCACGTGGCAATGTCACGAGTAGAGCTGGAAAGTGCCTACAAGGGAAAGTTGTGATCTGTCCGGGTGGCCAGATATGGACTTGCACTTACTGGCTCAACTGCTATGACACTGTCGCAGAATACGTTGTATTGGCCAGAAGGATCTCTTAGGATGTTACCGTTCAAAATGTAACGTATTTAAATTACTCACTCAATCCAGAGCTCTTGAAGTCCTTCTACAGATTAACAAATTCTCAGTAACGGAGAATTTCGCTGGAACCAATGTGGAACTATGTATACCATTTCCTGGAAGAAGAAGAGCGTAAAGTATTAGTCGCTAGCATATCGACCACCAGTTGTGACTTGTTCCTAGCAGGCTTTTGCGTACTGTTTTCCTCGGTAAGACACCAGAGGGTATAGACTGTGGACATCCTAACACAACAGTTACCTGTAGAATGGTTGACCGGCATTGGTCGGAGTAGCAAGTAGTTTTAAGGTCTTAATTAGTATATAAGGGTACGATAGGGTTATAACAGTAGTATGGCGATGTAAGAGCTGTTCTGTCACCTTCTAAAGGCCGCTTACAACACCCACGTTTTCTACTCTTGCAATTACGTTTAGTATTTCAGTTGTTATTCTATATTTGGTAACTGAAGCACTTAAACATAACTACCTCCTTCACAACTGCTAGTGACCTCAGATGCCGCGTAATGGATAAAGCTCGGTCAAATATGAAATTATCGAATAGTCTTGGTTGCATCTTTTCTATTCCGTCAAACTACTTCTTGCGAGTGATAATAATACTGAAAAACACTGTCGCCAGCCAACATGACGAATCGATTGATGTTATTCAAGAAATTTGGTATTTACTATATTTTGGCTCTTATTAAAACTTTTTCTCTTTTAATAATTTCTATCACTGAAGGAACAGGGTAATACGCGTTGATAGCAGAATAATGACTGCTTTCAGCATAGGTCACACGCACACACTTAGAAAGTTTTGGTCCATGAAAACAACGCCGGAACGACAATAATAGCTACTTACGTTTCTGAAGGTAAGATCAGCAACACTGCCTCTGACATGTATTATACACAAGAAATATTTTACGATACTTTTGTAAGTATCGAAATGGTCGCAAAATGTGTTATACTTGGTTTTTCTGAGTTTTATTGAAATAGTTACTTTACGTAATTTCTTGGTCAGAAGGTCCCTATAACCGAGTTCACAGACTAGGTAGAATTTTTATTTACTTTACGTACTTTCAATGCAATCTACGATTCTCCACATTTACTTTAGTTGCTGCACTTGAGTGATAATTTAAATTTATTTTGAAAGAAAACGCTCACACCAATGGATTCTAGGTTCCTTGCTCTAGAGTATAGGAAAGGATCCCTACTTGGAACACTTTAGGTTAAATGAGTCGTTTTGTGTTAAAAAAGAAACAATTAAATGATTATTGAATAAAACACACAAAAACTTGTCAACACAGCTCGTGTACGGAACTATGGACGGTTAAGTTCAGTATTGTCGTAGTGTGTGCTTTGAAGGGACTGAAAGACCTGAGTCGAAACAAGGCCCCGGGAGTAGACAACATTCCATTGGAACTGCTGACGGCCTTGGGAGAGCCAGTCCTGACAAAACTCTACCATCTGTTGAGCAAGATGTATGAGACAGGCGAAATACCCTCAGACTGCAAGAAGAATATAATAATTCCAATCCCAAAGAAAGCAGGTCTTGACAGATGTGAAAATTACCGAACTATTAATTTAATAAGTCACAGCTGCAAAATACTAACGCGAATTCTTTACAGACGAATGGAAAAACTGCTAGAAGCCGACCTCGGCGAAGATCAGTTTGGATTCTGCAGAAATGATGGAACACGTGAGGCAATACTGACCCTACGACTTATCTTAGAAGAAAGATTAAGGAAAGGCAAACCTACGTTTCTAGCATTTGTAGACTTAGAGAAAGTTTTAGACAATGTTGACTGGAATACTCTCTTTCAAATTGTAAAGGTGGCAGGGGTAAAATAAATGGAGCGAAAGGCTATTTACAATTTGTACAGAAACCAGATGGCAGTTATAAGAGTCGAGGGGCATGAAAGGGAAGCAGTGGTTGGGAAGTGAGTGAGACAGGGTTGTAGCCTCTCCCCGATGTTATTCAATCTGTATATTGAGCAAACAGTAAAGGAAACAAAAGAAAAATTCGGAGTAGGTATTAAAATCCACGGAGATGAAATAAAAACTTTGACGTTCGCCTATGACATTGTAATTGTGTCAGAGACAGCAAAGGACTTGGAAGAGCAGTTGAACGGAATGGACAGTGTCTTGAAAGGAGGATAGAAGATGAACATCAACAAAAGCAAAACGAGGATAATGGAATGTAGTCGAATTAAGTCGGGTGATGTTGAGGGTATTAGATTAGGAAACGAGACACTTAAAGTAGTAAAGGAGTTTTGCTATTTGGGGAGCAAAATAACAAATGATGGTCGAAGTAGAGAGGATATAAAATGTAGACTGGCGTTTCTGAAGAAGAGAAATTTGTTAACATCGAGTATAGATTTAAGTGTCAGGAAGTCGTTTCTGAAAGTATTTGTATGGAGTGTAGCCATGTATGGAAGTGAAACATGGACGATAAATAGTTTGGACAAGAAGAGAATAGAAGCTTTCGAAATGTGGTGCTACAGAAGAATGCTGAAGATTAGATGGGTATATCACATAACTGATGAGGAGGTATTGAATAGAATTGGGAAGAAGAGGAGTTTGTGGCAGAACTTGACAAGAAGAAGGGATAAAATGGTAGGACATGTTCTGTGGCATCAAGGGAACACCAGTTTAGTATTGGAGGTCAGCGTGGAGGATAAAAATCGTAGAGGGAGACGAGGAGATGAATACACTAAGCAGATTCAGGATGTAGGTTGCAGTAGGTACTGGGAGATGAAGAAGCTTGCACAGGATAGAGTATCGTGGAGAGCTGCATCAAACCAGTCTCAGGACTGAAGACAAGAACAACAGCAACAACCGTTTTGCAGCGACTGAGAGTATTACTTGTCTCCGTGGCGTCGAATTATGCGACCTCCCTCCCTGCAATGGGCAGCCTCGGATGCGGTCAATGCGAAGACAAATCCGCAGACAGCCAGACTTGTCACAAGTCTGAACCAGTAGGCAATCTTCCCCCACCCGGTTTTATCGTCGTTCTGGAAACGGCACACTCTTCAGTTCCATGTTCTCATTCATTGAGAAGATTTTGTGATCTGAAAACTATTACCGTACGAGAACTAATCTACTGTAATCTCGTACCATTTTAGAAAACACGTCTTGTCGGGACATCCGTCAGTATTCCTTGACCTGGCTGCTGAAATACGATGCTCATCCCGTGCCCCTAGTACGCACGTGGCTTCTTTCAAGAGCAGAAGCAGAGGCGACAGCAAGTGTGTCGATCTGCAGACGCCGCTGTCACGTCGTGTAGCTGTGTGAGGCGTCACCGGCGCACGGAATACAAGGGTGCGTCGTCTTTCGTCCCGTTTTGATAGGAGGACGACCATACGTGATGACTAAAATGAAAATACTCTTATACGTATTCTTTTTATCGAAAACTCTCATAGGCATAGTAGCTACGGTGTCGTAAAATTCTTCACAAACGGTAAATATCCCTTAACTCGCCGAGTGAATTTTCTGTAACGTATACCACCAGGTGGGGGTCTCTGGGGCCTATAACGATATGTTTACGTAATGTGTATACATAAACATACAGTTATAAATGTCCCCGTTCGTAGTCTCTAATTATAACAATATGTTACTTTTGTGCTGTAACATATAGCTATAATCAGCGGTGGAAACACATTTGCGAACGCCGACTGTGTGCGGCTGTTTCTTGTTGGATCGTCTGATCAGTCGGAAGTTGCATTGCAGAGGAGAGTAAATGCCTATTCAAAATATAATTATTTTGGATAGCTCAACATGAATTTCCTAAGGGACCGTAGTTTATCATGCATTTACCAGTAGAATATGGCGCGGAGAAAATATTTCGCCGCATGCAACTTCCGTCCGAACTCGACGAAAGAATTCGTGACTGTGAACTCTCTATTTGGCAGAAACATATAGAAAATTAAATAATTTCATGAAGAAGTGCGACATAGATTCTATAGTAAATGAATAGTCCATACACCAGTTCCATTTAACTCTGAATTTATGGCAAGTAATAAACAAACTTACATTGCAATGACGGATTTAACATGGATGCCGTTTTGACTGGCACTTCTCTTAATGAAAACAATTCCTTTGACGTTTTCACATACACGTCGCACAATAAATCTACTGCTAGGCACTTTTAGTATTACACATTTACTTTACACTAGAACAATATTAATTTTAACAATAATAATACGGCGGCAAGACATGCGCGTCCGACACAAGTTACAGGAGACAAGAGAAGAATGAGTAACTGTTCATCGAGAATATCTCGTACCTCAAAAAAAAAAAAAAAGTGTAAAAGTGTTCTTCTTCTGTCCGTTTTTCGCGCCGCGGTTTTCAAAGTCAATAACTCACTGCATCTCTGACGGCGCTTCGACAATAAACAAGTTACGTCACAGGTCGTTCACCTTTTACATTCTCGCAACATTATTTCCTAACTGTAGCTGTTGCCGAGCGACTGATCGATTAGTGAATGATTTAAAATGATAAGACAATCACATAATGTTACAGGCCCCTATGTTTAAACCGAGATTTAAGGCAAAAATCATTAGACATTTTTAATTTATGCTGAGTAACATTTATTTTTACAGTTATTTAACTGTTGTTTAAATGCTTATAGTTTATTTTCTTGCTCTAAATAAAGCCTGCAGCGTTTTACTATTTATCACACATAGCCACCTAATTTTGTGTGGTTCTTTTAAGTAGTACTAATAAATAGATTGTTAGAGTACCGAATTTCACATTCTGAAAAATTATACAGTCTCTGTAGCAAATATATTTGCAAATAAAACAAAATTCCACGGTTTAAATTTCACCCGAAGAAAGTCTGTCAAAATGGCATTCATTGCTGGGAGCTACATTTCTATCACCACTCAGAACACATTCGATTTTAATACACGCTTTAACTATTTCATTGAAGAAATAGACAGATCCACGTCACAACTTCCCTGAAGTTCTTCCTCTGAACAACACTCTCGTTCGACAGCAGAACTGTGGTCACTGGCTAATGTAAAATCGTCGTCTTTTTCGTTTATTTCTTGATCTATATCCATAGACCGGTTAATAATTTCATCAAACTCGGGAAAGTCGAAACTGACACATCCGTGCCAACTCATTTTGAGCTATACGGCACCGTACTGAAGAAAACGGGTACGCAGTTCACGAAGCGCGGTCTAGGTGGCTCCAACAGCTGTCAGTAACACGTGTCAGCAATAAACACAGAAGGCGGTAACGCAACCGACAACAAACCGTCGTAGGCTTGGTAATTTAAGGAGGGTAGGGGGAGTATAGAAGCATTCCACCACAACTGGCCTTGAACAGCGAGTTGGAAAATTTTCGCGCGGTCTGAGAGACCACACCTCGTCAGTTAAGAGATATAACTGTTTCAGAACTATACCGAGGTGTTTTATTGTAGTTAAGATGGGTTGTCTTTCGCACCACAAAAGAACTCTTATCGAATACGTACACCCACGTAACAGATCATTTTTAAAAATTGGGCCCACTTGTATTGTGGCTGTAACGTCCCATTGGTCAATATGTTAACGTCGCGTACCGTCACCTTATTGTAGCATACGATATTAAATTTATGTAGACTGATAATGTTGACCTTTGAAAACATTTGCACACGCGTACATCGCTTTCTACCCTATTTACTGTTAATTTACTGATCGGCTTTGTTACAATAATTAAAAAATCTTGTTCAGAGCCCTGAAAGATTCTCTTCTTTTCAGTCTTCCAGAAAGTGACAGGACTGTTTCTTATACTCCTTCGCTATCATCTCGAGCTGTTACTGATGATTTTAAATCTTCAGAACACTCTTCATTATCACTTACTTCCTCGTTTTAGCGTCCGTTGTTCTTACCACCATTGGAGGGTGTAAAGAAGCATCGAATTTCAGTCCATTGTTTCCATCTTCATTTGGAAAGTTGACTATGATATCTGCAACGAAACTGAAAGGTAGAAATAAGAGCGCGAAGAAAAGCCTATACGCTTCCATTGCATGTGAAATAGCCGGAAAATAATGATTTAAGTCAGTCATGTCTTTACTATCTCCCACTATTTTACATTCAACCGTTTCAATTTGACCGTCTTTCCATTCAAATCGAGGAATGGCCGCATTGTAGCTCGTGGGTAGCCGGTAAGTCGAGGTCACGTGCAGTTTGTACAGGGTGTTTCAAAAATGACCGGTATATTTGAAACGGCAATAAAAACTAAACGAGCAGCGATAGAAATACACCGTTTGTTGCAATATGCTTCGGACAACAGTACATTTTCAGGCGGACAAACTTTCGAAATTACAGTAGTTACAATTTTCAACAACAGATGGCGCTGCAAGTGATGTGAAAGATATAGAAGACAACGCAGTCTGTGGGTGCGCCATTCTGTACGTCGTCTTTCTGCTGTAAGCATGTGCTGTTCACAACGTGCAAGTGTGCTGTGGACAACATGGTTTATTCCTTAGAACAGAGGATTTTTCTGGTGTTGGAATTCCACCGCCTAGAACACAGTGTTGTTGCAACAAGACGAAGTTTTCAACGGAGGTTTAATGTAACCAAAGGACCGAAAAGCGATACAATAAAGGATCTGTTTGAAAAATTTCAACGGACTGGAAACGTGACGGATGAACGTACTGGAAAGGTAGGGCGACTGCGTACGGCAACCACAGAGGGCAACGCGCAGCTAGTGCAGCAGGTGATCCGACAGTGGCCTCGGGTTTCCGTTCGCCGTGTTGCAGCTGCGGTCCAAATGACGCTAACGTCCACGTATCGTCTCATGCGCCAGAGTTTACACCTCTATCCGTACAAAATTCAAACGCGGCAACCCCTCAGCGCCGCTACCATTGCTGCACGAGAGACATTCCCTAACGATATAGTGCACAGGATTGATGACGGCAATATGCATGTGGGCAGCATTTGGTTTACTGACGAAGCTTATTTTTACCTGGACGGCTTCGTCAATAAACAGAACTGGCGCATATGGGGAACCGAAAAGCCCCATGTTGCAGTCCCATCGTCCCTGCATCCTCAAAAAGTACTGGTCTGGGCCGCCATTTCTTCCAAAGGAATCATTGGCCCATTTTTCAGATCAGAAACGATTACTGCATCACGCTGTCTGGACATTCTTCGTGAATTTGTGGCGGTACAAACTGCCTTAGACGACACTGCGAACACCTCGTGGTTTATGCAAGATGGTGCCCGGCCACATTGCACGGCCGACGTCTTTAATTTCCTGAATGAATATTTCGATGATCGTGTGATTGCTTTGGGCTATCCGAAACATACAGGAGGCGACGTGGATTGGCCTCCCTATTCGCCAGACATGAACCCCTGTGACTTCTTTCTGTGGGGACACGTGAAAGACCAGGTGTACCGCCAGAATCCAGAAACAATTGAACAGCTGAAGCAGTACATCTCATCTGCATGTGAAGCCATTCCGCCAGACACGTTGTCAAAGGTTTCGGGTAATTTCATTCAGAGACTACGCCATATTATTGCTACGCATGGTGGATATGTGGAAAATATCGTACTATAGAGTTTCCCAGACCGCAGCGCCATCTGTTGTTGACAATTGTAACTACTGTAATTTCGAAGGTTTGTCTGCCTGAAAATGTACTGTTGTCCCAAGCATATTGCAACAAACGGTGTATTTCTATCGCTGCTCGTTTAGTTTTTATTGCCGTTTCAAATATACCGGTCATTTTTGAAACACCCTGTACTTAAAGTGGCTGCAGTGTGGCAGAGCGGGTGACGAACAACAAGTGCGCGCGAATGTAGTCAGGTCTTGACTGCATACTCTCACTATGTGGCCTACGTTCTCAAGCCAGGCCGTTTGTGGGAGCCGACATTTTACCAGCGTGCTTCCCTTATTAAATGTAAAACATGAAGCCAAGTGGACGATGTTTTGTTGAGAGCTCTAAAGTCCGATTAAATAGTAGTGTTCCACTTTATTTTGTTATTTAATTTTTCCCTTCTACACAGATCGATGTAACCACCGTGAGCAGCAGACAGAGATACTGGAGTCGATTACGCTTCTGGCAGTGCAAAGCGTAAAGCAAGAGATGAAAAGGAGAGACGGACTCGTGCTGTTAGATCTGAAACACGTAAACCGAGTCCTTTAATATTCAGAATGCGTTTGCCGAATATACAGAAAATGAAGTACAAAACAGAAAAGTTGTAGTTGATCGTAAGGATAATCGCTATACCACAGAAGGTTCATCAGAACATGCAACTTTTTCCGATGTAGTTATGTTTTCCACGAGTGATACAGCAACTGAACAGACGGCAAATCTTGCCAGTTCAACCGCATCGTCTACGAGCCAGACTGAATTGAAAAGCATATCGAGTCCTATCGGCCCAGCGATCTCGTCCTCAAGACAGAGAAAAGTCGAAAAAATGTTACAGGCTTCTGATGTTACTGCATCTTGAACAAGTGGAACACAAAGTGAAAGTGAAATGTGTTCTAACGACGCTGGTGAGGGCGAAACAACGTTGACAGAGATTATTAGATTATGAAAGGAAGTAGCCAAGTTCAGCATACGAACAGTAGTGTTTTGTCTTCAGTCAAAATATAAGAGAATGAAAATAGGCTAAGATGCTGTAGAAAGTCGTTTGTCACATATAAACATAAACTAACGAATAAGGCTTTCGTGAGGGGTTGGTTGTGCTATTCAGAAAGCAAAGGGCCACTGGTTTCTTTTGTCTACAACGCGGCAGATTCTGACGGCTCGCCACCGCTTACGAAAGACGTGTTAGACGACTGGAAGAATGTAAATATTTTGCTGAAGGGACACGAAGAAAGCAGTTCGCATAGAAAAGTGAGTATTTCCCTGTTAGTTCTAAAAACAAGGATGCACTTGTCGAATCTCAACTTGCAAGTCAAACTGAGAGCGAACAAAAGCACTGACGAACACACTTAGAAGGAATTGTTGCAGTTAAAAGTTTTGTAGCTGAGGGCGAGCATTTCGAGATAACGATGAAACTGTTGGTTCACCCATCAATGGAAATTATTTAGGGTTTTTAGAATTACTAGCCAAATTTGATGTGCTTGTGGCCCAACATATACGTATTCATTCAAATAAAGGGAAGGGGCATATGTCATGTTTGTCAAAAACAACGTGCGAGAAATTTATCCATCTAATTGCAGCAACCATACTAGATCATATTATTTGCGAAATTAAGAGATTCAAATAATATTCAGTCTCTGGATTCTACTCCTGATATACCTCACGTAGATCAACTGACTCTGATAGTCAGTGGAAAGATTTGTGAAGTTTTCGGATATGGAAGGTCACACTGCTGAACAACTCTGCGAAAGCTTATTGTCTTTTCTAACAGAGTATTACGTTGATATCAAAGATTTTCGTCGGGAAAGCTGTTACAACGCCAGTAATACGAGTGGCAGGTTCACCGGCTTGGAAGCACGAATTAAAGATATAAATAAGTACGCTGAATATATTCCCTGTTTCTCACATTCGATAAATCTGGCCGCCAAGTGTGCAGCAGAATGTTGTACAGAAGCATCAATTTTCTTTGATCTCCTTGAAAGCATCTACACATTTTTTCCTCTTCTACCTATCGATGGAGCCTTGTTTTGAAAGCACTGAAAAATGACTGTACAAAAATTCCGACTGTGGAAACGTTATCGGGAACTATGTGGTTCCCCAGAGGTGATGCAACAAAGGCGCTTTTATTTGCTTTTCGTGCGATAAGACAAGTTTTGAGTGGCATGTCTGCTAATATGCATCAAAAGGTAGAGTGCCGCAGTCAGGCTTACGGACTGCTTTTGAAAATGGGTAACTTGGAAACGGGAGTAATGTGTGCCGCATCAAACAGAATCCACGGCCGGCGCCAGGGATTATATCCACCCTTTGTAAATATTTTAATGTACTTACATACTACATATTTTAAAACTTCAAAGGAAATATTTATTCTTTTCAATTAATATTTCTACATGACCTTTAATTGTTTTAATGTTTTCAGTTAAATTTAAAGCAAGAGCTGAATTCGATTTGATGTGTAGCAGTAGGCGTGATTTTCCACAACAAATGTCATAGTCGATATTTTCATGTCTAGACCCTACTTAGACATCAATATCTGTGTATTGTCAGTAAAAGTGAACAACAATTAAGAAAATTTGCTATTTTTTGTACTAGTACTAGTATTAGTAGTAGTAGTAATAGTAGTATACACTACTGAAAATATAGAAATATTGGGTTGGTGCATAAATTCGTAGTGTTATTCCGTAAGTTTAATAAAACCCACAGATATACATATTTGAGACTTTTGTCATCAGCAATATATTTTCCTTGGCTATTTACAACAGGCTGATTATGGGATAAAACTGGGATAAGTGAATTTATTAGTGCAAGTGGCCTACATCAGGGGCAAGTAAATATTCAGAGGCAAACCTATTGTTCTCTTTTGATTGACAGGTTCTTAAGCTGTTGTTTTGGTAAGTGGATTATGACTCCCTGGGGATGATCCGTCTTTCTAAGAAATCCGCTTCCCCTCTCCCTCCCCCTCCCGTCCCTTGCCTTCTCCCCCACTACTCTGCCAAGTCCCCCACCAACACAGGTTGACTTTTGATCTCACATTAATTGACTAATTAATTAAATCGATCAATTAATGAACCACTCCTCTTTTGGGAAACCCCCAGCCCTTCCTCTCCTCTCCCCCCCCCTCGAAATTGGCGGGAAGAAGACTGCGTTTCACTGCAGTCGTCTGATCGATATCTCAGCACCGGATATGCACTTTATACATCCTTATACGAATATATCCAAGCAATGAGTTTCACATTTTCATAAACTGAGGCAAAAGCCAAATCCCTGATTAGCTGTGAAGAATATCAGTAACAAACTTCAACACGACACAAGCGAGATACAAAGTAGGACAATTTTAGTGGATCAACTACACTCGATGAAGTTGCAGAAAGTCAAAAACCTGGAGAATATTTTGAATCGCAGGTGTTTGTTGTGGTAACTGACAATGTATTGGCTGCATTAGCTAATCACATACAAAAATACCATCACCTGGCTAATGTTTTTGGAATATTACGGGACTTTAAGTCTCTTATGGCAGAAGAGATCTTGAAAAGAGCTCCTCATATCGTGAATGCTTACCCAGATGGTTGAGAAGAGTCGCTAGGGAACGAACTGGTACAATTAGCTGAGCTGCTGGAAGCGGATATCGCTGCTGCCATTGACAGAAAAAAGAACGAAGCTTTGGAACTACAAATTTACAAATTTTTAATGGAAAATTCGTTAGAAACTTATTTTCCACATGTGGAAATAGCCTTACGCATTTACGTACCTTTAATGATCACGAACTGCAGTGGAGAACGTTCTTTTTCAGCGTTAAAGTGCATTAAAAATGAATTAAGAAATACTATGGGACAGGAACGTCTAAATGGCCGTAGTATAATGAACATTGAATACGATGTGCTCAGAGACATTGATCTAACTGGTATTATTTCTGAATTTACCGAAATTCAATCGAGAAATGTTTATTCGTAATAATCTTGTTTTATTTTATATCCTAAACCATACGACCCAAACAAACAAAGGGCCCATTATCAGAATTAGCTACGGGCCACGCACTTACTTAATACGGCACTCGCAACATGAGTCAGAGTTTATGGGTCAAATGTGCTGCTTTCGATTAATTTTGAAAAACGTAACTATTTGAACCAGGAAGAATTCTATTACATTCAATAAATAATGATCCACAATTTTTTCTGTGGACTTTTTGATTCTTAAGAGTTAGAATTTGGTGATGATGTACTTTTTCTAGAGTCTCTCCATCATGTTCTATGGGCTTATGTGAGTGACATGTACTAGTATGTTGGTAAAAGCTCTCGTCTTGTGCTGAAACGCATGTTTCCACTATGTGAATTACGCTCTCACCATGCATCACTTATAGAGAATTCCGAAGTGGCCGTAGCAGAGGAAGTCCGTGGGCGCCAGTTCTTTGCTATAGGGTGTACACGAAAATGACTTCGAAAACTATTTGGGGATGTGTTCACGGGTTGTGACACTTGGATATGGGCGTGCACTATAAGATTTTTTTCGGGTTCCTTTAAGATGTAAAGCGTCGTAAACGGATCTTGAGTTTTTTATTTGCATCACAGAGACTTCTAAATTAATCGTAGTAACACAGCAAGGAGGGGGCCAGGGATTATATCCACCCTTTGTAAATATTTTAATGTACTTACATACTACATATTTTAAAACTTCAAAGCAAATATTTAATCTTTTCAATTAATATTTCTACATAACCTTTAATTGTTTTAATGTTTTCAGTTAAATTTAAAGCAAGAGCTGAAATCGAATTGATGTGTAGCAGTAGGTGTGATTTTCCACAACAAATGTCATAGTCGATATTTTCATGTCTAGACCCTACTTAGACATCAATATCTGTGTATTGTCAGTAAAAGTGAACAACAATTAAGAAAATTTGCTATTTTTTGTACTAGCACTAGTATTAGTAGTAGTAGTAATAGTAGTATACACTATTGAAAATATAGAAATATTGGGTTGGTGCATAAATTCGTAGTGTTATTCCGTAAGTTTAATAAAACCCACAGATATACATAACTGAGACTTTTGTCATCAGCAATATATTTTCCTTGGCTATTTACAACAGGCTGACGATGGGATAAAACTGGGATAAGTGAATTTATTAGTGCAAGTGGCCTATATCAGGGGCAAGTAAATATTCAGAGGCAAACCTATTGTACTCTTTTGATTGACAGGTTCTTAACCTGTTGTCCTGGTAAGTGGATTATGACTCCCTGGGGATGATCCGTCTTTCTAAGAAATCCGCTTCCCCTCTCCCTCCCCCTCCCGTCCCTCGCCTTCTCCCCCACTACTCTGCCAAGTCCCCCACCAACACAGGTTGTCTTTTGATCTCACATTAATTGACTAATTAATTAAATCGATCAATTAATGAACCACTCCTCTTTTGAGAAACCCCCAGCCCTTCCTCTCCTCTCCCCCACCTCGAAATTGGCGGGAAGAAGACTCAGTCGATTGGCTATTTGCCGGGAAATCGAAGACACTGTACGAAATATTTTTTTAAATAATATCTGGTAGACAATGCATTGTGCGGAATATTGTTTATTTAAACAATTTATTGGATACAAGGCAGTGTTTTGAATACAGTTTATTTATTTATTTAAAGAATTTGTCAGGAAAGTGAATGCACTGTATGGAATACTGTTTGTTTCTACATTTCTACATTTCTACATTTATACTCCGCAAGCCACCCAACGGTGTTTGGCGGAGGGCACTTTACGTGCCACTGTCATTACCTCCCTTTCCTGTTCCAGTCGCGTATGGTTCGCGGGAAGAACGACTGTCTGAAAGCCTCTGTGCGCGCTCTAATCTGTCTAATTTTACATTTGTGATCTCCTCGGGAGGTATAAGTAGGGGGAAGCAATATATTCGATACCTCATCCAGAAACGCACCCTCTCGAAACCTGGCGAGCAAGCTACACCGCGATGCAGAGCGCCTCTCTTGGAGAGTCTGCCACTTGAGTTTGTTAAACATCTCCGTAACGCTATCACGGTTACCAAATAACCCTGTGACGAAACGCGCCGCTCTTCTTTGGATCTTCTTTAAGCAGTTAGTACGGACTTGCGGCGCTTTTTTATTTCGGTTGCAAAAGGAGTGCTGTCAACATAACTCACCACATGCAGTCACGCTGCTGAGAACCTCGCAGCCACGGAGCCGGTGCCGCCCGCGGCACACGGCACTGCCTCGCGCCGGCGCCGATCCGCTGAACGAAAGCTGCAGGCGGCGGCAGACTCCTGGGAGGCCGCCTCTGCTGTCGCGCACGTGGCGACATCCTCTCCCGTGCCACTGCGGTCAGGCGGAATTGCAAACAAAGCAGTGTTTAATCGGTAAATGCCCAGCTGTGCACGGCTTAGAAATAATCCCTCACTCTATCAGATTGATTGACTTATTAATTAAATTGATACCCTTTGCGCGGGACAGTTTCTCCTTGCATCCTTATTCGTGGATACTAGGACTGGAATATTTGGCGGGCTTCGATCTTGCAACCACCTGGTTTCCAAACCCTACTGGACTTCTCCCCCTTGCTTCCTATTGGTCGATACTGGCACAGTTACGCCTTTTGGCAGGAGGTCCATGATGCTGGAAGTAGCTCGAAATTTTAAATTTCATCTCAGTTACATACTATGTCCTCGAACAATTTGCGGAAGGCACTGGACAGATGCGTGTTCGTAATACAGCTATCGGAAACAATAAATTGACGTATCGGGAATTTGATGTTGGGATTGTGTTTTTACAGCACTACATAGCCCCTAAGTTGGTTCTCTCAGCTACACCAGGACGAAGAATGAGCAGGGAGAACAGGAGCAGGAGGAGGAGAAAGGTCTATTGCGTGATAGGACAGAGAGAACAGAAAATAACTCTGCAAGACAGTGCCCACTGTGATGCACTGACAAGGGAACCTCCCCATCGCACCCCCCTCAGATTTAGTTATGACTTGGTCCAGAGAACTGAACACAGATCAATCGAGAAAACAGCAAGAAGTTGTGTGGAACTATGATAAAAATAAGCAAAATATACAAACTGAGTAGTCCATGTGCAAGATATGCAACATCAAGGAGAGTGTAAGGCTACGAGCGCCTTGGTCCCGCAGTTAGCGTGGACAGCTGCGGAACTAGAGGTCCATGGTTCAAGCCTTCTCTCGAGTGAAAAGTTTAATTTTTTATTTTCAGACAATTATCAAAGTTCAGGCACTCACACACAATCAACTTCGCTCTCCAAAATTCCAGGACATGTTCAGATTTGCTTGACGGTCTACACACGGAAACATTTGAAAACGTAAAAAACGTGTTTTGACAGAGCACAGGGAAAACTGTACGACTGTGAAACTGTTGCATTTATTTGTTGCAGTTTATATGACAAACTCTTATGTTTTCATCACTTTTTTGGGAGTGTTTATCACATCCACAAGAAAACCTAAATCGGGCAAGGTAGAAGAATCTTTTTACCCATTCGCCAAGTGTGCAAGTTAGGTGGGTCGACAACATATTCCTGTCATGTGACGCACATGCCGTCACCAGTGTCGTATAGAATATATCGGACGTGTTTTACTGTGGAGGAATCGGTTGACCTATGACCTTGCGATCAAATGTTTTCGGTTCTTATTGGAGAGGCATGTCCTTTCGTCTACTAATCGCACGGTTTTGCGGTGCGGTCGCAAAACACAGACAGTAAACTTATTACAGTGAACAGAGACGTCAATGAATGAACGGACAGATCGCAACTTTGCGAAAATAAAGAAAGTAAAATTTTCACTTGAGGGAAGACTCGAACCAAGGACCGCTAGCTTCGCAGCTGCTCACTCTAACCACGGGACCACGGCGCCCCTCAGTTCATGTTGTCATAATGTTGCTTATGTTGCACATGGACTACTCAGTTTGTACATTTTGCTTATTTTTTCATAGTTCCCCACAACTTCTTCCTGTTTTCTCGATTGATCTGTGTTCAGTTTTTCAAGCCTATCCACTGTGTCAATTTATAACTAAATCTGAGGGGGGTGCGATGGGGAGGTTCCCTTGTGAGAAGCACTAAACAGGACGCACGTAAACCATTTCCCAGTCCGTAGTAGAAGTTGTCAGGGCTAGATGTCGGAGGTGGCGCCCCAGCTAAGGGAGTCGCACAGCACGAGCTGCCGCAGTGTGAGCGCGTCTGTGCCACAGCGCACCACCGCGGGCCCAGGACGGCGTCCACGGAGGATTGGAGTGGTGGGAATTCGGATGTTGCAGCGGCAGCACTTGTCACTGATCGATATTGAATCGCTCAGTTTTCCACAGAGAATACATGCGACACGTGCGATCGCTGAGACAGCCCAACGCATACTGACTATTAGTGGGCTGAAACTCCCTGGCAGATTAAAACTGTGTGCCGGACCGAGACTCGAACTCGGGACCTTTGCCTTTCGCGGGCAAGTGCTCTACCAACTGAGCTACCCAAGCACGACTCACGCCCCCTCCTCACAGCTTTACTTCCGCCTGTACCTCGCCTCCTACCTTCCAAACTTTACAGAAGCTCTCCTGCGAACCTTGCAGAAGTAGCACTCCTGAGAGAAAGGATATTCCGTAGACATGGCTTAGCCGCAACCTGGGGGCCGTTTCCTGAATGAGATTTTCACTTGCAGTTCTCCAAGGTTCCCAGGAGAGTTTCTGTGAAGTTTGGAAGGTAGGAGGCGAGGTACTGGCGGGAGTGAAGCTGTGAGGAGGGGGCGTGAGTCGTGCTTGGGCAGCTCAGTCGGCAGTCGGCTCTCAGCCGTGGCAGCGTGCGGACGGCGCCGCGCGCCGGCCAGCGCTCCGCTGCCGGGTTTGTTTACTTCCGTGTCGTACCTTTAAGGCTTGTGTCCGTCCACCGTGAACAACATGTCGAGCGCTTACCGCCGTGCGACCCTAAAAGTTTCCTTCCCAGCTGAACATGCGCGACCACGTGCACATGAAGTTCTACATCTACATTTATACTCCGCAAGCCACCCAACGGTGTGTGGCGGAGGGCACTTTACGTGCCACTGTCATTACCTCCCTTTCCTGTTCCAGTCGCGTATGGTTCGCGGGAAGAACGACTGTCTGAAAGCCTCTGTGCGCGCTCTAATCTGTCTAATTTTACATTCGTGATCTCCTCGGGAGGTATAAGTAGGGGGAAGCAATATATTCGATACCTCATCCAGAAACGCACCCTCTCGTAACCTGGCGAGCAAACTACACCGCGATGCAGAGCGCCTCTCTTGCAGAGTCTGCCACTTGAGTTTGCTAAACATCTCCGTAACGCTATCACGGTTACCAAATAACCCTGTGACGAAACGCGCCGCTCTTCTTTGGATCTACTCTATCTCCTCCGTCAACCCGATCTGGTACGGATCCCACACTGATGAGCAATACTCAAGTATAGGTCGAACGAGTGTTTTGTAAGTCGCCTCCTTTGTTGATGGACTACATTTTCTAAGGACTCTCCCAATGAATCTCAACCTGGTACCCGCCTTAGCAACAATTAATTTTATATGATCATTCCACTTCAAATCGTTCCGCACGCATACTCCCAGATATTTTACAGAAGTAACTGCTCCCAGTGTTTGTTCGGCTATCGTATAGTCATACAATAAAGGATCCTTCTTTCTATGTACTCGCAGTACATTACATTTGTCTATGTTAAGGGTCAGTTGCCACTCCCTACACCAAGTGCCTATCCGCTGCAGATCTTCCTGCATTTCGCTACAATTTTCTAATGCTGCAACTTCTCTGTATACTAAAGCATCATCCGCGAAAAGCCGCATGGAACTTCCGACACTATTTACTAGGTCATTTATATAGATTGTGAAAAGCAATGGTCCCATAACACTCCCCTGTGGCACGCCAGAGGTTACTTTAACGTCTGTAGACGTCTCTCCATTGATAACAACATGCTGTGTTCTGTTTGCTAAAAACTCTTCAATCCAGCCACACAGCTGGTCTGATATTCCGTAGGCTCTTACTTTGTTTATCAGGCGACAGTGCGGAACTGTATCCAACGCCTTCCGGAAGTCAAGAAAAATAGCATCTACCTGGGAGCCTGTATCTAATATTTTCTGGGTCTCATGAACAAATAAAGCGAGTTGGGTCTCACACGATCGCTGTTTCCGGAATCCATGTTGATTCCTACATAGTAGATTCTGGGTTACCAAAAACGACATGATACTCGAGCAAAAAACATGTTCTAAAATTCTACAACAGATCGACGTCAGAGATATAGGTCTATAGTTTTGCGCATCTGCTCGACGACCCTTCTTGAAGACTGGGACTACCTGTGCTCTTTTCCAATCATTTGGAACCTTCCGTTCCTCTAGAGACTTGCGGTACACGGCTGTTAGAAGGGGGGCAAGTTCTTTCGCGTACTCTGTGTAGAATCGAATTGGTATCCCGTCAGGTCCAGTGGACTTTCCTCTGTTGAGTGATTCCAGTTGCTTTTCTATTCCTTGGACACTTATTTCGATGTCAGCCATTTTTTCGTTTGTGCGAGGATTTAGTGAAGGAACTGCAGTGCGGTCTTCCTCTGTGAAACAGCTTTGGAAAAAGGTGTTTAGTATTTCAGCTTTACGCGTGTCATCCTCTGTTTCAATGCCTTCATCATCCCGGAGTGTCTGGATATGCTGTTTCGATCCACTTACTGATTTAACGTAAGACCAGAACTTCCTAGGATTTTCTGTCAAGTCGGTACATAGAATTTTACCTTCGAATTCACTGAACGCTTCACGCATAGCCCTCCTTACGCTAACTTTGACATCGTTTAGCTTCTGTTTGTCTGAGAGGTTTTGGCTGCGTTTAAACTTGGAGTGAAGCTCTCTTTGCTTTCGCAGTAGTTTCCTAACTTTGTTGTTGTACCCCGGTGGGCTTTTCCCGTCCCTCGCAGTTTTACTCGGCACGTACCTGTCTAAAACGCATTTTACGATTGCCTTGAACTTTTTCCATAAACACTCAACATTGTCAGTGTCGGAACAGAAATTTTCGTTTTGATCTGTTAGGTAGTCTGAAATCTGCCTTCTATTACTCTTGCTAAACAGATAAACCTTCCTCCCTTTTTTTATATTCCTATTTCCTTCCATATTCAGGGATGCTGCAACAGCCTTATGATCACTGATTCCTTGTCTGCACATACAGAGTCGAAAAGTTCGGGTCTGTTTGTTATCAGTAGGTCCAAGATGTTATCTCCACGAGTAGGTTCTCTGTTTAATTGCTCGAGGTAATTTTCGGATAGTGCACTCAGTATAACGTCACTCGATGCTCTGTCCCTACCACCCGTCCTAAACATCTGAGTGTCCCAGTCTATATCTGGCAAATTGAAATCACCACCTAAGACTATAACATGCTGAGAAAATTTATGTGAAATGTATTCCAAATTTTCTCTCAGTTGTTCTGCCACTAATGCTGCTAAGTCGGGAGGTCGGTAAAAGGAGCCAATTATTAACCTAGCTCGGTTGTTGAGTGTAACCTCCACCCATAATAATTCACAGGAACTATCCACTTCTACTTCACTACAAGATAAACTACTACTAACAGCGACGAACACTCCACCACCGGTTGCATGCAATCTATCCTTTCTAAACACCGTCTGTACCTTTTTAAAAATTTCGGCAGAATTTATCTCTGGCTTCAGCCAGCTTTCTGTACCTATAACGATTTCAGCTTCGGTGCTTTCTATCAGCGCTTGAAGTTCCGGTGCTTTACCAACGCAGCTTCGACAGTTTACAATTACAATACCGATTGCTGCTTGGTCCCCGTATGTCCTGACTTTGCCCCGCACCCGTTGAGGCTGTTGCCCTTTCTGTACTTGCCCGAGGCCATCTAACCTAAAAAACCACCCAGCCCACGCCACACAACCCCTGCTACCCGTGTAGCCGCTTGTTGCGTGTAGTGGACTCCTGGCCTATCCAGCGGAACCCGAAACCGCACGTTCCTACGTGAAGAAGTTCGTTTAGATCCTAACCACGTTCTCGGAATCCATTTTTCGATCACGAATAGTGTCGTTTATATTAAAATGACAAACACCGAGGTGTGTGAAGATGTTATTCGCCGCCATGCCAATGGATGGATCAAATACGCTGATGGTCACGTTGGAACTGTAACACTTGAACTCGCAGAGTACGGTCAACGCCCGATTAGGGTGTTTGAACTACCTATTGAAGTGCCGAAGGACGGGCGAGCCATTGTCATGTACGACGGCCAACCCGGAACATGTGCGGGTTGTGGACAAGAAGGCCACGTCAGATCCGCCTGCATGCGACGCCGCCTGATCCAGACGCCGGTCGGAGAGGAAGCGTCCCCAGCGGTGATCGCTCAGATCCCTGTCACATATGCCAAGGTTGCCCAGGAAGTAGCAAATCTACACAGGCTGCTCCGTTGACGTCGTCTGATCAGGTAGATGCAACCGCTGCTGAGATTCCTTCTGAGGTGCCACAGACGCCAGATCCTGACCTGCCGAATTTTCGCAGCACTGTGACTGAAAATACTACTGAGATGGACGTTGATCCGGGAGTGGTACCTACTTCTGCTTTCCTTCAGACTGGTCCGGAGTCAGACGAAAGCCACCCGCAATCAGACTCTGAACGACATGTTCGAAAACAAGGGTCGACACCAGAGAGAAAGAAACGTAGCCGTACACCCCCTGATGAATCCATTCTACGGATGGATACCAGGGATGCAGACCCGAAGATGGACGGCAAACCGCTCTTTGATGACCAAAAGTCTGATGCGAACGACCCGCCACAGGCGACCACTGGCAACGAACACCCCTCCTTACTGGCGCCGTCGCCCCCACAGGTCGACGTTGAAGAGAGCCTATCCGCTGAGCCGAAAACTACGTCTCCTCTCCACGTGGATGATGTGCACAGCCGATGCCCTACCGCAGAATCAGTCTCCTGGGCAGACGACGTGGAGATCGAAGGGACTGGGGTGGACGGTGCTGATGATGGGGCGCCCCCATCGGTTGCGCCCGCGCCCGCAAACTCTCCACAATAGCAGCCTCTTCAGCGGACCGGCTCCTGAAGAAGGAGCCCCACCTGTACCTGTGGGACTCCAACACCAGCATTATCGTGTCGCAACGATTAACCTCGCGACCATTCGTGCGCCCCACAAACTAGCGCTGCTCCGCGATATGATTTATGATGCGGACATAGATATTGCGCTTTTTCAGGAAGTGCATGTCGCCGATTTTTCACCACCTCATGGCTTCACGGCGCATCTTTCTCCCGCATCTGACATCGGTAGTGGTGTTGCCATCATCTTACGAGAAGGTCTTCCTGCCGAAGATGTCCTACACCTCCCCAACGGCAGAGGAATGGCCCTTACTCTCTTTGGTGTACGCATCGTCAACATTTATGCGCCGTCGGGCTCCAGCTACCGTCGTGAACGCAATGCCTTCTTCGCGAATGAAGTTACACCCCTTTTCATGGGACCACACGATGGCTGGGTCATGGGTGGAGACTTCAACTGCACCCAGCGACCTCAGGATCAATTGCCGCGTCACTCACCATGCGCAGCTCTGGAAACAGTCGTCACGCGACTGCAATTTGTCGACACGTGGAGACATGTTCACGGTGATCTTTTGGGCTTTACGCACTACACTGCGCACTCCTCTAGCCGACTGGATCGCATCTACATCTCGCGATCCCTAATTCAACACACTCGACAGGCTGAAATGTGGCCTGTTGCTTTCTCAGATAATGAGGCTTACTTCTGTGATGTTGTTCTCACAAGACAGGCAGTATGGCACGGACGTGGTTTATGGAAACTGAACACGGCACTTCTTAATTCACTTGACTGTCGACTTCTAATAGAAGACACTTGGATCACATGTAATAGACGCCGTCCCACGTATCCGTCTACCATATCCTGGTGGATCCAGTGTGCAAAACCTGCTCTTCGAAAAACTTTGATCCGGTATGGCAAAGATGTTGTCGCCTGGAGGAAGAGAACTATGGACTTTTACTACAGGATCCTACGAGAATGCTCCACGATGCCAGTATCCCCTGAAAGCCATACAAGGATGCGATGGCATCTGGAAGGAGCGATAGTACGATCTCGTACTGCTGATCGCATGCCTCATATACATCCGTCGATGTACCATATCATCCAAGAACGCCAAAATCGACGCCGAAAATTGATTCACGTCCTAACAGACCGAGAAGGGCGTCGCTACGTAACCCAATCTGCAATAGGGAATGTGCTTCACGCCCACTACAGCAGCTCTACGCCGCCATTCCACATTCCCCAGAGTTGATCGAGGAAGTCTCGCAGCTCAACTTCGGTGGTATCCCAGGAGATGCGACGATTGACTAGATGTCAGAGGTGACTGATGATGAAGTCCGTGATGCGATCCGGGCAGGAACCATCAATCGCTCCCCAGGACTCGACGGTCTTCCCCTCGAATTTTATCGCACCTTCCGTGATTTGTTAGAGTCCACTTTCACCTCCATCTGTCGGGAACTGATGTCTCCGGAAGTACCTGTGCCGGACGCTTTCATGGAAGGAATTACTATTCCTGTACATAAACCGCACGGTGGCAACAATATCAGTGATTATCGACCCCTCACCCTCCTTAACAGTGATACGGAAATCTTCACCTGCCTTTTGGCGGCACGACTTGAAAACTTTGCCCGATATGTTGTGTCGCCAGACCAAGCATCTTTGGGAGGGGATAATAATATCCGCACGGCTTTATGCCGCTACAGGGATATGATCGCCGTTACCCAGGCGCAACGCCTCTCTGGGGCACTTGCGTCTTTGGACTTTAGTCAAGCTTTTGATAGGGTTGACCATTCGTTCCTTACGGCCGTTCTCCACCATATGGGTTTCCCAGTCGCCGTTATCACGGCAGTGATGCGCCTTCTGCGGGGTGCCTCGTCCAGGATTATGTACAATGGCAGACTCACTCCTCCGATAAAAATAGATCGATCCGTACGTCAAGGTTGCCCTCTATCAGCGATTTTGTACGTCTTTTCCTTTGAATCCTTGCTTTGTGGACTAAGACAACGTTTGGTAGGGTTGTCCATAGATCGCTACCGATTCTGTTGGACGGCCTATGCTGACGATGCAGTCATCTTAGTGCTCAGAGCCATCTGTTTACGTAATGCCGACGAGGTTCGAGCTGTTTTGACGTGGGTAGCGACTTATGGTGAGGCGTCAGGTAGCTCTTTGAACGTACGTAAGACACAAGTTATGTTCATTGGCACGGAACTTCCCGTGGAGTGCGTTACACCTCTCACCACCGTTGATACCATTCGCTGTTTGGGAATAGATTTTTCATCTCTGGCGTTCAGCCACCATCAACTGCCGACGCCTCCTTTTAATGATCAGAGCAGGTCTTATGGAGCATCGCTTTCGATCCCTAGATATTCTCCAACGAGCTAGATATGTCAATATATATATCGCATCCCGAGTTCCCCTTGTAGCACAAGTTCTACCTTTCCCGCTTACTGTGGCACGTCGCATGTTGGCAGCGATGGCATCTTTCGTCAGCTCTGGGCTGTTGTTCAAAGTTAACTATGCAACCCTTACTCTTCCCCGTGAACGAGGTGGGATCGGTCTGTTTCACGTGCCGGATAGAGCTCGCGCCCTATTTGTCAGCTCCCAGATGACGGTATGGACGCGTTGCCCAACGAGCCTCACTGGTCTCCTCCTGTAGGCATATTCGCCGGTCTCACTGTCAGCCCCAGTGATGATCTCGGATGTTCCGGCCCAGTTCCATTATATACGATACTTCTTTCTTGAACTCAGTTATCTACGCCCCACCTTACCAAGACAGGTTTTACTCAAGACAAAGGCAGTATACAATGTCCTCCAATTAGGTCGTCCACCTAACCCGATTGAACAAAAGTTCCCCCAGGTTGACTGGCGTCATGTGTGGCGCGCCGTGTTCGCCTGTTACCTTGACACGAATGTTCAGTCTGTCTGGTACCTAACTATCAATGGTACGCAAATCAACCAATTTCGCCTTCATCGTATCCACCTCGCCCAATCACCTCTATGTTCCACGTGTGGAGTGCCAGACAATGATGAACATCGGTTTGTTTGCGGGCCGGCGGCGGAGGTTTGGCACTTGACTCGTCGTATTGTGACTTTTCTAACGCGGAACATTCCGGATCGGATTACTCCCCTTTCATTATTATTCCCGGAACGTGACTATTTTCCTCGGACAAAGACCGATGCTGTGAACTGGATTCGCAGATGTGCCATTCACTACCTATTTGGACTAACTGTAGACTCTGTACTCGATTTTTTGACATACCTCAATGATCGTCATTATGTCGTTGTCCGTCACCCAAAATACAGACAATTTTTATCGAACTTCCTTGGGAGTGCTTTCCACGACCCGCCTCGCAGCTGGAATGTGTTAAGGCAAGAGAGAAGAAGGTTTCCTGTTTGAAGCAATGAACATTTCTGAACAACTGAACGGAACACATCAATTTCGAGAAGACGTGACGCAACATATCACCAGCGGGGCGCAGAAGGCCTCTGATCAATTACACAACAAAAGTAAAAAAAAAAAAAAAAAATTCAGAAACAGGAAGATTTTGTTTTGTTTGTAAGGATAGCCCTAACCTTGAATTCCCATATTTCCCCTGGTATATAGGCAGCTCTCTGGGGTAGGTTTAGTCAGGAGCCAACGCCTGAAGTGGACCAGATTTTTTTGTTATAGGATGAAAAGTGGCGGTGGCACTTAGGTTTTTTTTAGTTCCATTTTATTAAGGGGCTTTCTAAAAATTAAAGAAAAAAGAAAAAGAAAAAAAATTAAAAAAAAACAAAAAAGAAGAAAAATAAAAAAATAATGAAAAAAAGAGAAAAAATTGGTAGAGCACTTGCCCGCGAAAGGCAAAGGTCCCAAGTTCGAGTCTCGGTCCGGCACACAGTTTTAATCTGCCAGGAAGTTTCATATCAGCACACACTCCGCTGCAGAGTAAAAAATCTCATTCTATTAGTGGGCTATTCGGCACAGCGCCACCGCCGGGACTTGCCCCTGCAGCTCTGGGCAAGAACCGGCTAGCCAGCTGGGTGGAAGTTATCTCTGTACCCATCGCTTGCGAGAACCTTAAGCCGGAGATGCCCATTCGTTCCGGTCCCTCTATTGAACTTAAAAAAAAGAATACGTCGCAGGTATTCCGATTTCTCCACTTGGCACTTCACTTTCTAGCGTCCACAGCTCCGCCCACTATCTCCAAATGACAATGCGTAAACGCAAATAGCAATAGTCGAATAAAAATAAAAAAAAGACGATCGATAAATAAACCCACAGCAACAGTAATACCACCATTCGAAACAGAAACGCTATGAAGCTATTCACAACCCTAATATGTTGTTAAGACGGTTCTATTAGATATTTTCATACTTTGAACTCTACTTATAAATCAGAAAATCTTTAAAAAAAGTGTTGTTAGTAAAATTGAAAAACATTTATCGAACTCTATGTTTTTTTAGGTTTGATATTTGACGGTTTGGCAACGTATCCACGACATCATGACTAACCCAAAAGATTGTCACGATTTTTGTCAGCAGAGGGAGCTGGGCTGACTTTTTCTTCTTTCGTGAATGCAGGTGGTGCCACTATAGCGACTGTACATGCGTTTCTGGCTCAATAGATGCAGCAAAGCTGCGTCATCTGTCACAGAAAGGCCTCTCCTTTGCCCGCAGAGTGCTCCAGTATTTCAGATGAAGAGCCTTCTTTTGTGTCACGATTTCTTGTGAGCGTCTGTGGAGGGTTAATTCTGAAGAGTCTCAGTCACTGGGCGCACACTTGGACTGTTCCAACTGATAGCAAAGTGCGTGTTGTCGAGTTGTGATGCGCCAGTCTGCACGAATAATGGCATCTGCCGGTTTCACCGTGTCGCACACATGCTGAAAAAGAACATCAAATTTGAAGCACGCAAATTAACTTTTGCTATATATGGCATTCTTGGTGCGTAAGTTCGTGGCGTTTTTGTTTTGCATGTTGGTATTCGGGTTGCTATCGGTTAGTTTACCGAATATAATTTTTTATTTGTGGTTGCTGTTTAATTGTCTTTCTGTCATTTGGAGATAGTGAGTGGGACTGTGGACGCTAAAAAATGGAGTGGCATGAGGAGAAAGGGCAGTATTTGCGACATAGTCTTCTGTTTGAGTTCAGTGGAGGGATGGCAGAAAGAATGTACGCCGCTTTTGGGGATAACGCCACTGGACAGAGTACGGCAGGAAGATGGGTTTCTCGTTTTGAGCAGGATCGTTTTGATATTACTGACCCTCCACGTTCAGGAAGACTTCCATAGTTTGATGAATACTGTTTAAACGTGTCAGTCCACAATGACCCAGTTCAGTTATGAAACGTCCCCTTAGAAAAATTTATGAATTACTGTGCTGATAAACCTCTTACATTATTTGCTTTTCAAACAGCTGAGCAAAACAGAACGTACTCAGACATTACTCTCTTTACATATTCTGATCAGCACTAAACTGACACACAATATTTTTAGCGCAACGCTATCTGACTTTTAATAATCCCTACAAAAGAATGGCCCTGACTAACATTAACCTAGACGGTTCACGAATCACTTACCTCACAAAAATCTTCGTTACTCGAGCTACTGCAACACAGCGAGCGCCAATACTGCCAGCTAAATAAAAGATTATAACTACTCAGACACTAACTACTGATAGGCATAGTTAGCAAATGAAAGATTTTGATAGAGAACAAACAATGTATTTACCTTAATAGTGTTCAAAAGTCATAATATATATATATATATATATATATATATATATATATATATATATATCAGTTCATGACATCAAATCGTACAAATTTACTGTCTCTGATGGACACACGTCCAGATCATCCGCTCTCAAAACTCCTGCTGGCGGCTCACCTCCAACTGCGCAACGCTACGCGCTGTTAACAGGCTCTGAGCACTATGGGACTTAACATCTGAGGTCATCAGTCCCCTAGAACTTAGAACTACTTAAACCTAACTAACCTAAGGACAACACACAACACCCAGCCATCACGAGGCAGAGAAAATCCCTGACCCCGCCGGGAATCGAACCCGGGAACCCGGGCGTGGGAAGCGAGAACGCTACCGCACGCGCTGTTAACACCCAGCTGCCCAACACTACAATGGCAAATATTGCAGCGATACCGACCAGCCTCAGACTGCACACAGCACAGTCAGTGATTTTCATACACAGCGCTACGTGGCGTTACCAACATAAAAACCTAAACAGCCTGCTTACGCGGTGTACTCGAGAGCCGGCAGCTGTGACGGACTCTGACCGTGCCGCCACTGTGCGACATTTGCATGCACAGGCGGAGGTTCAGAACTCCAGTGTATGTGTACTGCGCGTTTTAAGCCAAAATCACCAAAATCAGCGGGAAGCTATGTGTGCATCTCTCCCTGCTCGTCATCAACTGTCTCGTGAACAACACAGACCTCTCCTAGCAGCCGGTGCCGTCACTGGAGACGGGACAGGGAAGAGACAGGAATGACTGGGCCCGGACAAAGCCGCAGCTCCCCGATCTGCCCCCCCCCCCCCCCCACACACACACACACCGAGACATTGTGCTAGACTGACAGAAAACACTATACAGGAGCTGGGGTGGAATGTCACTCTGTAACCACCGTATTCATCTGATCTTGCGGTCTCAGAATTTCAGCTTTTCAGCTCTCTGTCGGACAACCTCCAAGGACCTGGCTTTCCCGGATGAAACTGTGCTCCGAACATGTCTCGACGACTCCTTCGCCTCAAAACCATGTGATTTCTACAGTCGCAGAATAGAAAAGTTACCCCCGCATCTACACACTGTTTTAAATAGTGAAGGAGAATATACTGGGTGATCAAGAAGTCAGTATAAATTTGAAAACTGAATAAATCACGGAATAATGTAGATAGAGAGGTACAAATTGGCACACATGCTTCTGGAATGACATGGGGTTTTATTAGAACAAAAAAAAAAAAAAAAAAAAAAAAAATACAAAAGTTCAAAAAATGTCTGGCAGATGGCGCTTCATCTGATCAGAATAGCAATAATTACCATAACAAAGTAAGACAAAGCAAAGATGATGTTCTTTACAGGAAATGCTCAATATGTCCACCATCATTCCTCAACAATAGCTATAGTCGAGAAATAATGTTGTGAACAACACTGTAAAGCAGCTATGGTCAGGCATTGGCGTCGGATGTTGTCTTTCAGCATCCCTAGATATGTCGGTCGATCACGATACACTTGCGACTTCAGGTAACCCCAAAGCCAATAATCGCACGGACTGAGGTCTGGGGACCTGGGAGGCCAAGCATGACGAAAGTGGCAGCTGAGCACACTATCATCACCAAACGACGCGCGCATGAGATCTTTCACGCGTCTAGCAATATGGTGCGGAGCGCCATCCTACATAAACATCGTACGTTCCAGCAGGTGTTTATCAGCCAGGCTGGGGATGATGCGATTCTGTAACATATCAGCGTACCTCTCACCCGTCACGGTAGCAGTTACAAAACCAGAATCACGCATTTCTTCGAAGAAAAAAGGCCCGATAACGGTAGATCTGGTAAATCCCACCAATACCGTGACTTTCTGGTCGTGCAATGGATTTTCCACGACAGTTCTAGGATTTTCGGTAGCCCAAATTCTGCAGTTGTGGGCGTTGACACACCCTCGGAGCGTGAAATGATCTTCGTCGGTCCACAACACGTTACTCAACCAACCGTCATCTTCCGCCATCTTTTGAAACGCTCACAACGCAAATGCCCTCCGCTTCACTAAATCGCCAGGTAACAGTTCATGAAGCCGATGGATTTTGCACGGATAGCATCGGAGCGTACGCCTAAGTCCTAACCAAACAGTAGTGTATGAAATGCCGGTGCGACGTGCGACTGCACGAGCGCTGACTTCCCCGTGCGTAGACGAACCCGCTACAGCCTCCATTTCTTCCTGAAGTGTCTCAGCAGCATTACGCCGTGTGCTCGGTCGGCCACTACGGGGTCTATCGTCTAAACAACCCGTGGCTTCGAACTTCGAAATCATTCTCGCCACAGCTGCATTTGTCAACGGACCTTTACCCGTTCGAATCCCCTTCCTATGGCGATAGGATCGTAATGCTGAACTAGCTCATTCCCCATTCTGATAATACAGCTTGACTAAAAGCGCCTTTTCAGGTAACGTTAACATGCTGCTACTGCTGGCGCATCTGATTCTCTCTCTCATTACAGCTCCTTTTATACACGATTGTCATGCGCAGTCACTGACGTTTTGCTGTCCAGTGCCATCTGTCGGACATTTTGTGAACTTTGTTTTTTTTTTTTTATTCTAATAAAACCGCATGTCATTCCAAGCATGTGCGTCAATTTTTACCTCTCTATCTACATTATTCCGTGGTTTATTAAGTTTTCAAATTTATACTGACTTTTTGATCACACGGTATTATTGATGACTGAAGTATCTGTTGTGTTTGTTAAACTTATGGAGAAACGCTACGAGCTTATGGACCAACCCGATATGTTAACAGCTGTAAAGAAATTTCGGGGTTATTTATTGCTCAACATTCGTACAATAGCAGTTCCAAACTCTTAGTTGTCAAATAAACGCGGAACATCTGATTTATTGCTATTCTTCAGTTTCTCCTGGCGTATTTGTTAGTCTAACAGTCCACGGGTGTACACCTTGGAAGAACCTAGCCGAGAAGACCGCAGAAACACTCGACTGATGTATCTCAACTAGTCAGGAGTCGCAGGGCACTGTTTGTCCAAGAACCGTGCGATCGACTACAAACGTAGCGGGATCTCGGCACAGACTTGCAAGTACCGGGATAAAGTACCATAGAAATCCGCACAAGGGACGATCTCGTGAACCGAGATTCCACCTATAATTTTAGGAATGCCTGGGAAGCAGCACTGAGTTTAGTTAAGAAGATCCTCGGCAAGCTAAACGATCTGGCGAGCGGGGCGGACAGAGAACTTAGACGAACGTCGGCACAGACGCCGACGCTGTCGCCTCCGCGACGCACCGCGAGCGGCTGAGGGCGACGGAGGGGGCGCTGGGGTCGCCGGCGTATTTGACGACGGCGCCAAAGTGTCGTGCCCGTCGGACACTACGAACCGGCAGTACACCCGTCGACTGTTCCGTCGTCCGATTTATTTTGCAGTATTCTTCCGTTCATCTGCACGCGAAGGTTTCGGCTAATAGTGTGTTCCGGATTTGCCTCACTTACGATCATTTCTCGATGTGGGCCTACAAGCTGACCTAATTGAAATGGCCCACAGCTGGTGAACCTGCTGATAGCGGGCACGGAGACGACCGCCGTGACCGTCAGCTACGCGCTGGCCCTGCTGGCGCTGCACCCCGAGTGGCAGGACGCGGCCCGCCGCGAGCTGAGGGACGTCTTCGGCGACGGCGAGGACCACCTGCGGGCGCCCAGCCTCGCAGACCTGGGCCAACTCCGGGTGGTGGAGAGCATCGTCAAGGTGAGCCGCCGTCCACTGCCAACTGACACAGTGGGGCCCCGTATTCTGTACGCACTGGCGGCTGGGCTACCGGCCAGTACACTTTACAAATAATAAATGTTTCAGTCTACAATGGCTTTTTTATTATTATTTTTATTTTGCCAACTTGCTACCAGTTTCTGTAAAATGAGTCATCCTCGGGCCATCCCCTAGCACACGGTCATCCCACTCGCTTCCCCAGTAGATGCATCAAATACTGCTGTACAGTGCTGTGACAAAATTGATGACATATGGATAAGCACACCTACAAACAACTGTAGTACCAGGTACACGCGACCGAAACTGACAGACTAAATACGCAATGGTACACTCCTGGAAATTGAAATAAGAACACCGTGAATTCATTGTCCCAGGAAGGGGAAACTTTATTGACACATTCCTGGGGTCAGATACATCACATGATCACACTGACAGAACCACAGGCACATAGACACAGGCAACAGAACATGCACAATGTCGGCACTAGTACAGTGTATATCCACCTTTCGCAGCAATGCAGGCTGCTATTCTCCCATGGAGACGATCGTAGAGATGCTGGGTGTAGTCCTGTGGAACGGCTTGCCATGCCATTTCCACCTGGCGCCTCAGTTGGACCAGCGTTCGTGCTGGACGTGCAGACCGCGTGAGACGACGCTTCATCCAGTCCCAAACATGCTCAATGGGGGACAGATCCGGAGATCTTGCTGGCCAGGGTAGTTGCCTTACACCTTCTAGAGCACGTTGGGTGGCACGGGATACATGCGGACGTGCATTGTCCTGTTGGAACAGCAAGTTCCCTTGCCGGTCTAGGAATGGTAGAACGATGGGTTCGATGACGGTTTGGATGTACCGTGCACTATTCAGTGTCCCCTCGACGATCACCAGTGGTGTACGGCCAGTGTAGGAATCGCTCCCCACACCATGATGCCGGGTGTTGGCCCTGTGTGCCTCGGTCGTATGCAGTCCTGATTGTGGCGCTCACCTGCACGGCGCCAAACACGCATACGACCATCATTGGCACCGAGGCAGAAGCGACTCTTATCGCTGAAGACGACACGTCTCCATTAGTCCCTCCATTCACGCCTGTCGCGACACCACTGGACGCGGGCTGCACGATGTTGGGGCGTGAGCGGAAGACGGCCTAACGGTGTGCGGGACCGTAGCCCAACTTTATGGAGACGGTTGCGAATGGTCCTCGCCGATACCCCAGGAGCAACAGTGTCCCTAATTTGCTGGGAAGTGGCGGTGCGGTCCCCTACGGCACTGCGTAGGATCCTACGGTCTTGGCGTGCATCCGTGCGTCGCTGCGGTCCGGTCCCAGGTCGACGGGCACGTGCACCTTCCGCCGACCACTGGCGACAACATCGATGTACTGTGGAGACCTCACGCCCCACGTGTTGAGCAATTCGGCGGTACGTCCACCCGGCCTCCCGCATGCCCACTATACGCCCTCGCTCAAAGTCCGTCAACTGCACATACGGTTCACGTCCACGCTGTCGCGGCATGCTACCAGTGTTAAAGACTGCGATGGAGCTCCGTATGCCACGGCAAACTGGCTGACACTGACGGCGGCGGTGCACAAATGCTGCGCAGCTAGCGCCATTCGACGGCCAACACCGCGGTTCCTGGTGTGTCCGCTGTGCCGTGCGTGTGATCATTGCTTGTACAGCCCTCTCGCAGTGTCCGGAGCAAGTATGGTGGGTCTGACACACCGGTGTCAATGTGTTCTTTTTTCCATTTCCAGGAGTGTAGTTGGAGTCAGATGCACAGGACATTCCATTTCGGGAGTCGTTAACGAATTCAATATTCTGAGTCCAAGTGTCGAGAACGTGCTGAGAATACCTAATTTCAGGCATTACCTCTCACCACAGACAAAGGGCTGCCCGACAGCCTTCACTTAAACGACCGAGAGCAGCGAGGTTTGCACAGAGTCGTCAGCGCTAACACATGAGCAACACTGCGCAAAATTACAGCAAAACTCAGTGTGGGGCGTTCGATGGACGTGTCCGCTGGGACAGCCTGCCGAAAGGTGGCGCCGGCGGGCTGTGGCAGCGGACGACTGCCTTTACCAGCAGCACGTCACAGCCTGCAACGCCTCCACTGGGCCCGTGGCTATATCGGTCGGACCACAGACTACGGGGAAACAGTGGCCTTGTGAGATGAGTGCAGATTTCAGTTGATAAGATCTGACGGGGTAGAATTCGAGTGTGGCGGTAATCCCACGAAGTAATGGACCCAGGTTATCGATATGGCACTGTGAAAGAAGGTGGTGGGTCGTTAAGGCGCTCCGGAACGCCCTATACTTGCAATGTTAAAATAACGCTCATAAATTACATCTTTCCTCACAAAGTATTTGAGGTAGGAAGTTGAACTTTTTACAGATTATTTATTGGAATATGGGCTACAACTTAACACAGGGATTTTACAAAATTTTAGTTCAGTTATTAAAGATGATTTTTTTTCAATTGTAATGAAAATTCACAACATTTTTTTGCAATTTTTTATTTATATATTCAAAAATATACAGTTTTTTGGAAAAAGGCTGTGTTAAATTATGCAGAAGGTACTGTGTAACATTTACTGAAAGTTTGAAACAAATATGTTTGGAAGATCCTTAGAAAACAAGTAATTAGTATGAGAAAATAAAAGTTTTGGGAATCGAGCGACAAAGATTGGATTAACTTTTTAGTGCATTCCAGGTCCATAGGATGGATTATCTTCATCCTCTGCAAACTCCTCCTCCAGCTTCCTCTTGTTCCTCCTCCTGTTTACTCTTGCTTGTATTTCTAGACTCTTTACAGCCCTGTCTGCAGCCCGAAGGCGTTCCTTGTCTAAAGCAAGCATCGCTCGTACCATGTTAGAACCTATCTTCATTCCCATATTTCTAAATACCTTGCACCTTACAATGTTGCCAACATTGAAAGTCGCAACAGCATCATACACACCAAAGTGAAGTGTTTCTATTCCACCAAATACTGTCTTGGGGATTCTCCACCATATAACACTATTTACACTTTCATTGGGGTTTTGAGTTTTTCCGTGAATACACTTTTTCAACAGTTCAGGTGCTGCTGAGTCTCTCAAAATAGGTTAGCCACAACACATACTTTATCTCACATCACTAAAATGTACCTGATGAACACGGACGTTAATAATAACACCATTTGACAGCAGTTTAACAGCGCCACAGTGGGTCACGCCCATGTAGAACACATTTCAAAAAACATTTAAAAATAGTTGTAGTCTTCGGAATTGAATAAATTATATATCTATTAAAAGGTAATAGTCTGCAGATTCAGGAAACGCAAAAAAAGTAAAAATTAACTTTTCATGATTTTGAGCCTTTCCGGAGCCCCTTAACGGTGCCGACTGTGTTTACATGGAATGGACTGGCTCCACTCGCCCAGCCGAATCGATAATTGGCTGCAAACGGTTATGTTTGGCTACCCGTTCCCAAACAAGAGAATGCGCAATATCACCAGGTCACAGTTCTTCACAACCGGTTCGAAGAACGTCCTGAGCAATACAAGTGAATGATTTGGTCACCCAGATCGCCTGACATGGATCCCATCGAACATTTATATAATCGAGAGATAAATTCGTGCACAAAATACCGCATCGGCAACACCTTCGCAATTATGGGCAGCATGGCTCGTTATTTCTGCAGGGGACTTCCGATAAACTTTTGAGTTCGTGCCACAAGTCGAGTTGCTCCACTACACTGGGCGAAATGTGGTCCGACACGATATTATGAGTCATCGTACGGCTTTTGTTCTCCTCCGTGTACATATTTGGAAAGTAATCGTGACGACTGCATGCCAGGGGATGCCCTGAGGAGATACTGTGTAAGCAGACCAGTATCCAATTAAAACTGCGGCCGCGCGGGGTTAGCCGAGCGGTCTTGGGCGCTGCAGTCATGGATTGTGCGGCTGGTCCCGACGGAGCTTCGAGTCCTCCCTCGGGCTTGGATGTGTGTGTGTTTGTCCTTAGGATAATTTAGGTTAAGTGGTGTGTAAGCTTAGGGACTGATGACCTTAGCAGTTAAGTCCCATAAGATTTCACACACATTTTTAAAACTGCGACCACGGGCTAAAACCGATATTACTTGTGTAGTAGGACCTGTTTAGATTTTAGTTGCGGTCTTGCTGTTGGATAGCGTAGCACCAGCAAGTTAAAATGTCTGTTGGTATCTGCTGTGTCCGACAATTGCATACAGCAGGCAAACTGCAAGGCTGACACCGACAGTCCACACGACCAGCCTGTCACCTTCGTGTGTGGGCAGCAGCTTGCGAGAATTCTTCCAGTTTTCTACCTTCCTCCCGGCACATTTTATGTGTTCATTTCACTTTAAATCCCTCTATACGCATGCTTCCAAATATTTAGTAAAATAGGCTGCATCCAATGAGCGTTCAGAAACGCCAGAATACCGGATTTTTCTTCTTATCCGTGTCCAATGCCTCATGTTTGCTTTGCGTTGGTAGTCTGCTGAAATCTTTGCACAGAGAGTCGGCCCTCTGCAGATATCCCTGCTGTCCGCTACAGTTTCCCAGCTCTGTACAGAACAGCATAATCCACAATGTCATAGGGCTTCCAACACTACCTACAAAATCGTTTATATGTGTTGCGAACGCCGGCCGAAGTGGCCGTGCGGTTAAAGGCGCTGCAGTCTGTAACCGCAAGACCGCTACGGTCGCAGGTTCGAATCCTGCCTCGGGCATGGATGTTTGTGATGTCCTTAGGTTAGTTAGGTTTAACTAGTTCTAAGTTCTAGGGAAGCTTTTGACAATGTTGACTGGAATACTCTCTTTCAGATTCTAAAGGTAGCAGGGGTAAAATACAGGGAGCGAAAGGCTATTTACAGTTTGTACAGAAACCAGATGGCAGTTATAAGAGTCGAGGGACATGAAAGGGAAGCAGTGGTTGGGAAGGGAGTAAGACAGGGTTGTAGCCTCTCCCCGATGTTATTCAATCTGTGTATTGAGCAAGCAGTAAAGGAAAGAAAAGAAAAGTTCGGAGTAGGCATTAAAATCCATGGAGAAGAAATTAAAACTTTGAGGTTCGCCGATGACATTGTAATTCTGTCAGAGACAGCAGAGGACTTGGAAGAGCAGTTGAACGGAATGGATGGTGTCTTGAAGGGAGGATATAAGATGAACATCAACAAAAGCAAAATGAGGATAATGGAATGTAGTCGAATTAACTCGGGTGATGTTGAGGGTATTAGATTAGGAAATGAGACACTTAAAGTAGTAAAGGAGTTCTGCTATTTGGGGAGCAAAATAACTGATGATGGTCGAAGTAGAGAGGATATAAAATGTAGACTGGAAATGGCAAGGAAAGCGTTTCTGAAGAAGCGAAATTTGTTAACATCGAGTATAGATTTAAGTGTCAGGAAGTCATTTCTGAAAGTATTTGTATGGAGTGTAGCCATGTATGGAAGTGAAACATGGACGGTAAATAGTTTGGACAAGAAGAGAATAGAAGCTTTCGAAATGTGGTGCTACAGAAGAATGCTGAAGATTAGATGGGTAGATCACATAACTAATGAGGAAGTATTGAATAGGATTGGGGAGAAGAGAAATTTGTGGCACAATTTGACCAGAACGGTACCAGTTCTATAATGCTGTCTTGTGGTACGCCCGAAGTTTCTTTCATGTCTCTAGATTTCTCTCTGTAAAGAATAAAACACTGTATTCTCTTTGCTAGGAACTCTTCAGATCGTGGGAAAGAGGGCCTGATAATCAGTACAATCGTATTTTGTTCATTAAGCAATGGCCCCCAACAGTACCACAACCTTCTGGAAGTTTGAAGTACATGGCGTAACCTGAGCCACAGTATCTACTGCCTTCTGACTCTCATGTACGTTGAAATATCCTAGTACTATATAACAGTGCATCAAAATCTGTAGTGACAATTAACGTTATTTCTGGCAACATTTTACGGAATTTTGACAGAAAATATAAATTTTAATAAAGTGAAATGAATCATATTCTTTATTCAAAGAATGTAAGTGACGATAACCTATCTTTGCACGGGAAAGTAACAGAGATCGGAAGCCAAACTTGTAGCTCGATGAGCAGAAAATTACAACATGGGGAGTACTGTATCTATGGAGACTACAGGCCACAGATCAAGTTTCCACCACTAGGCGGCGCTATACTCACAGTACTGCTGGGCGCTGCAGCTGCTGGCAGTGGTGGGAAATTGAGAATTCCAAAATGGTGACAGCCCATCTTTTCTGTCACATCACAAATCAAACTCTCATTACCAGTCACGTAACACACCACATCCTTCCCCTCCTCCTATCATATTCCTCTCCCAGCTAATACCAGCATACTATTAAAGTGAAACAGGCAATCAGAGTGAAGCGGGCATTACAGTAGAATCACGCGAGGGCCAACAAGCAGGCATCTTGGCTGTTCTCAAAAGTTTCTGCACGACCTGAATTTTTGTATCATGTTCAAAAGCGTTTATAAAAAAAACTGCATAAACGATATATCTTGCAGTAATTCCTCATCTAAAATAGACCAGCATACACACACACACACACACACACACACACACACACACACACACCATTTGCTGACTCAGCTGTTGAACAGTTCTGAATACGTACAGTATTTACACATCTATCTCAGCATGATCATCATAATCAGTAAGTTTCAGCTCTCTGATTTATAAGCCACAGTAAATGTCCTCTCTCTCTCTCTTTCCATCTCTTTGTAATCCCTAGTTTAATGAGGCAGCGCCCGCATCTCGTGGTCGTGCAGTAGCGTTCTCGCTTCCCACACCCGGGGTCCCGGGTTCGATTCCCGGCGGGGTCACGAATTTTCTCTGCCTCGTGATGGCTGGGTGTTGTGTGCTGTCCTTAGGTTAGTTAGGTTTAAGTAGTTCTAAGTTCTAGGGGACTGATGACCAAAGATGTTAAGTCCCATAGTGCTCAGAGCCAATGAGGCAGCAACATTATAATACATTACAGAGGGATTGAAAGGAGCACAGGTTTTCCCACTAGCTGACAACCCTAATAGCTGACTCGCACTGCACTGTGTGAGCAAGCCTTGACTTGATAAGTCTCAACTTGCTGACTGTACTCTCATTTAGGAACACTGGCAGTCCACACAGGTCGAGTCATGAAAGAGGAGTGCAGTATTGCCAATTCAAAGCGACAGTTGTCATACATGCAAAGAGAGGCTTTGTATTTGAAGAAGTGTGTGGTCTGTGATCATGTCTCTCTCTCTCTCGCTTATAGAGAATTCCTAGCTTACTGTACATGGAGGCTTACGACTATCGTCAGCGACGACAGCTCACAACAATTGCAATAAAAATTCAGTAAATAACTTGCTGCAGTGAAATTTAATACTTGCACTGGCTGTGACATTCCCAGCAGGGCACTCGAGACACTACTGAACACTCATTGGCTATCAGGAAATGTGTGACGTCAGGTGTACAGAATAAGCTTAATCTTAAACAGTGACATTCGTGACTCCAGATATAATCACTCTTGCTTGTTGGACCAACTCACAACTTCCCAAAACAAGCCTGAACTTGCTTAGTTGACATCACGATTAGACTTGCTGACATCTGCATATGTACACTGATGCAGTCTTCCAGTTTGTCATATTTCCCGAAACTGGGATACTTGTATATGCAAGGTAATGACAGTCACCTTGTCAACTGACCGTCATTGCCCGACCCAACAGCGACCACGGGGATGATGGCAGCCATTTTGTCAATCGACCATCGTTGCCACCACACAGCAAAATATGGTGGAATTGCAATCACCCAGGATTTGTCTGCAGTGTGACAATGTCACTTGTTGGGAACAGAAATAGTTAGAACTATTCAGAACATTGAGGAACTTATCTGGGTTAGTGGTAGTCAGTTTGTAGAATACTATGTGAGTTCAGAATGCCTATTTGTTTGTGTTAACTATCACTGCCTTTCCTACTTAGCATTATCAGCATAAGGTGACAAATGTTTTGTAGTGGAAGTTAAAATTAATGCTCTAGTGTGGAATCAGTATAATGTTGGGTGACTTTGAAAGTATAGCAACTTCCTTTTCCTACCTATATGAATGTATTGAGAATGTTATTTCACATAGTAATCTGTTCAGTATGCTGTTTCACATAATTTCCACAAGTGTAACAACAGAACATGATATACATTCTGAACCAAAATACGAAGTCAGTACCATACAATGAGGTCACTGATTGACTGACTGGTAGCATGTCTAAGCGTAACACATTCTACCTAAACCGAATGTTGAGAATGAGGCTTTCGTTCAACGTTTAACTTCTTTTGTGTGTCGCCGAGTTTTGTGTGTAGTATGTTAATGAGTCTATTTTCGCTATGTACTGCGTGTTATACTCAAAACTGCCGAGTGGTAATGCTTATAGTTAATGTGATTTGGAACTGTACGTAATGATGAGATGAGATGAAATAGTGATGTGCCTGTTTTGTTGTAGAGTAATTGCAAGTGTTTTTGTATGAGAGAAGTGATGGATGGTATGTATGTGCCTTGGTGTATGTGTATGTTGGGAACGAACCAGTGTGCATCTATAATGATCCTAAATCCTTTGTTTTGAAGCACTTGTAGTTTGTATAGGTCAGTATCAGCAGCCCTGACCCAAACATCACAGCCATATAGTGTAGCAGGAAGTACTAAGCCATTGGTCTTGAGCAATGAGTATAACCGATGAAACCTACCCAAACCCCAATTACATGCATCACTAATATGTAAACTCCAAAGTAGTTTGTGATCAATTTTGGGGCCTAAATATTCTACCGATTCACACCATGGGAGATCTCGCCTACCTACAGAGAGCTGACGATTGGGCAGTCGCCTCCCGGTTGTGAAAATTATGGCGCTGCATTTTTTGCTTTTAATTTTGTTCTTCCAGAAGTTGGATGATTAATTAATTTTGCTAAATGTGCCGCTGCATGCTCATGACGAAGTAACTGGTGATTGGATGACTAGTATAGACAGCTGCACCGTCTGCGGAGAGTGTGATATGACTGTTGACTTGTTTAGTGATAGCTTTAATAATATCCTCCCCCCATGAACCATGGACCTTGCTGTTGGTGGGGAGGCTTGCGTGCCTCAACGATACAGATGGCCGTACCGTAGGTGCAACCACAACGGAGGGGTATCTGTTGAGAGGCCAGACAAACGTGTGGTTCCTGAAGAGGGGCAGCAGCGTTTTCAATAGTTTCAGGGGCAACCGTCTGGATGATTGACTGGTCTGGCCTTGTAACATTAACCAAAACGGCCTTGCTGTTGTGATACTGGGAACGGCTGAAAGCAAGTGGAAACTACAGCCGTAATTTTTCCCGAGGGCATGCAGCTATACTGTATGGTTAAATGATGATGGCATCCTCTTAGGTAAAATATTCCGGAGGTAAAATAGTCCCCCATTCGAATCTCCGGGCGGGGACTACTCAAGAGGACGTCGTTATCAGGAGAAAGAAAACTGGCATTGTACGGATCGGAACGTGGAATGTCAGATCCCTTAATCGGGCAGGTAGGTTAGAAAATTTAAAAAGGGAAATGGATAGGTTAAAGTTAGATATAGTGGGAATTAGTGAAGTTCGGTGGCAGGAGGAACAAGACTTCTGGACAGGTGAATACAGGGTTATAAATACAAAATCAAATAGGGGTAATGCAGGAGTAGGTTTAACAATGAATAAAAAAATAGGAGTGCGAGTAAGCTACTACAAACAGCATAGTGAACGTATTATAGTGGCCAAGATAGACACGAAGCCCATGCCTACCACAGTAGTACAAGTTTATATGCCAACTAGCTCTGCAGACGATGAAGAAATTGAAGAAATGTATGATAAGATAAAAGAAATTATTCAGGTAGTGAAGGGAGACGAAAATTTAATAGCCATGGGTGACTGGAATTCCACAGTAGGAAAAGGGACAGAAGGAAACATAGTAGGTGAATATGGATTGGGGCTAAGAAATGAAAGAGTAAGCCGTCTGTTAGAATTTTGCACAGAGCAAAACTTAATCATATCTAACGCTTGGTTCAAGAATCATGAAAGAAGGTTGTATACATGGAAGAATCCTGGAGACACTGAAAGGTATCAGATAGATTATATAATGGTAAGACAGAGATTTAGGAACCAGGTTTTAAATTGTAGGACATTTCCAGGGGCAGATGTGGACTCTGACCACAATCTATTGGATATGAACTGTAGATTAAATTGCAAAAAGGTGGGAATTTAAGGAAATGGGACCTGGATAAACTGACTAAACCAGAGCTTGTACAGAGTTTCAGGGAGAGCATAAGGGAACAATTGACAGGAATGGGGGAAAGAAATGCAGTAGAAGACGAATGGGTAGCTCTGAGGGATGAAGTAGTGAAGGCAGCAGAGGATCTAGTAGATAAAAAGACGAGGGCTAGTAGAAATCCTTGGGTAACAGAAGAAATATTGAATTTAATTGATGAAAGGAGAAAATATAAAAATGCAGTAAATGAATCAGGCAAAAAAGAATACAACCGTCTCAAAAATGAGATCGACAGGAAGTGCAAAATGGCTAAGCAGGGATGGCTAGAGGACAAATGTAAGGATGTAGAGGCTTATTTCACTAGGGGTAAGATAGATACAGCCTACAGGAAAATTAAAGAGACCTTTGGAGACAAGAGAGCCACTTGTATGAATATCAAGAGCTCAGATGGAAAACCAGTTCTAAGGAAAGAGCGGAAAGCAGAAAGGTGGAAGGAGTATATAGAGGATCTATACAAGGACGATGTACTTGAGGACAATATTATGGAAATGGAATAGGGTGTAGATGAAGATGAAATGGGAGGTACGATACTGTGTGAAGAGTTTGACAGAGCACTGAAAGACGTGAGTCGAAAGTAGGCCCCGGGAGTAGACAACATTCCATTAGAATTACTGACGGCCTTGGGAGAGCCAGTCCTGACAAAACTCTACCATCTGGTGAGCAAGATGTATGAGACAGGCGAAATACCCTCAGACTTCAAGAAGAATATAATAATTCCAATTCCAAAGAAACCAGGTGTTGACAGATGTGAAAATTACCGAACTATCAGTTTAATAAGTCACAGTTGCAAAATACTAACGCGAATTCTTTACAGACGAATGGAAAAACTGGTAGAAGCCGACCTCGGGGAAGATCAGTTTGGATTCCGTAGAAATGTTGGAACACGTGAGGCAATACTGACCTTACGACTTATCTTAGAAGAAAGATTAAGGAAAGGCAAACCTACGTTTCTAGCATTTGTAGACTTAGAGAAAGCTTTAGACAATGTTGACTGGAATACTCTCTTTCAAATTCTAAAGGTGGCAGGGGTAAAATAAATGGAGCGAAAGGCTATTTACAATTTGTACAGAAACCCCGATGTTATTCAATCTGTATATTGAGCAAGCAGTAAAGGAAACAAAAGAAAAATTTGAAGTAGGCATTAAAATCCGTGGAGAAGAAAAAAAAACTTTGAGGTTCGCCGATGAGATTGTAATTCTGTCAGAGACAGCAAAGGACTTGGAAGAGCAGTTGAATGGAATGGACAGTGTCTTGAAAGGAGGATAGAAGATGAACATCAACAAAAGCAAAACAAGGATAATGGAATGTAGTCGAATTAAGTCGGGTGATGCTGAGGGAATTAGATTAGGAAATCAGACACTTAAAGTAGTAAAGGAGTTTTGCTATTTGGGGAGCAAAATAACTGATGATGGTCGAAGTAGAGAGGATATAAAATGTAGACTGGAAATGGCAAGGAAAGAGTTTCTGAAGAAGAGAAATTTGTTAACATCGAGTATAGATTTAAGTGTCAGGAAGCCGTTTCTGAAAGTATTTGTATGGAGTGTAGCCATGTATGGAAGTGAAACATGGACAATATATGGTTTGCACAAGAAGCGAATAGAAGCTTTCGAAATGTGGTGCTACAGAAAAATGTTGAAGATTAGGTGGGTAGATCACGTAACTAATGAGGAGGTATTGAATAGGATTGGGGAGAAGAGCAGTTTGTGGCACAACTTGACTAGAAGAAGGGATCGGTTGGTAGGACATGTGCTGAGGCATCAAGGGATCACAAATTTAGCATTGGAGGGCAGCGTGGAGGGTAAAAATCGTAGAGGGAGACCAATAGATGAATACACTAAGCAGATTCAGAGGGATGTAATCTGCAGTAGGTACTGGGAGAGGAAGAAGCTTGCACATGATAGAGTAGCGTGGAGAGCTGCATCAAACCAGTCTCAGGACTGAAGACCACAACAACAACTTGTTTATAATGGATACTATGTGGTACGGGGCCCACGACTGAATCCTGGGGAATCCCTGTATCTATACCTTTATGTTGCTTTCTCACTTATCCAAGCAAACAAAAAATTTTCTATTGCCTAAGAAAGATGCCAGAATTTTGATTATGTGGAGGAGACACTCGATATCATGGAGTTTGTGTATTGTGTCGTCATACCAAACATGGTCTAAGGCTTTCTTGATACCCTAGAAGACCGCTCCTGTGCTGTGCCCTTCTGCCACGACCTTGTGGATTTGCTCGACCATTCAGGTGGCCTAGGTTGTTGTGCCATACCTGGCGTGAAAGCCCGATTGTTAGAGGATGGCCGGCCGAAGTGGCCGTGCGGTTAAAGGCGCTGCAGTCTGGAACCTCAAGACCGCTACGGTCGCAGGTTCGAATCCTGCCTCGGGCATGGATGTTTGTGGTGTCCTTAGGTTAGTTAGGTTTAACTAGTTCTAAGTTCTAGGGGACTAATGACCTCAGAAGTTGAGTCCCATAGTGCTCAGAGCCATTTTGTTAGAGGATGGTGATTTGCCTGTCGTTGAGGGAGGTTTTCAGTGATGTGATGATTAAATGTTGCAGGATTTTACTGAGAAAGCTTAGGAGAGACATGCGTCTGTGGTTTTGTGGAAAGAGGGGATTTTTTCTTTTGGTTCCGGAGGGTGATGACTCCGTCTGTCTTCCAGGGAAATAATGTAATCCTTGGCAGGAGTCGTAGATGGTTGAGTGGAAGATTTTTGCATTGAAGTGGCCTAACGCCATCGGTACAAAGAGATTTGGAGTTGTGAACCGTTTTATGGTTGACCTGAACATTTCGTAAATGACTGGCTGAACTGAGGTATGTGATATTGTTCTAAGTATTCTTCTGGCTGATCGCTCAACTTACTCTTCATGGCCTTCAGTTGCATCATCATCGACAGCGTTTCCTGAAGTGCCTTTTAGACCTCAGTAGTTCTGGTATTTCTTCAGGAAGGTCGTATCGTCGGTTTTGGTGCGTCGTCTTTGTCGTTGACCTTGAGTAGTATTCGTGCTGTGTGTTGGTAAAGTGCTCCACATTGTCGCCGATCTGTCTTCTGTTATTCACATTCTGGTAGTCGTCCATGTGGAGGCGTGCCAGGTTTTGATAGTTCTCCCAGTCGGACGAGTGCGTGCAGTAAGTTGTGCTTTTTCTTATGTAGTTGGCACTGGCTAGTTTCAGGCTGAGTGGGAAGTGGTCAGAGCCAAGGTTGTTTACGTTCATTGGGTTGTATTCCCTAGGAAAATTTTTATCTAGGAACATGTCTAGTATGTTGGGGTGGTAAAAGTGATGCGAGATTGGTATGTTGACTCTCCTGGTGCTATGATGTTAACTTCGTTCCTTACCTCTATCACAATGTGCAACGTACTTCCAGTCACGTTTCCAGTTCTACAGTCCTATGCCATGTTTTTCAAGTCTCGTGGAACAATCATCTCTGACCTAAGACCAATAGTACTTCTAGGTCTACTGGAGGAATAGTCTCACGAGGAGGATGGTAGGCTGCTACTAGAGTTACAGTCGTCCTGTTTACTTCTGTCCCTGTCCTAGTGGACTCAGTTCCCCCTAGCTGGTGGACGTCTACCTGAATATGGGTAACCTGTGCCCACCCAGCTGCCAGAGCAGTCTAACGCGGGAAGGTGCGCCGGTCTCCGGCACAAATCTGCCCAGCGGATTAGTGTCGAGGTCCGGTGTGCTGGCCAGTCTGTGGATGGTTTTCCATCTGCCTCGGCGAATTCTGGCTGGTTCCCCTGTCTCCATGTACAGTCGTGGACAAAACGAGCGAGACCCCTAGCCTTTTCGTTATGCTGATCCGCACAGCTTTTAAGTCTGCTACACAGCATAACAGGCAAGGCGACGAAGTGCTACCAACATACTATGCACAGGCGTGAAATTGACAAACTGTCCGAACTTCGTCAGACTGTTTTCAGTCATACGTAAGACTATACGAGGGTTGGAACTTAAATAGTGGCAACTATTTATTCACAACCGATACAAAAGAGTTAGACTGTACGTGTAGACCATCATTACTCTACCATGCAAACATTTGGGATTACACTCGTCTGGTAAGAGACGTTCCCAGGGGGAGGGGGGGGGGGTGTTCAATGAGGGCAGAACTGCACAATAACCCTGTGTTCGGTGTGGGGCGGCGTTGGGGTGGGTGGACTGCTGTGGCCCTTTGTGGGATTGTGAACCACTGAGGGCGATGGCGGGACGGAGCCTATCTGTCGTTCCTAGGTCCCCGGTTCAATACACAGTACACACACACACACACACACACACACACACACACACACAATGGGTATCATTTCTGTACTTAGTATAGTTTCTAATCCTAAGGTTGTTATGGGTATAAGGTGGGTTTCGCCTAATAGTGCGATGTGGATCGCATGGTTGTCTAAGAATAATTCTGGGGACTATTTTGGGGGCTAAATGAGGCTGACTCAGGCGGCACAGCGGCGTCCTGTGTGGTGGGCGCAGTGGTGGGGGTAGGAGCAGTGGTGGGGGTAGGGGCGGTGGGTGCGGCAGCAGGAGGCTCTGCAGTCGCCACTCTCTCTTTCCTAGCAGAAGAAAATTTCGCGAGTTGAGAGGAGGGGCTGCTTTGGGACCAGCTTCCACTCTCGGCCTCTGTTTGAATTTCATGGATTTTGACATTTCTAGCCAAGAGGTGCATTTTCTGTAACCGTCTGGGTGCGACCCTTTACAGTTTGCGCCTTTCGGTGCATCTGCTGTCGCTTTCAAACAGAGCTGTGCATTTTAGACAGTGGAGGTCCACGTTGCAGTTGCATGAAATATGACTGAACCTTTGGCATCTGTAGCATTGGGTGTGTCTACATCTCTCTCTCTCTGTATGATTCTACAGTTACCTCATGGTACAGTAGGTGCGTGATTATTTAGACATCTGAGAAACTGTCGTCCTTCACGATATTTGCAATGAATACAAATGTTTTACCCTTGTGTTTTTGTCTTATCTTTTTTCATTGTCTCAGTTTTGTGCACCCTAACTACAACCTGTGCGTTAAATCCTAGTTCTTTTAGTTCCTGTTGGGCGTCTGTTTCCTTTGACACTGGCGTGCGGAGGGGGGACAGTTTCTTGATTACCACCTTGAGGAATTTATGAGAATCAAGGTCGTAAGTGTGACGTCGCATTCCTCTGTTTTCCATGCTTTTGAGAACAAACCGAACGTCCTCACGGTTGCGCAGCTGGTACTTCACTGTGTAGCCTTTATAGATGGAGACTGCTTTCCATTTTAAGGAGAGCCTAGTGTCTTTGAGAAAATTTTGATATCCCTCGGTTTGATAGCTCATTATTGGAGGAATGCGAGTAATTTGCTTTTTGCTTTGTGCTGACGCTTAAAGGGACCACCAGCAGCATCGAGTGTGAGTCCCTGCAGATTTGTTTGATGTGCTCACGGTATAATTGACGAGGACATATTCTCTTTGAGGAAGAGGCAGGAGCCGGACTGCTACCCCTTCTTTCGTAGCCATTCCCTTTGATCTACTCGCAGATGATTCACCTTGTTAGCGCCCAGTGCTTGATATTTTACGGTGCTTTCTGTGTTGTTTACTCACGGCTGTAACACTGCTCAAGCGCAGTTTGCTTGGACTTGAGGCAAGAGGAAAGTCCACCAGACGCAACGCTGGGAATGTGGCACACCCCTCGGTCAAGACCGCAGTGCAGCTGGCAGAGTCGTGCTCCGCAGCGGATTTACCCACCCGAGCCAGGGTGCGGCCGCCGGCTCCACCCTGTTGCTCAGCCGTACCAGTTGGTGATGCTTCTGTGCTGTGATTGAGTCTAGTATGCAATATTAAAGTATTTTACACTTTTCTGTTGATCTAAAAGTTTTCACTGTGAAACTGATTGGCTTAACACGTCCTTGCAATTCGATGACAAGGATCCACCTGCTTTGCACGCAACATAACTTTGAAATCAGGAACCACAGAAAGTTTGTTTCTGGATTTATTTTTTATGTACATGTAAGAAGGGAAAGCCTTTTCGCCAAGATATGCAGACGAGACAGGTAATAAACTTGGTTATCGATTTATTTATTAGCATTGGAAATTCCGTCTTTAAGCTTAACCTGAAACTTATTGGTGACGAAGATTTATTTTCTGTAATTTAGTCAGTGGCAGTTTCGAATAGCTGCTCATTTCGGTTTACACTATGTGTGGATTCCAAAGCTATTGTCTTTTCGAAGCGATTACGAATGCCGGTGTTGTTAATGCATAGAGCAGGCAAATAGTGTTTCAAATGTTTCCAATTCCCTTAAAATGCTCCTTAATTTTATTCTTAATATTTTCGTCTGAAGTAAGAGGAATTTTTACCGGGAAATCGTGAAGGGTATCCAAGTCCTCAATTTGATTGGATATCAGAAAGACTTCTCAAACTCCAAAGCTTTTGATGAACGATTCGTACAATCTTGCACATTACACCGGTTTGTGTTTGGTCTGTGAAGTAATAAATTTCAGCTGTTGACTTTTCATCAAAATTTCAGTCAAATAAGCTACAGTCAGAAGCCAGAGATTGCCTAATTGAGGAGTAGCCGGTGAGAAGAAGGTAAACGTCATACCAAATGAGAACAGTTCTGCTGTGATATAACCATCTTACATCCGTGTTAGTCAATAAAAACTTTTACATACTTAGGTACATCCGTGTTTGTCAATAAAAGCGTTTAAGCATTTAGGTTAGCAGTACAAAAATTCGATAATTAATTAGTACGAATTTGGAAATTTGTGGTAAGTTCTATGGGACCAAATTGCTGCCGTCATCGGTCCCTAAGCTTACATACCACTTAATCTAAGTACTTACGGTAACACACCCATTCCCGAGGGAGTAGTCGAAACTCCGACGGGGGGAGCCGCGCGAACCGCGACATGACGCCTGAGACCGCACGGCAACCCTCCGAGGAGCTAATTAGTAGGATGACCATTAATAAAATTAACTGTTTTCACAGCATCGTATGGTACAGAGATTTTTCACATGCACCTATGAATAAGTTTATTCAACATTACAAGCAACAGTGGACATTTGAGTAACCATTTTGTTGCTTACATTAGAGCCATGTTGTTGTTGTTTTTGTGGTCTTCAGTCCTGAGACTGGTTTGATGCAGCTCTCCATGCTACTCTATCCTGTGCAAGCTTCTTCATCTCTCAGTACTTACTGCAACCTACATCCTTCTGAATCTGCTTAGTGTATTCACCCCTTGGTCTCCCTCTACGATTTTTACCCTCCACACTGCCGGCGAATACTAAATTGGTGATCCCTTGATGCCTCAGAACATGTCCTACCAACCGATCCCTTCTTCTAGTCAAGTTGTGCCACAAGCTCCTCTTCTCCCCAATTCTATTCAATAGCTCCTCATTAGTTATGTGATGTACCCATCTAATCTTCAGCATTCTTCTGTAGCACCACTTTTCGAAAGCTTCAATTCTCTTCTTGTCCAAACTATTTATCGCCCACGTTTCCCTTCCATACATGGCTACACTCCATACAAATACTTTCAGAAACGACTTCCTGAAACTTAAATCTATACTCGATGTTAACGAATTTCTCTTCTTCAGAAACGCTTGCCTTGCCATTGCCAGTATACATTTTATATCCTCTCTACTTAGACTATCATCAGTTTTTTGCTCCCCAAATAGCAAAACTCCTTTACTGCTTTAAGTGTCTCATTTCCTGATATAATTCCCTCAGCATCACCCGACTTAATTCGACTACATTCGATTATCCTCGGTTTGCTTTTGTTGATGTTCATCTTATATCCTCCTTTCAAGACACTGTCCATTCCGTTCAGCTGCTCTTCCAGGTCCTTTGCTGTCTCTGACAGAATTACAATGTCATCGGCGAACCTAATAGTTTTTATTTCTTCTCCACGGGTTTTAATACCTACTCCGAACTTTTCTTTTGTTTCCTTTACTGCTTGCTCAATATACAGATTGAATAACATCGGGGATAGGCTACAACCCTGTCTCACTCCCTTCCCAACCACTGCTTCCCTTTCATGCCCCTCGACTCTTATAACTGGCATCTGGTTTCTGTACTAATTGTAAATAGCCTTTCGCTCCATTTATTTTACCCCTGCCACCTTTAGAATTTGAAAGAGAGTATTCCAGTCAACATTGTCTAAAGCTTTCTCTACAAATGCTAGAATCGTAGGTTTGCCTTTCCTTAATCTTTCTTCTAAGATAAGTCTTAAGGTCAGTATTGCCTCACGTGTTCCAACATTTCTACGGATTCCAAAGTGATCTTCCCCGAGGTCGGCTTCTACCAGTTTTTCCATTCGTCTGTAAAGAATTCGTGTTAGTATTTTGCAGCTGTGACTTATTAAACTAATAGTTCGCTAATTTTCACACTTGTGAACACCTACTTTCTTTGGGATTGGAATTATTATATTCTTCTTGAAGTCTGAGGGTATTTCACCTGTTTCATACATCTTGCTCACCAGATGGTAGAGTTTTGTCAGGACTGGCTCTCCCAAGGCTGCCAGTAGTTCTAATGGAATGTTGTCTACTCCCTGGGCCTTGTAGACAACATTCCACCATTCCATTAGTTATTTTAATATAAGACTGGAGGTGAAGTACTGTTTCGGTGAAGAATGCACGACGTAAAAAACTGCTCGGAGACAGGCGACGGAGTTTTCATTTGGCAACCAGAGCAGTGCGACAGGTGGCAGGCGTGTGACTTGTCGAGCAGGCGCCCGCGGCTCTGCTGAGGGCTGGGCGGACCCCAGCCAGTGGGGCCTCTGGCCAGGCGGGCGCTGCGAGTCGAGGCTGCAGCCGCCGGAGAGCGCCTCTGTCAGCTGGCGCGGCGCTGGCCCTAAACGACACGAACGCAGGTTGCCGGGCAGTTCTGCGGGCCCTCACTCCAGTGTTACTCTATTCTCGGAGGCTGTAGAGAGCGTGCTCTGCAGCGTGATACCGTGCTATGTGTGAAAAAGGACAATTTTTCGTGCTAGCCAGGCGCTAGTTTCACCAACAGCGACGTTAACACGACAATTTCGCTTCACAGTGTGTGGTCACTAGAATGTTTTATTCATTTTTATACTAGACCAGTTTTTTAGGAATTGAAATGTGGAAATAATACTGTTTATTTCGGTAATTCTCATCAACGAGTCCACTTTAAGCTGTAACTTAGATCAGCGTTAGTACTCGTGTCTGTTTTCCAATGTTCTAGAACCTATATTTGTGTATTTTGATAAATTCACCTACAGCGCTAATACATGGTACAAAGATCGAACTATGCTGGTCTACTTTTATCAGAATTGTGAAAAATGAAAGTCATGTGTATTTTTTTTAAATCTTATAAAATAATAAATTATGACAGTCGCGCCTCATTTGTTTTGTGTTCCATGTCTTCCATATTTTGAGAAATAATACAATTTTATTTTGAACAGTTTTAATAAACATTATTGGAACAGCGATCAAAAAATTTTTTAAAGTTTTCTTTTTAAAATTCAGTCTCGATCGCACCCCAGCACGTATGCTACAAGAACATAGGTGACCGGTTTCGGTCATATCACGTGACCATCATCAGACCCATGGCATCCTTCCGAAGATGGCAGGAGGAGCACTCTTCTCAGCTGCTGTGATGTCACCTCAACACAGTAGCTGAGTTGACATCACAGCGCAGCGCTGCAGTCTGGAACCGCAAGACCGCTACGGTCGCAGGTTCGAATCCTGCCTCGGGCATGGATGTTTGTGATGTCCTTAGGTCAGTTAGGTTTAAGTAGTTCTAAGTTCTACGGGACTGATGACCTTAGAAGTTAAGTTCCATAGTGCTCAGAGCCATTTGAAACATTTGAACTTACCGATTTCCGTCCTATCCGGATAATTGCTTTGTCATGTGCCATTCCATTTTGTCTTAGAGTGTAATTACGTATTACGATAAGCGACCTGCATGAGTGAGTGCATCTCTCTCTCTCTCTCTCTCTCCCTTTGTGTGTGTGTGTGTGTGTGTGTGTGTGTGTGTGTGTGTGCGTGTGTCTGTGTTTGTGTGTGTGTGTGTTTGTGTTTGTGATCGGGTGGGTGGGTGGTGGGTAGGTGAGTGTGTAGATGGATGTGTGTGTGTTGCTGACGTATTTGAGCTGTTGAAATACTACAAGATACAGTGTTTACGTAAGTTTTTAGATACACACTTTTGAACATGACGCAGAAATTTAGCTCGTTTGATACTTTTGGGAACATTTCAGATTCCTGCTCTGGTGCTACACGGTGATTTCATTTTAATTGCCACTAAAATGATGTGCCGTGCTTGACTGTGTCGTTTTGAAACTACGCCGATACAGGGTGGAGAGGGGAGGGAAGGGCACGTCACATGGTACGTAAAGGGGCGTGGCTTGTCGCGAGCGCTGTCGTCTTCGATTTTTGAATTGCCAAATTCCATGAACATTGTTAAAAATTTGAATCCTACATTTGTGTGATAGTACCATTGAGCTTCCCACACACACCTCTGTACCGTACGTCTTCCATTTCTCTGCATTCCCTGTCATGAAGTAACGGCCACAGTATGCAGCAGATTTGTTCTCCGTAACAGTAGTTGGAATATGGCTACTGTGGAAGATCAGATGCAGCCTCTAAGGACTGATGTAATGTAGTAGCAATTTGTATCACTCATGTTCAGCCCATTAGTGTCTAGATTTCTCCAAAATGATCAGTGCACACACACACATAGACACACACACACACACACACACACACACACACACACACACACACACACACAGGTATGCATTTTACACCAACAAGCCACCGACCTTTCGGCCGTGTTACTTCTCTTTGCCTCAGCTGACTGCTTCTTAGCAGGGAGGACATGGTAAATAACATTGTAACTCTTGACGTAAACATTGCGTTTTGTGTGTTCATGATGTATTTTTGAAGATATTTTAGATACTACAAGAACAATGCGAAACTTGACAAATATCACAGGCATATCTCACGGACTTTTATTTATTCTTTTATTTTATAGGAGGTGGGTCAGAAATGTGAGGGTATGAGTACACTTCTTCTAGTGTTGAAAAAAACTTAGTTTAAGTTCACAAGGTTTCAGAATTGTAATGAGATTGCAAAATGGCACTTCAATTTTTAGAGTATATTAGACATAAAAATACTTTCTAACATTTTCTGTTTGCATGTTGGAATAACAGGTTAACATAACACGTCAGTTTTGTATTATAAATCCTAAATGTTTGTATAAACTTGTGTCCTTTTGCTTCCAGAATATTGTGGTTTAAGAAGAACGTGATTTACGTTTTCTCTATAATGCTTTATCATAGATTGTTATCGATTGAGATATCATATAATTGCTATTTAGAGCTACAACAAAACATTGAGGTAATGCTACATGAATATCATGCCTTTTGTGGCTTACAATAGTGAAACAAAATAAGAAAGAGTGCTGTTTACTGTATTATCCCATTATCGAAAATATTTATCCTCATCTGGGTCACTTCCCTCTCTCACGTATCATAGAAAGGTTACATCAAAAGTCAGTATAGGCCTATATCAAAGTAATGTTTCTTACCTACAGTCTTCACAAAAAAATTATTGTATTTTCTGTATAACGATTTCTTATCATTATTTGTTCTTCGTGCAGCATTCCTTTCAAATCATAAATCAAAATTTTAAAAGGACACCGTGACACTCTCAACCAACCACCAGCCGATTTTCTTGTGGAAGCAAGTGAAAGATCGTCTCTTAGGCCGAGAGTATCAAAATTACGCAATAAAGTGATATGCAAAAGGAAAAAATGAAATGATTTAAGATAAGAGAGAATATCTACAAAATAGGTATTTCAAAAAGAATGACCTAGATTGAAAACTCCATATTTTTTGATAATATCAAAGTACAAACGTGGGATGAATTCCAAAATACTCGCCTTGTCCTGAGCGCTCCGTGTGTCCACCGGCAGCAGCATCTGGAGGGCACCCCGAGCCACTGTCCTGTACTCTTGGCCTCCAGGCTGCCAAGCGTGACGCCACGCGACTTTTCATTGTGGGGATGTCCTAAGGAAAGCGCGCCCGTCTCCCCTTCAGCTCATGACAAAGAAGAAGTGATGAACACAATAACAGCTACCAAACTTCTGTAAAAAAAAAAAAAATAGAAACAGATACATTGTGTAAAGTTTATGTCGATTTTAGCTCTCGTCTAGATGTTGTCCATGCTACTGCTGATGCACACACGCAGCATTCCTAATAGCACAGCTAAAACTTCAAGATTCAACTCATCCCCTGTCTGTAGTATGTTTTTATCGATAAATACGGAGTATTCTTCCAGCAGCTATTTTCGCGTGCAGCCAGGAATATTGGTCACAATACGAATCTGATGATGATGAATAGTGCCCACTGCCGAGAGGTACGTGTGCAACAGAAATGCGGCGGAGAGTCGGTTGTGTATTGCGATGCACTCTACAGCAGATTAGTACATAGAATTTCTCGTGTAGGCTGTTATGTCAACATTGTAACTGTGACTTAGTTGATGAAATTCGAATGATGTAAATATACTAAAGTATCACAGGTTTTCCGCGTACTGCCTCTTCAGGAATAATAATTATCGTGAAACGAAGGTACTGGTGGAAGTAAAGCTGTGAGGACAGGGCGTGAGTCGTGCTTGGGTAGCTCAGATGACTTCCAACTTCTGCCGATGATTTGCCGGCACGGTAGCTCAGCGTGTTCGATCAGAGGGTTACGTGCCCTCTGTAATAAAAAAAAAAACAAACTGAGTTAATCGATCATCAACGAACTTAAACGGATGTATTACGACGTCCGCCCCGAGCAGATGCAACGAATAAAAGTGAACAAAATGAGATTAAAAGAAAATAAAGGATGACAGAGCACTTGCCCGCGAAAGCAAAGGTCCCGAGTTCGAGTCTCGGTCCGGCACACAGTTTTAATCTGCCAGGAAGTTTCATATCAGCGCACACTCCGCTGCACAGTGAAAATCTCATTCTGGAATAATTATCATGTTTGTCTTTTGCGTGACAATGGTTTCAGCAACTGTCACACGTGCGCACTATCACTATTTATATCTTGTGCGTAATTTATGAAATGCGTTTATTATTTTTTGATTCAAAATACCGCCAGCGACAGGTGTTTCCAGATTTATTCGTGTTTATGAACGGGACATAATGTCTGAATACGTGTTTCGCAAGAATTTCTCCCTTTGGCAGTGATGTTGTAAAGAAAAGACAAAAGGAGACTGGCAGCCACACACACGTGAGGCGTGCCACAGAATTGTACTGGGAAGGCAGCTGATTAGGATGGCCAACAACACACACCGTGGGCACCTCTGGGGCAGAAGGGAGCAGGCAGAGAGAGGAAGGACGGTATTGTCTCCCACATTGTCAGGATACCAAATGAAGCAGAAAACATCTGTGGCGTTTGTTGATATAACTGCCGCCTTCGGCACTGTGTGGAGGGAAGGCCTTATCTACAAATTTCTCCTCATCATACCCTACAGAAGAAAGGCTCGACTGATTAACAGCATGCTAAGCGATCGGAAGTTCCAGGTAATCACTGGAAGCAACATAAGCAAGGAGAGGAAGCTGAACAACGGATTGCCTCAAGGATCAGTTCTCTCACCATTACTGTTCAACCTATATCTGTCTGATCTACCTGACACTTCGTCCAGAAAATATTGCTATGCCGATGACCTGGCTTTAGCCGTAAAACACTAGGAAATGAAGACAACAGAAGAGATTCTAACCAATGACTTCAGCTCAGTTTGAGTGAAAAAGAAGCTTGTTGCTTCCATTTAAATAATCGGTTGGCGAACGTAAAACTGGAAGTAAGTTTAAGAGGCTGAATTCTTCATCATAACTGGAACCTAAACTATCTTAGTCTCATCCTGATCCGTACACAATGCTTCAAACAACACCTTCTTAGCTTAAAAATTGAGGACTCGAAACAACATCCTCCATAAACTATGCAGAATTACCCGGGGATCTTCAGCAACCACCCTGCGATCTTCAGCTCTGGGTTTGGTGTACTCAAGTGCTGAGTATTGTGCACCTGTTTGGATGAACAGTCATCATACAAGGCTTGTGGACACCTAGCTGAATACGACAGTGCTCATAATATCTGGCGCCATGAGATCTACTCCAGTTTACTGGCTTCCACTGTTAACCGGTATAATGCCTCCTAATCTACGCATATGTACTGCCCTTAAGAGAGAATTCCACAGGATCTCCAGGAAATCTAACCTACCTGTGCGTAGCGACCTGCCACTTTTAAATCGTAAGAGACTGAAATTACCTCATCCAACTCTGTGCGATGCTACAGACATGGTCGATAAGCATTTCAAACCCCTCGAAGAATGGAAAGGTCAGTGGGAAACAGTGACAGATGTGCGCCTGCATAACATCTTCTCAGGTGCTAAGCTTCCGAATGGATTCGACCTACCACGCAAGACCTGTACTGCCCTCAACAGAATCCGTACCGGCCATGGCCGATGCAGGGATGCTCTCTCTAAGTGGACGAAGCTGCCTGATCCAGCCTGTGACTGCGGGGCTCCATACCAGACTGTTCACCACACTGTCAGTGAATGCAGGATGCGAACCTAGCGCGGTGCTGAAGAGGACGCTTGCCAGTTAGGTCTGATTCAAGAGATTGAGAAGGACCAAAGAAGAGCGCAAGATTCGTGATTGGTACATTTAGCCATCGCTAGAGTGTTACAAATCTCATAGAAAGTTTGAAGTGGGACACACTTGCAGATAGGCGACGCGCTAAACGGAAGGGGCTGCTCACTAAATTCCGAAATCCGATCTTCGCCGAGGATGTAGAGCATGTATTATTGCCACCAACTTTCAAATCGCGCAATGACCACCATTGAAAGATAAGGGAAATTAGATCTCGTAGTGAGGCGTTCAGACAGTCGTTTTTTTTTTAAAAAAATGGTTCAAATGGCTCTTAGCACTATGTGACTTAACATCTGACATCATCAGTCCCCTAGAACTTAGAACCAGTTAAACCTAACTAACCTAAGGACATCACGCACATCCATGCCCGAGGCAGGATTCGAACCTGCGACCGTAGCGGTCGCGCGGTTCCAGACTGAAGCGCCTAGAACCGCTCGGCCACAGCGGCCGGCAGTCGTTTTTCCCTCGCGCGATTCGCGAGTGGAACAGAGGGGGTAGGGGAGGGGGGGAATATGACTGTGGCGCGAATTGTGCCCTCGCCACACACCGCTCAGTGGCTAGCGGAGTATATATGTAGCTGTAGATGTAGAACTTCCTGTTAGCAACTCCAGGTGCATTGCGCTGGATTGGAGGACTGGATAGTCAGTTGTAAAGCCAAACTTAATTCTCTTGTGTGTAAATATGTACATATGTGTATCTAATTTAATTTTATGATTTGTTTGTATTACCCATACGCTGAATAATAACCGCTATAAGCGAATTCAATGGTGTCAAGCGAGAGTGGGCAGCTGGGTGGAGGTCTGATGTGTTTTCGCATGAAAGCCAGTTCTGCCTCGTTACCAATGGTGCCCATGTGTTGATTAGAAGAAGGCTCATCGAAGGCCTCCAGTCAACATGTCTGCGAGCTACACATACTGGACCTATACTTGGAGTTAGGGTCTGGAGTGAGTTTTCGTACGACAGCAGGAGCACTCCCAAGGTTATCCCGCTCACCCTGACTCCAAACATGTGCGTCAAAAATGGTTCAAATGGCTCTGAGCACTATGGGACAACATCTGTGGTCATCAGTCCCCTAGAACTTAGAACTACTTAAACCTAACTAACCTAAGGACATCACACACATCCACGCCCGAGGCAGGATTCGAACCTGCGACCGTAGCAGTCGCGCGGTTCCGGAATGAGCGCCTGAACCGCTAGACCACCGCGGCTGGCAAACATGTGCGTCAGTCTGGTGATTGGTGTGGTGTCACCGCCAGACACCACACTTGCTAGGTGGTAGCTTTAAATCGGCCGCGGTCCATTAGTACATGTCGGACCCGCGTGTCGCCACTGTCAGTAATTGCAGACCGAGCGCCACCACACGGCAGGTCTAGAGAGACGTACTAGGACTCGTCCCCAGTTGTACGACGACTTTGCTAGCGACTACACTGACGAAGCCTTTCTCTCATTTGCCGAGAGATAGTTAGAATAGCCTTCAGCAAAGTCCATGGCTAAGACCTAGCAAGGCGCCATTAACCATTTTTAGAGAGAGTCTCACTTGTATCATCAAGAATGCTGTATACAAATGATGAATTAAAGTTAAGTATTCCAGCAGCTACGTACTTTTCTTTATAGCATTCATTACGTATCCTGTTTCATACTTAACGCCAGCCGGCGTGAGTTGACGCGTGCCCTTTCGGTTTCCTCGCCTTGTGTCTAGACTGTCTTGTCTAGACACAACAATTCGAACAGTTGTCCAGCCATTCACGAACAGCATTGCAAGAGGTATTTTTCAGTAGGATAATACTCTCCGCGAAATGCTATTGTAACTCAGTAAATCTGCAAAAAGGTGCTAGTTTAAGCAGATGGGACCTGGATAAACTGAAAGAACCAGGGGTTATACAGAGTTTCGGAGAGAGCATTAGGGAACGATTGACCAATCCAGGGGAAAGAAATACAGTAAAAGAAGAATGGGTTGCTTTGAGAGATGAAATAGTGAAGGCAGCATAGGACCAAGAAGGTAAAAAGACGAGGGCTACTAGAAATCCTAGGGTAACAGAAGAGATATTGAATTTAATTGATGAAAGGAGAAAATATAAATATGCACTAAATGAAGCAGGCAAAAAGAAATACAAACATCTCAAAAATGAAATCGCCAGGAAGTGGAAAATGGCTAAGCAGTGATGGCTAGAGAACAAATGTAAGGATGTAGAGGTATATATCAGAAGGGTAAGATAGATACTGCTCACAGGAAAATTAGAGACCTTTGGAGAAAAGAGAACCACTTGTATGAATATCAAGAGCTCAGATGGGGAAAGCAGGGGAAGCAGGAAGGTGAAGGCAGCATATAGAGAACGGAGTATATAGAGGGTCTATACAAGGGACACGTACTCGAGGGAATGGAAGAGGATGTAGATGAAGATGAAATGGGAGATATGATACTGCGTGAAGACTTTGACAGAGCACTGAAAGACCTGAGTCGAAACAAGGCCCCGGGAATAGACAACATTAGAACTACTGACGGATTGGGAGAGCCAGTCCTGACAAAACTCCACCATCTGGTGAGCAAGATGTATGAGACAGGCGAAATACCCTCAGAAGAATATAATAATTCCAATCCGAAAGAAAGCAAGTGTTGCCAGGTGTGAAAATTAGCGAAGTATCAGTTTAATAAGTGACAGCTGCAAAATACTAACGCGAATTCTTTACAGACGAATGGAAAAACTGGTAGAAGGCGACCTCGGGGAAGATCAGTTTGGATTCCGAGGAAATGTTGGAACACGTGAGGGAATACTGACCCTACGACTTATCTTAGAAGAAAGATTAAGGAAAGGCAAATCTATGTTCTAGCATTTGTAGACTTAGAGAAAGCTTTAGACAATGTTGCCTGGAATACTCTCTTTCAAATTCTGAAGATGGCAGGGGTAAAATACAGGGAGTGAATGGCTATTTACAATTTGTACAGAAACCAGGTGGCAGTTTTAAGAGTCGAGGGGCATGAAAGGGAAGCAGTGCTTGGAAAGGGAGTGAGACAGGGTTGTAGCCTCTCCCCGATGTTATTCAATCTGTGTATTGGGCAAGCAGTGAAGGAAACAAAATAAAAATCCGAAGTAGGAATTAAACTCCATGGAGAAGAAATAAAAACTTTGAGCTTTGCCGATTATATTGTAATTCTGTCGGAGACAGCAAAGGACCTGAAAGAGCAGTTGAACAGAATGGACAGTGTCTCGAAAGGACGATATAAGATGAACATCAACAGAGGAAAAATGGAATATAGTCAAATTAAATCAGGTGATGCTGAGAGAAATAGAATAGGAAATGAGACACTTAAAGTAATAAATGAGTTTTGCTATTTGGGGAGCAAAATAACTGATGATGGTCGAAGTAGAGAGGATATAAAATGTAGACTGGCAATGGTAAAGAAAGCGTTTCTGAAGAAAAGAAATTTGTTAACGTCGAGTATAGATTCAAGTCTCAGGAAGCCTTCTCTGGAAGTATTTGTGTGGAATGTAACTGTGTATGGAAGTGAAATATGGACAGTAAATAGTTTAGACAAGAAGAGAATAGGGGCTTTGGGAATGTGGTACTACAGAAGAATGTTGAAGATTAGGTGAGTAAACCACGTGACTAATGAGGATTTACTCTACAGAATTGGGGAGAAGAGGAATTTATGGCACAACTTGACTAGAAGGGATCGGTTGGTAGGACATGTTCTGAGGCATCAAGGGATCACCCATTTAGTGCTGGATGAGGGTGGAGGGTGGAGGGTAAAAATCGTAGAGGGACACCAAAAGCTGAGTACACTAAGCAGATTCAGAAGGATGTAGGTTGCAGTAAGTACTGGGAGATGAAGAAGCTCGCACAGGATAGAGTGGCATAGAGAGCTGCACCTGGACTGAAGATCACAACAACAACAACTCAGCATGCTCTACACTCTACAGTGCCCACATGTTGCTTTGCTCTGCTCATTCAGGAGATGTGTCTGCAATCGAGCACATGCGGGACATCATCGGGCAAAATCCGCAGCGTTATCCACAGCCAAGCGCGTCAGGCAAGAAATTCCACCCCAGAAATTAATATACGGTACCTGTACACGGGTTTGCGTGCTTGTATTCAACATTCTGGCGGTTACACCGATTATTAATATATCAGCATTTCACATTTGCAATAGCTCATCTTGCACTTACATTACCCACCTGCGATCTTGCACTTAAACATATTACCTGGACAAATGTATTCACGAAATTTCATTACTCTACATTTGATTAGTTTTTTGTGTTTTGATTTTTTTGATCAGTGTATCTTCACTGTCTTCTGGTGTGACCTGCAGGAGACACTGCGACTGTTCCCAACAGTCCCGATGCTTCCTCGGGTGGCCACGGAGGACCTTTGGCTGTCTGGAGGGTCTGCAAAGCGGGTGTTGGTCCCTAAGGGTACCCTGCTGGTTGTATTGCCCTTCATCACACACCGCCTGCCGCAGTTCTTCCCAGACCCACAGCGGTTCGACCCTTCGCGCTTCTTGGAGGACCGCGTCGGCAAGGAGCACGCGTACAGCTACCTGCCCTTCGGGTTGGGCGCGCGCAACTGCGTGGGCTCCCAGTACGGCCGCCTGCAGATCAAGATCTACCTGGCAGACATTCTGAGGCGCTTCCGCTTCCTGCCGCACAGCCGGCGGGAGGACCTGGAGGAGAGTGCGCTTTCCTTCAGCCTGAACCCCATCAAGCCAATCAGACTGTCCTGCGTGCCTCTGCAAACGCCGTGCACAAAGGACCATACTCAACAATGCTGATCGTCATAGAGGCCAATGTCCTGTAAGTTCAATTTTTGGAGGTAGTACTTAGATGGCCGTGGAGATAGTTGCTGGCATCCTGTAAAAGTCTTTGTTCAGAAATGTAATCTTGTATTATAGCCAATAAAGAGATATTTAATTAAAAGGGTTGCACTGATTCCTACCAAAGCCAGTGACCTCTGCTGGATCCCAGGACACATGACCACAAACCACACTCCTGGATCTGGAGGTCTTCCTAAACATTGTTCTGCACTGCTTCCGCTTTTTTCCCGAATTACTGATATGAGAACCTGGAGAACAACGTACTGTCTATCAGCCACACACCATACAGATTTTTAGGCCTCATATATGCCTCTGCAAGGTTCTGGCACATTTAACCACTCTCTGTAATACTGAAGGTCTTTCTGGCAGACATTCCAAAGTGATTCTGATGCCTCCTGTATGCCTGTACAGCACCTGAGGACTACCGTTCACACTAAACCGAAGGACCTTGTAAATAATGTACTGAGGTGTTTTTGCTTGCTGCTGCACAGATCCTGGGAGGACCTTGAGGACAACGGCCTTACACCAGCCCACATACCACTCAGCTGATCAGTCTCCTGCATGCTTTGCAGGACCACATCCTCCTGGCCAATATCCTGGGGCCCTGGGGCTACCTGGGCGACAGTCCGCTGTGCACCACACTACACATCACCAAGTTAAACTGGGTTATTTTGTGCCTGTTCATGATCTCAGCGCACAGGGCCACCCTCCAGACGGCTGAGACTGAAGGTCTTCCACGTGAACATCCTGAGGGTGTTTCTGCACAGCACAGGTACTGGACGGACTATGTGCTCTCCATCAGCCACACACCATACAGTCGACCAGGGTCTGCTGTGTGCCTCTGCAAGGCCCCAGCATGTTGGACCATTCTCCACACTGCTAGAGATGGAAGTCCTCTTGTTCCATATCCAGAGCTTTTCCCACTTTATCTCAGATAACTGCTGAGCGCACCTGGAAGACTAGTTCCCCGTAAAGGAACATACCATCCAGCTTATCGGAGGTTCCTCCATGCCTGCAGAATGTTCTAGCACAATGGGTCACCTTCAACTCTGCTGGAACTAGTAGTTCTAATATCCTGAGGTTTCCTCACTTCATTGCACATGCTGGGTGGTTGTAATTAAAGTGTAGCTGGTCACGGAGATCCAGTGCAGGCTACGATTATCCTACGACAGCGAAACGTGGTAGATATGTTTACGCATTAATGAAGAACCAATTTACGCCGGAGAACACATTAGTTCCGATTGGGGACAACAGGTGCAAATCTGGCGCTGTACGCTGTATGTACGGAGGTATGACTTCCACTCTGTCGTTTGACAAGTCATAACGTTAGTGAACGGTGTGGCTATAGAGAAGAGAGGCCGTGCACTGTTAGTGAAAGCATTTTATGTGAATGGCAATTATTACAGTACTGCATTGAGAGAGTATTGCTGAATGAAATGCCTGAGGAGAGGTACGACTTCATCAAATACACTCCTGGAAATGGAAAAAAGAACACATTGACACCGGTGTGTCAGACCCACCATACTTGCTCCGGACACTGCGAGAGGGCTGTACAAGCAATGATCACACGCACGGCACAGCGGACACACCAGGAACCGCGGTGTCGGCCGTCGAATGGCGCTAGCTGCGCAGCATTTGTGCACCGCCGCCGTCAGTGTCAGCCAGTTTGCCGTGGCATACGGAGCTCCATCGCAGTCTTTAACACTGGTAGCATGCCGCGACAGCGTGGGCGTGAACCGTATGTGCAGTTGACGGACTTTGAGCGAGGGCGTATAGTGGGCATGCGGGAGGCCGGGTGGACGTACCGCCGAATTGCTCAACACGTGGGGTGTGAGGTCTCCACAGTACATCGATGTTGTCGCCAGTGGTCGGCGGAAGGTGCACGTGCCCGTCGACCTGGGACCGGACCGCAGCGACGCACGGATGCACGCCAAGACCGTAGGATCCTACGCAGTGCCGTAGGGGACCGCACCGCCACTTCCCAGCAAATTAGGGACACTGTTGCTCCTGGGGTATCGGCGAGGACCATTCGCAACCGTCTCCATGAAGCTGGGCTACGGTCCCGCACACCGTTAGGCCGTCTTCCGCTCACGCCCCAACATCGTGCAGCCCGCCTCCAGTGGTGTCGCGACAGGCGTGAATGGAGGGACGAATGGAGACGTGTCGTCTTCAGCCATGAGAGTCGCTTCTGCCTTGTTGCGAATGATAGTCGTATGCGTATTTGGCGCCGTGCAGGTGAGCGCCACAATCAGGACTGCATACGACCGAGCCACACAGGGGCAACACCCGGCACCATGGTGTGGGGAGCGATCTCCTACACTGGCCGTACACCACTGGTGATCGTCGAGGGGACACTGAATAGTGCACGGTACATCCAAACCGTCATCGAACCCATCGTTCTACCATTCCTAGACCGGCAAGGGAACTTGCTGTTCCAACAGGACAATGCACGTCCGCATGTATCCCGTGCCACCCAACGTGCTCTAGAAGGTGTAAACTACCCTGGCCAGCAAGATCTCCGGATCTGTCCCCCATTGAGCATGTTTGGGACTGGATGAAGCGTCGTCTCACGCGGTCTGCACGTCCAGCACGACCGCTGGTCCAACTGAGGCGCCAGGTGGAAATGGCATAGCAAGCCGTTCCACAGGACTACATCCAGCATCTCTACGATCGTCTCCATGGGCGAATAGCAGCCTGCATTGCTGCGAAAGGTGGATATACACTGTACTAGTGCCGACATTGTGCATGCTCTGTTGCCTGTGTCTATGTGCCTGTGGTTCTGTCAGTGTGATCATGTGATGTATCTGACCCCAGGAATGTGTCAATAAAGTTTCCCCTTCCTGGGACAATGAATTCACGGTGTTCTTATTTCAATTTCCAGGAGTGTATTAAAGTGTGTTGTGCATGAAGAGCCACTACAGTCGCTACATGTGTCTATGTGGTGTGGATTCACAAACTCCTTTCTTCTCTATGCGTTCGTCTTTGAAGAGAACACACCCAGAGGGCCTGTCACGTTTACTGTGAAGGCCGAACGTTATCGTAACCTCCTTAAACAGGTTGTTATTCCTGCTTTGGAAGAGCGTAACTGCAACGATACCACTGTTTTCGTGCGACATGAGACGACACCTGGGGACGCTCGCCCAGTGAAAGATCTGCTTAAGGCAACGTTTCACCGGTGTGTTATCTCCAGAGGTTCTCCAGATAAATGGGTTGTAAGATCACCTGATCTGAATCCATGCGACTTTTCGCTCTGGGGATATCTAAAAGAAGACATTCGGTCTCTGCCTGATCTGAAGGTCAGTACGCAAAACACATTCTTCAGGTTGCAATGGAACTGTTACGAGCAATTGTTGATCACGTCGTTTTTGTGGATGCAGCACGTCGTAGAGGTCTCCAGTGCTCAGACTGAACGTACTTTGTAAGTGGCAGTTTATAATAAGATCAACATTAAGCCTTTCTCACATGTTTGACTTGTTCTGTTCATGTTCAGTTCCTAATCCATTACAGACGGAAACACTTCTATATTTGTTTCTTGCATTCACAGCGCCAGATTTGCATCTGGTGGCCAAAATTGGAACAAATTTTTTTTTCCCAGCGTAAATCGGTTCCGTATCAACGCATTAGAGTATCTACCAAGTTTCGTTGCCGTATGATATTATTAGCCCTTGACCTGTCTCGGTAGCTGCAGTGTGTGGCAGCTGCCAGGGCAACCTGCCCTCGCCTCGTCCAGCTGTGCAGCATCTCCCCCTCCCCCTCGTGTCTCTCCAGTGGCCTCCAGCAGCCCACATGCAGAGCTGGCCACCAAACAGCTGGGCACTTCCTAGGCAACTGTTGTGCAGACTTCCTGAAGGAGGAAGTTGTGTGAAGAATCGTACCTTGTGAGCACTCAACGTAAAACGTGTACTTTCTGTTTCCAACTAGTGTCGCACATGGAGTGCATAGCAAAGCCGCATGGCTCTGTCGTGCTGTGCAGCAGCGCCAATCGCCGCGCAGGTCACGCTGTTCAGTGTTCTGCCCCCAACAGACGTGTCTCCTTTACTGTCCACTGTCCAGTTTCTGCTGTTAAAATGGAAAGTGGCCGGGGATGACAGTTAAAGTATCAAGACTGAACGTCATTCGAGCTAATCACCACACTAAACGGTATAGCTAGTTAGTTACTTTCATGTTCCACGGATCGTTTGGAATGAGTCATTTTACATGTACATCGTAAATTAATTTGTAAATAGGGTTGCATGCTGAACATTTATATACAGATCAAAGTCAGTGACTTCTACACGCAATTGTTCTGCTCATAACAATAATTGAAATTCTTGTATGGAATACGAGGAATTGTTAAAGAGAAATTTTCAGTTTGTTTTCAAATTTTACTTTGTTGTCTGTGAGACATTTTATCGCTACGCAAGTTATCAAAGTTTTAGTTGAAGCACTGTGCACCCCTTATTGTGCCAAAGACGACGTGAATGTGGAGCACTGAATGTCATTTTTTCTTCTGGCATTTGTTCCTTTTAAACCGCAGTGTATTGTTAACAACAAACTTCATGAGGAAATAAATATACTATGAAGCAGTAGTCAGAATGCCCAACTCCTTAAAAAGATGTCAACAGGATGATCGTGGGTGAGCACCACATGTTATAGTTACAGCACGTTTTTGAGCAATGGAGACTGTCTCTCTTAAAGGTGAGATACCCAGGAACATTATTCCACATGACATTAGTGAAAGAAAATATGCGAAATGTGTCAGCTAACGGATTTGTCTCTCTCAAAGAATTGCAGCGATTCTAAGTGCAAATGTGACTGAACTAAGTTGTTTTATGAGTTTCAAAATGTGCTTTTTCCAGTTCAAATTCTCATAAACATGATCACGTAACAATTTTGTTTCCACCCTATTAATTATTCCTTACCATTTGTTACTCTTATCATTGTTGTTGCACCCCTAGACTTGCAGAAATGAATAAGTTGTGACTTTTTAAAACTGAGGGTGCTACCATTCGCAGAAAACCAGTGAAATGAAATGAAATGATCGTATCGCATTCATTGGTCGGGATATCCCCTTTGGGGTTCGGTCGCCGTATTGCAAGTCTTTTTAGTTGACGCCACATCGGCGACTTGCGTGTCAATGATGATGAAAATGATGATGAAGTCAATGATACTTTTAATAAGATTGTTTACCATTTGTTCTCTTTCTGTATGTATACTTGGATTGATTACAATACCATTGTAATTCGCAAAAAGAACCAACTCTTCTTTTTGCGTATTAGACGGAAGATCGTTTACATATGTGAGGAACAACAGTAGGCCTCAGATTTATCCCCAGTGAGAGTAATGTTTCCAGACGACGTTGGCTTATTTACTAAGTACATCTCTTTGCTTTAGATTGGTCAGATATGACATTATCCATTGGCTGGCTATACAATCTATCCAACAAAACTTCAATTTGCTTAGGAGATTACTTGGAGTCACACAGTCAAATGCCGTAGATTAGGTCGCAGAAAAAAATATCAAACGCTGTTTCATTATTTGATGCTTGTACCACTAATTGCTTGTAGTGGATTATCCTTTTACTGTCATCATAGACTTTCTGTATCTCACCATTCTCTGCCTGCGACGTCGGCAGTTTGCCTAAAGTATTGTTGTCGGTGTTGGATTGCTGTTCTCATCAGAGTCAACAGTAGACCAACACTGACAACGATAGTTCAGCTAGACATGCTGACGACGCAGGCAGAGAATTAAGATCTAGCGAAAGCATATGAGGATACTGGACGGCTAATTCAGTAGGTAAAGGGAGATGAAAATCCATTAGTCATGGGGGACTGGAATGCAGTTGTAAGGGAGGGAGTAGAAGAAAAGATTATGGGGGGTATGGGCTAGGTGGTAGGAACGAGATAGAAGAAAGGCTAATAGTGTTCTGCAGTAAATATCAATTAGTAATAGCCAATAGTCTGTTCAAGAACCACAAGGAGAGGAAGTATACTCGAAAGAGGCTGGAAGATAAGGGAAGATTTCAGTTAGATTACATCATGGTGAGGCAGAGATTCCGAAATCAGATACTGGATTGTAAGGCGTACACGCGAGATGATGTACATTCTGATCACAACTTAGCAATGATGAAGAATAGGATGAAGTTTAAGAGAATGGTCAGGAAGTATCAGTGAACAAAGAAGTGGGATACAGACGTATTCAGAAATGAAGAAATACGCTTGAAGTTTACTGCGGCTGTAGGCACTGCGATACTGAATAGCTCAGTATGCAGTTCAGTTGAAGGGGAATGGACATCCTTAAAAAGGGCAATCACAGGAGTTGGAAAGAAAACCCTAAATACAGGGAAGGTAAGTGCGAAGAAGCCATACAAGTCATAAAAAGCTGACTAGCACTGGTGAAAAGCATTCCTAGCCAAGAGAAGTCTTCTAGCATCTAATGTAGTCCTTAAGGGGGGATGTTGATGAAAAACACACACTATTTCAAAAATGCACCAAATCTACAGTTTTGGAGATATGGCGATGAAATTTTGTACCACGCTCTACATGAATGTAACACATTTAGATATAAAATCCTTTGATTATACATATTTAACTTTTTTTTAATGAAATTTGAAGTTCTATTTTCAAAAAAATAATGTATGTTCCTTTTTCTCAGAAAGTATTCAAGAGATTTCTACATAAATTTCTCTGTTTCATCTCTTTGTATGTTGTAAGTTTCTCTCATGAGGTTTTTTGAATAGGTCAAATTGAAGAATTTTCATAATTTTTTAAATTATAATTCCACAAGTACAATTTTAAATTCATGCAAAATTCGGAGCACTTTGCCCCGTATCTCAGATTGCAATCAGAATTTCAAAATTTTCTCTTGCGACAACGTTTATTAGGTTTACAGGAATATGTGTACAAAATTTCATAATTCTAGCATTTGTAGAATGTGAGGAAAAGGTACATAAACTTAAAAAAAAAAACAAGCTTTTCAGGAAACGCAATTTCAAGTTCAACCTAACTTTTTTCCTTATGTCACTTCTTCAGAAGGCACCACATTTGTACTCTGGCTCGTCTTCCCTTCAATGCTTCTCTTCTGGTTTCTTGTTGTGTGTCTTCTTTCCTTTACCAGGTCTTCAACTGATTTTTCAGCTGCAGAGACGCACTGTAAATCTATTTTTCTCAGGATGTCCTGAGTAAAAAAATGAGGAGATTCTGTGCAGAATCGATGAGGCGAGGTATAAGGCGAAAACGTTACCTTTCAAATGCGACGGGATAATAGAACATGTATTTAGACTTCAGCCAATGTAAACAGCAAAAACTGTAAGTCAACACAAAGACTGAAATATTAACAACAAATGAAGATGGTGCAGAAAAGGAAGTCGTGGTGGGCGACATCATATTGGTCACAGTTTTTTATCACTCCCCCTCCCCATCCATATAAAAAAATAAATCAAATTGTGCTGAGCTGCATACAAATGTAGATTGCAGATGTAGAATTACTCGGCATCCACAGTACTTCCACTTTGCTGTCGATGGTCACTACAAGAGTTTGTGTGAATACCATAAATAATGGAAATGAGAATAATACTACCATTTATCAACTTAAAGAAAGTTTTTAAGTTTGTATCTATAGAAGCAAAAAACAAAATAATTGGAGCCTTCCATATTAAAACAATATTTACATAGATTATTTGTTATAACTTATCAAATACGTCCAAACAAAAATTTTATTCAGAAATTTTTCATTTTAATGTATCATCAATTGTAAGATTATCATCTTTTACAGTTTGAGTTTAGTTCAGAGTAACATTTAAGGGCCTATGTTTGAGACTTGCAAGTTACAAACTGAGTGACTGGTTGGTAGTAAGTGTATCAGGCACTACGACTACAAGGTGCCTGGCTTTACAAGTGATGTTGCGATACTGCTACCAGGTCTAAAAAACTCACTCGCTCTCGTTACTTACGTACAGAGATTAGAGAAGCAAAAATGACTGAAAACAAAGACAACTTCACAAATATAATAATCATGCGTTGGATTACTTTGGCTTCTCTCCACAGTGGATGTTGAAGTTAGACGATGATTATACTGCTGGCTTTGATGACTTGAGCGCGAGATCGCTGAAGGTAAACGAACACAGATCAGTTTTATGTAGGTCAGACAAGATTGTAAGGATGTAAAACGGCTAAATGAAATCATACGGATTAAAAAAGATGAAATGCGTTACCAGCCATTTCTGCAGGATATCATTTCCTTCAAGAGTGTTAGTTCCTCCCGTTCGCTGGGGAAACTCTGTGAAGTTTGTAAGGCACAAGAAGACATACTGGCGGAAATAAAGCCGTGGTGATGGCTTCTCAGCAGTGCTTGACTAGCTCAGTCGGGAGAGCATAAAAGGCAGAGCTGCCCGGTCCTAGACCGGTCCGGCACTCAGTTTTAATTTTGAGCCGTGACTGCATTATAATCGATACCTACCACTCGTTAAATCTTGCAGCTCCTGATATTCTAGCGACGGTATAACAGGCTTGCTGAGAGAGGTAAGATGTCTCTGGCCAAACACGCTCACTCCCTCTAGGTGTCAGTGAGTGCCCACTGTTTGGCATAGTAACTTGGGTTGTTCATCGAGCACTGAGATGCGATTCGTTGTGTTCTGGATGGCTGTGGAAAGCATGGCTGCCAAATTTGTAAAGTTACTGCTTCCCTCTGCTCTCACGATCGTGGATTTCTGTCGGTACATGTCCTGCTCCAGTTTGTTTGGTTTGTGGATGCTGATTTGCCAGTATTTACTGTTCAGCCTAGAACTGGAGTGGAAATAAAAACGGTGGGTGCCTTCTGCTGTGTGCGACTACAGTGTCGGTTCTTCTTTGAGCGACCCTCGCTGTAGACACTGCCCTGCACCGCTGTCTGTATTTGAGTGAAGACCGTTCTTGTGGTCTTCGTCCCTCAATGTGAATCAGCATTCCGAGTTATTAATACGAGTGGTTTTAAGCCTTCTAAAGGCAAACATAATCTAAATTTTAGTGTTGATTCTCTTGTGAAAGTTTTATTTCGGTATTTATTTGCTAACAAGAAATTAATCTTTTAAATATGTAAAAACTTGAAAACCTCTAAAACTATTTCTCTTTCACGAATCAGACTTCAAAGGGCCTTATGAGGTTTCTTACGAGGTTTCTTGATGTGAAAATTACAGTTCATTTCCGTTATTGTTATCTTTTGTCTGCATGGTTTTAAACTTATCTCTGTATACCTTGTAGAATTCTGAGTTTTAGCCGACTAAAGAGATTGAACGATGTCTGGGCTAAGATAAAGGAGACGCATTATGTTAAGGGGCTCCGGAAAGGTTCAAAATCATGAAAAGTTCAATTTTTACTTTTTTGCGTTTTCTGAATCTGCAGACTATTACCTTTTAATAGATATATAAATTATTCAATTCCGAAGACTACAACTATTTTTAAATTTTTTTTTGAAATGTGTTCTACATGGGCGTGACCCACTGTGGCGCTGTTAAACTGCTGTCAAATGGTGTTATTATTAACGTCCGTGTTCATCAGGTACATTTTAGTGATGTGAGATGAAGTATGTGTTGTGGCTAACCTGTGATGGTTCAATATATATCGCTCGTGTGATTGTCGATTGTTTCATGTTTATTTACTCTGTCGTTATCTCGAAAATATTCGTAATTAATTCTGTTTCTTGAGTCTCTGTTTTGTTGAAGTATAATAATGAGTAAAAGTAAAGTTATTAGAAATCCTCTAAAGGCTTTTAAGAAAAGGAGAAATGTTGGAAAGCTAAAAGTACGTGTTATTACTGTAAATAATAACATTCTAACATGGTACGAGCGATGCTTGCTTTAGACAAGGAACGCCTTTGGGCTGCAGACAGGGCTGTAAAGAGTCTAGAAATACAAGCAAGAGTAAACAGGAGGAGGAACAAGAGGAAGCTGGAGGAGGAGTTTGCAGAGGATGAAGATAATCCATCCTATGGACCTGGAATGCACTAAAAAGTTAATCCAATCTTTGTCGCTCGATTCCCAAAACTTTTATTTTCTCATACTAATTACATGTTTTCTAAGGATCTTCCAAACATATTTGTTTCAAACTTTCAGTAAATGTTACACAGTACCTTCTGCATAATTGACACACAGCCTATTTCCAAAAAACTGTATATTTTTGAATATATAAATAAAAAATTGCGAAAAAATGTTGTGAATTTTCATTACAATTGAAAAAAAATCATCTTTAATAACTGAACTAATATTTTGTAAAATCCCTGTGTTAAGTTGTAGCCCATATTCCAATAAATAATCTGTAAAAAGTTCAACTTCCTACCTCAAATACTTTGTGAGGAAAGATGTAATTTATAAGCGTTATTTTAACATTGCAAGTATAGGGCGTTCCGGAGCCCCTTAACGTCTGTTTAATGACCAGATGTGTTTGTCTCAAGCCCTTAATTGTGATTAATATTAATGGTTTCCTCGTGCTTTTGTTACGTGGTTTTCTTATCTTGAAGAAAAGACCATGTGTGAGTAACTTCAAAAATTTCTTTAGTATTTAAAGACTTGAATTATCATTTTTATAGTGGCATGCGTTAAATGTTTTATGGTGTTTCTTAGTGGTTAACGTAGTCAATGTTAAAATGTTTTCGATACAAACAAACGTGGTTGAGTGTATTTTTTTCTTTCGCTCTGCACCTTTTCACTCCCAGTTCCGTGATCCTTGCCATTTAATTGGTGACAAAGCGTGGTTCTTTTAGTGTGTGGTGCTGTTGTAAATAAAAAAATGGGGTGGGAACAAGTGTGCCTGTTCTGTTTGCTGACCATGGACAAGGGAACCCTACCGCGCCTGTCATATTTGACGGAAAACCAACTCCAGCACAAGTTGACAACAGGTCTACACTGTTTACCCCAGAAGGCAACTTCGGTGGGTTGAGCCAGTGCTTGCGCAGTGCACTGGTATACCAGCTCTGCGCCACCGCTGGCACCTAGGTGCCTCCAGTGCTGGCTGTATGCAGTGGTTTACTTTCTGCAGCGCTGGTCGATACTGAACTGTTGCAGGGAACTTGGCGTTTGCGTTTGCAGATTTTTAAAGTCCAGGCACATGTTGAGGCTAGTTTGATAAGTCTAGTAAATTTCCATGAAAAAATGGAACACATTTATTACGCCTTAATCGTTTGTAAGCTTGATTATTTGAGACCCGAATACAGAATTTCCACAATGTGGAGCTTACAGTTCCTAGGTGACAGCCGTTTGAATCCGTCAGTATGTCGACAGCGACTGCAAATGCTGTTATGAAACATTTTCGTTTGGAGCGTTGAACTGCCGCACAAAGCAAGACAGAGTTGGACTTTGCACCACCCGAGAAGACAATTGACGTCTGGTTTACTAGACTTAAATGTGGTCGGCCAAGCACTGAAGACGAAGAGCGCACCAGCCGTCCGATTGAGTTCAGCACAAAGGAAACCATTCACAAATTCCACGATATGTCAACGCAGAACCGCCTAATAAAAGTTCTCGAGGTTTCTCAGACATCTCAACTGAGCGAGTGCATAATATCCTGCACGGAGAATTGGATATGAAGAAGCCGTGAGCGCGGAAGTTGCTGCAATTGTTCACGCGTATCCGGCCCCACATTTCAACACATTGTCTGGCGATGTTTGATTGCAGTCCGCAGTTGATAACTGTTGATGAAACCTGGATCCGTCATTACGCAACATGGTCAGAACGGCTGCGAAAACAATCGACAGAGGCTGCTGAAAGTGCAGTGGAGAGCGCCAGCCGATTTCCTCAGCTCGTAAGGAGATGGGCACTGTTTTTAGGATTCCCAAGGAACGATCCTCATACATTACTCGGAAAAAGGCAGAACCATAGCTGGGCATTATTATGCTACATTGTTGGTGGATCGTTTGAAGTTTCCGTTGGCTGAAAAACAGCAAGGTTGGCACACAAAAAAGCGCTCTTTCGTAAGGCAGTGCGCAATTAAACACATCAGCGATAACGATGGCGAAAATCGGTTTTCTGATGGTTCCTTATCCAGCCTTTTCACCAGACTTAGCCACAAGCGACTTCTTTCTGCTCCCTCACTTGAAACTTTGGCTTGTGGGGAAGGAATTTTCATCAAATAGGGAAGTGTTAGTTGCAGCCATCGAGTATTTTTCAGAATTTGACAAACTTCTATTTCTGACGGGATAAAAAAGCTGAAGGATCGTTGTACCAAGTGTATATCTGTCAGAGGAGATTATGTCGAGAAATAAGATAAGTAGTACATAAGACAAACATTTTATTCTTACTTTTTTACCAGAATTATCAAACCATACTTGTAAACCATTTGTGTAAGCATGTTCAGGATTTACAGGTGGTGACCAAGGTCTTGTTATTGAACAGGTGCACGATGAAGCCATTCATCTGAAATTTAATACTATTTTACTAAACTGACAAGGTACCACTGTTCAGGATAGAGTGGACTGTTTTCTCAGGGTCATGAGTTTGGAATCATGGGCAGAGAACGTGGAGGTAAGTGGAAAGAGTTGAACAAATCATCTAATCCACTTCTGCAAATATCGCAAGTATTCAAGAGTGGTACAGTTAGACGAGAAGCGTATTTCGACCGCATTGCCGTTTCCAAGCGATGTGCAATAATCTACAGCTATTAGTATACACAGGTTTTACATTGTACGGCATATCTCGTTATACGGTATATCTCATGGGTTTTGTAACAATATGTGGAATAGTCTGCTTACTCCCATATCTCATCGTTGACGATGTAGCTGTCAAATATTTGTACACACATGTATTCAGAAACAAATGCTATTGTTAGCTAAATTTTGTTGACATTTTCGTTTTCTATAAGTTTGAAAGCCTTAAACCTCAGAAGTCAACGATGATGTATGGTTAGATGTTGTTTTTGCTCCTTCTATGGAATTGTGTTGTTATTATAGATTCTCAGTGTATGTTTGTGCGAGTAGTCGTTTCTTGTCATGTCATCTATTACGTGTTCTAAAATTTCGATGAAATTTTCAATAAAATTTTAATGCTCATGTTGAGCCTATTCATTTAGGATTTTGTCTGGGTAGTTTCGTGTATGTGTGCGTATATATCTGTTTCTTTCAAAAGGGTCGTTATTGGGCTCTGGTATTATCTGTAGGATTTTCATTGCGTAGTCGAACTGGTTTACGTTATACTTTTCTGTTTTCAGATGGCAGAAGAATGTGGAGGGATTTGTATCGTTCTTTCTGGCTATCTGATATGTGATCGGAAAATTTCGTCCTGTTATAATTCTATATAGGCCAAACAGTATGAAATTTTCAGACCAGATATCAACTATACGCCAGAAAGAGCGATAGAAATCCCTCCACATTCTTCTGCCATTTGAAAACAGAAAACCATAACGTAAACCAGTTGGAGCACACATTGAAAATCCTACATATAATACCTAACAGCCCAATAACGACCGTTTTGGAAGAAACAGAAATATGCCACACTCAGGAAAATACCCGAACAAGATCCTAAATGAACAGACTGAAACTGTGCATAAAATTTTATCGCAAATTTCGTCGAAATTTTAAAACACTCTAATGGACGACATGATAAGCAAATACTACACACACAAATCTATAAAAAGAATTTACGACCACCACACAGTTCCGTGGGTGAATCAGATAGATACAGCCACATATTATTAAACAGGCAATACCCTGTTGCTGAAGCTAGGACTTTGGAATCGCTATACGGTGGCGAGTGTAAAACAGATATAAAACAGTCGTAAGACATTAGAATAAACTGATTTAACTAGGTCACCTTTAGGATTTAGACTTAGTGGTCAATGGGCTTGGCTACAATTTTTCTTACGGCGGACGCCGCCATCTTACCAAACGCCAGGCTTCAGTGGAAGACGTGCCTTTGCCAGTGTATTAATGTATGCCTGTCATGTGTAGCCATACAACATCGTTGACCCCGGTCGATTAAAGCTGTTGAGGGAAGATGGCAATGTTAGCTCTTTGTCTTAGCGTTACTGAACACGAAAATTTGATGCCGGAAGACCATTGTAGTGTTATATTAACCAAAAAGCCGCATACTTCTGCCGAATCAGACAAGGTGGCTGGGGTATAAAGAACGCCCGGTTTGATGACAAAAAGCGTGTGGGAGCCGCCAGCAGAACATCCGTAGACGCACAGTGAAGGATAGCATTATTCTGTGGCGGCGCGCACAACGGACAGATTGTTTATTCTTTGATTATATATAATAGTTCTGTTGTTATTGATTCAATGTTAACATGAGCTTTTCGTTGCAATAAAAAATAAAACATTACGGCCTAACTACTTCGTGAGTCTTTCTGAAGATTGTAATAAGTAGTACGTGGCTAAAAGCGCATCACTCGTTAAAGTTAGTTTGAGCGCTCTACTGCTACATACGCACTATCTAGTAATAAGGGACAGTTTTCATTAACGGCGTATCAACCGGGAGAGGGGGGGGGGCAGGAGCGGCCTTCGCACCCCCCCCCCCCACCCACTTCAAACTCTTGGGTGGGGGAGGGGGCGAGATATGATTTCGGCCTCCCCTCCCGCCCCCTTAATTCACTTGGAGTTTTATTTGGTCTCTAGGCAGAGACAGTGAATGAGCTATGGTACCGTCAAGAAATGAGATCAGTATTTTTGTTGGCAGCGATTTTTGCTTTTGACTGAAGCATCTTATAACACCCACAACATTCTATTCTCTCTCTTCGTCCCATTTTTCAGTTTGTGGCACCCTCTGTATGCATATGCAACAAATTCCGCACAGCACTTTGGAACAGTAGCGGAGACTGATCGGGTCGTATAGGCGAACTACAGAATGGCCAGAGCGCCGAATTTTCGGAAGGAGCGCCAGACTTTAGGCAGCAGGCTTGACTCTAAAAAACTGATTTTGCTGTTCCTTTAGGTTGTTAACAGTTATCCTCTGCAGTGGCGTAATAATATACTGTACGAAACAAGTATTGCCACCACCCTCATTACTTACTGTTCGGTTCTCCTCGAATCTAAGTCCACACACATTCACAGATGTGCAGGTGGCGCAAGACTTTTTAGTCTCGCGGTCATGCGTGGAAAAAATTAGACAGACAAGTTGGTGGCATGATACCACAATCCAAGCAGTTAGAAGAAAAAATGGAGCATGGAGAAAATGGTGGAAAACTAAAAATGACGAAGACCATAAAAGATATATAGAGGAAAAGAAGAAGTGCAAAGAAATAGTGGAAACAGCAAAGAAAAAGGCATGGGAAGAGTTTACAAAAAAACTTGAAGAAGATGTGAAGAGCAATGAGAAAATGTTCTATAAAATGATGAAAAATAAAAGGAAGGCTTCTGAAGTAGCAGTAAAGATGGAAACAGAGGACGGTACCATCATTGAAGATCCAGGGAATATAAAAGATCTCTGGAAAGAACATTTTAAGAAGCTGTTAAACGCTGAGGAGCAGGTACATGAGGAAACAACAAATAATGGAGAAACTGAGAGAAGTTGGGAAGCAGAATTAGGACAAATTACACAAGAAGAAATGGAAAAAGCTGTGAAGAAGATGAATGGGGGGAAAGCCCCAGGACCTGATGAAGTATCAGTGGACATGATAAGAGCAGCAGGTCCAGTGGGAATGCAGAGTACTATCAAGTGTGTGGAGAAATAGTAAAATACCTGGCGACTGGAGAACAGGAGACATTGTTCCCATCTTCAAGAAAGGCAATAAAAGACTTTGTAAAAACTACAGAGGAATAACCCTTATGAGTCATACAGCCAAGATTTTTGAAAGAATTTTACTAAATCGAATAAGTGAAAAGATAGAAAAGGAGCTGAGTGAAGAACAGCATGGGTTTAGGAAAGGAAGGAGCACAATCGATCTGATATTTTCTATCCGTCAACTGATGGAAAAAAGTTGGGAATATAACAAAAGGGTAATAATGGTTTTTATAGACATAGAAAAGGCATATGACTCAGTTGACAGGGAAAGACTCTGGGAAGAACTGAAGAAGATTGATATAGAAGATGGATACATTATTGTTATAAAGACAATGTACAGAGGCCACAATTGTAGAATTAGAACACCATTGGGGAACTCTGAATACTTTGAAATAAGACAAGGACTTAAACAAGGAAGTATTCTATCTCCTGCGCTTTTTAATGTTGTGAACGAGGGAATGAAGAGGGCAGTTAAAGATATAGTAAAAGAAAAAGACAAAAAGATGATTTTTGCAGATGATATGGTAATATGGGGTGATAAAGAGGTAGATGTACAGTTACAGCTTGATGCGTGGAAGGAAATAATGAAAAGGTATGGATTAAAAATAAATAAAGATAAGAGTGAAGTAATGGTATTTGGAAGGTAGAAAGGAATCAATGGAAATTTTACCTTGAATGGAGAACCCCTCAAAGTGGTAGAAAGTTTCACTTATTTAGGGAGTGAAATATCTGGGGATGGAAGAATAACTAACGAAATTAATAGGAGGTTACAGGAGGGAGGCAATTTCTACCAAACAATAAAACATCTGATTTGGAATAATGAAGTTTCAGAAAGAGCAAAACTCCTGATGTATAAGAATTATTACTTCCCTATTGTCACCTATGGTGGAGAAACATGGACAATGAAAGAAAGGGACTGGAGCAGACTGCAAGCAGGGGAAATGAAATTTCTCAGAGCAGTTAAGGGAAAAACAAGAATGGACAGAGTAAGAAATGTAGAGATTAGAAAGGACCTAAAAGAAGAAAGTATGAGAGAAGAAATCGACAGAAAGATTAAGATGGTATGGGCACGTTAAGAGGATGCATGGGCAGAGACTCCCCAAAATTATGGAAGAACTAAAGATGGATGGGAAAAGACCTAGAGGGCGCCCAAGAACACGGTGGAAAATGGGAGTGAGAATATCTGTTGAAAGGAGAGGTGTGACCTGGCAGCAAGTGGAGGAAGAAAAGTGGTGGGAGGACCGAGCCAAATGGAGAGGACTCGTCAGCACCCAGACCCGGCAGTAGCTGGAGCGGGATTCGGATATAGATAGATAGATAGATAGATAGGTCATGCGGGCACAAGCCACTTGAGGTACTATCGAAAATGACAACACCGGCCAACAATGCCCAAACAGTAGTCGATACGCATGACCTAGTCCGCCGCTACGACAATGTCCGCCGCACTCTCCGAACAATCCAACATTTAATAAAATGAAAGTAACGTGATAACGTAAATGTGAGGAGAGGCAGTATTCTATCTAGCCCTCCCGCCCTTCACGCCGTGGCTACATCGTCATGCAGTGTTGCTCTGGTAACGAACGTGACACGAGTACACCGTAACCAGTGATTTTTCTCCAGTTTCCTGTACAGAGATAAAGACACACACTTTTGATTTGCAATTTCCAGGTGATATGAGTGAACCTTTGTGATGAAATATATTTAATTATTTTATGTCATTTATTTGTCATAAATCTCCTAGTTCAATACTGATTATTCTCAGTAGTTCATTGAAGAACGTAAATGTAATTATATTTACACACTTCTCACTTAGTCTTCTGTGGGAAAAGGGGGTGGGGGAAACTATGGCGTACTCGAAAACATTTGCAAAAAAATGCCAGTTCTTTTACTTTTGAGTTAAAGGGGCACTAAATCTCAATGCAAAAGCGATAAAACAGTGCCAGGATCGACACTGGAATACTCAGAACTAGCTTGACCATCCGTATCAGTGCCAAGCAGGTCAGCCCCAAGGATTCAAGCAGGAAAAAGCGAAGAAATGTTCCAGAAATAATTAACAAGTGTAGGTGAATACGCATTCCCTACCAGTACAACAAAGCAAATACAGGTTCAATCAACAAATATTTCGATAACCACTATGTAATAATAAAAGTTAAACTGGCGCAGAAAGGCACAGTCTACGTACATATAACATCGTATCGAGAACTAAGACGGAATAATTCTTGTAAGTTGCAAAAAAACTAGTATTTGGAGTCATGTGTTTGAGCTAAGTGAAGTGTTGCAAAAGAATCCCTCCATAACCCACGGCAGCTTGTCCTGATATTAGGCATCAAGACAGTGTACTCACATCACTTTTTTATTCCACAGCAAGAGAAAGTCCACTGCTGTTGCAGGATGAGAAAAGCGAAGTATATGTTCCGAAACAATACTGTAGAGCAAGTTGTTACGAAGTTCATCGTTCCAGACACGCACTACGTTCACATTTCAGTATGAAAATTTTAATTAATTTCACGAGTTACTATTTACGCTTCATAGAATTCATAACACATTCACGATTTGACACACGCTGCTTTGTTTAGGGGCCATATTTCTCATAGTCAAACAAGATTTGAGTTCTCTGTATTTCATACCAGTTTCATTACAAATGTTTCATCTCATTCTTCAGTTTACTTAAATTGACTGAACAACTGAAAGTTGAATGTCAAATATGGCAGAGCATATTACCTTTACAGCTGAAAATATTTTATTTACCACGTGAGTTTCCTTCTTAAAAATCATCAATCGTAATCGATTTGGTATGAATTGTGCAAGTTTGTTACGTCTGATGTTAATGTTCTTGTATTTACATTACAGTATTGCTTTAAGGTCTGATTTGCGCCGTCTTTTGTAATTCACTATATAGACGCTGAATAATCTTTACAGTGATTCCTCTTACTTGCGACATATACAATTAGTGAGTTATAGCGTGATTATTAAATTTCAGTATCTTGCTTTTCGTTCCATTTTTATGTATACATCAATCTATGTATTATGGCTGATATTTGTATAAAATAATTATTATTTTGTTATTTTAGGTGTGGTACTGCACCATGTCACAAAAATTTTACTAAAAACCCTTCTAAGACTGTCACTCGAAATTGAGTTTCTGCACTGCCACTGTTTTGATGGTGCACCTAATATGTGTGGGCGGAACAAAGTTGTGAAGGAAATCCTTCTTCAAGACCAGCCAAAGAGTCGTTACATCATTGTTTCGATCTCACTACAGGAAGTTTCAAGAAGCTGTGATCTGTTGTCCGATGTACTGGTAACTGTGAAAGACGTCTCAAATGTAATTCTAGAATCTGCAAAAAGGAAAAACATGTATGCAGGTGTTGTGGTACCATGTGGTGTCGATGAGACGAATTCAAATCCAAAAGCTCAAGGATTGTTTCTAATGTGTCCCACCCAACGGGCTGTAAGAATAAAATCTTTGACACATTTCAGGGAAAGCTACGTGCGAGTCAAGGAAATTGTGACCGAAATATTGAATGTACTGAGCTCAGTTAGAGACGAAAGAAGGTCAGTCCTGCGAGGCTGTGGGAAGCGGGGCGCAAAATTTGAAACTATTTTTTTTTTATATAACAGAAGCAACTGAAGTGTGTGGACTGTGCGAGGAACTGGCCAGGTCCCTGCAGAATAGAAATTTTAATGCAGCTGGAGTGAAACATTCTGTGCGTGTCCAAAAAGTAGCTCTTGCAAGTCTTAGAACTACAGAAGCATTTGATATGCTGTTACAGAAATCCAAAGATTATTCTAAAAACCTAAAAATGAAAGCCCCAAATATCTCACGGCCAAGAAAAATACCGTAGAAACTGTAACACACAGAAATACCGTCTGTTCGCAAAGAATTGCCTCAAGAACGAAAATATAGGAAAGATTTGTTTGAAGTTCTTCATCTCCCTCTGAATGAGACTTATTGAAGGTTCAACCAAGAGTGTTTACAACGACTATCCTATCTTCAGGAGATATTTTTTACATCCTCCAAAACAAATCCTAGATCTATATGATGTTTGGAAGAATTGCTTGGAGTACATATTTTAATCTGTACAGGTTCGCGCGCAGCTCGAAATGCTGCGAACCATTATGACTGGTATACAACCATGTAACGTGTCCTCTATTCTAAAAGAACTTATTACTGAACCTGGGAGGGTTAAACAATCCTTTCGGGAAGCTATCCGCCTCATCATTCTGTTTCTGACAGTTCCAGTATCATGAGCAGCCTCTGAGAGGTTATTCAGCGCCTTAAAACTCGCTTCAGATCCACAGGGAAGGACTCAGTCGAGACTCGCCCATCTACTCCTCCTCCATGTTCATCAAGACAGGGATCAAAAATTAATTTTATGGATGTCATGAAAGAATTTGTTTCCCGAAGTGTCGAAAGGAAAACTACATTTGGAAATGGCACATAAAATTTTTTACTCTACATAAAAACCAAATAAATGGCTTCTTCTTTTTCAAACAAATTATATTTTTCTTTTTCTCATTAAGATGTGATGCACAGTGTTTGTAAAATAGTAATAATAACAAAAGTTTCTCTCTGGCGTATTGATATTGCAGTCTACAGTACATATGGACTCCTTTTCGTAAATGCTCTCGAAACAAAGTAGGACCATTGTCTTCCCAGATAGGTGATGTCTTTTCAAAAAGTTAAAGCAACGAATTTGTTTTCAAGAGTTCGACCTATAAAATTGGGTCTACACTAGTGTTAATGAGTTGTTTCCCTCTGTGGAACAACATAGCGCTGATCACCTAACACACCTTCCCACCGTTGGTATGCATGTATTGTTAACGGTTTTGCTGAAAGACGAAAACAGTAAATGGATTTTCTTGCCCTCCTCTCTAAAGAAATAGTTAGTACGCCACTGGTTTTCATCTGATTGCAGAGTTTTGTTTCCACTGCGTTCACTTCGGTGGCCTAGTGCTCGATTGTCTGGAACCGCGACACAAGGTTAAAAGGATCCGTAGGATCGCTGCCTGTCACCTTTCGGCTATCGTTTTGTTTGCACAGCCCCAGACCACGAACTGGCGTGTGCCCCTCTGGACTCACGCAGCAATGTTTCTCGGTTCCCTCTGTGATACTGGCTACATGCTGGCATCTGTAAATTTTGTTTCTTTACAATTAGTTTTCAAGCAATACGGTATTGTCCGTGGGAAAATGCAGCCTGCGTAATGGGAAGTCTGTGTCAACGTAGGTGCTCATGGATTGTCACGGACAGTAAGTTTTGCTGTCGCCAAGGGACTGTCCATCGATGTGTTGCTTGGTTACGATTTCATAAAGAAAATACTGTGCATTTTAAAACTCGCGGGTAAATAGTTTTTTTAAAAATTCTAGCACAACAAAAGATATGTGTTGTGTAATAATAATTATACTCAAGATGTATGTAATGCCAAGACGTAGTCATTCTTTCAAATGTGGCTGATCTGACCGAATTATAAGATCAAAAATTGACTGAATTACTTAATCAAGTACCCGATGTTGTTATTTACAAATTAGGGGTCACAAGCAAAGTTAAGTATAAAATTCTGATCACAGATCAAATTGTTGTCCATTGAGTTCATTATCGTTTGTCTGCTCCTAAAATGAAGGAACACATGATCTCATAGATCAACATTTTGTTTTAACAGGGTAATCAGGCATATAGTTACACTGTTTGTGTCGTTTAGTTTTCTTGTGGCAAAACCTGAAGGCGCGGAACGTTGGTCGGTGGTGGATCTCAGGCGCCTACTCCATGGGGCCTGAGGGGGGCCGAGCCCCGTCCCCCCCCAATAATTTAAGAAAATTATTAGTTATATCATGCGATAGTCACCATTTAAAATACATTCAGTAGTAAGTTAAAACCAAGAATTATTACGGTAGAAAGCAGGTTAACTGAAAACGAGTGGTGTGAATCATGACTGTGTTACGGTGCTGCGGGCACACTTTGAATTTGTCCCGGTGCGCGAGCCTTCGGGTAAAGCCCGGCGCCGGCCGCGGCGACATCAAAAGGACTGCAGCAGAGGCGGCGGGGATCCCCCGCCTCGCGCCGCCTTGACGCTTCGGGACGCTACCACCCCGCGGCTGTGCAAAGCCCACGCTGCCGTCGCAGTCATTCAGTGTGGGCAGTTCCCTTCAGAGCACGCTGCAGGCGTGTTTAGTGCTCCGACTTAAGTGTCTAGTGGACTATTTTATACGACTATATTTTATTCGTTTACTTTAGTCCCTTAGTGTATTTTCAATTAAGTTTGCAATGGATGCATTTGTTACCAAACAGGCGGGCGTAGAAGTTGTTGATACTGCAAGTCAATCCCCAACAATTATTGTGTCGGCAATTGCTTCGTCGTCTTCAGGTGAGAACCGTTCACAGCCGAAACCTCGACAATCCGGTAAGGAAAGATCATTTCAGAAGTCTCGCTTGATCAAACATACATGGCTAGAATATGAAGCATCTACCGAAAAAGTTTTTTTGCAAAACATGCAGAGGCAGATGCTAAAAATCTATTACAATTTTCTTCAAAAAAAGAAGATGCATTTACTTCCGTAGGGTTTTCTAACTGGAAAAAGGCTTTGGTAAAATTCCGTGTTCATGAAAAAACTTTTATGCATTAAGAAGGTGTTCTGAAACTAAATTCTATCACTAACCGAAATGTGGCCTCCCAATTGAATGAACAGTGATATGAAGAAAGGCCGTTTAGCTCTGAGAACAAATTTTACTACCGTGCAATTTCTATGCCGACAAGGACTAGCAATTAGAGGGCACGAAGATGTAAACTCATTTTTTTTTTTTCAATTGCTAGAACTCCGAAACAATAAGTTTAAAGATTGGTTAGGACAATTGGGGTATAAGTGGGCGTCCTGCGATGTTCAAAACGAGATCATTGATCTACTACCAAAGTCTGTGTTGAGAAAGGTATTGGCTTCAATAAAAAAGACTCAACATTTTTCTATCATGGGTGACGAAACAAGTGATTCTTCGATTCACGAACAAGTGTCATTTTGTATTCGTACTGTCGATGATTCCTTAATCATCAACGAAGATTTCATTGGCTTATACGAGACCCCCAACACTGAATCATAAACTTACTATAGTATTTTAAAAAAGTGCTTTGATAGTGCCGCAAAGAAATCCAACAAAAGGATGGAACTTTTCAGACGAATATGCTGTGAGAGCGCCAACGGCCAAGCTGGTTTACGACCGCTTTGCCTGACTCGATGGACTATGCGAGCTTCTAGTATCTTGAGCATACTGTGAAACGTCCCCTTAGAACAATTATACTCGACTGTGCTTAAACTGACACACAATATTTGTAGCGCAACGCAATCTGACTTTCAAAAATCCCTACAAAAGAATGGCTCTGACTAATATTAATCTATACGTTTCACAAATCACTTACCTCACAAAAATCTTCGTTACTCGAACTACTGCGATACAGCGATCGCCACTACTGCCAGCTAAATAAAACATTCAAACTACTGAAGGCACTAACTACTGATAGGCACAGTTAGAAAAAGAAAGATTTTGATAGAGAACAAACAATGTATTTACCTTAATATTGTTCAAAAGTCATATTAAATATATCAGTTCATGACATCCAGTCTTACAAATTTACTCTTTCTTACTGAGACACGTCCAGATAGTCCGCTCTCAAAATTCCGCCATTTCTCTCCCCACATCCACCACTGCTGGCGGCTCACCTCCAACTGCGCAACGCTACGCGCTGTTAACATCCAGCTGCCCAACACTACAATAGCCAACAACAATGCAAACCAGCCACAGACTGCACACAGCACAGCCAGTGATTTTCATACAGAGCGCTACGTGGCGTTACCAATAAAAAAAACCTAAACAGCGTACTTACATAGCCCCCATGCTCACCCCCAAAAAAATTTACAAATTGTTTTGGGCAGTGGCCAATAATGATTTGCTAAAATTTTTAATAATTACGAAAACAAAGATATCAAATGCACACACTTATTGATACAATGTTGGTCAAAAGCTAAAATTTTCTCACAGTCCAGAAAGACAGTCCTGACCATTCATCACAGTAAAATTGCAGTGCTTTTTTTTTTTTCAAAGTCTGAGCAGTAAAAGAAAATGCACACGGAAGTAGTGGATTTCCATGCAGTCTTGAAGAAGTAGTGTTGTCCTTCCAACGGAAAGACAGTGTTGACTCTTGACATGCAGACAGGTAAACCCACAGCAGAATCAGTAGACGTTTTGAAGAATATTGGTAGGTAGGTCATCACAGAGCAGACCCACTGTAGTCCTGGTAGAGATTATGGTATTGGTGGGCCATCAAAGGGGCAGACCCACTGCAGTCGTTGTAGAAATAACGGTATTGGTGGGTCATCAAAGGTGCAGACCCACTTCAGTCCTTGTAGAGACTGCCAGCAGCCATCTGCTGCGACTGTGCAGGTGCACAATCACCATCGAAGAGTCTTGCGGACAATATAGCAAGTCCATAAACCACCACTTGTGTACTCACAAAGTTTTTGGAATTGTCCTTAGAACCAGCAATGCTGTTAACCAGTCCCGTGCTGAATTTTTAATACACGTCCAAACACTAACAGTCCCTACTTCTCACATATTGTCCATATACTATGACCAACAGAAACATGTGCAGTGAAATGTAACTTACAAGTTACTTAATTTGATGAACTGGTGTCAATTACAATTTTATAACATAAGAATACAATAACAAAGGTACAAAATACATTATTAAAGAACATAACAATACAGATAACATTTGTAGTAAAACAGGCTTTACAAAACAATAGAAATAAACATGTACATCAGTGTTACAAGAATTATGACATAAGTACATACATAAAAGATCAGAATAACTTTTGAAACATCAACTTCACACATGAGCATTAAAACAAAACAGAATAAATAATATCTAAACATCTTTACAAAGTAAATAACATATTATCAGAAAAATTCTACAACGTAAATCTTATTAGATAAACAAATAAAGACAGGAAAAACACAAATTCACATAGCTTAATAACACAGAAGTACAGAACAGCGTTTGTTTTCAGTGTGACATTTGGTACTGCAGTCCAACCCAGAACTTCATTCTGTAGATCTTTCCTCTTATTTCAACATTTGTTTCCACAAAAAAAATCCTATCCAAGCATGCTTTCTGTATTCTGTTCACATCCTCTTTCAAAAATAGTTTTTCTCCACTGTACACTACTTTTTTGGCCAAACCATTTTCTTATAGCTTCTCAATGCATTTCTTCCAATTCATCACAACTCGTTCTCTTATATAGCCTACCCACTCTTAAGCTAACTTAAATCTACTGAGCTCAGATGCTAAACTAAGGGACGACGCAATGCAGCAGCACAAAACAATTAACACAAACAGCAAAAACAAAAAAATGCAAATTGGAAAAGCAAGCAGCAGTAAATATAAATTAACAGAGGAAATGCAACATTACAACTAATATGAGCCAAAGTGCAGCAACAAGAAAAATAAATCAGTAGTAAAACTGGCTTAACAGAGTAATACAAAGTGACATTCAGTAGCACTATGCATGGCAAACAGCAGCAGCAAATGCTATAACTTATACCTAAACATGTCAAAGCTCAGGCAGAAAAAATATTACACTAAAGACAACAATGCAGATAAGGGAAATGTCTATTCACATCTTAATGTCTATGTAATTAAAGTGGTGCACCGTGACTTATTCTAGGAAAAATATTACCAAGTAGTTGAAAAGAAAATTATGTATGCAAGTCCGGTGAAGGGAAATGCCTTTTGTGCTCCTTCGTTTTTTTTTAAATAGATCATAAAGTTATTATTTACTGGATCTGTAGGCATAAAATATCTATATTAGTACATCTATAAAATTTTATTTTAACCAATGCTGCAGTGCAGCTAGAAACTAGATATTAAACAAAATGAGCAAACTCTCAACTAGAAAGACAATAGATGTAAAATGTTTCTCATCATTTCATTCAGCATTTTAGTAAATATCATAAATTAAGAGCTCCACAGTATAATCATATGTTTTCAAGGTTGAGCATGTCGTATTTGTGATGCTTTCTACAAAGGAATGTCAATAGCGATGATGCTGACCTCTTTTTTTTTCTCCACCTGTGCCTCTGAAAGGCACACACTAATGACTTTTCTCCAGGCGACTGTCACGCAGCTGGGTGCCCACGACGCATTATGTGAAGGCCACTTAACTTTCTTACCGAAATATTTAGGAGACCAGTTTGCACTACAATGACAGTCTCATCTAAAAAATTTGACAGGTCGAGAATTTTCATTGCAAATGTGAGGAAACAAAATCCTATGAATATAACAGTGTGCAAAAAATTTTTGCCTGCATTGTGATACATTCACGCGTTTATACACATTTCATAACTATTAAAGTACGATTCTTGGTTTCCAACATCCTTTTTCACAAACCAGAGTCCCTAACCACTACTCATTATTCCTTACCTTATTACACATACACATATCCAGCGACACTTCTTCAATATTTCATCATAATAAATATGTAGCAAAATCAAATTCCTCATATAGCATCAGCTTATTGATCATAAATATACCTCAACAGCATAATACACATCGTCATCGTAATAATAACATCATAACACCTCAGTCAAATCTCAAAAACGCTGTAGCTTTCTGCAATAATTTCAAAACCTAAAAAAATTCTCTGCTCATTTCAATAGTGTCATCTACCTCAATCATACTTTAAAAATCGTGATCCCATACCAAATATATCATTCAAAGCTCTCATAGTATCACAATGGTTCCGAAAAAATATGAAGAGTTCACAAAGTACACACAAAATACAGTTTCATAAGTGTGAAGTTTTCCATCTGTGTAATTGCGTAAACATCTGTCACTGACGTAGTAAAAAAATTTTTGTCTCTCTCAGTTAAATGATGAGATAGCTGTGTAATTTATGTTTTAGAGAAAAATGATACCGATGTGTAAAGTTGTATAAGCAAATACCATATTAGCTAGGGCTCCTTGTGCTTGCCAAACACATGGTACACAAAGTAGGCGTGTACCCCCCTGAGGATTAATGTAATTATACCCTCAGGTGTTACAGATTACAGCAATGGAATGAAATGTATCACGGGAAACTTTTGTATCATTGTAATTCAAAAATCTTTAAAAATAAATGTTTTAAGTACAAAATTAATCACTCAAATACGTGTACTGTAGCGCTGAACTGTGCGTCTTGCTGTAAGATAATTCTGTAGAAGTGTCGTAGTTATCGTCCTCTGTAAGCAAAGTTCTGCTGAAGTCAATGTACTTACCTCATGATAAACAAAAGTGAAATGCTTTGCGTATAGATATCTTACTTATTACGCTTATTGCCGTGATGAAGAAAGTACTGTGCTGTAATGTATTGTTGTGCTATGGAAAAGGCTGTCTCATTGTAGCTATACCACAAAAGTTACTACTAAAACATGTTTTGCTTTCCAGAAGAATTCAGAAAAACTGTGCAGATGTAAAACATAAACACCGCAGAAGAAACATTGTTAATTGTCACTCATTAGTAGTGCCGTGACAAAATCGTGTAGCTGTCACATAAACTAACCACTGTGTCATCTCGTATCTCACAGAAAGTACATTAAATCCAGAATGTATTTTCAAGTGTAAGTAGGCTGTTTATGTTTTCTTTATGTAAGTAGGCTGTTTATGTTTTCTTATTGGCAACGTTACGTAGCGCTCTATATGAAAATCACTGGCTGTGCTGTGTGCAGTCTGTGGCTAGTTTGCATTGTTGTCTGCCATTGTACTGTTGGGCAGCGGCAGCTGGATGTGAACAGCGCGTAGCGTTGCGCAGTTGGAGGTGAGCCGCCAGCAGTGGTGGATGTGGGGAGAGAGATGGCGGAGTTTTGTAATTTGTCATGAACTGCTATATATATTATGACTATTAAGTCATACATTGTTTGTTCTCTATTAATATCTTTCATTTGCTAACTATACCTATCAGTAGTTAGTGCCTTCTGTAGTTTGAATCTTTTATTTAGCTGGCAGTAGTGGCGCTCGCTGTATTGCAGTAGTTCGAGTAATGAAGATTTTTGTGAGGTAAGTGATTTCTGAAAGGTATAGTTTAATGTTACTCAGGGCCATTCTTTTGCAGGGATCTTTGATAGTCAGATTGCGTTGCGCTAAAAACATTGTGTGTCAGTTTAAGCACAGTCTTGTATAAATTTTTCTAAGGCGACGTTTCATATGTCGACACTTAGCCTAGGATACCTCACTGGAATCTTCTGATTTTTTCTTGTAGTTTGTGTATTTAGTGTAGCTTTTGTTTATTGCTAGCGCGTAATTATAGATAGAATCTCCTTTGTAGTTGCAGTCTTTCATTGTTGTATAGTAAAACAGTTGTGACATGCATGTAGATTTGCACCAAGTATTTAAGTAGACATTATTTCCATGTTAATGTGTTATCTTATTTTACTCTTCAAATTGTGCTTTTCTGTGTTATCGTGTGAACTATTGTGACAATAATGGCGTGTGAAAAACGTAACACTAGGCTCCAAAGTAAACTGAGAAATAATAGTGACGACGAGAGTAGCTTATCAGCGCCGCCGAGTAATGAATTTACTAATGTTCAAAGTAGTAATTTGGTAACTGTGCATAGGGAAATGGAGCGGACGTCAAATAATGGTGTAGACAGTGAAACAGGTAGTGAACAGGGAAGCATTATCGATCGATCGGTCGGCAACAGCTCGCCTCAGGAATCGTGAATGACAGAACACAATATTGCAAATACTGTAGACTCAGGTTTTGGGTTCTCACCGTTTTTTCAAATGAGTCAAGACACATTTTCCGCTTGTCAAAATGTGAATGTTGCCAGTGCTAATTCACTGCCGAAAAGCACTGAGGAACATGTTTCAGACACCAATGCAGTGTTATTACAATTAATACAACAAATGGGACAAACACAGCAAAAGCTTCAAAAGTTAGACACAATGGAACAAAATCAGAGACAAACACAGCAAAAGCTTCAAAAGTTAGACACAATGGAACAAAATCTTCAAAAGTTAGACACAATGGAACAAAATCTTCAAAAGTTAGACACCACACTTGCACAAACACGTGAAGATTTAACCACTGAGTTACATAACATCGAATCGAAATGTCAAAAGGTCTGTAATGACGTAAAAACACAAATTTGTGAGCATTTCCAACCTATTTTTTCGCGTCATGAAAATGCATTACAGAATCACGAAGCAGCCATAAAAGAACTGCAAACTATTGTTCATGAAAATCATGAGACCTTGCAAGCTAAAATTGACTCAGTTGCATCTACCGATTCGGTTACGCAACTTGCAAAAACTCAGGAAAACTTAAAGGACACAGTAGATACCCTGAAAATTGGTTCAGAAAGACACATGGAACAAATAAGTACACTATCGGAGAAAGTAGCCGAATTTTCGGATCAGGTCACTAACTTATCTACAAAGGCAGATGATGATCTGAATGACACAAGACCCGTAGCCTTCACTGACACAGAAGAGTATGAACAAATAAGAAAATTCAAACAAAATCAAAATCAAATCAATACACAGTACAAAAGAGAAATCTGGGAAGTACAAGATCAGCTGACACAGGTAATACAAGAATTACATATTTCAGAGGACACTCGCGCTCCAATACGGGAAGAGGGACATAGAAATACGGAACAGCCACAAAATAATAACACAGGGCATTTCGGAAGTTATGAAAGGAATTGGCAAGGTACACCGAATTTTGAGATGGAACCGCCGACACGGCGTAACAATGACCGACATGCTACTCGCCGACACGATGATTTTGACTATAAGCTGTTCATTACTACACGTAAATTCAAAACGTTTAAGAATTCTGCCAACGACATACATCCACAAGCGTGGCTCCATCAATTCTCTCATTGTTTTCCTCCTAACTGGTCATTGGAGCACAGATTAGAATTTATGTGTGGCTACTTGGAGAATGAACCAGCTGTAAGAATGCGATCAGTCATTCATGATTGTCACAGTGAAGGAGAAGTTTATCATGCCTTCCTCTCAGCGTATTGGTCTCAAGCTACATAAGACCGAGTAAAACATAGCATCATGATGATGAAACACTTTGAACAATCTGAATTTTCCAGTATTGTCAGATATTTTGAAGACATGTTGCACAAGAATCAGTACCTGTCAAACCCATACCGCCCCTCAGAACTCATCCGCATTTGCTTAATCAAATTACCTGAACATTTACGGCATATTATTTTAGCAGGACGTTGCAAAGACGACATTGAAGCTTTTCAGGGACTCTTACAAGAACTAGAAATTGACACTGACAGTCGCGGGATTCGAAAACAGGAAAACAATTACTACAGGTCACATCCGTCACAATTCCATGACGACAGAAACAATAACTGGACACGACAAGGCTATTCTCACAACACAAATCGTGACCAAAACAGACACCACCCGTATGACAACCGTTGGCAGAGTAGTAATAATTACAGGGAAAGATCACCTCTCCGCGGTAATGACTATCACAGAGACAATCAGAGAAACAGACAATATGGGAACCAAAATAATTATTATCAAGGGAGACAGAATAACTTTAGACGCAATGGTCCAGCACGCAGTTACGACTCAGGGAGAAATTCTCCACCACGTGACCGACAAGAAAGAAACTATGGAATCTACCGATATGACGACAGACGATATGATCGTAACGACAGACCTGAATTGTATCAGAACTGGCGGGGTTTAAACAGGGCTGGGCCCTCTGGGCAACGTGAATTTGTAGAAGTTAGGTCTCCAAATCCCAATAACGATGCGCGCCAACAAAGAGACAATAGGAAATGACTCACACCGCTGGCAGCCACAAAACGTACTTATGAAACTGACAATGCAGCTGCCGTAGCTAGTAATTACGTAAAAATGGAAGACATTAGGGACATTTTACTCCAGGAACACGACGTAAAACATAACAACATTGCATATCCTGTGATTCACATTACTGTAAATGACGTAAAATTTACGGCAGTACTTGACTCTGGCAGTCCTATTTCAGTAATTAGTGAAACAGCCTTTAGCAAATGCAACAAATCGAATGATTGTCCCACACTTCCGTTACGTAAGATTAAATTACAAGGTGCAATCTTTGGAAAAAGTGTAGATGTACGCCAACAAACCAACTTAGAATTCTTTTGTCAAAGCCACAGCTTCTCTATGAACTTTCTTATTGTTCCATTATTGTCGACGGAAATTATACTGGGAGTAGACTTTTTGAATGAATACAAAGCAATCTTGAGCTTTCACGATGCTGAAATAAGTTTAGAGAAAGAAGGTAAGTCAATAGCTTTGAAATTTGAAGACTGGCTCTCAAACCATGATGAGGAAATTAATCGGCTTTACCTTCTGTTAGACAACAGTTCGGAATTTTCTACGGAACTAGACATTAACAATCACTCTGCAAGTACTGACAGGGATGATATCGACGGCATGTTTGAAATTAATGAGTTAATTCAGAATAAAATTCAAACAATTGAGAATTGTAATGACACTGATAGGCAGGACCTTTTTGAGATTTTACAAGCACATTCCACAGTTCTTACTGACAAAACTGGAACAATCAAGGGATTTCAATACCAATTTCGTGTTCGTGAGCATACTAAATTTTGTGTTAGACCATACGTAATTCCAGCACATTATAGGGACCGTGTTAGAACAGAAATACAATCTATGCTTAATGAGGGCATTATTGAGCCTGCAGTAAGCTCATACAACAATCCGTTACATGTTGTTGAGAAGATAAATGGATCGATCAGGCTTGTCTTAGATTCGAGACAAATCAATACAATCATCATTCCTGAAACAGACAGGCCGCAAACGATGGAAGAACTTCTTCAAAATTTTAATGGTGTAAAAGTGTTGTCTTCCATTGATCTCAGATCCAGCTTTTATCAGATCGAACTTCATCCAGAATGTAGAAAATACACAGCTTTCCTTTGTTTCGGCGTTTGTTATCAGTTTCGGAAACTTCCTTTTGGTTTGAACATTTCATCGGCAGCATTCATTCGTGGGCTAAATTCCATATTACCTGAGTTCTTAAAACGTCACATCACCTTATATGTGGACGATATTCTGACAGCAGAAGCCTCATGGGAACAACACAATCGCATCCTCAACAGCGTGTTACGTATTTTTGCATAATCTGGAATTACAGTTAACTTGGAAAAGTCTGAATTCGGTAGGTCAAAGGTGAAGTTTTTGGGACATATTATTTCTTCTGAAGGCATTCAGCCGGATCCTGAAAAGTTAGAAGCAATCAGAGCCATTCCAGTTCCATCCACAAAAAGACAAGTCCGCAGTTTTCTAGGTCTCGTAAATTTTTACCGTCGTTTTCTGAATATGCAAATTCTAGTTACACCAAAACTTTGTTCTCTCACTGGAAAAAATGGAACTGGGACGAAGAAGCACAGTTGGAATTCAATTCTTTGAAAGAATCGCTACTTAACGCGCCAATACTAGCTCATCCAGATCTGTCACAAGATTTCTGCCTTAGCATGGATTCTTCTAAAGTCGGTCTTGGTGCTCATTTATTTCAAGAAGCCACAGAAAATGACACTACTGTTCAGAAAACCATTGCTTTTGCTAGCCGAGTGCTAACAAAATCTGAAAAAAATTATTCCGTGACTGAATTAGAAACTTTAGCTATCGTTTGGGCATTTAACAAATTCCGTTTCTTTCTTTCTGGTAAGCACGTAAAAGTATACAGTGATCATCGTGCATTACAATTTCTTATGTCTTCAAAGTAAATCATGACAGGTTAAAACGTTGGGCATTGTTTCTGCAAGAATTCCACGTCACAGTAGTCTACATTCCCGGCAAGGAGAACATTGTTGCGGAGGCGCTGTCACGCGCACCGGCTGGGCTTGAGAAAAGTAACACAGAAGGCAACCTCGAGAAAAATTTCAGTATTCTTTACATTCAGAAAGTCGCCTTTGAAAACTTCATCACCACATCTTTAAAGGACATTGCTCATGAACAAGATAAAGATCCGATTTGGAAAGACATCAAAAGTAAATGGCATGAAAAGACACACACTCAGATTCGGCATTATTACCTGGTTAGAAAAAACATACTGATCAAACGCTGCACTGTTGATGACAAGCTATGGGTACTTTGCATTCCAGACGATTTTGTAAATAAGCTCATTTGGTACATTCATATCAGCTACGCACATTTTGGTCCACGAAAATGTTATCATATACTTCGAACGACTTGTTATTTTAACAATATGGAAAAGCGAATTCGAAGAGTCTTGTCTATTTGTAAACTTTGTCAAAAGGCGAAACCATCTACTATCTCACATCGTGCTCCGTTGTTTCCTATTATTCCTTCTAAATTAAAAGAATTTGCTGCTGTTGATCTCTTGTGACCCCTTGTCAGAACATCGAATGGATTTTCGTACGTTTTAGTCGCTGTTGAACTTACTTCAAAATTTGTTTCCTTCACTCCGTTACGTAAAGCCACTGGACGGTCTGTATCCAACGCCTTTGTTAAAAATTTCTTACGTGAAGTTGGACACGTTAGTAAAGTCATTTCAGATATCGGACCGCAATTCAGATCTGCTGTTTGGTCACGCATGCTTCGGAATCATAAAATCAAACCTGTTTTTATTTCATTGTACTCACCATATTGTAACCCGTCTGAACGGATTATGAAAGAAATCAATAAGCTTTGCAGACTTTATTGTCACAGAAAGCATCAGCATTGGGACAGATATTTACACTTATTTCAAAATGTGCTGAATGAAATGCCTCATGATGCCACTGCTTTACCACTTACTCTTGTACTGAAGAATGTAGAACCTCCGAACAGAATCAGAGAGCTTGTACCTTTCCCGAATACACGTAAACTTCTACACAAAGACATAATTGATTTGGCTCTTAAAAATATAAAATCTGCAGCAGACAAAAGGAGAAAACAACACGGTAAAGCAAATGCAAAGAAATTATATATTGGTCAGAAAGTTCTCATTAAAGCTCATTCATTGTCAGATAAGAAGAAACACTTGAGTCACAAATTCTTTCTAGTTTACAATGGACCTTACAGAATCCGACGTATACCACATGATAATTGCGTTGAAGTTGAAACTCTGCGTACTAGGAAGAGTAAAGGTTTACACCACATTTCACATGTAAAACCGTTTATTGAAAAATAATCTGCTTTTTAACTTTGTCTTCGCCATAAAACGTTTCACTTCACATTTCTAGTATGCTTTGTCACACTTAGAAACTGTTACCATGCAACAATGTTTAAAGTTAAATATCCAGTCAAGAACCAAGAGAACTTATTCAAACAGAAATTACGAATGCATTGTTATTGCGAACAGACGACACAGTGTTATTGTGTGTGTACATTCTTGCTTGTTAGTTGCATGATTACGTAACGACTATAAGGCTCACATACTTAGAACATATCTGGTACTGCTAATGAGATTTTAATGCAACATTTTGGTTCACTTGAAAATACATTCTGGATTTAAAGTACTTTCTGAGAGATACCAGATGACACAGTGGTTAGTTTATGTGACAGCTACACGATTATATCACGACGTTACTAATGTGTGACACAATTTACATTGTTGCTTTTGCGGAGTATCTGTTTTATATCTGCACGGTTTTTCTGAATTCTTCTGGAAAGCAAAACATGTTTTAGTAGTAACTTTTGTGGTATAGCTACAAGGAGACAACCTTTTCTGTAGCACAACAATGCGTTACAGCACAGTACTTTCTTCATCATGGCAATAAGCGTAATAAGTAAGATATCTATACGCAAAGCATTTCACTTTTGTTTATCATGAGGTAAGTACATTGATTTCTGCAGAACTTAGCTTTCGGAGGAAAATAATTACGACACTTCCACAGAGATTATCTTACAACAAGATGCACATTTAGCGCTGCAGGACACGGATTTGAGTGATTAATTTTTTTTCTTAAGTCATTTATTTTTAAAGATATTTGAAGTACAATGATACAAAGGTTTTCCGTAATACATTTCATTCCATTCTTGTAATCTGTAACACCTGAGGTTATAATTACATTAATCCTCAGGGGGGTACATGCTTACTTTGTGTACCATGTGTTTGGCAAGCACAAGGAACCCTAGCTAATATGGTATTTGCTTGTACAACTTTACACATCGGTACCATATTTCTCTAAAACATAAATTACACAGCTATCTGATCATTTAACTGAGAGATAAACATGTTTTTTACTACGTCAGTGACACATGTTTACGTAATTACACCGTTGGGTAACTTCACACTTACGAAATTGTATTTTGTCTGTACTGTGTGAACTCTTCATATTTTTTCGGAACCATTGTGATACTATGAGAGCTTTGAATGATGTATTTGGTATGGGATCATGATTTTTAAAGTACGTTTGAGGTAGATGACACTATTGACATGAGCAGAGAATTTTCTTTAGGTTTTGAAATTATTGCAGAAAGCTACAACGATTTTGCGATTTGACTGAGGTGTTATGATGTTATTTTTACGACGACAATGTGTATTATGCTGTTGAGGTATGTTTATGTCAATAAGATGATGCTACCATATATGAGGAATGTGATTACGTGTTTATATGTATATGAATAATGAATAGAAGTTAGGGACTCTTGACTTGTGAAAAAGGATGTTGGAAACCAAGAATCGTACTTTAAGAGTTATGAAATGTGTGTAAATGCGTGAATGTATCACAATGCCGGCGAAAATTTTTTGGACACTGTTATATTCATAAGATATTGTTTCTACACATTTGCAACGTAAATTCTAGACCTGTGAAATTTTTATATGAGACTGTCACTGTAGCGGAAACTGCTGTCGTAAATATTTCCATAAGAAAGTTAAGTGACCACCTGCAAGTGCGTCGTCGGCACACAGCTGTGTCAGACACCTGGAGAACAAGCCATTAGGGTGTGCGTTTCCGGTAGCACAGGTAGAAAAAAAAAAAAAAGGGGAGGCCATTATACTCGCTTTTGACATACCTTTGTAGAAAGCACTGCAAACACGACACGCTTACATCTGCACACCTGATTATGACAAGCGTCTTTCTCTAGAAGTGAGGGAATTTTTTACTGCGTTATGAAATGCCATATGGCTAATGAATGATGTTTCATGCCGTCCTTTGTACATATTTGTTCATTTTCTTTAATATCTAGTTTCTAGCTGCACTGCAGCATTGGTTAAAATAAAATTTAATATATGTACTAATATAGTTATTTTATGCCTACAGATCCAGTCAATAAGAAATTTATGATCTACTTTCAAGAAAACGAGGGCACATAAATAGACATTTCCCTTCACAGGAATTGCATAAATAATTTCTTTACGATTTGGTAACTTATCTGCTAGTGTAAGTTCTCGTGATGCATCACTCTAGTGTTAAGATGTGACATAGGTATTAGACATGGCCATTTCAGTGTAATATTTTCTCTGCTTGAGCTTTGTCATGTTTAGATATAAGTTGCTGCTGCTGTTTGCCAGGCATAGTGCTACTGAATTTTAAATTGTGTTACTCTGTTAAGCTAGTTTTACTACTGACTTATTTTTCTTGTTGCTGCACATTGGCTCATATTAGTTGTAATGTTGCATTGCTTGGTAATTTAGATTTACTGTAGCTTGCTTTGCAATTTTCCATTTTTTTTTGCATTGCTGTTTGTGTTAATTTGTTATATGCTGCTGCATTGCCTCGTCCCTTAGCTTAGCGTCTGAGCTCAGTAGATTTAAGTTAGCTTAAGAGGGGTAGACTATATAAGACACTGACTTGGAAGAAATGTATTGAGAAGCTATATGAAAATGGTTTGGGCAAAAAAAAAGGTTACTGTACAGTGGAGAAAAACTATTTTTGACAGAGGATGTGAACAGAATACAGAAAGCAGGCTTAGATAGGACTTTTGGGAATAATGATGAACGAAGGGAGATCTCCATGCAAAATACTGCAGTAAAACAAACCCTGTCCTTTCCTTTTGTGTCATCCCTCTATATGTTGTGTACCCTTGTGTGTTTTTGTTTTTCCTGTCTTTATGTGTTTAGCTGATGAGAGCTATGTTGTAGACATTTTCTAATACTCTGTTATTTACTTTGTAAAGATGTTTAGACATTATTTATACTGTTTGGTTGCTCACATGTGAAGGTGATGTTTCAAAAGTTATTCTGATCGTTTATGTATTTACTTATGTCATAATTCCTGTAACACTGATGTATATGTTTATTTCTATTCTGTTGTAAAGCCTGTACTACAAATGTTATCTGTATTGTTATGTTCTTTAATGATGTATTTTGTACCTTTGTAATTGTATTCTCATGTTATAATATTGTAATTGACACCAGTTAATCAAATTAAGTAACTTGTAAGTTCCATTTCACTGCACACGTTTCTGTTGGTCATAGTATATGGACAATATGTGAGAAGTAGGGACTGTTAGTGTTTGCACGTGTGTTGATAATTCAGCAAGGGACTGGATAACAGCATTGCTCGTTCTAAGGACAATTCCAAAAAAACTTTGTGAGTGGACAAGTGGTGGTTTATGGACTTGCTATATTCTCCGCAAGGCTCTTCGATGGTGAATGTGCACCTGCACAGTCGCAACAGATGGCTGCTGGCCGTCTCCACAAGGACTACAGTGGGTCTGCATCTTTGATGGCCCACCAATACCATTATTTCTACAAGGACTACAGTGGGTCTACACCTTTGCTGATTCACCAATACCATTATTTCTACAAGGACTGCAGTGGGTCTGCACCTCTGGTGGCCCACCAATATCACAATCTCTACCAGGACTACAGTGGGTCTGCTCTGCGATGACCTACCTACCAATATTCTTCAAAACGTCAAATGACTCTGCTGTGGGTTTGCTCTGTTGTGGCCCATTACCTGTCAGCATGTCAAGAGTCAGCACTGTCTTTCCGTTGGAAGGACAACACTACTTCTTCAAGACTGCATGGAAATCCACTACTTCTGTGTGCAATTTTTTTACTAATGAGACTTTGTGAAAAAAAAACTGTAATTACTATTATGATGAATGATCAGGACTGTCTTTATGGACTGTGAGAAAATTTTAGCTTTTGACCAACATTGTATAAATAAGTGTGTGCATTTTATATCTTTGTTATTGTAATTATGAAAATTTTTTTTTTCAAATCATTATTGGCCACTGCCCAAAAATATTTTGTAAAATTTTTTTTGGGGAGCATGGGGGCTATGTAAGTAGGCTGTTTATGTTTTCTTTATGTAAGTAGGCTGTTTATGTTTTCTTATTGGCAACGTTATGTAGCGCTCTTTATGAAAATCACTGGCATTGCTGTGTGCAGTCTGTGGCTAGTTTGCATTGTTGTCTGCCATTGTAGTGTTGGGCAGCGGCAGCTGGATGTGAACAGCGCGTAGCGTTGCGCAGTTGGAGGTGAGCCGCCAGCAGTGGTGGATGTGGGGAGAGAGATGGCGGAGTTTTGTGATTTGTCATGAACTGCTATATATATTATGACTATTAAGGTAAATACATTGTTTGTTCTCTATTAATATCTTTCATTTGCTAACTATTCCTATCAGTAGTTAGTGCCTTCCGTAGTTTGAATCTTTTATTTAGCTGGCAGTAGTGGCGCTCGCTGTATTGCAGTAGTTCGAGTAATGAGGATTTTTGTGAGGTAAGTGATTTCTGAAAGGTATAGTTTAATGTTACTCAGGGCCATTCTTTTGCAAGGATCTTTGATAGTCAGATTGCGTTGCGCTAAAAACATTGTGTGTCAGTTTAAGCACAGTCTTGTATAAATTTTTCTAAGGGGACGTTTCACAAGTAAACCAAAATGTTGCATTAAAATCTCATTAGCAGTACCAGTAAATGTTCTAAGTATGTAAGCCTGATAATCGTTATGTAATCGTGCAACTAACAAGCAAGAATGTACAAATAACAACTCTGTGTCGTCTGTTCACTATAACATTGCATTCGTAATTTCTGTTTAAAATGTTCCCTAGGTTCTAGACTGGATAATTAACTTCAAAACATTGTTGCGTGTTAACAGATTCTAAGTCTGACAAAGCATACTAGTAATGTAAAGTGAAAACTTTTATAGCAAAGACTAAGTTAAAAAGCAGATTATCTGTCAATAAACAGTTTTACAAGTGAAATGTGGTGCAAGCCTTTACTCTTCCTACTATGCAGAGCTCCAGCTTCAACGGAATTATCATGTGGTATATGGTACATCGGTAAAGAATGCTCAAATTATTCTCGAGGTTAGCGACTATGTTATTTTTCTCCAGCTGGCGCATGTGGCTGCCTGCGGTGCGAGTCATTGTCTGTCTCTTTGTTGGCGCGCATCATCATTGGGATTAGGAGATCTAACTTCTACAAATTCACCTTACCGAGAGGGCCCAGCCCTGTTTGAATCCTACAAGTTCTGATGCAATTCAGGTCTGTCGTTACGATCATATCGTCTGTCGTCATGTCGGTAGATTCCATAGTTTCTTTCTTGTCGGTCACGTGGTGGAGAATTTCTCACTGAATAGTAACTGTGCGCTGGACTACTGCGTCTATTCTGTCTCCCTTGATAATAATAATTTTGGTTCCCATATTGTCTGTTTCTCTGATTGTCTCTGTGATAGTCACTACCACGGAGAGGTGATCTTTCCCTGTAATTATTACTACTGTGCCAACGGTTGTCATACGGGTGGTGTCTGTTTTGGTCACGATTTGTGTTGTGAGAATAGCCTTGTTGTGTCCATTTATTATTTCTGTCATCGCGGAATTGTGACGGATGTGACCTGTAATTGTTGTGCTCCTGTTTTCGCATTCCGCGATTGTCAGTGTCAATTTCCAATTCTTGTAAGAGTCCCTGAAAAGCTTCAATGTCGTCTTTGCAACGTCCTGCCAATATAATATGCCGTAAATGTTCAGGCAATTTGATTAAGCAAATACGGATGAGTTCTGAGGGCTGTAAGGGTTTGACAGGTACTGATTCTTGTGCAACATGTCTTCAAAATATTTGACAAGACTGGAAAATTCAGATTGTTCGAAATGTTTCATCATTATAATGCTATGTTTTACTCGGTCGTGTGTAGCTTGAGACCAATATGCTGAGAGGAAGGCATGATAAAATTCTCCTTCGCTGTGACAATCATGAATGACCGATCGCAATCTTACAGCTGGTTCATTCTCTAAGTAGCCACACATAAATTATAATCTGTGCTCTAATGACCAGTTGGGAGGAAAACAATGAGAGAATTGATGTAGCCACGCCTGTAGATGAATGTCGTTGCCAGAATTCTTAAATGTTTTGAATTTGCGTGTAGTAATGAACAGCTTATAGTCAAAATCATTGTGTCGGCGAGTAGCATTGTTACGTCGTGTCGGCGGTTCCATCTCAAAATTCGGTGCACCTTGCCAATTTCTTTCATAATTTCCGAAATGCCCTGTGTTATTATTTTGTAGCTTTTCCGTATTTCTAAGTCCCTCTTCCCATGTTGGAGCGCGAGTGTCCTCTGAAATATGTAATTTTTGTATTACTTGTGCCAACTGATCTTGTAGTTCCTGGATTTCTCTTTTTGTTGCGTATTAATTTGATTCTGATTTTGTTTGAATTTCTTAATTTGTTCATACTCTTCTGTGTCAGTGGTGGCTACAGGTCTTGTGTCATTCAGCTCATCATCTACCTTTGCAGATAAATTAGTGAACTGATCCGAAAGTTCGGTTACTTTCTCCGATAGTGTACTTATTTCCTCAGTGTGTTTTTCTGAACCAAGTTTCAGAGTGTCCATTTGTGTTGAAATCGTATCTACTGTGTCCTTTAAGTTTTCCTGAGTTTTTGTAAGTTGCGTAACCGAATCGGTAGATGCAACTGAGTCAGTTTTAGCTTGCAAGGTCTCATGATTCTCATGAACAATAGTTTGCAGTTCTTTTATGGCTGCATCGTGATTCTGTAATGTTTTTTCATGCCGCGAAAAAATAGGTTGGAAATGCTCACAAATTTGTGTATTTACGTCATTACAGACTTTTTGACATTTCGATTCGATTTTATGTAACTCAGTAGTTAAATCTGCACGTGTTTGTTCAAGCGAATGTTCCACTGATTCTAAATTTTGAAGCTTTTGTTCCATTGCGTCTAACTGTTGCTGTGTTTGTCTCTGGTGTTGTTACATTGTGTCTAACGTTTGAAGATTTTGTTCCATTGTGTCTAACTTTTGAAGACTTTGTTCCATTGTGTCTAACTTTTGTAGCCTTTGTCCCATTTGTTGCATTAACTGTAATAACAATGCACTGGTGTCTGAAACATGTTCCTCAGTGCTTTTCGGCAGTGAAGTTGCACCGGCAACATTCACATTTTGACAAGCAGAAAATGTCTTAACTTATTTTAGAAAACGGTGAGGACCCAAAACCTGAATCTGCAGTATTTGCAAGCTTGTGTCCTGTCATTCCAGATTCCTGAGGCGGGCTGTTGCCGACCGATCGATCGATAATGCTTCCCTGTTCACTAATTGTTTCACTGTCTACACCATTGTATGCCGCCCGCTCCATTTCCCTATGCACAATTACCAAATTACTATGTTGAACATTAATTAATTCATTAAACGGTGGCGCTAACATACTGCTTTCGTCTTCACTGTCATTTCTCAGTTTACTTTGGAGCCTCGTATTATGTTTTTCACATGCCATAATTTTCACAATATTTCACACGATAACACAGAAAAGCACAATTTGAAGAGCAAAAATAAGAAAACACATTAACATAGCACTGAAAACAATATCTAGTTAATCGCAAGCGCAGCTGCGAAATACTTGGTGCAAATCTACATGCATACCACAACTGTTTTACTGTACAACAATGAAAGACTGCAACTACAAAGGAAATTCTCTCTACAATTACGCGCTAGCAATAAACAAAAGCTACACAATTACACAAACTACAAGAAAAAATCAGAAGATTCCAGTGAGGTATCCTCGGCTAAGGGTCGACATATGAATCGTCCCCTTTGAACAATTATACATGACTGTGCACACAATATTGTTAGCGCAACGCAATCTGACTTTCAAAAATCCCTACAAAAGAATGGCCCTGACTAACATTAACCTATACGTTTCACAGATCACTTACCTCACAAAAATCTTCGTTACTCGAATACAGCGTTACACGCAATACAGCGGGCGCCACTACTACCAGCTAAATAAAAGATTCAAACTACTGATGGCACTAACTACTGATAGGCACAGTTAGCAAAAGAAAGATTTTGATAGAGAACAAACAATGTATTTACCTTAATATTGTTCAAAAGTCATATTAAATATATCAGTTCATGACATCCAGTCTTACAAATTTACTCTTTCTTAATGAGACACGTCCAGATTGTCCGCTCTCAAAATTCCGCCATCTCTCTCCCTACATCCTCCACTGCTGGCAGCTCACCTCCAACTGCGCAACGCTACGCGCTGTTAACATCCAGCTGCCCAACACTACAATAGCCAACAACAATGCAAACCGGCCAGAGACTGCACACAGCACAGCCTGTGATTTTCATACAGCGCGCTACGTGGCGTTACCAATAAAAAAACCTAAACAGCCTACTTACAACTGAAAAACTTTGAAGCACTTCTAGAGTTTCTTGAAGCATGTTACAAATGTGCAGGCTACCTTGAGTCAACGTTACAATTCAAGATTTATTTCTTTTTACGCTTTATTGCCATGCTATGAAACTAGTAGAGAATGTCAATGAAAAACTTCAATGCCTTCATCTAAGTGTTGCTGATCTAGAAAAAGTATATGGGTGCTTGATATGTATATTGAATGGATGGAGTGATAGTTTTGTACACTTTTGGGAATTGTGTTTAAAATAAAAGTTGATTATACTTCGCTTTCTCCGAATCGAAGTATACCAAAGAAGTATGAAAACAACAAAGCAAGCTCACTGCACACTTTCAAAACCCCAAAGGAATACTACAAAGCTATTTACATTGAGGTTTGTGAAACGTTGCAATCTTGCATTACTGAGAGGACTCACACAGGTCATTGCAGTCGAACAAGAGTTCTTGCTTTTAGTAAACAGAGGTGAAACAAATGTGGAAGGATCAACTGAGTTTTTCAAAAATGACCTAAAAATTGGGAGACTGCACTTACACCTGAATATGTTAGCCGATGCCGCTAATAAAAAACAAATGGTCTTAAAAATGCGTGATGTAAGAAAGTAAATTACACAAGAGCCTGCACTTGGAGAATGTTGTGTGAAGTGCATTAAGCTTTTCCAAATAGTTACAATCACGACAGCAACAACATGTTGAACTGAGACGAGAGGATGAAAAAATGTTAGAAGCATTTGAGACGTGGATGTGGAGGAGAATGGAGAGAATAAGCTGGATGGAAAGAGTGAGTAATGAAAGAGTATTGGAAAGGGTTGGTGAGAGAAGATGTCTGCTGAAGGTTGTAAGAGAAAGGAAAAAGAACTGGTTGGGACATTCACTGAGATGGGAGCGCTTGCTAGTAGATTCTTTGGAAGGATTGATTTGTGGGAGAAGACTGAGAGGGAGAAGGAGATACAAGATGATAGATGACATAAAGGGAAGAGGAAATTATGCAGACCTGAAGAGGATAGCAGCAGACCGGACAGCCTGGAGAACTACCATGTGAAAACCTGCCTTTAGGAAGATCACTGATGATGATGATGATGATGTCGACAGCAAAAGCAGAACGATCATTCAGCGCCATTAGACGTCTGAACACGTATCTCAGATCAACAATGGGACAGAAGCGATTGAACAACTTGGCTGTTCTTCATGCCCACCGAGATGTTTTGGATATCTGACCAGTCACCAATGACTTCATATTCAGTAATCCAGACAGACGGTCGACATATGCACCTTTCTAAAGACACTCTAGCCCTAATAATGGCATTTAGAGCAATATTAAAAATCTTTATAAAACAAAGGATTAATGTTAAATTTTCAGTTTCAAAATATTAGTACTAGTTTAGTACTGTATTACTATATTACTATAATGCTGTATTAGTTATTTTCAAATAATTAAATATTTTTTGGGTGTAAGACCCAATTAAAACCCGCTATTTACATACTTTTTGACTGAAAGTATTAGGCATACTGTATTAACGTTATTAACTGTATTAAAGCATTAACTTTGAGAAATTGTTTTTATTTAATGAACTGTGAGCCTTATTCGAAGTAAGCATAAATTAGCTTAATCAAAGCGCTATTACTGTGCGACAACAATATTTCACATTTTATTCTTTTAATGATAGTTTAGGATTTATTTAAATATACTTTCAGTCTTTTCAGAGCTATATATTCACTGCTCTGTAATAGTCTAGAAGCATGATTATAACCATAAATTAAATTAGCTTTTTACGAAAATACCATGTGTGTTAATGTTTTGTTTCTTTTTTCAAAGCCAAAGAATGAGTCAAGCTTGTCGAGTTCCCCGGAGTGTCGAGTTATCGAGAGTCCAGTTTTCGGGGTTCCAATGTTGATCATATGACTTCACTATTTTTCATCTAAAATTTAGAAAATTTCCCAGGCCAGACCCCCAGTATGGGCCCCCTAATATTTTTTATAAGTCGGCGCCCTTATGGTGGATTACAGTGCCGTCATTCAAAAGGAGGTATTGGAATTTGTTTGCTTGTGCAACATCAGTGACTTTTTCACTTGGTTTGTTAGAGCTTCGCAGTTTTCAATTCTAGATCATAATCAAGCCCATCATCAGGTGCCTCTTATCGCATTTTGTACTGACTGGTATTTGTTTGAATACAACCATGTCCCCTTCTGTTTCTCCACTGAGCCAGCTGTGTCGTCACGTTTACTGGATTAAGTTATAGATCAACTTAACTTTAGATACGCTTACTGAGCCGTGGAAAAAACTGCTGCTTTGAAGAGCGCGCCGCAGCGCGTTGTGTGAAGCAGTCGTCCTCCGTTTCTGGCGGCGGCGCCACTGTGGCAATCACAGCTTTGGTGTCTCCCTCTGGTGGGAAAAGGGAAAGGTTGCCTATTCACGTGCATTTAAGGGGCGCTATCAGCTCGGCAGTTGGTCGGTCAGACTGAGTCTGGGTCAGTCTCGCGTCCCCAGTTGCTGGTCTGTCTCTCGTTCGCATTTGTGCGGCAGTTAGTGTCTGTCTGTCGTCGGAGTGCTGGTATGTCTGTCGTTTGGATCAAAGTTTAAAGCCAGAAAATGAGAGTCTTGCCACTCCGCCAGTAAAACTCAGCTAGTGGTCGCCCGGTCTGTCTGAGTTCCTGCATCTGAGTCTTCGCGTTAGGCCGCCAGTCTGCTCGAGTTGCTCGGGCAAGGGTCATTGGCGGTTGGATCGATCGATCGGTTGGTCGGTCGTGCACTTAGACACAAGATGACTTGTCCGCCTTGAGCGTCGGCGCATGTGAGGTCTCCACGTGAGTCCAGTGGGCCGCGGCGTATAGCGAGGGGTAGTGACTTCGCGGTCCACACGAGAGCAACAGGAGTCAACCCACGACATCAGTCTGGCCGGTGCGAGCTGCGACGCCGTGAGACGGGAGATCGGCGCGCCTTCCTGCGTCCGTTGAAGCGGCTGGCAGCGGACGGTTCGGGAGAGCGTTGGGGGTGCTGCGCCAGGTCTTCGCCAGAAATCGCAGTTTATTAGAAGTTAAGTGATTGGAGACATGTTGTTTCATTTACTTGTTAAATTCTACTTGTTTTCTTGGTGAGGTCAACAGCCGCTTTGTTTTGGGGTCGTCCCACCATTATTCTCAGTTTACCCACCCGCGGGAAGGTGATTATTTATGATTTGGGTGGTCCGTTTTTTCCCTTGTGGAGTAGGGGTGGGTTAGAGGAACCTGCGGTTTGGGTTGTTCAGTAATCTCCCTGTCAATCTGCCATACGTTAATAGCTGCCTCTGACATGTTTGTCGGATTCGGTGTTAACGAATTTATTCCTTGCAGTGTAACGGCCGAATTCCTGAAATAAGTTTTTATCTTGCCTATCATCTTGAGAGGCGGTGTATGTGTAATGTAAAGCATGTTTGTATATTTTATGTAAGACTGCATTTCAGTGTTTTATTTAAATGGTCATTTCAGTATGTAAGGTTGCTACCCTTCCACTGTAAGAGATCTTTTTTAAAATCAAGTTGCACCTTCGGTGGCAAGTTAATTTTTCTAATGTTAGTGTTTTGTACCATTTCCATCCCTCCTACGGGGTGCATAGTTTATGTGCTTGTGTGAGTTGTTAAAATTTTTAGTTTAAAGTAATCTGGTGTGTTGCAGATTTGCATCAGGGTAGTCTTTCAGAGGTTGTTGTGAGCAGTCGTGACTACGGCCGTGCCAAAACGGGGTGGCAAGGTTCTCAGCCCGAAAGCTCATACTGTCAAAATTTGTTCTTTCTGCCTCTGAATAAATCGTAACTTGATATTTAGAGGGTGCTTTCTGATTATAATTTTAAATCTGTTTAAAAAAAGGGGAGCTTTTAGAAACAAAATTTTCATTTGTTGAAAGAAATTTAATTTGTTTTCATCAGTTACCCACTGGCAACTACTTCCACACTCACATAGGGTGATTAAATGTGTTAATGTTCTTGATGAATCGCTAGTAAATAAAGTAAATTCTTAAGAAAAGGTTTTGAATGTAAATTCATGGTTAAATTACAATTATCTAGGTGACGTTATTGCGTACAGCAAAATCTTTTCTGAAGACCTTCGTTTTCGCTAGATTTTGTGGCGTTTGCGGTGTAATGTCAAATAAAGCGAGGGTTAATTTTTGCGTGACTAATATTACTATTTTTCACTGATCTGTACACATTCGTACAAATAATTACCTAAAGTCTTTGAATTTCGTTACTGTTTTGTTTTATACAGAACATCCGCAGATTTATCTGATGTAAGATTATTAAGTATTATCTTTTGGCGGAGTAGCAACGATTACTCTGTAGGAGTTTGAAGAATTATGCGTGATGGGATAATAAGGTGCACAACAGAAGGTGTTACGATAATTGTAATAACGTATTTGTATGAAAACACTGCCGCCTCCTCCTTTGACAGTTATCCAAAACCTGGATTTTATTGTTTTCTGTTGAAAGGTGGCTACACTGAGCCACAGCGCCAAAGATCGTGCCAGAGAGTATTGTTCCGCCGCCTCCACTGGCAGTGATTATTGAGACGTAGCGGCAAGCAGTGCTTGCCGAGAAGTTGTGGTGGACACTGTTTGTCGTGAACTCGGAGTGGATATGTGGTAGTAGGGAGTGTTTGTTCCATGTTTTATGCAGTTATTTGATGGGAGAGATAGCAGATGTTATTCTAATGGAGATATTGTAATGGTCAGAGTGCATTTCGTCAATATATATGGAGGTATTTTCTTTTATTCTTTTATTCTTTCAGTGACCTGAATAATGTGTCATTACAGGTTCAGTCAACAAAGCATCTGGCGTGTGTTCTTGTATTAGAGTGTAATTCTGGTTTTCTTGCGCAATTATAGTATTTCTAATTTTCTTTTGTCACGCCAGTATAATTGGTATTTAAAAATTCTTGTCTTGTTGAAGAAGAACCATGCCAGATGTGCGTTGAGTCGTACTACCACATACACAACAGCTACACTTGTGTTTGTTGTTTCGTAGGTTTTATAGTTGCTGGGGACTTAGTTAATTAATTGTGCCAACAGAAATTTTCTTACATTCTTGTTGTCATTCTAAGCAGTCAGATTGCGTAATAATACTAGTCAGGGCCAGCCGTTTACGAGACTTGCGTAAACGGACTTACAGCTACTAAAAATATTTGCATTTTCGTTAATATTTAAATAAGCCCCCATGCACGTGGCGACCGCTGCTTCGGATCGTCCCTTGGAATTCTTCTGATTGTAAAAATAGTAAACAGTAGTATTGTTGTAGTAATTTGTAGTTTAGTAATTGTAGTCTATATTGCATGTGTAGATTTGGTAATTGTCATTCTTCTTATGGTATTTCATAATTTAATTTTGTTGTCTTGTTTGACGATTTAGTGCAATTATTTCAATTGTTTGTCAATCGTGTTTGAAGGAAACATTTCGTGTGAATGGTATTGTTGGAGATAAAGTGTCATTGTGTGCAATTTTCATATAGTGACGAGTTTTGTATATTTTGTAAATGATTACGCGATCAATGAAAAAGGCAAAAATGATGAATAGTGAGAATGGCGAAATTGTTAACATGGCGAACTCGCCAACACAGGAGAACAGTGTGATGGATAAAAAAGTGGAAAACAACGTAATAAGTCGGGAAGATAGTCCGGAACCATTTCAAAATTTTTCTCAATCAGAAAATTCACAGAATACGAGATTAACGATAGAAGATTGTGGAATAGTATCGAACACAGATAGCTTTATGGCTATGCAGAAGGAAGTTAGTTTTGTGGGAAATGTTAAGGGCGAAAAGAATTTCGAGCAACTTAACACGGAGCAGTTGATGAGTGCAATATTAAATTTGGGATATCGGTTAGAATCACAAACAGGAACAATTAAAACTGAGATAGGCACAATTAAAACTGATATGGGAACAATGGAAACACAGTTAGACTCATTGGGATCACAGTTAGGATCTGAATTTAAAACAGAGATTGGAACTTTGGAAACACGGTTAGACTCACGAATAGGGACATGTTTCAAAAATATGAAAGATGAATTAAAGAAAGAAATCAGAGAAGAAGTACAACCGATTTTGAATTCTCACAATAATAGATTAATTGCAGTAGAGATTAGACAAAGGGAACAGGATAGAGAACAGGAAGAAAGAGATCGCGTGATAGTACAGAAATTTTCAGAGTTAAATTTACAACGTGCAAAGGATAAGGAAGAAATATTTGAGAGAATCGAGGAATCCGTACCAAATGACAGATTAAATAACCTAACACAACAATATGAACAGCTAGCTACCAAATGTGTCAATACTGAAACCCGAGTCGCGACACTTACGGAAGACGTAAATAAACAGAAAGAACAATTAGGTGACTTATCGGAAAGAGTTGAGGAAATTTCGGATAAACTGACAAATCTTAGTTTACATGGGGACAGAGATTCGGATGATACAGCACCATTGCCATTTGCAGAAACCGAAGAGTATCAGAACATAAATAAGCATGTTGAAAATCAGGGAAAATTTAATGAACGCGTTAAAAGGGAATTTGAGGCATTAAAAAAGCAAGTCAAACAAATTGAAGGCGAAATCGTAGGAAAAGACGGCAAAAGAAATTTAGAATCACAGATACTAGAGGGGTTTGAAGAAAGTAATTTATTTCATTTACGAAATGCAACAAGAGAGCGCCAGGCGCGCGAACTTGACAATAATCGACATTGGGACTGGGACAGACGCGGTAGGTCTTTGTCGCCACGAGGCGAAAACTTTGACTATAAACACTTTTTGACTGTTCGGAAATTTAAGATCTTCCGCAATTCTAAGAATGACATACATCCATGTGCATGGTTAGATCAATTTATGTACGCACTTCCGCCAAATTTGCCACTAAGTCACAAACTGAAATTTATGTGCAGCTATTAATGACCTCAGGGGATTCATTACGCTTTAATGAATATGTGCCGTAGCGAGCATAGGGCCCCGAGCTGTAGTGGTGCTATTTCTCTTTTAGTTTTCTGCACTGCTGCCTACTCTTTCACTATTCTTTGCATCTATCGAAACAACTCTTCAACTATCAATCTATCTAGAGAGCGTGTAAAAAATAACCGGATATGACTATTTTACCCAAAAGTGATTTCGTAAATTACCGTTTGGACTTACTGTATCTTCAGCAGCATTCATTCGTAGTTTAAATGAAATTTTACCTGTTTATCTTCGAGACAATATGACTTCATATGTTGACGACATTCTTATTGCTAAAAATTCTTGGAGTGAGCACAACAAAATTTTGGATTCATTATTACGTATTTTTGCAAGAGTTGGCATTACAGTGAACTTAGAAAAATCTGAATTTGGTCGTTCTCAGGTGAAATTTCTCGGTCACATTATTTCTACAGAAGGTATTCTTGCGGATCCAGAAAAACTAGACGCTATTCGTAATTATGCTGTTCCTACCACAAAACGTGATGTTCGTAGTTTCCTTGGTGTCTGTAATTTTCTTAGACGCTTTGTTAAATTGGACGATTTGGCCACACCTCGTTTTTGCGATCTATCTGGAAAATTCTTTTTAAACGAAAATCGGTCGACAACTCTGTTTGGTTAGTTTGTATTCCTGATGAGTGGGTTAATAAGCTGATTTGGTATACGCATTTCAGTTATGCACACTTTGGTCCCAGAAAATGCTTTCATAAATTACGAGAAAATTGCTACTTCAGTAATATGGAAAAACGTATTCGATCTGTTCTTGCCAAATACAAATTATGCCAAAAGGCTAAGCCGCCGACTATTTCTCACAGAGCACCGTTGTTTCCTATCATTCCAGCGAGATTAAAGGACATGGCTGCAGTTGATTTGTTCGGTCCAGTGGTTCGATCTACTAATGGTTTTGCGTACATTTCGTAGCAGTGGAGTTGACATCAAAATATGTGTGTTTTACACCGTTACGCAAAGCAACAGCTCGTTCAGTATCTAACGCTTTCATCAAACATTTTCATAAAGAAGTTGGTCATGTTGATAAGGTCATATCAGATAATGGATCACAGTTTCGTTCTAAAATTTGGCTTCGTACTCTACGGCGTCGTAAAATTAAACCAATCTTCATTTCACTTTTTCACCCTCAATCTAACGCTTCAGAGAGATGGATGAAGGAAATCAATAAATTGTGTCATCTTTATTGTCATCAGAATTACAGAACGTGGGATCAGTATCTTCATATTTTTCAAAACATTCTGAATGAACTTCCTAATGACTCAACTTCTTTACCGCCTATACTGATATTAAAAAAACAAAGCACCGACAAATCGCATTTCTGAAATCGTTCCTTTTCCGCCTTCACGGAAACTGCGGCATTCTGAAGTTGTCAACCTGGCTCTACAAAATATTGCATCTGCGGCTGCTAGAAGAGAGAAATCAGCTAAGCGTCCTGGTCGTTTAAAAATCTTGTCAGTTGGTCAAAAAGTGTTAATTAAGTCTCATCGATTGTCTCACAAAGGAAAAGGCTTGTGTCGGAAATTTTTTCTGCTTTATAACGGTCCATATAGAATTCGCAAAATTATTCATGATAACACTGTTGAAGTAGAAACTCTTAAATCTCGACGCTCTAAGGGAATACAGCATATATCAAACGTTAAAATTTTTGTGGAATGACATACTTGTGAGAAACTAACAGCTAGATGTAAACATGCGGAGAGTACAAAGGATACTGCGCTGTGTGTTGGCGGCGGCACATACTCAAAGCAACAGTCAAGTCTGCGCGCCGCACAGGGCAGTCGTTGACCGCAAACAATTGCTTTCTACGTCACGCGCCTACAGCTGATCGAGCGCTCGGTGCGAATGCACTGAGAGCCGTAAACAAATACACAGTCTTTCTCCGAATAAAATCAGTATAAAGCTATAGTGACTTGATGAATTATGTTATTAACATTCAGTATTTTTCAGGATACGGTTCTATAAAATATTTAAGAACTTCAGGTAAATTCTGTGCGTGTCCGACGTTAAGACGACTTGCTATCGAGAAATTTTCAGGAAGAATGTAATTTCCAAGAAGAAACTAATAAACTAAAAAAAAAGGTAACTGTTAATTGAGTTCATTTTCAGGTAACATATTTCCACTTAGGTACGTACTTTAGACGTAATTTGCTGCTCGCGATTACGTGATTCATACTTTGTGCTAAATTTCATGTTCTATGAATTTACTTGTGAAGCGACGTGCTTGCGTACGTTAACTGATTTTGACAATGATTATTAATGAACTGAGTTGTAACTTGTGTATATTATGCATCGCTTGGCTGCACTGCTTTTTCACTGATGTCATATTTTTTAATTATGTGCCTGCTGTGCCTATTTATTTAAATTATAATTGTCACATGATTAATTGTGCTGATGTGGTTAGGTATGTAAGTTATACTTTGTGATTTATCTGCTTGCGCCTTCATGTTTATTTATTAAGATTACATATGAACATTTATTTGCTTACGGTGATACGATGCTGATGACCTGTTTATTACGTAAGATATGTTTGCTGCTATGCGTATGGATTGCATATTTATACATTTATGTTTGTTGTCACAACTACTCTTTAATTTGGTATATAGAAATGCTGATATACTGTGAATGAACATAGAGTTTAGGTTACACTATGGTACTAGTTACAGATTGTTCGCTTGGCAGAGCCTCGTTGTAAGAATTGTGCTGCATCCACTTGTTGACATTATGTTCACTACTGGTATATTTACTCGCTATTGCTTGCTTTGCTTACGCTCAGTGCCTTATATTTTTAAGATAAGAAAATGAACTGCTATAATTCGACGAACGACATTAGTACAAGAAACTTCATAGAAGTCACATGAGCTGGAGGTTTTATGAAAGCTGTATAAATGTATGCCAATAGGAAGGAAGCTAACGACATGACATACCAACACAGTTATTACACTGCATTTTTCGTGAGCAATTGAAATAGGAAGTGACACTTGACACAAGAAATACTCCACATGTTTGCTTCTGTTTGCCATAATTCTTGAAGTGGTGTACACACTGTGAAATATTAGGATCATTCACACTCCGTAATCGTACTTAATTACTGAGAGTTACTCGAACTAAGTCTGTTAGAGGTCATGTATGCATTCTTTGTTTATAATTCATAATGAGTAGAAGATTTTGGTCAGATGGATTACACAGAGGTTGTGTGTTGACAGTGTGTCTTCGGATTGTATGGGATGATGAGGTTTGCATTAGGATTTTATCTGTACTTATTCGAGGAGACTGACTAGAGGAAAGAGTTGTTATGGAAGTGAAATGATACTGGCAATAAGGTTTATATGTATCGACGTATTGAAGAGGTATTATTGAGGTATTGAGATTATATGAAGTTGATTGGAGTTTTGGTGTATAAGAGGTAAAGTAAGTGAGGTGCATGTTTTTTTTTTTTTTTTTTTTTGTTGGTCTATATGGAACAAGGAGGATGAAGATAGCAGTCTAGAGTCTAGAACACTAAAATGGAAGGAAGATTGTCTACACACACTTTGTTAAATCACTAAGCAGTATGTACTTTTTTTTTTTGGAGAGAGGAAGCATTGCATATCTTGGCACACTGACAGTTGTTCAGCAACCGTACATTTTGATCTGGCTTGGCAAACATTGGTCTTGACATGATGACTATGACGTTGACTTAACTATTATTGACTGTTATACATTGCTGCCACTATTACTTGATACACATGATGAACATGAAATTTTGACAGAAGTGCATGTACACAGTTAACACTATTCAATTACACAGTAGTACTTAATGTGGATGGAAGATGAGTGAGTGCGTTTTGTGTGTTTTCCTTTCCTAATCCTACCCACCTATCTCCAAAATATTATTTTATTTGTTTGTAGTGGCTTGCACTGACACTCATAAATATTATAGGTTTACTGATATTTGAGTATTTGTAGTAGTAATATGACAATTATCTGATATCATTTGTGTGTTTATTAGAATTTGTATGTTTAGTGTAAGAGCATTGTGAAAGCATTTGTATGTGTATTCAAACTATTGTTCATGCTTGAACTGTCTGAGTAGTGATAGTAAATATTATGGACTGTTACTTGTACTTTTTCTACATGATTGGTGCCACTAGGACATGTTTAATTTCTGCTGAGGAACAGTGTGATCAGTGACAGTTGTTTAATTTCTGCTGATGAACTGTGTGATCAGTGATAGTAAGTATTATGGACTGTTACTTGTACTTTTTCTACATGATTGGTGCCAATAAGACATGTTTAATTTCTGCTGATGAACAGTGTGATCAGTGATAGTTGTTTAATTTCTGCTGATGAACAGTGTGATCAGTGATAGTGAATATTATGGACTGTTACTTGTACTTTTTCTACATGATTGGTGCCACTAGGACATGTTTCATTTCTGCTGATGAACTGTGTGATCACTGATAGTGAATATTATGGACTACTGTCTGCACCTTCTCAACATTGCTGGGTGCCACTGATGGATTGCTTCTACTGAAATGATGTCACCTGATGGAGTCTGCACCTGTTCCACAATGCTGGGTGCCACTGATGAACTGCTTCTACTGAAATGATGTCACCTGATGGTGTCTGCACCTACTCAACATTGCTGGGTGCCACTGATGGACTGCTTCTACTGAAATGATGTCACCTGATGGAGTCTGCACCTGTTCCACAATGCTGGGTGCCACTGATGGACTGCTTCTACTGAAATGATGTCACCTGATGGTGTCTGCACCTACTCAACATTGCTGGGTGCTACTGCTGGAACTGTCAACCACTTGTTGTGAAAACATTTTATGTGAATATTTGTATAAACTGATTTTTTGTGTATTACTGTTTGTGAAAGGTTATGAGACTCTTACCTGTACATATTCGTCATTGCTGACGCTATTGATTGAACTGTTTAACCACATAATACTTGTGTAAACTATTATGTAAAGTCACATGTATGAAAGAATTTGTATTGCTTAGTGTATTTTATATATTAGGCTATTGAAAGGTCAGTGCAAAGCCAAAATTTTATCTAGTTATATGATATTTACGTATTAATATTATCTTTTATTTTTGTCTGTGTTTTTTTGACGAATTTGGTGGTTTTTTCACCACCAATGCTGGCAAAAATACCATCAAATTCTAGCCCGTGGAGGAAGTGCATATGAAAGGTGGCTACACTGAGCCACAGCGCCAAAGATCGTGCCAGAGAGTATTGTTCCGCCGCCACCACTGGCAGTGATTATTGAGACGTAGCGGCAAGCAGTGCTTGCCGAGAAGTTGTGGTGGACACCGTTTGTCGTGAACTCGGAGTGGATATGTGGTAGTAGAGAGTGTTTGTTCCATGTTTTATGCAGTTATTTTATGGGAGAGATAGCAGATGTTATTCTAATGGAGATATTGTAATGGTCAGAGTGCATTTCGTCAATATATATGGAGGTATTTTCTTTTATTCTTTTATTCTTTCAGTGACCTGAATAATGTGTCATTACAGGTTCAGTCAACAAAGCATCTGGCGTGTGTTCTTGTATTAGAGTGTATTTCTGGTTTTCTTGCGCAATTATAGTATTTCTAATTTTCTTTTGTCACGTCAGTATAATTGGTATTTAAAAATTCTTGTCTTGTTGAAGAAGAACCGTGCCAGATGTGCGTTGAGTCATACTACACAGCTACACTTGTGTTTGTTGTTTCGTAGGTTTTATAGTTGCTGGGGACTTAATTAATTAATTGTGCTAACAGAAATTTTCTTACATTCTTGTTGTCATTCTAAGCAGTCAGATTGCGTAATAATACTAGTCAGGGCCAGCCGTTTACGAGACTTGCGTAAACGGACTTACAGCTACTAAAAATATTTGCATAATAGTTATTTAAATTAAGCCCCCATGCACTGTTCAAGTGAGACCGTGTTCCAAATACATTGCGGCACCGTACTTTCCGCGTGATGCGGTTCAAGGAGCTGTGACAATACCAGTAATGGTAGAAATGGCAGTGTTATTCGTAGTCTCTATTATGGAAATAATTAGCCTGCACTTTTACACAATTCCACTATTTTAATTTCAGCGACTGATTAATACATTCTTGAAATACTCAGTAATTTTCTTTGACCTCTTCTTTATACTTTCGACAAATTTAACTACAAATTGTTTACTTCCTAGTTGATCGCTTAGATTCAAGAGAAGCTTATTTCGCCATCTGTGCGATTTTCAAGTGTTCCTGTTGACATTACATTTACATATCACTTTATTCTACGTCTAGGCAATAGTACTATGAGATTTTATATTATGCTTACATCTAAATGGAGTGATGTCTATCACACGTCTTTGGACATTATTTCTTTTATTTAATGTGTTGTTAACATAGGCCATGTATTTACTTTCTACAGAATAATAACAGTGGAATTTATTTTTTTCCTTTCTCTTTTTTTTTTTTTTTTTTTTACTTAAAAATTTTTAAATCGTTCCAATGTCAATGTAGTAGCAGTATGAAATTTCATGTTGTATTATACTTCTGCATCTACATCTACATGGGTGCTCTGCAAATCACACTAAAGTGCCTGGCAGAGGGTTCATCGAACCACATTCGCAATAATTCTGCCATTTCAATACCGTACAGCGCGCGGAAAAAACGAGCACCTATATCTTTCGGTGCGAGCTCTGACTTCCCTTATTTTATTTTGAAAAACGTTTCTCTCTATGGCGTTAGTACACGAGGTATAAAAAGGTAATGCATTGAGGGAGATGTCGTTTGTACTCAGGTGAGTCATGTTAAAAGGTTTCCGAGGTGTGCCGGCTGGAGTGGGCGAGCGGTTTTAGGCGCTACAGTCTGGAACCGCGTGACCGCCACGGTCGCAGGTTCGAATCCTGCCTCGGGCATGGATGAGTGTGATGTCTTTAGGTTACTTAGGTTTAAGTAGTTCTAAGTTCTAAGCTACTGGTGACCTCAGAAGTTAAGTCCCATAGTACTCAGAGCCATTCCCCAAGTAGGAAAATTCCCTTACTACTTTAAGTGTCTCATTACCTAATCTAATTCCCTCAGCATCACCCGACTTAATTCGACTACATTCCATTATCCTCGTTTTGCTTTTGTTGATGTTCATCTTATATCCTCGTTACAAGACACTGTGCATTCCATTCAACTGCTCTTCTAAGTCCTTTGCTGTCTGACAGAATTACAATGTCATCGGCAAACCTCAAGGTTTTTATTTCTTCTCCATGGATTCTAATACCTACTCCGAATTTTTCTTTTGTTTCCTTTACTGCTTGCTCAATATACAGATTGAATAACATCTGGGAGAGGCTACAACCCTGTCTCACACCCTTCCCAACCACTGCTTCCCTTTCATGCCCCTCGACTCTTATAACTGCCATCTGGTTTCTGTACAAATTGTAAATAGCCTTTCGCTCCCTGTATTTTACCCTGCCACCTTCAGAATTTGAAAGAGAGTATTCCAGTTAACATTGTCAAAAGCTTTCTCTAAGTCTACAAATGCTAGAAACGTAAGTTTGCCTTTCCTTAATCTTTCTTCTAAGATAAGTCGTAAGGTCAGTATTGCCTCACGTGTTCCAGTATTTCTACGGAATTCAAACTGATCTTCCCCGAGGTCGGCTTCTACTAGTTTTTCCATTCGTCTGTAAAGAATTCGTGTTAGTATTTTGCAGCTGTGGCTTATTAAACTGATTGTTCGGTAATTTTCACATCTGTCAACACCTGCTTTCTTTGGGATTGGAATTATTATATTCTTCTTGAAGTCTGAGGGTATTTCTCCTGTTTCATACATCTTGCTCACCAGATGGTAGAGTTTTGTCAGGACTGGCTCTCCCAAGGGCTTCAGTAGTTCCAATGGAATGTTGTCTACTCCGGGGGCCTTGTTTAGACTCAGGTCTTTCAGTGCTCTATCAAACTCTTCACGCAGTATCGTATCTCCCATTTCATCTTCATCTACATTCTCTTCCATTTCCATAATATTGTCCTCAAGTACATCGCCCTTGTATAGACCCTCTATATACTCCTTCCACCTTTGTGCTTTCCCTTCTTTGCTTAGAACTGGGTTTCCATCTGAGCTCTTGATGTTCATACAAGTGGTTCTCTTATCTCCAAATGTCTCTTTAATTTTCCTGTAGGCAGTATCTATCTTACCCCTAGTGAGATAAGCCTCTACATCCTTACATTTGTCCTCTAGCCATTAATTATTATTAACACAAAATTTAATTTTTCATTTAGGGACACTCGGATTGCACAACATTTGGAAAGGACCCTGTCAAGGTTAGTTGTGAGGATAATTAAATGAGGGGAAAGTTCTGGTAAAATTTAGGTTATTATTGAACAGTTCACTCTATGGTCCATACGAATACAGTACTAAAAGTTTCAACCTGCTTGTATCGATGCGGCGGTTGGCGGGCGGCGAGATAGCGAGGCACAGAGCACACACACAACCACAGCTATGGCTCTTGACGTATCGGCACTTTAATTCTTCTTAGCGTCGTAATACTTTTCCATTTAGTGCCTATGGAATATTGCCATGCTGTGTGGGCGTTGGAACAGAATACCCGAGGCTCAGTGAAACTACGTCTTCCAGAAGAGCCTCCTCGCTCCAGAAGGTGTTGCTCAGACCAATGCCAAACTCCAACTACTGAGCCCGTTGTGCCGTGCAGTGCCCGCGTGCATTTTCCCGCACCTTTTACCGCTCGCTTGCAGACAGGGTATTCACCCGAGGTTTTACATTATACATATCCTAACACATTGCCTGCGTATGGACCAGACGCACAGTTACAATTTTAAACATCTTGCAACAGTTTCAACATTTGTTACATTTCAATTCTATTACAACACTGCTTGACATTTGACATAAACATTAATATTCACATAGAAACTTGTTTACAGTTTTCTTAACACAATGACATGAAACAAAAAAGAAATGAAATCAGAACATCAATTACACTAGTTTATCGAAAAATCAGATGGAAAAAAATTTACTTATATGTACAATAGTACAGCGTCGTTGTTGTTACAGTCTCCTGTGGAAATATTCAACTTTGCTGCCGTTGCAGCAGTCCATAATTGCGAAAGTCTGCAGAATTAAAAAAAAAAAAAAGACCTCTCAGTTACGTTCCATAAATGGCCGACGGGGTTCATGTCGCGCAATCTGGGTGGCCAAATCACTCCCTCGAGTGTCCGAAATGTTCTCCAAACCAGTCGCGAGGAACTGCGACATGCTGATATGGCGGATTGACATCCATAAAAATTCAATTGTTGTTTTGGAACATGAAGTCCACGAATGGTTGCAAAAGACCTCCGAGTAGCAGAAAATAAACGCTTCCAGTCAATGATCGGTTCAGCTGGACCAGAGGACCCAGTACATTCCATGTAAACACAGGCCACACCGTTACGGAGCTACCACTAGCCTTGCTGACATCTTGGGTCCACGGCTTGGTGGGGTCTGCGCCACAATCGAACCCTACCATCAGCTCTTACCAACTGAAATCGGGGACACCTGGCCAGGCCACGGTTTTCCAGCTGTTTAGGGTCCGACCGATACGTTCAAGAGTCCAGGAGAGGCGCTGCAGGCGGTGTCGCGCTGCTGGAACAGGCACTCGCGTCGGTCGTCTGCTGCCACAGCCCATTAACGCCGAATTTCGCCGTGCTGTCCCCAGTGATACGTTCGTCGCACGTCACACATCTATTTCTGGGCTTATTGCACACAGTGTTGCTTGTGTGTTAGCACTGACTTTGAATGCGGAATGGTAGTTGGAGCTAGACGCATCGGACATTTGAGGAATGGTTAGGGAATTCGATACCCCGAGATCCACAATGTCAAGAGCGTGCCGACAATACCAGATTTCCGGCATTGCCTCTCACCACGGACACAGCAGTGGCCGACGACCTTCGCTTAACAATCGAGAGCAGTGGTTTTTGCGTGGATTAGTGACTGCTAACAGAGGAACAGCACTGCGTGAAGTAACAGCAGAAATCAGTGTGGGACGTCAGTTAGGACAGTGCGGCGGAGTAGGACGGTACTGGGCTGTGGCAGTCCGACATCACCCGCAGCATCTCTCCGGAATTCGTGGCAATATACAGGCTGTCCGAAAATTCTTACCCTGATTACATAAATTGATAACTCAGGCTAGAAGTAAGATACAGACATGAAACTGGTGTCTAATTGTTTACAAACTATCAAAGTTTTTTTCACACATCAGTAAACTTCCACATGAGCACCCTCGGTAGCACGTCCAAAGGTGAATGTTTGGTGCGCGCTATTGCACGATCGAATTATCGGGCCATTCTTCTTCGATGAGGCTACCATCACATCTGCAGTGTATGTGGACATATTGCAACTGTATGCTGTTCCTCAGCTGCTTCAGTATCACCCCGAAGTCTTGTTTCAGCAAGACGGAGCACCGCCTCATTGGGGTTTGGACGTCCGTGCCTATCTCGATATGACCTTACCTGGGCGATGGATTGGTCGTGATGGGCCAACGGTTTGGCCTCCACGCTCTCCTGACGTAACCCCATTAGACTTCTTTTTATGGGGTTATGTCAAGGATGAGGTATACCGAACACGTGTACCAGATGTTGAAACCCTGCGGCAACAGATAACCACACTCGTTGAATCGATCCCTCCAGTGATGTTGTCTAATGTGTGGACGGAAACTGAATATCGCCTAGATGTGGTACATGCTACCAAGGGTGCTCATGTGGAAGTTTACTGATGTGTGTAAAAAAAACGCCGGCCGGAGTGGCCGAGCGACTCTAGGCGCTACAGTCTGGAACCGCGCGACCGCTGCGGTCGCAGGTTCGAATCCTGCCCCGGGCATGCATGTGTGTGATGTCCTTAGGTTAGTTAGGTTTAAGTAGTTCTAAGTTCTAGGGGACTGATGACCTCAGATGTTAAGTCCCATAGTGCTCCGAGCCATTTGAACCATTTTTGTAAAAAAAAAAATAGTTTGTAAACAATTAGACACCAGTTTCATATTTGTATCTTACTTCTAGCCTGAGTTATCAATTTATGTAATCAGGGAGAGACTTTTCGGACACCCTGTATGTTGTACCATATACGACTGGAAAACCGTCGACTGGTGCGATGCGTCCCGATTGCATTAGGTGAGAGCTGACGGTTCGAGTGCGGGGCAGACCGCACGAAGCCGTGGACCCAGTTTGTCAAGAAGGCACTATGCAAGCCGGTGGCGTCTCCACAATGGTCTGCACTGTATTTCCACATGAACCACTCATTGAACGCAAAAGGTTATGTTCAGCTTCCTGGAGCCCTTCTGCAACCGTTCACGGACTTCACATTCCGAGACAACGATGGAACAATGGGCCTTGTCAGCACGGTGTAATCATTCGTGACTGGTTCACAGGGCATTCTGGACAATACGAGCAAATGATTTGGCCACACCGACCGTCCGAGACGAATCACATCCAACTTGCGTGGGACGTAGTCGAGACGCCAGTTCGTGCAGAGTCCCTCAGTTTCGCGCTGTCTTTCTGCACGGGACATCCAGTTGCTTGTCGAGTCCGTACCACATCGAGCTGGTGCACTACATCGGGCAAAAAGAGGTCCGACACGATATTAGCAGGCATCCCGTAACTTCTGTCAAGTCAGTGTACGAGGATTTTGCTAAGCTCTTCTGCCTGGTTGATGACTTTGGAAGGCCGTGCTCCGAATGACTGATTTTTTTTTTTCACTGTTTTCTTCTCGACAGTATTCATATTTGGTTTGGCGAACATAGCAATTACTTAAATCATTTCTCTCGTGTTATTTCGTAAAGAGGTATCGGCTCAAGTTGAACTGGACTTTCCACGATGGCAGCCCTCTCCTGTCAATAGGCAGGCTCTGGCGTCACTTAAATGGGGCTCCCTGCGCGGCGTCCGCTAACAGGCGCCTGTGCTGTTGTGGAGCCTGTCGATTTGCCGTTGCGGAGCAGTTGCAGTGTTACGACGTCGACGGTGAGGATTCTTCTGAAGTGGATCTGGCACGATGGTGGCTGACTGAGGCCACCTGTTCTTCAGCAGGAGTGCGCAGGGTTGGGAAACTTGTGATATGATGGTGGTGGTCGGCTAGTGCTTGCGGTTCGCGGTGTCTTTAGTGTTCTCTGGTACTCGGGGCACCCCTTGCAGAAGACCGTGTGGTCGTGTTCGTTGCGAGTACCAACACATGTGCCGCAAGTGGGTTTTTCATTGGCCCGAAGTCAGAACTGCTCTGACGGATGTGGGCAAGTACACGTTACACACCTGTACAGTAACGACAAATTGTTGCTTGTGTCCCATAGTCTTCTATGATTAGTACCACGAGTGATGAAGAAGAAACAGATACAGACCAGGGCACCAACACAGATATTGAAGCGTCCAACGCGGATGATCCATAGTGTCAACCAAGTTAAATTCAAAGAATAGAGTGGAACAACCGACAAGAGGTGCACAAGTCACACACAATCCTAAAAACAGATTGCACATTATATATAAACAGTTAACAGCATCTCCATGTTCAATAAGAGCTTAAAGCTAGGTACCCCTTCAATGGACCTACGCCTTCCGTTAAGAGGCAGCGCACAGTCTGTATGGAAGGATCTTGTGGTCCCTCTCTTTTGAGCCCAACCCGACGGATACCTATGGTAGATCGGGGAAAACCACCGCTCAGGCTGTGTTGCTGGCGGGGCCGGAAGGTGCTAACTGCCACAACACGTATCATTGTAAGTCTCATTGGCTCAGTGTGAACTGTTTGTGCAACTAACCTACACAGCCTATACCTCAATCTCCACTATACTAAGAACTTCTCATCTGAAGCGTGAAGTTGGGCACCTCTTCAAGGGACCCACGCCCCCCTGGTAAAAGGCGGCGCACGTCCTGGATGGAAGGATCTTAATTGTGGTTCCTCTCTTTTGAGCCCAACCCGACGGATACCTACGGTAGATCGGGGAAAACCACCGTTCAGGTCGTGTTGTCGGCGGGGCCGGGAGGTGCTTGCGCCTGATGTACTCTACTAGGAGCCTTGTAGGCTCAACACAAACCGTTAGCGTCATTACCTTATTACTTTTACTACGAGTACCCTTTCATTAGCAACTTTGAGCCAAGCACAAAATCAGTTACCTCTCTATTGTATATCGTAAATAGTTTAGTAGGCTGGACATGGAGGTTTTAGTCTAAGTTTCTAGCTTTAACGTACCCTAATCTCTTCTAGTTAAGGTAGTTTTTAGGATAGTAGATGTTAAAGGCATGGTGAGCAACGGGCAGCGTCTTGAGGTTCATTCCAAGACCCGGGCCTGCCGCCCACAACCAGGTGACGGGCAATACTATACCTATAACTTCTCTATTCAGTTCTCTTCCTTCCTTCTTTCTAAATATTTAATTTCGTTTTGTTTATTAATATCTTACTTGATTTTGTATTAGTTATACGTTTTTCTAATGCTGCACAAAAAAAAGATATCAAATGGATCTAAACAGAGCCCGCCTCCACGTGGCGGGACACGAACAACGGTGTGAGTGGGGACTGGAGCCGGTGTGGTGGGTGTTACTTTCAATCACTGCGGACCCCGGACCCAGTCACAGCGGCTAAGTGGCAATATACGACCCACCATAAGAAATTAGACGGTGGGTCATAAAATATAAGCAGCTAGTGAAAAAAAAAGTCTTCTGGCATCGATGACAGTAACGGAAGACTCAGTGCACACATTGGTGTATAGAGGGTATCGCATTTCAGATTCTTTCGTTATCATATCACTTGGAAAGACACTCTACATTGACTGGAAGTGGTTCCAGTCAGTTAGTGTCGTTGCGTCATAAGTCGTACTGGCCCATCAGAAGAATCACCAAGTTCAATCGAATTAATTCTTCTTTCACTTTTGTCTCAGAGACTTACAGTGTCAAGTCTCTAATTATGATTTTTGTCTTTCTGTCTTCTTGTGGTTGGTGCATATAGTACTGACCCTCTATTGAATGAAGTGAAGCACTTTTAGATAGCCGTCCTTGGAATCGAGCAGGTATTTAATGTGATGCTTTCGTTACATTGCTTTGAAGGGAGCGGTGATTATTTTATGGAGCTCTTTGTTGAGCCTAATGTAGTTGGTGGCACTGTAAACCACATCAGGTGGTGTGTTCTCTTTCTTTTGTGCAGCAACACTGGCACGGGATGCTGGATGGTCTCTGCATCCTGTGGTTGTCTCTGTTCTTTTGTCTGCTTTGATTTGTCCTTCTTCAGTACCTGATGCTTTACTGCTCCACTGTGACCTAGCAGACTTTCGTTTTGGCTTCTGGCTGGAAGAAGTAGCAAGTTCGTTAGAAGCTGTGGGTGATGACTTCTTAAGTAATAGAACCCAGTACGTTGTCCTCGATGGTGAGTGTTCATCGGAGGTGAGGGTATCATCTGGAGTGCCCCAGGGTAGCGTGGTAGGTCCGCTGTTGTTTTCTATCTACATAAATGATCTTTTGGATAGGATGGATAGCAATGTGCGGCTGTTTGCTGATGACGCTGTGGTGTACGGGAGGTGTCGTCGTTGAGTGACTGTAGGAGGATACAAGATGACTTGGACAGGATTGGTGATTAGTGTAAAGAATGGCAGCTAACTCTAAATATAGGTAAATGTAAATTAATGCAGATGAATAGGAAAAAGAATGCTGTAATGTTTGAATACTCCATTAGTAGTGTAGCGCTTGACACAGTCACGTCGATTACATATTTGGGCGTATCATGGCAGAGCGATATGAAGTGGGACAAGCATGTAATGGCAGTTATGGGGAAGGCGGATAGTGGTCTTCGGTTCATTGGTAGAATTTTGGGAAGATGTGGTTCATCTGTAAAGGAGACCGCTTATAAAACACTAATACGACCTATTCTTGAGTACTGCTCGAGCGTTTGCGATCCCTATCAGGTCGGATTGAGGGAGGACATAGAAGCAATTCAGATGCGGGCTGCTAGATTTGTTACTGGTAGGTTTGATCAACACGCGAGTGTTACGGAAATGCTTGAGGAACTCGGGTGGGAGTCTCTAGAGGAAAGGAGGCGTTCTTTTCGTGAATCGCTACTGAGGAAATTTAGAGAACCAGCATTTGAGGCTGACTGCAGTACAATTTTACTGCCGCCAACCTACATTTCGCGGATAAGACAGATTAGGGCTCGTACAGAGGCATATAGGCAGTAATTTTTCCTTCGTTCTGTTTGGAGTGGAACAGGGAGAGAAGATGCTAGTTGTGGTACGAGGTACCCTCCGCCACGCACCGTATGGTGGATTGCTGAGTAAGTATGTAGATGTAGATGTTGCTGACTGATTCTGTCTACTAGGTGGACAGGTTGTCACACCTTCTTCTTCGTGCCGTTCCAGAGCGGCAGTTTCTTGCGTGGACATCACTGAAGAGTCGACACGCGATTGACTGTCACTCAACTGGTCGGTGGATTTGTAAGACGATAAGTTGGATTCCGATGATCTTTTTCTCAGTTCAGACTCCTGAAATACCCTCTCATGGGTTGGTAACAATGTATCCCGATGCGGAAAGTGATATGTGGACCGTGGCGCGATGGAAACGGGCCGTTTTTCCCGTTGGTTCACGCCCGAATCAGTGGTGTACCTACTACTACTACTAGTAGAGTATGGCTCTGAGCACTATTGGACTTAACATCTATGGTCATCAGTCCCCTATAACTTAGAACTACTTAAACCTAACTAACCTAAGGACAGCACACAACACCCAGCCATCACGAGGCAGAGAAAATTCCTGACCCCGCCGGGAATCGAACCCGGGAACCCGGGCGTGGGAAGCGAGGACGCTACCGCACGACCACGAGATGCGGGCAGTGGTGCACCGTGACGTTTTTCGTGGCGTCGGCTTCTGTCGTTGGACGTGTAAACGACCGTCGGTGGCGGTACAGCCTAAGCGCGGGGACTCTGGTTCGCGACCTGGTCCGTGTCTGTCCTGGTCTAAGTGAAGCGGGCGTGTCCAAAAACTACCACTCCCTGCCCTCCTGGGACGTCTCCTGCTCCTAACACTGGTCCACAAATTTTCACAATTTATTTTTTACAGAAACGAAAGTCCGCATGTTTCATATACATTTAGATGCGCTGAACCCGAACATCGAGATTAAAATTGTCTCCTAGCTCAGAGTTACAAGTAAATGAGATGTTTACTTTTCGCAGTTGTCAGACATTATAGCAACTACAGGCAGAGCCATTATGACAAGAGAGTTCCTCTAGTGTGAGTGAGTGTGGTGGACACTTCCAGAAAAATTTGGGTTGGCCACACTGCTTTTCGCCATGACTCGTACACACTCCACCCATTCAGGGACCGTTGTCAAATGTAGAAACCAGACGCGGGTTTGTCGTTTGTCACTTGTTACTGGACCGAGTGTCTTGGTAGTTGGCAGTGAATGTTTATGATGTGTTTGTTGAAACCGAAAAATTCTGTCATTATGTGTGTTTACACTTTCGCAAAAGTACACTGCACCTGCAGTGCACTGTACGGATGTTATTTGTGGTTGAAGCAGGCGACGATTGATTTAAGCAGTGAAACAAGCAGACGCCTTGTATTGCGGGTGTCCAGTGGCAGAGTAAGATAAATGGTGAGCTGCACACACCTGTTGCACCTCGTGTTCGTCTATACTGAATACCTGAATACATGGTACAAACGTCTCCATGAAGTTTGGTGTGCCTTCAGGAAAGGAGTCAATACAGAGAGGAAGAGGAACATTGCGTGCGCTGACATCCGACGTGTCATCCGTCCTGCGGCTCACGGTGGACGACTGCCACTTGCTTTTTCGCCGTATGTGCCGCTGTTACGCAGTGACAACGATGACGCTGAACAGACACGTGCAGCGGGGAAAGTTCAATCATCCGCCAGTAACATTGACCCTGCATTTACATCAACATCTTCAGCATTAGAAACGCACTAAATCACACAGTGTGAACCTGATGATCTGATTAATGATTTAGATCTTCCAAAGTGTAAAGCCGAACTCTTGGCCTAGCGAGTGCAGCAGTGGAACAGTACGTGTTTGGGCAGTTTCAGAAGAAGTTTGAGTGTCACTGCAGTACTGAAGGCGACATTACATTGTGCCACTACACTGAAGGTTTGCTGGAAGATCTGTACTAGACAAGTGGAGAATGTTTACAGGTGGTTCAAAAAAAGACCCTGAAGCAGTACTGTTACACAATAGTAATAAGAAGCGATCCATCCCTGACACATAATGCTGCCTCAGCTAAAGGAAGTTATACCACCTTAAGACCCGCTGTAAACTATCTTAATTACAATAAGTGTTAATGGTTGGTGCGTGCACATTTCAAAGTCACTGTGGTACTGCTGGTTTTGCCACGGGGTCACACTAACTGTCGCTGCCACTTCTGAGAGTCGGACAGTCACATGAGAGACACACAGCGGGAATGGCTCCCACTAACAGCTATGGTGCCTGCGTCAAACGATATTGAAGAAGGACCTGTAGTAAATCCGAAAAAAAAACTGTTGTCCCACCATTCCGAATTAAGCTGGGACTCGTAACAGCATTTGTTACTGCTGTAAACCGGAGTAAGGCAGAACTTCAGTATGTTGTTGTTGTTGTTGTCTTCAGTCCTGAGACTGGTTTGATGCAGCTCTCCATGCTACTCTATCCTGTGCAAGCTTCTTCATCTCCCAGTACCTACTGCAACCTACATCCTTCTGAATCTGCTTAGTGTATTCATCTCTTGGTCTCCCCCTACGATTTTTACCCTCCACGCTGCCTTCCAATACTAAATTGGTGATCCCTTGATGCCTCAGAACATGTCCTACCAACCGATCCCTTCTTCTGGTCAAGTTGTGCCACAAACTTCTCTTCTCCCCAATCCTATTCAATACTTCCTCATTAGTTATGTGATCTACCCATCTAATCTTCAGCATTCTTCTGTAGCACCACATTTCAAAAGCTTCTATTCTCTTCTTGTCCAAACTATTTACCGTCCATGTTTCACTTCCATACATGGCTACACTCCATACAAATACTTTCAGAAATGACTTCCTGACACTTAAATCTATACTCGATGTTAACAAATTTCTCTTCTTCAGAAACGCTTTCCTTGCCATTGCCAGTCTACATTTTATATCCTTTCTACTTCGACCGTCATCAGTTATTTTGCTCCCCAAATAGCAAAACTCCTTTACTACTTTAAGTGTCTCATTTCCTAACCTAATACCCTCAGCATCACCCGACTTGAGACTACATTCCATTATCCTCGTTTTGCTTTTGTTGATGTTCATCTTATATCCTCCCTTCAAGACACCATCCATTCCGTTCAACTGCTCTTCCAAGTCCTTTGCTGTCTCTGACAGAATTACAATGTCATCGGCGAACCTCAAAGTTTTTATTTCTTCTCCATGGATTTTAATACCTACTCCAAATTTTTCTTTTGTTTCCTTTACTGCTTGCTCAATATACAGATTGAATAACATTGGGGAGAGGCTACAACCCTGTCTCACTCCCTTCCCAACCGCTGCTTCCCTCTCATGCCCCTCGACTCTTATAACTGCCACCTGGTTTCTGTACAAATTGTAAATAGCCTTTCGCTCCCTGTATTTTACCCCTGCCACCTTTAGAATTTGAAAGAGAGTATTCCAGTCAACATTGTCAAAAGCTTTCTCTAAGTCTACAAATGCAAGAAACGTAGGTTTGCCTTTCCTTAATCTTTCTTCTAAGATAAGTCGTAAGGTCAGTATTGCCTCACGTGTTCCAGTATTTCTACGGAATCCAAACTGATCTTCCCCGAGGTCGGCTTCTACTAGTTTTTCCATTCGTCTGTAAAGAATTCGTGTTAGTATTTTGCAGCTGTGGCTTATTAAACTGATTGTTCGGTAATTTTCACATCTGTCAACACCTGCTTTCTTTGGGATTGGAATTATTATATTCTTCTTGAAGTCTGAGGGTATTTCGCCTGTTTCATACATCTTGCTCACCAGATGGTAGAGTTTTGTCAGGACTGGCTCTCCCAAGGCCGTCATTAGTTCTACTGGAATGTTGTCTACTCCGGGGGCCTTGTTTCGATTCAGGTCTTTCAGTGCTCTGTCAAACTCTTCACGCAGTATCGTATCTCCCATTTCATCTTCATCTACATCCTCTTCCATTTCCATAATATTGTCCTCAAGTACATCGCCCTTGTATAGACCCTCTATATACTCCTTCCACCTTTGTGCTTTCCCTTCTTTGCTTAGAACTGGGTTTCCATCTGAGCTCTTGATGTTCATACAAGTGGTTCTCTTATCTCCAAAGGTCTCTTTAATTTTCCTGTAGGCAGTATCTATCTTACCCCTAGTGAGATAAGCCTCTACATCCTTACATTTGTCCTCTAGCCATGCCTGCTTAGCCATTTTGCACTTCCTGTCAATCTCATTTTTGAGACGTTTGTATTCCTTTTTGCCTGCTTCATTTACTGCATTTTTATATTTTCTCCTTTCATCAATTAAATTCAATATTTTTTCTGTTACCCAAGGATTTCTACTAGCCCTCGTCTTTTTACCTACTTGATCCTCTGCTGCCTTTACTACTTCATCCCTCAAAGCTACCCATTCTTCTTCTACTGTATTTCTTTCCCCCATTCCTGTCAAATGTTCCCTTATGCTCTCCCTGAAACTCTGTACAACCTCTGGTTCTTTCAGTTTATCCAGGTCCCATCTCCTTAAATTCCCACCTTTTTGCAGTTTCTTCAGTTTTAATCTACAGGTCATAACCAATAGATTGTGGTCAGAGTCCACATCTGCCCCTGGAAATGTCTTACAATTTAAAACCTGGTTCCTAAATCTCTGTCTTCAGTATATGTACAGGAATTTTTCCACGACTCGACACAGAGGTGGTCACGAAGAAGATGTTCATTGGCCACGGCACTCCGGTTGTTGGGGGATTCACTTTGAGTCCACCCTCCCGGTCATCTGCACGCGTGGCAGCAGTGTTCCCGGGAAACGGGAGAGCCGGCGACCTTGTGCACGGACTACCGATTACAGCAGCAGTACAAGTGGAACGTAGCATCCCAGCTTAGTCGTAGCCTTGAACCAGGAGACAGTTTTAATCAAGATATTAGTGCTTATGCCATCGAAATCTACAAAGACCATATACTTTGGTTTCTGCAAAAAATCTGCTATGGACTAGTGTAATTCGCCTCACAGGGTGTACGAAAGGCTTGTCACTTCTGGCCAAGCGCGCTCTGCGCTACGCTAGAGGGAAACGGAGGCTGTCGGATTCGCTGCGGCCGCTCTCGCCCCGGGGACACTTTAAGGTCCGGGATTAGTACCACATTCTAGCACACCAGACTATTTTGTTTTTCAAAAAATCATAATTCGGGAACGATTACAGATAAATAACTGCATTTTTTGTTTTACCTCTAAACATTAAACTTTAAAATGAAGTAACACATTGTAGTTACCAACTTCACTTATCACAAGTTTGTAGCTGAAACAAGGAAAATAAGTTTTATACTAGAATTTATTGTAGGTAGACAGAATATTGCACTTGTTTACGGTTTATAAAAACAAACTGAAAATTATTTATTAAAACACTGACAATACCTAACGAAATTACATTACTATTTCTTATAAATCATTTCTATACATAATTGGCTTTCGTACGAAATAGTTCAAAGCATTCTGGCACGCACAGCGCAACATCACACATTGGGTAATGGTATCTTGTTTCTTTTCTTCTCAACCGAGCGAGGTGGCGCAGTGGTTAGCACACTGGACTCGCATTCGGGAGGACGACGGTTCAATCCCGTCTCCGGCCATCCTGATTTAGGTTTTCCGTGATTTCCCTAAATCGTTTCAGGCAAATGCCGGGATGGTTCCTTTGAAAGGGCACGGTCGATTTCCTTCCCAATCCTTCCCTAACCCGAGCTTGCGCTCCGTCTCTAATGACCTCGTTGTCGACGGGACGTTAACCACTAACCACCACCACCATCTTTTCTTCTCCACGTCCCATATTTTTTAGCTTTGTCACCACACACTTCACGTGATACGCACGGCCTCGCTTTGTTGTCAGTTGGAGTTCTTCCAGGTAGTCTGTCGGCCACAGTCGAAGGGTTCTCTCCTGCTTGTTTCTCCCCTCCAACCATGGCCATTGTTTCTCCACAACAGACAAGAATTTATGTAGAGAACCTGGTTGCCTGTGTGAGATTTTATACATAATTTAACTGTTTACTATTCCCTGAATGAAAAGATGGAATAAAGTTTCTTCCAACATTTCACACTTTTGTTTCTGAAGGGACAGTAGGCAACGAGTTGATCACTGCGATCAGCGCCTGCCTCGCTTGTGTCGTAATCAAGTCTTCATTTTGTTTACGTTGCCCCGTTTAGCCCTGAAAGTTACTTCACATACTTTTATCCTATGTTTTGAAGACAATACTACCGCATCCCTGGCGTCCTTCTACTTACAAGCCATTTTATGTGGTCTGTGTCTGAATGTCATTCCACCTCTCTTCAGCACAGCGATTTTCAAACTCTTAGTTATTTCTTTCCTGTTCAGCATAACAGTTCTAACACCTAAAGTGTCTTTGCTCCATAAAAAGTAATTAACTTCAGTGCTAGTATAAAACCGGTCCATGTAAACAGTGTGGCCTTTGTATAAGTAGGATGAACGTAGACGTTCAAACAATGGACTAATTGTGAAGTCATCACGTCTGCCTGTGTAAAACTCTATACTTGGAACACAACCAGAGTGTGAGTCACACACAAAGAACAGTCTGATGGCATACTTCTCCCGCTTCTTCTTCATATAGACTCTAAAATGTATCCTGTCCCTAAAGGCACACATTCCTTCATCTAGGGTCAAATTCTCATTTGGCACTAGCAAGTCTCTGAAACTCAGCACAAGATAATCACTTACGACCTGATTTTAAGGAAAGGATCAGGATTTAGCTGACGACGTGGTATGTGTGTTTCATTATTATTTATATGCAGCATTGCTAAAATAGACTTGTAACGATTTTGGGACATCAGTCTAGCTGAAAATGTGGAATGAAGAACGGGAGCTGTAGACCAGTCATCTGCTATGGATGAGTTCTTTAACAGGCACGTGAGAATTACTACGGAAAAAAATTTATAAAGCTCTGCCAAGGTAACAGGTTTCACATGGGACCGCAAGATGTGTTCTTTGATCTGACTGGTACGCCTCAGTTTTGCAATTGTATTTGCAACATACCTGTTTCTTGTTTCACAAGCTTTACCATATTCCTGTTGAAACTGTTTTCAAAAACGTCAAATTCAGTTGACGTGGCATCAAGTGGAATTGTCATTATCCGAACTTCTCCATAAACAATGTTCGTTACAGGAGGTGCAGACATAGGGACGTCATCCCACCCCAAGTCAACAACGCTGTCTGCCCTGGCTCTTCTTACTTGGCGTACTCGACGTGCAGGTTGAGGTTTCGGTTGATGGACCAAAATGACAATGTGAAAGTATATTTGTAAAATTAGGTATCATAATTTTGCTCTAAATCAACAGTATTCTTATTGACAATGATAAAGAGCAGCCTGCTCTACATGCTGGGGTGCTTCCACATCACCAGCTTGATCTTCCGTTCCTGTAAATAAGTCATATGTAGGACTTGCTAACATGTTCTGTATTATTTAAGGTCTGATATGCCATTCACGATAACGAATTATTTGTTTGAATTCAGTATTGACAATTACTAATTATTCTTGCAAGTTTCAAATACACTCCCGGAAATTGAAATAAGAACACCGTGAATTCATTGTCCCAGGAAGGGGAAACTTTATTGACGCATTCCTGGGGTCAGATACATCACATGATCACACTGACAGAACCACAGGCACATAGACACAGGCAACAGAGCATGCACAATGTCGGCACTAGTACAGTGTATATCCACCTTTCGCAGCAATGCAGGCTGCTATTCTCCCATGGAGACGATCGTAGAGATGCTGGATGTAGTCCTGTGGAACGGCTTGCCATGCCATTTCCACCTGGCGCCTCAGTTGGACCAGCGTTCGTGCTGGACGTGCAGACCGCGTGAGACGACGCTTCATCCAGTCCCAAACATGCTCAATGGGGGACAGATCCGGAGATCTTGCTGGCCAGGGTAGTTGACTTACACCTTCTAGAGCACGTTGGGTGGCACGGGATACATGCGGACGTGCATTGTCCTGTTGGAACAGCAAGTTCCCTTGCCGGTCTAGGAATGGTAGAACGATGGGTTCGATGACGGTTTGGATGTACCGTGCACTATTCAGTGTCCCCTCGACGATCACCAGTGGTGTACGGCCAGTGTAGGAGATCGCTCCCCACACCATGATGCCGGGTGTTGACCCTGTGTGCCTCGGTCGTATGAAGTCCTGATTGTGGCGCTCACCTGCACGGCGCCAAACACGCATACGACCATCATTGGCACCAAGGCAGAAGCGACTCTCATCGCTGAAGACGACACGTCTCCATTCGTCCCTCCATTCACGCCTGTCGCGACACCACTGGAGGCGGGCTGCACGATGTTGGGGCGTGAGCGGAAGACGGCCTAACGGTGTGCGGGACCGTAGCCCAGCTTCATGGAGACGGTTGCGAATGGTCCTCGCCGATACCCCAGGAGCAACAGTGTCCCTAATTTGCTGGTAAGTGGCGGTACGGTCCCCTACGGCACTGCGTAGGATCCTACGGTCTTGGCGTGCATCCGTGCGTCGCTGCGGTCCGGTCCCAGGTCGACGGGCACGTGCACCTTCCGCCGACCACTGGCGACAACATCGATGTACTGTGGAGACCTCACGCCCCACGTGTTGAGCAATTCGGCGGTACGTCCACCCGGCCTCCCGCATGCCCACTATACGCCCTCACTCAAAGTCCGTCAACTGAACATACGGTTCACGTCCACGCTGTCGCGGCATGCTACCAGTGTTAAAGACTGCGATGGAGCTCCGTATGCCACGGCAAACTGGCTGACACTGACGGCGGCGGTGCACAAATGCTGCGCAGCTAGCGCCATTCGACGGCCAACACCGCGGTTCCTGGTGTGTCCGCTGTGCCGTGCGTGTGATCATTGCTTGTACAGCCCTCTCGCAGTGTCCGGAGCAAGTATGGTGGGTCTGACACACCGGTGTCAATGTGTTCTTTTTTCCATTTCCAGGAGTGTAATTCAGAATGAAATTGACGCTTTGCTTGAATACATAAACAAGTTATTACATAATACTGGCCAAAATTGTTTACTTTTTACAGTCTATATATTACCTATAATCGTAGGGAGGGGGTTGAGAGTAATCACCATTCCGAAATTCGTGATCTGTTGAACGCGTTTCCTGCCGAGACGTCATGTCAATATCGTTCCGAAGCTCTTCTTCTGTAAACAAATAAGTGATATGTTGTTGTTGTTGTTGTGGTCTTCAGTCCTGAGACTGGTTTGATGCAGCTTTCCATGCAACTCTATCCTGTGCAAGCTTCTTCCTCTCCCAGTACCTACTGCAACCTACATCCTTCTGAATCAGCTTAGTGTATTCATCTCTTGGTCTCCCCCTACGATTTTTACCCTCCACGCTGCCCTCCAATACTACATTGGTGATCCCTTGATGCCTCAGAACATGTCCTACCAACCGATCCCTTCTTCTGGTCAAGTTGTGCCACAAACTTCTCTTCTCCCCAATCCTATTCAATACTTCCTCATTAGTTATGTGATCTACCCATCTAATCTTCAGCATTCTTCTGTAGCACCACATTTCGAAAGCTTCTATTCTCTTCTTGTCCAAACTATTTAACGTCCATGTTTCACTTCCATACATGGCTACACTCCATACAAATACTTTCAGAAATGACTTCCTGACGCTTAAATCTATACTGGATGTTAACAAATTTCTCTTCTTCAGAAACGCTTTCCTTGCCATTGCCAGTCTACATTTTATATCCTCTCTACTTCGACCATCAGTTATTTTGCTCCCCAAATAGCAAAACTCCTTTACTACTTTAAGTGTCTCATTTCCTAATCTAATACCCTCAACATCACCCGACTTAATTCGACTACATTCCATTATCCTCGTTTTGCTTTTGTTGATGTTCATCTTATATCCTCCCTTCAAGACACCATCCATTCCGTTCAACTGCTCTTCCCAGTCCTTTGCTGTCTCCGACAGAATTACAATGTCATCGGCGAACCTCAACGTTTTTATTTCTTCTCCATGGATTTTAATACCTACTCCGAATTTTTCTTTTGTTTCCTTTACTGCTTGTTCAAAATACAGATTGAATAACATCGGGGAGAGGCTACAACACTGTCTCACTCCCTTCCCAACCACTGCTTCCCTTTCATGCCCCTCGACTCTTATAACTGCCATCTGGTTTCTGTACAAATTGTAAATAGCCTTTCGCTCCCTGTATTTTACCCCTGCCACCTTCAGAATTTGAAAGAGAGTATTCCAGTCAACATTGTCAAAAGCTTTCTCTAAGTCTACAAATGCTAGAAACGTAGGTTTGCCTTTCCTTAATCTTTCTTCTAAGATAAGTCGTAAGGTCAGTATTGCCTCACGTGTTCCAGTATTTCTACGGAATCCAAACTGATCTTCCCCGAGGTCGGCTTCTACTAGTTTTTCCATTCGTCTGTAAAGAATTCGTGTTAGTATTTTGCAGCTGTGGCTTATTAAACTGATTGTTCGGTAATTTTCACATCTGTCAACACCTGCTTTCTTTGGGATTGGAATTATTATATTCTTCTTGAAGTCTGAGGGTATTTCGCCTGTTTCATACATCTTGCTCACCAGATGGTAGAGTTTTTTCAGGACTGGCTCTCCCAAGGCCGTCAGTGGTTCTAATGGAATGTTGTCTACTCCTGGGGGCCTTGTTTCGACTCAGGTCTTTCAGTGCTCTGTCAAACTCTTCACGCAGTATCGTATCTCCCATTTCATCTTCATCTACATCCTCTTCCATTTCCATAATATTGTCCTCAAGTGCATCGCCCTTGTATAGACCCTCTATATACTCCTTCCACCTTTCTGCTTTCCCTTCTTTGCTTCGAACTGGGTTTCCATCTGAGCTCTTGATGTTCATACAAGTGGTTCTCTTATCTCCAAAGGTCTGTTTAATTTTCCTGTAGGCAGTATCTATCTTACCCCTCGTGAGATAAGCCTCTACATCCTTACATTTGTTCTCTAGCCATGTCTGCTTAGCCATTTTGCACTTCCTGTCGATCTCATTTTTGAGACGTTTGAATTCCTTTTTGCCTGCTTCATTTACTGCATTTTTATATTTTCTCCTTTCATCAATTAAATTCAATATTTCTTCTGTTACCCAAGGATTTCTACTAGCCCTCGTCTTTTTACCTACATGATCCTCTGCTGCCTTCACTACTTCATCCCTCAAAGCTACCCATTCTTCTTCTACTGTATTTCTTTCCCCCATTCCTGTCAATTGTTCCCTTATGCTCTCCCTGAAACTCTGTACAACCTCTGGTTCAATCAGTTTATCCAGGTCCCATCTCCTGAAATTCGCACCTTTTTGCAGTTTCTTCAGTTTTAATCTGCAGGTCATAACCAATAGATTGTGGTCAGAGTCCACATCTGCCCCTGGAAATGTCTTACAATTTAAAACCTGGTTCCTAAATCTCTGTCCTACCATTATATAATCTATCTGACACCTTTTAGTATCTCCAGGGTTCTTCCATGTATACAACCTTCTATCTTGATTCTTAAACCAAGTGTTAGCTATGATTAAGTTGTGCTCTGTGCAAAATTCTACCAGGCCGCTTCCTCTTTCATTTCTTAGCCCCGATCCATATTCACCTACTACGTTTCCTTCTCTCCCTTTTCCTACACTCGAATTCCAGTCACCCATGACTATTAAATTTTCGTCTCCCTTCACTATCTGAATAATTTCTTTTATTTCATCATACATTTCTTCAATTTCTTCGTCATCTGCAGAGCTAGTTGGCATATAAACTTGTACTACTATAGTAGGTGTGGGCTTCGTATCTACATATCTTGGCCACAATAATACGTTCACTATGCTGTTTGTAGTAGCTTACCCGCATTCCTATTTTCCTATTCATGATTAAACCTACTCCTGCATTACCCCTATTTGACTTTGTGTTTATAACCCTGTAATCACCTGACCAAAAGTCTTGTTCCTCCTGCCACCGAATTCACTAATTGCCACTATATCTAACTTTAACCTATCCATTTCCCTTTTTAAATTTTCTAACCTACCTGCCCGATTAAGGGATCTGACATTCCACGCTCCGATCCGTAGAACGCCAGTTTTCTTTCTCCTGATAACGACATCCTCTTGAGTAGTCCCCGCCCGGAGATCCGAATGGGGGACTATTTTACCTCCGGAATATTTTACCCAAGAGGACGCCATCATTTAATCATACAGTAAAGCTGCATGCCCTCGGGAAAAATTACGGCCGTAGTTTCCCCTTGCTTTCAGCCGTTCGCAGTACCAGCACAGCAAGGCCGTGTTGGTTATTGTTACAAGGCCAGATCAGTCAACAATCAAGACTGTTGCCCTTGCAACTACTGAAAAGGCTGCTGCCCCTCTTCAGGAACCACGCGTTTGTCTGGCCTCTCAACAGATACCCCTCGGTCGTGGTTGTACCTACGGTACGGCTATCTGTATCGCTGAGGCACGCAAGCCTCCCCACCAACGGCAAGGTCCATGGTTCATGGGGGGAAAGTGATATGTACAATTGGATAAACTGTATTATCGTTAGAACTCTGAAATAAATTACACGAAATATACATAACAATGTAATTACCTGCAACATCTCTGTCATCCTCAGAATCGTCACAAAATTGTCCTTCAGACCACGAATCATTGAATAGAACGTCCAAGATTTAAAAGCTGTCGTCTGCACCACGACATCTTGCTGCCACTGCTTACGCGTGAATGTGTCAGAATCTAAAGGCACGAACATTCCTCTTGTCGGTGCTGCTGTCTAGTGGATTTTTCGCATAACTAAACCACCGAGCTGCATAACGAAACACAAGAATTGCGAGTACGGCCCGTAGTTAGTTTCCCGTGCGTTTCTTTACGCCACTGCGAGCAAGGCTCGTCGGCCACGGTTAGTGCAGGGACTGCGGGCACAGCTCGCAGCTGGAACGCAAAGTGTTAAACGACCTCTCGATTCTGCACCGAGACACCGGGGCGTTAAGTTGCTTGTGGTCGCAGAGGGTTGTTTACTTCGATTTGGGTGTCTAGTGTCAGTCAGTCACTTGTGTCGGTGGTACGTGTGTGAGGAAGACCTAAGTTGCCCGCGTCCGACCATCCTGATTTAGGTTTTCCGTGATTTCCCTAAATCACTCCAGGCAAATGCCGGGATGGTTCCTTTGAAAGGGCACGGCCGACTTCCTTTCCTAATCCGATGAGACCGATGACCACGCTGTGTGGTCTCCTTCCCAAAACAACCAACCAACCAACCTAAGTTTTTCTTTTTGAGACAAGCTAATAGGGTGCAGCTGTTCAAAGATTATCCCAGCAACGGCAGCGTGAGTAGGGCGCCGCACAGCAGCGGACGCTAAGGAGCGCGAGGAAGAACAGAAGCGAGACAGACGAGCAGCATTCGCCGTGGAGCAGCACGAGAAACAGACAAGGGAAGCAGCCAGCTTGTCACGGCAGTGCGTAGATAAGGCTTTGCCATTAGAGAGCCCTGCAGATGTAGACTCATTCGCGAATCTTCACTTGCCAAGCTCTTCTAGTGTGGCACCAGTTGGTGATACGTGCAGTGCTGTACTCTCGGGTCGGTCAGCTTATGCAATGAATAAAACTAATCGTCATCGAGACGGTGACATTGGCCCTTTCTGTATATGTATAGAGTGACAGAAAAACGGAAAAATTTCCACAATCCAATAAAACTAGAAGTGATGAAGGAAAGAAATTGCATTCATAGTAATTGAATCTTTACAACTTTGCCATTTATGAAACATTGATGACATTTATCATTTTTTAGAAACTACGTCCTTTAGATGGCGTCTTCCTTTACGAATACATTCGTGAAAGCTGCTGTTCAGATTCCTCATTGACCGCTGCAACAGCTCAGCTGGCATACTGTGAACGGCGTCCCGACTTCTCTGTTTCAACTCATACAGGGTTCTTGGTCTAGTCGTGTAGACTTTGGTCTCGAGATAGCTAGCTCCACAAGAAAAGATCACAAACGGATAAATCTGGCGATCTACGGGGCCAGGGAACGCTACCGAATCTTCAGATCACACGGTTGCCAAACAATCCTCGCACACATGCCATTTACTGCACACGCATGTAAGAGGCTTTAAGGCTGTGGCGGTGCGCACTATACTGTCCTCCAGGAGCCAAAATCGAAACTGGCGAGTGGCATACATTGGTTAATCAGATCGATCCCCATTCCTGTTTTGTGGGGACATCAATGCGCACCATACGTCCTTGGGATGCGCGATGGACGATCGATATGGAGCAGCTGTTTCGGACATCATAGATGAATTTAGTTTATTTATTCTGAACAACGGTTGCCCAACTCTCATCCTGGCGCCTGGAAGACGCTCGTCTGCAACAGGCATCAACCTGTGTTCTTCGAACATCTCCCAAGAATTTTAGTGGGAGGTCTGCCGTTACCCGCTGGGGTCTGATCATTTTGCTGTTCGAATAACCGCGATAAATGATAGTGATCTAGGTCCACATATGTCGCTATCAGAATCGAACATGCGCAGGTTGCGAGGCGTGTAAAACATACACTCCTGGAAATTGAAATAAGAACACCGTGAATTCATTGTCCCAGGAAGGGGAAACTTTATTGACACATTCCTGGGGTCAGATACATCACATGATCACACTGACAGTACCACAGGCACATAGACACAGGCAACAGAGCATGCACAATGTCGGCACTAGTACAGTGTATATCCACCTTTCGCAGCAATGCAGGCTGCTATTCTCCCATGGAGACGATCGTAGAGATGCTGGATGTAGTCCTGTGGAACGGCTTGCCATGCCATTTCCACCTGGCGCCTCAGTTGGACCAGCGTTCGTGCTGGACGTGCAGACCGCGTGAGACGACGCTTCATCCAGTCCCAAACATGCTCAATGGGGGACAGATCCGGAGATCTTGCTGGCCAGGGTAGTTGACTTACACCTTCTAGAGCACGTTGGGTGGCACGGGATACATGCGGACGTGCATTGTCCTGTTGGAACAGCAAGTTCCCTTGCCGGTCTAGGAATGGTAGAACGATGGGTTCGATGACGGTTTGGATGTACCGTGCACTATTCAGTGTCCCCTCGACGATCACCAGTGGTGTACGGCCAGTGTAGGAGATCGCTCCCCACACCATGATGCCGGGTGTTGGCCCTGTGTGCCTCGGTCGTATGCAGTCCTGATTGTGGCGCTCACCTGCACGGCGCCAAACACGCATACGACCATCAATGGCACCAAGGCAGAAGCGACTCTCATCGCTGAAGACGACACGTCTCCATTCGTCCCTCCATTCGCGCCTGTCGCGACACCACTGGAGGCGGGCTGCACGATGTTGGGGCGTGAGCGGAAGACGGCCTAACGGTGTGCGGGACCGTAGCCCAGCTTCATGGAGACGGTTGCGAATGGTCCTCGCCGATACCCCAGGAGCAACAGTGTCCATAATTTGCTGGGAAGTGGCGGTGCGGTCCCCTACGGCACTGCGTAGGATCCTACGGTCTTGGCGTGCATCCGTGCGTCGCTGCGGTCCGGTCCCAGGTCGACGGGCACGTGCACCTTCCGCCGACCACTGGCGACAACATCGATGTACTGTGGAGACCTCACGCCCCACGTGTTGAGCAATTCGGCGGTACGTCCACCCGGCCTCCCGCATGCCCACTATACGCCCTCGCTCAAAGTCCGTCAACTGCACATACGGTTCACGTCCACGCTGTCGCGGCATGCTACCAGTGTTAAAGACTGCGATGGAGTTCCGTATGCCACGGCAAACTGGCTGACACTGACGGCGGCGGTGCACAAATGCTGCGCAGCTAGCGCCATTCGACGGCCAACACCGCGGTTCCTGGTGTGTCCGCTGTGCCGTGCGTGTGGTCATTGCTTGTACAGCCCTCTCGCAGTGTCCGGAGCAAGTATGGTGGGTCTGACACACCGGTGTCAATGTGTTCTTTTTTCCATTTCCAGGAGTGTATATCAAAAACACATACACGCAGATCTATAGCAAGGTCCCGCAGACGAACGTTACCATCTGTTAATTTCCGTAATAAATGAGGCAGTTGTGTGTTCCAGATGCCAAGTCAAACGGATCCAGAGGCCGAATGGATCTCCGGCTACCTGATGGAATCTGGACTGTTCAAGACAAGTTGCGAAAGCATCTTTACAGCATCTGTAAAGGAGAACGCACCTTGGCGAATTTTGTCAAACACAAACAGGTGGCCGCTGCTACCCAGTTGGTTTTGAAGCAGCGAAAAAGGCAGTCTTGGAAACAGTTTTGTGAGACACTCACCAGAAGAACTCCTTTGCCAATTGTTTGATCCACCACACGCAAATTCCGGAGCAGGTCACTGTTGTGTAAAGGTTTATATGGCTGGCTGGATGACTGCACACAAATCGTCGAGCCCCCAACAGTCATACCTGAATCACTGCCAACGTTGGATGCCGCTTCTCCTTCACAGTCCTTACTGACTCCATTCCAATTGCAGTGCCGCTGCAAGAATTGACGACATCCACAACAAAATGCTGACCAATTTCCTGGACGAAGTCTGACACATATTGCTCGACATCTGCAATCATTCGTGGGAACTAGCCAACTTCCCAGACGATTGTCGCACTTACGTAATTGTTTCCATACTTCAGCCCAGCAAAGACCACTATTTGGGCAGTTAATACCGTCCCATAGCTCTTTCTTCTCGCATGTTTAAAACATTAGAAAGGATCGTGAAGCGCCGTTTGGAAAGGTAGTTTGAGAGGAATTCCCTTCTGCCCCCCTCTCAATACGTGCTTCGAAAAGGAAGAGGCACCATAGACAGCTCAAGTCTGTTAACTATCGACACAGAACGTATTTGTACTTCTGATGGTTACTTGAGCCACCGGCCTTGCCGCAGTGGCTACACCGAAGTTAAGCGCTGTCGGGCTGGGCTAGCACTTGGATGGGTGACCAACCGGTCTGCCGAGCGCTGTTGGCAACCGGAGTGCACTCAGCCCTTGTGAGGCAAACTGAGGAGCTACTCGACCGAGAAGTAGCGGCTCCGGTCTCGTAAACTGACATACGCCCGGGAGAGCGGTGTGCTGACCAAATGCCCCTCCATATCCGCATCCAGTCGGTCGGTACGGTTGGGCCTTCATGGCCTGTTTGGGCGGAGTTAGTTAATGGTTACTTGACGGCACTGTTCCCGGTGTGTGTGGCAGCACGGACGTGAAGGTTCTGATACTGAAGTTCCACTCAGTGGGTGCGCCGGACGTCATTGCCCGCAGCCCTTACTCTCTCCTACTATAACGTGTGATCTGTGTCTCAGACAACAGTACAATGCGTGTACCGCGTCTGGTCTGCAGAGGACTGTCACAAGGCTCCATCTTAAGTCATATTCTTCACTCAGTGTACTCGTCAGACTTCAGCGCAATTTTTGTTCCTTCAGTAAAAGTGCTAATGTACGCCGATGACATCTGCATGCACACGTGTTCTCTTCAGCTTGAGGACGTCGCTAAAGCGGCTGGATCGAGTGGCGTGCGTACTGTATTCGTGGATGTACAGAGCTGGACTGAATATGGCAGACGCCAAATCTTCGGCGGTTGTCTTTGCGTGGCAGAGATAGAAGACAACAATGCCCGAGATACAATTAAGGCCTGTCACCATTCCATTTAGCAGTTCACTCAAATGGCTTGGAGTCTTTGTCGACAGTCGATTGACGTAGGCAAGCCATGTGGACTGCTTGATTTGGGATCTGATGTTACAGTCCTGCGAACTCTTTACCCTGGCATGGTTCGGTCCGTTCTGGATTATGGGTGTACGTTATATGGCAGTGCTTAGACATATCTACTAAGTAAGATCGACACTCTACAGTACCGTGCCATACGCATCTGTCTTGGGGCAATCGATTCTGCACATGTGAATGCACTTTTGGTGGAAGCAAGGGAGATACCTCTTCCATGACGGGGTGCTACGTAGCCTCAGAAATTCATCCTTAGTAGAGCAGTGCAAACAGTTCATCCTCTTCTCCAGAGTCTTAACTGCTTCGTTGAGGAGAACGAGCACGTCGATAGGGTTCGAAGGAGGCGGTTACCCCTCCTAGTTCAGAGCTTCGGGCAGCAAAGATATGTGATACTCCTCGTCCTGGAAGACGCTCTGCCTCCTGCATTTAGTTTGGAATATGACGTACTACACTACCAGCCCACAATCTTCTATCAGCCCAGAGGGTAGGATAGAACTTCCACCACTTCTACTGCCATTTCCCATTTGACTGCATCAACGTGGCCCTGATTGGTCAGAATATGCACTAACGGCTTCAAAACAAAAGAGGGCATCGGCTTTGCTTACTTCTGCGGAGATCGACTATCTTGGGCTATGTTTAAGCCACCGACGGAAGCCAGCATCTACTCTACCAAAGCGCTTGCAATTAACGAAGCCCTTCAATATGCGGCAAATCAGTTTAACGACATACTTATTGACTGGTATGCGCGGAGAGCACCGGAAAACCTGGAAAAGCGGCAATGTGCCTACAGCACTAATCGTCATGTACTCACTGTAATTAAGTTACCCTATTAGATGGAGCCAGCAAAAAACGTGTCCAGTTATTATGGGACAAGGGAGGCTCTGAAATCTCACGTAACGAGATGGCGGACAACTTGTCAAAGTGTGACTCATGGCCAACCTTCCTACACCCGCCTTCCACATACAGATTTTGTTGCTGCCGTGAAGAAAAAGGTTAATTAAGAATGGTCACCTAAGTGGGAGATCTCAAAACAGTGCAGAGGAAGACATTATACCGCAATACAGCCCAGTACTTCACGAAAACCCTTGTTCTCCCAAAACAAGTTCTGTAGACGTTATACCAGTACCATAGCGTGCATACGGCTGGATCACGTGTTACCGTTCACATCTTTATAGGATGAGAATCCAACCATCTCCATACTGCGAAGACCATCCAAAAAAAATTTCAGACCTCACCCATGTGATACTATGATGTTCACGCAATGACAGACAACGCCGCAAGTTTCTTAAGGCTATGATCAGAGCAGGAATTCCTCAGCCTACATCTGTGACGGACCAGTTTCTATACCTGCCACAACGGACTATGTCAATGTTGCCTAGTTTCTGCAAGAAGCGGATATCCAGTTATAAGTCAGATTCGGAAGTTCCAGCGCAACAAATTGTGAGATATTGACGATGTTGAGTGCGTAAATGTGCAGACTGTACTACGAAGTTTACCTGGAATTGATGTCATTTCCAATGTCTGCGCCTTACGTTGTATACCAAATCTGTAATTACTCACTTCTTTAGCCGGCCGGGGTGGCCGAGCGGTTCTAGGCGCTACAGTCTGGAACCGCGCGACCGCTACGGTCGCAGGTTCGAATCCTGCCTCGGGCATGGATGTGTGTGATGTCCTTAGGTTAGTTAGGTTTAAGTTGTTCTAAGTTCTAGGGGACTGATGACCTCAGAAGTTAAGTCCCATAGTGCTCAGAGCCATTTGAACTCACTTCTTTTGTTACGTCACCGGTTTCAGTTATCCTAACTTGATACGCTAAGGTGTGTGTACTTTGGTACTTGGTAAAGTGTTTTTAACTCGTGTATCGATCGAGATATCGAAGCAAGTATATACTTTTTTAAATAGCTTGATAAAGTTTTTTAACAGGCTCCGAAAGGGCTTGAAAAGATGATGCTTGTTAATGTTGAGGTTGAAACTTTGCAAAAGAATGCGAGAAATGTGCTGACATTTGAGACCAGTGTGGTCAGAGTCAGCTATTGCGACGCAAACACCGCCAAGCATAGCTCTCGTGCGAGGATCCGTCGTTGCATGCAGCAAGGCACGACTACGTTGCTAAGATAATACCTCATTCCCTATACGACGTAGAGACAGGGTCAGCTATGATTTTTGTGTGTGGAACTACTACATGTGCTAGCTTCCGATGCATAAGATGGGGCTTACAAAAATTACTATTTCAGATGTGTGCAGGTTTTCAGGTTTTCGTGGGAAGAACTATAGTTTGATCAGGCAGTTTTCGTTCACTTGTCAAATCCGAAACAGAAACGGCGGTCATTCATATTTCGTGATGATAAACAGCCCTGCTCAAGGGGAAAAGGGAACGACTGTATTAAATTTCTTGGAGTAAGAATAACAGAAAAATAGCGACCCGTCTTTTCTTGGAGACGCTTGAATGCTTCTTAACATAAATACCTGCTGTCGGGCAAATGTGTCCATAAATACGGCGTGGTCAAGACAAGAGGCCCCGTGTTGTACAGATCGTGATGTTTGAAGCTATCTAAATGTTGTTATTTCTTAACTCTAGGGCGGCGCTCTGATGGGTTCACGTGATGGGACGTGATGTCGAGCGGCGATTTAGTGATCGGCGCTGCGTTGTCCGTAGTCAGTGTGAAGTTTGTTGTGAGTACAGTTCTTCCTGTACAGAGGGTGATTGAGGTTATTCATTTATACAAGATTAAATTTCACCAAATAAAATTGTTTTCACATCTACTGAAACAGTTTTAGCTTTGTTTTAATTTTAGAAATAGATAATTTATAAAACATTTTTATTGATTGTTTCTCCTGACTGATGTTTTTAATTTTTTATTAATTTTAGATCCTGTTTCTAATTATATGTTTAATTAAATTTTCTGTTTTGTATCTATTTTTTAATTTTTTTCTAATTCATGTTTGTTAATTTTTGCATTGATGTTGCAATCTATTTCTTCTGGTCCACACTGTATACCACTTAGGTTCCTTTCAGAGAAAGCTGATGCAATAGCTCCTTACTTAACAATCATATACAATTGCTTGTTCTACAAAAGACCCATACACAAATACTGGAAAGATGCACAGGTCACATCAATATTCAAGAAAGGTAGTAGGAGTAATCCACTAAATTACAGACTCATATCATTAACGTCGATATGCAGCAGGATTTTGGAACACATATTGCGTACAAAAATTGCATATTACCTCTAATAGAACAGTCTACTGACACACAATCAACACAGATCTAGAAAACATCGTTCTTGTGAAACACAAATAGTTCTTTACACACGAAGTGTTGAGTGCTACTGACAAAGTTTAATATCTTTTGTGTGGGATCTAAAATTTTAAAACCTCTCTCACATCGGCCTGATTTAGCTTCACTGATCAGGATAGTAAAAACATGCGTATATTAAGGGAATTTTCATTGACAAAGCAGGCTTATCACATTCACACAGTTCAATACTGTTCTACCATGATTAAATTGAGCTTAACTTAAATTCCATAAGGCAGTGAAGCAATTTCGAAGTCTCGGTGCCACGAAAATTGTCAGTCGATCTCCTGGAAACATTTATAATAATTATTAACTTTCGGTGATCACATGGGGAAGACCGGAGATCTGCTGGTAAGACCGTGTTAGCCTATTTATTTGAAGTAACTGGATATCTTGAGCATACAAAACGGCAGGTTCGTCCAGTGTAAATCAGACATTCCCCACTGATCCCGTGCAACACAGCGTAGTAAGCAGACACACTCAATAATAATCAGTTAAATAATACGCGAACACACTTTTGTTTAGTTCATGTATTAAATTCCTTCTCATACAGAATCTCATAAAGATGGCGAGTAGCTCAACAATACATACATATACATCCTTCTTTTACGACTAATCGGCAAGAAGTCCACTATTCTTTTTCCTAAGAGAAACCATAGATAGCAGAGAAGCTATTCCATGGAGTAAATGGACGCTCCAAGGAATAATTGGGCTTGAAACTACTTTGCATTGATAATCGGTAAGATAAGAACAGATATTTTTAGATATGTACTGAGTTATATAATTTATAAAATTTCTGAAAATATCGCGGAGAGACCGCTGCAAGAGACATTACAAAAGGATTTCAAATTGATTCCATATTTCTATATTTCCAGATGGCTTTTGACACAGTACTTCACAAGCGGCAGCTTGTAATCAGATTGTGTGCTTGTAGAATATCGTCTCAGCTAACTGACTGGATTCGTGATTTCATGTCAGAGCCAGAGTTAATGGTAACTGACGGAAAGTCATCGAGTAAAACAAAAGTGGTTTCTGGCTTTCACCAAGGTAGCGTAATAGGCCGACTGATGTTCCTTATTTATATAACCAATTTAGGAGACAATCCGAGTAGACGTCTTAGGTTGTTTGCAAATGATCCTGTCGTTTATCGATTAGTGAAGTCATCAAAAGATTAAAACAAAATGCAAACCGGTTTAGGAAATATATCTGTATATGTGAGAAAGTTGGAAATTGACCATAACTAATGATAACTGTGAGGTCATGCACATAAGTGCTAAATGAAATCCGTTGAAGTTCGGTTGCCTGACAAATCAATCAAAACTAAAGACTGTAAATTCAACTAAATGCCTAGCAATTATAATGAAGAGCAACTTAAATTGTGAACAACACACAGAAAATGTTGTAGGGAAGGGGAGCCAAAGACTGCATTTTATTGGTAGAACACTTCGACGATGCAAAAGATATAGTAAAGAGGTTGCATACACTAAGATTGTCCATCCTCTTTTGGAGTACTGCAGTACCCTGTTAATACTATCTGTTAAGGATCCCACAGTTTTGTGTTATTGAGAAATAGGGGAGAGTGTCAATGACGTGATACAGGACTTTGAATGGATATATTTAAAACGAGTGTTTTTCGCTGCGGCGGGATTTCAATCACCAACTTTCTGCTGTGAATGCCGCTACTCGGATTGTCTCCTAAATTGGTTAGATAAATAAGGAACATCAGAGGGCCTATAACGCTACCTTGGGGAAAGCCAGAAACCACTTTTGTTTTACTCGATGACTTTCCGTCAGTTACCATGAACTCTGACCTCTCTGACAAGAAATCACGAATCCAGTCAGCTCGCACGCAAAGATATAGGTTTTTCCGCATGCTGTTCGAGATTAGAATAATAGATAATTATTATGAAGGTGGTTTGATGAACCCTCTGCCAGGTACTTAAGTGTGATTTGCAGTGTGTCCATGAAGATGAAAACGTAGTTGTAATTCACGTTTATTAATTATGTAGGTTCTTTAAATGGCCCACACATATGAAGTAAGTATTTTTAATGATTCTAATTCGCGCCGTCCCTTTGGAGCAAAGATATCATAGGGAAGTATGGTTTTAGCTGAGTAAGATGACAGCGAACTGAAAGCTATACTATCAATATTTCTATGTACCTCAGTTGTTTTTTTTTTTTTTTCATTGGTCTCGGTGTCTGTTGCTCTTTCGAGTTGGTACGATAAAGACGTATGCACTTGGATTCTCCCAGTATTGTGTTGACTAAAAGTTATAATACTCGGAAGTCGCAAGTTTCCGTTCTTCTACCGAGCTACGACCTAATCTCCACATCCCGATGCGTCGAGGATTTCCATTTTCAAACGGACCTTACCGGAGAAGAAGTCGACACGAAGAGAGAATAGCAGACACAGCCACGCGGGCATTGTTGTACATCGTTGGGGGAAACGACGTAAGTATCAAGCCGAACACCAACGCTCAAAGGGATTAGTCTTCAATCAGTGTTCCAGAACTGCCACAATGTTTCTGAACCCGCACGCACCCAAAGCTGTGTGAATTTCTGAACTTAAAATTTCTGGGGCGGCTAAACTTGCATTAGCATAACTATCTCAGCTCTGAACAGTGTACATTATCTCTCTGCCTAACCACAATATCTGGCGACCTATATTAGAACGTCACCTTAGGGAGGGAGTTAGCATGTGTGTAATCATTTAAAATGATGGTACAATTTTGTAAATTTTCTAAGTCATCGTAGTACGCTTCCTAATCTAATTCCCAAATTGAGGTATTTTCGTGAAATACGTAGACATTTGTACAGAAAAATAATTTTAGGGGCAGAAATATGTGCATGGAATTGAGTTACGCCGACAATATAGGTTGATACTTGTAATCGTGGCACCACTGAATAGGATTCGCAGTGGTATCTTCACTATTGCAAACAGAATATTTCATTTTCTAAAGTATTCATCTATTTTGTCACGAAAAATTATGAAACAATGAGTACACACCGTAGGCACATTGCTGCCAGTCCATTGCCCGATAGCCATGCACAAGATGTCCGACATAGACGTGGCAACAACTGAAATCGAAACTAAAAATGTCGGCTGCATTAAGGCAATTAACATGGACACAGAAGATAGTGACATTATCATTGTAAATGACACGGTTATGACAGCAGATGAGACAGGATGACAATTTTCTGAAACTCATTAAACCATTCTTTGCCCTCGACACTTACGCCTAATGCAAACGTGATTGGCAGGGTACGTTGCGCACACCGAAACTCAGATCACTATGCAAATGTTACAACGGGTATTTATACAAAGCCTCAATGATTTCAAGAAAGAGTTGAAGATGGAGCAAAACAAACACGCGAATAAAGTATTGATAAACAATTTAATTATTTTTCAAAACAGAGATACACAAAGGGAATTACTTGAACAGCAAAAGCAAACTTTTGAGGCTTTCAAAACCGATATAACACAACAGTTAAATGAAACTTCCTGACAGATTAAAATTGTGTGCCGGACCTAGACTCTAACTCGGGACCTTTGCCTTTCTCGGGCAAGTGCTCTACCACTTTTTTTTTTTATTTTCCATAAAGATCAGGAAGACTGCCTGAAGGTAGCTGGCAAAGGTTTTCCGATAGTGTGACCATCTATGAACCTCATTGTGGGCTTGCTGCAAGAAATACCAAAAGTCGAGTCGCGACTTGGCAGCATCCCCATAGAGGTACGCGATCGTCCAACCTTTGACCCAGATGATCGAGTGTGATTTAGTCGCCGGAAAGTAGTCACTCTCCGGATGTAATAAGGAAGCAGGTGTAATATGTTGCGGGGTCACACGGAGGTAGCAAGCCACCATCTGTCTTCCTAGGAGCCATACGTCCTCCACCGCGATGCAAGTTAAGCGGTGATGGTCGTCATCCACTTGGCGATATTTCGGGCATAGTGGAGTGTCCACTAGTCCAATTGCATAGAGTCGTTGGTTGGTGTTGAACTTGCCACAGGTGACAGAGAACCACAGTGCCCGAACGTATGTAGGAACGAATTTTTGGTGCACATGTCTCCAAATCTTCGGCCAATGCAACTTGGGGTGTTTGAGTTCAATGACATTACGACTTATCCGTCGTTGCAGCCAAACATAAAAAAATCCTTCGCGCATGGTGGTCTCGTGCGCGGAAGCTCGTCTCTGATATAACTAAGTTCCACGATAAATGTTGATACATGCGCAAAATGTGGCGTAATGTTGCCCACCGCCACCGGAGGTGTGAGGGACGCTGGAACCAGGAGATCCAGTAGGCGGGATGTAAGGGAATCACGCCCGCTACGCCATTGCTTGTACAGCGTGGCTAGAAGGAGCGCCGTCGCTCGGCAGTGAACATTCGTAAGCCCGTGTCCCCCCTTGTCCGTAGGCAGCGTGAGCGTTTCGTATCGCATCATCACAAAATAGCCTAGTGCTGATTGAAGTCGACGTCCGAGCGTGAGTGGTAGGGGCAGGATCAGCGAAATATGCACCATTCGAGAAACCACATAAGTGTTCAGATACTCGACTCGCTGCAAAGGATCAAGGCGCCGTAGGTGATGTTGTCGGACCATGGTACGTGTTGTCTGTAAAATACGTCGGTAGTTAACTGCCGCAGTATGTTTTACAGATGAGGTAAAGTCTATGCCGGGATAGCGGAATCGTTGCACATAAGGAAACGGACTGAGTTCTTCCGGTGTAAGGCCCCTTCCAACCGGCATTGCCGCCGATTTGTTCATGTTCACCGCACTACCCTCTGTCACACTGTGGTCCAACAACAGTTCAAGGACCGTCTTCACCTCTCCCTCAGAACGAACGAGCAGCAGGAGGTCGTCCGCATAGGCACGACATTTGAAGGTGTAGCCCCGCAGTTCCATCCCAGAAAGAGAATTTGTTAGCCTCCCAATTAATGGTTCCAACGCTATCGCGAACAGCAGCATCGAAAGAGGGCAGCCCTGGCGAATGGATCGTCGAATTTGAATGGGCCCTGCTATACGCCCATTAACTTGAACCAAGGATTGTGCGCCCCTATAAAGCCTTCTAATGAGACCACTAAAACGGTCTGGAAATCCCATTTGTTCCAGTATAGCGTACAGATAGTTGCGGCGCACCTTATCAAAAGCACTGTCAAAATCAACCGCCACCATCGCCGCTTTAAGCCGGCACTCCTCCGCCAGCGCTATCACATCACGGCATTCGCCAGTAGCTGTTTGCACATTCACCGATCCACCCGATGTCGTCTGTTCTGGAGAGAGAACGCTACGAATTAACATACGACATCGGGACGCTAGCAACCGTGCAAAGATCTTATAGTCGGCATTAAGCAGGGTGATGGGGCGATAATGTGTGACCGTAATTCCTGGCTTCGGTTTATGCACTGGCACCAAGAGGCCTTCCATAAAAGCCGGTGGAATAGGCGCATCGGAATTTAACATCTCGTTCTACATTTCAGTCCATCGCGGTGCCATTTCGTTGCGAAATTCTCGATAAAATTCAGCAGCAAGTCCATCAATGCCTGGGGACCGGTTCAACGCACCCTTTGCGATCGCATCACGTACTTCCTCACAGCAAATGGCTTCCAGTAAGGTTCCCGCGGCTTCCACCGTCAGTGTACGGGAGACGTACGTGGCTATACGTTCGAGGTCATCGACAGGGGCTGCTGCTTCCCGATAGATGTGTTGGTAATGGTCGACGAATGCAGAGACAATGTCCGCTTGACGCGTCACTCTTCGGTCTTCGCGGGTAATTAATTCCCGTACCAAAACGCGTCGTCGGTGCTTTCGTTCATTCACGACGTGGTGCATGGAAGGAATCTCGTGCATTATCGTATCGTGACATCTGGCGCGCACCATGGTTCCCTGAAGATGTTTCCGAGCTAAAGCCACTAGTTTAGCTTTTATCCTTTTGCGTTCGATGCAGACGTCGTGACCCGGCGGATCATCGTCCAGGTCGCGCAGCGCTGTAAAATAAAAGTCGGTCGTACGACGGCGCCATTCTGCCATCTCCCTGCAATATGAGATGAACGTACGGCGAAGCGCCGGTTTAGCACAAGTCAGCCACCAATCAAGCTTCGTCGCATACCTTCCAACCCTTCGCTCGCACATCGTCCATGTCTCAAGGATCCGGTGACGGCATTCAGGATCATGTAGATGTTGAATGTTTAATTTCCACGGGGCCTTACTGTTCCACACCTCTCTACGGGGAAGAAGCACCGTACAGATGTAAGCGCTGTGATCGGAAAATGCCAATGGCCAGCGTTCCGCGTCCTGGACATCATTTGCATGAGCCCGTGAGATATAAATGCGATCTAACCTGCTCGCCGAATGACTTGTCACATAGGTGTATCCCGGTGCATCTCCATGTCGTAATTCCCACGTGTCACTAAGTACAAGGTCGTTGACAACGATTCGCAACTCTTGGCTGATGTTTGCTTGCGGCCATTGGTCTTTCTGGCTGAGAACACAGTTGAAATCTCCACCAATTATTACACATGCATAACGTCCATGGAAAAGTGGGGCAATGTCTTCTGCATAAAATCGCGCCCTTTCCCACCGCCGATTGTTTCCCGACGGTGCATAAAGATTGATGCTGAGTGTCCCAAACGTCGTGAAAGCCATTCCCCTGGCCGACGGAAGGTAACACACGTTTTCCACTGGGAAGCCATCTCGCACGTAAACTGCCACCCCATTCCCATTGTGATCTCCATCCGTGTGACGAATAGGATTGGTAGCCTGCGATGTATGGGAGTGCAGCTATGTGGACTTCCTGCAGCAAAGCAATATCCACATCAGATGCCCAAATCGTTTTCTTCAGTAGGTGTATTTTGGCCGGTGAACGCACGTCATTTATATTTAATGTCGCAATACGGTTCGCATGGCGTTGAATCCCACTCTGTCGATGCGCAACACCATCTCCCTGCATCGGCGCTGGGGGCTGAGTTATAAGACGTTCTCTCGCCCCTCTCCCTTCACCTTCAGCAATTATTAGGTCGTCTTCGTGAGTGCCGGCTGCCTCTGTATGACGTCCGGCGCCTCCTCAATATCGTCATACCACATCTTTGCAGGCAGTGATACATTCGTGTCCATTGCCACAGCATCTGCGTCTGGAGAGCCAACTGGTTGTGATTCCTGAGCTACCCAAGCACGACTCACGAGCACTCCTCACAGCTTTACTTCTGCCAGTACCTCGTCTCCTACCTTCCAAGTTTCATATCAGCGCACACTCCGCTGCAGAGTGAAAATCTCATTCTGGAAACACTTAAATGACTTGACAAGAGATCTGCGTGCTGATCTGTCAAATGAATTATCAGATAAACTTGTACAGGGCTATTACAAATGATTGAAGCGATTTCATAAATTCACTGTAGCTCCATTCATCGCCATATGGTCACGACACACTACAGATACGTAGAAAAACTCATAAAGTTTTGTTCGGCTGAAGCCGCACTTCAGGTTTCTGCCGTCAGAGCGTTCAAGAGCGCAGTGAGACAAAATGGCGACACGAGCCGAGAAAGCGTATGTCGTGCTTGAAATGCATTCACATCAGTCAGTCATAACAGTGCAACGACACTTCAGGACGAAGTTCAACAAAGATCCACCAACTGCTAACTCTATTCGGCGATGGTATGCGCAGTTTAAAGCTTCTGGATGCCTCTGTAAGGGGAAATCAACGGGTCGGCCTGCAGTGAGCGAAGAAACGGTTGAACGCTTGCGGGTAAGTTTCACGCGTAGCCCGCGGAAAATTGGCTCATGCCACAACTGGAGACCGACAGCACCGACTTCATCTTTCAACAGGATGGCGCTCCACCGCACTTCCATCATGATGTTCGGCATTTCTTAAACAGGAGATTGGAAAACCGATGGATCGGTCGCGGTGGAGATCATGATCAGCAATTCATGTCATGGCCTCCACGCTCTCCCGGCTTAACCCCATGCGATTTCTTTCTGTGGGGTTATGTGAAAGATTCAGTGTTTAAACCTCCTCTACCAAGAAACGTGCCAGAACTGCGAGCTCGCATCAACGATGCTTTCGAACTCATTGATGGGGATATGCTGCGCCGAGTGTGGGAGGAACTTGATTATCGGCTTGATGTCTGCCGAATCACTAAAGGGGCACATATCGAACATTTGTGAATGCCTAAAAAAACTCTTTGAGTTTTTGTATGTGTGTGAAAAGCATTTTGAAAATATCTCAAATAATAAAGTTATTGTAGAGCTGTGAAATTGCTTCAATCATTTGTAATAACCCTGTACGTATGGGGAAAGGTTTAAAAACATTATTGCTGACTGATGTGTTCAAAAATTGTTCAAATGGCTCTAAGCACTATGGGACTTAACATCTGAGGTCATCAGTCCCCTAGACTTAGAAGTACTTAAACTTAACTAACCCAAGGACATCACACACATACATGTCCGAGGCAGGATTCGAACCTACGACCGTAGCAGCAGCGCGGTTCCGGACTAAAGCGCTTAGAACCGCTCGGCCAGTCACTGATTTGTCACAAGATACAAGTATTTTAAACCAAAAAGTGCCATCAGTAGGCGAGACACAAGAACAGTTCGCGGAAAAGGTGAAGGAGGTATCTGAGGCTCACACAAAAGTGCAGCGGAGTAGTTACAATATAAATACACAAGCAGGTACCGTTGACGGGTTGAAAACAGCGTACAAATGTGTACCTGAACAGGTGCAAGACCTGTCGTTACAGATAGGTAGCATAATTTTACTCATTTCATGAGACAGGAGCAAGAATGAATAGATGAAGACTTGAGGAAATCAAGGAATGACCCGAGGCTGGTATATTAGACCAAGGCAGTACCCTGCCATTCAGTGTAGTTCAGTAACACAAGGGCTATGTAGATGCAGAAGGCAGAACTAAGAGCTAAATTAGATCAGAGGTTGAAAGCAGTGGAGTAAAACTTGCGGACTGACATCGTTAGTAACACTGAAGAGGAAAGGAACATTCAACCCCAAGCAGGCAGGACAGATAACCCAAACATCTATCCGCACTTGAACTCCAACCAGTCAGGTGAAATAGATCACAACTATAAAACAAAGCAGGCGCTGCCCACTTCAGTCCCTGTCGCGCAGAGGTATTCGGAATACGATCCGATACGTCAAAACAATCCCACGCCGGCAACGAACAGCGCTGCATGCCTTTCCACTTTGTCCGCGGATGAAGGCTTGTTACGAAACAGGCAGTTTCCGATTTTTTTTTCCCCCCTAGGTAAGCCAACAAACACAGTCGTGTTCGTAGGAGCCTTCGGCAATGTTTTGCCAAGGAACTGAACCAAAGCGCCGAAGATACGCTCTGTGATAGGTTATACACAGGGTGATGTCTTGCTGTGGGCCACTGACATGGCGGAAAAATGCACACCTACGAACAGTCTGAAGGGGCATTCTTAGACAAGGTCTGGTCCTTCGCAGTACAAGAGAAACTGAGGCGCGAAATGTTTAACCCGGTGCCATTCAGCTGTAAGCACGGAGGGCCCAGAAGATTCTTCGAGACGTATCTAAATAAAACCCGTTACTAGACGTACACGATATCACATGTGTATGTCCTAAAAATTTTGAAAAGCCGATCACCGGGTAACATACGTGAGAAATTAATCACCACTCTTGAGCACGATATAGAAAATTTCCTGTCACTTCTGTTCCATTGATCTTATCTACGAAGATAGACCTGCGCAACCATAAAGTGGCAGCGCGCAGGCACACCCCATACGAACTAACGAAAAACACGGCGGGAATGGCAATGACAACCAACACGGCTGCCAGCCACTTAGCCCTCGCAGAAATACAACAGGAACCAATTCTGTAACGGAAAGGAAAAAAAATTCAAGCAAGGATATAAAAATAACCAAGGACAGAATTTGAATCGGTCAGGATTTAACGGCCGGAGGAGTTATAGACAGCAAGCGTACAACGCACCATCGACCGTTGGCAATGACGCGAACGGCAACTGGTAAGGGCAGAACGCAACCGGTCGACAAAATAATCCGCTGCCGCCTGACTTTAATCAATACAATCAAAATTTTCGAATAGCGACCGGGGACAACGAAATTTCGAATCGAGAGCTGCGTAAGATACTAACTGGGGGAAACCAGACGTATAATGTGCACATAGTTGGAGTTACTCCTAACCAGGAGGTCAGTACTTGGGTAATTCGGAAAACTCAAACCCATCTCGGTAGGCCAGTAATAGGGCTGGGGACGTGGAACTACTTAAAAGGTGTTTTCTTAGATACAACTGCGGTGATACCAAAGATTATCTGTGTCAGGAAGATATTACCAACTGTGTAGATGGAAATGAAGAGTGTACGGGCAGTAATCAATGCACAAATACTTGGTTTAAGGGAATCCATACCACTGGACGCTGGAGCTCCCGCGAATATAATTTGACGGAGTCTCTTTGATCAATTAAAAAAACGAGGGCATGTACTGGCACTACCAGTACAAACTTTTAAAATCCAAGCAGCTGTAGGAGGTACGTCTAAAGGCGTAAAACTGCTGGCATGGATCCCTATTAAAATTCATAGCTTCTCTTTACAGTGCATTTTTCTTGTGGTTGAAATGCTAATAGTAAACTGCCTTATCGGCAAGGACAGCTTTAGAAAGTACCATGCACAAATTGACGTTGGTAAGTAAAAGTGTCATTTCGTTGTCTACAACCAACAATATTCAGTAGACCTAGTCAGATCTAAAGCAAAGAACGCAAACCAAAACATGCTGCTGACTTTTGAATACAATTCTATTATCCTAACATCATGTTCCTAAACATACAGGCAACTCAGCAATCACAGGAAGAAAAAACAGGCCCTGAGATCGTGCACGCCAAGGTAAGTGGTCAGCGTGTCTTACGGAAGAACAAGAGGAAGAACTGCAGGAGCTTTTAATGCGGTATGCTCATGTTTTTGAACGCCGCCCTAGCGTAATCAAAGTATACAAATATAAAATGGAAGTGTACCCACATGAAACCTTCAGCTTTTCATGCTACCCATTCGATGCGCCAAGATGGAAGCTGTGAGGAAAGAGATCAATAGAATGCTGGACTGGGAAATAATACAACCACCATTATCTCCATATTGTAGTTCCATTTTGGCCGTTAGCAAATCAGATGGAAGCATCCACCTGTTGCTCAATGCACGGAGTACACATAAGATTATTGTGGCTGTCAGGACATGGTCTGACAAACTGTAAGAACAACTTCTAAAATTCCATAACATTAAGTACCTCACCATTGCATATCTCGAAGCCTCGTACTGGTAAATGGCACTACATGAAGATAGCTGTAAGTACACGGCTTTTCTATGTGGGGGCAGAAGCTATAAGTTCTGTATTCTCTCTTTTGGTTTAAATGTCAGTGCAGGCGTATTTATCTCCGCTTTAGATCGAGTATTAGGACCTGAATTCTTCAGCAGAGCGACTGTACAGGTTGATGATTTACTGACTGCTACCCCCGTGTGCTCAGAACAAGTAAACCTCTTGGCACAAGTCTTGTGTAGGTTTTCAGAATACAGAGTCACAGCTAACCTATTGGTCAAATTTTGGTAAGGAAAGGGTTAAATTCCTTGTATTCCTTATATCACCTCAAGCCATACTTCCAGGCCCTAAGAAGTTCGATACAATGAGACATTGCTCTGCACCTCAAAATAAGAAACGGTTGAAGGCATATCATGTATTAGTATATTTTTTCAGAAAATGTATACTACAGCAGCTTTTGAATAGCGATACACTACTGTATATTCTACGGAAGAACCACCGCTGGTTATGGACAAAGCAATGCAAACTGATTTTGATGTCTTTTCAATACCAAAATCTTACATTATCTTGACATAACCCACAATTTTTGTCTCTGTGCAGACACTTCCTCCTAAATCACTGTCTCGAAAGGGGAGGTTACCCACAAAATAATTATTTTTGCTGGTTGCACACTATCTGAAGCTGAACTAGCATATTCCACTACCAGATTGGAAGCTAACGTGGTAATATGGGGAAAGCATACCAAGGTGTATTGCTACCATCAGCCTTTCTCCTTCCTTCTAACTTGTAAGTCTAACACAGGAGGTTCGCTAGGTAGTGTTTGTATTTACAGGAATTTAATTTTTAAATTGTGTGTGTCAAAGGTAATCAAAACGTAACTGCCGCTGCCTTATCTAGGCTTCAAGAAGGTCTAGACCAGAGGTTCCCACCCAAACTGGTGGGTGCGCTCCCCTGGGAGGGGGGGGGGGGGGGGAGGCGTGATGATGATACAAGGAGGGGTCGGGTGGAGTTAGCGGTGTAAACCTAATATTTCTTTTTAATATCGATATTTTAATAAAAATGAATGTGCAGGTATTAATGATAGATTATGGTGCTAAATGCAATCGTTTGGCGTCCCACTTCCCGCAATCCTATCTCAATAACCTATCCTAGAACATACAGCTTTTGAAGATCACGTTTAGAATGTCACGTTTAGAATGTCACACACCGAAACTCTCAAAGTTGTGAAGGCGATATTCGTTAATTCTAATACACTCCTGGAAATTGAAATAAGAACACCGTGAATTCATTGTCCCAGGAAGGGGAAACTTTATTGACGCATTCCTGGGGTCAGATACATCACATGATCACACTGACAGAACCACAGGCACATAGACACAGGCAACAGAGCATGCACAATGTCGGCACTAGTACAGTGTATATCCACCTTTCGCAGCAATGCAGGCTGCTATTGTCCCATGGAGACGATCGTAGAGATGCTGGATGTAGTCCTGTGGAACGGCTTGCCATGCCATTTCCACCTGGCGCCTCAGTTGGACCAGCGTTCGTGCTGGATGTGCAGACCGCGTGAGACGACGCTTCATCCAGTCCCAAACATGCTCAATGGGGGACACATCCGGAGATCTTGCTGGCCAGGGTACTTACACCTTCTAGAGCACGTTGGGTGGCACGGGATACATGCGGACGTGCATTGTCCTGTTGGAACAGCAAGTTCCCTTGCCGGTCTAGGAATGGTAGAACGATGGGTTCGATGACGGTTTGGATGTACCGTGCACTATTCAGTGTCCCCTCGACGATCACCAGTGGTGTACGGCCAGTGTAGGAAATCGCTCCCCACACCATGATGCCGGGTGTTGGCCCTGTGTGCCTCGGTCGTATGCAGTCCTGATTGTGGCGCTCACCTGCACGGCGCGAAACACGCATACGACCATCAATGGCACCAAGGCAGAAGCGACTCTCATCGCTGAAGACGACACGTCTCCATTCGCGCCTGTCGCGACACCACTGGAGGCGGGCTGCACGATGTTGGGGCGTGAGCGGAAGACGGCCTAACGGTGTGCGGGACCGTAGCCCAGCTTCATGGAGACGGTTGCGAATGGTCCTCGCCGATACCCCAGGAGCAACAGTGTCCCTAATTTGCTGGGAAGTGGCGGTGCGGTCCCCTACGGCACTGCGTAGGATCCTACGGTCTTGGCGTGCATCCGTGCGTCGCTGCGGTCCGGTCCCAGGTCGACGGGCACGTGCACCTTCCGCCGACCACTGGCGACAACATCGATGTACTGTGGAGACCTCACGCCCCACGTGTTGAGCAATTCGGCGGTACGTCCACCCGGCCTCTCGCATGCCCACTATACGCCCTCGCTCAAAGTCCGTCAACTGCACATACGGTTCACGTCCACGCTGTCGCGGCATGCTACCAGTGTTAAAGACTGCGATGGAGCTCCGTATGCCACGGCAAACTGGCTGACACTGACGGCGGCGGTGCACAAATGCTGCGCAGCTATCGCCATTCGACGGCCAACACCGCGGTTCCTGGTGTGTCCGCTGTGCCGTGCGTGTGATCATTGCTTGTACAGCCCTCTCGCAGTGTCCGGAGCAAGTATGGTGGGTCTGACACACCGGTGTCAATGTGTTCTTTTTTCCATTTCCAGGAGTGTATATCAGATTCTTAAACAACTTATTTCTGACAATTGGAAAACAGAAAAGTCAGGTATTAACTATTCCGTACATTTGTACACATGAACTGAACTTATAACTTACAGCCATAGTAGGCTATGTTCATCAAAGTAATAGTCACTTATACTGCGTAACTGCAAAATTGCCGTTTTATTACCCTGTCAGCCCGCGGATCCCCATGTGATGCGATTACAGTGACTTCAACAGACTGTATACGCTTCAAATGAACTGGCGGGTTCGTAATTTGGACGCCAGGGTTATGCCCTTTGTCACCAGAAAAACGTGCACCACGTGAATACGAAACTAGTACAAGTGTTCGTTCTGAGCAGAGTACTTCATACCGTTCTGGAAACATTGTCGTGACTGCTAACAATGAAACATAACCCAGCTAGGTAGACAAAGTCCATTAGTCAGGCTATTTTTTTTTGTTCGAACAGTCAGTATTACAGCTCTTTCATTTCGATTACTTATCTGACAAAACAGTTATTTTTCTTCTGCCTTTTTGAAATACGGCATAATTTCGTTTGAAATTAGTGTACGTTCTTTGCTGCGACAATGGCTTCTTTTGGCACGAGTACAGAGATAACTGCTTGGCACTGTGCACAGTTTACAGCGATGTGTGAGGTGTATCCATGACCTTACTTAATTGCTGTGAAATTTGACAACCAATTCATTGATGTTATCTCAAAACTTATAACGTTCTCTTTATAATTAACGAAAGGTAGGGGCACGAAAACGATTTTCGCATAAAACCCTGGGCTGAACTACTCACAATAGCACCGCAGAACAGGCGGCAAATTCTTTGGGCGCCTGTGGGCTGTTTCCGCTCTAATCCGGGAAAAGCCCGTTCCTCCCAGCAAGAGCCCTTCTCGGCCACCAGGTCGCAGACAGACAGACAGACTACCTGCGCTGCGGCTGGGCTTCCTCGTTCTTCGCCCACTCCTCACAGGCAGATAACAGTAGTTTTCCTTTATTTCGGTTGGTTGCTTGCAGTTGTCGACACATCTGATGTATTGGATTTTGCTGAAATTGCGTTGAATCTTTCACAGTTGTGCCTCAGTAAAATCAGTGTTAGTGAGAAATTATACTGTAAACTTCTTGTTTTCTTTTTACTTCACCATGAGTGTCGTGAAAAAATGTAAACATAATGATTATATCAAATACGGTTTTGTTCTATACAAAAAAAATAGTGTTGACCAGCCGCAATGTATTATTTGCTATGAGGTATTGAGCAATGATTCCATGAGACCTTCTCGTCTGGAACACCATTTGTGGGCAAAGCATGGTGCATTGAAAGAGAAGCCGAAGGAATTTTTTGCTGCAAACTGTGATAATTTGAAACGGATGAAGTTGGACACTGCTGGATCCTTCGCTCAGACATCAGAAAAAGTACTGGAAGCCTCGTATGAGTTATCGCTACTTATTTCAAGGACCAAGAAAGGTCATATTATTGGAGAGACACTAGTCAAACCCTGTTTGTTGAAAGTTGCTGATATTGTTCTTGAGTCAGAAAGTAAACAAAAACTTTCACAAATACCACTTTCTGACAATACTGTGAAATGTCGGATTGATGATATGGTCGAAGACATACAAAATCAATTATTTACGGCCGTCAAACAATAGCAGTTTTTCGCAATACAGTTAGACGAGAGTACCGACGTTGCGAAATGTTGCCAATTGCTAGCTTTCCGTTCGCTCTATAGAAAATGAAGCAGTTAAAGAAGAGTTGCTGTTTTCTACAGAGTTAAAGACAACTTCAAAAGCAATTCATATAATGGCAGCCGTCCCTGAATTCTTTTGTAAAAATGAGCTATCATGGCAGAAACTGATAGGCACATGCACAGATGGCGCCCCATCAATGCTTGGATGTCGCTCAGGATTCGGGCAGATGGTCAGAGGAAAAAACCCTAGTGTTACTGCTGTCCACTGTGTAATACACCATCAAGCATTGGAGGCTAAGACACTTCCAAAGGAACTCAATGATGTCTTGAAATTGTGCATCAAAATCGTGAATCACATTAAAAAGAGTGCGTTAAATTCCAGGTTATTTACGGCTCTTTGTGAAGACTTGGGAGCAGAGTATAAACACTTTTATTTCATACAGAAGTACGCTGGCTCTCAAAAGGAAATATGCTAGGAAGATTATTTGAACTTCGAGACAAAGTGATGCAGTTTTTGGAAAATAACAAACAAAATGAATTGTATGTGGAATTTAGAAAGCCTGGTGTTCATGTTGCATTGGCTTATCTGTAAGATATTTTCGAATTTTTAAACACATTGAATTTGAAATGGAGAGTCAAATATAATTTTTCATTGGGATGCCATCAAAGTGTTTACTGATAAGTGCCAACTATGTAAACGTAAAATTTTAGTCTGCAATTATTCCTGCTTTCCCAGATTGTTTGGAATCCTGCAAGAAGCCCGATTTCACAACGATTTTAAGGATACCGATACTAAGAGTAAAATATCGAACCATTTGCAGCACTCCATTGATGAATTCGAACGATACTTCCCTAACACTTGTGATGATAAAATTTATTATAGGTTAACGACAGATCCATTTCACATTGACACGGATGTGTTGCCAGACAGGCTACAAGAGGAAGTCATAGAAATTAAAAATGATTCTGCAGTGAAGTATGACTTTGAGAAGACGGATAAGCCTTTATTTTGGGTGAAATATCTCATGGTGTATACCAGCACATTAGAACAAGCACTGAAACAGTATTTACCATTTTCAAGCACTTATTTGTGCGAAAGAGCATTTTCAGCGGTAGTGGCGATAAAAAATAAGCTTAGAAGCAAACTCAGTATTGCCAACGATTTACGCTGCGCAGTTTCTACTATTCAGCCAACAATTCAAAATCTTGTAAAAAAAAATATGCAAGCTCATCCTTCACATTGATTTATTTGTTTGTTTCTTGCCATATGTGTGTGGAAATAATTTTATAATAAATACGTCACATAAGAGAACTTGTTATTTTTCTCCTAACATTACATGTAGGTAATACTGTAAAATTATAAAAACTATTTCGAAGAAACAATATAAAATAAACATAGTGAATCTGATTTACATATAAATATTGCGTTGATCCTTATGGATTCTGATGTTACATGTGGTATGTTATTTCAACTAATAGTAGTATTTCTTCTGGATGAAGACACAGTGGAAGTTTATCCTAGATACGGTGAGCGAAGAGTAGTCCTGGTGTAGAAATGGTGTGCAGCAAGGGAATGTAATCAATGTAGGGAAGTTGTTTTATTCATACTTTTCAAAGTTCTGTGTAGTCTGCAAAATTACTTCATAAAACATATTTTTTATTTTTTGTCTGGTTCTGAGAACTGGGCGTTTGTCGCCGTTCGGTAACTGTCGTCGTTGACATAAATACCAAACTATGCACAATGACAATTGGGAGCACTATAGGCATTCAAATCAGTGATGTTGGTTAACACCGTGACTGAGTGACTATTTTTGATCATGAGTGAAAGTAATAAGCTACACACAATTTAAAATAATGGCCTGCATCCACTAATCTGCAAAGGTCGCAAATATTTTTCCTTGTTTACCAAGGACTTTCTTTACTTTAGGAGTGGCTTATAATCACTAGACTGATGACATAACTGCGACTTGATATATTAACAGCCCACCATGTTACATGACATCACCATCACAAATTTTTCAATAGTTTACTGATTATTAATAAAAATCTCTATATTTTTTTAGAGGGGGGGGGGCACGGAAGTTTTCTTTTCGGCAGAAGTTTGGGAACACAATAGTTTCGGAACCTCTGGTCTAGACGAATTCTTGGCATTCATGGAGAACAATTCAGAAGTCAGGGTCTTGTTGATGAAAGATAAAACACTACAGCCATACGATGTTAGCATTCATAAATTCATGGGACAACTACAGAAGCATCACAGATAGCAAATGTTAAGGCTAAAGCTGCTGCAGAACAATGATGAGAGGTTGACAAAATATTTTATGATTTACCAAGGTGTGTTGATTCAGATACAACACCCAGAACATTTTTACAGGACCGTTTTGGAGAAGAAGTCAATACAAAGAGAGAATAGTAGCTGAAGCCATGCTGACATTGTTGTACATAATTGGGTAGATGAGGTAAATGTTAAGTTGTGTACCAAAACTCAAAGGAATTAATCTTCAATCAGTGATCCAAAAATGCCACAATGTGGCTTAACCTGCATGCTTCTATACCTGTTTCATTTCTGAACGTACAATTTCTGGTGTGGCCAAATGTTCATAAGCGTAACTGTATCACTTCTGAGCAATTTGCACTATCTCTCTCTCCCTAACCACCATATAACATTTGTAATAATTTTTTATTCTAATTCCCATCAATTTGTATTTTATTGATTTCTGATTCTATGATTTATTTTAATTCTACATATATTATTTCTGTTTTATTTTCAGATATGTCCATTTATTAAATTTAAAATATCTTGAACTTTATAACTATCTAATAACAGGTATAACAAAAAGACCACAAATGAATTCATTAAGATTTTGTGTCCTTCCAACATTATAATAGTAATAAATTTTCCTTCTTAATTAATGAATTCTTTTGGTGTATTTCCAAAAAAATCTCGAAAACAACTTTTATTTTATACTAAGAAATTCATTTGCAGAAATGTCAAAATTAAATATACCATATTTAATTATTTTTCGATATATCAGGTAAGCAATCGATCATAAAATGCATCTATAATGTTTAATTTTCAATTCCTTAGCAAGATTTTTTGTACCAAATTTTGTTACAGATTTCATATACTTTTTATTTTTTTATTTCTTCAAATTCACTTTTTTCTTTTTCATTGTTAAATTATCTCTTTCTTTTTCTTCATATTCACTTTCTTCTTGCTTTTCTTTATTTATGGTCGTGTTTCCTACTGTACCAGCTAGTGTACCAGCAAAAGCTGAATAATGGTAAAAATCCACCCTCATGTCTTGTTGTTCAAGAATCTGTTTTTCTTTTTTTGAAATATGTTCAATAATTGTTTCACAACTGGTATACCTAACGTTATATGTAAATGTCCACCACCTATTTATCTCGTTTTTTTGTTATGTGTGTCAGGTAAAAATTGTTATTACTATTTAAATTTTTACATTTATTTTAATTGCTTTAGGATTAGTATTACCACTTGGCAGCAAAGTATAACCTGTTGTAAAATTATTCGTTTATTTAGATTAAAATTTTCTTAAATTTTGATTAAAAATTTATAAATATTATTGAATATAAATAAAACTTTCAAATTTTGATTAAAAATTAATGAAATTGTTTCACTGAGTATAATTACAATTTTTCAATTTTGATTACAAATTTATAACAACACTGAGTTGATATAATTAAAAAATTTATAATCCCCAACCAATATCATTGAGGCCCAGTCCTAATTTTTGTTTTCCAGATATATCACATTAGTTTTGCAAATTTTTTATAAAATATTGACCAATTTTTTCCTATAAACCTCAAGCAGAATCTAAATCTGCTTTTTTTCTGAAAAATGAAAGTGACGATTTCTTTTATCAAATATTTATTTTCATTACCTTACCTCCATTCTGTCAGAGACAGGAAAGGACTTGGAAGAGCAGTTGAACGGAATGGATGGTGTCTTGAAGGGAGGATATAAGATGAACATCAACAAAAGCAAAACGCGGATAATGGAATGTAGTCGAATTAAGTCGGGTGATGCTGAGGGTATTAGATTAGGAAATGAGACACTTAAAGTAATAAAGGAGTTTTGCTATTTGGGGAGCAAAATAACGGATGATGGTCAAAGTAGAGAGGATATAAAATGTAGACTGGCAATGGCAAGGAAAGCGTTTCTGAAGAAGAGAAATTTGTTAACATCGAGTATAGATTTAAGTGTCAGGAAGTCGTTTCTGAAAGTATTTGTATGGAGTGTAGCCATGTATGGAAGTGAAACATGGACGTTAAATAGTTTGGACAAGAAGAGAATAGAAGCTTTCGAAATGTGGTGCTACAGAAGAATGCTGAAGATTAGATGGGTAGATCACATAACTAATGAGGAAGTATTGAATAGGATTGGGGAGAAGAGAAGTTTGTGGCACAACTTGACCAGAAGAAGGGATCGGTTGGTAGGACATGTTCTGAGGCATCAAGGGATCACCAATTTAATATTGGAGGGGAGCGTGGAGGGTAAAAATCATAGGGGGAGACCAAGAGATGAATACACTAAGCAGATTCAGAAGGATGTAGGTTGCAGTAGGTACTGGGAGATGAAGAAGCTTGCACAGGATAGAGTAGCATGGAGAGCTGCATCAAACCAGTCTCAGGACGGAAGACCACAACAACAACAACAACAACAACAACAACCTTCATTTTATGTTATTTAAATTATTTTCAGAATATAATGTGCCTTAATTGTGTAAAATATCCACATAATATGATAAATCAATCACATCCCATATTTTAGTCATGTCATACATAGTACTCTGTTTTTTAGTAAAAGATTTCATTTGTTCCTTGATATTTTTATCACCAACTGTTAATTTATCATATTTAAACTTTTCTGGTAATTTACAAACAAATTTAAAAGTACTGACAGGTCATAATCCAAAAACTGTAACTTCACTATAGTTGACACATTCAATCATTCTTTCACTATCTTGTTCATCAATTTCTTTATATTTTATACTTGTCCATTATATCTTGGCCTTTTTTTAACTTTAAGTCTTCTTCGTATTTATTCAATAAAACTTGCATTTCTGATTACCTGAGGTAATCCTTGTTGGTATATCATTAAACAGTTTTAAATAATGTTGGTGTTGTTAATGATAATTAACAATTTGTTTTCCATCATTTCTATTATGTTTTTCGTATAATTTTCTAGGTTGTTTTTCCCACTTTTTAAATTCTTCTCTTCATTGTTTTTTATCTTTCTATTTCATCTAACTTTTTTAACAACTTCTATGCCAAATTTTTAAACATTTATTATGAATAAAAATTAATTCATAATTTAGTTGGTACATTCCTTTGTTGATGACTATGTTATTACAAATCTTCAACTGTTTGTTTTGTTTATGTTGTTTAACAATTAAATTGTCAAAAAAATTCAGTATTTATATTTTGTTTACATTGTTGAAATGCTATTTAATGATTTTTGGTTTTGTTTATGTTGTCAAAATTATTGTTTGATGTTTATCTTAACGATTATATTTTTTAAAAGATCTTTTTTGTTTTGTTTATATTCTTAGAAAGCTGTTTAAAGCTTAAGTAAAATTTTTATGATGCTAGAAAAATCTTAAATATGTGTTGTGTATACTGTTAAAAAGGCTTTCGTTCAGTATCTGCATTTCCCTTTATTAATTTTTCTAGTTATATCTAGGGTAATAAATCCTTATATATGTATCATTATTCCAACATTACAGGACATCAAAAACATCCGCCTACTCAGTTTAGAAACAGCCATGACATTATTCAACGCAAAAATCTTGCCAATCCTGGCCTATGGGATGGAGGTTATATGGGACCACCTGACAGAAAAAAATCTAGAAACACTAGAAAAAGTAAAATCGACCTATCTAAAAAGAGCACTAGGTCTCTCAAAGACAACAAGATCTAGACTAGTGTACCTGCTAGCGAGAGAGACATTCCTAATTGAAGACATCAGACTTCAATATATGATGCCACACACCAGTGCTTCCAGAAAGCAACTGAAGATCATGGAGGACAAACGAGAAAAAATATGGCCGGAGTTTTACGGCACCGAAGCAATGACGAACCGCTCATGGACAGCACCAAACTTGGAACAGCGACATGTTGTAACTAGACTTTCTACTCACGGCTTTCATCATCTAATCTGCAAAAACAAAACTTATCACGACCCAACCGCAACATGTGTATGTGTATGTGAACAGTGTAACGATGCCTGTGAACGATATCACATAGAACTGTGCAGTAAAAGAGTGAAATCGATAAATGAATATGCAAAAACGTAAAATGTAAATGTAAAATGTTAAACAAAGTAACAGTATATGGCTATTTGGCTGCAATTTATTAAATAATTATTCCAACATCTGGTACAAATTCCCCTTGAGACGATAAATTTTCGATCGCTGCCAGCAAGTTCATTACATGTACATTTAATTCATATCATCTTGCTTAAAAATATAAAAAAATTAAGATTATATGTAACTATCTGTTTTGGTATTTTGAATATGACTGTGCTATTTAAAAAATTTTCTATTCCTTTCTGTTTTTTGCTGTAAAACATTCTTTATTTTGATTTTCAAGAATAAAATCATCAAATAAATTTAACTTCACATGCATCTAATGGTATAATTTCATCATTAATTTCTATTTAAGTTACAATTTTTTACTATAATTACATTCTATTTTTTCACATGTTTTTATTAATTCTGAGCATCTTCATTGATCAAAACTTTTAGAATAAATGTATAAAAGTTTGATATTTTCCCAGTTTAACCATCGAGTAACTAAAATATAATTCTGGATCATAAATGCTTTGGTAAGATCTATGAAGACTGTGCAGAAATTTGTTGTTCTTTTGTAGCGCTTTGTCGATGTTGTTTAGAAGAAGGCTGAGTGCTGTAAGTGTTGATCTTCCATTTGTCATTCTGGGAGATGACTGTCCACAGAGGCTTGAATTTTTTGTGTAATTATCTTTGAAAACACCTTGAATTGAGTATTTTCCAGGACTATGCCTCTGTACTTGTTTGGGTCCATTGGGTCTCCTCTATCTTTGTAGAGAACTTTCATTGTCGAGTGTCTCCATTGTGTTGGAATTCTTCCAAGTTCCAGGCATTTGTTAAATAGTTTGGCCCATACATGTTGGAGGGCCTCTTTTGCGTCTTTTATATGTTCATTATATATATTATCAGGTCCTGCTGCTTTCTTGTTCTTCCGTGCTTTTATTACATCTTTCACATCTTCTTCATTTAGAGGTTCCCATATATTGTCTTTTTCCTTATTTTGATGTTGTTTCTCTTTCTTTGGGAGTGTTTTGATTCCTCATTTATTCAGTATCTTACTGAAGTGGTCTTCTCATTCCTTCATGTCCATTTTTGGTGTATGAGCCATTTTTCTTGGTATTCCTGATATGTATGGGTCTTTATCTGCTTCATCCAGTTCTCTTTTTGCCTCTTTTTCTATGTATTCTTTTTTCTTCTCTTCTATTAGTTTTTTGTAGATTCTCCTCTCTTCTGCGTACAGTTTGTATGTTTCCTCCTCATGCTCGTTCCTTAACCTGTGGAGAGTTCTTAGAACAGTGTGCCTTTTGCTGTAGCATTCAGCATCAAACCATCTTTTTGCCATCCTTGTTTTTGGGTTTGTCTGTATCACCGAATTTTTTAGGAAGTCTTCTATTTGGTCTGTTGCTTTTCAGAGGTCTCCTTTCTCTAGTAAAGTTTCAATTTGTGTTAATTGATGTTGCTGGTTAGTTAATTTTTCTACATCAGTTTTTCTTTGTGTGATTTAGTGGGTCTTTCTTGCTGGCGGTGACGTGACGATATTTATTTTTATCTTTATTGGAATGTGCTTTCGTATAGGAGTAATGGAGCCATGCCATTTTGGTTGAATACTTCCTTCTATTTCTCCTGTTGTTAATGCGATATCAATGGTGCTTTTCCCATTGTGGCATATGTATGTAGGTATCTGTCTATCATTAAATAGGGTGAAACCATCTTCTTCTAGGGTTCAATGACTAGTTTTGTTTTTATAGTTGTCTGTGTCTATTTTGCAGTTGAGATCACCTGCAATAATGGTGGGTCTGCTGTCCCATTGTTTGATGAGTGTGACTATTTCGTCAATTATTTCTATAGCATTTGTGTGTTGTTTAAAATAGACAGCAATTATATTTATGTTTGCTGCTTCTACTATTTTCTTGTTTTATGATTTTTTTGGTGGGCGTCATCCAGGGTTTCAGTAGGATAGATATTCCTCCCATGGGTCGTCCTCTTTCACCCTTCTTTGCCATTAGTTGATAATTGTAGAAATCTTTATGTTGCCAGCTGTCTATCACGAAGGTTTCTGTTAGAATTGCAAGATCCGAGTTTTGCAGAATGTCTGTTGGTGTTAGGTTAAGAGCACTTTTTACTCCCTCTGTATTCCACAAGACTGCTTTTATTTCTTGATCTTCTGGTTTTCTTCTTAGTTTAGTTGAGCTCTGCTCCCTCTTCCATTGATTGTCTTGGGAAACGAAATCGACATACTTTTATGTTCTCTGGCCAGAATTCTGGTTCTTGTGTGATTTGTAGCTTTTCAGACAGAATGCCTACTTTGAAAGCTTTTTTGTCGCACAGTATGCACAGTTCTTCACATTCTAGTTGTCCTAGTATTCCATTCTTGTTAAGGTATGTCACTACTGTAGCAGTTGTGCTGGTTCTCTTTAAGTTACCGATATATAGTCATGCTGTTGTTTCAGCTGCTTGCATTTCTTCATCTTTTTTTGTACCCATTATGGTTTTATTATTACTCTGGTTTCTTCTGTACCAGCTCGTTAGCAGGCTGTTAGTCTGATGGTATAGTTTGGACTGAACACAAAACAGTCGTATTTTACTACTGTTCTTAGCGAACCAATTGGCACAGTCATTTGATCATCAGAAACATATTTTTAAGAGTACATAGGTGTTTCTCAACGATGTGAGTGTTGTTTGAACAGGTATACTAGTATACAGGTTCATAATGTCTAGTGAAAATAATTTAGTGTCTTGATCACACTGAAAATCTTTGATATTGCTGACTAGATTGTAACTATTGATGACAGAATAATTACTTAGAAAACAAATGATTCTTAATTTTTTCATGAGGAAGCCTTGCTAACTCATGATATGCACTGTTCATACTGTTTACATCTGGATATATTGTATGGTGAATATCCTATACCTTAAACTGGGAGTACGGCTTTGGGACCTGTGGATTCATATTTTATGAAATGGTTTAACGAAATGCATAGCGCTATTTAAGGCATGTCTAATCGTTATCCAGCTAGTAAACATTATTTTCTTCAAAAACTCTAAAAGTTTTAGACTCAAATTCATTCTGACTAGCAAAGGCTACAGCATTCCCTTTGTCACACTTCGTTATAAAGGAACTGTTTTCCTTTATCTTGAAATTAATACTTTTAGTCAAGTTTTTAACTGCTTGTTCCTCAAAAATACTACACACATTATGAGCTCTCCTCATTTGCTGAGAAGTATGTAATTTCACGCAGTCAAGGCCTATGTTAAGATCTGTGCTCATATTTTCTACAACATTTAGGTCTGACACTGTAATTAAGCCCTTTTTCTAGCTATGTCTCAAATGTGGACGTCACTGTCTGCACCCAATAGGTGGTGCAACTAGTATTTTTTTTTTTTTTTGTGGCAGCAATGTCAAAGATTGGGCCAATCGGTCTGATGCTGTTTCTAGTGTGGCATACATACCAGAGGCTTGAATGCGTTTAATTTTAATTTTCGACTTGAATATGTAACGCCGGAAATGCATATCCTCCTATTTCCATCTATTGTACTATAATTTTTTTTCCTTGTTTTGTTAGCTCAAGATATGACATTTCTGTCTTTATATATTGTAATTGTTTTACTGTTTGTGTATATATATATATATATATATATATATATATATGCATTTATGTCGATGTATAATTGGTTTGTTTAGTAAATATTATTTGCATTTTTACGCTGTGTCTTGCCTAGGGAAAACTGCTATCGAACGATTACATCGATAGGTCGTGTGAAGAATCAAAGCGTGTGGGATCTTTGGTAGTGTTAACTCGGCCGCGTGGAGCGCGGGCAGAGAGAGAGAGAGTCTGGCTGGAGTAGCGAGTGGAGCAGGGTGGTGTGAAGCTCCCGCGAGTTGCCGCGCTTTCGGAGTTTGGCAGCATATAATTGCGCTCGACTTGCGATGATAGTTTCTGACATGGTGTTGCGGACGGGAAGCATTAGCTGGCGCACATCAAGAGCCCGTTTCGCCTGGTGACCGTGTCGAGAAGAAGGCGCGCCAACATCCAGCTTCTGCAACAGCGACGGCCGACAATGAGTGACTGTCGCCACCTCCTCGATCGACGGCTTCAAACCTTCAATCAATCAACCAACAAGGAAGACTGGAAGCACGTAAAGTTTTAGAACTGTATGGCAGACCTCAGCTTTTCAAACTGTACCATTTTCGTAACTATAATTACAGCAACTTAGCATGAACATTTGTTGCTCATTGTCCCAATTGCATTACCAAGCAGGGTCCCTTCCTTTTCCGGAATGAACCCGAGTGTCGTTGAAATTCAAACGCCAGCATTAAAATAATAATATAGCATTTCACTGCTTTAATTTCATAGTTCAGTTAAAGTATTCATAGCTGGCTACAATATTTAGATTACACAAGCACGAATTAAGAGTGCGAGTTTTGTTACCGTATTTTAGCTTACCTGTGACTGCAGCTCAGCTTGGTACGTACTAAATTTTACTATTGTTAATTGTTCAGAATCATTTAATTCAAGTTCAAAGTTAAATCTCTTCTTTCCAAATTGTGTAGATTCAAGTAGCTTTTGAAATGATTGTTGAGGTAGTCCAAGACTAACCGTATTTTGCTGAATTTCGATGTGCTTCAGAAAGAAAGCTCACTATTAACTTCAGTCACTAAATTAACTTTCGATTTTCCGGTTTAATTAATTCTTTTGCTAAATTAAGTCAGAGTGTAGCGAAATTTATTACTTCTGACAAACTTTGTTTTCACACTGCACGTGTCAACCTTCAGTTGCCACGCTTCTAGTGCTAATTATATGTGTAATAACCTTTCTTTTTCAGTTACTATAGTAATTGTCCTTAGGACTGGCGACTGTAATTTCCCCCAAATCTCAAATATCTGATTACCGCTAGTTAATTGTTAACGTAACGGCTGCACATTTACTTTCTTTATTAACTTTACCCCTTTTCAAAATTAATTTCCACCAGTTTCATTTGCATTTTTCCTTTCATTTAGATGTAACCCTTTCCTCCCTCTTTACCGACAGTTTAACTTTGGTGACGATTGCTTTTCCCAAATTTCCATCAGGTACACGCGGTTTAATTTTTCACTGTCATTAAGGTCGATAAGTGAGGGGGAAGTTACAAATATATCTGCTCAAAACTACGAGTATTCCTTTCTTACAATGTAATATTATGTAAGTAACCTTTGTATGCCATGACAAATGTCTTCCTTATTAATAATTTTGTCAAACTTAGTGTTCTATATATTCTTTTATAGGGTTTCTTCAAATTTCATTCCAGTGCAGACATCGCTACAGGTGTTGAAACATAGGTGAATGTACAAAACAGTTATTTGCAACCATTTGGCTGTGTGATTCCTATACTGAAACTTATATACAGATGCTGAGCAAAATCCATGCTTAAAACTGTAATTGTTGAATATATATTTCAGTTTCTTGAAGAAGAGATTCATAAGTTACATATAAAGGAACTGAAAGAAATTTTTTATCGACCTAGGATTCACTTATATATACACTGTGATTGAAGCTTGGGACTTTCTTAAAAAGAATTTCACTGTAGATAAACTTGAAGGTTTTTGAAAATTAGAAATTTTAAATGACTGCCATACATTAAATAAACATCAGTGGATCAAATTTTTAATCAGACACTTAATAAGTTAGAGAAAAGTCTAAAATATTATCTTTTCCTAATATTGAATAATATTACATAATTTTTGAAAATAAACATTTACAACAACAGTTAACTATTTATCTGAAAAAGCATTTAAAAAAGATGACAAACATTATTTTCCAAAAATAATATGCACTCATTTGAGCCAAATGATTTCATAAATGTGTCGAAATCAAAATTTATGAAAGTAGTTCAAGTAATTTTACAATTATTTAAAGGTTGCAAAATAAATTTTAATTCATCTTCTCAATAGAAAATGCAAACAAATAATGATGTCTAGGAAAGTGGAGATCTAATTGAAAGTAAAAGGATTGCTACAGAGAAAGATATAATGAAAGAGTGTAACAATGTGAAACAAGAAATTTTAACAAAAATAACTGGTTTTCAAGCTCATGGTTCTGGCTCAACATTAAAATTAAACAGAATTAATGGAATACAATTAACAATTAATAAGTAAGTTCCATTACGAAACTCATCTTACACCAAATTAAAAGAAAAAATAAAAGAGAAAAAACTTATATTAACGCTAAAAATAATTATTAAAATGTTTTTCTATAGACTTGAAAATCTACATTATATCCTATAATTAAAGTATTAAATGTAAGTATAAAACGTAAGACCCACATTGATCAAAATCTTACAGATTTTGTATTACAAATTAAGGATGATGGTATTTCATTACTGTATACTAAAATTAATAAACTCATTAATGCTTCTTTCTTTTGTTAAAGAATATGAGGTACATCGATTTCATACAAAAAAATGAAGACAAAAAACATTAATTTATTGTATTTTATGGAAGTAACTAATGCTTACACCTATTTTTCGCCAATTAAGTTATAAATGCAACTTCTACATAATATTGTAAACAACACAAATGTTAATATGTTAACAACAAATTTACAGTTAAAAATAAAAATAGAACCCGCTGACGATGGCACAAAAGTGCTGAAACATGTATGGGTGAAACAAAAGAAAAAAGGTGGAACTTCTCATCCCATTTTCTTAGCAAGCATGGAGACAACAAGAAGAACTGCACCACAAGATGATTAAAAAGTCTGAATATGACTTAGCTTTGATATCCTTTCTTCAAATCCAAAAAAATTACCTGATAAATACTACAACTTTTTTCCAGAAGAACGAATAAATTTAGTAACTAAAAAAAGGAGTTTATCCTAATAATTAAATGGATAATTTGGAAAAAATCCATCAAAAGAGGAATGTGATGTTAGTGAAGAAGATGATAAACATACCCAGTTATGAAACTTCCTGGCAGATTAAAACTGTGTGCCAGATCAAGACTCAAACTCGGGACCTTTGCCTTTCATGGGCAAGTACCCTACCAACTGAGCTACCCAAGCACAACTCATGACCTGTCCTCACAGCTTTACTTCTGCCACTACCTTGTCTCCTACCTTCCAAACTTTACAGAAGCATGGCATTACCGTCAAGCACACGGCTGTAACCACGCCACAACACCTAGGCACGTCAGTCCACAACAGCTCCCGAGCCGGCACAGTGCGACAGCATATTTGGTAGCTATGGGACGGCCATCGACTGGTGTCAACAACTTCAATGCAAGACGAGGACCCACAGTCCAATATACTTTCAATTCTGTTTTATTCTATGGACTTCCCAACTATTTGTGATGGTATTTTGTCTTTTTAGTCTGTTTAATTTCATGACATAGATTTTACAACCTGATGATGGGAGCATTGTCTCTTGAAACGCGTTGTTAAAATATATGAATCGTGGTTGAATGCTAACAGTGATAACCAGTATAACAACAACTGCTACCTCAACTCCATAATGGATTATATTAAATTTTCAGAACCTTCTGTAAAGTTTTGAAGGTAGGAGACGAGGTACTGGCAGAAGTAAAGCTGTGAGGACGGCGTGAGTCATGCTTGGTTAGCTCAGCCGGTAGAGCGCTTGCCCATGAAACGCAAAGGTCCCGAGTTCGAGTCTCGGTCCGGCACACAGTTTTAATCTGCCAGGAAGTTTCATATCAGCGCACACTCCACTGCAGAGTGAAAATCTCATTCTGGAGTGCCCAGTTAGTTTGGGAAAAATTTTGTATCAAAAACCTTGGTGAATATTATGATTTATAAATTAAAAACGATATTTTATCAATAGTTGCCATTTCTGAAAAATTTAGTAACACTTCAATAAATATTTACTTTTTCTTTTGATGCTATGGTAAAAATAACTTAACAACCAGGTCAATTATTGCATGATTATGAAAAGATTTTAGTGACTGAAAAAGAAATGAGAGGTAGTATATCCCAATGTTGCAAAGATATGTTAAGGCAAATAATTGATATATGAAAAAGATTAATTAAAATATGATATCGAATTATTTATCATGTTCAAGCAACTAATTTATATGGTTATTCTATGAGTCAGTATTTAACATATTGTGGATTTAAAAAGTGTTTATATTTTTGAAGCTGATTTAGAATATCCAAAAAATTTACTTGCTTTCCAAGAAGATTTATTTTCAGCCAAAAGAATAACATTGTCAGGAACTAATGAAAAAAGAAACTACTATAGTTAATCATTATCATTACAGTGTTCATTATAGTGGTCTTGAATAGTATCTGTCTCTAGAAATGAATATTCAACAAATCATAAAGTTTCAAAATTTAAACTATCTGATTGTTAAAAAAAGTATATAGATTTAAACCCAGAAATGAGAATGAAAGCAGGAAAATGATTATGAAAATGATTTCTGTAAACTGATGAATAATCGTGTATTTGGAAAAACAATGCAATTTAGATATAAAATTAGTCTCAGAGGGTCAAAAATATGAATTAATATTATTATTATCGAAATAATATGGATGATTTTCACTATAATGTGATGAAACCAAAATGTTACAAAAAATTGAACTTTGTTATCAAGCTACTGATTGGTATAGCTATAATAAAGAAACTGAAGATTTTTATGAAACGAATGTTTGACTGTTTTGATGTTAGTAACTACCCACAATATGGTACTTATAATTTGCCTGAAGTTAGTAAGAATGTATTAGGAAAAATTAAAAATGAATGGAAACAAAAAATATCAGAAAAACTTGTAGTTTAAGAGCGAAATTGTTTGCTTATAGAGCTGATGAACAGGACAAGAAAAATACAAAAGAGTAAAGAAATGTGCTGTAAAAATAAAATATGTTTATATGATTATAAAGCCTACTTACTTAACAGTAAAGAATACGTAGATATGGATTTAATACAAAGCTTTAAACATTAAACCTAATCTATTGAAATTAATAAACAATCATTATGTCCTCATGACAATAAAAGATATGTTTCAGAAAATAAAACTTGTACATTATCATATGAGCACTCTTGTACTATATTATTAAACAATTTTGAATTTTCTGTTTTAATTTTTCATAAAATTCTCATCTAATATATTAATGTTTTCCAATCAAAAATAAAACAGTCATATTTCTTTCATTCCAAATCTAAATTCCCTAGCATCATTATCTTGTTTTAAACTTGTAACACCAATAAAATTTGAGGCTTTTTTATCATTATTCTTAGTATATAGTATGTATATGATAATTAACATTCTCATACATCTATCAAATAACATTTTTGATTTTTCGTTTAAAATATATTTTGCATTATATTTTCCTAAACCTTCCAAAAAAATTGAGAAGACCCATTTATATAGAATTATATTTTTCCTTTTTTGTTATACTCTAGAATTCATTTTTTACATTTATCTGAATATTTTTCTTTAGTTGTTTGCTACTTATAAAACCTATTCAAAACTCTTTCTTGGCAATTTTTCGATTTTTTGAATTTACATCAACTTACGAAGACTCTTCATTTTTTTATGTTTTCCAGTGGTAATAATCTTCTTGAATGTTCTCAAATTGGAATTCCTTTTAAATGCTCTTTATGATAATATTTAGAAATATGAAACTTCCTGGCAGATTAAAACTGTGTGCCGATCCGAGACTCGAACACGGGGTCTTTGCACTCGCGGGCAAGTGCTCTACCAACTGAGCTACCCAAGTACGACTCACGCCCCTTCCTCACAGCTTTACTTCCGCCAGTACCTCGTCTCCTCCCTTCCGAACTTCACAGAAGCTCTCCTGCGAACCTTACAGAATTAGCACTCCTGAAAGAAAGGATATTGCGGAGACATGGCTTAGCCACAGCCTTGGGGATGTTTCCAGAATGAGATTTTCACTCTGCAGCGGAGTGTGCGCTGATATGAAACTTCCTGGCAGATTAAAACTGTGCCGGACCGAGACACGAACTCTGGACCTTTGCCTTTTGTGGGCAAGTGCTCTACCAACTGAGCTACCCAAGCACGACTCAGGCCCTTCCTCACAGCTTTACTTTCGCCAGTACCTCGTCTCCTACCTTCCAAACTTTACAGAAGCTCTCCTGCGAACCTTTGTGTTGTGTACATAGTTCCGCGTAGTCAGCGCATACACAACTTTCCAACTAAAGCGCGCCCCGCTAAGCACAACAGCGCAGGTGCAGCGCTCGTCCGTCTCCACACTACGAGATGGCGCTGCCATAAAGACGGACTAAATTCTGTTTCCGCCGATCCGCGTATTAATATGTAACGCAGCCAATGAGATTGCTGCTAACGTAGAACCTTTTCTCCTCACGGATCACACTCGCGCAGTGATACCTGAACGCTAGAGGTATTATGACGAGTGTACAGACCTCCGATCAGTCAGTCTGCATTAGTCTGCATTAGTCTGTGCCTAATAAGATTATCATATTCCTGTACATAGCCATGAAGAGGAACGTATAGACACTTTGTCAAATATCAGAGGTGTGAGAATAAGATTAACGTACCAAGTCCCAAAGGAACTTCAGATTGTCAATTGTAAATAGCATCCAGAACCAAGTGAAGTTATTTTTATGCTTGTTATTATTTTAAGAAATGTGTGTGAAAATTAATCAAGTTCTGTTTGAAGTTGATCACCGTCAATCTCCTACTCTAAGTGTGCAAGTGGCATTTCTATTGTCTGACCTAATGGCAGAAGAGAAGCACGCCACGATAAGACCACGAGACGTATTGCTGACACTCGCCTACTTCGTTAGAGCAACAAGTCAAATAATCTGATGGTTTGTATACCGAAGGTCTTACAGTACGCACACCACACTTTGTTTTTAAGTTTCGAAGGTAGGAGACTAGGTACTGGCGGAAGTAAAACTGTGAGGAAGGAGCGTAAGTCGTGCTTGGGTAGCTCACTTGGTGGAACACTTGCCAGTGAAAGGGAAAGGTCCCGAGTTCGAGTCTCGGGCCGGCACACAGTTTTAATCTGCCAGGAAGTCTGATATCGGCGCTCACTCCGCTGCAGAGTGAAAATCTCATTCTGGCATTTAGAAATATGTTTACACCTACACAAAGAATTTGATTTTTATTATATATTTTACGATATTCACATATACAAGAGCCAGGATTGTTCTCTAACCATATTTTGAATTATTTTTGGAAGTAAAATTATCAGTTTATTTCTCAACCATATAATTTTTACAAATCTTAAACTGAAAAACTTCCACTTCTTAAGAAAAAATTATTGGAAGAAATAAAAATGTTTATGAAATTCTTTTTCTATTTTGCTTCTGGAGAAATAAAAATGGTGTGCTTGAAATTGATTTGGAATTCAGTATACGGTAGAGAGACAATGGGACTGCAAAAAAATAAAAATAATAAATGAAAATAATAAAACAAAAATGAAAAATGAAGATAAATGAAACGAGAAAATAAAAATGACAAAGAGATTGAAATGCAAAGAACTAAAAAAACATGAAAACAAAAAAAATATTTATATTTTTAAAATTTAACTTCAAGAAAATTAATTTTTTCATGTACATATTTTTTTGTTCAGTTAAAATCTTTTAATTAACCGATTTTCAGTCATTTTCATATTCAATTAAAATATATGAGTTTTATGATCCTTAATTTATTTTTCTATTTAGTTAAAATATATATTTTTGTGACAGTTTATTTACTTTTTAATGAAACTCTGTTTTTATTTTATATCTGGCAAAATAAAAATGGCGCCCTTAAAACTAAGTTGTAATTCAGTTATTGTAGACAGAAAATGGGGCCACACACTACATGTATACTCGTAGCCCAATTGCCTATCAACTGTCATATGAAGATTTCTTCCCTTATAGAATGACATGAGTGTTCTATTTGCTAGGAATTCTTCAAACGAATCATGAAGTTCATCTGGTATCCTGTTTTCTTTTTTTTGGTCATCAGTCTTCAGACTCATTTGGTGCGGCGAATTCCTTTCCTGTGCTAACCTCTTCATCTCAGAGTAGCACTTGCACCCTATGTATTCAATTATTTGCTGGATGTATTCCAGTCTCTGTCTTCCTGTACAGCTTTTGCACTCTACAGCTCCCTCTAGTACCATGGAAGTCATTCCCTCATGTCTTAGCAGATGTCCTATCATCCTGTCCCTTCTGCTTATCAGTGTTTTCCACATATTCCTTTCCTCTCCGATTCTGCATAGAACATCCTCATTTCTTACCTTACCAGTCCACCTAATTTTCAACATTCGTCTATAGCACCACATCTCAAATGCTTCGATTCTCTTCTGTTCCGGTTTTCCCACACTCTATGTTTCACTATCGTACCATGCTGTACTCCAGACGTACATCCCCAGAAATTTCTTCCTCAAATTAAGGCCGGTATTTGATATTAGTAGACTTCTCTTGGCCAGGAAGGCTCTTTTTGCCATTGCTAGCCCGCTTTTGATGTCCTCTGTGCTCCGTCCGTCATTGCTTATTTTACTGCCTAGGTAGTAGAATTCCTTAACTTCATCTATTTCATGACTATCAAACCTGATGTTAAGTTTCTCGCTGTTATCGTTTCTGCTACTTCTAATTACCTACATCTTCCTTCGATTTACTATCAGCCCATACTGTGTACTCATTACACTGTTCCTTCCATTCAGCAGATCATATAATTGGTTCAAATGGCTCTGAGCACTATGGGACTCAACTTTTGAGGTCATCAGTCCCCTAGAACTTAGAACTACTTAAACCTAACTAACCTAAGGACGTCACACACATCCACGCCCGAGGCAGGATTCGAACCTGCGACCATAGCGGTCGCGCGGTTCCAGACTGTAGCGCCTAGAAACGCTCGGCCACTCTGGCCGACATCATATAATTCTTCTTCACTTTCATTCCAGATAACAATGTCATCAGCGAATATCACTGATACCCATTTCAACTTGAATATTAATTCCACTCCTGAACATCTTTTTTTCCATCGTTGCTTCCTCGATGTATACATTGAACACCGTTTTTAATACAAGCACTTCGTTCTTGGTCGTCCAATTTTATTATTTCCTCTTGGCTGTTGTTGATATTGCATATGACCCATCTCTCCCTATAGCTTACCCCTACTTCTCTCAGAATTTCGAACATCTTGCACCATTTTACAATGTCTAACGCTTTTTCCAGGTCGACATATCTGATGAATGTGTCTTGATTTTTTTTTTCAGTTTTGCTTCCATTATTTACTGCAACGTCAGAATTGCCTCTCTTGTGCTTTTACCTTCGCTGAAGCCAAACTGATCGTCTTCTAGCCCATCCTCTATTTCCTTTTCCATTCTTCTGTATATTATTATTGGAAGCAATTTTGATGCATGAGCTGTTAAGCTGATTGCATGATAATTCTCGCAGCTGTCAGCTCTTCCTGTCTTCAGAATTGTGTGGACCATGCTTTTCCGAAAGTCAAATGGCATGTCACCAGACTCATAAATTCTACAAACCAACGTGAATAGTGGTTTTGTTGCCACTTCCCCCAATGATTTTATAAATTCTGTTGGAATGTTATCTATCCCTTCTGCCTTAATTGATCTTAAGTCCTTTGAAGCTCTTTTAAATTCTGATTCTAATACTGGATCCCATATCTAAATCGACTCCTGTTTCTTCTTCTATCACGCAGACAAATCTTCCCCTTCATATAGGCTTTCAATGTATTCTTTCCACCTATCCGCTCTCTCCTCTGTACTTAACAGTGGAATTCCCGTTGCACTCTTAATGTTATCACTCTTGCTATTAATGTCACCGAAGGTTGTTTTGACATTCCTGTATGCTGAGTCTGTCCTTCCGACAATCCGACAATCATTTCTTTTTCGGTGTCTTCACATTTTTCCTGCAGTCATTTCGTCTTAGCTTCCCTGCGCTTTCTATTTATTTCATTCCTCAGCGACTTGTACTCCTTTATTCCTGAGTTTCACAGAACACTTTTGTGCTTCCTCGTTTAATCTAACAATTGAAGTATTCTTCTGTTACCCATGGTTTCTTAGCAGTTACGTTCTTTGTACCTATATTTTTCTTCCCAACTTCTTTTTAGAGATGTCCATTCTTCTTCAACTGTACTGCCTACTGAGCTATTCTTTATTGCGGTATCTATAGTATCAGAGAACTTCAAGCATATCTCGTGATTCCTTAGTACTTCCTTATCCCACTTCTTTGCGTACTGACTCTTCCTGACTAATGTCTTAATCTTCAGCCTACTCTTAATCACTACTATATTGTGATCTGAGTCTATATCTGCTCCTGGGTGTACCTTACAATCCAGTACCAGATTTCGGAATCTGTGTCTGACCATGATGTAATCTGACTGAAATCTTCCCATATCACCCAGCCTTTTTCAAGTATACCTCCTCCTCTTGTGATTCTTGAAGAGAGTATTCGCTATTACCAGCTGAAACTTGTTACAGAACTCAATTAGCCCTTCTCCTCTCTCATTCCTTGTCCCAAGCCCATGTTCTCCTGTAACCTTTTCTTCTACTCCTTTCGCTACAACTACACTCCAGTCCCCCATGACTTTTAGATTTTCATCCCCTTTTACATACTGTATTACCCTTTCAATAACCTCATACACTTCCTCTATCTCTTCATCTTCAGCTTACGACGTCGGCATGTATATACCTGAGCTATCGCTGTTGGTGTTCGTTTGTTGTCGTTTCTGATAAGAGCAACACTGTCACTGAACTGTTCACCCTCTGCCCTATCTTCCTAATCATAACGTATCCTACTCCCGTTATACCATTTTCTGCTGCTGTTGATATTACCCTATACTCATCTGACCAGAAATGCTTGTCTTCCTTCCAGTTCACTTCAATGAGCCCTACTATAACTAGGTTGACCCTTTGCATTTCCCTTTTAAGATTTTCTAGTTTCCACGTTCAGAGTTCTGATATTCCACGCCCTGGCTTGTAAAACGTATCCTTTCAATGATTATTCTATCTTTCACCGCCGGCGATCCGAATGGGGGACCATTCTGGAATCTTTTGTCAATGGAGAGATCATCATGACACTTCTTCAATTACAGGCCGCATGTCCTTTCGATACACATTATGTGTCTTTAATGTAGTGGTTTCCATTGCCTTCTGCGTCCTCATGCCGTTGATCATTGCTGATTCGTCAATCTTTAGGGGCAGTTTCCAACCCCTCGGACTCCTTCTGCCCTCTTCGACGAGGCCGTTGGCAGAATGAGGGTGACTTCTTATGCCAGAAGTCCTCCACTGTCACTGCTGATTATTAATGAAAATTTAAGTCGGGGTGGGATTCGAACCCAGGACTAAAGATGTTTTGATTATAAATCAAAGACGCTACCCCTAGACCACAGGTGCAATATGGTGTTCTGTACACATATATTTTGATATTAATTTAAGTGAGGTATGTTACTGCACAGGAAATTTAGTAGGAGGCTTCACCAATGGTATAAAACTTTTATTTTAATGCTTTTGTTGAGAATAAGTTGTGCATATACCACGCATTTTTTGGTTGGTTCTTTCTGGAGTGGCCAGTGTGATGTATGGTGATGAAGAAGCAATACTGGGCTTTGACCTGTTGTTCTTGCTGAAGCTTTCAATTGCAAGAACGGTGACATGCAACTCTCTAGGCTCTTCTGTCGAAACCAAGCCTCTTCATCTCTCCATACCTACTACAGCTTACTGTATTCTATCTGTGGCCACCCTCTACAATTTTTACCGTTGACACTTTCCTCAATCACAGTCCTTTAACGCCTCAATATGTGTTATAACAACTGATCCCTGCTTTTGGTGAGGTTGTATCATAAATTTACTTTTTTCCCTATTTGTTTCTATATCTCCTCATTACTTATTAGATCTACCCACATAACTTTCAGCATTATTCTGTGCTAAGACCTTTTAAAATCTTCCATTCTGTTCTTGAATGAACTGTTTATTGTCCTTGTTTTGCTTTCATACAAGAACTTAATCGAAACAAATATGGTCAGAAGAGACTGCCTAACATGGAAATTTAAATTCATTGTTAACAAATTACCTATATTCAGAAAACTTTTTCATACTAATGCCAGTCTGCGTATGCCAGTCTTTACTTTGGTTACCATCGGCTACATTGCAGCCAAAACAGCAAAACTTGTCTAGTTCTTTTAGTGTCTACTTTTCTAATCTAATCCCCTCAGTATCACTTTATTTAATTCGACTACATTCCACTATCTTTGTTTTACTTCAGTTGTTGTTCATTTCCTGATCTATTTGCAAGACAATATCAGTTCATTCAGCTGCTCTTCCATTATCTTGAATGTCCCTTGTTAAACTTTCAAGGACTTGTTAATTTTGAAACCTTATCAGTTGACACTCACTCATAGTTTGGGACATAAAAGCACTCAATGGTTGGGTGGTAAATAGCTGTCAATGTAGATATCCAAAGCTGTCCTCAACCCAAGGAACACCACACTGAACCGATAGTAAGATGCCACTAGCAGTTATAGGGATGGGTGCGGACAAGAGGTGCAACAGAAGCATAAATATGGAATGCTAGGAGCTATTTCAAGCATACACAGAACATATATGACTGAAAGAAAGGCTGTTGGTGTAAGATTGCCATAATGCCCTTCGGATTGGAGAGTGAGTGAAGAGGATATGTATGTAAAACAACTAACACCCAATGGAAAATCAGCCAGCTACTGCTATTCAGGGCATTGCAGAAAGTATTCCATATTTTGAGAGGTGATAGTATGGGTCGTAACAAGAGAAAAATGTCCAGTAAATATGGGCTCTTGAACTATGAGTATTTGGTCATCTTTGCTACTGTGACACATTTTTCTTCCTGTGAAAAACCTGTGCTATTATGAACAACCTACAGAATGTAGTAAATAAATGAGGACTGATGTTTCTGTTACTCTCCATGGATACAACATATGATAAACATCTATTAGTGCTGCTACTGTAGGTTGTATTCACAGTTCTGGGTAAGTGCAGAGCATACTTTATTTTCAATGGAACCAATTTGCATTTTGATAAGTTTGCGAAATTTTTTTTCAGATAGTGCGTGAGCCCTTAAGGCATCAGACAGTAACATGACTTAGTTTTAATGGACACCATACTGAGCACCAACCTTTAGCCAGGGCCCACAAGTGCAAGATCAGTGGAAAAGCGAGCAGATTAGATTAGGATCTTTGCATTTTCGCAGTGACAGAATAATGTGTTCTCATTTGTTTACTGCAGTCTGTAGGTCGTTTGTAACAGCATACAGATTGCTCTACAAGAGATACGTTTCACGCTATGGAATAATTTTTAACACTATGTATAAGTACTACAACTGTGAGAATCTATTTCTCTCCTTTACACTTGCGCCTGTAAGGCACATGAACAACATTAGATCTCCAGTCTGCATCATGATCTATGCATGTAAAGAATCACTGTTACATTATAGGGTTCACTTTTATAGAATATGTTTAGACAAACAAGTTGGTTGAGTCACAAAAAGGGAAGTGAGCCCTGAATGACTTAAGTTCGTGCCGTTCTTTATTTGACATCTTGTCTTTGTGCTACTGTCACACCGTTTCTTATTCGATTTACGAGTCACTAAGTTGCTAGCCTACTTGCCTGTGAGTGGCAGCAGCAGCGCTATCGATAAGAGCGCTGTCGTACTATCTTTGGAGCGACTGATAGTATTTCCGGGTCGTGGTGTGTGATGAGTTCAGTTGGGATGGAGCTCCAGTAAGGTCTGCACAGCCAGTACTCGCTTGACTGCTGGCAACACACATGCACTGTCCAATGGAAGGAGACTTGAGCAAGGACAACTGTTTTCTGGGCCCCTTCGTTCGTCATCTTGTGGGATGTGGGTCAGTTCCTTCCTCGAGCAGAAATGTCGGGTGGCCAATGGGCATGTGTTCCCTCTGCATGGTTGGGTCTGAGCCAGTGTCTCTGGATCGTCGTGTGTCCGAGCTGTGAACGGACATTAAGGGAGTCAGGATGGAGCTCCATTGAGGTCTGGACAGCCAGTACTCGCCCGACCGCTGGGGTCGCACACATGCACTGTCTGACAGAAGGAGACTCGAGTGGCGACGAGCGTCGGTTGGTCGTTCAGTCGGTTGTCTCATCGGGCGACATGTATTTGGTCTTCCGATCGCTTCTGGGGCCCTTCAATTGATCAGCTTGTGGGACTTGGGTCGGTTCCTTCCTTCTTCAGAGATGTCGGATTTCCAATTGGCAAGTCTTCCCTGTGCACGTTTGGGTCCAAGCCAGTGTCTCCAGGTTGTCGTGCTTCTGAAGGCAGTCGAAACGGAGCAGCAGTGAGGTTCAGACAGCCATGACTCGCTCGACCATTGCGACCTTGGTTGGTCGTTTGGTCGGTCGTCTCATTGGACGACGTCTATTTGGTCGCCGACCGCTTCCAGGTTCCCTGTGTGTGTCGACATGTGATTCCTCCTAGTTGTTCCATAGTGACTGGTTTTAGTATCGTGCGAGTTGTTTGTGGAAGTGTTCCTGCAGAACCGTGTGCAGCTTGTGGTTTTGAGTGACCAGTTGTCGTAACGCTGTCTGCGTGTTGGATGGAGTGAGTCGGTTGGGACAGAGCAGCGAGCGAGTCTCTGCTGCGGCAGGCCAGGCCGGGGCCGCTGACGGCGTGCACGCGTGAGGCACTAGCTGTGAGACTGACAAGCTCGTTGCCCACTGAACCTGGACGCTGAAGTTGAGTGATCTTTTATGAAACTATTGTGACATCTCCTCATTCATTTGTGGGTTGTTGCCCCCTTGGCCGTTCAGGCTAGCAGCATCGTATGATGTGCTGGAGTTGCGAAATCTTGCCGCCGTCTTCCTATGTTCTGATTAATTATTAAATTGACTGTTACTTATCAGTGAAGTGCACCAGCGGTATTTTCTGCCCTGTGGCCGTTAACGATCCAGTTACCTGCCCTGGTAGTTAGCGTAGTTTGCAGGCAGCGTGCCTTTTCCTCATGTTGTTGCTGTCCAGTACGGCGTGTAGTTCGACAGCCTTTTAAGTTGTTTGGTTCATTTTTGCTTAGAGTGGCTATTGTTCCCCTGGCTGTTTTTAGACGTCAATTTCTGGAGGTGTAGTGCTGTTCGTATTCTCGTCCTCGGCCGATATTCTCCATCGTTGTGCCGTTGGTCGGACGGAAGGGAATTGGTTAAACTGTTGTTCAGTCCTTGGGTCATCCCTAGTTTGGGCTGCTATCCGATTACCACACTTTAACTCTAGGCTGCCTGTCTCACCTCCCCTTACGTTTCAGCTACCTCCCCAGGCCGAACCTTGGAACATTTCTGAGCACCACTTGTTCTGTTTGTTTTAAATTGTGATTTTCATTTTAGTTGAAGTACTGTGCAAGGCCATTGGCCGTTTATTAATTCAGTTTTTTTTTAAATTTTACATAAAGACCTTCAGCCATGTTAAATTAAAATTTTCAGCTTTGATTATTTAAAAAAATTATTTCTTAGAAATTGTTCTATCTGAAATTGTTTGTAATCCAAGCCCTAAGCCGTTAAGCTGTTCCATGTGTTATGTGTGGTCTTCAGACTTATTGTTTAATTGTGGTCTTTTAAGCCATTATGTAAATAAGTAGTTTGTAGAAAAATAAAGTTGTGTGTTTGATTGTGCAACTCACAGTAACTGTTATGGCCCCATCCACAACCTTAACCTTATCGTGTGCGCTGTCTGACTACCTACCAGTCAGGTTTCAGGAAGTTTGAGTCAGAGAAATGGAATGACAACTGGGTTGAAACACATCTTTTTCGGTTATAACCGTTTGTGTAGGTGTATTATTATTGGAAAAGAAAAATTGGTTCATATGGCTCTGAGCACTATGGGACTCAACTTCTGAGGTCATCAGTCCGCTAGAACTTAGAACTACTTAAACCTAACTAATCTAACGACATCACACACATCCATGCCCGAGGCAGGATTCGAACCTGCGACTGTAGCAGTCGCGCGGTTCCAGACTGTAGCCCCTAGAACCGCTCCGCCACAAAGCTTGGCTTGGAAAAGAAAGGCAGTTTTATAAGGAAAATTCTGTTATTATGAAATTACAAACGTTTATTAACATTACACACACAAACACATATATACATAATGTGATCATACAAATTTCATTTTTATCACACAAATAGTAGGAACGTTATTTCTGTGTTTGATTAGTTAAGTATTACACCATTCAAATCACTGGCAAGAATAAAAAATTTCGCTTCTTCCCATAAAAGTGGTTAGTCCAGAAACATAAATTATGGCTTGAGAACTGTATCATTACTTTTTCTTTATAATCGATTTCTCTCATGCACCGAGCATCATCCAGTTATTTGTACCAAAGGAGAACAAGTTTATGCGAAGTGCATACATTGACTGTACATAGTGCCTTGTAAAACATTTTTCCATCTTTTGAATAACTGTCAATCTGTGTATAACGCATTTATACTAGATGCAAAACGTTTTATGAGACATTATGTACATTCAGTGTACACACTTTATTTGTCAGGGGTACAAAATGTAAGCCAGTTGCTTATTATTCCAAAAGTAATCGCTCTAACTGTTAATACATTTATCCCATTGTGAGACAGAATGGTCAGTGCCTTCACTGAAAAATATTTTCAGTTGTCTATGGAATCATGATTGCACCCAGGCGTGCACTCCATCGTTCAAAACAAATCGACGTCCACAAACATCTTTCTCCTTGGATCCAAAAATATGGAAATTACATCCTCTATATGGAGAATGTGTATGGGCTTCCCAAGAATACTGCTGCAGCATACTCTAATCAATTGTGGCAACATGTGGACGTGTCCATTAACAGTTATGGCGATTACTTTTGAAATAATAGACAGCTTACTTCCTTTCTTCCATCTGTCTCGTTTTAATCTGACTGCTCCTTATATAATTATTCTCCTCTAGTACAAATGAGTTGAGTATGACTCATACCGCCTACAAAATATAGTGCTGTATTGTATGATGCTGTTACTATCCTTTATGAAAGCTGTCTACTAGTACCTGTATAAAATATATAAAATAAGGTCCGAACATATCAAATGACCAAATTGTTATCAGTTTTGTACAAATCACTTGTCATAATTGAAGCACATCGGATGGATGATTTAGCTGTGACAGTTGTACATTTTCTCTGTCCTTGAGACTTCCATGTTCTGTCCATTGTTTGATCAGAAGTTCATATTAAGGGCAGTGACCAGTCTACCTAGAAAGCTTTAACAATACCATAGACAGCAAAAGAAAGCAGTGAGGTGAAGAAACAGTCTTCGTTTTTTTTGCTACGTAGAGCATATATAGCATAATTAACATTTTATATTGAGTAGTACACTGCCCACAGCGAACACAGATACATAATTATATCAGACATAGAAAAATACATACTGTTACAAAACATTGATTAAGAGGAAAATTTTCCAAACACACGTATATGGAATCACATGATGGCTGTTATGCATGCACATTTATACTACATCGTGCAGAACCATTCATTAAAAGCTTTTCTTCAAACGCTACTGGTCAAACTTCACAGTCACGACTATACATTATTTAGGAAGACAGCAACGCCAATATGCAGGCATGTTGTGTTATGAGAAGTAACAGTTTACGAAGACATATGTCACAGACAGTGTTCATTCTCTATTTCACAGCCCAACAAAACTTCATCTAAAAGCACTCATTTTGCAGTCTTCCACCTTCTGGATAGTTTCAGCCCAAAATGTTCGAAACATTCGTAATATCAGTTTTTACCAACGACTTTCTGTAGTGAAAGTAGTTGCAGTTCAGCTGCAGAAATTACGAAAGTGAACACAACCACCTGTGATTTTGACGAGTATGACAGTTTGTACCTCTGGAGTGGACATCATCGCCCACCTCGACCACTTGGGCACCCTGCAGCAAAAGTCGCGCCACACAGTCCAAGTTCCCCTCCTCCTGCGCCACTTGCTGGGCTGTCTTCCCTGCTTTGTTATGCACCCCTACAGGTGCACCTGCTCGGAGTAGCACGGTGATGACATCAGCGTGACCTCTACCAGCTGCCCGGTGCAGAGGGGTGTCACCATTTGCGGTCTGAGCCAGCACGTCCGCGCCATTGTCCAGCAGGAAGGCAGCACACTCCGCATGGCCGTTGAGTGCAGCAAAGTGCAGCGCCGTGTAGCCGTCCGAGTCCCGTGCGCGGATGTCCGACCCGGCAGCCAGCAGCAGGGCGGTGCACTCCACGTTCCCGTTGGCTGCTGCGCAGTGCAGCGGCGTGCCGCCCTCACCGTCCAGCGTTGCCAGACTGGCGCCGGCGTTCAACAGGAGGCGGATGCAGTCGACGTTGCCAGAATTCAGAGCTGTGTAGTGCAGAGGAGTCGATCCGTCAGCACTCTGAGCCAGCACGTCAGAGCCGCCGTGTACGAGAAGTTTCACGCACTCAGTGTGACCACCTCCTGCTGCAAAGTGCAACGGAATGTAGCCGTCGTCATTCTTTGCCTTCACGTCAGACCCACCGTCTAGGAGAAGTCTTACGCAATCGGCGTGACCCTCTTCTGCCGCACGGTGCAGTGGAGTAGCCCTGTCACAATTCTGCTCGCGCACACTAGCACCCAACTCGATCAACAGCCTGACGCATTCTGTGTTGCCCATAGCAACGGCAAAGTGCAGAGGCGTGTTACCTGCATTATCCTGTACTCGCACACTTGCACCGGCGTCTGTCAGCAACTTGACACACTCCACACTCCCCAACACGGCTGCAGCGTGGACCGGTGTATAACCCCCCGAGTCCCGTACATTTACTTCTGCACCTGCAGCTACCGAGACCGCAACACATTCTGCATTGCCACCACCCGCTGCAGTGCAGAGAGCAGTATCACCGCGGTTATCAGCCACGCACACGTCTGCGCCAGCATCTAACAGTACCCTCATACACTCGACACTGCCGCTGCCTGCCGCACAGATCAGAGGTGTATCCCCATTTGAGTTCTGCCCATTGATGTGTGAACCACTCCTTATAAGCAGTCTCACACTGTCTGCATAGCCGTTCCTCGACGCCAAGTGCAGGGCTGTAGAGCCGTCATCAGTTTTCACCTGTACGTCTGCACCTGCTTCTAAGAGGAGCGAGATACACTCTGCACTCCCAGAGGTGGCGGCGTAGTGGAGTGCTGCATTGCCGTACTCATCTGTTTCGTTCACATCTGTACCCATATTTATAAGTGTGTGAAGAATGTCGGCATTGCCGACGGCTGCGTCATAGTGTAGTGATGAGATTGCTGGATGCTGCTCGAGTTCACCCTCTGTGGGAACTACTTTAAGCTTTATTCCTCGAGTGTCCCCTTTTGCAGACAGGCACAATAGTCGACCTCCAGATTCTGCAAGCAGTCTCTGACATTTCTCACCTGGAACCACTGTCGCACGTTGCACTATTGTGCCGCCATCCACAAACAACATGGCGCCCCTATCGTTACCTACCAGGTACATGTTGTGCAGCTCTGTCCATTCACATCCACTAGCGTCTGCTCCAGACTGTGCTGTGGATAGAGCACCCCCATCTGGAACCCCTACAGCACAGCTGGGGCTGTAAATTCCTCCTAGTTCCTGTCCTGCCACCTCTGTGGACACTTTTTGTTGCTGGCCAGTGTCCTGAAGGTTTCTCAACTGGTCTGCACGATCACCTTTGGCTTTCAGGTTTGCTACTGTGTCACCAGTTTCTTCTTCTGCTGTGTTGACATTTGCGCGTAAGAGTAAATTGTGAACCTGTAAAAGAGCATGAGTGTTTAGAACCAGATCGTGTCAGATTATTAGTTTAATCAGTGCTGAAGGTGTGGCGACGTCACAGTCCTGTTATGTAAAAAAGATAGTTTTAAAATAGGTTTTTATTCTTACAGCTGAAATATATTAGTTCATGCAACAGCCCACAGAAATACTGATCGTTCTTACTGTCCAGTGGACACAATAAATGTTTTATCAGAAAGAATTTTATAACTTAGAAAACTCGTACGTACTTATTAATACGACTTACAGACTTAGTCTCGATATCATCTGGAAGGCAAACTGCTCATATTTTGAGTCTCATGGTACGCTAATACAGTATCGCATCACTGCAAGCGCTAGTGGCAATTGAAGCCTTTACTGGTCCCTAGCATACTCGCTACATGTTGTGGTTTGAAGAGTCGATATCCGAGATAACTGTGTAACGTAATTTTCATACGTATTAAGGTAAAGATCCTTTCAGCAGCCTACTGTTTACAAGTGACATAATTGTTTTACAGAATCTGAATACTGAGTAAGACAAAAAATCCTCAAGTTGTCCATGTGCATCTGACGATGTTGTAGAGTAAGTCAGACAAAGCTTCACGAACAGTCCTACAAAATCGAAATGGCGTCCTTCTCAAGAGCTGGGGAGCTCACACATAACTATTTGGTGGGTCTCAAGATAACGTTTGCATCTGGAACTGTGCAAGTCGATAATGGTGCAAGAACAAGAAGATACTAATAGCATTTCTCGTAAGGACTTTGTTTGGAAATGTTACGTTGGTTGAATGAAGATGAAGGTTTCACTGGAAAGATTATATTGAGTGCTGACTTTTCACTTAAGTGGCAAAGTTAATAAACACAATTTTAGAATTTGGGGCAGTAAAAATCCACGAAAATTCCTGGAACATGAATGTAATGTGCAAAATCGAATGTGTTTTATGCACTAAGCAAGAGCAAAGCTTGTGGGCCTTTTTTCCAAGAGAACACTATCAATGGGTTAGTGTACTTAGGTACATTGGAAAACATTTAATCCCCCAGATTGACGTTGGTGGAAAAGAGCGCCACGTAGAGTTATGCAAGATGGCACACCGCCACACCACCTACCTTACGTCTAGGATTTCCTAAATGTCCGCTTCGCAGGTGAATGAATGGGCTGAGGTGCACCAACTGCACCGCTGCCACTGCCACCGGACCAGACACCTCCTGACTTTTTACTACCAGCTCCTCCACCAGAGCTCAGAGCTGGAATCTACCTCACAACTGAGCAGGTCACGCCTGACATGCTGCAGCAAGTTTGGAAAGAAACCCACTTCAGATGGGATGTGTGCTACATAACCAATGGAACTCACATTGAACCTGTGTAGGTATACGGTAAAAAATTTGGTTTGTTTTGCTATAAAATTACTTCAAAAACATGTCTTTAAGCTGAATGAATAAATGACTACGAGTATTCAAAGTTGTGAAGTACTTTTTGATCTAGCCGATATTTCGGCCATCAGATACATAGCCATCGTCAGCAGCACTGATGAACTGATTCCCACGACGCGCGCGACCGTTGCGAGGAGAGAGGGTGTGCCTCCAGTGGGTCAGTTCGTCAGTGCCGTTCACGACGGCGACGTGTCCGATGGCCGAAACATTGCCTCCGCTGGACACTGTGAGCCAGCTGCGTAACCACGGACTGTCCACTCGACAGACACACGTGTACCAGCAATAACTACCACGAATACTGAGTATCTTCTTACATACATGTTTCTCGATGCTGTTTTCGTCACAGATTTGTTTGTATATCAAGTTATCAATGCCTCTTTCTGTCATATGAGGGGTTGACCGTTGCACTAGTAGGCCAAATTCTACTTTCGTGTGTACTTTGCAAAATTATGTCATCAGAACTTCATGAAGTCATGCAACTTCCATATGCAGTCAAACAATATGTCGCTTCTTAGATGCACCGCCTTTAAGCCGAAGAAATGTAGCCTTGTAATATTTCGGCATTTACAGCCGTAATATTCAGCTGGAAGAAATTTAAAGCAGTTGAGAAGGCGATCTTCGGATCGCGCCTGACTTGGACGGCGGGCGAAGTGGTTCGGCTGTAAGACCAGAGCTGGCTCGGCAGTCGTGGAGGGCAGGCACGTTGTCTGCCGCAGTCGGCATCACTTAGGAACTCAATTAGCAATCTCTCACTATTTGTACATGTAATTGTGAACAGTTTGATAATAATTACGGAAATACGTATTTATTTATTTGGTTTATTTTCTATGGAACTGTGAAGACTGGAGATAATTTTTGATTCGTAAAGTGGACTATAACTGGTCAGTTTCTCGTATTATGCTAATAAAAAGCGAGTGGCCAACCGTGTAAACAAAGAATTCAAGATTTAATTATTTATACAATACCGATTCCTCGCTAACAGTTTATTACAGCTTCAAGATAACGTATTCATAGCCTAGGTACTGTTTTCTGCGCAGAGGACAACAACTATAGAAGTCTGCATGCTGATGAATATTATTCAGAACTCATCCATTCCATTCAAGGCGGCGGAAGCAACTAGGCACCTCGAGGACACTGCAGTGTTAGTAGAAATGAGATCAGCAACACGTCATCTGTGGAAACAGAAGGGATTTATCGTACACAGGAATATCCCTCTCGCTACACCTCTGTCAATCTCTCCCTTTCTTTCGGCCTGCCTCCGCCATATGAGTCAGTCTCGATAAAGTGCCGCCCCTGACTCTCACTTGAAACAGAGACACAACGTTCGGCTGTTTCGCTGGGATGTACAACATGGTGAACAAGTGGGAACTGGTGCTAAGACATTAACATTTGAACCGTCTGTTGATGAGTATTAATCCACGAAAGTATACTGCTTCAAAGTACATGCTCAGGACTGACTATCAATTCATTAACGCTAAGGGAATATGTTTGACACACAGCTTCAACAGAGAAACGTACTTCCAACACTCACCAACATAGTGGACAGGCTTCAACTGACGCCTGCCCTCGGAATATAAAAACCCTGTCTCCCTTTTAAGCGTAACGCCCTCGATCCACGAATATTAGCAGCGACATCTTTCCGTTAGATGGTGGAGAACCAAATTTGCATTTCTGCTGCGTTTCAGCATTCAGCATTGCTACCGAACACACATCTATCGCTAATGTGGTTTACGTGGCAACAGTGCACTTGGTTCACATACGTCTGCCTACACAGCTCACCCATTGGTAGCCAAGGAGTTATTACTGCTTATAGTGAACGCATTATTGGGGCCAAGATAGACACGAAACCCACGCCTACTACAGTAGTACAAGTTTATATCCCCACTAGCTCTGAAGATGACGAAGAAATTGAAGAAATGTATGTGGGATGTGACGGTGGAGGCAACAATGCTGAAAATATGCGGGGGTGTGTAGTCCATTCGGCCATCAAGCCAGCAATTTTTTGGGTTCCTAAGTTTCAGTTGGTGCGATGTGCTGAGTGTACAAACGGGATTTCAAGAGAAATTATGCTCTGGCTGATTAACAGTATTGCGGGAATCGTTAGTCGCTGTGCCTTGAGACTGTTCTACACATTCAGGTAGTGAAGGGAGACGAAAATTTAATAGTCATGGGTGAATGGAATTCGGTAGTAGGAAAAGGGACAGAAGGAAACGTAGTAGGTGAATATGGATTGGGGCTAAGAAATGAAAGAGGAAACCGCCTGATAGAATTTTGCACAGAGCACAACTTAATCATAGCTAACACTTGGTTCAAGAATCATAAAAGAAGGTTGTATACATGGAAGAAGCCTGGAGATACTGACAGGTTTCAGATAGATTACATAATGGCAAGACAGAGATTTAAGAATCAGGTTTTAAATTGTAAGACATTTCCAGGGGCAGATGTGGACTCTGACCACAATCTATTGGTTATGAACTGTAGAGTAAAACTGAAGAAACTGCAAAAGGTTGGAATTTAAGGAGATGGGACCTGGATAAACTGACTAAACCAGAGGTTGACATAGTTTCAGGGAGAGCATGAGGGAACAATTGACAGGATTGGGGGAAAGAAATACGATAGAAGAAGAAAGGGTAGCTTTGAGAGATGAAGTAGTGAAGGCAGCAGAGGATCTAGTAGGTAAAAAGGCGAGGGCTAGTAGAAATCCTTGGGTAAGAGAAGAAATATTGAATTTAATTGATGAAAGGAGAAAATTTAAAAATGCAGTAAATGAAACAGGCAAAAAAGAATACAAACGTCTCAAAAATGAGATCGACAGGAAGTGCAAAATGGCTAAGCAGGACAAATGTAAGGATGTAGAGGCTTATCTCGCTAGGGGTAAGGTAGATACTGCCTACAGGAAAATTAAAGAGACCTTTGGAGAAAAGAGAACCACTTGTATGAATATCAAGAGCTCAGATGGAAACCCAGTTCTAAGCAAAGAGGGGAAAGCACAAAGGTGGAAGGAGTATATAGAGGGTCTATACAAGGGCAATGTACTTGAGGACAATATTATGAAAATGGAAGAGGATGTAGATGAAGATGAAATGGGAGATACGATACTGCGAGAAGAGTTTGACAGAGCACTGAAAGACCTGAGTCGAAACAAGGCCCCGGAAGTAGACAACATTCCATTACTACTACTGACAGCCTTGTGAGAGCCAGTCCTGAGAAAACTCTACCATCTGGAGAGCAAGATGTATGAGACAGGCGAAATACCCTCAGACTTCAAGAAGAATATAACAATTCCAATCCCAAAGAAAGCAGGTGCTGACAGATGTGAAAATTACCGAACAATCAGTTTAATAAGTGACGGATGCAAAATACTAACGCGAATTCTTTACAGACGAATGGAAAAACTGGTAGACGCCGACCTCGGGGAAGATCAGTTTGGATTCCGTAGAAATATTGGAACACGTGAGGCAATACTGACCCTAAGACTTATCTTAGAAGCTAGATTAAGGAAAGACCAACCTACGTTTCTAGCATTTGTAGACTTAGAGAAATCTTTTGACAATGTTGACTAGAATACTCTCTTTCAAATTCTGAAGGTGGCAGGGGTAAAATACAGGGAGCGAAAGGCTATTTACTATTTGTACAGAAACCAGATGGTAGTTATAAGGCTCGAGGAGCATGAAAGGGAAGCAGTGGTTGGGAAGGAAGTGAGACAGGGTTGTAGCCTATCTCCGATGTTATTCAATCTGTATATTGAGCAAGCAGTAAAGGAAACAAAAGAAAAATTCGGAGTAGGTATTAAAATCCATTGAGAAGAAATAAAAACTTTGTGGTTCGCCGATGACATTGTATTTCTGTCAGAGACAGCAAGGGACTTAAGAGAGCAGTTGAACGGAATGGACAGTGTCATGAAAGGAGGGTATAAGATGAACATCAACAAAAGCAAAACGAGGATAATGGAATTTAGTCAAATTAAATCAGGTGATGCTGAGAGAATTAGAATAAGAAATGAGAGACTTAAAGTAATAAATGAGTTTTGCTATTTGGGGAGCAAAATAACATGATGGTCGAAGTAGAGAGGATATAAAATGTAGACTGGCAATGGCAAGGAAAGGGTTTCTGAAGAAGATAAATTTGTTAACATCGAGTATAGATTTAAGTGTCAGGAAGTCGTTTCTGAAAGTGTTTGTATGGAGCGTAGCCATATATGGAAGTGAAACATGAACGATAAGTAGTTTGGACAAGAAGAGAATAGAAGCTTTCGAAATGTGGTGCTACAGAAGAATGCTGAAGATTAGATGGGTAGATCATATAACTAATGAGGAGGTATTGAATAGGATTGGGGAGAAGAGAAGTTTGTGGCACAACTTGACTAGAAGAAGGGGTCGGTTGGTAGGACATGTGTTGATGCATCAAAGGATCACCAATTTAGTATTGGAGGGCAGCGTGGAGGGTAAAAATCGTAGAGGGAGACCAAGAGACGAATACGGTAAACAGATTCAGAAGGCTGTAGGTTGCGGTAGGTACTGGGAGATGAAGAAGCTTACACAGGATAGAGTAGCATGGAGAGCTGCATCAAACCAGTCTCAGGACTGAAGACCACAACAACAACAACATCTGCTATAGTATTATAGGATCTTCAAAGTCAGGTGGCGGATGCTGTAGCTAATATGCTAGTTTCACTGAAGGCTTTAGACTTTTTTGTTTTACCGATTTCTGCTCCTTGAGGCCTGGGGTGGGATGTGACGGTGGAGGCAACAATGCTGAAAATATGCGGGGGTGTGTAGTCCATTCGGCCATCAAGCCAGCAATTCTTTGGGTTCCTAAGTTTCAGTTGGTGCGATGTGCTGAGTGTACAAACGGGATTTCAAGAGAAATTATGCTCTGGCTGATTAACAGTATTGCGGGAATCGTTAGCCGCTGTGCCTTGAGACTGTTCTACACACTCGGCTAGAGGTCACCGGACGCCTCGTTCAAGTGTCACGTGGAAGACCACTGAAAGTAGGCCATTCTTACGTGCTAGGTATTTTGTCGTAATTCCAGTGCCACACGCCAAGGCATTCTGAGACTTCAGCTTTTCACTGGACAGCCAATTTCACTGCGCCCATGTGGACCACTGTATGGCATCGCGACGTAGTGACCGTGTTTTCTTGGATTTCTGTTAACAATTTTTTATTTCATTTTTTAGTTTCTTTGATGTACCGAAGAAGGCACCAAGATATTTTAATGAATTCGTATGTTCAAATGTTTCGGTGTCAACTTTTGAATTATCATTATGAGTGAGGAGAAACGTTTTGTTTTGTTGGCCTTCAGTTGCATACCATTTAAAGACGAAGTTAAGGTACTGAAATCTGTTCCCTTTTGTAAACACTAAAATATTTCCATGTTAAGTGTTGTAGTCTTCTCCAAGAAAACTTTTTATTTCCCAAGGTCGCAAGGATGAGAATACATGGACTACTAGTTTTGACCAGTTAAATGGCCATCTTCAGATATGGAAGTATACAGACTGCTACATAATATGAAGAATATTCGAAATTAATGATTTCTCATAACAGTTGTAAGACCACATACCACATAATACAAAGCAGTGTCTACACTGATTAGTGAAGCAAGACGCTTTGTCACAGTTGTGTTCACAATTTCGAACTGTAAGATAGAGTCGAACAAAATTTATGGAAATAATCCACAGTCATTGGTGAAAAATTATGTACATTAAGATTTTTTGAATAATACACACCTATAAAATTATGGTTACAGTATATACATGTTAAATACACTGTACCCCATTTCAATATGCAGTATAACAGATACAGTACATCAAAGTGATATAATGAGACAATATAACGATCCATCTAATGCGCTGTTGACAGTATCGGATAAACCTATCCAGCTGACAGCAATTAGTAGAGTGACCAATATTGTGTATGCCGACTTTTGACTCAATGTAAGTTGAAACTAGGTGGCAGTTCATTAAATATTCAATATTTTTACACAATGAAAAATACGCAGAAGTTTAGAAAATACTAGTTGTAGTGTACCTTATAATGGTTTATACACAAAAATATGAAAACTGTAGATATAGTTAAGACCCAATGGATGGCATAGGTAATAAAGACAACAGTGCAATACTGCGGATATATGAAAATATTTGAATGTAAAAAGCCGAGCACTACGTTTCAATTTATGACGCTAAAATACCGCGCACTTTTACACACTTCAAGCGTAATCGTGGCCGGTCGCTACACAAGTAGTGGACTGTCAACATAGAAAATGGTACAAATCATATGAGAGGAAATTGTTTTTGACTGTCGTCGTCGTGGTACCTGACAGCATATTCAGTTACTGGCTACACTTAAATACATGTCAATGATTCATGCTGAATAACAGCGAAAAATGCAGTATCAAAGGTTCCGACCACAACCTGATAAATATGTCAATAGCAGTTGGAAATGTTACATAAAAATAATGAAAAGAAGCACACATATAGGCATAAGTATCCTAAGTGCATACAGTGATGTACAAGAAGTATATAAAGATAGACATAGTGCTAGCTCACATACAGCAGAAAGAAGTGAACAGCGTGTAGAGAATGCACGGTTGTGACACGCCCCATAGTACATATTGCTAATGTAGCGAATATGGCAGTCAAAAGAGTACAAATATAGTGTTACATAAATGTAATAATTATAGCATTTTCAGTTTATAGAAACGACAAGATTATAACCTACTTTTAGACAACAAATAGTTACAGTTAATTAATTCATTGTTCCTAGATCGATGTCTACATTGTTATTTTCGCTCTGCAACGTAACGTCGAGAAATTTTGCCGACAGAGTGTAATATCAATCAAATAGAAACAGCCGGCCGCGGTGGTCGTGCGGTTCTAGGCGCTCCAGTCCGGAGCCGCGCTGCTGCTACGGTCGCAGGTTCGAATCCTGCCTCGGGCATGGGTGTGTGTGATGTCCTTAGGTTAGTTAGGTTTAAGTAGTTCTAAGTTCTAGGGGACTGATGACCACAGCAGTTGAGTCCCATAGTGCTCAGAGCCATTTGAACCAAATAGAAACATGCTAGAAATGTACGGTATGGAGGCGGATATAAATGCACCAATACGATTCCATGCATGGCAGACAAATGTTCAGGATGTGCATACTACAAAAGTCTATATAATTGCTGCGTAATTCTAACAGACTATCAAAAATTTTTAAGATAAGGGCACATGTGTCTGTCGTCTAAAGAACACAAAGGGGCTGCACAATACTGCGTTCAACGGCCAACATAATACTCGTACTAACGTAGACATCGTCCTATGCATAATATGTTACTTAACTGTAACAGTTGGCCGTGTAATCGGAGGTTACAGTTTTCATAAGCTGAAAATGCTTTGCTGTCCTGCTTCTAATGCCATATTCGTTACATTAGTGGGTATACACAAACTACATGGAACACTCTCTACAAACTGTCCACTTATTTGGGTTATATGTAGATCAGTATTTATATTTCCAACCAGTGGGCATGACATAACATGTGCGTTTTACTATTCTGTGGTCTCGTAATGTTTCTGTCTATTGCTGCTGTACACTTTCTGGATTGGTAAGTAACCTTTCGCTACTTCATTCTCTCCCACACTCTCTTAACCTCATTCATTAACAACATAATGAATTTATTGACTTTCGTGCTGTAATAGAAAAAATCATGCTTGACCTACAGTATATGAAACTAATTCGCTACTGTCTGATGCAAATCACACAGATTAAATACACAAAATAAATCACACTAGCAGTATAAAACACATCTCAAAAACAAAATGTTTGGTTATCTACTCGTTCTGCTTTCCCCCGTCAAACAATAGTCATCCCAGATTCACACGCCACTGACCGACGCGATAATTTTCCTACCACAAACTCTGGACGATTTATGCGTATCTGCCAGTGCAATGCAGCCCACATGGTGTTGCCGGGTACATGGCTGACTCGCATTAATTCACTCTCAGAGTATCTGAATATCAAATGGTTCAAATGGCTCTGAGCACTATGGGACTTAACTTCTAAGGTCATCAGTCCCCTAGAACTTAGAACAACTTAAACCTAACTAACCTAAGGACATCACACACATCCATGCCCGAGGGAGGATTCGAACCTGCGACCGTAGTGGTCACGCGGTTCCAGACTGAAGCGCCTAGAACCGATCGGCCACACCGGCCGGCTCACCATAATACTGTAGCTCCATACACATCATTGTGACACAATTGTCTCATATAAGAAGAGTTACTCTAAAACAGTCATATTTACCTCCACATGACCTTCTTCCATGGCCTTTTCAGTGATAAGATCCAGCCAATCTTCCGCCATATTTGCACAGACCAAGGACACGGCAAACTGAAAAATATACACTGTGTAAATAGTGTTGCATTTTTTAAAAGTCTTTCTCGATGTAAGTACAGTTTACAGAGTCCGAACTGCTTACATACAGTCCAGCTCGAATAGGGGAAAAATCGTGTAATCGCAAATTTTTGTACAGTGGTGGGAGGGACAGTCCTGACCAAGGAGGTGCGAGCAGTGACGTTGGCGACGGCGTTTAAAAGTATCTCGAAAACAGCGGCTTCTAACGAAAATATTTCCTTGTAAAAAACTTCCTTCAAAAAGGGTCCTATTGATTTTCTCTCCAGGAGTAATACAGCCTCAACGTTGCAGGGCACGGAAAAATCGCGTATTATTAAAAATAGTGTTTTAATGGTATTAAATCAATCTTTACTATTAAATGAAGTGGGGTAACGACAAATATTAAATGTATGTACCACATCTAAGTGCAGTCAGACGTATTAAGGGATAAATAGTGACACAGGTGTGTAACAGTGTAAGGCGTCGTGGTCTCCTGACCTTCATTGCTTACATATTCCGCCCTCACAATCATATTCCGCACGTCAAGACGCTTCATTCGAACCCAAACTCGATAAGATAAAGTCAATGTTGTATGAATTCATGTAAACGATATGCAAATAACTAATAAATCGCAAGTGCGCACTGTGGTTGAAATACTCTAGGCTGGCGTACACACATACATTCCAGACACGACGGTCACAGGAGCTTCTAGTTCGAGAGAGGCAACCGCACGCCAGGAGCCCGGTCCCACAACCCACCTACGTCGGTCGGCGGCCGCCCGTGGAGCGGACAGCGTTCGCCCAAGGGAAAGGAGGAACGACCCCGTGTTCGGCTTAGAAGCAAATTCCGCTACATTGTGTGGGAGCGGCCAGCCTACACATTCTTTACACATAGCACACAATTTGAGAGGTTTTCACAGGGAGACAGCAAACGCCAAACGCCGATACTACAGGTTTCCGGATTGGTCGCCTTGAACGAAACGTCATTCTCCCGTTTTAGAAGAGCAATGCTGATTGGCAGACGATATTTCTGGCACCTTGAGCTGAAGGAGTAATGGAAGAGACCAAACGATATACCCCTTCATGTCTGGCGTGGAGAGGCGCCGTTCCGTTGTCGGTCTTGGAGCGAAGAACAAGTCTCTCCTCAGTACTTCACTGGGAGAGAACCTCTGTCGAGAGCGAATCGAAGTGCGACTCTCTATATTGAGTCCTTGCGATTAAGCATTGTTCACTGTGTTGGCCAACACACTTATTGTGCGGTGTGAACGGACAGTTATAGTTAAACGCCTGCGAGCGAATTTTTGAGTGGCATCGCGGTGGACTGGTTATCTGACCGGCGTACCATGCCAATAGTTAGATTAGGGGCGAATAGGAATCCTTGACTTCATCAAGGCGTAGGGAGAGTTTGATTGGCGAAGGTCAATCCAGATAGAACGAGAGTTATCTTATTTGTCAGCATCGAGCGGCGCAGACAGCAGTCATAGCAGCTTACGGTATTGTGCGCTACAGCTATTGCGAGCCCCATATTTCCTCCACAACAGTACACTTCACTGCATTTCACACACGACAGCCTCGACCGTACCTAGCAACATTCTAAAGGATAATTATTCAAGTTGAGTACGCGCACCTCTCAGCCATTCTGCCAAGTCAATAACAATATTAAACTTTGTATAGAAATTTCATTAGCGAATCCTATCCTTGAGAGGTAACTTCACATTCCGAAAAGAACCAGGATATAACTTACTCAATTCATTACTAAAAGTGCCATTGTGATTTCTCAGAATTTTTCAAAATAAATAATAATTTTCGTTCGTTTCATGTTTTTCTTACACTAACTAGCACTATTCCAGTACCCAAGTATCCCACTAGTTACGTAAGAAATTTTGTGAACTTTTGTGTCATTTCCTTACAGCGGACGACTCCAGAAAATATTTATTGCTGAAAGTTTTTCAGGCATTTCTCTTTAGAACGTTAGGAGCGTCTGTCTGACTTCTGTAGTAGTGTGGGGGTGGAAACTGCATCTTGTGGGAGCCACAAGATAAAGGGTACATCTCAGACTAATCCGTTGCTCAGAATAACAGAGTCTCAGATCAACCCCACGCTCACAACAGGGTGGAGATTAGAACGTGCCTGGTAGAAACTCGAAGGAAGTTATGTCGCGAGATTGGGGTCATGCACTGCCCTCTTTGATAGGTGTGCAAACGGAAGAGCCAGCAGGTGGTTCCCGCTCTCTCTATCCCACTACATCTACATCTACATCTACATGATTACTCTGCAATTCACATTTAAGTGCTTGGCAGAGGGTTCCACCACTCCACTCCTGAACAGCGCACGGGAACAATGAACACCTAAACCTTTCTGTTCGAGGTCTGATTTCTCTTATTTTATTTTGATGATCATTCCTACCTATGTAGGTTGGGCTCAACAAAATATTTTCGCATTCGGAAGAGAAAGTTGGTGACTGAAATTTCGTAAATGGATCTCGCCGCGACGAAAAACGTCTTTGCTTTAATGACTTCCATCCCAACTCGTGTATCATATCCGCCACGCTCTCTCCCCTGTTGTTGTTGTTGTTGTTGTGGTCTTCAGTCCTGAGACTGGTTTGATGCAGCTCTCCATGCTACTCTATCCTGTGAAAGCTTCTTCATCTCCCAGTACCTACTGCAACCTACATCCTTCTGAATCTGCTTAGTGTATTCATCTCTTGGTCTCCCCCTACGATTTTTACCCTCCACGCTGCCCTCCAATACTAAATTAGTGATCCCTTGATGCCTCAGAACATGTCCTACCAGCCGATCCCTTCTTCTGGTCAAGTTGTGCCACAAACTTCTCCTCTCCCCAATCCTATTCAATACTTCCTCATTAGTTGTGTGATCTACCCATCTAATCTTCAGCATTCTTCTGTAGCACCACATTTCGAAAGCTTCTATTCTCTTCTTGTCCAAACTGTTTACCGTCCATGTTTCACTTCCATACATGGCTACACTCCATACAAATACTTTCAGAAATGACTTCCTGACACTTAAATCTATACTCGATGTTAACAAATTTCTCTTCTTCAGAAACGCTTTCCTTGCCATTGCCAGTCTACATTTTATATCCTCTCTACTTCGACCATCATCAGTTATTTTGCTCCCCAAATAGCAAAACTGCTTTACTACTTTAAGTGTCTCATTTCCTAATCTAATTCCCTCAGCATCACCCGACTTAATTCGACTACATTCCATTATCCTCTTTTTGCTTTTGTTGATGTTCATGTTATATGCTCCTTTCAAGACACTATCCATTCCATTCAACTGCTCTTCCAAGTCCTTTGCTGTCTCTGACAGAATTACAATGTCATCGGCGAATCTCAAAGTTTTTATTTCTTCTCCATGGATTTTAATACCTACTCCGAATTTTTCTTTTGTTTCCTTTACTGCTTGCTCAATATACAAATTGAATAACATCGGGGAGAGGCTACAACCCTGTCTTACTCCCTTCCCAACAACTGCTTCCCTTTCATGTCCCTCGACTCTTATAACTCCCATCTGGTTTCTGTACAAATTGTAAATAGCCTTTCGCTCCCTGTATTTTACCCCTGCCACCTTTCGCAGTGGTTAGACACTGGACTCGCATTCGGGAGGACGACGGTTCAATCCCGCGTCCGGCCATCCCGATTTAGGTTTTCCGTGATTTCCCTAAATCGCTCCAGGCAAATCCCGGGATGGTTCCTTTCAAAGGGCACGGCCGTCTTCCTCCCCCCGTCCTTCCTTAATCCGATGAGACCGATGACCTCGCTGTCTGGTCTCCTTCCGCAAAACAACCAACCAACCAACCAACCCTGCCACCTTTAGAATTTGAAAGAGAGTATTCCAGTCAACATTGTCAAAAGCTTTCTCTAAGTCTACAAATGCTACAAACGTAGGTGTGCCTTTCCTTAATCTTTCTTCTAAGATAAGTCGTAAGGTCAGTATTGCCTCACTTGTTCCAGTATTTCTACGGAATCCAAACTGATCTTCCCCGAGGTCGGCTTCTACTAGTTTTTCCATTCGTCTGTAAAGAATACGTGTTAGTATTTTGCAGCTGTGGCTTATTAAACTGATTGTTCGGTAATTTTCACATCTGTCAACACCTGCTTTCTTTGGGATGGGAATTATTATATTCTTCTTGAAGTCTCTCTCCCCTATTACGTGATAATACAAAACGAGCTGCCCTTTTTTGCACCCTTTCGATGTCCTCCGTCAATCCCACCTGGTAAGGATCCCACACCGCGCAGCACTATTCTAACAGAGGACGAACGAGTGTAGTGTAAGCTGTCTCTTTAGTGGACTTGTTGCATCTTCTAAGTGTCCTGGCAATGAAACGCAACCTTTCGCTCGCCTTCTCCACAATATTATCTATGTGGTCTTTCCAACTGGAGTTGTTCGTAATTTTTACACCCAGGTAATTAGTTGAATTGACAGCCTTGAGAATTGTACTATTTATCGAGTAATCCAATTCCAACGGATTTCTTTTGGAAATCATGTCGATCACCTCACACTTTTCGTTATTTAGCGTCAACTGCCACCTGCCACACCATACAGCAATCTTATCTAAATCGCTTTGCAACTGATACTGGTCTTCGGATGACCTTACTAGACGGTAAATTACAGCATCATCTGCGAACAACCTAAGAGAACTGCTCAGATTGCCACCCAGGTCATTTATATAGATCAGGAACAGCAGAGGTCACAGGACGCTTCCCTGGGGAACACCCGATATCACTTCAGTTGTACTCGATGATCTTCCTGGCAGGAAATCACGAATCCAGTCGCACAACTGAGACGACACCCCATAGGCCCGCCGCTTGATTAGAAGTCGCTTGTGAGGAAGGGTGTCAAAAGCTTTCCGGAAATCCAGAAATAGCTGCCATTACTTCGTGCGAATAAAGAGCTAGCTGCGTTGCACAAGAACGATGTTTTCTGAAACCATGCTGATTACGTATCAATAGATCGTTCCCTTCGAGGTGATTCATAATGTTTGAATACAGTATATGCTCCAAAACCCTACTGCAAACCGACCTCAATGATATAGGTCTGTAGTTCGGTGGATTACTTCTACTACCCTTCTAAAACACTGGTGCGACCTTCGCAATTTTCCAATCTGTTGGTACAGATCTGCGTCACAAGAAGCAATTCCATGACGTTTCAGAAAGTTATACCGACCGCCTACAGGTGTCTGTGATGACGCAGTGCGCAGAAACACCCGGGGCTGTTTATTTTCCACAAAGTGCGTTAACACTGGATGAAATACAGACATTAAGAGACACACATTGAGAGATTCTGCATAATTATCTGCATAGTCTTCTACACTCCTAAAGGGGAACCGATTCTTAGTCATTTCGTACGGCAGCATTCTTGCGGAAAAGGAATTATCCGCACCATCACGTTTAATTTTGCAGCAGATTTACCTCCCAAGTATTTCCTGTCCAGTCCTCTTATGTGAATAGACAAAATAACTTCACGGAACTCATGTATATGTTTTGGAGTTGTTTTTAGTCTATGAAATGAGCGATTACTCGCGGTTGTTAAGTGAGCTTTTATGTGAAAATGTAGAACAGCTGGAGCCTGCCCCAAGTGCAACTCGATGCATGTATGTACTCCACAACGTCGACTTTATTATTGCCACTGTCATTGGCTGGTACTCTGTTTACAGCACGAAGAGCGTCAGGTGTATCGCCGCAGCGTTGGCTCCGCCACCATATGGAGAGCCCCACTGGATGAACATTTCTCCGTCTATAACGGAAGTAGGTCACCTAGGTGTTACAGAACTTGGGCTATCTCAACATAAGTTAAGCAGTGGATGCACCAGATTGCTGTTATGCACTTGAACACGATCAGTCTCATTCACGCCCTCGTTGGTGGACTTACAGTAGATGTGTGACGACTGGCTCCACTCAGCGCAGCCCACTCTATAAGTGGCAGTGATTCCTGAATGGAAGAGGTTTCTGCGGCCTACCAAGAACAAAATTAATGGTGAGATCATTGCAGTATCTTTCCACTGAGTGACTACGACGCTGTTTCGTGGCTTCAGAATGTGCTGTAAAAGACAACAGCAAGACGCCGCATTTATCAGTCCAGTCCCTTCCTTCCCACCAACACTGCAAATGGATCACTGAGAACAACATGGCATTCATAGGAACGTAACTCTAAAAAAAAAAAACTTTAAAAAAAAGGACGAGCAACGAAAGAATCATCCGAATGGAATGTAAATCGATAGATGTAATGAGATGAGGTACAAGTACTCGCAAACACACGGATTACAATTTCAGAAACATTGCATCATTTATTCGACAGATAGAACTTGAGATATTCAGCATGTCACTAACGTGCTAGTCCATCTCTGGCCGTTATGCAATGATTTTTTCCGCGCTGGTGTTGATAGGCAGAGTTATGGGATGTCCTCCTGGGGAATATCGCGCCAGTCTCTCTCCATTAGATCGTCAAAGTCTCTAGCTGTTTGGAGGGCCCATAACGCTCCAAACGTCCTCAATTGGTGAGAGATCCGGCGAAGGTATGTTTAGGCAAGCACGAAGACAAGCGGTAGACACACTCGCTGTGTGCGTGCGAGCACTGTCGAGCTGAAATGTAAGCCCAGGATGGCTTTCCATGGAGGACAACAAAACGGGGCGTGGAACGCCGTCGACGTACGGCTCTGCTGTGAGGAAGCCGCGGCTGGGAGCCACCCCAGGCCGTGACGACTGGTCGCCCGGCTGTGCGGTGTGCCAACGTCAGGTTGGTATGCCACTGCCAGTGACGCCCTATGTGATCAAAAGTATCCGGACACCCCCCAGAACATACGTTTTTCATATTATGTGTACTGTGCTGCCACCAACTGTCAGGCACTCCATATCTGCGACCTCAGTAGTCATTAGACATCGTGACAGATCAGAATGGGCCGCTGTGGGGAACTCTCGGACTTCGAGCGTGGCCAGGTGACTGGGTGTCATACGTCTGTACGTCAGATTTCCACACTCCTAAACATCCCTAGGCCCACTATTTCCGGTGTGAAGTGAAATGTAAACGCGGAGGGACACGTGCAGCATAAAAGCGTACAGCTTGAGCTCGTCTGTTGACTGAGGGAGACCTCCGGCAGTTGAAGAGGGTCGTAATGCGCAGTAGGCAGACATATATTCGGACCATCACACAGGAATTCCAAACTGCATTTGGATCCACTGCAACTACTATGACAGTTAGGTGGGAGGTGCTGGTTTCTAGATGTGTTTTTTGTACTCATGTCTTATTTTCCATAGTTGGTTATTTACCAGCTGTCATTCCATTGGTTCATTGGTTTCATTAATGATTTTGTGTCACTGTATTTGTTATGCACATTGAGTTTTGCACTTTCACGTAGAAGTTTTTATAAACGTCAGCACCAGCTGACACTCCTTTGGCTCTTGGTAATGATTTTGCATCATTGTATTTGTTTATATATGTATATATTTTGTGTACCTGTTCATCTATGTCTCTAAGTTAACTCTGATAATTGGTTAAAGCAATTTTAAAATAATATCTCACGTTTGTTGTCGTAGTCGGTCAGATGACATGATGTTAGTGTACAATATCACGCTTAATTTATTTTGTTCTGTTTGCCTTGCGGACCACATGAGGTCACAATTATTTACTAATGTCAGATAAAACTCATTCGGATATAAGAGATTAATCAATTTTGTGCTGCTGTTTGCCTGTTGCAATTGTTGCTCATTAGAGTATGTTTGTTTCGAAGACTGTTGGCGAATCTCCTAGCATGGCGAGAAAATTCGCGGCACAGTCTTCTCCGGGACGTTTGGGGTGATGAAAAGGTCCTGTAGCCACCTTTCAATAGTCCGGTAGCCCATTTTCACTAGTATGTCTCTTTCCTTCCTTGTTTCTCTTTTCTCATAATTATCATAGTGGTGTGATTGAATGAATGTGGTTGTGTGTCACGTTGTTAGACGGTCGCGTAGTCTGCTGCAGAAAGTCTGCGATAGTCATACAGATTCAGCAGCAGTTGTACAGAATAGCCAACTCTCGTAGTGGTCAAGTAGGCAAAGAAGTTTGCGCTACTGGTGAGAAATACACCTGCGTTAGGTTGGTGGTGGAAATGGCATTTTTGGGTTTTCCGGGCCACGCAGAGCGAGGAAGAGGCTGGAGAAGAAGCGGGAGGCAGTCTGCCGCCGGTACGGGAAGCGTCCACAGCTGTGCTCCAGTCGAAGAAGGGTGAGTTAGACTGACCGCGTGGCGCGTTGTTACATGGCGAGAGGAGAGCTGTTAGCTTTTGGTCTCGCTTTTCAGCTCTGAAAGATTGCGTTGCCTTGTCGCAGCAAGGAATTCAAAACTTTGGCAGATTTTTCTTTTAGTAAATTTCTATAGCAGACTTGGATCCACCGGAAGAGCGTCACACAAAGGTGTCGATTAGAAGTGAGCACTCGCTTCTGTATGAATGTCTGTTTGCCCTCAGCTGTGCCTGCATAAGCTTTCATTTTTCTACATAGTAATAGCTTTGCCTTCTCGTAAATTTTCCTTGCTTTATGTATCTTTCGTCCGTGGGGAGCCGACCACGTGGTTGAACATTAGAGTTTGTTGGGCTACCGTCATCTCTAACTGTACGGTCTCATGTTCGTTTTAAAGAACGTTAACTGTTCATGATTGTGTGATGTGATATTGTTGCAACTTGGCCACGATACCTAGAAATTGCGTCTCCACAAACCACGTGGGCACGCGGGTGTACTGCGAAACGTGTACCGTTCACGAGTTATTGCGATCAGTTATCAGGCAACAGCAGTTGTACGAATGATTCACACCATTGATTTTAGGTGTAGATTATGACGGTGTAGGTATCGATGCTTTTCTTAATGTTTTAGTAATTAATGTTATCAGGAATTGTGCACATGCCTCACATCCTTATTTTTGGAATAAATGATTTTATCTACAATTTTCTCTTGTGTTCCGAGGCTACGTTTCTGCACCTAAGCCACTCACCTCGTAGCTTTCCCGTTAGCACATCCAACGGGTTTCCTTACGCACAGGTCCAGTGATTAGTTTCCCCTTGTATTTTACAACAAATGCTTTAGATTAAGTCTTATTTTCAGGTGTGTTGCTGGGAGCTGATCTTATGCACAGTGTTCATGCATTTTCTATTTTATCTTAAATGTTTGATTGTCGTGAACAGTGCACGGGGAATACTATTAATTACATCGTATCCCCTATTAGCGACATCACAACGTATGCATTTTTGTGAGTTTTTGGTGTGTGATCAAATTAATTTATTTTCCGACTCGAGCAAACCTTAGATAAGTTGTATGGTTACAGTCGTGGCGACCCTAATCTTCTCACGTTAATTTCACAAGCAACAGACGTGAGTCGCTCCGCCTTCCGGAGGCCGCGGCGAGGCGACGCTCCGCAGCGCCAAACACTACGCCACGATTACAGACCGCACTCAGGGTGGCTGAGCCTCGGTTAGAGAAATGGCGCGTAGGAGTAAACGTCGACAAGTGCGAAGCAACTGCGAAAACATCGAGACTGCAGACCGATAGCACTACGTGCACGCCCAATACGTTTCCCTGAGAAAGCCAAATACCTCGGTGTCTGGCTGGACCGGAAATTACTCTGGGGGGACCACATACGACATACGACACATGACCAACAGAGCAAGCGCGAGGCTCAGACATCTCTAACCTATACTCGACAGGCGTAGCACACTGAACAGAAGGGTGTCGATGTGCATGTACGTGACACTTATCCGACCACTGATGACGTACGCATCCCCTGTCCGGGGATACGCTGCGTCCACACGGCTGCGCCGTCTGCAGATCGTACAAAACAAAGTACTCAAAATCATATGCAGCGCTCCACGATGCACACGTATCGCGGATCTTCACCGGGGATACCGACTTGAGACTCTCACGGAGGTAATCCACAAACTCACCACAAGGCTATACAGAAACTCCAGACATTCGCAGAACCCGTTCATTCTGAATCTGGGGAACTACGACCACAGCCATACATGGAAACATAACAGACCAAAAAACATATTTGTAAGGACCTAACATCTACACGCAAACACAACGATACAGGTGAGCCCCGTGTTTATCAGCCACCATTATTGGATACCCAGTTGGAATACACCTGCCGAAAAACCGGCACCATGCAGGGAAGCCGTACCGTACACTACATGCAGACAAGCTATACCCACCCCATACACAGTCACGTGATCTATGACCGATCTCTCACTAATATATAACGGTCTCGACTGTTCAGGAATGCAGCGGCTGCAGCAGACCGGGATACATCGCCATCGCCTGCCACGGTACTGATGCATGATACTGTAAGGGATCCGTGACTCCATGACCATAGATGCTAGTATCAGACGCCCAGGTCGATAGTAGACAGGAGTCGATTGTCAAGCGCTGCAGGAGGCAGTGAGACGAGTGTTGAGTGCGGAGTAGTACTAGAGTGAGTAGTGAGAAGTGGTGTTGGAGAGACAGGCAAGAATGGTGGTCGAGTGAGTTGTAAACGGTAAAATTCACCGGAGTATGGCGAGTGAGCTCGTCCCCCTAATCGTCGTGGGGTTGACCCTCACTAATACCGATTAGCGAGTGATATGAAACTGAAAGTGACAAGTGCCGGATTACGTGTTTCGCGTCAACCTCGACGGCCAGCACCAACCGTGGATTGCAGTGAGGATTGTTGTGAATGTTAACCATCAGCATTGCGTGTGACGAAGCACTGAAAATCAGCAACCAATAAAAAGATATAACTGTAATTAGACGTGTAAGGTGAAGGTAGCAACTGCCTCAGAATTTATGTGTTAGTAGGAATATATATCAGTTTGTACATCGCAACCTTTATGGGCCTTAATAGTAGACAAACCTTCAATCATTCCACTACTCAGTCTCAGGACAGCCGCACTCGCTTGAAATGCCCCCGAAACCACAGCAGAAAAACCGATAGCCTTTCATCCATTAAGCACACTGTCATATAATCAAAACAATTAACTGTTTGGCGGCTTCGATAAATTACACAAAATCTAGTAAAGGAATTAAACGGGGGTGTTTCATCTTGGCTCCCGTGAAAAGGACAGTTGCAATCTTCGGATCCGAACAATGATTTATTAAGCACCATTCTTGGTTTCAGTAGAATGACATTTGCAGTTATCGGACAATTTTAGTGCAAGAGCATTCCGGTATTGTCGTTACCGTGACTAAAGTTACAGTATTCCAACTAGAAACAGTGTAATATGACATTTATGGTGAAATTAGAAATCGCGGGAACGAAGCACATCATTTAGACAATACAGTGCAAAAGTGACTGATGAACATTACCAATTACTTTTTACAAGTTCAAGTGATAAAAGCAGTGTTAATGAACAATGGATTGAAGTATGGACACGAAAACCTGCATGAAGTACTGTAAAAATCATACTCTAAGGAAAAGCGCGTTTGTGCATAATCGCGAGTGAACCAGCCAAAATTCAGTTACGAAAGTATCAGGAACATGTTTTCAAGTGATTTTGTATCTGAAATTGTTTTTTGAACAGTGTAAATCGCTCAATTTGATGTGGACCCATAAACTGTTACCGCATTTGCGAGTGTTGACTGGCGTAATTGTTGGATGACGTCACCTAGACTCTCTGAGCGGCTAACCAAAGCATCTGAAGCAGTGAAGAAGTTCCACACGCCGCGACAGCAAGGATTTGGACAGCAGAAATGTACCACACTGACCAGTGAGTACAGTGGAGCCAAGTGGTCGAAGTAGAAACAACGACGACGCGGAGTTCGACATCTAGTGGCGAACCCTTGAAGTATACGACGTCTGCGCCACCTACCCGCCGATCAGCGAAATACGCAACAGCAGCTCCATCCCGTCGCCAACCACCGAACTACGAGACTGCGTCAGCGTGATTCGCCGCGGACGTAAACAGTGCACATGGCACTACACCAGCTACAACGACGCTTCGCCAGACAGCTACCGCGCCGGAGGAGCCAGCACCAACACGACTAGCAGCGCGACTTCAAACGTCAGAACATCGCGACTTCGACGAGCGTCGAGAGGTGAGTGAAGACGAATTGCTGGCGCTATAGTAAACCATATCGTACTATATTCAGAGCGCGGAAAGAACTTCAAATTAAATTTGTCAATTGCAGAAATCATAAAAACAATATGTTTTAACAATTTGTTTGCGAATTTGCTCTGAAGCCTAGTATGCTAATATGCATCTGTTTTCATGCTGTGCAGCACAGGATAATGTCTCATTTGCATTATTTATTGTAAACTACATGTTTATGTGTCTTTTAAGTTGTGTGTATGTTACTTTGAGATTTTGTTGATAAATGCAGTCATTGATGTTTGATCTGGGTAGGCTTCTGTGATTTATGCTGTTCAATGGAGAGGTCTATTTTGCCAGTCTGGGTTAACCTAATACAGTGGAGGATTATTTAATTATTAGCTAATTAGTGAGTGTTTGGGTTACTAGAGGTTATTTTTTTATATTTCTTTTCTTGTCTGCGCATAGTGAATAGTTAGAATGGATCCTGAATTGAAAGAAAAGGTTGTGGAGGAGGTAGTTAGAAAAATGGATATAGTTCAAGAGGACAAGGATGAGTCAGGAATTGGTAATAGTGGAATGTCAATGGACAGCCCATTGGGTCATTCAACCGGTGTTACCCTGAGACACCAGTAAAACCTATTGGAAAAGAATTGAGTCTAGTGGATGGAGAATCGCAGTTAACAATATTCAAGATGTTCCAAGAAATCAAGAAAGGAAATGACGAAATCAAGAAAGAAAACAAAGAAATCAAGAAAAGTATAGCAGAGATGTCCCAAGAAAACTTAAGGAAAGGACTGCAGAAATTCCAGGAACAGATGAGAATAACTCTTCAGGAGAGAGATGACAAACTACAGGCAAAGGTAGATCGATTCCGAGAAGAGATGAACGACATGAAAGTAGAGATAATCGGAAAATTGAGGGTGATGTCAAGGACGTCAAAACTGAATTGGAAGGGAGAATGCAAGAAATGGAAGCACACCAGAACCAACAGATTAAGGACGTGGTACAAACACAGCAGCAGTGCCATGTTAATATTGGTAAATTAGGAAATAGGCAAGTGAAATTGCCGGACGCTGTGGAACATATAGTCACAAATGAGATCAAACAGCTGCAGGAGGGAGTCCAACAGCTAGAAACTAAAACCAAAGGGATTGATAGGAAGATAAATAGTGCCACCTTAACAGTAGGGGAGGGCAAGTTCGTTACATTAGTAAATGCTGATAATAGGTATACCCAGACCAACATCGGGCAAAAATATAAACCCAAAGGGGCATTACATCCAATGATATTTACTAAGTGGTTACGAGGAGTTTTCCCAGCACACTTACGAGATTCAGATAAAATTCAGTTCGCAATAGACAGAATGGAAGACCTGGGGAGTTAGGAAGAAAGAAGAAGTTACCAGCTACAGTCAACTTGAGGAAGAATTTTTAAAGAAATACTGGTCCAAAAGTCACCAAGAATTACTGCATCGCAAGTCCCTTAATATGTGGATAGGTACCTTGAGAGAATTTGCTGTGCATCTATGGGAGTTGAATGAAACATTGGAGCAGCCATTGAATGACGACATAATGATATCAGCAATTAAAAGGAGGATAAGTCATAGGATGCAAGAAAACTTATCTGGAAGCCTGATTAAAGATAAAGATACTTTAATGGAAGTATTGGAGCAATTAGAAACCATTCGTTCACAGGAAAACAACCAGAAGTATAATCAGGACCAAGGTGTAAATAATTACCATCAGAGTCAGTTTAATGGCCCACCAAATTACTGAGGTAGAGGTGGGGGTAATGGAGATAGGAACCATGGCAATGGTCGACAGTTTCACCACAATTATAGGAGAGATGATGATGATAATGACAGGAATTATGAGAGGGGAGAAGATAGACGAAGGGATCATGAGGTGCGAATTGAAGAAATAAGAGAGGTGTAGGGAGCCAGCAACTCTTTTTCTGGTATACCAAGTGGCGACTGGTACACTCCCAGCTGGGTGAGACTTTATTTCTTATTTCAAGTTTCACTCCTCTACCATCTTTCTCTGTCCTTAGATTAAGAAAGTTAGTGAATAATAGGTAGAATAGGTAGTGGTCATCCAAGTAATTCAGTCAGGAGCCACGTAGCAAATTTATAGTTGACTTAAAATAAGGATAAGTAGTTACTGTTGATGTAGAGTGTGAGATGTCAAAGAATCAATAAGTTAAAAATCAGTTTAGTGTCAGTACACTACAAAATTAGTAGTGCCAGAAGTAATGGAATGAGAACCAGTTCAGAAAGCCAATGTTTATAAAATGTGGTGGGAAACTAATTGGTCAAACAAGAGTTTGTGTAATCTTACAGAGTTGTTTTATGAGGCATAAAAAGGTCAAGCAATTGTAAGATAATTGAAGTAATGTATCAGCTTGTAAGTAGACGAACATATAAAGAAACAAATACATGAGGAGATAGTTGTTCGAATAAATTATGTGAAATATGATGAACGGAGAGGGCAAGGAGCCTGGAGTAGTATTTTTATGTAGTTATTGCAGCGAATATGGAGGGCTGATGTAGTTTGAAGATGTATATTTATTTGCAGTTGAAGTTGCTGTTAAGTTGAGGGAGTTGTGTAATGAAGAGTATGGAGTATGAGATGTTTGAAGTATGTCATTTAGCACATGATTAATATCTGTTTGCAAGTTGTTTGTAGGTATACATGTTGATCTGAGGTATGCTGATAAAACAGAAAGTATAACTCATGAGTAATGAGTAATTCGTGTATCCAATTAGCTATCAGAGCCAATTATGGTTATGCTTATGTCAAGCTTTAGAAGCAGAACTCTGGCACTGTGTAATGAATAATAAATATCCATATAGCAGATCTGAATTAATGTCAACACAACAGGAAAATTGTACCTCTCATCTGAGCATTAGTGATAACAATTCACATATGGCAGTATAAATGTTTGGCAAAATGAAAGAAAACGATTAGTAATTTAAAATTTTTCATTGGGTGACCACATTAGTTACAGTGATGCAAATGGTTATGCAATATGTATTTAGTGGTATAATGGAGCATTTAACATTATTGAGTTTGTAGAGGTATGAGGAATTCTAAAATAATTGCAAAAGTCAAGATATAAATGGTTTATATTGTTCTCATTTTCAATTTTGCTTGTGTTAAAGACTGAAATGAATAAGTTGTGAATTTCTTCCTTTAATTTAGTGTGTGTCCACCAAATGAGTTATGTATTAGAGTGATAGTGGTATGGACGGCAGGAACCCCGCTGAAAGGACGGCATAGCAAAGGGGTAGCTGGTATTCAACTAGTCTATATTTTGGCTCTGTTGTAGCAAGTCATAAAAGATTAACCAGTAACAAATATGTAGTTAATGGCTCGTACAAACCTTTCAAAGTCAAGATGACCATAGATGCTAGTATCCGACGCCCAGGTCGATAGTAGACAGGACTCGATTGTCAAGCGCTGCAGGAGGCAGTGAGACGAGTGTTTAGTGCGGAGTGGTACTAGAGAGTGTCGAGTGAGAAGTGGTGCTGGAGAGACACGCAAGAATGGTCGTCGAGTAAGTTGTTAACGGTAAAATTCACCGGAGTATGACGAGTGAGCAAATCCCCCTAATCATCGTGGGATTGGCCCTCACTAATACTGATTAGCGAATGATATGAAACAGAAAGTGACAAGTGCCGAATTACGTGTTTCGCGTCAACCGCGTCGGCCAGCAACAACCGTGGATTGCAGTGAGGATTGTTGTGAATGTTAACCATCAGCATTGCGTGTGACGAAGCACTGAAAATCAGCAACCAATAAAAAGATATAACTGTAATTAGACGTGTAAGGCAAAGGTAGCAACTGCCTCAGAATTTATGTGTTATTAGGAATATATATCAGTTTGTACATTGCAACCTTTATGGTCCTTAATAATAGACAAACCTTCAATCATTCCACTATTCAGTCTCAGGACAGCCGCACTCGGTTGAAATGCCCCCAAAACCACAGCAGAAAAACCGATAGCCTTTCATCCATTAAGGGCACGGTCATATAATCAAAACAATTAACTGTTTGGCGGCTTCAATAAATTACACAAAATCTAGTAAAGGAATTAAATGGGGGTGTTTCAATACCCGCACTAACAAATCCAACCTTGCATGAACTATCGCAGCTAGTGAGGCACTACTGGTCTTACTACACATCCCATTGTTGCAGAGGTTTTTTTCTTCCCTCGGCACGAGCCTCGGCCACGCCCATGTAGCACAGCACTGCTGTCCGTGAGAGCTGTGGCACTAGACGCACTGGTATCACGTGACTACCCCCTCTTTATACTCGCCAGCGTGAGTACGTTTCGAGTCATGAATTCGAGTCACGAATTTCGAGTCACGTACTGACACACATTAGATTAGCGTCATTGCGCTGGTATCGATGGCGGTTTGTAGCAAGAGTTACTCTCAGTCAGTTAGACACTGGACTCGCATTCGGAAGGACGACGGTTCAATCCCGCGTCCGGCCATCCTGATTTAGGTTTTCCGTGATTTCCCTAAATCACTCCAGGCAAATGCCGGGATGGTTCCTCTGAAAGGGCACGGCCGACTTCCTTCCCCATCCTTCCCTAATCTGATGAGACTGATGACCACGCTGTCTGGTCTCCTTCCCCAAACCAACCAACCAACCAACTCTCAGTCACGCTGAGCAACTCTTGCGCTCACATCGTCCTGACAAACTTTGCTACTTCACGTTGCACAAAGTTACTATAGACAAGCCCGCGCCTGAATTACTGTACAGCTTGAATCCACTGCCGCAAATTCACACTACAGACGTGTTCAAATTATGAGACTAAAGAAATGTATTCCAAAACTTAACATTTATTACACATTTACATCCACATATTCTGTTCGTACATTCAATACTTTGTATGCATGCCTTTGTTCTTAATCATCATTTTTATCATGTCTGGCACAGTTTTTATTAAATTTTCACATGACATTTCTAATATCATTGTCATGGTACCAGATTTACTCTAGTTTCTCCATGAGATCTGTTTGGTGGTTATTGCAAATTTCGTTATCCTCCGTTTCACAATAGCCCCAAAAATTTTCAGTTGGGTTCATATCAGGGCTATTCCCTTGCCAGGGCAACACTCCGTTTCACAATAGCCCCAAAAATTTTCAGTTGGGTTCATATCAGGGCTATTCCCTTGGCAGGGCAACACTTTGAGTTGCTTTTCTTCCAAGTACTTGGAAACACTAATGGATTTGTGGCAAGATGCTCCATCATGCATAAAAATGGCGTCATTATTAGGAAATCACTCCTTTATTTGGGGGAAAAGTTCCTTTTCAAGGATTTCCTTTTATTGTTCTTGTCTCATTGTCAACAATGTGTAATCTGCCGGGAACTATCACCAACATCACACTCCAGACTATAACAGAAGTTGGATGCCTCTCACATTGCTGCACACTCTCAGCTTTGGACTGTTCTCCAGGTCTGGGAGGAACATACTGGCTGCTTTCTTCCATCACAGTGAATACAGATTCATCACTGAAGTATACCTGAAGCATGTGTACAAAATTGCAGATTAGGAAAGTTGGGAATAGTAGCATAGGAGACCTCAACAGTCCCAGAATTCGAATGTGCATTTTTTCAGTATCAATAAAACATCACAATTTCAAGTCAAAACTCCTAACTTTAGATATCAGACCCACCTAATTTACCACATCATTGCACATACCTTAGCCCAGTTCTCACTTGGGCACTGCTGAAATTGTTTAGCCCACTCCAATCTTTTGGTGTTCTGTTTTTTCCTCGGCCGACATGCCTTAAACGACAGTCAAAGCGCGTCATCCTCACTGCCACATGTGAAACTTCAACACCCAAACCTTTCAGCTGACGACTCATGGGCGTAGAAGTAAGTTTACAGTTCACTGTTGCCATGTTTGCAAGTATTGATCTTGGACTGATTTTTATTTTACGTCAACATTTTCCTTTCCTGTTTGGCTCGTATACACCACCTTTCTGCACTGAAAGTTTGGTTCTGCTGATAGTTTTCTGTGATATTGTAATTCTGTCAGCAATCCCTCGGTGTGTATAACGATTTCAGCAAGAAGGGGTACCAGAGCTGAAACTCTCTGAGGTGAAAGATCTTTTGTCGTCCCCATAACCTCACTTTCTTTGAAAACTCCACGATTTATTCCTAGAGCTTAAAACATGCAAGTTCGCAAGGTACAGTATATAATGTCTTGTTAATGTAGCAAGAAGTTGATAGAACAAATAAGAAGACGAAGTACACCACAGAAACATAAAACATTACTGTAAACACAGTTTCAAAGTATGTACACAGACAACTAACACCAACACGATTTCGAGGGAAAATGACAAATGTTACCAACTGTGAAAAATTCAGTGATCTGTGAGTTGCTTGGAAGCGAAATTTCGTGGCATCAATGAAACCATTAAAACAAATGAATTATTACACTTTTCTCTCTTATTTTTACACCAGAAAACTTAAGAGTATCAAAACTACTCTTTTAATCTAATAATTTGAACACCTCTGTAAAACTACCTTATGCGGTGGCGCCGCTACAATTTCCTCGACTGTAGATGTACATCACATCTGCCGATTTCCGTCCCATGCAGACGATTTTTTTCTTTACAGTGTAAAATGTTACTTAATAGCTCCAAATAATTACTCGTGTAGTAAAGTGATATTGAACCCAATATACAGACACGAGACCATTGAAGCTATTTTGCCTGCTCACGCACGAGATATGGGCAGGAAACGCTGTGGAGGCAGGGACCGTCTACGAAATGGAAAGAGGTGGGTGAAGCTGCTGCTGCGCAGCACGGCTCACAGTCAGAACAGTGCGCACAGGTTTACTTAGGTCCTGTGCACATGTAAGTAGGCTGTTTAGGTTTTTATGTTGGTAACGCCATGTAGCGCTCTATATGAAAATCAGTGACTGTGCTGTGTCAGTCTGTGGCTGGTTAGCATTGTTGTAATATTCGCTATTGTAGTGTTGGGCAGTTTGCTGTTATCACCGCGTAGCATTGTGCTGTTGGAGGTGAGCTGTCAGCAGTGGCGGATATAAGGGGAGAGATGGCGGAGTTTTGAGAGTGGATGATCTGGACGTGTGTCCATCAGAGAGAGTAAATTTGTAAAACTGGATGTCATGAACTGATATATATATATATTATGACTTTTGAAGACTATTAAGGTAAATACATTGTTTGTTCTCTATCAAAACCTTTCATTTGCTAACTATGCCTATCAGTAATTAGTGCCTTCACTAGTTAGAATCTTTTATTTAGTTGGCAGTAGTGGCGCTCGCTGTATTGCAGTAGTTCGAGTAACGAAGACTTTTGTGAGGTAAGTGATTCATGAAAGTTATAGATTATTGTTAGTCAGGGCCATTCTTTTGTCGAGATTATTGAAAGTCAGATTGCGTTGCGCTAAAAATATTGTGTGTCGGTTTAAGCACAGTCATTTATAATTTTTCTAAGGGGACGTTTCAGACATGCGCTTCTCGTGTTGGTATTGTTCGCACCACATATCCGTATTCCATACAGTGTTAATGCACCCTGTGGGAAATAGACACCTCCGGGTGAGCCGTAATTGCGACCGGCTCTTAGAAAAGCGCGCCAGGCGGAGTGCTTTCACTTCGCGTCTAGTGTTTGCGGTGGCGCTTTCGGTTTGGCGCGCTGTTTGGATCGCTACCGCCGTCTGGCGGGAGGTGGAGCAAGTGTAGGGTCGCGTGACGATCGAGGAGTACGTACTGGGCGGTGACCGAGAGAGGTGGTGGCGCGAGCGGGGCCCTGCTGTTGGGGGTCGCCAGCTGCTCGCCACGTGCTTTGCCCGACCTCTCGGCTGTCAGGGGCTGAGTCTGAAGCTTAGAAGCGGTGGTGCAGGAGACCAGCGCGTGGGACCGTACGTCTTCTTATCGGCCGTTGAAACCACTGGCAGCGGTTGGCTCTGACGAGCGTTTGGAAGTGCGACATGTTACCGGCGCTGTGGTGGAGTGTGAGAAGTTGAGTACTGTTTATATAGAAGAAGGTTTTCAAGTTGAAGTGTATGAGTTTCTTCACCAGTGATTTTGTTGGTGTCATCCCACCACAGTTTTCGTTTGCCTGTCAGTGGGAATATGGTAAGTGCTGCTTCTTGGTGGGGCCGTTTTCATTCACACCTCGAGTGGGTGGTTTAAGGTTGGTATCGCGGGTCTCTATGGTTCGGAGTCTGTGCAGACACCGCCCTTGCCACATCTTCTGGTTTTGAGTAACTCGGGGTGGTGGCGGCTTGTAATGCAAGTTTTGGGGGCTGATCTGCTATGGCCCTGTAGACCACCAATGACTATTCCGCCTATTGTGATTTGGGCCCCTTTACACATGTCACTCCCTCACCGAGGGAAGGAATTTTTTTCTCTTTTTTTTGGATTCTGCCTTTAATGTGAAGGCTTGTTTGCTGGCTTATTCACATTTATCTTGTAACAAATATAAGTTATGTAACTGGCGAGAGACAACTATTTTTGCTTAGTACGAGCTAGCTACTTAAAGTTTTTTGGAATTGTTCCCTTACTGATATAACAAGTTTAAAATCTTCTTATTGTTAATGTCAAACCTTGCAATATCCTTTACATAGATCTACTTTTAAAAGAGTTCTTTAACTGTTGTCATATATATATGTTGTTGTTGTTGTGGTCTTCAGTCCTGAGACTGGTTTGATGCAGCTCTCCATGCTACTCTATCCTGTGCAAGCTTCTTCATCTCCCAGTACCTACTGCAACCTACATCCTTCTGAATCTGCTTAGTGTATTCATCTCTTGGTCTCCCCCTACGATTTTTACCCTCCAAGCTGCCCTCCAATACTAAATTGGTGATCCCTTGATGCCTCAGAACATGTCCTACCAACCGATCCCTTCTTCTGGTCAAGTTGTGTCACAAACTTCTCTTCTCCCTAATCCTATTCAATACTTCCTCATTAGTTATGTGATCTACCCATCTAATCTTCAGCATTCTTCTGTAGCACCACATTTCGAAAGCTTCTATTCTCTTCTTGTCCAAACTATTTACCGTCCATGTTTCACTTCCATACATGGTTACACTCCATACAAATACTTTCAGAAATGACTTCCTGACACTTAAATCTATACTTGATGTTAACAAATTTCTCTTCTTCAGAAATGCTTTCCTTGCCATTGCCAGTCTACATTTTATATCCTCTCTACTTCGACCATCATCAGTTATTTTGCTCCCCAAATAGCAAAACTCCTTTACTACTTTAAGTGTCTCATTTCCTAATCTAATACCCTCAACATCACCCGACATAATTCGACTACATTCCATTATCCTCATATATATATATATATATATATATATATATATATATATATATATATATATATATATATAGGGTGTCCCAGCTATCTTGTCCCCCCAAAATATATCTGGAACAATAACAGCTATTGGAAAACGACTTTCACCGGTATCAATGTAGGGCTGGGGCCCATGAATGTACATATTTGTACACATTCTAAAACGAAAGCATATGTTTTTTTTAACACAAACTTATGATTTTTGAAATGGACCTCCTATATTTTTTCTTCAGCAATTCGTAGCATGACAAAGCACATACACAATGGCGTTGATTGCATCGCAATATTCCCATTACATCCCGAGATATTAAGACGCGAAATTGACGCTTGAAACACCCGACATGCGCTGCTAGCGCACGTCCTGAGGCTCAGGCGTGAACCCCTTGCTGCCCGTAATCGTGATGTGATTGACATGTTTAATCACACTTCCATACTTATCAAGAGGTCCGAAACGAATAATACGGTCTGCTGCCATCCTGCATTAACGTCGTACATTCCAGCAGGTATTTATCCCATAGGCTAGGGGTGATGCGGTTCTGTAACATACCTGTGTACCGCAACGTTAGTCACAAAGTTAACTTCGCTTATCGTTAATCTGTTACTAAAAAGGTAATGCCGTTCAACGTTAAAACTTTACTTTACTGTAGATCTAGCGCAAGTGACAGTTAATCATTCACTCGTAATAGTAAAATTCATGTTGATGGTTTTAGTGAAACGAGCAAGTGGACTAAACGTTTTACCGTTGTTTAGGTAAAAATGTTTTGATTTGGGAAGTTCAGGGAGGACATAGAAGATGAATGTAAACATGTTTAACCAATTACTTTTATTATCACATAATTATCAATCTTATGTTTATCTAATGCGTTAAATGACAAATTGTTGCAAACAAATGTTTCTTAACATCACTGGGTAAAATGGCCCTTTTTAGAAACTTCCACTGTGATACCAGCACTACATACTAAACAAAGCGTTCACATCTCATGCTCAAAGTGATGCCCATTGGCTTCCATACATAGGGTCACTGTGCGGATGAAGGATGCCCTACTTCGTGCTACTGTTTCCTCTTTGATGGCTGTACAAGCATCAATAATGCGTTGCTTCATGTCCTCTGGTGTTGTTGGTTCATGTTGGTAAACAGCATCCTTCACTGCTCCCCAAAGAAAATAATCCAGCGGTGTAAGGTCCGGAGATCGGGCAGGCCACCTAACTGGGCCACCTTGTCCAATCCACCTACCAGGGAACTTACGGTTCAGAAGTCGTCGTGCTCGTAAGGCGTTATGTGCAGGGCATCCGTCATGCTGATACCACATGACAATTCTCCGGTTCAGAGGTACGGTGTCCAAGAGAACAGGAAGATTGTGTCGTATAAATCTGGAGTATTGTCTGCCATTTTGGATGCAATTTATAAAGAAAGGTCCGATAATGGTATCTCCAATAATCCCACACCAAACATTAACTTTCCACGGACGTTGATGCTCTACCTGACGGAGCCATTTTGGATTGTCTGCGGACCAATAATGCATATTCCTCATATTGACAATTCCTTTGTAGGAGAATGATGCCTCGTCGGTAAAGAGAACATCTGCAAAAAAACCTTTGGATTAGTCAGAAGTTTTTGCTGAGTCCACCGACAAAATGTTACCCTATTGCAGAAGTCATTTCCATGAAGATCCTGGTGTAAATGAGCATGGTAAGGATGAAATTTATGACGTTTAAGAATACGCTGTGCACTTGATTTCGACACACCAACTTCACGTTCAATTTGACGTGTGCTGATTTGAGGATTCACAGCTATGGTAGCGAGCACAGCAACTTCAGCACGTTCATCTGTGCGTGTTCTAGGACGATGTCGAGGTCTTGGATTTAAGCTTCCCGTTTCACGTAGACGAGATGTGAGATGACCAAACATCCGGCGCGAAGGCGATGGCTTGTCAGGGAATCGTCTTCTGTAGGGTACGTAGAGTAGGGTTGAAAACAGGCATATTAACTTAATAATCATAATGTTCGCTAACAGTACTATCAACAAACAAGCAATCTCATAACGTATTTCCCGTCAACGTACATTCTCCATAGATCAGCAGCATTTCTACCACATCTTCATGTGTGTACATTATACTGTACAGTATAAGTTCCACAACACAACGTTTATTCACAATGTGTACTACCTCCGTGCCGTCACTAGATTACTCTGATGCACGACTACACTGGCAAGCGGTGTACTGCACGCCAAAGCAACAACAAATGGGATGCTCGGAGGGTGGTGGAGTACAGGAGATTGCATGGGTCGCAAATCATAAACAAGGCGAAGTGGTAACTGTGGCAGTAGTGGCAACTACGTTGGACACCTGACTAGGCCCTGCGCGACAGGCACAATGGGTCATATAACGCATTAGATAAACCTTATTTTGGGCGCGCAGGATAAATAAGACAACCTGACGGGTGTACACTGATCGGTACTGGTTCATATTGTGTACGTAGATGCGTAAAACGTGCAAGAGGGAAACCATTATGTGCTTATGAGAGTTGATGGCAGCAGACCGTATTATTCGTTTCGGACCTCTTGATAAGTATGGAGCTGTGTTTACGCATGTCAATGACATCGCGATTACGGGCAGCATGGGGTTCACGCCTGAGCCTCAGGACGTGCGCTAGCAGCGCATGGCGGGGGTTTCAAGCGTCAACTTCGCGTCTCAATATCTCGGAACGTAATGGGAATATTGCGACGCAATCAACGCCATTCTGTATGTGCTTTGTCATGCCATGGATTGCTGAAGAAAAAATATAGGAGGTCCATTTAAAGAAACATAAGTTTGTGTTAAAAAACACATATGCTTTCGTTTTAGAATGTTTCCAAATATGTACATTCATGGGCCCCAGCCCTACATTGATACCGGTGAAAGTCGTTTTCCAATAGCTGTTATTGTTCCAGAGATATTTTGGGTGGACAAGATAGCTGGGACACCCTGTATATATATATATATATATATATATATATATATATATATATATATATATATATATATTAAAAAGAAAGATGATGAGACTTACCCAACAAAAGCGCTGGCAGGTCGATAGACACACAAATAAACACAAACATGCACACAAAACTCTAGCTTTCGCAACCAACGGTTGCCTCGTCAGGAAAGAGGGAAGGAGAAGGAAAGACAAAAGGATTGGGTTTTAAGGGAGAGGGTAAGGAGTCATTCCAATCCCGGGAGCGGAAAGACTTACCTTAGGGGGAAAAAAGGACAGGTTTACACTCGCACACACACACATATCCATCCACACATACACAGACACAAGCAGACATTTGTAAAGTTAAAATCTTATTATTGGCAAGTTGTTAATGTCATATGTGGTAATCTCGTTTTCATAATGAAAATTGTCAAGCTATTTGAAATGGTTATGAAATTATTTTTTTTTAAAGAAATGCCAGACTTAAAAATTTATTTCTGAGAAAGCGTTTTAAAATAAACGATAACCTTATGAATGTGTGTTTTTTCACCAGCACCTGCTGGCCTCTACTTCCACGATAACGTTTTTGGAATAATACGTGTACTTAAGTTGTTGTTTGTGAATCGCCCTAATTGACGGTTCACAGGGGATATCTGGTCACCGTGTCGCTCTCCAGTGGCGTGGCGCGCTGCGGAGGGTGGGCGGGAGGGAGGGAGGGCCAGCGTGACAGACGCCCTACAGCCGCTTCTCGCGACGCTGTGGGTGAGTCACCCGCCCCCTGCTGACTCTGGAGGGGGGTACGAGACCATGATCCCTCCTCCGGATCTCAATCTGCCTTCTCTCCCACTTCTACACCCCCCCCCCCCCGACCTGTTACACCCCCGGAAAGCAATTTATTCCTTAACACTGATCTACTGCGGTCAGACGTGTTACACACATTTAACATTTGTTGTTAACCTACTTCATTTAACAGATAACAATAATTTCACACCACTGAAACACAATTCTTAATAATATGCGATTTTGCAATCACTTGCAAACAATAAGTTGTACAGAAAAAATAAAGAAGATATTTTTGCAGGAAATTTAATGTAGTTTAATTTTGAACAAGGAACTATTTTCTCTAGAATCCGCTGTTTCCGAGATATTCAATAAGGATGTAAGAAAGTTACCTTTAAACGCGGTTGTTCCTGACACTTCCTCCTTCCCCTGTACAACGATTTGCGGCTACATGTTTTTTCACCTAATTTTCCTTCGTTGACTCGACTACATGCAATCTTTATACGGATTAGACACCTAGGAGGGGATGTGGTCACTGCAGTTGACAAAATTACTGTCTCTACTGAGGTAGAATTTGTGACAGTGAAGCTACCAGGTCGCATATGTCTAGGTGAAATCAGGTTGCTTTTTGTACGTTTTACCAGCCACCCGATTGCACTGCGACGCTTTTAAAGCCATTGACAGAAAGCGTCCGAGCAGTAACACGGAAATAACCAGATCGTCCAGTATTAGGCCGAAGGCGACTTTGAGTTACCGAGTGTAGACTGGAATGTCTATGGATTCATTCCAGGGATACAAACAGACAGTTAGCGATAGCCTTTTGAACACGTTTTCCGAAAACTTTCTTGAGCAACTATTTCAACACCTCACATCCAGTGGAAACCTTGCAGACGTTGCACCTGCAAACAGGCTTGATCTAATCGACAGCATCACTACAGACACACGGATAATTGACCGTGATGTCATCATAGTGATTTCTGTTACTAAGGTTAGTAAATTCATCAAGAAGGCTAGGAGAATATTTTTGCTAGGAAGGGTAGGTAGATAGTTCTTAGCATACCACTTAGACAATTAACTAACGTCATTCAGTTCCAGTGCGATGGACGTGCTCTGGAGCCCTATGTACCGAGTAAGTGGATTAAGGACAGAAAATACCCACCGTAGTTTAATAACGAAATATGAAAAATGATGAGGAAGCAAAGTCTGTTGCACTCTCGGTTCAAAAGAGAGCGCCAAGATGACGACAGGCAAAAGTTAATAGAGATTCGTTCGTCTATAGAAATATCGATGAGCGAAATTTACAACTACCACCGACACGCCTTAGCGAAAGATCATCCCGAGATCTGGAGAAAATTCTGGTCCTACATAAAATCCTTAAGTTGGTCTACGGCTTCTACCCAGTCACTCGTTGACCAGTTTGGTTGGGCAGTAGAAGATAGCAAAAGTAAAGCTTAAGTTTTAAATTTCGGATTTAAGAAATCGTTTGTGTAGGACAATCACGCAAACATACCGTCGTTTGATGATCGCACAGATCCCGTGTGGACGACATAGAAATCAGCATCTCTTGTGCAGAGAAATAACTGAAAGAGTTGAAAGCAAATAGGTCGCCAGGTGCTCACAGAACCTTGCATTTATTGCGAGTCCCTCGCCCAGCTCCAAGTCCCAAGCGATTGGAAAAAAGCGCACGTGACTCTTGTACATAAAACGTTAGAACAGACCCGCTAAATTACAGATCAATATCTTTAACATCGGTTTGCTGCAGAATCCTTGAACATATTCTGAGTTCGAATATAATAAATTTTCTCGAGAGTAAAATCCTTCTGTCCACAAACTAGCACGGTTTTAGAAAGTATCGCTCGTCCAAAACTCAGCTTGCCCTTTAGTCACATATCCTGTTAACCGTGGATGTAGGGCAACAGGCGGACTCCTTACTCGTAGGTTTCCGTCAAGCATTTGACACGGTGGCGCGCTGCCGCCTGTTAACGAAGCTACGGGCCTGCGGAATAGGTTCCCAGATTTGTGAGTAGCTCGAAGACTTCGTAAGTAATAGAACCCAGCGTATTGTCCCCGACGGCGAATGTTCATCCGAGACAGGGGCGTCGCCAGGAGTGGCTCTGAGCACTATGGGACTCAACTGCTGTGGTCATAAGTCTCCTAGAACTTAGAACTACTTAAACCGAACTAACCTAAGGACATCACACACATCCATGTCCGAGGCAGGATTCGAACCTGTGACCGTAGCAGTCGTGCGGTTCCAGACTGTAGCGCCTTTAACCGCTCGGCCACTCCGGCAGGCTGTCGCCAGGAGTACCCCAGGGAAGTGTAATAGGACTGTTGTTATTTTCGGCGCCGTCCACCGGTGATGTTGGCCCACCCTTAGCCTCGATGACAGCTTCCAGTCTCGCAGCAATGCGATCAATCAGATGCTGCAAGGTTTCTTGGGAAATGATAGCCTCTTCTTCACGGAGTGCTGCACTGAGGAGAGGTATCGATGTCGGTCGGTGAGTCCTGGCACGAAGTCGGCGTACCGAAACATCCCAAATGTGTTCTGTAGGATTCAGGTCAGGACTCCGTTCAGGCCAGTCCATTACAGGGATGTTATTATCGTATAACCACACCTCCACAGGCCGTGCATTATGAACAGGTCGATCCTGTTGAAAGATGCAATCGCCACCCCCGAATGGCTCTTCAGCAGTGGGAAGCAAGAAGGTGCTTAAAATATCAATGTAGGTCTGTGCTGTGATAGTATCAGGCAAAACAAGAAAGGGGTGCAAGCCCATGAAAAAGATGACCACACCATAACACCACCGTCTCCGATGATGATGATGATGATGATGATGTTTGGTTTGTGGGGCGCTCAACTGCGTGGTTATCAGCGCCCGTACAATTACCCAATCGTTGCTCAGTCCAATTTCGCCACTTTCCTGGATGATGATGAAATGATGAGGACAACACAAACACCCAGTCATCTCGAGGCAGGTGAAAATCCCTGACCCCGCCGGGAATCGAACCCGGGACCCCGTGCTCGGGAAGCGAGAACGCTACCGCGAGACCACGAGCGGCGGACCCCGTCACCGAATTTGACTTTTGGCACTACACACGCTGGAGGATGACGTTCACTGAGCATTCGCCATACCGACACCCTGCCATCTGATCGCCACATTGTGTACTGTGATTCGTCACTCCACACAACGTTTTCCACTGTTCAATCGTCCAATATTTACGCTCCTTAAACCAATCAAGGCTTCGTTTGACACATGTGTGGCTTACGAGCAGCCGATGGCCGTGAAAGGTTTCTCACCTCCCTCCTAACTGTCATAGTACTTGCAGTGGACCCAGATGCATTTTGGAATTCCTGTGTGATGGTCTGGATAGATGTCTGCCTATTGCACATTACGATCCTCTTCAGCTGTCGGCGGTCTCTGTCAGTCAACAGATGAGGTCGGCCTGTGTCCCTTCACGTTTCCACTTCACTATCACATCGGAAACAGTGGACCTAGGGATATTTAGGAGTGTGTAAATCTAGCGTACAGACGTATGACACAAGTGGCAACCAATCACCTGACCACGTTCAAAGTCCGTGAGTTCCGTGGAGCGTCCCATTCTGCTCTCTCACGATGTTTAATATATAGTATAGAGTATCTTGCAGGAGGTGGCAGCACAATGCACCTAATATGGAAGACGTATGTTTTTTGGGGACGACCAGATACTTTTCATCACATAGTGTAAATGATCTGTTTGCTGATGATGCTCTAACACGTCGTCGCTGAATGACTGTAGGAGCATATAAGGTGACTCGGAAAAAATCTGTAGGTAGTGTGATGAACGGCAGCTAGCTCTGAGTGTAGAAAAATGAAAGCTGAGCCACTTGAGAAGCAAAACAAATCCACAGTGTTCCAGCGCAGCAGCAGCAGTGCGGTGCTTGGCACATGTATAACGCTGCACAACAACGTGAAGTGAAATGAGAACGCAATGATTGTAGTAGGGAAGGTGAATGGTCGACTTCGGTTTATTGGGAAAATTTTAGGGAAGTGTGGTTCACCTGTAAATGAGACCCAATACAGGATAGTGGTGCGACCCACGTTTGAGTAGATTACTGTTCCAGTGTTTGGAATGTGCACATAAGGAAGACATCGGAGCAATTCACAGGCGGGCTGCTGGATTTCTTACCGCAAGGTTCTAACAGCGCGAAAGTATTACAAAGATGCGTCGGAAACTCAAATGGGAATGGTGGGTGATGTTCTGTGCGAGGAGCGCTGCTGCGAAAATTCAGAGAATCGGCATCTAAGGCTGACTGCAGAGCAGTTCTACTGCCACCAACCTACACTCCTGGAAATGGAAAAAAGAACACATTGACACCGGTGTGTCAGACCGACACCCCCGGGATAACAAGGCCGCCCAGCAGTGTTAGTGACGTCACACTAAGCGGCCCATAGCCGACGCAGCAGTCCACGGACACCGCCGTACAGACGCGCCTGATGCTAACGATCTTCTGTCCGTCATACAGAAAGGAGCGAACTATAATTCGAACCAAGGACCAAATTATATATATTCTTGTAAACAGCATAAAGGTTCATAACAAAATACCGATTACATATACGGGCAGGAATAAGTTTAATCGATTGAGCCACTTTGCCACTATTTTACAATTGTCAGAACACTATTTAGCTTTAAAACTCGCATACAGGTGGTGACCAATGCCAACTGACAGCAGGACTTAACATTTTCAAGCTATTACACTGAAAGTGAATTATCTTAAACACTGTCATACATAGCAAAACCCTCACAACCTTCGTTTACAATAAGGTAACAAGGGTTCGCTTTATCTCATAAAACACATGACTACTGTGAATTTACTCATATGTTCATGGTGACAGCTCTTTTCAAGAATTTTTACAAGTGTATCCCCAGTAATAAAGAATGGAAACAAAAGATAGATATCAAATATTCTCCTTTTAACATAGACACCACTGAACACAAGATTCTGTTTTGCACTGTGATACTAAGGGACTGCTCTTTCCTTTAAGAAAAGCCTGACAATTTGAAGTTCACTCTGCTATTGAAGATACACTTCTTGGAACAATATTAAAAATGTTATGAAAGGTAAGGAAATGAAAAACAACCAAGTGCATTACGTGTAAGAATGTGACCAAAAGACTGAGGCTCTCTTTACTTACCATTTTCAATCTCTCTACAGCTTATTTCCTTTTCCACGTAGAAATCACCAACTGCAAGTCTCATTGTTGCTGTCTGTTACTAACAAAGTGCTTTTCTATTTAGAAAACCTGACAATTTGATGTTCATTCTGGTACTGAAGATAAACACTTTTCAGAGGAGTTCTAGAACCTATTCCTGCCCGTATATGTAATCGGTATTTCGTTATGAACCTTTATGCTGTTTACAAGAATATATATAATTTGGTCTTTGGTTCGAATTGTAGTTCGCTCCATCTGTATGGCGGACAGAAGATCGCTAGCATCAGGCGCGTCTGTACGGAGGTGTCCGTGGACTGCTGCGTCAGCTATGGGCCGCTTAGTGTGACGTCACTAACACTGCTGGGCGGCCTTGTTATCCCGGGGGTGTCGGTCAGACCCACCATACTTGCTCCGGACACTGCGAGAGGGCTGTACAAGCAACGATCACACGCACGGCACAGCGGACACACCAGGAACCGCGGTGTTGGCCGTCGAATGGCGCTAGCTGCGCAGCATTTGTGCACCGCCGCCGTCAGTGTCAGCCAGTTTGCCGTGGCATACGGAGCTCCATCGCAGTCTTTAACACTGGTAGCATGCCGCGACAGCGTGGACGTGAACCGTATGTGCAGTTGACGGACTTTGAGTGAGGGCGTATAGTGGGCATGCGGGAGGCCGGGTGGACGTACCGCCGAATTGCTCAACACGTGGGGCGTGAGGTCTCCACAGTACATCGATGTTGTCGCCAGTGGTCGGCGGAAGGTGCACGTGCCCGTCGACCTGGGACCAGACCGCAGCGACGCACGGATGCACGCCAAGACCGTAGGATCCTACGCAGTGCCGTAGGGGACCCCACCGCCACTTCCCAGCAAATTAGGGACACTGTTGCTCCTGGGGTATCGGCGAGGACCATTCGCAACCGTCTCCATGAAGCTGGGTTACGGTCCCGCACACCGTTAGGCCGTCTTCCGCTCTCGCCCCAACATCGTGCAGCCCGCCTCCAGTGGTGTCGCGACAGGCGTGAATGGAGGGACGAATGGAGACGTGTCGTCTTCAGCGACGAGAGTCGCTTCTGCCTTGGTGCCAGTGATGGTCGTATGCGTGTTTGGCGCCGTGCAGGTGAGCGCCACAATCAGGACTGCATACGACCGAGGCACACAGGGCCAACACCCGGCATCATGGTGTGGGGAGCGATCTCCTACACTGGCCGTACACCACTGGTGATCGTCGAGGGGACACTCAATAGTGCACGGTATATCCAAACCGTCCTCGAACTCATCGTACTACCATTCCTAGACCGGCAACGGAACTTGCTGTTCCAACAGGACAATGCACATCCGCATGTATCCCGTGCCACCCAACGTGCTCTAGAAGGTGTAAGTCAACTAGCCTGGCCAGCAAGATCTCCGGATCTGTCCCCCATTGAGCATGTTTGGGACTGGATGAAGCGTCGTCTCACACGGTCTGCACGTCCAGCACGAACGCTGGTCCAACTGAGGCGCCAGGTGGAAATGGCATGGCAAGCCGTTCCACAGGACTACATCCAGCATCTCTACGATCGTCTCCGTGGGAGAATAGCAGCCTGCATTGCTGCGAAAGGTGGATATACACTGTACTGGTGCCGACATTGTGCATGCTCTGTTGCCTGTGTCTATGTGCCTGTGGTTCTGTCAGTGTGATCATGTGATGTATCTGACCCCAGGAATGTGTCAATAAAGTTTCCCCTTCCTGGTACAATGAATTCACGGTGTTCTTATTTCAATTTCCAGGAGTGTATGTTCCGCATGGCGTAAGGACCACGAAGAGGAGATAAAAGAGATTAGGGGCTCGTAAGGAGGCATGTAGACACTCGTTTTTCCCTCGTTTTATTGGCGATTGTGACAGGAAAGGAACTGACATGTAGTGGTACAAGGCACCCTCCGCTACTCGCTACCTGGTTGTGTGTGTATTATGTATGTAGATGTAGATGTATTAGGTTGGTGCATAAGATCGTGGCGTTTTTTTTTTTTTTTTGCAGATTGGTATTCCGGTTGCTATGAATTTATTTATTGATTGGCATTTTTTATTTGTAGATGACTATTGCTATTTAAGTTTACATATTGTCATTTGGTCATTCGAGTGGAGCTGTGTACGCTAAGAACTGGAGTGCCAGTTGTAGAAATGGGAATATTTGCGACGTATTTTACAGTTTGAATTTAATGGAGGGGTGACAGCAGCGGAGGAATACAGAAAAATTTGCGCCATGTATGAGGACAACGCCACTGGGCAGACCACGGCAAGAAAATGGTTTTCTCGTTTCAACAGGAATGCTTTTAGTATTACTTGTTCTCCACTTACAGGAAGATCTTTGGAGTGCGATGATGGTTGTTAAAACACATTGATCCATAATGATTCACGTCAGCGTACTCGAGAATAGGCAAATGTGACGAACTGAGATCATTCCGCGATCGTGCGACGTTTGAATGCAATGAGAAGTTTTAAAAAACTGGGTATATGGGTACCGCACGATCTAAGGCAGAATCACAAAAATCAGCGGATGGCGATATGCGCATCTCTGCTTGCTGATCACCTATTGGCTCGTGACAACACCGACCATTCCTATCCCGAATCGTTAGTGGTGACGATACGTGATGTCTTTATGCTAGCACAAGGGAGAGATTAACTGGCTGAGTGGAAACAAAGCGGCAACTCCCCGTACGAAAGCCTGCGCTCATCCACAAAAGATGATGTTATGGATCCGGTGGAACAATGACTCAGTGGTATACTATGAATTGCTTCCTCCAGGTGTGACCATCACTGCTGACATTAATTTGTCAACAGCTGAGACGCCTTGTAGACACACTCCAAGAACAACGATCAGGAAGACTGCCTGAAGCGATGCTATTCCACGATAACGACCGTCCACATTTTTCCAGACACGAAAAACACTGTAGAGGAGTCAGGTTGCAGCCACGCTATTCACCCTCTCAGATTTCCAGTTTTTTCGCTCTCTATCGAACAACCTTTGAGGAACTTCTTCTCCGGATGAAAATACACTCAGAACATGGCTCGACGAGTTCTTCGGCTCAAAACTACATGATTTCTACGGTCGCGGAATCGAAAAGTTACTCCAGCATTGGTAGACTGCTGTAAATAACGAAGGAGAATATATTACTGATGAATAAAGTGTCTGTTATGTGTATTTGTAATGCTTCTAATGTTTATAGAAGTTATGGAAAAACGCTACGAACTTATGCAGCAACCCAATGTGCTGTATGTGACGCATTTGCAGAGCAAACGTGTGACTAAATGCTGATGTCCCCACATCCATAGATTGATAGAAAACACTTCTGGCTCACGGCGTTTTGGCTCGCAAACTTACATCTTCACATATTAAAAGTTTGTTCTGGTGTGACACCATATAGACCTCTGACATGTTGAGCGGCCCATTGCGGAGTGCATTCGCCCACTACACAAATGTCGCATCCCAGACTTCATGGCATCAGACAGATATCGTAGTCACACTTGGTGTTCCTGCAGGATGAGTCCCCGCCACAATGCGCGGGCTGCTACGTCAGTCTTATCCGATGCCTTCCCACAGGCAGCTGATGAGCTTCGTCAGCACGAGAACGCACATCGATACACGGCTAATGCGACGCAGTGTTCTCTTCATAGTGTGGAACAGCAGCGCTTGCCAGCAAATTTGGACATGGTGAACTGAGAACTTGCATCCACCGTTGCCGAATTGCAACATAAGGTGCAAGGTGCTTGAGCGTAATTCAGTACCGATCTCGGACGAGAATAGGGACTTTCTTCCCAACCTGATTATGTCGGATGAGACACACTTTGAAATGACAGGCCATATCAACAACCACACCGAGCGGTAATGGAGTAATGTCGGTCCACAGGAACTCCACGAAAAACTCTTTTTTTTTTTTTATTCACAGTCAATTCGGAACGTTGCAGATGCCTCCTGCCGACTTTCTTGACTGCTGAAATGCAGAGGCAGGCGTTGATTTGATATAAGTTTAGCGAGACGTGGGAACTGCGACGACCGCGGGGGATGTGATGGGACCGGTGTGCACGGCGTTCGCGCCTCGCGCTTCGGACATATACCGCGGCCAGCCAGGTCTCCCGATCTGGGCGCTTGCAATTTCTTTCTGGCGGGGCACATCGAGTGCCAAATGTTTGCAGCGCAAGCCCCCAAATTAGAGATTCTGAGGGGACGCAACCTTGAAGAGGTTTAGGCAATTCTACAGGAAAACCTGCTGAAAGTAGTGCATAGCTTCGCTCATTGACTCTGTCACTGCGTCACAGGAGATGCTGGCCATCTAACGTATGTAATTCTAAAATAAATAGATAAACAAAACTGACTTCAGTTATTGTGTCGTAAAATAATATTCTGTTAGTCATCAATTACTACTCTCATCTTACACATACTCTCTGTAGTGTTACTGTTGGGCCTGTAACAAAATTTTAATAGTTTCTGCAGGGCCCAGTACCATCAAGATAAGCTTGAACAATGGTTATCCACTCCCTAAGGGAAAGAAAATAATCGTATATCACCTAAAAGTACACTACTGGCCATTAAAATTTCTACACCACGAAGATGACGTGCTACAGACGGGAAATTTAACCGACAGGAAGACAATACTGTGATATGCAAAAGATTAGCTTTTCAGAGCATTCACACAAGGTAGGCACCAGTGGCGACACCAACAACGTGCTGACATGAGGAACGTTTCCAGCCGATTTCTCGTACACAAACAGCAGTTGACCGCCGTTGCCTGGTGAAACGTTGTTGCGATACCTCGTGTAAGCAGGAGAAATGCGTACCATCACGTTTCCGACTTTGATAAAGGTCGGATTGTAGCCTATCGCGATTGCGGTTTATCGTATCGCGACATTGCTGCTCGCGTTGCTCGAGATCCAATGACTGTTAGCAGAATATGGAATCGGTGGGTTCAGGAGGGTAATACGGAAAGCAGTGCTAGATCCCAATGGCCTCGGATCACTAGCAGTTGAGATGACAGGCATCTTATCCGCATGTCTGTCACGGATCGTGCAGTCACGTCTCGATCCCGGTGTCAACAGATGGGGACCAACACAACAACCATCTGCACGAACATTTCGACGACGTTTGCAGCAGCACGGACTATCAACTCGGAGACCATGGCTGCGGTTACCCTTGACGCTGCATCACAGACAGGAGCGCCTGCGGTGGTGTACTCAACGACGAACCTGGGTGCACGAATGGCAAAACGTCATTTTTTCGGATGAATCCAGGTTCTGTTTACGGTATGATGATGGTCGCATCCGTGTTTGGCGACATCGCGGTGAACGGACATTGGAAGCATGTATTTGTCATCGCCATACTGGCGTATCACCCAGCGTGATCGTGGGGGGTGTCATTGGTTACACGTCTCGGTCACCTCTTGTTCGCATTGACGGCACTTTGAACAGTGGACGTTACATTTCAGATGTGTTACGACTCGTGGCTCTACCCTCCATTCGATCCCTGCGAAACCCTACATTTTAGCAGGATAATGCACGACCGCAAGTAGCAGGTCCTGTACGGGCCTTTCTGGCTACAGAAAATGTTCGCTGCTGCCCTGGCCAACACATTCTCCAGATCTGTCGCCAACTGAAAACGTCTGGTCAATGGTGGCCGAGCAACTGGCTCGTCACAATATGCCAGTCACTACTCTTGATGAACCGTGGTATTGTGTTGAAGCTGCATGGGTAGCTGTACCTGAACACGCCATCCAAGCTCTGTTTGACTCAATGCCCAGGCGTATCAAGGCCGTTATTACGGCCAGAAGTGGTTGTTCTGGGTACTGATTTCTCATGATCTATGCACCCAAATTGCGTGAAAATGTAATCAAAAATGGCTCTGAGTACTATGCGACTTAACCTCTGAGGTCATCAGTCACCTAGAACTAATTAAACCTAACTAACCTAAAGACATCACACACATCCATGCCCGAGGCAGGATTCGAACCTGCGACCGCAGCGGTCGCTCGGTTCCAGACTGTAGCGCCTAGAACCGCACGGCCACTCCTGTCGGCAAAATGTAATCACATGTCAGTTCTAGTATAATATATTTCTCCAATGAATACCCGTTTACCATCTGCATTACTTCTTGCTGTAGCAATTTTAATGGCCAGTAATGTATGTTAATGTTGCAACTATAATGTAACTATAATGCTGTTTTAATTTACCTGTATTTGTGCAGAAACCTGGCCTTCTCCAGCTGTGCACCACCGAGTTACCGGGGCTCCCTGAGACTCTCGGAGGACGTGCCGGAACAGGGCTCGGTAGCCGCCCCGGTCGAACACCGACCGCAGCAGCGCGGGGTCCTGCGAGCCCGCCCGGAAGTCGCCGAGGTGGCTGACGTCGTCGCCGGCCTCCAGCAGCGCCTTCACCGCAGCCCAGCGGCGGCCCTCCGCGGCGTACCGCAGCGGCGTCCACCGCAGGAGGGCGTCCTCCGCAGACATGGCCCCCTCCCGCGGCCGCCTGCACAGCCGCAGCAGCAGCAGCGACGACCCCGCCCCGTGGGCCGCCGCCAGGTGCAGTGCGCCGCGGCCGCACTCGTCCGCCTCCCCGGGTCTGTCGGCGCCCGCCGCCAGCAGCGCCCCGAGCTCCGCCTCGTCACCGTCCAGCACGGCCAGCAGCAGCGGCCGCCCTCTCGCCGCCCTGCGGTCGAAGGATTCCAGGAAGAACTCGAGGCTCCCGTCCCGGTACGCTTCTCGGTACACGGTCGCACGGCTCGGCTCCCCGAACCCGACGAAGCACCACTTGGCGAGGAAGTGTTCGGCGAACGTCCTGTGCAGGAACACGGGTTTACTGCCAGTCAACTCGTACACGATTCCAGCTTTTACGAAGATGTCACTGTCGAATGACGGACCCAGTGGTTCGTCTGCACTGTGCACCAGAGCCGACACTGCAAGGAGCATCAGCTGCTCTTCGTGCCTCTTCCTCGCCACCTCGATCTCCTTCCTCTTGCCGGGAGCAGACAAGTTGTCACCCCACTTCTCCTCGTAAAGCCTCCTGAATTTATTTCGGAAGAAATCCTCGTACAGCGTCACAATATCGTATATTGCTGCTCTTTCCCCTGACAGATTCACATACATTCTGGCAAAGAGTGGAATTCTCAGGAGATCCCTCACGCCCTTTTTGACACCGTTAATGGGTGGGAGGTTTCGCCTCCGACTGTGAAGAATAAAGAACTCCTGTAGCTCTGGATCACTGAAAGGCCGCAAAGTGTGGGCCAGCACACTCATCCGCGTCTCCAAGTGTGTCACTGTCGCCGGTCTCGTCGTCACCAGGAGCTTGCCCCGACGTGGCGTCAGCAGAGACAACACCTCCAGGCACTTGTCGGCGTAATCTGGGCACACCTCGTCGAAGCCGTCCACGAGACAGATGACTCGCGGTGACTCCAGCAGGCTGTGGTGAAGCAGTGCGTACTCCAGCCTGCCCTGATCGCCCTTATTGAAGACAGATTGCTGTAAGATGTCTTCTGATGCTATCGTACCACTGTCACAGTGATCAAAAACTGTGTAAAAGTCCAACAAATTAACTCTCAATAACCAGCAGGCAGAATCCCTATCTTTTAATTGCTTCCCCACATGGGACAGCATCGTCGACTTTCCCACACCAGGCCTCCCCTCCACAATTACTGTATTCCTGGCGGCATCTAATACTTCAAGCGGCTCTCTCTCCTTCTCTCTTACATACTCTCGAATCTTACGGGGGTTCCCTCGAAAGTAAAGAATCTCCCACCCATCATCGGCAAATTGTAACACATAAATATTCCAGTTCGTCTGTTTCCTACAGATTTCTCGAATACTAGATGCGTTCAGGTCGTCAGTTAACACAAACAGGGGCCACTCTGTTTCTGATGAAGTGAGCACACTGCCCACATCTGCCACACTCAACACTGCATGTCCACCAATTTCGTGCAACAAGAGTCTGTAGGATGCACTATCGGTGATGCACACATCCTGTTGCCCCACAGACGAGAAGAACTCGGGCGCCACAAGACGCCGCTCCACCAGTTTCGTTGGAGAATAATCCGATGGCAGTGGTTCCAACTCCTGGCCCATCCGCAGAGGCCGAGACAACCGTGCCAGGGCCAACAACAGTGCCGGATTCCCATCCACCACTGCTTTGAGGGTGTCAGCATCTCCCACAAGGTCACACAGGTGGCATTCGTAGTGGTCCCCATTCAGTCTGACCTTGATATTCAACTTCTCATTCCAGCTGTCGTCACTGATGTTAGAAGATTGGCAAGTGTCAATGAAGCAGCTATTTTCTGTCATTGATACAATCACCAGGCGGCGGTCAGTGTGCATCTGTTTCATCAGCTCAAAGAAAATGTCGGAGTTATCACGGTTATCGTCGTCTACAAGTACCTGTGGATGATTAAAATTAATAAGTTAATTTCAGACATTTTCAAAAGCTTAAATTCTTTTTAATGCGGCATTTGGGTTATTCCAGAAACTATAAAATCAAGATACCGAACTTTGTAAATATTACAATCTGGTTCTGACGTGAAAATAAAATTGCTTCCAATTTCATGTTCCTTATGTACCAATATTTTTATATATAACGTATGGGCAAACTAAAAGTGGGACATAAAATATTTCGTGCACCTTGAGATACACAACTCAGCTCACATCATTCGTATCTGGGTCAGACTATTTACGTTGGGTCATCTATACAGGGTGTTACAAAAAGGTACGGCCAAACTTTCAGGAAACATTCCTCACATACAAAGAAGGAAAATATGTTATGTGGACATGTGTCTGGAAACGCTTACTTTCCATGTTAGAGCTCATTTTATTACTTCTCTTCAAATCACATTAATCATGGAATGAAAACACACAGCAACAGAACGTACCAGCGTGACTTCAAACACTTTGTTACAGGAAATGTTCAAAATGTCCTCCGTTAGCGAGAATAGATGCATCTACCCTCCGTCGCATGGAATCCCTGATGCGCTGATGCAGCCCTGGAGAATGGCGTATTGTATCACAGCCGTCCACAATACGAGCACGAAGAGTCTCTACATTTGGTACCGGGGTTGCGTAGGCAAGAGCTTTAAAATGCCCCTATAAATGAAAGTCAAGAGGGTTGAGGGCAGGAGAGCGTGGAGGCCATGGAATTGGTCCGCTTCTACCAATCCATCGGTCACCGAATCTGTTGTTGAGAAGTGTACGAACACTTCGACTGAAATGTTCAGGAGCTCCATCGTGCATGAACCACATGTTGTGTCGTACTTGTAAAGGCACATGTTCTAGCAGCACAGGTAGACTATCCCGTATGAAATCATGATAACATGCTCCATTGAACGTAGGTGGAAGAACGTGGGGCCCAATCGAGACATCACCAACAATGCCTACCCTAACGTTCACAGAAAACCTGTGCTGATGACGTGATTGCACAATTGCGTGCGGGTTCTCGTCAGCCCACAAATGTTGATTGTGAAAATTTACAATTTGATCACGTTGGAATGAAGCCTCATCCGTAAAGAGAACATTTGCACTGAAATGAGGATTGACACATTGTTGGATGAACCATTCGCAGAAGTGTACCCGTGAGGCCAGTCAGCTGCTGATAGTGCCTGCACACGCTGTACATGGTACGGAAACAATTGGTTCTCCCGTAGCAATCTCCATAAAGTGACGTGGTCAAGGTTACCTTGTACTGCAGCAACTTCTCTGACGCTGACATTAGGGTTATCGTCAACTGCACGAAGAATTGCCTCGTCCATTGCAGGTGTCCTCGTCGTTCTAGGTCTTCCCCAGTCACGAGTCATAGGCTGGAATGTTCCGTGCTCCCTAAGACGCCGATCAATTGCTTCGAACGTCTTCCTCTCGGGACACCTTCGTTCTGGAAATCTGTCTCGATACAAACGTACCGCGCCACAGTTATTGTCCCGTGCTAATCCATACATCAAATGGGCATCTGCCAACTCCGCATTTGTAAACATTGCACTGACTGCAAAACCACGTTCGTGATGAACACTAACCTGTTGATGATACGTACTGATGTGCTTGATGCTAGTACTGTAGAGCAGTGAGTCGCATGTCAACACAAGAACCGAAGTCAACGTTACCTTGCTTCAATTGGGCCAATTGGCGGTGAATCGAGGAAGTACAGTACATACTGACAAAACTAAAATGAGCTCTAACATGGAAATTGTTTCCGGACACATGTCCACATTATCTTTTCTTTATTTATGTGTGAGGCATGTTTCCTGAAAGTTTGGCCGTACCTTTTTGTAACATCCTGTATAAAGTGCATGAAATATTTTCTGGGCCAGTTTTAGTTTGCCTACACTATATATGGAAATGAGATTATCAACATGTGATCCCAAATTTCGATTTTAATTGTCTTTTAGAAAGTAGACAAAGTTGCTATCATCTATTAATAGAAATATAACTTATCCACAAAGTGATAGCAGTAATAATTCTATGCACAACAAGTTAGTTGGCATGACTGCACCAAACCTATGATTCGATAGTACTGCACTATTTGGATCAGACGCTTTCAGAAAGAGTTTATTGAAATAGTTTACCTCAGTCAAAGTCGAAGGTCGAAATAACTCGACTGAGATATCTAATTTCCGTCACAACACCATATTTTAATTAATATGCATAAATTACAATATAAATTACTTTTCACAGACGAGTATTAGGCAAAATCTTAAATATTCACATTCCCTTGATCAAACTTCACCATTTGCTTTGCTTATCTATAAGACAGAATTCAATTAGTTTGTTAATATTATAGTAGTGTTTTCACTTCTAGCACTATTGTACTCTTGTCAGTCCAGTTGAATAAACATATTATAAACATGAATAGCATGCATAGAGAAGTGGCATTTGGTGAAAGAAATTATTACATTATGTACATGCTGATAGCACTGACCCTTCCAATGTACACTCCTGGAAATTGAAATAAGAACACCGTGAATTCATTATCCCAGGAAGGGGAAACTTTATTGACACATTTCTGGGGTCAGATACATCACATGATCACACTGACAGAACCACAGGCACATAGACACAGGCAACAGAGCATTCACAATGTCGGCACTAGTACAGTGTATATCCACCTTTCGCAGCAATGCAGGCTGCTATTCTCCCATGGAGACGATCGTAGAGATGCTGGATGTAGTCCTGTGGAACGGCTTGCCATGCCATTTCCACCTGGCGCCTCAGTTGGACCAGCGTTCGTGCTGGACGTGCAGACCGCGTGAGACGACGCTTCATCCAGTCCCGAACATGCTCAATGGGGGACAGATCCGGAGATCTTGCTGGCCAGGGTAGTTGACTTACACCTTCTAGAGCACGTTGGGTGGCACGGGATACATGCGGACGTGCATTGTCCTGTTGGAACAGCAAGTTCCCTTGCCGGTCTAGGAATGGTAGAACGATGGGTTTGATGACGGTTTGGATGTACCGTGCACTATTCAGTGTCCCCTCGACGATCACCAGTGGTGTACGGCCAGTGTAGGAGATCGCTCCCCACACCATGATGCCGGGTGTTGGCCCTGTGTGCCTCGGTCGTATGCAGTCCTGATTGTGGCGCTCACCTGCACGGCGCCAAACACGCATACGACCATCATTGGCACCAAGGCAGAAGCGACTCTCATCGCTGAAGACGACACATCTCCATTCGTCCCTCCATTCACGCCTGTCGCGACACCACTGGAGGCGGGCTGCACGATGTTGGGGCGTGAGCGGAAGACGGCCTAACGGTGTGCGGGACCGTAGCCCAGCTTCATGGAGACGGTTGCGAATGGTCCTCGCCGATACCCCAGGAGCAACAGTGTCCCTAATTTGCTGGGAAGTGGCGGTGCGGTCCCCTACGGCACTGCGTAGGATCCTACGGTCTTGGCGTGCATCCGTGCGTCGCTGCGGTCCGGTCCCAGGTCGACGGGCACGTGCACCTTCCGCCGACCACTGGCGACAACATCGATGTACTGTGGAGACCTCACGCCCCACGTGTTGAGCAATTCGGCGGTACGTCCACCCGGCCTCCCGCATGCCCACTATACGCCCTCGCTCAAAGTCCGTCAACTGCACATACGGTTCACGTCCACGCTGTCGCGACATGCTACCAGTGTTAAAGACTGCGATGGAGCTCCGCATGCCACGGCAAACTGGCTGACACTGACGGCGGCGGTGCACAAATGCTGCGCAGCTAGCGCCATTCGACGGCCAACACCGCGGTTCCTGGTGTGTCCGCTGTGCCGTGCGTGTGATCATTGCTTGTACAGCCCTCTCGCAGTGTCCGGAGCAAGTATGGTGGGTCTGACACACCGGTGTCAATGTGTTCTTTTTTCCATTTCCAGGAGTGTATTTAACAACGATAGATTGGAAAACTACTTTGATATAGCCACTACATAAACTCACTGTCCCCTCGACCAAACACAACAACTACTTTAGCGCTTTAGCGATAAAAATGCAGAAATGGTACGTTTCTATTATGATAAATTAAAGTGCCATGCTCTGTTTTCTTGTCTTTATTTTTGGGCTAATCTCAGGAATTGATACGATTTTCGCTAATAGATACAATAATTCATGAGAAGACTTTGTTGATGTGATGTACGAATGTTAAATGATAAGTGTGCGTATATGTATTTTTATCTGTAGCATATTTATTTGGCGATTGGAGTGACTTTTCAAGACAATGATGGGAGCTACAGATGGTCAGCGAAAGAGGAGGCGGCAAAGTAAACAGCCACCACAACTCTAGGAGAGCACCAAATCTTAACCAGAATCTGTTTTGGGCCGGTAGTTTTGTAGTATAGCACATGCCAAAAGATTATGGCATTTACTCCTGTCAGAAGTATAGACTCTTCAGTCTGCCTTTAACCTAGCATTCAACTCTCATTAATGTGAATACTTGCCAGAATCAATCTATGGTTCAGATTCCACTTAACATGCAAGTCCCGTTTTCCTGATTAGATAACTGTGGACGTTCGAGGATACACAGGTCGCCAAAATGGCATCCTATTAAAATACATGCACCAAGTCAATGTGCGACACAAAATTATTGTTTCCACAACCTATTAAACACTGTCCACCACGTTAATGTGACCACCCATCGACAGTCCGAAAAGCCGCATTTTTCAGAATGGACTGTCGTGAGACACGGTTGGAGGAGAGCCAGTGTGGTTGAGGGATGCACTGACAGGGATGCGGAGCGATGCACACTCAAGTGCTGTGGTCATTTGCGGTAGGTTTCTCAGCTGAGATCCGTAGCGTGAACAGCCCCACTGAGGTGGTCCCAAACATTCTCAACTGTGCTTGGGAAGTATGGTGAACACGTGAGTACGGTAAATTCATCCTGGGACTTCTCGAACCACTCATGTACACTGTGAGCTGAATGAAACTTAGCATTGTCCTGCTGGTAGTGCCATTGTGTCGAGAAAAAACAAATAGTATGTATCGGTGGATATGGTCCCCAATGATGGAGGCATTCTTCTGTTGAGCCATTGTGCCTTTCAGAATGACGATGTCACTCAAAGAATGTAACGAAAACATTTTCCAGACCATATGCTCTCTCCTTGTTTTCTTTCAGATTTCACGTCTTACACACAATGGCCATCCGTCCAAAGGAAAATGAGACGTAATTTGTCTGGAAAAGCCACCTGTCGCCACTCAGCGGCCGCTGATTTGCGGCACTGGCGTGTGTATTCCAGCCTCCACCGCCAGTGAACAGCAGTCGGCATTGGTGCGTGAGCCAGGTGCACGCTGCTGAGGCCCATACGCAGCAAAGTTCCCTGGACAGTCCTCAAGCAGACACTGTTGGCAAACCCTTGGTTGATCAGGTGGTCAGCTTCTCAACAGTTGAACGTCTATTCCCCCACACATGTCTCCACAGTCTTCATTCAGCTCCATCATCTGTGGCCCTTGGTGGACCACAGTTGTCACAGTGCCCAGTATGGATAGCACCATTTTTCCATGCACCATGTACTTTAACCACAGCAGCATGTGAACAGTTCACTAATTTAGCCGTTTCGGAAATGCCTCCACCCTTGGCCCGAAAGCAGTGATTGCGCCCTTTTCGAATTCTGCACTGCGACAACGACTGCATTGTCTCCCACCCCCCTCCCCCAGCATACTTTATATACCCTCCACTGCTAGTACTGCCAAAAATATGACAGGGATTTTAACATGGTTTCCACGAATAGATAGACTGATTCATGAGAAAAGTTTGCATATATAAATTATTATCACTAGTGAGACAAGTCATCTGCCATACATACTTAGAGCTCCTGAGTGAAGCATTCGCTAGGGTACGACGCTTTAAACGTGTTCTAGCCTTTTATCCATGACTTCACTCAAGTATGTGTTCTGCACATATATTCCACACATTTCGTCTTTCCCCCCTCTCTAGCCACGTCTTCCTGCCACTTTAATCTGTCCTTCTCCCTACTCTCTCTGTGTCCACCTCATCCGCTCACCTTAACCTGTCCATCTTCTTGTACCTACTCTCTCTCTATGTCCACCTCATCCTCTCACCTTAACCTGTCCATCTCCTACTCCCTACTCTCTCTCTCTGTCCACCTCATCCTCTCACCTTAACCTGTCCATCTCCTACTGCCTACTCTCTCTCTCTGTCCACCTCATCCTCTCACCTTAACCTGTCCATCTCCTACTCAATACTCTCTCTCTCTGTCCACCTCATCCTCTCACCTTAACCTGTCCTTCTCCCTACTCTCTCTCTCTCTGTCCACCACATCCTCTCACCTTAACCTGTCCATCTCCTTCTCCCTACTCTATCTCTATGTCCACCTCATCCTCTCACCTTAACCTGTCCATCTCCTACTCCCTACTCTCAGTCGCTGTCCACCTCATCCTCTCACCTTAACCTGTCCATCTCCTACTGCCTACTCTCTCTCTCTGTCCACCTCATCCTCTCACCTTAACCTGTCCATCTCCTACTGCCTATTCTCTCTCTCTGTCCACCTCATCCTCTCACCTTAACCTGTCCATCTCCTTCTCCCTACTCTCTCTCTCTGTCCACCTCATCCTCTCACCTTAACCTGTCCATCTCCTTCTCCCTACTCTCTCTCTCTGTCCACCTCATTCTCTCACCTTAACCTGTCCATATCCTTCTCCCTACTCTCTCTCTCTGTCCACCTCATTCTCTCACCTTAACCTGTCCATCTCCTACTCCCTACTCTCTCTCTCTGTCCACCTCATCCTCTCACCTTAACCTGTCCATCTCCTACTCCCTACTCTCTCTCTCTGTCCACCTCATCCTCTCACCTTAACCTGTCCATCTCCTACTCAATACTCTCTCTCTCTGTCCACCTCATCCTCTCACCTTAACCTGTCCTTCTCCCTACTCTCTCTCTCTCTGTCCACCACATCCTCTCACCTTAACCTGTCCGTCTCCTTCTCCCTACTCTCGCTCTCTGTCCACCTCATCCTCTCACCTTAACCTGTCCATCTCCTACTCCCTACTCTCTCTCTCTGTCCACCTAATCCTCTCACCTTAACCTGTCCATCTCCTTCTCCCTACTCTCTCTCTCTGTCCACCTCATCCTCTTATCTTAACCTGTCCATCTCCTTCTTCCTACTCTCTCGCTAAGTCCACCTCATCCTCTCACATTAACCAGTCCATCTCCTACTCCCTACTCTCTCTCTCTGTCCACCTCATTCTCTCACCTTAACCTGTTCATCTTTTACTCCCTACTCTCCCTCTCTGTCCACCTCATCCTCTCACCTTAACCTGTCCATCTCCTTCTCCCTACTCTCTCTCACTCTGTCCACCACATCCTCTCACCTTAACCCGTCCATCTCCTTCTCCCTACTCTCTCTGCTTCTCCATATCCTTGTACCCCTCTCCTTATGTCCATCTGCTACTTCCGTCTCTTTGTTAATTTCCCCCTTGACCCCCAGTTTCTCTGTCCATCTCATCCCCATCTCTTTCCTAAGCCTTGTCCATCTGTAAGTGTAGCTCCTGCAATGCATGACGATACTAATTGCAGAACATACTTGTTATGCTTGACAGCCTACATCTCAGAGATTCAAAAACTCTTTCCACCTGTATCTCTGCTCCTCTGGGAGCTATGAGGTTCTAACTTCTGCAGTGCTGCTTCTCAGATAGCGAGTAGTGTGTGTATAAAATTTGGTTGATATCATAATTAACTGTAAAAACTGGTACAGGTGAAAGTATCCAGAAATATAATCAGAAATTTTCCTCTAAATGGGGCTCCACAAAGCAAATGGGTGTTTACCACCTATCACTGACTTCAGTGTGAAGTATGGTCCTAGTTAGTAAAAAAGTATATGAAATAAACTTATCGATTAAGTTACTATTTAATTGGCCTCAAATTTTATGCACTAACAGTCCCATTTAGCAGTGTTTACAACCAAATAGCTGATTCTTTATTTTTCAATTGTAGCTAATTTCTCAGGTACCATTGCAAAGTATTTGAATAGCGATGTTAATTAGTGTAAGATCACTGCACGTTTTTTCGAGAGGTTTCTAAACCCATTATGAAGTATATAGTTCCATTAAAAAAATCATACTTGCTTTAACGTGTTGAATGATACTGTTGAAACCTTTTTCACGATCATGAAACTTTCACAAAATGGAAAGGCTGTTTCACAAATGAGCCCATATATATACAACGAGTGATCAAAAAGTTTCCATTCGAAGGGCTTACAGTCCAGAATCAGTACGCCAATCAGGCAAAATTGCTGTGAAACTAAAGCAGTCATCCCATCGACCCACCAAGTTGAAGATACCTGTTTGGTAAAACACCATGCCCTGCTGCATGAAGAAGTCCGTAACCACCTGTTCCACACCGTCGTTCGACAGAAATCGTCGACCCTCCAAGGCCTCTCTTAAGGGACCGAAGGCGTGATAATAGCACGGGAAGAGACCAGGACTAGATGGGTGCTCAAGTGTCTGACAACGGATCTGGCGTAAGTTATGCACAGAACGCAATCTTCATTCTCCGATTGATGTCTACCGGTGTTTATACATCGGCAGCCGAGAAAAGAAAACAGCACGTTGTTCCTGTTGGGACGCATTTGGTAATAACGTTACAGTAGGTAACGTTTCCACATCTACTGCACACACGTCAGAAAGACGCGAATGCTACACTAGTCCTTTGCCTACACGTCGGTGCTTGTGTGGCTATGGTTCAAATGGCTCTGAGCACTATGGGACTCAACATCTTAGGTCATAAGTCCCCTAGAACTTAGAACTACTTAAACCTAACTAACCTAAGGACATCACACACACCCATGCCCGAGGCAGGATTCGAACCTGCGACCGTAGCAGTCCCGCAGTTCCGGACTGCAGCGCCAGAACCGCTAGACCACCGCGGCCGGCTGTGCTTGTGTGCCCCATCGGAGTCGTGCTACGTTGCCTAAGCGCTACACTAACGCCATCAAACGGAAAATTTTTCCATGTTCCTTATATATAAACGGTATCCACTTTGTCTTCAGCACCACAAGTAACGTTCTGGCCGGAATCAAAATTTAAAAAAAAAAGAATATTTGTCAAGCAAATGTTGTTTAGCTACCAAAGGGACATTAACCAGCATGGTTTCTTTTCTTGCAACTTTGTTCTTTATAATGCGAATAGCAGCAGCGCATCATTATTAAATGCTCGTAGCATTCGAAATTTTTTAGTCAGTAATCAATTTCCTCATCTCAAGACCTGTTAAGAAATGTGTCACAGTGTACTATTCACGTAAACATGGCGACACCACAGTGGTGTCGTGAGCATAGCCTCGCGCAGTGGCCGGTGGCACTTAATAACTTTTTCATTCTGTTGGTGTTTTGTTTAGGTAACAATAAGTTACACACATCAACAAGTTTTTTGTTTTTATAAGTACTTGTGCACTTTCATCACGGCAGACGAAAGAGACGGTACGATTATTTACGACGAATGCGCGGACGCCTTGTCAGGCGTTCCGGACGACTTGGCCGATTGGGAAGAAGACACTGGATATCAAAAAAATGAAAGCGAAGCAGAATCGTCGGATGATAGTGAAATACGTCCAAGAAGAATACGGCGAACGCTACGGTTGCTAACTGATTCTGATGAATCAAACGAAGAACGCAGACTATGATGTACTGAGGACCAATAATAAATTTGAAGGATCTCCGGGTCCACACATATTTCCCAAAGATACACAGAGCGTCGTGGGTATCGTAGAACTATATATTGGGAACGATCTATTTGAATATATTAGCAACGAAACCAAGAAGTATTAGAGTCAAAATTTCAATAGAAGAAAACTGGATTAAAAAATGCCAAATTTGTCAACGTTAAGGGACCCGAACTTAGAAAATGGTTTGAGGTTGCTATCCTTATGGGAAATGTAAAGAAAGCAAGGATCGATTATGACTGGTCAACGAATCCGTTGATAGACATACCAATATTTTGTAAAACGATGTCCCGCAACCGATTCAGACAAATATTATCATATTTACATTTTTCCGACACCAACGATAAATCGGATAATGCCGGCCTGCTTTTCAAAGTGCAATTTGTAATTCATTATTTTCCCAAAAAGTTTGAAGAAACGTTTAATCTACGTCAGTTGATGAAGGAATGAAACCGTAGCGTGGACAGTTAAATTATAAAGTTTACAATCCGTCGAAAATTACGAAATATGGCATACGCATTAGGATGCTGTGCGATTGGAGTACGGGACACATTTCCTCATTCAATGTATATTCCGGCGCTGAACAACCTTTAGTAAAAACAGTGATGGAACTATTGACTCCTTCTTACGGAAAGTGGCATCGACTCTACTTGGATAATTATTAGAACGGTGTAGAACCTGCACAGACGTTAGTTCAAAAGAAAATTCGAGTTTGTGGAACGGTATGGCACAATAGAGGATTACCGGAAAAATTAAAGCGCGCAAAAGTCAATGTGTTTGACGCTTGTCATCAACGGAAAGCAGGCGACAAGCCAAGTAATCCGACTAGCGCTGCCGGCGCCAAGAGAATAAATTTGTACGAGGCGTGTGGACGGCAAAGTGTTGCAAACGTGACTCAAAATTGACTACGACTCTCCCGTACTAGCGCAAAGTGCAGGGTAAAGTAACTCATGTACCTGCTGGAGTGGACAGTAAACAAATGTAAACACGAGGAGATGGCACACGCGTCACTACTGCTCTGCTGGCTTCGGTTCTGCACAAACCTGCAGCGTCCGTAGCTGCTCCACGTCGGTGTACACTGCACTCACAAATCTTCAACTAAAGACGGCTGAGTGAATGACCCCGGTGTTTTCGTTTGTTTACTGCCAGCTACAGCAAGTGGACGAGTTATATTGCGAACTGTGCGCTAGTCCAGGGGAATCAAAACAGTTTTACGCTGCGTTTTAATATCTTTTAATAACGTCGTGTTTACTTGAATGAACAATATAATACGTTTGTGAACAGGTCTTCAGGAAAGGAAATGGATTATGAAACACAAAATATATGGGGTGCTATTTAAAAAGATGTACAGCTGTTCATATCTTCGAAACGAAGTTATAAGAAAGACAATCATGCGGTTAATGTGCCACAGGTAGCTAAACCATTTTTTCTTTTGATAATTTTTTTATTTTGTTTCCAGACAATTATTTGGGGTGCTCAAGTGCTATACATTGATCAGCCAGATCATTACGACCACCGACCTACTGTCGATATAATCCCGTCCAGGCGACGGCACCGTCTCCTGGCGAGGAATGAATGCTGGTCAGGCAGACACACGGTACATGCAGCGTCAGTGAGCATGTCGTCCCTATGTAGAATGGGGAAGGCGCGCAACCTGTGTGTTCGACTGAGCGCAGGTTGTGATGGCCCAGACGATGGCCGCGAGTATTTCGAGAACTGTGCGACTTGTCGGCTGCTCGAGACGTTAACTCCACCGCACGGCGGCTCGATTTGCCCACTACAAACACTCGGTGTTGCTCGCAGGAGAAGCTCCCCTACAGCGAACCACCGAAACGAACGACACAACATGAGCGGACGTGGTTTGGGTACTCAACACACCATTCAACTTCGACGTCCTGGGTCGGTGAACCACGAAGCTCGTAGCGATCGGACAGCTCCACACACGCCCCGACACTGCGCAGGGACCGCCAGCGGACCCAGCCGACTGCACCGCACGGAGATCCTCCCTGATCCCCACCAACCGGCCGTCTGCCCTCAGACTGCGGACAACATCTAAAATAGTCGTCAGTGGAAATAACGCCAACTACACACACACCCTGACAAACACTTGCACGAAGACCTGAATGATACCGTACAGTAACTAAGCACACACGAAGACAAATCGAGAGTCGACACACACACACACACACACATACACACACACACAGCCGACTCATGAACGATCAAAAATGGTTCAATTGGCTCTGAGCACTATGGGACTTAACTTCTGAGGTTCAAAAATGGCTCTGAGCACTATGGGACTCTGAGGTCAACAGTCCCCTAGAACTTAGAACTAGTTAAACCTAACTAACTAAGGACATCACACACATCCATGCCCGAGGCATGATTCGAACCTGCGACCGTAGCGGTCGCGCGGTGCCAGACTGTAGCGCCTAGAACCGCTCGGCCACCCCGGCCGGCCATGAACGATCGGCGAGCCAAAACGCGTCGTCCGGTAGGACGACTGACCGACGATCCACCAAGGCCGTGGCCCGGCTCATGGGGTGCGTGGCGGCAATGGTCGGGCGAGCCGTGTCGACGCAGACCTCACAGCTCCAACCCGACTGCACTTGTGCCGAATTGCACTCCCCGACTGGCAGGTTCAGACTGCGCTCCAGACGCGTTCCAACTGACTGGCCGCCCGAACTCGCGACCCGAACTGGTTTACGACAGACAACAACTGGGAAGTAATAGCAATCGAGCAAAGATACTTCGAGAGGGGTTATATTGACACGCGCTGCTACCGCCGCTCACGGTCAGGAAAAGCAGCAACTCAGTGACACCGGTCATTTAAGTTAACGTAGTGAGGTGCAAGTACGTTAAAAACAGGGTGTAAAATACGTGATGGTGGGAACAAGAGCCACTCACAGCTCAGTGGGACTGGGTGGCCATCCCTCATCATAGATGTCAGATATTGTAGGCTGGGCAGACCGGTAAAAAAGCACGGGTGACGAACTAAAATTATACTGGGCAGAGCACAGTGCACTGAACGCTTCTAACGATAGGTCTCCATAGCTGATGGCCTGTGCATGAGCCAATGTTAGTTCCTGACATTGCCAACTACCACTGAAATAGCCACCTGACCATCGGCACTGGACGTCGCAGTGGCAAAGCGTTGCATGATCTGATGAATCCTGATACCTTCTTCATCACACCGAAGGGAGGGTGTTAATCTGTAGTCTTCCAGGGAAACAGCTCCTCGACATCGGTACTGAGGACGGAGGGAAGCTGGAGGCAGTTCCATTACTCTCTGAGGAACATTCACGTGGCATCCGTGGGTCCAGTGGCGCTCTTGCAAGGCACCATCATGGCCAAGTTGTATCCTACACGAGTTCCAGATCATGTACCCTCCACACGACGTCCATGTTTCCCTACAGTAGCGTCATTTTTAAACAAGAGAATGGCCATCTCACAAGGCCAGGAGTGTGAGGGAGTGGTTCGAGGAACCCAGTGGTGAGAGTTCCAGTTGATGTGCCGAATTCCCAGCTGGCCAGATTTGAACCCAATCGTACACGTTTGGGTGTGTGACTGAACATGGCGTCAGAGCTCATAGCCCCATCCGCGGAATTTAAGGGAGTTAGGTGGGTTGTCTGTGCAGATGAGGTGCCAACTCCCTCCAGCGACCTGCGAAGGCCTCATTGCCTCCATACCACGACGTATCGCTGCTGTTATCCAAGCCAAAGGGGGACATACCAGCTATTACCTAGGTAGTCATAATGTTCTGACTGATCAGTGTATATATGTAGTGTGGCGTGAGCCCCTTATGCAGGTGCTGAACAGAGATGGAGAGAGAGAGTCCGAACAAGGAAGAGAATCCGAAGATGAACACGATCTCAAAATTGTAGTAAATGTGATTAGCTCAGAGTCACCTTTAGAGGAAGAGAACAATCAAGTAGCTAAAAAATAGAAGGTCTCCAGGGGCCTAGAACATTGCAGCGGAGCTTCTGACTACTGACCCAGGCACAGCCGGTGATATTGCTCACCATCTTTTGATAAGGACTCGTACTCGGCGAGCGTGCCACAGCAGTGCAGAGAATTACTCCTCATCAAAGAAGAAGGAGACATCAACAACTTCCGTAATCGGAGGGGATCAACTTGCTTACGATTCGAAGCAAAGTGTTGCAACAGATGATCCTTCATAGACTCAATGTGCAAGTTGAAATGCAGGCAAGAAAGGATGATGGCAGTTTTATTTTAGAAGTAACCGTTCTTTTGCAGATCAAATGAAAACGCTTAGAATCATTATGGAACAATCACATGAATTTATTACTAGGCTTTATATGCTTTTTTTAGACTTTGAAACGACCCTCGACTCCATTAAAAGAACTCGTATGCGCAAATCTTCGAAAAGTACGCGATACTAGAGAAGACAGTAAAGGTTATCATGGAGGTCTACAGTAACTACATATGCCGACTCATCCACGAGGTTAAAGTCATAAAATCTTTCCAAGCTAAGCCTGGAGTTCGCCAAGGATGAGTTTTATCTCGGATCTTTTCTTTACTGGTGCCAGATAAAGTGGTGGTGAAGAAGTGTAGGATATAAAGGGAACTGACTAAGCGATTGGAAGATCTTGACTTTCTGACGATATCTGCCTCTTATCGCGGAACCACGTTGATGTGGAAGGAAAGCTGCAGGACCACCAACATAAAGCCATGATTTTTGGGCTGATAGTGAATGCCGTGGAGACGGAGGTTATGAAAATCAATACAAGAGATGCGAGTAAGCTGAGACCATATTAAAAAAGTAAAGTACATTGGAAGTGTAGCTACTCAAGACGAGGAGCAGCTGCTGATGTTAGAGCGAGAATCCGAAAGGCGAATGGGGCCATCATGCAGTTGTACCCATTACGGAGAACAAGACAGATTTCCATAACAACCAGACTTGGAATATTTGGTACGGACGTGAAAGCCGTGCTGCTACACAGATGTGAAAGACGAAACGCTACCTCGACCAGCGCCAAGACTTTGGAAGTCTTCCCGGATAGGTGTTTCAGGAGACTTCTTTAAATCTTTTGGTCAAATTTCTTATCCAATGAATACCTTTGGAATCGATCGAGAGAATAACCTGTCGCCATTCTAATCCAGGGAAGCAAGTGTAGCTGGATCGGACGCACGCTCCGAAAAAGGGAGGATGCTCTAGACAGACAAACTCTCTGTGAAAGGAAACTAGGAAGACCAAGGGCATCACGAAGGAAGACAGTGCAGGAAGAAGCCAAAGCAGAGCAAAACTTTTACAGAGTTGAAGAACTCGGCATAAAAGCAACAGGAAATAAGCCATAAGGCGAAGATATATACGTAGAGGGTGATTCAGTTAAGTTGCTAATATCAGTTTTTCCTTAACCGTTTCAGATATCGTATTTCTGTTTTCATCCAAATTGTTTGTGAAAAAGTCCTCAGTAAGTGACTTACAGCCATTATTGATCACTATTTTAATTACAGATATTCAGGGTGAGTCAGCTGCCCCTACCGTTGTCGTTTTATGCAACTCGCAGTGCTGGCTGGCCTTCATAAACCATGCACGAGATTTTCATATTCTGTCGCTCGGCACGCACAAACTATTAGTCTTAGAGAGAAAAAAATGAGATGGATCTTTTTATAGCGAATTTTATTTAGTTAAATTTTATACCAGGTTACGTTTTCACTAGTTATTCAAGAAAAACGTAGAAAAGTGACCTTTAAACGCGTTTCTGCTCTCACACTCATTCCTCAGGAGTCATTATTTGCAGCATGTTGTTTGTGGCACTCCCTCCTACCACTGAACAAAAATCTCCAACTATACGAACTATTCCAAATATTCGACGTTTTTTGGTCTCTACTGGTTAGGCTACTACGCCTCCAGCATAGTCGGCTACTTCGTTCACATTATTAATTTAAACGTGCCCGAGAGGGTAAAGCACGGAAAACGACTTTCGTAAACATTATGTTAAAACTAATTACGATGACAGTTCGATCCGACCTTAATCCTACAAGCACAGTACTTTCGTAGTCAGAAGCCTTGACGAATACAACGGCATAATTGTGTGTTTTATGCTGTTAAAATTCACAAAACGTCAATCTTACAATTTGCAAATGCCCGACTAAGACGGTGGCGTAATGAGGCCAGCTAGTGAAGTCCTTAAAAAGCCGAATGTGGGAAACAATTCGTGCAGTAGCAAATATTTGTACAATGGTAGGAGAGAGTACTATGAACAACGTATTCTTTTATCATGGCGTCTCGCGCATGCCCGCTCAGATGCGGGAGATTGCTGTGTTGCCAGTTGCACGCGCCAAGAGAAGCAGCGCCATAGTATAGTACAGTTCTCAAACTTACCTGTAGGGGGGAGCGCGCAGTTTATGAAGTAAAGCCACCACGGTCGCATTAACCCTTTCGCTGCTACAGAGACGTGCTCCCCGCATTCCGCGCTGTGCGCGATTTTGTCATCACTGCACTGCTTGCCTGTGGAGACACATGGTGTTCCGACTGCTTTGACACACTTATCATTCGATTTCACAAAAACTATTCGGCCCAAAAATTTGATTTTTACACATCTTCTTGACTGATACCTTCCCTCCCTTAAATTACTTAATTTTGTTTCGATGTTCAACGCGGTTATTCTGCAGCATTAAATGTAGTAAACCATTGTAAGAAATTTTGAAGAGTTTGCAGAGGTAAAAGTCCATAGCGTAAACTTTCCGTATGATCGATTTTAGTTGCCACTAGAAATTTCAAAAAATTACATTCAAACGAATAAAATTTATGAATTAAGACACGTCGATATTATTTTTAAATAAAGAAAATATTAAGCACCGAACAAGATGTGAACTCGAAACCTTTCGCTTAATCGTCATACACCTTAAACATTACGCTAACGCAACTCGTCATTCCATGGAACTCGTCGAGGATTTTAACGTATCACGCAAAATACCGGCAAACACTGTTGGTATGACTATGAATTACGTATGTTTCGTCGAAATACAATAGGAAATAAACAATTACCGCTGTTGTTTATATGTGAAAAAGCGGTTAGTGAGAATGATACAAACACCTTTCCTTGCTATCGCCTGAATTAGGAGGCTTATTGCATGTTTGGTTTAATTAATTAATAAAATATGAAGCAAATGGTATAAAGAATGCTTTTTCCAAACTTTCTATAAAAGAAAGTCTGTTATCAAGACATTGCTTTTGTTCAATTACATTATTTATGATTGGACGTTTGTAAAACTAAAGACACTCGTCCGTGCTCTGCACTACAGTCGAGCTCTGGCAACGTCGTTCTCTGTTCATTGGCTGACTGTATTTTGTGACGTCAGGTGCGCAGAACGTACCTAAACTCGGCCGCCGTCGTAAATGACGTGCAATTTAGAAATCCTGACTGGTAGGGCCTGATAGGGGAGTCCGGCTGCATTCGAAAGCCACTTGAGTAACTTGAAAACGGCACAGCGAAAACGTACCCCAGTGCAAAACGCTACTACATTAAATTGCCTACAGAATAATCCCGATTATTTTTTTCTGCATGGCACATAAAGAGCGAGAGAACATAAAAATCTTGGGCGTGGTTTATGAAGGCCAGCTATAACATTGCGGGTTGCATAAAACGACAGTGGTATGGCAGTTGAATCTCGCTCTATAGTTATTTATTTCTTTTTTTTCTACTGTCGATATTTCTAAAAGAGGCAAATTGAATGGTGTTTCATTGCTCAAAATCCGATTAGTATTTTCATAGAAATTACACGTTGCTATTAATTTCTCATAGTAAAAGCAGAATTAGGATATCTTAAACACTCAGGAAGTATTTGAAGTAAACAGCAAAAGTGAATTACCCTATTCAAAATTGTCCCTAAAAATAAGGTGCGCAGTTAAAATCTTTTTGATGTTTCCATCACACTAACACGTACCAGCCATCGGCAAAACGGCCCCCAACAGCACACGATCCTCTGTCGCAGTGCTCTGAAATGTTCCATACCGACCACAATGTGCGTTTCGTGAGCCAGTGCCTGGTGGATCTTGGTAGCAGTCAGGGCTACCGTCTTCTCGTCTGGAGGTCTCACCCACGCCGGGTTGCAGGTCGTCACGTAATCCCGAACATCTTCCACGCTGCCGAACTGGAGCCCGGTGGTGGCCGCCCCGCAGCCAGTCACCTCGTCCCTGACGTACTCGTCGACGAGCGCCCGCCACGCGCTCCAGCCGCTCGTCAGGCACACGCTCTGCCCGTTCATCCACTCCCTGACGCTCTTGCACAGACGGTCGCAGATGCGCCCGCACAGGGGTCCGGCGCCGAGCAGCTCCTCCAGTTCCTCGTAGAGGTCGCCGGCGATCTCCTCGCTGTTCCTCTGCCCGCACAGCACGTAGAAGCGCTCCGCGAAGCCGGCGTCGCCGCGCACCGCCCCCCGCACCTGCTCGTCGGCGGGGTCGAGCCTGTAGAGGCGGCCGCCGGCGCGCAGCAGCTCCGCCCCCGGGACGCCGGTCTCGGCCTGCCTCACGAACATGCCGCCGCAGCTGTCGGCCAGACGCGCGTTCGTCAGCAAGACGAGTGCGAGCCCCTCCATCTCGAGCGAGCCGCTTATCTTCCTGTAGGAGGCGTAGTACTTGGCGAGCCCGAAGTCGCAGTTGGGAGCCTCGGACAGCCACGTGCTCCGGTGGACGAGCTTGGCCCGCTCGGAAGTCTTGTGCTTGAGCTGGACGAGCAGACCTCGCGCCCCGGGCTGCCCCTCGGGACGCCACACCAGCACCAGGTCGTCGAACTTCCCCGCGTCGTCGTTGTTGGAGGACAATTGAAAGCGCAGCCGGTGCTTCAGGCAGCGAAGGAACACCAGCGCCAGCATGCGCTCTTCGTACCGGTCCCCCTCTCCTGTGGAGTGGGCGCCCTTGCAATACTCCAGCCCACCAAACCTGCAACACACGATTTCATGTTTTTTTACACTCCTACTTCCACAGGAGTAGATGGAGAAACCAGACTCCGTGGTCGTGGGACGAGACAGTACATGAGATTACTGAGGTGTCAGGTCAGAGGGGTGTTCTGAACACAATTTCGACACAAAGCAGCTCAATAGGCTGTGGAGTGGAAGGGGTAGGCTAGCAATAGAACACTGCATCACCATTGACTAGACACTCATTTATTGAACACATAAGTCAGGTATTGAACGGTTCAAATGGCTCTGAGCACTATGGGACTCAACATCTTAGGTCATAAGTCCCTAGAACTTAGAACTACTTAAACCTAACTAACCTAAGGACACCACACACACCCATGCCCGAGGCAGGATTCGAACCTGCGGCCGTAGCAGTCCCGCGGTTCCAGACTGCAGCGCCAGAACCGCTAGACCACTGCGGCCGGCAAAGTCAGGTATTACCCAAAAGGAACAATCAGTACAAATTACAAAATAGTATTCTTTTCCTTTAAGTCACTCAAACATTTAAACAGGCCAATGGCAATCATTTGACTGAAAGCCGTTTAAGAAAGCAAGACTAGAAAATTTGAATGATGAGTTAAAATCATACTTAAAAAGGCTCTGACCGAGCACATATTTTAAAACGAAATGCTTCCTTTAAGGAACCAGCGATCAAAATTACTTAATCCTCAACAACCATATTACATCCAAGACATTTAAGATTAAACTGTAATATATAACATCAGAGAGCTGCAGTCCCAAGTTTTAAGCAGCACGTTTCAGACGGACTGCACTGCAACAGTACAATACAAGTCCCTCAGAGGATCTTCCCACACAGGAAGTCAATGCCGCAATCGACAAAATATCAACATCATTCGATGTACAGACCTAAAACAAACTAAAAGCTCTCGTAAGTGTGGTACAGATAATTCCCTTTCAACATAACGTACATCACAAGTCTAGCCCTAGGACAGCACCGACACCCCGCAATTTAGCACGCGAAAAACTACAGCGATGCACTCATCCCGTATCCTTACAAAATCCAATAACAGAGAGCCGCCTCCCCACTAGCGGAACACTTAACCACGCGCAGCGTGCGGGTTTGCGGGATGCTGATCTCGCCCTTAAGCTCAACACCAGTTCAAATACTAGTCAGCCTACAATCTTGAACCACCGTACACATTCCTTCAGTTACTGCGTAGAAATCCAATGTGATATGCAAACAGACCAGCATATGACAAAAGCTTAAGCAATTTCCTTACTAGACAACCCTTATGAATAGTAGCCGTAATTGTTTTTAAACGTGAGCACAACCACAATCAAAAGACAAACAACGCCAATAATAAGGACAGTAGCACATTAGCAAGTAGCAATGGTAACTTCTGCTTAGATTGGCTACAAATCAGCGCGTGATTTAACACACCAGAGAACAGTCTTTACAACACAACCATCAATACAATAGCAAATTACTCACACGTGTACTCCCCCACGATTTCGATTCGTAAAGCCATAGACAAAACGTGGAGAACGTATCATTTAGACCAACATAATGGTGCTCCCTCAGTTACCCAAATAACTGACTCCCTTAGTTGCACAGCAAGAACCAGACCTAATGAAACCACCACAGTTCCCGCCTCTAAATCGTCACAGTACAAGTGAGACTCAATCACAAACGTAATTTTACATCACCAGTTCCCATATAGTCAATACAAGCGCCTGATTTTCACCCGTTTATAACGGCAGGCAGCAACATCGTACGGAAAAGAGCGTAGACACAAGGTCTTACCAATTCTCTTCTCCGAAAGCAGCCACCGCAACTCTCGGGAACCACTGGGACATCCAGTGCAAAATCGTTACTCCTTCACACAAATTACAGTTCGCCTGCTTCCCGCTGCTTGCTACGGCGCCTTCCGTTCAGAGCCAACTTGTATATCTCCATGCGATAGGTCCGGTCCCACACTCGCTGCGTCAACCCGATAACCGTCTCCCACCACGTCCCGGAGCACACCCCCACAGGACCTCGCCTCGTTACTCCTCGCGTAGGCCCCAGAGGGTGATATGGGCCGCCACGGCTCAAATACATTGGAAAATTAATAATGGTGGTTTACCTCAAGGATGTTTTGGCTCAATTTCTTTTTAGTCTACGGGCGCGCGCACAGACACAGACACACACACACACACACACACACACACACACACACGACTTATCAAAAACATCTACAAGATAATTCATCTATGCTGATGAAATTCATCTGGTAGTCCAATGTTCCAACTTTTCTGCTGCTGAAACCACCTTATCTGCTGGTACAAAAGTACTGGAAGTACACTTCAAGAAATGGTGGATTATGTCTACGTTTCACCTATGCAGTGGACAGGCAAATTACAAACCAGAAGTCAGATTCAGAAGACAAACTCCTGCCATACTGCAATACACCAATGAACCTAGGAATAACATTTGACAGAGCTCTAACTTACAAGTGGCATGTTCCAGATCTAGCTTCACAGTTAAAGCGAGAAACAACATCCTTCAAAAACTTGCTGTGGCCTCATGGCCTCGGTCCTGTCATACTGTGTTTCCGATTACTCCTGTTCGACCTGGACCAATAGAGCTCACGCTAAGAAGGTAGATGTGTTACTCAGTCAGGCAATGTGAATAACTATAGGAAGTATTCGGAATACAAACACTCCATGGCATCCTGTACTCACCAATATTCCATCTGCAGCTCCAAGGTGATCAGAAACTCTCCTGAAGGTCAGGCACAACATTCAACCACAATACACTGGGAGTCGTCAATAGTGACCAAACGTCTTCTTGAGAATCTTTTCCTCTGGATACAAGAATTCGATCTCACCAGGAGTTAGTGGGAGATCATAAGCAGAATTCAAACTGGACCAGCCACGTGTGGTTACGTACTGTACAACTGGGAGATGAGTAGTTCTGCAAATTGTCAGTGCGGTGCCTCCTTACAGTCAGCCCACTATATTGTTATTGAGTGTCCTCTTGAAGCATATAGAGGAACGATAATGGACATTCACTACGAATTGGATGAACCAATGTAGTGGGCCAGTGAATTAGATCTGGACATACAACACTGAACAAGGCTGTGGATGTGCACACTTATCGATATATATATATATATATATATATATATATATATATATATATATATATAGTAACTAAAATTTACATCAATAGTATGCAGACCACAAACTGCTGAAAATGTGTTAGCACTGTCAACAATGGACTTCATGACAGATCAGAATGAGTGAGACATGAAGGAATTCTTCAATTTAGACTAGAAAAAATTGTTAATTTTCCGACGGGTTACTGAAAACAGATGCAGCGGAATACTGCACGACTTTCTGTACAAGTCTGGAGGAAGTGCGGTCCAAAGGCAGGTCGGGATTCTGCCAAGTCTTAATTGAGCGAAAACTGCAAATTCTTGGAAATAAGTTCACATTGTTAACAACAAACGTTATTTATCCTAGATTACTAAACTCTCGGAAAATACACGATTGCAGTTGATACTAGTTCACTGTGTAACTAATCTGTTTCTACGGGTTATTACGTTAAGATTACGGTCGCCACCGACACTAACCATACAACTAATCAAAGGTTTGGCCGAGCCGGAAAATAAATTAATTTGATCACAGACCAAAAACTCATAAAAATGCATACGTTGTGATGTCGTTCATAGGGGATGCGATGTAATTAATAGTATTGCCCGTGCACTGTTGACGAGAATCAAACATTTAAAATAAAATAGAAAATGCATGAACACTGTGCATAAGATCAGCTCCCAGCAACGCACCTGAAAATAAGACTTAATCTAAAGCATTTGTTTTAAAATAAAAGGGGAAACTAATCACTGGACTTGCGCGTAAGGAAACGCGTTGAACGTGCTAACGGGAAACCTATGAGGTGAGTGGCTTAGGTGCAAAAACGTAACCACGGAATACAAGAGAAAATTGTGGATAAAATCATTTATTCCTAAGATATGGATGTGAGGCATGTACACAATTCCTGATAACATTAATTCCTAAAACATTAAAGAAAGGTATCGATACATTCACCGATATAGTCTACACCTAAAATCATTGGTGTGAATCATTCATACAACCGATGTTGCCTGACAACTCATCGCAGTAACTCGTGAAAAGGTACACGTTTCGCAGTACACCCGCGTGCCCACGTGGTTTGTGGAGACGAAATTTCTAGGAATCGTGGCAAAGTTGCAACAATATCACATCATACAATCATGAACAGTTGTTGTTGTTGTGGTCTTCAGTCCTGAGACTGGTTTGAAGCAGCTCTCCATGCTACTCTATCCTGTGCAAGCCTCTTCATCTCCCAGTACGTACTGCAACCTACATCCTTCTGAATCTCCTTAGTGTATTCATCTCTTGGTCTCCCTCTACGATTTTTACCCTCCACGCTGCCCTCCAATACTAAATTTGTGATCCCTTGATGCCTCGGAACATGTCCTACCAACCGATCCCTTCTTCTAGTCAAGTTGTGCCACAAACTTCTCTTCTCCCCAATCCTATTCAATTCCTCCTCATTAGTGATGTGATCTACCCATCTAATCTTCAGCATTCTTCTGTAGCACCACATTTCGAAAGCTTCTATTCTCTTCTTATCCAAACTATTTATCGTCCATGTTTCACTCCTGACACTTAAACCTACACCTGATGTTCACAAATTTCTCTTCATCAGAAACGCTTTCCTTGCCATTGCCAGTCAACATTTTATACCCTCTCTACTTCGACCATCATCAGTTATTTAGCTCCCCAAATAGTAAAACTGCTTTACTACTTTAAGTGTCTCATTTCCTAATCTAATTCCCACAGCATCACCCGACTTAATTCGACTACATCCCATTATCCTCGTTTTCCTTTTGTTGATGTTCATCTTATATCCTCATTTCAAGACACTATCCATTCCGTTCAACTGCTCTTCCAAGTTCTTTGCTGTCTCTGACAGAATTACAATGTCATCGGCAAACCTCAATGTCTTTATTTCTTCTCCATGGATTTTAATACCTACTCCGAATTTTTGTTTTGTTTCCTTCACTGCTTGCTCAATATACAGATTGAGTAACATCGGGGATAGGCTACAACCCTGTCTCACTCCCTTCCCAACCACTGCTTCCCTTTCATGTCCCTCGACTCTTATAACTGCCATCTGGTTTCTGTACAAACTGTAAATAGCCTTTCGCTCCCTGTATTTCACCCCTGCCACCTTTAGAATTTGAAAGAGAGTATTCCAGTCAACATTGTCAAAAGCTTTCTCTAAGTCTACAAATGCTAGAAACGTAGGTTTGTCTTTCCTTAATCTAGCTTCTAAGATAAGTCGTAGGGTCAGTGTTGCCTCACGTGTTCCAATATTTCTACGGAATCCAAACTGATCTTCCCCGAGGTTGGCTTCTACTAGTTTTTCCATTCATCTTTAAAGAATTCGCGTTAGCATTTTGCAGCTGTGGCTTATTAAACTGACTGTTCGGTAATTTTCACATCTGTCAAGACCTGCTTTCTTTGGGATTGGAATTATTATATTCTTCTTGAAGTCTGAGGGTATTTCGCCTGTCTCATACATCTTGCTCACCAGATGGTAGAGGGTTGTCAAGACTGGCTCTCCCAAGGCTGTCAGTAGTTCTAATGGAAAGTTGTCTACTCCTGGGGCCTGTTTCGACTCAGGTCTTCAGTGCCCTGTCAAACTCTTCACGCAGTATCGTATCTCCCATTTCATCATCATCTACATCCTCTTCCATTTCCATAATATTGTCCTCAAGTAAATGGTCCTTGTATAGACCCTCTATATACTCCTTCCATCTTTCTGCTTTCCCTTCTTTGCTTAGAACTGGGTTTCCATCTGAACTCTTGATATTCATACAAGTGGTTCTCTTTTCTCCGTTTGTATTCCTTTTTTCCTGCTTCATTTACTGCATTTTTATATTTTCTCCTTTCATCAATTAAATTCAATATTTCTTCTGTTACCTATGGAGTTCTACTAGCCCTCATATTTTTACCCACTTGAACCTCTGCTGCCTTCACTACTTCATCCCTCAAAGCTACCCATTCTCCTTCTACTGTATTTCTTTCCCCCATTCCTGTCAATTGTTCCCTTATGCTCTCCCTGAAACTCTGTACAACCTCTGGTTTAGTCAGCTAATCCAGGTCCCATCTCCTTAAATTCCCACCTTTTTGCAGTGTCTTCAGTTTTAATCGACAGTTCTTAACCAATAGATTGTGGTCAGAGTCCACATCTGCCGCTGGAAATGTCTTACAATTTAGAACCTGGTTCCTAAATCTCTGTCTTACCATTATATAATCTATCTGAAACCTGTCAGTATCTCCAGGCTTCTTCCATGTATACAGCCTTCTTTCATGATTCTTGAACCAAGTTTTAGCTACAATTAAGTTGTGTTCTGTGCAAAATTCTACCAGGCGGCTTTCATTTCTTAGCCCCAATTCATATTCACTTATTACGTTTCCTTCTCGCCCCTTTCCTACTACCGAATTCCATTCACCAATGACTATTAAATTTTCGTCTCCCTACACTATCTGAATAATTTCTTTGATTTCATCATACATTTCTTCAATTTCTTCGTCATCTGCAGAGCTAATTGGCATATAAACTTGTACTACTGTAGTAGGCGTGGGCTTCGTGTCTATCTTGGCCACAATAATGCGTTCACTATGCTGTTTGTAGTAGCTTACCCGCACTCCTATTTTTTAATTCATTATTAAACCTACTCCTGCATTACCCCTATTTGATTTTGTATTTATAACCCTGTATTCGCGCGACCAAAAGTCTTGTTCCTCCTGCCACCGAACTTCATTAATTTCCACTATATCTAAGTTTAACCTATCCATTTCCCTTTTTAAATTTTCTAACCTACCTGCCCGATTAAGGGATCTGACATTCCTCGCTCCGATCTGTAGAATGCCAGTTTTCTTTCTCCTGATAACGACGTCCTCCTGAGTAGTCCCCGCCCGATCCGAATGGGGGACTATTTTACCTCCGGAATATTTTACCCAAGAGGACGCCATCATCATTTAACCATACAGTAAAGCTGCATGCCCTCGGGAAAAATTACGGCTGTAGTTTCCCCTTGCTTTCAACCGTTCGCAGTACCAGCACAGCAAGGCTGTTTTGGTTATCGTTACAAGGCCAGATCAGTCAATCATCCAGACTGTTGCCCCTGCAACTACTCAAAAGTCTGCTGCCCTTCTTCAGGAACCACACGTTTGTCTGGCCACTCAACAGATACCCCTCCGTTGCGGTTGCACCTACGGTATGGCTATCTGTATCGCTGAGGCACGCAAGCCTCTCCACCTACGGCAATGTCCATGGTTCACGGGGGGAGGCATGAACAGTAACATTCTTTAAAACAAACATGAGATCGGACTGTTAGTGATGACGGTAGCCCAACAAACTCTAATGTTCAACCACGTGGTCTACTCCCCGCGGACGAAAGATACATAAAGGAAGGAATATTTACGAGAAGGCAAAGCTATTTAATATTTAGAAAAATAAAAGCTTATACAGGCACAGCTGAAGGTGAGTGCTCACGTCTTATCGACACCTTTGTGTGGCGCTCTTCCGGCGGATCCAAGCCTGCTATAGAAATTTACTAAAAGAAAAATCTGCCAAAGTTTTGCATTCCTTGCTGCGACAAGGCAAAGGAATCTTTCAGAGTTGAAAAGCGAGAGCAAAAGCTAACAGCTCTCCTCCTGCCAAGTAACAACGCGCCACGCGGTCATTCTGACTCACCCTTCTTCGACTGGAGCACAGCTGTAGACGCTTCCCGTACCGGCGGCAGACTGCCTCGCTTTTTCTTCTCCACCTCCTCCACGCCCCGCGTGGCCCGGAAAATCCAACAAAGATGCTATTTCCGCCACCAACCTAACGCAGGTGGATTTCTCACAAGTAGCGCAAACCTCTTTGCCCATTTGACCACTACAAGAGCTGGCTATTCTGTACAACTGCTGACAATCTGTATGACTGTCCCACACTTTCTGCAGCAGATTACGCCACCGTCTAGCAAAATGACACACAACATTCATTCAATCACACCACTATGAGAGTTATGAGAAAAGAGAAACAAGGAAAAGAAAGCGAAATGCTAGTGAAAATGGGCTACCGGACTAATGAAAGGTGGCTACAGGACCCTTTCAACTGGTCCCAACAATCTGGTATTGTCAGTATAAGGTGTAAAACAGGACATTTTGTACTTGTTTTGGCGTACCATTGGAGACCTTTTATTGTAATTATCTAGCGCATACACTATAAATTGGAATAACAAAATTTACGATAGTTTAGTAACAATGGAACACTTTTCCCCAGTTAGTGTTCTTTGGTTAAAGAAAATAAATACAGGATGTCCCAGGGGGAACGACAAGTACTCAGCGATATGACAGGAACGATGATTCTAAGCAAAAACAACCCTAGTAAACAAGGGCTCTAGAATGCGTACTTTAACAGCTAAGAGCACTTGTTCATCTTCGCTACTGTGTAACATTTCTCTCCTATTGCGCAGGAGCTCATACACTATGTGATCAAAAGTATCTGGACTCCCCCGAAAACATACGTTTTTCATATTAGCTGCATTGTGCTGCCATCTACTGCCAGGTACTCCATATCAGCGACCTCAGTAGTCCTTAGACATCGTAACAGAGCAGAATGGGGCGCTCCGCGGAACTCACGGACTTCGAACGTGGTCAGGTGATTGGATGTCACTTGGGTCATACGTCTGTACGCGAAATTTCCACACTCCTAAACATTCCTAGGTCCACTGTTTCCGATGTGACAGTGAAGTGGAAACGTGAAGGGACACGTACAGCACAAAAGCGTACAGGCCTACCTCGCCTGTTGACTGACAGAGACCGCCGACAGTTGAAAAGGGTCCTAAAGTGTAATAGGCAGACATCTATCTAGCCCGTCCACAGAAATTCCAAACTGCATCGGGATCCACTGCAAATACTATGACGGTTAGATGGGAGGTGAGAAAACTTGGATTTCATAGTCGATCGGCAGCTCATAAGCCACACATCACGCCGGTAAATACCAAACGACGCCTCGCTCGGTGTAAGGAGCGTAAACATTGTGGAAAAACGTTCTGTGGAGTGACGAATCACGGTACACAACGTGGCGAGTGCCCGGTGAACGTCTTCTGCCAGCGTGTGTAGAGACAACGGTGGTGTTTTGGTGTTGTCGTGTTTTTGATGGAGGGGGCTTGCACCCCTTGTTGTTTTGCTTTCCACTATCACAATACAGGCCTACACTGATGTTTTAAGCACCTTCCTGCTTCCCGCTATTGAAGAGCAATTCGGGGATGATGATTGCATCTTTCAGCACGATCGAGCACCTGTTCATAATACACGGCCTGTGGCGGAGTGGTTACACGACAATAACATCCCTGTAATGGACTGGCCTGCACAGTCCTGATCGCTACAGAACACCTTTGGGATGTTTTGGATTGTCGACTTCGTGCCAGGCCTCACCGACCGACATCGATACCTCTCCTCAGTGTAGCACTCCTTGAAGAATGGGCTGCCATTCCCCAAGAAACCTTCCAACACCTGATTGAACGTATGCCTGCGAGATCGGAAGTTGTCATCAAGGCTTAGGGTGGACCAACACGATACTGAATTCCAGTATTACCGATGGAGTGTGCCACGAACTTGTAAGTCATTTTCAGTCATGTGTCCGCATACTTTTGATCACATAGTGTAGCTCTTAAGGCGTGCATTTCAGAGCCCAGCTTTTTTGCTTCGAATGAACGTTCCGGCGTAGCCCTGAGTATTTGTCGTTCATCCTGGGACACCCTCTATTCAGAGAACAATTCACAATTTGCACCACCTTCCGCTCGTACCTTCCGTTGCCGAGCCAGAGGAATCGTTTGCGAATGGGCAGAGTTATCCCAGAATATGATGCCGTATGTCATAAGGGTTCAAAATGGTTCGAATGGATCTGAGCACATCTGAGGTCATCAGTCCCATAGACGTAGAACTACTTAAATCTAACTAATCTAATGACATCACACACATCCATGCGCGAGGCAGGATTCGAACCTGCGACCGTAGCAGCAGCGCGGTTCCGGACTGAAGCGCCTAGAACCTCTCAGCCACAACGGCCGGCTGGCATAAGGGAATTATAATAAAACAAACTAGACCTCTTTTCATGTTGCATTATCACTTAGTGCAGATATTAATGTAGTGGTACATACAGCAGTTCCTGAGTGTGGCTCTCCATGACAGGTTACCGTCTGTCTGAACACCTAATTATTTGGAATGATTAGTCTCATTAATCGTATGCCCGATCCGCGTCATGAAAATGAGAGTTTTAGCTAAATAATGTGCTAAAATTCTTAAAACAGTTCCTTACTGTGATTTAGCATCAATTTATTCTGGTTCAAATGGCTCTGAGCCCTATGCGACTCAACTTCTGAGGTCATCAGTCGCCCAGAACTTAGAACTAATTAAACCTAACTAACCTAAGGACATCATACACATCCATGCCCGAGGCAGGATTCGAACCTGCGACCGTAGCGGTCACTTGGTTCCAGACTGTAGCGCCTAGAACCGCACGGGCACTCCGGCCGGCTAAATTTATTTTCTACAGTCCATGAATTTATGTACTGAATTGCAGTATTTGATAAATTCCCTATGTTCCACTCAACATCCTTTACTACTAAGCTAGTGGTGTCAGGAAACAGAAATATTTTAGAAACACCTTTCGTAGCAATAATTATGATGATGATAATGGCAGATAATGATGATGAGTAAATGGTGTCCAACAGCAAGGTTATCAGCATGTCCTTAATGTACTGAACACGATAAAATCGTAAGAATTTTTGCTATTACCTACAGCGCCTGACCGTCATAGCTAAGAAGATAATGTTACTGGAACTTGGCTGGACTGCTACCTTCGCTGGACTCTCGTCGCTGGACATGAAACCGAGGAGCGCAGACCCGCCCTTCGTCGGACACGGTTTGAATGAGAAACCGCAGCGCCATCTCCCTCAGTGACGCGTCCTGTTTCAGTGTGTCTCGATAGAAGGCTGTAATGTCCACTGATCTCTCGAACTTTCTCCATTGATGCTCAGCATCGTCAGTGCTGGAGATGAAATTTTCTGGATAACAGCTCAGTTAATATGAAGCGTATATGAAATAGAGGAATGGAAAACAAAGTGAAAGGGTGGGTGAGAAACTGGTGACTTCCAGCCGCCCAGGGCATTGTGGTAATGCAACGGCGAAAGTTGGAAATTTGTGCCGGACGGGACTCGACCCAGGATTTCCCGCTTCTCGTGGACGGTTGCGGTAGCTGCTTCGCCCATCCGGACACGGTCCCTAACTTACCGAGATTTCCAACACACCGCAGGCTGCAACGCGGCGTCCCTCGTCCATTAACCCTTTGCTCGCAAATCATTGATTCCCGTAGGAGTCTGGACGATATCAGTGCATCCGCACTGAACCAGATGTCATGGAGCCATCACGCGGTCACGAGAAAATATATATACACATTGAATCACCTAAACTCTGCACCGCACATATTGCGGAAATGGAAAGTGCTGTTTATGTGCGGTTTTCACTGAATGGTACTCAGTGGCTCGTATTGTTAGCCAATAAACAGATTGTAATAATACTTAGAAAGTGTAGTTTTGTGCAAACATGCACTTTTTTTAAATGAAACAATGCCTATTCACATTAACAGACTGAAAGTAGGGTAAATTAAAATGTCGGTGGTGTCTGTTGCAGGGTTCTAGTGTGAGTCGTTTGCGAGATATCGTATTTTGAAAAGTTTCCAGATCCACACTTGTTTGTGCCATTCAACATAGGTAGTTGCTAGGTATTGTGTTGTTATGTTTGTTTACAGTGCAGCTGTGCGTCCCTTGACTGCATTGCGGCTTGCTAGCCAGTTACAGAGTGACAATCCGAGCAATATGTCGTGAGTGGGCAATGCGATTTACGAATGCAGAAGAAGCCAACGTGTTCAAGGTGTACAGAGGGTGTAGGAAGAATGCATTTCGTTCTTGTACGGTGCAAGCTGCAAGATATCTCAATAGGGGTCAACAATAACGGCAGTTATTTTTCAACCTCTTCAACCAGCCGTGGTGGCCAAGCGGTTAAAAGCGCTACAGTCTGGAACCGCGCGGCCGGTACGGTCGCAGGTTCGAATCCTGCCGCGGGCATGGATGTGTGTGATGTCCTTAGGTTAGTTAGATTTAAGTAGTTCTAAGTTATAGGGGACTGATGTCCTTAGAAGTTAAGTCCCATAGTGCTCAGACCCATCTTCAACCAGTTATGTGGCAGCAGCAGTGGAACACCTAGACAGCGTAACAGAGGGAAACAAGTGACGGCAGAAGAGATACAAATTAATGTCTCGCTGCTGTTGCAGCTGATCGACACGTTGTCTCCCTCACAATCGCGTCAGGAAGTGGCATGAGTGAGGCAGTCCTGCTGCGCATTCTCCGTCTGCACAGGCTCCATCACCACCACATCTCCCTCCATCGAGAGCTTGTGATGTTACAAAATAAAAGTGATGTTGTTATTCAATGGAAAGTTGGAAATTGAGATTTAGCTTACTGTTTTATCAATCACAATTGGCGTAAGAATTATGGATTGACCACTGTCATAAAATATTGCATTATGAGATGTGAATAGTTTTTACTTGCAGTTTCGCGTGGCTTGAGGCAGTCACAACTAGCGTGGTATTGATTAAGAAATCGCATTATCATCTTTCTAATTACTTCATGATCGTAGATACGATCATACCCGGTTGTGAAGTTATTGTTATGACAAAACAATTTCCTAAGGGACCAGAAAGTTCTTAAGGGCGCAAAAACGACTGTAACATCACACAAAAGGGAAATTCAATATTAAAGCTGATGCAAGAAGACGATAAAACAGTTTTGTTTTTATCAATGTAACACGCACATTGGACTGCTGATCTTGGTGTCTGTAATATTAGCAAAATGCACAATTAAAATGAAAATAATACTGAGGAGATAATAGAAATGAGCACTGCTAAATGATTCAGTATTCCCAGAACAAATATTTATTATAATTAAAACATATATCGTACCTTAAGCTTAATACTACAATGACGGTAGATTTTTATGTCCGTATCATGTCCATTTCATATAGCCATTGTCTTCTTTGAGTCGCTCGTGCGTCGTCACGGTAAGTTATAACAGTTCTTTACACTTCACTCAAACTTAGACATAACACGTTTATATACATTTAGTAAAAATTAGATCAGACTACCACAAATCTGCGTCCGTCTTACTCGAGAAAAACAGTACAAATCTTTTTTAGCGCTCAAGGCTTCATTTGTTCTCCAGCGAACAAAATAGTGAAGGATCGCATATCCATCCGTATTTTTCTGTTTATATTGCCGCCCAAAGACGACGAATTACATTATTTAGAAAATTCCACCGTCGGCATGCGACGCCTCATTATACATTAATCATTATTTATAAACAAGTATTTGCCTTCTGGCTGAAAGTATTAACTACTCGTATTTGCTGTTTTAATGAAGTCAAAAATAGCGAATATCACATTGCCACCCATGAGGAGAGAGGGAATGCCGAAGGATTACCTCGATCCTCATGTCCTCATGAGATATTCGTGATTTTTCGTGTGACATTTACATAATGTTACTGGCGTACAAAGTACATAAATTGAAATTACATTTATAAACATATATCAGATATTTATCATTTTTCAAAATAAAGGTTTTCATTCTTTGTTCATCACTCACTTCATTCCATAATACCAAGATTAACATTTATGTGCATATTTAAGTTTGGTCCATATTTGCTTATAACAATAAGTGAACGTTCATTTCGCACTTCAGGGGATAGAATTCAGAAATTACTTTCTCTTTAGCTTAACAACTAATACATGAGTACAGTGAGGGCTTATTTTCACTAAACTAGAGTGGACAATGTTCGAGCATCTAGAAATTACTTTCTCTTGAGCTTAACAACTAATACATGAGTACAGTGAGGGCTTATTTTCACTAAACTAGAGTGGACAATGTTCGAGCATCTGTTGACTCATTGTGGTTCAATTATAGTTTAATAACGTAGCACTACACTTCGTGATGCTTTCACTTTCTGTGTTAGCTGTCTACGGCGTTCATCATGCAGTACATCTGTCCTTTCCACTGTGGTGCCAGGAATTCAAGTGGCTTCCCGGGTTTTTTTATTTACAATATGAAACAGAAGAAGTGGAAAATTATTAGTTACAACCTATTGGATACATTTGTTAAGGATCGGGACTGGTCTGGAGTTTAGGGTCTTCCTATAGTGCACATTCATTTTCTTTGTCCATCAAGAGACAGGATTATAATTCATTTTAGCAGTGTTCAGGAGTGCCGGTATTAATGGCTTTAAGGCCTGAGTAATCTAACTATCTACTTCTCACTCATCTTAACTTCAACTCAAGAAAATTGCTTAATTTACGTATGAAAACGTAGTCACACAAGTGTACAAATTCTTTCCTCCAGTATGTACGATGGAAGTCGTGGCGGTTAGCAGTTTAAAGTTTGGATTGTTTCGTCACCCACACGTCAGCCACTCACAGCGGCTGCACAGTGTTGCCTGAGCTCCAATACTCAGTATCCGTTCGCGCTCAGGCTGTAACAGAGCTGCTAGTCGTCGATTGCTCCCCCCCCTTTTTTTTTTTCTTTTTGTGAACTTCGTATCACACGAGTGCATCGATACAAACACCTCGCGCGCGTTTTCCATCGGAGGAGCCGGACACTGAAGCTGTCTCCATACTTATCTGTCAACTGCCTCCCATGAGGCTCACAGGTAAGTGACGACGAATGTTTTAGCTGTCGCTGCACTTAGAACAACACTGAACTTTGCGTTGCACCTGTTGTCGTAGCCTTGACTTCTTTTTACACTTGCAATACAACACTACCACTAATATACAGTGAACAGTTATTTTTATTATGCACGTCGCACTTTAGTGTGCATCCTCACACAGCATTCGTGCTTAGTTCCTTCGCCGATAGAGTTCATTTACAAAACAATCAATTTTGCAGGTTTCCTCCATTGGTACAGAAAGACTTATATTCTACTATTTACAAAAGATCACTTACGAGCTAATATTTATAATTAATGGTCACTCCTTTTGTTAAGTGCAGTGAACAACTGCTTTATGAATGGACTCTTTATATCTCAAGGTTTACTTTCACTAGTGAACCTAAAAATATTCTTTCAAACTTTCTTTTAAGGGCTCATCTCCTCATTATGAAAACTACAGGTTTCGCAACACTCGTTGTATTTATTCTTTAGTGCACCCAAGATCATTTTCTACTGCCACGCAGCATAGCTACTACTTAACGAGTACGCATTTAACGCTGAATCTTTTTTTGTGCTTTCCTTTGTGCTTGCCAATTTTTTTTTATATTTGAGGGCAGACTGGATAACAATAGGTCTCCCTCTTCGCTTCATGTACTCAGCAATCGTTTTCTGTTAAAAAAAAAAGGGTAACGCGTGTCTACTATTGTTCGCATGAATGGAATTCACGCAACCGGTCCATAACAAACATTACCAAAGCTAGCGAAGTTCATCACGCCACGTGTCTCATTTCTCATAAGCACTGCTTTGCCTCGAAGCACACGTGCCTTTTACAAGTCGACCCTTGGTCTGGGTTAATGAACCAGGATCAAAAGGAACGGGCACAAGGAAAGTGGCTCTCATAAGAGGAGTGTCTTAGGAGACATTTTTGCAATAAAATCTGCATGTAAATAAAATTATCATAATAAACATAGGCACATATATAAATTTCAACCTCTTTCATTACAGCATGCTTTGCTACTTCTATGTCTTACTCTGGTTATAGTCAGTATTAAGTTTAAATATCACTGCATTGCTTGTTCTTTAGATTAGCCTTCAATTAGGGTATTGAATGGTCGCTAGATTACACTACAAATCTTCTGAAGATCTTTACTTGGACTTATTTATGATACAGAGGGCTTGTTTACTTGGACTTATTTATGATACAGGGGGCTTACTGTGTGGTTATTTAGTACCTTGATTCTACTGAAATCAATTCGTCAGCTAACATTACTCATATACTCTTTACATTGAGCTCAGATCACAGGGAAATAGTTTACTTTCATAGCAATTAGTGGCCTCGTGGAGTACTTACGCTACATTATTGATGCTTCATGGTTTGCCTCTATTTGTACTGTATTTCACCTAACTTAGTTTACTACAGTTTATTGTCTCCTTGCGTGAACACATGTGGGTTACCACTTGTTTTTCCATTTAACAGCACGCTTTAACTGAACTTTAAGCTATTTCTTCTACTCCTGTCCACTGTCTGGACTGTTTGAACATGTACCCTTTTTTTTTTTTTTTTTTTTAAGCAGGTAATTTGGGCTTTTACGACAGAACTTAAAGTACTTACATTACTAAATATAAATCTATAAATCTTCTTGTACCTTGAGAGAAGTGTTTATTTACGCATCCTCCTCCATTTCTCACCTTTACATATTTATATAGCTCCGGGCAATCACCTCGCAAGCACTTTTTTTTATACTAACTTAAAGCCAAATTGAAATTCTTTCTGCAACCTTAATTTCCTGCTTCAGCTTGTTGAAGAAATATCAGTTCATGTCCATCACTATAAACAATTTTTCCATACATAGCATTTAATACTTAAAGTTTACATGTAGTAGCCGTTACCATGTAGTCAGTGCGCTGTTCAACACAATACTTATCATTAACAGTTCACACAAGGAAATTTCCAGTAAGCAAGAATTCATTTCCACGACAGTATTTAACCACTACCATTATAAAATTTCTTTAAGTCTTGGTGGTGAAATAAGCCTTTTACTCTCCCCGTAGCCGTGTCAGTTAAAAAATAACTCCCTATGTGCGGTTTCCTTAAAATAAGGTAAGGACCTTGGTGCATATGTTGCCACTTGCGATTTTTCTTACATATGAAGGATGGCTTGAAATGAGTCTTAAGTAATACCTTTTCACCTACATGGTAATTTACAACTTTGTTTACTTTTTTATCATAGCCTTTCTTCCTTAATTGAGCATTGGTGGTAATGGAACTTAAAGCTTCTCGAATTTTGACATCTAGATCTACCTCAGGGCTAGGTATCTGGGGAAGAGGATCAACCCACTCATTCTGTTCCTTCTTTCGAGATATCAACTCGTGTGGAGTAAAACCTGTGGAAGTGTGTGACAAATTATTAACTATCTCCTCAAAAGGTGTCACAAAATCAACCCAACGAAATTGCTTGTCTGGAATGTACGTCCGAACAAATCTGTTAAACTCCTTGAAGATCCGCTCAGTCAAATTCGACTGAGGCCTAAAACGTGATATTAAGATCTGCTTGACATTGTGGTGGGCCAAAAACTCACGCCATTTGCGGCAAGTAAAGTTGGATGCATTATCTGAAAGTATAGATTCGGGGACTCCGAATCGAAGGAAATAGTCATTTTTAAGACAGCGTATAATAGGCAGAGCACAAGATGTCTTCATAACATACATTCGAACGTACACTCCTGGAAATGGAAAAAAGAACACATTGACACCGGTGTGTCAGGCCCACCATACTTGCTCTGGACACTGCGAGAGGGCTGTACAAGCAATGATCACACGCACGGCACAGCGGACACACCAGGAACCGCGCTGTTGGCCGTCGAATGCCGCTAGCTGCGCAGCATTTGTGCACCGCCGCCGTCAGTGTCAGCCAGTTTGCCGTGGCATACGGAGCTCCATCGCAGTCTTTAACACTGGTAGCATGCCGCGACAGCGTGGACTTGAACCGTATGTGCAGTTGACGGACTTTGAGCGAGGGCGTATAGTGGGCATGCGGGAGGCCGGGTGGACGTACCGCCGAATTGCTCAACACGTGGGGCGTGAGGTCTCCACAGTACATCGATGTTGTCGCCAGTGGTCGGCGGAAGGTGCACGTGCCCGTCGACCTGGGACCGGACCACAGCGACGCACGGATGCACGCCAAGACCGTAGGATCCTACGCAGTGCCGTAGGGGACCGCACCGCCACTTCCCAGCAAATTAGGGACACTGTTGCTCCTGGGGTATCGGCGAGGACTATTCGCAACCGTCTCCATGAAGCTGGGCTACGGTCCCGCACACCGTTAGGCCGTCTTCCGCTCACGCCCCAACATCGTGCAGCCCGCCTCCAGTGGTGTCGCGACAGGCGTGAATGGAGGGACGAATGGAGACGTGTCGTCTTCAGCGATATGAGTCGCTTCTGCCTTGGTGCCAATGATGGTCGTATGCGTGTTTAGCGCCGTGCAGATGAGCGCCACAATCGGGACTGCATACGACCGAGGCACACAGGGCCAACACCCGGCATCATGGTGTGGGGAGCGATCTCCTACACTGGCCGTACACCACTGGTGATCGTCGAGGGGACACTGAATAGTGCATGGTACATCCAAACCGTCATCGAACCCATCGTTCTACCATTCCTAGACCGGCAAGAGAACTTGCTGTTCCAACAGGACAATGCACGTCCGCATGTATCCCGTGCCACCCAACGTGCTCTAGAAGGTGTAAGTCAACTACCCTGGCCAGCAAGATCTCCGGATCTGTCCCCCATTGAGCATGTTTGGGACTGGATGAAGCGTCGTCTCACGCGGTCTGCACGTCCAGCACGAACGCTGGTCCAACTGAGGCGCCAGGTGGAAATGGCATGGCAAGCCGTTCCACAGGACTACATCCAGCATCTCTACGATCGTCTCCATGGGAGAATAGCAGCCTGCATTGCTGCGAAAGATGGATATACACTGTACTAGTGCCGACATTGTGCATGCTCTGTTGCCTGTGTCTATGTGCCTGTGGTTCTGTCAGTGTGATCATGTGATGTATCTGACCCCAGGAATGTGTCAATAAAGTTTCTCCTTCCTGGGACAATGAATTCACGGTGTTCTTATTTCAATTTCCAGGAGTGTATTTTGTGAAGTTGTCGAGAACAGCAACGAGGTATTTGACACCTCCCCTACCCATCGGTAGAGGGCCAGCCAGGTCAATGCTAATGAGCTGATTAGGTCTTTCTGCGATGATCGGATTCAATGGAATTAAAGTAGGAATATTCAGAGCTTTCGCCTTTTGGCAGATGACACAGAATTTTAGCAATTTGTGTATCCGACGACGTAGGTTGGGCACATAACAGTAAGTAGCAATCTTCTTTTTACACTTCTCTGGACCATAGTGGCCCCAAGAAATGTGGGTATACCACAAAAGATGTTCGACAAAACTGCTAGGTATACAAACAAGCCAGTTGTCTGATGACACAGAGGTACGATGAAATAATACCTGATTATGAATCTTGAAGAATTTGGACAACTTATGGTTTGGATTTTCTTGAAGAAGTCTGATTACTTTTCCCCACTTAGGATCTGTGCTCTGTAGTGTCTGGATTTGCTTGCACAGTTCCAAGAAATATTTCCTATGAATGGGGTCCTGCATAAGAAGAACTTTGTAATTCGACATCTGTTCTACCAACTCACTTGTCTCAGGCAGACCTTCTGGTGAACGAGAAAGTGCGTCTGCAATAATGTTATCCTTGGCCTTTATATACACAATATCAAAGTCGTATTCTTGCAAAAATAAACACCACCTGGTCAGCCGCGGATGTTGTAATTTACAGGTCAAAAGATACGAAAGTGCTTGATGGTCCGTAAATACTTTTATCTTTCTGCCAAAAATGTAATAATTAAACCTCTTGAAGGCCCAAATAACTGCAAGTGCCTCCAGCTCAGTAACTGAATAGGACTTTTCACATTCTGTTAAGACCCTACTCGCAAAACAAATCACTCTGATCTGCTCTGTTTCGTCTACTAATTCAATCTGAAACAAACAAGATCCAATTCCAACAAACGAAGCGTCTGAGGTGATACAAAATTCTTTGTCCATTTGTGGATGACAGAGAATGTTATTGTTTAAAAGACCATCTTTAATTGCCTGAAAAGCTTTCTGACACTCTGGTGTCCAAATCCAATGCGTACTTTTCTTCAGGAGATTGTGCAAAGCGGGATTGTTCATTACTTGACCAGACAGAAATCGTCGAAAGAAAGACGAAAGACCGATAAATCTTCTTAGTTGCCTCTTAGTTACTGGTGTAGGGAAATTCTTAATCGCAGACAACTTTTCCGGGTCGGGTTTAATCCCTTCAGGTGTAATCACATCACCTAAAAACTTAACCTCACCTTTTCCAAATTTTGACTTTTTCAGATTTGCTGTAACACCATGTTCTTGAAATCTCTGAAACACCTTTCGTAGAATAGCTAAATGATCTTCCCAGTTCTTAGTGGCTATCAACACGTCATCTACATAAATAGTTACCTCATCCAGAAGTTCAGGTACTAACACAAAATCGAGAGCAGAAATAAATATTCCCGAGCTTACATTTAAACCAAAAGGCATGACCTTAAACTGATATGAGCGGCCGGCAAATATAAAAGCAGTATATTTTCTGGATTCCTTGGCCAATTTCACCTGCCAATAGCTACTTCTTAAATCAAGTGTACTCAAAAATCTAATGCCATGAAATTTTTGCAAGTGCTCCTCAAGTGCTTCAGACCGAGTCCTTATCGGTACAATTATTTTGTTTATTGATCTGGCGTCCAGTACTAGTCTGACACTACCGTCCTGTTTAAGTACGGACAACAAGGGACTTGAGTACGGCGAATTCGATAACTCGATAACATCCCAACACAGCATTTTCCTAATCTCATGCTTTACAGCTTCTCGTCGGGCGTAGGGTACTGAATAGCTTTTTTTGCAGAACGTTGAGTGGGGAAGCACTTCCATTTTATACTCGAACCCTTTTATTACTCCTGGTTTCTTTGAAAAGATTTTCTTGTAACTAACTAATAAATGGAACAACTCATATACTGCTCCCCCCTGAGTTCAGTCGATTCCTTGGCTTTAGCGTCGATCTCGTCTTTGTCAGGAAGTAAGTCTTCATACTCATTGTCATTTATGTCATCACATTTAGTCAGGTCATTTGTCTGATCAAAGCACGGTTTGCCTGTCCTCTGTCGTCTCCAAACCTGATGCAATACCAACACTGCCTTCACCTTATCTGCAGTTGAAGCTGCGTCTGTAAACTAACTCTCTGTTTCAATGGACCAATCACTCCCGATATGGAGCAACCCTGAATCGGCAATGATAAAATTTTTGAAACAGAAGACACCTGTCTGAAGAGACATGATGACATCACATTGATGTTTGCTCCTGTATCAACAATTGCTGTGACAGGAATGTTGGCAATAGAAATCTTAATCGAAGCCTGGACCTGTTCATCATAAATGTCATTAATGTCTTGAGCTTCTAGGTCAGGTGCAAGGTCATCTCGTAACTCGGTCTCATGGTCGTACCGTATCGCATTGACATACTCAGAATCAGAGTATTCGTTAGTACCTCCACTGGAACCGGCAGCGACCTCTAGGAGGCTGAAAGGCGCTGCCTCTAATTTTCCGCAGGTTGTTTAACCTGTTTGTCATTCATGGCCTTAAGTGCTTGTTCCGTTTCATATTGGTGCTGGTTATGTGGTACAAATGCCTGTGTAAAGGGGTAAAATCCACTGGGTGCATTCACTTTTGAATAGAATACTTGAGACGGCTGCTGTCGCCCGATCTTTTGGTTGCCGGCAAAACCATTTCCTTGTGAAGGAAAGTTCGCATTTGGTGCCATTTGAAAATTGTTCCGCGGTCCTCTATCCTGTGAAAAGTTGTTCTGATGTTTTGCTGGGTGGCCTCCGCCTTGCCCATGCCACTTGATATTTTTCGACCTATAACTTTGATTGTACACTGGCCCATTTGAAAAATTACCACTAGTTTGTGGAGAATTTCCATACTGCTCAGGCGCAGAATTAAAGGGTGGGTTTCCGTACTGATGTTGTACCTGGTGGTTGTAAATTGGGTGGTATCTCTGCTGATTACTGTAATTGGTTTTCTGCTTCCGTTTAAAGTTATTGCCGTTTGCGTTTTCATAACGGCTGGCAGGTTGGTACCCGCGATCGCAGTAGCGCACTCTCTCCTTCGGCGCATTGTTGTCCGCGTGCGATGCATTCTGCTGGCTGCCAGGGAAGTATTTGCCGCTGCCAACCTTGGAGCGCACATCCTCGCTAATTAAATCTAAGGAATCCAGCACAGAAAGGAATACATCCGTGTCTTCTTCTAGTTTCTCTCTAATAGACACAGGGAGTTTGCTTTTGAGAATCATAATTACGTCCTTGGAAGAAATCGGAGAATCCCAGAATTTAATTTTTGCTAGATACTTCTCGAAGTATCGCCGGAGACTTCCATGCTTCTCATTGAAAATTTCCGCACCATACACCTCCTTCCTTAATCTTCGCTGTACCCATTACTCCAAAATTTTGCCAAGAACATTTTCTCAAACTCTTCATAATTCCTACACGTGTCTACCATTTCCGTTCCCATAATGCTGCATCACCAGAAATAAAGCCAGTGACGAACTGAATACGCTGTCTTTCTGTCCAGCTCCTGGGAAATATGCCGGAAAAATTCTTTAGGAACACTATGGGATGTATTTCTCGCTTCTGCGGATGAAAAACAGGAAAAGTGCGATGCTTAATCACACTTTCCTCTTGCATTAAACTCAAAATTGTGGGCGGATCATTTATTTTCCCTACTCGGGACTCAACAGGACTGTTGTTTTGCATGTAATCAGGCGGTGAACGATAAGGAGTTGACTGACATTCGTCACCGTCTAAAGAGTTGTTCCCTATAGTTTGCGTATGCGTGTGCGGATTTTCTACCCAGTTTCTCAGCATTCTGACTTCGTCCACTACTTGCTGCTTCCACTCGGGAAGATCCCGTGTAAGTGTCCTCCGAATCTGTCCCAATTCAGAAACCACTGTGTCTCCCGACTTACCAGGAGCTGCTAAGATTTCATAAGTTACATCCTTGACAGTCTCCCTAAGCTCCTCCCTGACCTTCTTTTCGATAAAAATATATTTACCCTTTATCCATTCACCGTAGTGTTCCGACAATGCCTCCGCGTGTGCTTTCACGGTGCTCTGAACCTGTTCTTCGATATTGATTGAGTCTATCTGCCTCGACAGATTCTCCACTACACCTTCAATGTCAGATACTGCATTTCTAACTGAGTTTATTTCTTTGGTAGCTGCCTGAATTTTTGTGTTTAATGTTCCAGATACTTCAGCTATTTCGCTTTTCACCTGTTTCTGCATTTTCTGAATTTGATCACTGATCTTAGTTTGCACCTCACCCAAATGGGTATTTAATTCAGCCGTAATTTCTTTATGCAGATCTGTTTTGATTGTGCCTAGCTGTGTTTTTAACGATTCGCTTACAGCCTCTAATCGGACGTTAACAGTCTCAATTTGGGCTTTTACTGATTCGCTTACAGCATCGAATCGGGCGTTAACAGTCTCATTTTGTGTTTTTATAGTCTCATTTACTGCGTCAAACTGTTGTTTCAGCATTTCCATTAACGCACCGAGGTCATTTGTAGCTGCAGCGAGAAGAGTTTGGACTTTAGGGTCACTTTCCCCTGTTACAGACATGGTTAGTTCAGTTTCCACACGGGAACCTACCGTTCGCGATCGTAAAGGATATGGAATAATATTAACGTCTTCACTCCCGTCTCCTGTTGTCACCTGTCTCTGTTTACTATCTGCCATTTTCGTCAGTAAATCACGTGCTGCGCAAGGCTTTCGTCGTTTGTCAGTGACGTGGTGAGTCCGCTAAGAGCACCGCTCTCGCGTGAGCAACAAATGAAATTCTATCTGGCGAGAAGACAAGATGGAACCTAAACTTTTCAGACAAATGAATGAAGATGCTCTTCACTGCAAATTGCACACACTATCCACCATGTTGAAAATGTAATACAGCTATACTAACAATGGAGAGAAATAATTTCTATTATCAGACTACGAAGAATTTTACTTTGAAAGATAAAATAAAGCAGATTTTCTATAGCGGGAAGGAGATAGAAAGGATGTGGATCGACTTGGAAAAGCAACGTTGCTACTGAAGCACTACACTGCGTATGCAAAATTCTGACTTACTTTTTGATGGCTTGATTACCGCTATGTTGTCTCAGCAAATTCACGTCTCTTTTTTTTCCTTTCTCTCGATAATTAAACTGCGTTATCGACCAGCATATTTTCCGTCATTCTCACACAGAGATGATGTGTACATGAAACGACAGAACATTTATTAACACAAGCACATAGAAAATTTTCCAAGAATTTGAACTAATTTTTGGTCATGTCCCTGTTCGGGCGCCAAGTGTGATGTTACAAAATAAAAGTGAGGTTGTTATTCAATGGAAAGTTGGAAATTGCGATTTAGCTTACTGTTTTATCAATCACAATTGGCGTAAGAATCATGGATTGACCACTGTCATAAAATATTGCATTATGAGATGTGATTAGTTTTTACTTGCAGTTTCGCGTGGCTTGAGGCAGTCACAACTAGCGTGGTATTGATTAAGAAATCGCATTATCATCTTTCTAATTACTTCATGATCGTAGATACGATCATACCCGGTTGTGAAGTTATTGTTATCACAAAACAATTTCCTAAGGGACCAGAAAGTTCTTAAGGGCGCAAAAACAACTGTAACATCACACAAAAGGGAAATTCAATATTAAAGCTGATGCAAGAAGACGATAAAACAGTTTTGTTTTTATCAATGTAACACGCACATTGGACTGCTGATCTTGGTGTCTGTAATATTAGCAAAATGCACAATTAAAATGAAAATAATACTGAGGAGATAATAGAAATGAGCACTGCTAAATGATTCAGTATTCCCAGAACAAATATTTATTATAACTAAAACATATATCCTACCTTAAGCTTAATACTACAATGACGGTAGATTTTTATGTCCGTATCATGTCCATTGAGCGCGCTTTTATATAGCCATTGTCTTCTTTGAGTCGCTCGTGCGTCGTCACGGTAAGTTATAACAGTTCTTTACACTTCACTCAAACTTAGACATAACACGTTTATATCTTCTTCTTAAGTTGCCAATCCTAAGATTGATTTGCAGCAGCTCTCCATTCAGTGCGATTGTCGGCCAGCCTCTTCAATTCCGTGAAACTTCCGCATCCTAGGTCCTGCATTATCTGACTTATGTACTTTCTTCTAGGTCTGCCTCTTGCCCTTTTGCCCTCCACAAGGCCTTCCGTTATAGTGTGGAGAAGACTTTCATGTCTCAGAATGTGTCCCATCCATATATCTCTCCTCTTCTTGACCGTCTTCCAAAGAACTGGAACTTCCTCCGCTTTCTGCAGGACATCTTCATTTGTCATCCTGGCCGTCCATGGAATTTTTAACATCCTTCGCAGACACCACATTTCGAACCCTTCAATACTTCTTCTTTCGTCCTCTCCAAGTGTCCAGGTTTCGCTGCCGTAGAGAAGCACACTCCCAACAAAGGTCTTTATTAACCACTTCCTTAACGACAGACTTATCATATTTGATGTGAGGAGTCCTTTCCTTTTATAGAATGCAATCTTTGCCTGGTTTATTCTACTTATTACATCTTTCCTACTACGACCATCTGATGTTATTCTGCTTCCCAAGTAGACAAAGTCTTGTATTTCTTTCAGCTTCTCTCCATTCAGCCTTATATTCGTAATTGCTTGATTACTTTGTTTGCTTGCAACTAAGATTTTTGTTTTTGACTTATTAATTTTCATGTTGTACCGTGTAGCAAGAGTGTTTTCCATTTCCTCCAACACTACTTGTAATTCTTCCTCATTTTCCGCAAGGACAGCAATGTCATCCGCAAAACGCAGCATATCAACTATTTTTCCCTGGATCCTGATTCCATTAGCTTGTCCTAACTTTTCTCTGACCTCGTCCATTGCTTTCTGTATGTACATATTAAAGAGGACAGGGGAGAGTGCACATCCCTGTCTCACACCCTGTTTAATTTTTGCTTGTTGTTGATGTTCCCCACATCTCACTATTGCCACCTCTTCTTTGTATATGTTCCATATCGTTCTCCTGTCCTTATACTTAGCTCCAGTTTCCCTCAATATCTGGAATAGCTTTTTCCATTCAACCTTATCAAAGGCTTTTTCGAGGTCAATAAATGCTATGTAGGTGTCCTTTCCTTTTTCCATTCTTTTTTCTATTATGAGCCTTAGGGCCATAATGGCTTCTCGCGTACCTCTCCCTCTTCTAAAGCCAAACTGGTCTTCTGTGAGCATGCATTCCACGTTCCCTTCAATTCTTCTGAGGAGGATGGTCGTCAAAATTTTTGATGCATGTGATGTTAGGCTGAGGGGTCTGTATTGTGCACACGATTTTGCTGGCATTTTCTTTGGTAATGGAACAATAATACACTTTTTGAAGTCCCCAGGCAGCTCTCCAGTATCATATATTTGGCAGATTAATTTATACAGTTTATCTTTTATTTCTGTTCCAGCTGCTTTGATGATTTCTGCAGGCAATGAGTCAATTCCTGGTGCTTTTCCGTGCTTAAGTGCCTGTAGTGCCTGATCAAATTCAGACCTTAGTATGCTGTCTCCTAGTTCATCTTTATCTACTTCGTCCTCACTTTCAATCATGTCATCTTGTACGTTGCCTCCATATAATTTCTCTAGGTATTCCTTCCACGTAAGTGCTATATCTTCATGATTATACACCATCTTATTATCCTCTCTTATTAGGGCATTACATCTAATCCTTTGTCCTTCTGAGAAGAAGCGTTTCACTGTTTTGTATGCTAATTCAAGGTTCCCTTTCTTCAGAAGGTCTTCAACTTCTTTGCATCTGTCTTCAAGGAATCTTTCTTTTACTTGCTTCAACTTCCTGTTGATTTTGTTGCTAAGCACTCGGTATGCCGTTTTCCCTTCTTCCGTTTCATTATTTTTGAGATTCCTTCTTTCCTCAAACATAAGTATTATTTCATCAGTTATCCACTCCTTCCTCTTTTCAGGTTTTTGTTTTCCAATTATCTCTTCAGCTGCTTTTATTAGGCCATCTCTCATATTTTCCCAATGTTGTTCTACATTCTCTATAGGATGCTGTTGAATTAGATCCTTAGCCCTTTCTTGGAACTCCTTCTGCGTCTCACGGTTTCCAAGCTTCCCTATATCCAGTTTTCCATTTCCTATTTTCTTCCTTATGCATTTGAACTTGAGTCGGCATTCCGCAACAACCATGTTGTGATCATTCACAATATCTGGGCTTGCGTATGCTCTAGAGTCTTTTAGTTGATTTCTAAATCTATTTTTGACTAGAATGTAATCAATTTGGTATCGTTCTCTATCCCCTGGTGACTTCCAGGTGTATCTTCTACGGGGGTGATGTTGAAACCACGTGTTAGATATTATCAGTTGATTCCTGTTACAAAATTCTATAAGTCGGTCTCCTTTATCATACCTTTTACCAAGGCCGTAGCGTCCAACAGCTGGCTGTACCTCTTTATCTCCTACTATTGCGTTCCAGTCTCCCATAATTATTAAATTTGTTTCTCCTTTGATTCCTCTCATGGCTCCATTTAACTCTTCATATACAGCTTCAACTTCCTCATCCTCCTGGTTTGTGGTAGGCATATAGACCTGTATCACAACCGTCTCTGTAGGTTTGGTATCCAGACTGACAAGTTTATATACATATACTGACGTTTATATACATTTAGTAAAAATTAGATCAGACTACCACAAATCTGCGTCCGTCTTACTCGAGAAAAACAGTACAAGACTTTTTAGCGCTCAAGGCTTCATTTGTTCTCCAGCGAACAAAATAGTGAAGGATCGCATATCTATCCGTATTTTTCTGTTTATATTGCCGCCCAAAGACGACGAATTACATTATTTAGAAAATTCCACCGTCGCCATGCGACACCTCATTATACATTAATCATTATTTATAAACAAGTATTTGCCTTCTGGCTGAAAGTATTAACTACTCGTATTTGCTGTTTTAATGAAGTCAAAAATAGCGAATATCACAAGCTGCATGGAAACGATTTTGAGAATTGTGTTAACTGCTGTGCACGGGCATTAAGACGGATACTCCAGATGTATCATGTAACTTGTTTAGTGATGAAGCCACACGATGGCCAAGTAAACCACCGAAACGGCCACCATTGGTCAGTTGAAAGACCCCGTTGACTTCGTCAGGTGGATCGTCCGCGTCCATGAAGTATAAATTTGTAGTGTGGGTTAGTGAGCCATCGGCTCATAGGCCTTTTTTTTTCATAGACGGAACACTGAACGCACGAGGTATCGCAGCGTCCTAACAGACCATCTTCCACGGATGCTAGCAGACTAGTGGGAATCTCTGATCATGGCTGTCCTGCCCATAGTGCACGAATTACTGCATGATGTCTTCACGAATTGTTTTCAAATCATTGGATTCAATGCAGAGGAGTTGTACCTTGACCGGCCCATTCCTCGGATTTGAAGCCCGTAGACTGTTTTCTGTGGGGAAAGCTGAAAGTCGCTCCTATAAGGACATGCCAACTACACCCGATGTATTACTGCAGCCTGCTCGAACGTCTCCGCTAAAATGCTAGGGCGCGTGCAGCGGTCGTTCCGTACCAGACTGGAAGCAGTTATTGCCGACGCAGGTGGGATTTTGAACACAACCTGTGATGGTCAGTTGTCTCGTTATTAGTCAGTATCCACGTAACTAGTGTATGCACTTCTTTAGTGTGACCTACCACAGGTATTTTCCAAGCGTCAGTGAGGGAACTTCTCACAATACGATACCTCGTAAGCGACTCGCAGTAGAGCCCTGCAACAAACGCCACCCACCTTCTGATTTATCCTACTTTTAGTTTATTATTGTCAATAGGCAATGTTCCATTTAAAAGTGTATGTTTACGCAAAAAAACTGTTATCACACTTTCTAACAACGAGGATCGTTCAATAAGTATTGTACCACTTTTTTTCTCGGCACATATTTGACGTTAGAATTTGACGACAATATACTTCAACACGTCTGGTCAAAGTCCTAGTTTTCTACGCAGTCTCCATCACGTTCTATGGCCGTACGCCAGTTTTGTGGAAGGGCATCTGTTCCCTGCTGGCTGCAGGTCTTGTCCTGTTTTCACTGAATGACTGACACTCTCCAAAGTGTGTTCCCCATAGAGAAACCTTAAGCGGCCCAAAGAAGTGGAAGTCCGAAGGTGCCAGGCCTGCACTGTAGGGCGGATGACCGTGGAGCTCTGTTTCTGCATTCCCTGAGGCTGAAACTTTCTTTACCCATCGCCCAACTGTACATCTGTCCACTGCAACACTGCCATACAGTACGCAAAAACGTTTATGGATGTTCACTACGGTTTGTTTTTTTTGCACGCAAGAATTCAGTAACAGCATGCTGCTTGTAACGTGAGTCGTATTAGACACCAATTTGACACTGAACTACAGCTCTGCCATCTGCCAGAGCGGTTCGAAACTTCACCGGCGCACAGATCAAACATCATATGTGAAGCACCAACAAGGACGTTTGTCTATGCATATTAATGGCTTTTTAAAAAATGTGGGGCATTACGTACTGAACGACCCTCGTATTAACACAAACTGATGGTTGGCTAACAATGTCAGGCCCTGATTACCAACATTTGGGTCATTCACGCTGTATCTGACGTATTGATGACCTGCAGGTAATATGTAATTTTTACGTTCTCTGATTAGCTGCTAAAAGTAAATTATCTATAAGACATTTAGAACAATTTCACCGTTCTTTCTACCCGCCCTAATCTCTTGTGTCTCTCAGTATGTAGGTGGTAAGTTGACTACTGCACAGATCAGGACATTTACGCGAAATTTTTTGCCGGTTCCCTTTCAAATCTCCCACCAGCACAGCTGCTCAGGTCTATAAAAGCATCCCATGACCATGTTTGATACGCCTTTAACACTAATCTTCTCCCAAATCGTTTTACATTACAAATCTGTTGCAGCCTCATTAGACGTTAACCTATCTTTGCAGTATACATACCAATTTAGAATTTTATTGCTGTTATCATCTGGCTCAACAAGATTTCTGTCCCTAGTTCTATGTGGCCATTGTTACCATTTACGAGCAAGACTAGTTCTGAACCCTTCCGTAGACCCTTGAAACGCCTGATAAATCACGCAGGGCTGACAGGTAATTAGGATTGTGGAAAGGGCCAACGGAGTTGCGGTCGGATTCATTTCACAATTGTAATTTATTATCATTTAGTTCACAAATACATTTTTGAAAGAATTTTGCATGACACACAGTTAAATTTACGAATAAGATAAATCGTATATATACACTCCTGGAAATTGAAATAAGAACACCGTGAATTCATTGTCCCAGGAAGGGGAAACTTTATTGACGCATTCCTGGGGTCAGATACATCACATGATCACACTGACAGAACCACAGGCACATAGACACAGGCAACAGAGCATGCACAATGTCGGCACTAGTACAGTGTATATCCACCTTTCGCAGCAATGCAGGCTGCTATTCTCCCATGGAGACGATCGTAGAGATGCTGGATGTAGTCCTGTGGAACGGCTTGCCATGCCATTTCCACCTGGCGCCTCAGTTGGACCAGCGTTCGTGCTGGACGTGCAGACCGCGTGAGACGACGCTTCATCCAGTCCCAAACATGCTCAATGGGGGACAGATCCGGAGATCTTGCTGGCCAGGGTAGTTGACTTACACCTTCTAGAGCACGTTGGGTGGCACGGGATACATGCGGACGTGCATTGTCCTGTTGGAACAGCAAGTTCCCTTGCCAGTCTAGGAATGGTAGAACGATGGGTTCGATGACGGTTTGGGTGTACCGTGCACTATTCAGTGTCCCCTCGACGATCACCAGTGGTGTAAGGCCAGTGTAGGAGATCGCTCCCCACACCATGATGCCGGTTGTTGGCCCTGTGTGCCTCGGTCGTATGCAGTCCTGATTGTGGCGCTCACCTGCACGGCGCCAAACACGCATACGACCATCATTGGCACCAAGGCAGAAGCGACTCTCATCGCTGAAGACGACACGTCTCCATTCGTCCCTCCATTCACGCCTGTCGCGACACCACTGGAGGCGGGCTGCACGATGTTGGGGCGTGAGCGGAAGACGGCCTAACGGTGTGCGGGACCGTAGCCCAGCTTCATGGAGACGGTTGCGAATGGTCCTCGCCGATACCCCAGGAGCAACAGTGTCCCTAATTTGCTGGGAAGTGGCGGTGCGGTCCCCTACGGCACTGCGTATGATCCTACGGTCTTGGCGTGCATCCGTGCGTCGCTGCGGTCCGGTCCCAGGTCGACGGGCACGTGCACCTTCCGCCGACCACTGGTGACAACATCGATGTACTGTGGAGACCTCACGCCCCACGTGTTGAGCAATTCGGCGGTACGTCCACCCGGCCTCCCGCATGCCCACTATACGCCCTCGCTCAAAGTCCGTTCACGTCCACGCTGTCGCGGCATGCTACCAGTGTTAAAGACTGCGATGGAGCTCCGTATGCCACGGCAAACTGGCTGACACTGACGGCGGCGGTGCACAAATGCTGCGCAGCTAGCGGCATTCGACGGCCAACACCGCGGTTCGTGGTGTGTCCGCTGTGCCGTGCGTGTGATCATTGCTTGTACAGCCCTCTCGCAGTGTCCGGAGCAAGTATGGTGGGTCTGACACACCGGTGTCAATGTGTTCTTTTTTCCATTTCCAGGAGTGTATATATATATATGATGCGGAGTGGTTGAAGGCTGCCGGATTAAATCTTCAGAGTTCCAAATATACTGTGATGATTACTGAAGGCAGAAGGCCACAATGTTTTTAGATGCTAACAGGGCTGATGACCCACAAGGTGCACAGAAAGAGACAAACAAACGCAATAAGATGGCTGAAGGCCGCAAAGTTAAATTCTGCAAATTAAGGAAATATATATTGCAACAATCGGTAAAACAATACATTAAGTTGAAAAATTTCCTTTTGCAACACCAACGGCGGAAGGCCCACAATAACTTGTAAAATCTTTCAGAGGAAATTACAATAACCTTTCAAGAGCAGAAAGCGATAATGTTTGAACTTGAAGGAAACTCTGAGAACATGTTTCCAAAGCTGAAGGCCCACAACTAACCTTGCCAAATTAAAAATATAGAATACAGTTAAACTACAACAACATCAACACTGCCAAAAGGATGAGTAGGAGAACGGAACTCAGGAGCCTCCAGTGGGTCGGTCTGCCGTCGTTCACTTAGGCGAGACAGGTGGTGAGTCCAGCTACACTTAATTAATGCGAACCCAACCGAGGGACAGTCATGGACCGACCGACCAACCGCTTGTTTGCCACGACGGAGTAGATGAGAAATCAAGGCCCCCAAAAAAATTTACAAGTATTACTCTCCCCAAACCAACGCGTGCCAAAACTACACACCATGTTGGGCAGCTAGAAAAGGTGAGGAAAGACACTGCCTAAAAACTACGTTAGCGGCCAGGGCAGGTAACCAGAACACTAACGGCCACAAGGCAGAAAATTCCGCTGGTGCACTTAACTATGGATAAATTAATGTAATCAGTTGCACCTGACGGCAGCTATCTCGAACTCTTCACTCGTTGTTGCTCACAGGAAATCCTCCCCAACAGCGAACCACCGAAACGAACCACACAACATAAATGGACGTGGCTTGGGTACTTAAAACACCACTCAACGTTGACGTCCTGGGTCGGTGAGCCACGAAGCTCATAGCGATCGGACAGTTCCACACACGCTCCGACACTGCGCAGGGACAGTCAACGGACCCAGCCGACTGCACCGCGCGGAGATATCTTCCCTGGTCCACAGCAACTGACCGACACACTGTCAGTATTCCGACAACATTTAAAACAAGTTATCAGTGGAAATTACACAAACTACACACACAACCTGACATACACTTGCACGAAAACCTGAACGATACCAAACAGTAACTAACACTCATGAAGACACACACACACACACACACACACACACACACACACACACACACACACACACACACACACAGCTGACACATGAACGATCGGCGAGCTAAAACGCGTCGTCCGGTAGGACGACCGACCGACGATCCTCCAAGACCGTGGCCTGGCTGGTCGTGCGAGCCATGTCGACGCAGACCTCACTGCTGCTCCAACCCGACTGCACTACTCCAGCACTGCAGCTCCCCGACTGGCAGGTCCGGACTGCGGTCCAGGCGCGTTCCAACTGACTGGCAGACCCGGACTCCCGACCCCAACTCGCAACCCGCTGGCACCTTCCAGCTGACTGGACGACGGACGACAACCGGGAAGTAATAGCAGCCGAACCACGATCCTACGAGAGGGAAGACATCGATACGTGCTGCTAGCGCCCCTCATGGTCAGGCAAAGCAGCAACTCAGTGACAGTAGTAATTTAAATTAACGTAGTGGGGTGGAAAAACAGGGCGTAAATACGTGATGGCGGGAACACGAGCCACTCAGGGCTCAACCCTCCTGTGCTTAATCTGTATTAATTCCTTCTATGATTTGCCGTGATGAATGCTGCTCTGTTTATTTAGTATGAGTAGCATTCTTCCCTGACTATCCTAAAAGAAAGCCCACGTGCATGTCGCGTGTATTCCACTACTCTAGTAGCTGTCTCCGCATGTAGTGCACGCCTGACGTACTAAGGTAGATGCTACAGTTCTCCACCCGGCAACAGGTTAAACTTTTAAATCTCCTCCCGACACCATTATCAACACAACGTGGTGTGAGCCGGACGTACTGTGATGCACCATCAGGGGTTCAGAAATTTGCCTAAGGAAAAGCAAAATTCGTATAACAGACGACGAAACTTGCCTTCATTTGTAAGAGCCAAAAAAATGGTTCAAAAGGCTCTGAGCAGTATGGGACTGAACATCTGAGGTCATCAGTTCCCTAGAACTTCGAACTACTTAAACCTAACTAACCTAAGGACATCACACACATCCATGCCCGAGGCAGGATTCGAACCTGCGACCGTAGCGGTCGCGCGTGTAAGAGCCAGAACTTATGCAACAATCAAGTACTTAGGGTTCGAAGATTAACCCAAACCAATGAAAGTGGTGTGACTGCAATGTGCTTTTGTGAAAGTGATGGCTTGTTCCTTAGGTTACACTGGACTTGCTCTAAAGGAATGGTCAGCAACATTTTAACTGGTAAGGACCATATAGCTAGAAATAAAGGCGGGCGGTATTCGTTAATAGCTTTGTTTGGCTATAACTATCTCTATGATATTAAAAATGCAAAATCATAAAATACTTACTTTTAAATTTTATTCACTATCATTTTTATTAATAAGTAGGAACTATGACGAAAGTAAAATGAGAAAAAATATTAAATGAGGACTTGTAAATAATTACACATGCGAGGCGAATCAAAATTTAATGTGATTTTTGGGGATATATTTGACTGGCTGTTTGTGGAATATTTGCTTTTATTTCTGTCGTAGAAATTCGTGGAATGGCACTCAAATGCTTGTCTGTGAGATGAGGACAATGTTTATTTTTTCTGTTATTGAGAACTGAAAAAGATGGCTCACATAAATAAGTGCTCCCAAAAATAGAAATTATTTGCTCAGAAAACCGTTTCAACTCTTCAAAATTAGATGGCAGACTGTCACGAAATTGAACAGGATCACCGACTTCAGAGTTTTTCAGAGTGTCACTAGACTGAAGACCAGTCACATCCATTTGTATATTACTCGGTAAGTTCTCAGTACACATGAAAAAGGGCGTGCAAAATTCTTGAGGTTACCAGAAATGTTCTCGAACTTAAAAAATCTCTGGTTGAACTGGTTTTGTAGCTGCATTAAAATGCATTTCATTTTACTGTTTTTCCATACGGAATTTATTCCAATTCCCTAAACATTAGCCGGCCGCGGTGGTCTAGCGGTTCTAGGCGCTCAGTCCGGAACCGCGCGACTGCTACGGTCGCAGGTTCGAATCCTGCCTCGGGCATGGATGTGTGTGATGTCCTTAGATTAGTTAGGTTTAAGTAGTTCTAAGTTCTAGGGGACTGATGACCACAGATGTTGAGTCCCATAGTGCTCAGAGCCATTTGAACCATTTGAACCCTAAACATTATTTTTAAGATTTGGGAATTGGTCCAACTTTCCGTCGTCAAAATGTTTTATGCAGAGCTTGTTTTTTTATTCGGAATGCCTCTGAACTTGTATGCATATCAGATATTAATTTGTGTTTTCCTTGAAGCCCCATATTCAGCATATTTAACTCATCAGTTAAATCTGTCAAAAATCCAAAGTCCATCAAACACTAGAGGCGTGTAAGTTCTGGAACACATATGCCTTTTTCTGTCATAAATGTGCTAATTTCTTTTCTGAGGTCAATTCGCGATGTATCAACCCAGTTTTTTCTGAAGAAGTTTGCAGTTGGTATAATGATGTTCGTTATTTCTTTGGATGCAAAAATTTTACAGCATAATGTTTCTCCGTGGAGAGTACAATGGAAAAGTAAGGGGATACCTCAACCTGTAGTTTTATATTTGTTACCATCAGCTGTAACGCAAACCAGTTTTAAACGTAATACTTGCATTGACACTAACACTTGTTCGGAGTGGCAAAATAAATTTTGCCCTTCTACCGTATCTTCCTTCGCCGTCGGCGTTGTCGTTGTTACCGTGAGACACCGTTATACCAAGAGGAAAGGCGCGTCGATCTTAGAGCACGAGATATGATGACCTTAAACCATTGACAACACACAACGGTCACGGTAGCACCTGATTCCAGAATAGCTGCAGTAGTTAAGATCTACGAACTATCCCCTGTTGACCAGGTCCCCAAAACTTAACTCGTAACGAGATCCCTTCAAAGCAAATTGTCATAACGATCGTCTATAAAGGCTTCGTACAACGAGAAGAAATGTTACGTTTGATGGAATAATAACAGATACGACCAAACTGTCTTGTCTCTTCTGCTTTATTTAACATAACTTTGTTCACACTTTCATTTCGCATTCACTACTCATTCACCGAAACCCTTTGATGAACAGTTTTGGTTGCTTAACACCAACAGTCAATGATAATGATACAGCTTTTCTCCTTTTTATAAATTGAAGCCCGCTCTCCGTGATACAATTAAAAAAAACCGGTCTCAATACCGCGTCCCTCGTGAGATGCGAATAGACTTATCCCGGAATTGACCGCCCTGTAGGTGTACTCAATTTAATGACCACACTTCGCTGTCCGCTATTTCGCGTAACTGAATGTCCATTTGTTAGTCTGATTATACACTGTAGCTATTTAAAATTCGCCCCTATATTTTTCACAACGCACAATTAGCACTTCGTTACTCGTTTTTTTCTAAGAGTAAACGGAAAAAAAGACGCCGTATAATCGGCTTAGTCGACATAAAGCAAAACACCTTAATACGCCCAATTTCACCTCTTCTTATAGGATCGGCCACCTTACTCATTAATTTACTACATATTGTTTCCAATAACACTAAACAGGTATCGCCGTTATATTTTAATTGTATTCGAAAGCATGTTACTACTATTATGACCAAACAAATCGTCACAAATCGCGCGGCGTGCGTTTTTAATGATAACTTTACGCCATTCAATTAAATCACGCGGCGTGCATTTTTAATGGTAACTTTACGCTATTCGATTTCCGTTACAGCTATCCTGACTCGTAATGTTACACGGCCCCCCAGACTGTGATGTCTTGAAGAGGGTTCCAGACCGAACAGGCTTTTTTTTGTACAATGACAGGAGAGGGTATTTGTTTCGGCGAATACACTCACTCCCAGATTCACTCAACAAGTCAGTACATACATTCTACAATATTTAAGTTGAGTTAATGGGCCTAGACAAAATGCCCTTAACTAAATTCCACATTTGTTTATAGGTTGTCTTAGAAACACTTCGCACTAATCACTTCATATTCACACCACATTTTTTTTCTTGGATGAAGCCCTCAGTTCTTCAACCGACTGTGCAAGGCAGGGATCACAGCCGGGTTCGACGATTGGCATCCTAGGCCAAAACCCTTATTAGGCCACTTGTTTAACCAGAGAGGATTTGGTCCTTTTCTGTTCTTCTTAATTCCACTTTTAAATCATCCATCCTCGCTGCTCGGTGAGAGGATAAATCGTTTTTCAGCGTCGACATTGTTGCTGATACCAAGAAGGTATCTCATGGAAATCGTCGGTACATTCTTTAATTTTCTTTGTAAGTTAGTGTAAGTACGTATTTATCCACTGGTGCTTTTATTTAGTCCACTGAGTGTAGTCTTGGTATCATTCAGTGTTTCTTGAATCTATATTTTGCTCATTATTGATAATACTTATTCAGGTCTATGTGAGGGAACAAGCCTTTAATTACATCAGTATCACAATCTGCCAGGAGGTAGCTCCCTTCATGAGGTATTTTCATTATTTTGTATGGACCTGTATATAAATATTGCCATTTCTTATTCAGTCTTTTCCTGGTTGATGCGTTTGGGTGATTTCTCAATAAAATTTCTTCCCCTACTCATATGTGACTACTTTCTTCACATTTTTATCAAAACGGGTTTTTCTCAATTGTGCTTGATGCTTCAGGTTTTCGTAGACTTTCTTCACCATATCTTCTTTCTTGGTAATCTTTTGTTCTATCGCAGGTAATTTCTTCATCCATTCTGGCACAATACTTTCACCAAATACTATTTGGTTAGGTGAATAACCTGTCGATAAGTGTGGTAAGTCATTATACACTTTCTCAAATTCATAAATCCAATCGATCCATTTATAATGTTGTTTGGGTATGTACGTCCGTAAAAATCGGTTCAACTCTCGGAAGATTCTCTCAACCGGATTTCCACAAGGGTAAAATCTTGAGATGTAAATGTGCTGGATTCCTTGTTCTTTCATAGTGTCTCTCCATACTTTGCTTTTATAATAAGCAGCGTTGTCTGTCAAGACCATTATAGGTTTGCCAAGCTCAGTTATATAGTTGTTTATAAATTTGTGTAACATGGGTCGAACGTGGAGATTTTTCAAAGGATATTATTTCACATATTTTGAAAAGAGATCATAGAAAGCCAATACATATTTGAACCGTCCACGTGTCATGGGACATGGCCCACAGACATCACATGACACCAACATTAAAGGTTGTTGTGGGATGATAGGATGTAATTCTATCTTCCGACAATAGTTTATGGGTTTCGCCTTCTGAAATATTTTGCACTTCTTAAGAATATTTGTAGCTATACGTCCCAAATTTGGATGATAGCAGTATTGTGCTATTTTGGCTGTACATTTAGCGGCACCAAAATGTCCCCAATTCAAGTGAGTGTACCATACTAGTGACTCTAAATATTTATTTGGAACACAAACTTTCCAAACATCTTCTTCATCCTTCTTTCGATACAATATTCCGGATTTTAATTGATACTGTTCTTGAGAGTGACTTAGCATTTTGCTTTCAACAGCATGCCTAATGGCTTTCCACAACTTTGCATCGTCTTGCAGTTGTGGAAGACTTCGACATAGCTGTGAAATCTGCCTCTCACAATATTGCCTTGATAAATTCATGACTTTAAAGTCAATAGTCCGTTCTTCACACTCGTCGTCATTCTTTCTTTTCGGTAGTCTTGAAAGAGCATCGGCTATGATGTTGTCTTTCCCTCTGATGTATTTGAGCGTAATATCATATTCTTGCAGTAGCAAGGCCCACCGGGTTAAACGTGAATGAAACATCCTTCCTGTTAAAATAGAAGATAAAGCTTTGTGGTCACAGAATACAATGATCTTCTTTCCATATACAAAATAGCGAAACTTTCTAAGTGACCAGACCACGGCCAGTACTTCTAATTCAGTAGTACAATATGCACGTTCACAGCTAGAGAGTGTTCTGCTGGCAAACCCAATTATTTTGATGGTACTGATATCTTCTGTATTGTCCATCTGGAAAAGAGTGGCACCCAATCCTGTTTCAGAAGCATCCGCAGCAATATAAAAATCTTGATCAAGTCTCGGATGATGTAACAGTGGAGCATTAGTCAAAGCATTGCGGATGTTATCAAAAACTTGCGTGCATTCGGAGTTACACTCCCACATGACATTTTTTCTTAACAGCCGTAACAAACAGTCTTGGCTTCCTAACTGATTGGGTAAAAATCATCGAAAAAATGAAACTAAGCCGATAAATGACTTTAATTCCGTCCTATTTTTTGGATAAGCACATCTGTTAATCGCATCCATCTTTTTAGGATTTGGTTTTATCCCTTCAGGAGTGATTATATGTCCAAGAAATTTCAATTGGTTATGAGCAAACTTGGATTTGCTCAAATTTACAGTAACTCCGTATTCCAAAAATTTCGCAAAATCTCTTCTTAATAAGTCCAAATGTTCCTCCCAAGTTTCAGAAGCAATTAGCAAATCATCCACATATAACGTAACTTCATTCAAAAGGTCTCTGCCCAGTACGGTATCTAATGCCGATATGAAAACACCACCGCTTATTTTCAACCCAAATGGCATGACGGTAAACTGGTAACTTCGGCCCATAAAAATGAATGCAGTATATTTTCTAGATTCTTTCGATATTCTAGTTTGCCAATATGAACTAAGCATATCCAAAGAAGTTAAGAAGCGGGCACCATAAAACTTTTGTACTAACTCTTCTAGGTTCTCCGGTCGCGTTTGTACAGGTATAATGATCTTATTGATCTCTCTGGCATCCAACACCAATCTGATGTCACCATTGGGTTTAATTACCGCCACAAGAGGGTTACAATATTCGGAATCTGAGGGCTCAATAATACCCCATTCTAACATTTTATTGATTTCCTTTCTGACTACTTCTTTCTTTGTCCATGGGATAGAATAGGAAGTATGACAAAAGGGTTTATGTGCATACGTCTTTATATGGAATTCAAAGTCTTTTATTATACCCGGACGTTTACTAAAAATCGACTGATATGCTTCCAACAAGTAGTACAGTTCGTCCTTTTGGATAACAGATAAATATTCTGATTCCAACACCTTTTCCTGCAATGACATTTTATCAATCATTTCTTCAGAACATTCAATAAGGCATATATCGTACACATTTTCATCATCAATACTGTCATATTTTACCATTAGATTCATACACAACTGATTTGGAATTACTCGGCCCTTTCTCAGGGTGGCTGTCAAAACATTACCATTGGAATTAAATATACATTCACCTTTCTCTAAATTAATGATTGCACCGGTCTCACATAAAAAATCCAAACCCCAGATACATGGTACTGTCATTTTAGGAACAACCAGGAATGTACTTTCTATTTGAGCCCCCCAGATTGTAACGTCGACACGTACCTGTTTCACAACTTTTTGCATTTTTGCGCTGAACGCGCCAGACACGGTACATCCTGTGATAGGAAAAGTGGGCATTTTTACCCCTCGGCTTATCTGTTTTAAACAGTCCAGCATCATGACACTAATAGTTGCTCCGGTATCAATTAATATTTCAACATCAACATTATTTATACTTGTTGGAATTATTGCCTGTAAAATTTGTCCACATTTATTAGAAACTTCAGGTTTTTCTTCAATTAATTCATTCCTTATATCCTGATCATTATTGTACCTTAATACTCTCAGTTCAAATTGATGCCTGCCTTCCTTCTCCTTTCCAGTCATCCTAGGAAGGCATTTGATGACTGGTATTAGTTTAATCTATCTCGTTGAGTCATCGGTGGGGGTTCATGAACTTCCACAATCCGTACAGTATGATCCGAGTTATGGTATTCACCCCGTCGCACATTGGAGGCTCCTTCGCCCATTGGTATAACTCCTTGTGCTGGATGAGGACTCGAGGCATTTGTTCCAACCTGCCGATGAACATTATGCTTCGAATTATCTTCCCAAGGTCGAATACAATTGGGATCATCACTTGGGTACCTGTTACTCTTATTAATATCACTACTATGCACATTCGCGTCACCATATCGAGGTTTACCTCTAGCACAGTAAGTATCTCTTCTATATTTATTATAATCATTGTTTTTATTGCAACCATAGGATGAAGATTGTCCACGCTCCTGTGATGCGGGTTTGACCTGGTTTTCGGTATTATTATTATCATACGTTAAATTATTATTATTATTATTATAATTATTCGTATTACTATGAGTGTGAGTCGACATTTGATTACCACTCATTTGTCTTGCGTCTTCCATAATCATATCTATAGAGTCAATCACCGACAAGAACTGTTCTACATCGTGGTCAGGAACATTTATTAACTTTTCACGTATATTTATGGGCAACCTTCCCTTCAAAATTCTGATCACTTCCTTGTGGGAAATTGGATCACTCCAATAACGTGTCTTATTTATGTACTTTTCAAAATATTGCCTTAAAGTACTCCTTTTACTGTTAAAATACTCAGGTTGGTAAACCGCTTTTCTTAATTTCTCTTGTTTACTCGACGACCAGTATTTAGCCAAAAAAAGTTGTTCAAACTCAGCGCAAGTATGACAACTTTCACTTACTTCAGCGGCCCATAATGCGGCTTCTCCGGTAATTTTGGATACTATAAATTGAAGTCGGTCGTGTTCTGACCAGCTACGTGGAAATATTCTTTTGAAATTATTGATAAAGATTTTCGGATGCAGGTTGTTCTTTTCAGTGGAGAATGTTGGGAATTGTCTACTTTTAAAAATGCTGTTCTCCACCTTTAAAGAAGACAAATAGCCTCGCTGACCAAAAGAATCATCATCTTTACCAACCGAATCATCAACTTCCCAATGCAAATTTTCACCACAATTGTACTTCGTATTTTCACATGTTCTGTTGTTTTTCGACCTATTCTCCGAACGTTCGTCCTCAGTCAACAAATTTTGTGATGACTTTCGTTCTAACTCCGCCAATTTATGATTGGTTTCCTTTTGGCATTTAGGTAACTCATCAACTATTTTCTCTTTTATTTTCTGAATTTCGCTAGTGAAGAGCTTAATTAATTCATCATTTCTACTTAGGTGCTCATTGATATTTTCATTTGGCTGGGATCCAATAGTAGTCTTAACCTTGTCTACAATTTCATTTCCTTTTATTTCTATCCATTCAGATAGATCTTCGTCAAGTCTTTTAGTTTGATCTACTAAATACTTGTCAATCCCCTTACGAGCATCGGACTCAAACTCGACTATTTGTTTCGAAAGCTCTTCTATCTGTGCGCTAGCATTGAAACAGCTGCTTTCACACTTAACCATCCTATTGGACAGGCCATCATAACTCTTCGAAACTACCTCATATTTCTTTTCTACGTCATGAAGTTTTCCCGTTAAATTATTATATTGTCTTTCTAAGGTGTTAGAAAACTCTACATCTAGTTCTCCAAATTTCGCATTTAATTGAGTCTCCCAGTCCGCCTTTAATTCTTTCTTAGTATTTTCCAGTTTATAATCAAAGGTGTTCAGTTTGCTTTCCAAAGAATCCATTTTAACTTCTAATGAACCAAATTTGGCCTCAAATTTTTCGTTTAACTTTTGATTGTCCTCTTTTAATTGCTTATTATCTTTTTCTAGTGAACCAAGTCTTCCATTCATTACACCCATTTGAGTATTTATTGATACCAGCATATCAAACATTTTTTGATTAATATTTCCATTTTGAGGATCAACTTGCTGATCTACTTCCGAAACCTCAAGATCTTTATGTTCTCCCATGCTGCTTACCTTACTTATCATTGTATTTGAATCTCCTAACGGCTCTAAATCAATAACTGTATTGTTATCTGTACATGTCTCCTGTCCGAGATTGAGCTCATGGGATGCATCATCCATATCCTCTTCAATTTCCTCTCTCTCTCTACTCATTACTCTACTCAACCGCACATTATCATGTATTATTTTCGTTCGTTTTGACATGATTATTCACTACCAAGACATACACTTATTTTCACTATGTATTTATAGATATTTATCTACCGAAATCACAAGTCTCAACTTCTTTTTTTTATAATTATACAGTTATTTTAATCATATCTGGTAGTATCGCTCACTTTTAGCGATTATTGAAGAATACCTCTTTCATTGGACAGACTCACTGGCTGCTACAATATTTTCCAACTCTAGGGTTCGTGAATCCGGATGACACTCGACTCGATGCAGCAATCCTCGATCGATCGAGCCGCACGTTGTGGCGCCACTTCTACCGTATCTTCCTTCGCCGTCGGCGTTGTCATTGTTACCGTGAGACACCGTTATACCAAGAGGAAAGGCGCGTCGATCTTAGAGCACGAGATATGATGACCTTAAGCCATTGACAACACACAACGGTCACGGTAGCACCTGATTCCAGAATAGCAGCGGTAGTTAAGACCTACGAACTATCCCCTGTTGACCAGATCCCCAAAACTTAACTCGTAACGAGATCCCTTCAAAGCAAATTGTCATAACGATCGTCTATAAAGGCTTCGTACAACGAGAAGAAATGTTACGGTTGATGGAATAATAACAGATACGACCAAACTGTCTTGTCTCTTCTGCTTTATTTAACATAACTTTGTTCACACTTTCATTTCGCATTCACTACTCATTCCCCGAAACCCTTTGATGAACAGTTTTGGTTGCTTAACACCAACAGTCAATGATAATGATACAGCTTTTCTCCTTTTTATAAATTGAAGCCCGCTCTCCGTGATACAATTAAAAAAAACCGGTCTCAATACCGCGTCCCTCGTGAGATGCGAATAGACTTATCCCGGAATTGACCGCCCTGTAGGTGTACTCAATTTAATGACCACACTTCGCTGTCCGCTATTTCGCGTAACTGAATGTCCATTTGTTAGTCTGATTATACACTGTAGCTATTTAAAATTCGCCCCTATATTTTTCACAACGCACAATTAGCACTTCGTTACTCGTTTTTTTCTAAGAGTAAACGGAAAAAAAGACGCCGTATAATCGGCTTAGTCGACATAAAGCAAAACACCTTAATACGCCCAATTTCACCTCTTCTTATAGGATCGGCCACCTTACTCATTAATTTACTACATATTGTTTCCAATAACACTAAACAGGTATCGCCGTTATATTTTAATTGTATTCGAAAGCATGTTACTACTATTATGACCAAACAAATCGTCACAAATCGCGCGGCGTGCGTTTTTAATGATAACTTTACGCCATTCAATTAAATCGCGCGGTGTGCATTTTTAATGGTAACTTTACGCTATTCGATTTCCGTTACAGCTATCTTGACTCGTAATGTTACACCCTGCAGTCATTCTTTCCAAACTGTGTATATGAAAAAGATCCTGAAATATTTTAAGTTGTAATCAGTACCAGAAACAAATATTAGTAGCTCCGCAGTATATGAAATATCATAATTTCCATAGATAGATTGAGAGAACCGTTCAAATAATCGCGCCTTTTGCTGAAGTTGTTGAAACAAATTAGTGCCCAGATCTTCCGTACTATGGCCGCTGACAGACAGATATCTCCAGTTTTTTTCTATCTGGACACACCTTCTTTGCCGTTAAGCACGCTGTTTCACTAGTTCGCTGTCAGCAATGGTCGGCCATACTTGGCAAGTATTTCGGTTGCCTTTAAACGCGCACTTACACTCTACTCGTTACTTTGAACTTTAAGCTTAAGAACAGTCTGTTAGCTTTTTAAAGGAGATTGTAGTGCGTTAATTTTATTTTTTCACCAGTCACCCACAAGACATTCAAATTTCACTTTATGATCGCTGTCGTCCTGTCGTTCGAGGTCATATTCTTATAAACAGCAATAGTGTTTTGATTTCATTAAGCACTGGGATTTCATTCACAATTAATAAATAAGTACAAATATATACATGTGTGATAGTTACTAAGCTTACAGTCCGGAGTAAAGGCTGCAGTAACGGAAGTATTATTGTGTTGCGTACATACTATTTAGCCTTGTGAACTCAACGCGTCAAACAAAAAAACTCTGACACTTACTGAGATTCAAAGCAGTTATTAGTTTGGTCGCGCGCCGTGCATACACAGTAAGTCGTTTAGTTGGATCTGTCGCCAGAGTCACTCGCATTTCAGATTTATTGCGAAACTAAAGTAATTCCGAACAATGAGACTCATTATAAAACAGTCGTTGGCGTGACCACTGCTCTAGGGGATCTGAGAACGATTAACGCTGAATAGCATGCTACAATTTACTTGCCACAGGTCATATAAAAAGATTCTTTACCAGGTTCGGATTCTAAAATTGGTTTCAACGCGTTAGAAAGTTTAGGTGTAAAGGAAAGTACTCTGAGAAACGATAAAAGTATTTGTACAAAATATGTTTTCTTGCTCTATGTTTTGCTTAGACGTAGAGGCAGCCCATGTACCAGGCCAGTCTGAAGGACACCCGACTTAGAGAATGTCAAACGGTCAACTGACATGCAACTAGGTAGTTGTGTCTCATTCAGTTCCTACTAGCACGTGCACAACAACGGAGCTTTGTAAACGTTTCAGAAACAAAGCAAAACTCACCAATCATCAGCGGACGTCACTGCAGTTAGAATATCCTGAAGAGCGGACATGCTGGAAAAGAAAACAAAAAATAGGATATGTCAGCATATGAATGCCCAGTTGCATTACTGAATTACAATTTTTTATGGTTTTCAACTCTGGATACCACTTCCGGTTTCATCCCATGCTCATGCACACACACACACACACACACACATATATGTATCTGTACACACGGACATTAATGAGCAGAACGTTAATAGCGTACAATACAGCAGCTATTCGGCAAGTCTCTGGTTGGTTTCTAGAGAAGCATGGCACCAGATTTGTACGCGCAGGTCACTCGACTCCCGTAAGTTAGCGGCTGGTGGTGTTGGATCGCGGAACTGACGACCGGTAGCGTCCCAGATGTTTCCTGTGAGGTTCGAACCAGCCGAATTTCGTGGTCAGGTCATCAAAGGGGGTTCACGGTCGTCGAACCACTGTAGCAAGATCCTGGCCTAGTGTCACGGTTAGTTATCCTACTGGAAGACGCCTTCACCACTGGGAAAAACATCAAGCACGAAGGGACGCAAGTGGTCTGTAATAATGTTCAGGAAGCTCAAAAGTGCTATAAAGCTTTCCATTCTATCGTAGGCCTCCAGACGTCCAGGCGAAGGCCCCTATAGCATAATACTGTCTCCACAGGTACACATGCAGTGGATGTTCCTAGCAGCTCTTCATCCGGTTGATGCCTTACCCAGACACAACCACTGGGAAACATGATCATCCAACCTGTCGACAAGGTCCCATTGATTCACGGTCTAATATTGATGATGCTGTGTCCAGTGCAGTCGTAATTGAGTGTGTCACTGGACAGAAATTGGAGCAAGTGGAGATGACCTGCTGCTGGCCACAATGGTCAACCGTGTGTGCTGAGCGGTGGGCTCTGGTTGGAACAGGTGGGGATCACCTGCTGCTGGTCACAATGGTCCACCGTGTGTGCTGAGTGGTGGGCTCTGATCAGAAAAGGTGGGGATCACCTGCTGCTGACCACAATGGTCAACCGTGTGTGCTGAGCGGTGGGCTCTGGTTGGAACAGGTGGGGATCACCTGCTGCTGGTCACAATGGTCAACCGTGTGTGCTGAGCGGTGGGCTCTGATCAGAAAAGGTGGGGATCACCTGCTGCTGGCCACAATGGTCAACTGTATGTGCTGAGAGGTGGGCTCTGATCAGGTGGGGATCACCTGCTGCTGGTCACATTGGTCAACTGTGTGTGCTGAGCAGTGGGCTCTGATCGGAACAGGTGGGGATCACCTGCTGCTGGTCACAATGGTCCACCGTGTGTGCTGAGCGGTGGGCTCTGATCAGAAAAGGTGGGGATCACCTGCTGCTGGCCACAATGGTCAACCGTGTGTGCTGAGCGGTGGGCTCTGGTTGGAACAGGTGGGGATCACCTGCTGCTGGTCACAATGGTCCACCGTGTGTGCTGAGCGGTGGGCTCTGATCAGAAAAGGTGGGGATCACCTGCTGCTGGTCACAATGGTCAACTGTATGTGCTGAGAGGTGGGCTCTGATCAGGTGGGGATCACCTGCTGCTGGTCACATTGGTCAACTGTGTGTGCTGAGCAGTGGGCTCTGATCGGAACAGGTGGGGATCACCTACTGCTGGCCACAATGGTCCACCGTGTGTGCTGAGCTGTGGGCTCTGATCGGAACACTTGGGGATCACATGCTGCTGGTCACAATGGTCAACTGCGTGTGCTGAGCAGTGGGCTCTGATTGTAGCAGGTGTGGATCACCTGGTGCAGGTCACAATGCTCAACTGTGTGTGCAGAGCGGTGAGCTCTGATCGGAGCAGGTGTGGATCACCTGCTGCTGGTCACAATGGTTAACCGTGTGAGTCGAGTGGTGGGCTCTGATTGGAACAGGTGGGGATGACCTGCTGCTGGACACAATTGTCAACCATGTGTGCCGAGTGGTGGGCTCTGATTGGAGGAGGTGGTGTCACCTGCTGCTGGTCACAATGGTGCACCATGTGTGCCGAGCGGTGGACTCTGATTGGAGCAGGTGGGGATCACCTTCTGCTGGTCACAATGGTCCACCGTGTCTGCTGAGTAGTGGGCTCAGATCGGAACTGGTGGGTGTGGTGTCACCGCCAGACACCACACTTGCTAGGTGGTAGCTTTTAAATCAGCCACAGTCTGCTAGTATACGACGGACCCGCGTGTAGCCACTGTCAGTGATGGCAGACCGAGCGCCGCCACACGGCAGGTCTAGTGAGACGTACTAGCACTCGCCCCAGTTGTACAGCAGACATTGGTAGCAATGCTACATTGGCAACTACGCTCTCATTTGCCGAGACGACAGTTAGCATAGCCTTCAGCTACGTCATTTGCTACGAACTAGCAAGGCGCCATAGCATTTGATAATTATTATTGTGAAGCCAGTTGTACAGTAACGAGAGATGTTCAATTATGGATTAAAGTTAAGTATTCTACCAGTTACTCTTGTTTTGCTAGTCTTATTTCTCTGACCTGTTCGCGTGCCTTTCGGCTTCCTCCAGGCTCCGTGAATTGGCTCCTGCCAATTCACAACATTGGCGACGAGGATGGATTCCATCTCGCCGCCTACAGAATTCAAGATAACGAGCGGCAGCCTCATCTCCTTTCTTGTGTAGGTGTGTCCACCTACCGTGTGATAGTGAAATTGTTTCCCCTACGCGACGTAGCAACTCTGTCTTATGAAGAAATTTTGTCTGCATTGGATGCCTATTTCAAAGAATCAGTCAATGTCGTTGCAAAAAGGTATACTTTCTTTTGTACAAAACGTACGGCCGGTCAAACTAATCGGGAGTGGGTTGCAACTTAGCAAGGCCTTACCAGGGATTGTGCTTTTGAGTGTGAATGTGGACTCCCTTATTCAGATACTATGGTACGTGATGCAATTGCACAGTACGTTTCTGATGTTCGTATAAGGGAACAGATTTTGAAACTTGTCAATCCCTCCCTTCAACAAGTGATGGACATATTGGATAGGCAAGACACACTTGACTTTGCACAGGAATCATTTGCAACTTCGCCAGCCCTGTGTCATGTTAACCGGCCCGCCGGGCGAGCTGCACGGAACCGTTAACAGCCCTCGCGCTCGTCCGCGCAGCTGCCGCCTGGCCCTCCGCCACGTGTCCCGCGTAAGCAAGCAAATGCAGTGATACAAACATGCCCACGGTGTGCTACTAGACATTCACGTGAGAATTGCCCGTCACGCCAGGCTATTTGCTTTTTCTGTAATAAAAAACGACATGTTCAAAGTGTTTGCCAGAAAAAGCTCAAATCGGACACTCACAACCATTCCAGGCTCTTTGCTTCGCGCTGGAATCGAAGCAAGAATACTCGGGCTCGTGCACCTTCACTCATGGAAATTCATGTAGTTAATGCCACTCCGCCCAGTGCTACTCTCTCTAATAGTGACTGCTACTTTTCCTTTACCCCGCCCGGAAGATCTTTTTGACAAACTGTGCTTGGGTAAATATTTTTCAAAGTTGGACCTAGCAGATGCGTACTTGCAAATACCGGTGGACGACGAATCCCAGCGCGTATTGGTGGTTAACACGCATCTTGGTTTGTACCGATTCAAAAGACTGCCATTCGGGTGTGCATCCGCCCCTGCATTTTTTCAGCAATATTTACAAACTGTTTGTGTGTCGGTCCCTACTGCAGCAAACTATCTGCACGATATTGTGATCTCCGGAAAGATGGAAGAAGAACATTTAGCCAATCTCCGAACATTATTTCAGGTCTTGCGACAAAATGGTCTTCGCTTGCGGAAGGACAAATGTGTGTTTTTTGCTCGTGATTTGCCATATCTGGGACATGTATGCCCAAGGCATACATCCCAGTCCAGAGCACCTCCGTGCCATACAAGACTTGCCTTCGCCGCAGAATTTGAAGCAGCTACAGAGTGTGCTGGGAAAAATTAATTATTACAATAAATATATTCCACATGCCTCTTCCATTTCAGCTCCGCTTCATCGCTTACGCCGTAAGGGTGTTCCGTTCGTCTGGACGACGGAATGCGAACGCGCCTTTCACCAGTTGAAATCGGCGTTGCTTTCCAATACTTGCCTTACGCCATTCGATCCCCGGAAGCCCCTTTTGTTGATGGTGGATGCATCGGGTTTCGGGATCGGTGCTGTGCTTGTGCACAAAGATGGTTTGCAAGATCGCCCTATTGCCTTTGCGTCCAAATTGCTCTCGTCAGCGCAAAGAAATTATTCACAGATCGAGAAGGAAGCATTGGCTCTCGTATTTGGTGTTACCAAGTTTCATGATTTCTTGTATGGTCATCACTTTACCATCATCACAGACCACAAACCTTTTACGTCGCTTTTTCATCCGAACAAGCCTGTACCTCCACGTACAGCGCAAAAATTCATTCGCTGGTCTATTTTCCTCTCGCAGTACCGCTACACTATCTAGTATCGGTCCACTGCTAAGCACGGAAACGCCGATGCGTTGTCCCGTTTGCCTGTTGCTGAGGATAGAGCATTCGATTCCTCCGAACTTGCTTGCATGTTCATTGATTCGGAAACCGATGATGTGGTCGAATCGTTTCCGATTGATTTTGGTCGTGTAGCTACAGCCACAGCTGCAGACCCTGTCCTTGCTACCGTTCTGCGTTTTGTTGCTACGCAATGGCCCTTGTCAAAGTCACGGATCGAGGATCCGTTGGTTCGCCGATTTTTTGCTCACAAGGAGAGACTTTTTGGTCGACGTGGTGTTTTGCTGTTGCGTTCTCATAATGATCAGTCCAGGGTCGTGGTCCCACGTTCGTTACAGTCCTCTGTCTTACTGCTTCTCCACCAAGGACATTGGGGTATAGTGCGCACGAAACAACTTGCTCGTCAGCACTGGGTTCGGAATCGATGCTGCGATTACGAATATGTGCTCTTCTTGCATGGCGTGTGCCGAACACCAATCCGCGCCACCGCGGAAATTCTTTGCATGGCCAAAAGCCACTTCCCCTTGGCAACGCTTACACATCGATTTTGCTGGTCCATTCTGGAATGCTCGATGGTTGGTTCTGGTCGATTCCTTCAGTAATTTTCCTTTTGTTGTCCGGATGTCTTCCACGACGTCTTCTGCCACAATCCAAGCGTTATCTGCTATCTTTTGCATTGAAGGTCTTCCACAGACTATTGTTTCCGACAATGGCCCACAATTCATGTCCGCAGAATTTCAGTCATTCTGCATGGCCAATGGTATTCAACATCTGACGTCCGCGCCGTTTTCGCCTCAATCAAACGGTGCCGCTGAACGATTGGTCCGGACTTTCAAGTCACAGAAATTGAAGTTGAAAGAGTCGCATTCTCGGGAGGACGCGTTATTGCTCTTTTTGTCCTCGTATCGCTCTCAGCCCCGCGATGGTCGCTCGCCGGCTGAGTTGCTTAATGGTCGCCCTCATCGAACCTTTATGTCTTTGCTGCATCCGCCGCGACAGGTTCCTGTGCAGCGGCAGACACCTGCTTTTGTCCCAGGCGACGTTGTATACTTTCGCAACTATCGAGGTTCACGGCGTTGGCTCGCAGGGCGCATTCTTCGCTGCCTCGGCCGCGCTCTGTATCTAGTTTTGGGGGCCTCTGGTGAGGTGCGTCGTCATCTCAATCAGCTGCGCCTCTGTCGTCGCACGGGTTCTGCCGCTCCCCGTCTGCTTTCAGCGACGGTGCCGTCCGGTCAGCGCCCTGGCGACCCATCTACTGGCTCGCCTCATCCCCAGGTGTTACCGACGCTGCCTTCCATTTTGCCCCATGGCGACGCACCGCCGCCGCCGCCGCCGACTGTTCCCCCGCCGGCGACGCCCGCAGTGTACGCGTCGCTTCAAACGCCGGGCGCTTCCCTGGGTCACGCGCCGCCGATAGCTTCCCGTGACCAGCTGTCCTCCGCCAAGGAATTCTTGCCCGCTCCGGCCCATCTGTCATCTTCGCCAGTCGGGTGCTCCGACTCGATGGAGGTCGACGCTTCGGCCCCTCCTGACTATCTACGGGTGCATTCACCGCATGTTGGCGTGCACCCTGGTCTAGGTTTTCCGGCGTTTCCTAGCTCCCCTCGGACCGAATGGCCGGGTGCGGGTGGCACAGCCTCGCATACGTCAACATGGGCCCCCCCCCACGGCGGGCGGAAGCCTTATAATACAACCGTTCGCCGATTTGCGGGGGAGGAATGTGGTGTCACCGCCAGACACCACACTTGCTAGGTGGTAGCTTTTAAATCGGCCGCGGTCCGCTAATATACGACGGACCCGCGTGTCGCCACTGTCAGTGATGGCAGAACGAGCGCCGCCACACGGCAGGTCTAGTGAGACGTACTAGCACTCGCCCCAGTTGTACAGCAGACATTGGTAGCAATGCTACATTGACAACTACGCTCTCATTTGCCGAGACGATAGTTAGCATAGCCTTCAGCTACGTCATTTGCTACGACCTAGCAAGGTGCCATAGCATTTGATAATTATTATTGTGAAGCTAGTTGTACAGTAACGAGAGATGTTCAATTATGGATTAAAGTTAAGTATTCTACCAGTTACTCTTGTTTTGCTAGTCTTATTACTCTGACCTGTTCCAGACCTCACGCCAGCCTGTGTGAGCTTAATCGTGTGCCTCTCGGCTTCCTCCAGGCTCCGTGAATTGGCTCCTGCCAATTCACTACAGTGGGGAACACCTGCTGCTGGTAACAATGGTCAACGGTGTTTGCTGAGCGGTAAGCTCTAATCGGAACAGTTCGGGATCACCTGCTGCTGGACAAAATGCTCAACAGTGTGTGCCGAGCGGTGGGCTCTGATTGGAGCAAGTGGGGATCACCTGCTACTGGTCACAATGGTCAACCGTGTGTGCCCAGCGGTGGTCTCTGATTGGAGCAGGTAGGGATGACCTGCTGCTGGACACAATTGTCAACCATGTGTGCCGAGTGGTGGGCTCTGATTGGAGCATGTGGTGATCACCTGCAGCTGGTCACAATGGTCCACCATGTCTGCTGAGTAGTGGGCTCTGATCGGAACAGGTAGGGATCACCTGCTGCTGGTCACAATGGTCAACCGGGTGCGCTGAGCGGTCAGCTCTCATCGGAACAGGTGGGGATCACCTGCTGCTGGTAACAATGGTCAACAGTGTGTGCCGAGCGGAGGGCTCTGATTGGAGCAAGTCGGGATCACCTGCTACTGGTCACAATGGTCAACCGTGTGTGCCGAGCGGTGGGCTCTGATTGAAGCAGGTGGGGATCACCTGCAGCTGGTCACAATGGTCCACCTTGTGTGCCGCGTGGTGGGCTCTGATCGGAATAGTTGGGGATCACCTGCAGCTGGTTACAATGGTCAACCGTGTCTGCTGAGCGGTAACCTCTAATCGGAACAGTTTGGGATCACCTGCTGCTGGTCACAATGGTCAACACTGTGTGCCGAGCAGTGGGCTCTGATTGCAGCAACGGGGGATCACCTGCTACTGGTCACAATGGTCCACCCTGTGTGCCCAGTGGTGGGCTCTGATTGGAGCAGGTGGGGATGACCTGCTGCTCGACACGTCAACCATGTGTGGCGAGTGGTGGGCTCCGATTGGAGCAGGAGGTGATCACCTGCTGCTGGTCACAATGGTCCACCGTGTGTGCAGAGCGGTGGGCTCTGATTGGAGAAGGTGGGGATCACCTGCTGCTGGTCACAATGGTCAACGGTGTGTGGCGAGCGGTGGGCTCTGATTCGAGCAGGTGGGGATCACCTGTGGCTGGTCACAACGGTTCACCATATGTGCCGAGCAGTGGGCTCTGATTGGAGCAGGTGGGGATCACCTGCAGCTGATCACAATGGTCCACCGTGTGTGCCGAGTGGTGAGCTCGGATCGGAACAGGTGGGGATCACCTGCTGCTGGTCACAATGGTCAACCGTGTCTGCTAGGTAGTGGGCTCTGATCGGAACAGGTAGGGATCACCTGCTGCTGGTCACAATGGTCAACCGTGTGTGCTGAGCGGTCGGCTCTGGTCAGAACTGGTGGGGATCACCTGCTGCTGGTAACAATGGTCAACGGTGTGTGCTGAGCATTGATCTCTACTCAGAACAGTTTGGAATGAACTGCTGCTGGTTACAATGGTCAACAGTGTGTGCCAAGCGGTGGGCTCTGATTGGAGCAAGTCGAGATCACCTGCTACTGATCACAATGGTCAACCGTCTGTGCTGAGCGGTGGGCTCCGTTTGGAGCAGTTGGGGATCACCTGCTGCTGGTCACAATGGTCCACCGTGTGAGCCGAGCAGCAGGCTCTGATTGGAACAGGAGGGGATCGCCTCGTGGTGATCACAATGAAACACCGTGTGTGCCGAGTGGTGAGCTCTGATCGGAGCAGGTGGGGATCACCTCCTGCTGGTCACAATGGTCACCCATGTGTGTTGAGCGGTGGGCTCTGATTGGAGCTGGTGGGGATCATCTGCTGCTGGTCACAATTGTCAACCGTGTGTGCCAAAGGGTGGGCTCTGATATAGCAGGTGGGGATCACCTGCTGCTGGTCACAATGGTCAACAGTGTTTGACGACTGGTGGGCTCTGATTGGAACAGCTGGGGATCACCTGCTGCTGGTTACAACAGTCCACCATGTGTGCCGAGTGATGGGCTCTGATTGGAGCAGTTGCGGATCAGCTGCTGCTCTTCCTAATTGCCAACCGTGTGTGCTGAGTGGTGGGCTCAGATTGGAGCAGGTGGTGATCACCTGCTGCTGCTTACAACTGTCAACCATGTGTGCCGAGGGGTGCGCTCTCATTGGAGCAGTTGGGGATCACCTGCTGCTCTTCCTAATTCCCAAACGTGATTGCTGAGTGGTGGGCTCTGATTGGAGCGGGTGGAGGTCACCTGCTGCTGGTCACAATGGTCCACCGTGTGTGCCGAGTGGTTTGCTCTGACCGGAACATTTGGGGAACACCTGCTGCTGGTCACAATGGTCATCCGTGTGTGCTGAGCGGTGAGCTCTGATTGGAACAGTTGGGGATCACCTGCTGCTAGTCACAATGATCAACAGTGTGTGCCGAGCAGTGGTCTCTGATTGGAGAATGTGGGGATCACCTGCTACTGGTCACAGTTGTAAGCCATGTGTGCCAAGTGGTGGGCTCTGATTGGAGCAGGTGGGGATCACCTGCTGCTGGTCACAATGTTCAACCGTGTGTGCCGAGCGATGGGCTCTGATTCGAGCAGGTGGGGATCACCTGTAGCTGGTCACAATGGTCCACCGTATGTGCCGAGCAGTGGGCTCTGATTGGAGCAGGTGGGGATCACCTGCAGCAGGTCACAATGGTCAACAGTGTGTGCCAAGCGGTGGGCTCTAATTGGAGCGAGTCAGGATCACCTGCTACTGGTCACAATGGTCAACCGTGTGTGCCGAGCGGTGGGCTGTGACTGGAGCAGGTGGGGATCACCTGCAGCTGGTCACAATGGTTCACCGTGTGTGCCGAGTGGTGGGCACTGACCAGAAAAGGTGGGGAACACCTGCTGCTGGTCACAATGGTCTACCGTGTGTGCTGAGCGGTGAGCTCTGATTGGAACAGTTGGGGATCACCTACTGCTAGTCACAATGATCAACAGTGTGTGCTGAGCAGTGGGCTCTGATTGGAGAATGTGGGGATCACCTGCTACTGGTCACAGTTGTAAGCCATGTGTGCCAAGTGGTGGGCTGTGATTCGAGAAGTTGGGGATCACCAGCTGCTGGTCACAATGGTCCTCTGTGTGAGCCGAGATGCAGGCTCTGATTGGAACAGGTGGGGATCGCCTCATGCTGATCACAATGCAACACCGTGTGTGCCGCGTGGTGAGCTCTGATTGGAGCAGGTGGGGATCACCTCCTGCTGGTCACAATGGTCAAACGTGTTAGTTGAGCGGTGGGCTCTGATTGGAGCAGTTGGGGATCACCTGCTGCTCTTCCTAATTGCCAACCATGTGTGCCGAGCGGTGGTCTCTGATTGGAGAAGGTTGGGATCACCTGCTGCTGGTCACAATGGTCATCTGTGTGTGCCGAGCGGTGGACTCTGATTGGAGCAGGTGGGGAACACCTCCTGCTGGTCACAGTTGTCAACCATGTGCGCCGAGTGGTGGGCTCTGTTTGGAGCAGGTGGGGATCAACTGCTGCTGCTCACAACGGTCCACCGTGTGTGCCAAGCAGTGGGCTCTGATTGGAGCATGTGGGGATCACCTTTTGCTGGTCACAATTGTCAACTGTTTGTGCCGAGCAGTGGGCTCTGATTGGAGCAGGTGTGGATCACCTGCTGATGGTTACAATGGTCAACCGTGTGTGCCGAGCCGAGGGCTTTGATTGCAACAGGTTTGGATCACCTGCTGCTGGTCACAATTGTCCTCCATGTGTGGCGAGCGGTTGGCTCTGATTAGAGCAGGTAGGGATCACCTGCCGCTGGACACAATGGTAAACCATGCCTACCGAGTGGTAGGCTCTGATTGGAGCTGGAGGGGATCACCTGCTTCTCGTCACAGAGGTTAACTGTGTGTGCCGAGCAGTGGGCTCTGATCTGATCAGGTGGGGTTCACCTGCTGCTGGTCACAATGGTCAACCGTGTGTGCCGAGTGGCAGGCCCTGATTGGAGCAAGTGTGGATCACCTGCTTCTGGTCACAACGGTCAACCGTGTGTGCCAAGCAGCAGGCTCTGATTTGATCAGTTGTGGATCACCGCCTACTGGTCACAATGGTCAACCGTGTGTGCCAAGTGGTGGGCTCTGATTGGAGCAGTTGGGGATCACCTGCTGCTCTTCCTAATTGCCAACTGAGTGTGCTGAGTGGTGGGCTCAGAGTGGAGCAGGTGGGGATCACCCGCTGCTGGTCACAATGGTCAACCAAGTGTGCCGAGCCGTGGGCTCTGTTTGGAGCAGATGGTGTCACCTGCTGCTGGTCACAATGGTCAACCGTGTGTGACGAGGGGTGGGCTCTGATTGGAGCAGTTGTGGATCACCTGCTGCAATTCCTAATTGCCAACAGTGTGTGCTGAGTGGTGGGCTCAGGGTGGAGCAGGTGAGAATCTTCTGCTGCTAGTCACAATGGTCAACCATGTGTGCCAAGCCATGGGCTCTGTTTGGAGCAGATGGTGTCACCAGCTGCTGGTCACAAGGGTCAACCGTGTGTGCCGAGCGATGTGCTCTCTTTGGAGCAAGTGGGGGTCACCTGCTGCTGTTCACAATGGTCAATTGTGTGTGCCGAGTGGCAGGCTCTGATTGGAGCAGGTGTGGATCACCTCCTGCTGGTCACAACCGTCAACCATGTGTGCCGAATGCTGGGCTCTGATTGGAGCAGTTGGGGATCACCTACTGCTCTTCCTCATTGCCAACCGTGTGTGCTGTGGGGTGGGCTCAGATTGGAGCAGGTGGGGCTCACCTGCTGCAGGTCACAATGGTCAACTGTGTGTGCCGAGTGGTGAGCTGTGATTGGAGCAGGAGGGGATCACCTGCTGCTGGTCACAAAGGTCAACCGTGTGTGTCGTGGAGTGGGCTCTGATTGGATCAGGTGGGGATCACCTGCTGCTGGTCACAATGGTCAACCGTGTGTGCCCAGCAGTGGGCTCTGACTGTAGCAGGTGTGGATCACCTGCTGCTGGTCACAATGTTCAACCGTGTGTGCAAAGCGGCGGGCTCTGATTGGATCAGGTGTGGATCACCTCCTGCTGGTCACAATGGTGAGCCGTGTGCGCCGAGGGATGGGCTCTGATTGGAGCAGTTGGGGATCACCAGCTGCTCTTCCTAATTGCCAACTGTGTGTGCTGAGTGGTGGGCTCAGGGTGGAGCAGGTGGGGATCACCTGCTGCAAGTCACATTGGTCAACCGTGTGTGCCGAGCCGTGGGCTCTGTTTGGAGCAGATGGGGTCACCTGCTGCTGGTCACAATGGTCAACCGTGTGTGCCAAGCGGTTAACTCTAATTGGAGCTGTTGGGGATCACCTGCTGCTGATCACAATCGTCAACTGTGTGTGCTGAGCGGTGATCTCTGATTGGAGCAGGTGGGGATCACCTGCTGCTGGTCACAATTGTCAACCATGTGTGTCGAGGAGTGGGCTTTGATTGGATCAGGTGGGGATCACCTGCTGCTGGTCACAATGGTCAACCGTGTGTGCCGAGCAGTGGGCTCTGATTGTAGCAGGTGTGGATCACCTGCTGCTGGTCACAATGTTCAACCGTGTGTGGAAAGCGGCGGGCTCTGATTGGATCAGGTGTGGATCACCTCCTGCTGGTCACAATGGTCAACCGTGTGCGCCGAGGGATGGGCTCTGATTGGAGCAGTTGGGGATCACCGGCTGCTCTTCCTAATTGCCAACTGTGTGTGCTGAGTGGTGGGCTCATATTGGAGCAGGTGGGGATCACCTGCTGCAAGTCACAATGGTCAACCGTGTGTGCAAAGCCGTGGGCTCTGTTTGGAGCAGTTGGGGTCACCTGCTGCTCTTCACAATGGTCAACCATGTATGCCATGCGGTTAGCTCTGATTGGAGCTGTTGGGGATCACCTGCGGCTGGTCACAATCGTCAACCGTGTGTGACGAGGGGTGGGCTCTGATTGGAGCAGTTGTGGATCACCTGCTGCAATTCCTAATTGCCAACAGTGTGTGCTGAGTGGTGGGCTCAGGGTGGAGCAGGTGAGAATCTTCTGCTGCTAGTCACAATGGTCAACCATGTGTGCCAAGCCATGGGCTCTGTTTGGAGCAGATGGTGTCACCAGCTGCTGGTCACAAGGGTCAACCGTGTGTGCCGAGCGATGTGCTCTCTTTGGAGCAAGTGGGGGTCACCTGCTGCTGTTCACAATGGTCAATTGTGTGTGCCGAGTGGCAGGCTCTGATTGGAGCAGGTGTGGATCACCTCCTGCTGGTCACAACCGTCAACCATGTGTGCCGAATGCTGGGCTCTGATTGGAGCAGTTGGGGATCACCTACTGCTCTTCCTCATTGCCAACCGTGTGTGCTGTGGGGTGGGCTCAGATTGGAGCAGGTGGGGCTCACCTGCTGCAGGTCACAATGGTCAACTGTGTGTGCCGAGTGGTGAGCTGTGATTGGAGCAGGAGGGGATCACCTGCTGCTGGTCACAAAGGTCAACCGTGTGTGTCGTGGAGTGGGCTCTGATTGGATCAGGTGGGGATCACCTGCTGCTGGTCACAATGGTCAACCGTGTGTGCCCAGCAGTGGGCTCTGACTGTAGCAGGTGTGGATCACCTGCTGCTGGTCACAATGTTCAACCGTGTGTGCAAAGCGGCGGGCTCTGATTGGATCAGGTGTGGATCACCTCCTGCTGGTCACAATGGTGAGCCGTGTGCGCCGAGGGATGGGCTCTGATTGGAGCAGTTGGGGATCACCAGCTGCTCTTCCTAATTGCCAACTGTGTGTGCTGAGTGGTGGGCTCAGGGTGGAGCAGGTGGGGATCACCTGCTGCAAGTCACATTGGTCAACCGTGTGTGCCGAGCCGTGGGCTCTGTTTGGAGCAGATGGGGTCACCTGCTGCTGGTCACAATGGTCAACCGTGTGTGCCAAGCGGTTAACTCTAATTGGAGCTGTTGGGGATCACCTGCTGCTGATCACAATCGTCAACTGTGTGTGCTGAGCGGTGATCTCTGATTGGAGCAGGTGGGGATCACCTGCTGCTGGTCACAATTGTCAACCATGTGTGTCGAGGAGTGGGCTTTGATTGGATCAGGTGGGGATCACCTGCTGCTGGTCACAATGGTCAACCGTGTGTGCCGAGCAGTGGGCTCTGATTGTAGCAGGTGTGGATCACCTGCTGCTGGTCACAATGTTCAACCGTGTGTGGAAAGCGGCGGGCTCTGATTGGATCAGGTGTGGATCACCTCCTGCTGGTCACAATGGTCAACCGTGTGCGCCGAGGGATGGGCTCTGATTGGAGCAGTTGGGGATCACCGGCTGCTCTTCCTAATTGCCAACTGTGTGTGCTGAGTGGTGGGCTCATATTGGAGCAGGTGGGGATCACCTGCTGCAAGTCACAATGGTCAACCGTGTGTGCAAAGCCGTGGGCTCTGTTTGGAGCAGTTGGGGTCACCTGCTGCTCTTCACAATGGTCAACCATGTATGCCATGCGGTTAGCTCTGATTGGAGCTGTTGGGGATCACCTGCGGCTGGTCACAATCGTCAACCGTGTGTGCCGAGCGATGATCTCTGATTGGAGCAGGTGGGGATCACCTGCTGCTGGTCAGAATTGTCAACCCTGTGTGCCGAGCGGTGGGCTCTGATTTGAGCAGGTGGGGATCACCTGCTGCTGGTCACAATTTTCAACCGAGTGTGCCGAGCGGTGGGCTCTGATTGGAGCTGGTGGGCATGACCTCCTGCTGTTCACAATGGTCAACCGTGTGTGCCGAGTGGTAGGCTCTGATTGTTGCGGGTTGGGATCACCTGCTGCTGGTCGCAATGGTCAACCATGTGTGCCGAGCGCTGGGCTCTGATTGGAGCAGATGGGGATCACCTGCTGCTCGTCACAATGGTCAACAGTGTGTGCTGAGTGGTGGGCTCTGATTGGAGCTGGTGGTGATCAACTGCTGCTGGTCACAACTGTGTGTGCCCAGCGGTCTGCTGGTCTTAATTGTCAGCCGTGTGTGCCGAGTGGTAGGCTCTGAGACCTGTGCCAGCACTGTACTCTGTCATCAGGGCCGACACACATCACAGCAAGTGCTTGTTTTCAGAATGGGTGAGCCTCCCACCTCCACGTTCTCTGGTGAGACATGGACATCCAATACTTTGTCGCCTACTCCTAGTCTGTATACACACTGCACAAGCCTCTGTACAGTGGGTGGCGGAGGGTATGCTCCGTCACTATGAGGGTGGTTCGATAATTTCTCAGAACGGAATATAGGAAATGTACCTTTATCACTGAAACATTTTTCATTTATTAGTGTAGTCTCCTTGTAGATTAATGAACTTGGTCCAACGATGTTCCTGTGCCTTGATCCCATTTTGAAAATAATTCTCCTCCAGTCCCTCAAAATAGTTGTCAGCTCTGGCTATCAATTCTTCGTTTGAAGTGACTTTTCGTCTGACGGAGCCATATCAGGTGAATGAGGTGGGTGTGACGTCAATTCATCTAATTTTGCCATGGCGACGGGACACGTGTGTGGGCGCGCACTGTCTTGATGAAAGATGAATGTCTTCCTTCCTAAATTTGGCTTTTTTTCACGTATTTTTTGTTGCAATGTGTCCAGGAGGTTAACATAGTGTTCTTCAGTAATCGTTTGCCCAGCAGGAAGATTCTAAAAACGAAATCCTCCTCGCATCCCAGAATGATCCCATGACCTTTCCCGCCGAAGGAATTGTCTTTGCTTTCTTTGTTGTTTTGTCTCTGGGGTACGTTAGTGCAGCCAAGTTTCATCTGTGGCCACAAAGCGGCGCAAAAAGTCTTCTTCGTGTCTCCTAAAACATTGTTCCGATATGTCCACTCTCATGCGTTTTTGATCCAGCGTCAAGAGTCATGACTCGTGGAAGTCATTTCGTTTACAGTTCCATTCGCAAGTAGAGGGATTGTCTATATGTATCCGTATGAGCCCCAGTTTCTCTCAACTTGTCTTTAAGCGAAGTGTATGTTGGCGGCAGCAGAATCGTTCTGCAGTCAGCTTCACATGCCGATTCCCTAAATTTTCTCAGTTATGTTCTTCGAAAAGAATGTCGCCTGCCCTGTACCAGACTCAGTTATCTCACTGCACTTCTGCCACTAGCCTGAGTCCCCATTCGCCTCTGTCCCTCCCCGCTTGTTCTTACGCGTCGCGTGCCCGTGACCGCATCAGGTGGCATTCGCTGTCGCGATGGGCTGGCTGTGTTCCCAGTGTTTTCGCTCATCAGCGTTGGTACACACAGCTGCCAGGCGTATTCCCTCTGGTGTTTCATCGGTGATTTTCAATTTTGTTTTCGCAATATCTATAATACCACGAACTCCGTCCGAAACAACCTCGGATTTCGTGAACTTTCCGACCGATAGCCGCATCGTCCTTGGCCCAAAGGCGTCATCGGATGCGGGTATGGTGGGCGTGACGTGGCCACATCGCTCTCTAGCCGTTCTCAGTTTTCGTGACCGGAGCCGCTACTTGTTTATCAAACAGCTTCTCAATAGACCACGCAAGAGCTGACTGGACCCCACAGCCCACTGCAGACCCGGATGGTCACTCATCTACGTGACAGCCACACCCGATGGTGCTTTACTTGAAACACCACGGAAGGCTTTTGGCTATATATATACAGGGTGAGTCACGTAACGTTACCGCTGGATATATTTCGTAAACCACATCAAATACTGACGAACCGATTCCACAGACCGAACATGAGGAGAGAGGCTAGTGTAATTGTTTAATACAAACCATACAAATATGCAAGGAAGTATGTTTTTTAACACAAACCTACGTTTCTTTAAAATGAAACCACGTTAGTTTTGTTAGCACATCTGAACATATAAACAAATACGTAATCAGTGCCGTTTGTTGCATTGTAAAATGTTAATTACATCCGGAGATATTGTGACCTAAAGTTGACGCTTGAAATCTCCGACGTTCAGTTGCGTGTTGTAACAAACACGGGCTACGGTCGGCTAGCAGCATCTGCAGGGACATGTTTACGATGACGACCGTGTTTACGAGTGTGGCTGTAGTGCACAGTTGTGGTTTGGTCTAGCTGTCGCAGTGTCCGCATGTAGCGCTTGCTGCTATTGTTATTCTGCAGTCGTCTCCACACGCAGACCAACTGTAGTACACCGTGTTACCAGACGTCTGTGATAGTGCAGTGTTGTAGGAACTGTGACCATGGTGTATTCGAACTCTGAAAAGGCGGAGATGATACTCATCTATGGCGAGTGTCGACGAAATGCAGATGAAGCCTACAGGGTGTATGCAGAACGGTACCCGGACAGAGAGCATCCAACGTGCCGCACATTGCAAAACATCTACCGCCAACTGTATGCAACAGGTATGGTCGTAGCACGCAAACGGGTCCGTAACAGGCCCGTCACAGGAGTAGCGGGTGCAGTTGGTGTGTTAGCTGCTGTTGCCATGAACCCACACATGAGTACACGGGACATTGCGAGAGCCGGTGGACTGAGTCAAAGCAGTGTCATGCGCATACTGCATCGTCACCGCTTTCACCGTTTCATGTGTCGCTACATCAGCAATTACATGGTGATGACTTTAATCATCGAGTGCAATTCTGTCAATGGGCATTAACAGAGAATGCGTTGCAGTTCTACCTGTTTACCGATGAAGCGGGTTTCACAAACCACGGGGCAGTGAATCTACGGAACATGCATTACTGGTCCGTCGACAATCCTCGCTGGCTCAGACAGGTAGAGCGACAGCGACCGTGGACTGTAAATGTATGGTGCGGAATCATTGGCGACCACCTCATTGGTCCTCACTTCATTGCAGGGGCCCAAACAGCTGCAACAAACATCGCGTTTCTACAGAATGATCTGCCAACGTTGCTTGAAAATGTCCCAATGTAAACGCGTCGACGTATGTGGTATCAGCATGATGGTGCACCTGCACGTTCCACAATTAACACTAGGCTGACCCTTGACTGGATGTTCGACGGGCGTTTCATAGGACGTGGAGGACGCATAAATTGGCCAGCCCGTTCTCCTGATCTTACACCTCTGGACTTCTTTCTGTGGGGTACGTTAAAGGAGAATGTGTACCGTGATGTGCCTACAACCACAGAGGATATGAAACAACGTATTGTGGCAGCCTGCGGCGACATTACACCAGATGTACTGCGGCGTGTACGACATTCATTACGCCAGAGATTGTAATTGTGTGCAGCAATTGATGGCCACCACATTGAACATCTATTGGCCTGACATGTCGGGACACACTCTATTCCACTACGTAATTGAAAACGGAAACCACATGTGTACGTGTACCTCACCCCTCATGGTAATATACATGTGGGTCAGTGAAAAAGAGCAATAAAAAGGTGTTAGCATGTGGACGTAATGTGCTGTTCCAGTCTCTTCTGTACCTAAGGTTCCCTTTGGATCCCTACGTAATTCGGTGCTCTCCGGTACACACGATCGAACAGCGGAGGAGTGGTACTCAAGCGTCAACTTTAGGTTACAATATCTCCGGATGTAGTTAACATTTTAGAATGCAACAAACGGCACTGATTACGTATTTTGTTTATATGTTCAGATTTGCTAACAAAACTAACGGGGTTCCATTTAAAAAAACGTAGGTTTGTGTTAAAAAACATACTTCCGTGCATTTTTTTATGGTTTGTATTAAACAATTACACTAGCCCCTCTCCTCACGTTCGGTCTGTGGAATCGATTCGTCAGTATTTGATGTGGTTTACGAAATATATCCAGCGGTAATGTTAGGTGACTCACCCTGTACATGTTAGGGTAGCTCTTATTTCTCAACTTTGATTCTTTTCGTTGTGCTATCGCATTGTTTGGTTCTGTCAAATAGAAAGATTACTTGTGTGTAATTCGTGCTCCATAGAAAAAGGGAAATCTGTTCCCATCGGCCCGTACATTTGAAGGGGGAAAAAAAACATGTAAGCATCTCATGTACTTGTTATCTCAAAAAATATTACATGCAATAGTTCATTAACCAATTACTTTCAACTAAATTATTAAATTTGTTGTACTAATTTAACTTATACAATTGCTAAGTGCAATGTTTGTGAGGCAAATAAGATGAGAACATCAAATTTTCTTTCGTAAAGCTGAATTCTTTGCTCAAGTTTCTTCTTTATTCTCTGGAAACAGTCTCGAGCGCATAGTACTTTTGTTTCTCGTTTCTTGTAATAATTTATTGCAGTTCAGCATGACGCCTCTCTTAGCCGGATCATCTGCATCTTTCAGTTTACTCATTATTTCTAAGGCGTCCATGGAATCCATGCCACTACGAAGAACCTGTCTTGACGAACTCGGCGTACTCGAGCTCAAACTGGTAGAAAATAGTCTTATTTTATTCAAAACAAACTTTACGATCCTCTTATTGATAATTTCTAAGATTTTGTGAATTTCTACTTGGTCTCTTTTAATATACTCGTCTGACGGTTCTAGCCCTTGATCCAGTGCAATGAACATTTTGAATTAATAACAAAAATTAGGATCAAAGAATCCAAAGACGACAGATTGAAGAAGGGGGTACCTAAATGATTTTTCAGTTTGCGTAAATATGTGTCACAATCGGAACACGTCAACTCCGTCCGCAGACCCATCGGTAGCGACCGACCGCCGTGTCACTCTCTGGCCTCTGCCAGTGCCGAAATCCGTGGACGGTGCTCTGGCAGCAGGTGCGGCAAAGAACCACGCCCGCACGTACACCCTAACGAGAAAAATGTAGATATTACAAATTCCATCCTTTCTTGTGGTGGTAATTGAAATTCATCACGGAACGTGAACACTTTCAACCGATAAACGGGATTCGTTAGCCACCTCGAATGACGAACAACCCCTGTAACAGGGAAATATATTTGAAAGTCATTACTGCTTGACCTCCGCCCTTTTTACATGTGGTGATGGAAATTTTGAGACCATGATATCAGTTACTGCTCCTGGAGCTACCCGAAATCAAGTTACTCTGATTGAGCGCTACTGGAACTCGACGTGACCAATTCAGGAAGTTGGTCCGAGAAAAAGTGACGAGTGTGGTAGCATTAAAACGATCTAAATGTGAATAAAATTAAGAGCACTGATTGTGAATAGCTAGAGTTCTGACAAACGTTTCTGTATAATCTCTGGTAAGTTCATCTGCGATCTCGAGAAGGAAATCTCATTTCTTATTTCGATATTTGTTACTTCTCTGTAGATTACCCAAGCATCGATGGCCGATAAATCTAGAGTATTATACAAAGCATCAACAGGCCACCTTCTTGCATCAGCTTTCACTGAGTACTTCCGGACCATCTGGTCAACAACGTCTAGCGACCCTAATTAATTCCACTGTAACCTGTCACCGTGTGAGGCTTCCACTTAATGTCAGTGCCAATTGTACATCAGGCATCAAGGGACGGAATTAACATATTCTTTCCTGGCTTTCTTTCATACATTGCGCAGATGATATCAAATGGTTCAAATGGCTCTCAGCACTATGCGACTTAACGTCTGAGGTCATCAGTCGCCTAGAACTTAGAACTAACTCAACCTAACTAACCTAAGGACATCACACACATCCATGCCCGAGGCAGGATGCGAACCTGCGACCGTAGCGGCCGCTCGGCTCCAGACTACAGCGCCTAGAACCTCACGGCCACTACGGCCGGCTGGCAGATGATATCGTCGTCTCTGAATGTTACATTCTTGTATAGGTGTTCGTGAACGCTCTTCATGCACTCAGACACTTTCCTCATAACTTTGTTAATGGTACCACGCATGGTTGCTCGATTTGCAAGTGGATTGAAGAGGTTCTCGCACCTAACATTTCTTCCAACCTGAAAGCATTTTCTACAAATTCACTAAAACGTTCACCATTACTAAGAGGTTCATCTTTAGTGACTTGGCTGACTTTCTTTCACTCCGATGTGGAGCATAGGGCACATATTAGAGCGTTCCGTCTGACCCTGTTCTTGCCACCTTCTTGACGTTATTCCAGGAGTGGCCAACGGCTGCCACCTCAGCTCCAACACTCCTGTGCCACGTCCACCTCGGTCTGCCTCTCCTCCTTGCTCCTTGTGGACTCCATTGTAAAACCCCCTTTGGAATATGTTGCAGGCCTCTTCTCAGGGCGTGTCCAATCCATCTCCATTACCTTTTTTTTAGGATTATCTCGGCTTTCCATTGTTGGGTGCGTTGCCTTAGGTCTTGATTTGAGATAACTTTGGCCAGCGTACTCCCAGTATAGTCCGCAAACATTTATTGGTTCAAATGGCTCTGAGCACTATGGGACTTAACATCTGAGGTCATTAGTCCCCCAGAGCTTAGAACTACTTAAACCTAACTAACCTAAGGACATCAAAAACATCCATGCCCGAAGCAGGATTCGAACCTGCGACCGTAGCGGTCGTGCGGTTCTAGACTGAAGCGCCTAGAACCGCTCGGCCACTCCGGCCAGCAAAACATTTATTGATCAAGGTTTTTACTCTTGTTTTAATTTGTGCTCTCACCTTCCACGTCTCACAACCGTAAAAGAGAACAGATTTTACATTTGAGTCAAAGATTTTAAGCTTTAGACTACTTTCAACAATGTTTCACGAGATGTCCAAACTGGTCGCAGCTGGGCAAAGCCCCCTTTTGCCTTTTTGATCCGACTTTCGACGTCTTCTGTGGCCCCTCCGTTTTTGGAAACAATACTTCCCAGATAAAAAAAGCTCTCCACCTGGTCAATCTCCTCTTCCTTCACGGCTAGAGCATTCTTGTTCTTACTGTTCATCGTAAGTTCTTTAGTCTTAGCCGTGTTTATTTTAAACGCAACTCTCTGAGCTTCTGTTTCCAATTCCTTAAGCTTCTCGCTCAAATCCTTGAAAGTGTGGGACAGAAGGCAGATGTCGTCCGCAAAGTGCAGGTCCTCCAGGCGACCTTATAGGGTCGTCTGCGTACCTCTCCTTTTCTCTCGGGTTGCCTTCTTCACGACACCGTCTGATGTCAGCAAAAACAGCAGCGGTGAAAGCAAACAGCGCTGCCTTACTTCAGAATTTAAAACGAATGGATCTGAGAGGTTTCCATCATGTTTCGCCTGGTGCATCATCTTCACGATACTGATGCTCTTTGGAGGTCCTCCGTACATCTGCATTGCTTTCCAGATGGCTTCACGCTACACCCTTATCGAAGGCTTTTTCAAAGTCAACGAAAGCCAGGTACAAAGGAGACTAGAATTCCACGGATTGCTCAATAAATATCATCTTCAGTAATATATGTCGAATCATTTGGCGTTTATTTGGAATTTTTATCGATACCAATCCACTATTTCTGCGTAATACTTGTCAGGTTTTCGAGCCACGAACTGAAGGAACCGATATCTACACTTGGACTAGAACGAGTGCTCATCGATACAAATATATGGACAATGAACATACATGCTTTCACAGTTTGCTGTGTACCCCTCCCACATATCTGACGTGAGAGCAAACTTGCCAGTCTGACGATGTCGACCTCAAATCAAACCTGAGGTACCTTATGGTTTTCACGAAACGATGACGTGGCAACACAGATTTGTAAGAATGCATTCTCCGTTTCTCTGACCAAAGAATCTCCACTTCTACTCTTTTGGTTTCAGTATCACCCGTAACAGAGAGAACAGTAAACAAAAATGCATCAAGGTAGTACAGCAATAGCGTTCAGCTTACAATACTCTATGGGCCGCTGTTTCAGTGAACTTTTCAATGTGTTTGATAACACGCCTTCTCATGTGTGGATTACGGTCAGAATACTACCGAAGAACAATCTGTTGTCCACTTCATCCAGGAGTCCTAATAGTCACTCCCTCTCCCTCTCTCTCTCTCTCTCTCTCTCTCTCTCTCTCTCTCTGTCTTTTTCTCTCTCTTTCTACACCACAAAGTAGTTTTCCAAACATTCCCAACTTGGAAGAGATTTGGCGACCATGCTGGCCAAGGTAGGGTTTGGGAAGCACAAAGAGAAATACTAGAAACTCTCGCTGTGTGTGAGCGGGCATTATCTTGCTGAAATGTAATCGCAGGACGGCTTGCCATGAAGGGCAGAGCGTCGTGAATATTGTCGACGTACCGCCGTGCCGTTGGAGTGCCGCGGATCACAGCCAAGGGGATGCTGCTATGAAATGGAACGTCACTGCAGCCCATCACCACTGGGTGGGCTATTTGTGGGGCGTCTGCAGGCAATGTTTTTGCCAATCATCAGGAGTTCTACATCTACATCTACATTTATACTCCGCAAGCCACCCAACGGTGTGTGGCGGAGGGCACTTTACGTGCCACTGTCATTACCTCCCTTTCCTGTTCCAGTCGCGTATGGTTCGCGGGAAGAACGACTGTCTGAAAGCCTCTGTGCGCGCTCTAATCTCTCTAATTTTACATTCGTGATCTCCTCGGGAGGTATAAGTAGGGGGAAGCAATATATTCGATACCTCATCCAGAAACGCACCCTCTCGAAACCTGGCGAGCAAGCTACACCGCGATGCAGAGCGCCTCTCTTCCAGAGTCTGCCACTTGAGTTTGTTAAACATCTCCGTAACGCTATCACGGTTACCAAATAACCCTGTGACGAAACGCGCCGCTCTTCTTTGGATCTTCTCTATCTCCTCCGTCAACCCGATCTGGTGCGGATCCCACACTCATGAGCAATACTCAAGTATAGGTCGAACGAGTGTTTTGTAAGCCACCTCCTTTGTTGCTGGACTACATTTTCTAAGGACTCTCCCAATGAATCTCAACCTGGTACCCGCCTTACTAACAATTAATTTTATATGATCATTCCACTTCAAATCGTTCCTCACGCATACTCCCAGATATTTTACAGAAGTAAGTGCTACCAGTGTTTGTTCCCCTATCATATAATCATACAATAAAGGATCCTTCTTTCTATGTATTCGCAATACATTACATTTGTCTATGTTAAGGGTCAGTTGCCACTCCCTGCACCAAGTGCCTATCCGCTGCAGATCATCCTGCATTTCGCTACAATTTTCTAATGCTGCTACTTCTCTGTATACTACAGCATCATCCGCGAAAAGCCGCATGGAACTTCCGACACTATCTACTAGGTCATTTATATATATTGTGAAAAGCAATGGTCCCATAACACTCCCCTGTGGCACGCCAGAGGTTACTTTAACGTCTGTAGACGTCTCTCCGTTGAGTTGGAATGGACTGGACAAGAAGTGTCTTCAGTCTCACTTTGAAACTGAGCCCCGGTAAGGGGCGAAGAGTTCTCTGGAGACGCAACGGACAGCCGTGGGGTACCACCCCGACTGTCGCCGACAGCGAGGAGAGGTGGTCTGGGGTGCCACAGCGCGACCCCATTGGTTATCCCCTACGCCCTTACGGCATAAACGTACGTCTATGCCTTGTTTTGTTGCCCTCTATGCCAAACCTTCCTGGACTTACATTTCGTGGATGATGTTGTAGTATACAGAGAAGTTGCAGCATTACAAAATTGCAGCGAAATGCAGGATGATCTGCAGCGGATAGGCACTTGGTGCAGGGAGTGGCAACTGACCCTTAACATAGACAAATGTAATGTACTGCGAATACATAGAAAGAAGGATCTTTTATTGTATGATTATATGATAGTGGAACAAACACTGGTAGCACTTACTTCTGTAAAATATGTGGGAGTATGCGTCCGGAACGATTTGAAGTGGAATGATCATATAAAATTAATTGTTGGTAAGGCGGGTACTAGGTTGAGATTCATTGGGAGAGTCCTTAGAAAATGTAGTCCAGCAACAAAAGAGGTGGCTTACAAAACACTCGTTCGACCTATACTTATTGCTCATCAGTGTGGGATCCGTACCAGATCGGGTTGACGGAGGAGATAGAGAAGATCCAAAGAAGAGCGGCGCGTTTCGTCACAGGGTTATTTGGTAACCGTGATAGCGTTACGGAGATGTTTAACAAACTCAAGTGGCAGACTCTGGAAGAGAGGCGCTCTGCATCGCGGTGTAGCTTGCTCGCCAGGTTTCGAGAGGGTGCGTTTCTGGATGAGGTATCGAATATATTGCTTCCCCCTACTTATACCTCCCGAAAAGATCACGAATGTAAAATTAGAGAGATTCGAGCGCGCACGGTGGCTTTCCGGCAGCCGTTCTTCCCGCGAACCAATACGCGACTGGAACAGGAAAGGGAGGTAATGATAGTGGCACGTAAAGTGCCCTCCGCCACACACCGTTGGGTGGATTGCGGAGTATAAATGTAGATGTAAATGTTCAGCAAGATAATGCCCACCAGCTGCTTGTCTTCGTCCCTGCCAAGCCCTACCTCGTCCACCAAGGTCACCTGATCTGTCCCCAATTGTGAATGTTTGGAACGTTATGGGCAGGGCCCTGCAATCAGCTCGGGAGAGCTGTCCAGTTGGACGCAAATTGAGACGACATCCGTTAGGAACGACGCTGTCAATCTATGCCAAGCTAAATATCTGTTTGGGTCAGAAGTGCTCCAGTGAGTTAGTGACTAGCTCGATTTGTCAAGTTGTTTCCCTTCAAAAAATCGTGTAATTTTTCTGAAATTGTAGTGTATTAGTATGCATTGCTTCCCACTGTTTTGCATCAGGAGCTTCTGCCCTTGTACTGACAGCCGAGCAAAGGCGAAAGAATCTATTACCTGAATTCCGCGGGACTTACCGCTTTTAGCATGTTTACAGCTGTCAAAGATGGTGCACGTACAGTTTCGTGCCTGCGTTGCAGCAGCAGACACAAGTAAAAAATACTAACAATGTGTAGTAATCAGCAGTGCTTAGTTTCTTCAGTGAGCCTAAAACGTCACTCAGCATTTTAGTTTTTTTTCCCTCGAAAGCTATGCATTTGAAAGCGTTGACTTTTAATTCAAAATGGAGTAGGAAACATTAAGTTACGAAACAATCAGAGGGAGGGAGGGATGTTCAAATTTTGCTATGGGACAAAAATGTCCTGACGGTGGTTCTAGTGTTAAAGCAGTAGCATGCGTTACGTCAAAACTGTTGACAATATTTTGAACATGAAACAGAGTTTATTAAGTCCTGCGTCGTAACTCGCTCTATTTCCCAATAAAACATAATATCCAGCACCACCAGTGTGTCAGTTTGAAGTACAAGTAGTTTACAGACCACCCAATTGTAGAAGGAAGCTTTAACACATGAAACGTTGCTTTCAGTTATTTCATGGGAAGAATAACCGAGAAAACAAACTGACGACGAAATCATTGTCACTCATACGACTGTTACCTTCTCTCGAAAGGGAAAGCCCAAATGTGTATGGACTAAGCCTAAATACTATGAGAGGACAGAAGTCATGGAGCACCTCCTAATAATTTGTCGGAGCTACTTTTTCCCGGCGTAGTGCAGAAATATTGAGCCATCGCGAAAGTGTTGCCCGTGCTCTATTTTGTGCAGAACTGACCTCTCGATTAAATGGTTCAAATGGCTCTGAGCACTATGCGACATAACTTCTGAGGTCATCAGTCACCTATAACTTGCCGGCCGTGGTGGCCGTGCGGTTCTAGGCGCTCCAGTCCGGAACCGTGCTGCTGCTACGGTCGCAGGTTCGAATCCTGCCTCGGGCATGGGTGTGTGTGATGTTCTTAGGTTAGTTAGGTTTAAGTAGTTCTAAGTTCTAGGGGACTGATGACCACAGCAGTTGAGTCCCATAGTGCTCAGAGCCATTTGAACCATTTTGAACCTAGAACTTAGAACTAAGTAAACCTAACTAACCTAAGGACATCACACACATCCATGCCTGAGGCAGGATTCGAACCTGCGGTTCCAGACTGAAGCGCCTTTAACCGCACGGCCACACCGGCCGGCTGACCTCTCGATTGTGTCCCATAAATGTTCGGCAGGTTTCATGCTGGGTGATCTGGGCCGCCAAATCATTCTCTCGAATTGTCCAGAACGTTGTTCAAACCTGTAGTGAATAATTGTGGGCTCGAGACATGGCGCCCGGTCATTCATAAAAATTCCATTCCTGTATAGAACAAGACGCCCACGAATGACTGCGAATGGTAGCCAAGTAGCCAAACGCAGCCATTGAGAGGTGGCATGAGCCCCCTCTCATATTTCTATCTTACGATTCTCCTCTATAATTGCATGCGGTGGAAAGTTGCTATTCCTTCACGCGCGGACTTCCCACGCAGCGTCTCTCGTCACCCGGGTGGTCCGGTGACAGGTGGGCTCTGTTGATCTGGAAAGCTTTAAGCCGACGGGTGTGAGGAAGTCGAGTGAATGCTTTGCAGACACCGACATTGTCAAGAGGCACGCCCGCAGAGCTTGAAGTAGTGGCTGGGCTAGAGGTTCCGTTACTTCGCAGAAACTTAGCGAAAACACTTTCTGGCGGGCTACCAGCGAGGCGTGGGAATGACTTGTGTACCCAGGCAGCTGTGGCGGGAAAATTCCCGCACTTTCTCAAAATAGTAACTGTGATTGGCTTGCTCAGGGCATAGCTCCGTGACGTAGCAAGATCGGCGCAGAAATTGGCGCCAAGAATCTCCATTGGTGGAATGGTAGCGTTCCGGCAATGGAGTGGAATTTCCGCCGGTTTTCGAGTTGCTGATTGGAACGTTTAACCACGGCCACTGTCGTGGGGGCGGGAATGTTCTGTGTTCGGTTTTTGTATGGGTGCTCTTGTGGGTAGTCGTCTCTCGCCTTTCGGTCGAGGACGTCGAAGCAACCAGCCAACGGCTCCGGTACAGCAGATCGTGTTCTGGGGGTCAAGAAGTCGGTTTGGTAATGTATGTCCGCAGCACCGGCAGATAGGGATTTTCCTAGGTGACAATCAGAGCTCAGCAGAGTGCGCCTGTTCGTCTTTTTTTTCCTAACTTTGTTCTGTCTTGGGTAGCAGCAATTAATGGTGGGTTGGCTATGTGTTTTCTCTAAGAATTGAGTTGCTAGGAATTGGCTGCACATACCACTTCGTCATAATCCTCACAATCTAGTTTAGGGGCAACTTCAATTTCACAGCGTTTGTTTAAGTATCCAATTAGAGCCAATTTGATATATTGTTAATGTTTCATGTGTTGTTGTTTATTATTTTGTGTTTAGTCTTAATAAATCATATTGTTATTTTGGACAGAACTTTCATTCTGTTAATAGATAGAGCAACCCCATCATTCCTCACTATGTTAATGAAACCTTCGTTTAATTAACTTATTTAACAAATTAAATTATTGCAGGTGCCAAACTCTCTTCTACTCCACTGGCAGGGTTGATTAGAGTCAGTTCGCGTATTTTTTTTATCCTTGTGCAACAGGAAAAGTTGGAGTTAGAAAAGGGGGGGCTTAGAGCATCATGTACATATGTAAATTCTCTAAGAATTGAGTGTTAAAAACACTGCTAGCCCCGGCACCTCGCATAAAATGGCGACCCTTAGCCTCGGATCTTTCCTGAGAATCACTGATTAACAAACAGTATTCTTAGTACGAACATTCAAATTTTTTTTCTCTAATTTTTTTTATTGATTAATACCCAAGTTTTTTCTGGTAGTTCCGCGTTTAGTTGTAAGTAGCGGCGCATGATTACAGTTTTTGTTTTCAGTGTATATATTTTTTTTGTTTTGTTTTTTTTTGTTCATTGTTTTTTTGTGTTTCGTTGGTGTGGTGTCCGTACCACATCGCACTTTGTCGGATTTGTGTGCGGTTTCTGTACCACTTCAAATTGTGCTTGTAATTACAGCGTTGGAACAGCGTTGTTGAAATTTTGTGTCTATGTGTAGAAATATATGGAGTAGATTAATTTTATTGTGCATTTTAGATAAATTTGTTTTTCATGAATGATAACGAGAAGTAAGGCACGACTATTATCGAGCGAAGCTAAAACAAAAGAGGATAGCATAATGGATAAGGGGCAGTTTAACGGGAATAGGTTCGGAGATGAGATGGGCACATTTTTAGCAGGACAGGACGCCAGGGTCTTTGATGAGGAAGGTGATTTGGACGCGATCTCAGAGCAGCGTTGCGGCCGTGATTATGATAGTGAAGTAGAGGATGAAACAGAGACAGTCACACAGGCCGCCGGAATTTCGCACGTAATCTCGGACCTGGCCAACTACGGATGATACATTACGAAGATTTATCAGAAATCCTGCTCGAGGAACATAAAGCAACTCCTCGACAAGATCGGCAGCCTCTTATCACAGTAGCAATAGCTGAAAAGAGTATGAATGCGATAATAGATAGTGGAAGCTACATAACAGCAATATCTGAGGCAGCATACAAGATGTGCTCTCAGGAGATGGACTGGCCTGTCCTATCGGTTAAGAAAACCAAAATAAAAGGGGCATTAGCGGGAAAATGTACGGAGGTCACCCAACAAACAAGACTGGAATTCTCCTGCCAAGGACACAAAATAGAGTCTAACTTCTGGATTGTGCCAAATCTGGCGATCGACATGATAATAGGAACGGACTTCCTAAATGAACATGAAGCGATAGTTGATCTAGGACGAGGTGAAGTGGTTTTGAGGAAAGGGAATCCCGTCCACATTAAATTCGACGATCAGCTGATCCCAGCTCAACTACCGTCTAACTGTGTACGGATAAACTATGCGTGTCTGAAAGACAGAAAGGAAGAACAGGTCGACGTTGCGGGTAGGGGAGCGGACACAGATGAGAATGAAGTCAGAATAATGGGGGAAATAAAGGAGAAAATAGGAGAAAAAGTGGAAGCAATAAAGAATATAAGGTGCGACCACCGCAAAGAACTTCATAAATTACTAGTAGAACATGCGGAGGTCTTCATTCCCAAGACAGGATCAATAAAGAACTTCCAATATGAATTTCGTGTACGTCCGCACAATCAGTTTCGTGTGCCACCCTATCCAATCCCCTTGGCATATCGACAGAAAGTAGCAGCCGAAATTACGCGAATGTTGAGTGAAGGAATAATAGAACCTACGGCTTCAGCCTATAATAACCCGTTAAGAGTGGTCGAGAAGGCAGATGGTAGTATTCGTTTAGTCTTGGACTCGCGACAAATTAATACCATAATAGAACCCGAAACAGACAGACCGGAACGATTAGAGGAACTCTTACAAAACTTCCATGGAATATCAATCTTCTCATCAGTTGATCTAAAATCGAGTTTCTGGCAGATCGAGCTCCATCCAAATTGCAGACAGTACACAGCCTTTTTAGCATTTGGAAGATGTTACCGGTTTCGTCGTCTACCATTTGGTTTGAACGTTTCATCTGCCGCATTCATTCGGGGGCTGGACGGCATACTAAGCGATAATTTGAAACGTCATGTCACCAGCTATGTGGACGATTTGCTGATCGCGGAGAAATCTTGGGGAGAGCACAATGCGGTCCTCGGTGAACTCCTTGCGACATTCAAGGAATACGGAGTGACTATCAATATCGAAAAATCGAATTTTGGGACGTCCTCTGTCAAATTTCTGGGACATATCATCACGGGTGAGGGCATTGCGCCAAATCCCGAAAAGATCGAAGCGATTGAAAAGTTTCCCATTCCTACGACAAAGAAGCAGTTAAGGGGGTTCTTGGGGATCATAAATTTTTACAACCGCTTTATACATGTCAAAACTCAGAGCAGTCCTAGGTTGCATCAACTTACAGGAAAGAAGATTCCTTGGGAATGGGATGAGGCGGCCGAATCCGAATGGAAAGCATTAAAATTCGCATTATTACAAGCACCCATCCTATCACACCCTAACTTAGCAGAAGAGCTTTGCATAGTAACGGACAGTTCATACTCAGGTCTGGGTGTCATGGTGTTCCAAGACTATGTACATGAAGGAAACAGGGTGTGGAAGACAATTGCGTTTGGTAGCAGAGTACTAGCCAAGAGTGAGAGGAATTACTCAGTAACCGAGTTAGAGGCGCTGGCTATTGTATGGGCGTTTGAAAAATTCAGATACCTTCTGTTTGGTCGCAAGACGAGGGTCTACACAGACCACAAGGCACTCGAGTTCTTGATGACTGCAAAGCTTAATCACAGGCGGCTCATTAGGTGGGCATCATATCTGCAGCAGTACAACTTTTCGATAGAATATATCCCCGGCAGTCAGAACATTATTGCAGACGCCTTATCACGGTCACCGATCGGATTTGAGCACAACATGGAAGAAGATCTGGAGGAAAATCACTACTGCCTTTTCTATATGCAGAAAGTAGCCTTTGAAAATTTTATTACCTGTAGTATGCATGACATCAAGAAGGAGCAAGACAAGGACCCTGCCCTAGTGTTATTGAAACAGAAATGGATAGACAGAAGACACGCCACCATCAGGCAGTTCTACCTCTTGCGGAAAGGCATAATTTTCCACCGAAATTATGCCAATGACACTGAATGGGGGGTATGCATCCCTGAACACCTAATAAACAAGGTTATATGGCATACTCACCTCAGCTATGGACACTTCGGACCACGCAAGTGCAATCTCAAGCTAAGGACCATGTGTTACTTTCGAAACATGGAGCGTCGAATTCGGAGGGTACTGTCGGTGTGTAAAGACTGCCAAAAGGCTAAGCACACCACTGTGAGCATGCAGGCACCATTATACCCAATCGTACCGACCAAATTAAGACAATTAGCAGCAACAGATTTGATGGGACCTTTGCCAAGAACAAGAAGAGGATATACTTACGTATTAGTGTTTGTTGAACTAACGTCCAAATACGTTACCTTTACGCCACTGAAGAGGGCGACAGGACGAACTGTATCTCGAGCCCTAATCCGGGATTTCCTACAACAGGTTGGTCATGTGAGTAAAATTATTTCTGATAACGGGCCACAGTTTAAGTCAAAAACTTGGAAGGAGACGTTGCGTCGATGTAAAATTGATCCCATTTTTATATCTTCGCACCATCCGAGCTCGAATGCTGCAGAACGGGTTATTAAAGAACTCGGAAACTTGTGCCGGTTGTACTGTAACAAACAGCACACGACATGGGACGTTTTCCTTAAAGACTTCCAGGAGGTGATCAATGAGGCACCCCATGGGATAACAAAATTGGCACCCATTACAGTACTGAAAAACCGGATTCCTAAGGACTTGATAACCGATGTCGTAAACTTCCCACCAAGTGCGCGAACGCAGCACCAAGCCATAGTGGATTTGGCTCTCAAGAGGATACGTGCTGCAGCAGAGGTCAGGAAGAGACGTGCCGACAGGGGAGCTCGTCTACGACACTTCCACATTGGACAAAAGGTGCTCGTTAAGTCTTTCCGACTTTCGAACAAACAAAAAATGAAATGCCAAAAATTCTATTCTATTTACAACGGGCCGTACCGTATAAGGAGAGCAGCTCACCACAATGCTTATGAATTAGAGACGCTGAAAGGAAAGAAGTCCATAGGACTCCACCACATCTCTCACATAAAGGAGTTCGTGGAATAGAGTAGTGTAAGTGGTGTACGTAGTAGAATGGGCAAATACGTGAACCTTGCTATAGTAGTAGTGTAAGTGGTGTACAGAGTAGAATAGGCAAAGATATGAACCTTTCTTCGGGGAACAATAATCGTTGCATTAATAGATTAAGATTGTTAAAGTATTAACACGCTGCGTTTTCTCGCATAAGAATTTACTGCTGCTAATTTTTTTTCTGTTTATGTTCGCAAACTCCACTGTCAATGCGATAAGAGGCACTACCTTTCCATGAGCAATGTTTTTGTCCTTTCCAATCTGGTGTCCATGTTAAGGGATAGTGATGAGTGACGAGATGTCGCACAAACGGGCGCATACAAGAACGTGCTCTTAGAAGCGCTCTGAGAAGTCGTGATACGCTCCATAGCGGCCACAGCCAGTTCGTGAGACGTTCATACCAATGCTTGCAGGCACGCGTCAGTGCACTGCAAGATTGTGGTATATTGCGAGATTTCGAGGATGAATATTGGCAGTATAGTTTTTGCAGAGCTGCGCCAGCATCGTTGTCTTGCAAGTCGGGGTGAACCTGTGAGCGTTTGACTCCAATGGTGCCCTAGGGCCTAGACGGTAGAAATGCGGGCATAAAGCCTACCATGCCAATGTGCTGGTTGGGGATTTAGCATGCTGCTTGCGACTGTCACAGATGAATAACCAGTGACTCATACTGGGATATTCGTGACATACTGTGTAGCTGGCGTGTGATGGGCGACTGAATCCTCAACAGGAACCAGACTTGGCTGGGTCAAATTACATTGCCTCTGGAAAGGTGCGCTTTCATTGCTAAGACTGCATCACATACAAAATTAAGTTCAACTATAAATTTATTGTCTTGTATAGCCATGGCTAACCCAGTCTCTGGAGTTTCAGTGAGGCGTAGTGAGAAATCGGAGGCCGTGTCGTACGGCGCGCACATCACTGTCGTCAATAGCGGCGAGCAGCGAGATATCTCAGCGTAACAGGAATTATGTAAGAGTAGTGTATAAGGTAAACAAAAAAAAAAAAATAAAATAAATAAATAAATAAATAAATAAATAAATAAAAGGGAAAGTAAGTTATACTAGGATAAGTTAAACTGTAGGATTTAACAATAACTAGATTAATATTGTGGGGGTTTTCTACCACAAGTGTGGCGCGCGCCTGTTGGGATGCTATTTTTCAGGTCATCAAATCACAGACTCGAGATGGAGGGACGACCGGCGAGCGAAAGTAGTATAGTTGCATGTTCTTTATAGCACAGTAAAACTTAGACCTGAATAACAACATAATTTAATTAAAAGACATAGAATGTAGATCGTTGGCAAATGGTAGTTAATTCTTGAGCATGTCTACTGTCGATCTATATAATAAATAGTAATATTAGTGTGGGCCCGCACATTTAGTTGTTCATCCATTACATAGCATCAGTTATCACACACCATGTACAATACTGAGATCGGTCTCTACACAAATATCAAGATAAATTATTTCCATTTTTTTGTTATGATAGCTACAGATAAATAACTATAAAATTAAAATTACAGTGTCTGAAATGACAGACCATCAATGTATCGGTATGTAAATTTATTATAACATAGAAGGTCATGGGGAAAAGTTAGGCATATGATTTTTGTAAGAATTGTGCAGAGGACTGGGATAGTGGCAACGCAGAGGCCAGCCGGAGGTCATCGGCTACCTGCAGGAGGAGAGCGTCGACGCGCTACCTGACGTGAGGGGCGCGAGGGCGTCCGGTCCTACAAGCTGACAGTCACCGGGCCGTGTACCTGAGGGATTAGGAAGGATCCTCGCCGGGCCACAAGCGAAAGTGAGGCTGGCCGTTGACACTGACACGCGACCCACACGAGGCAGCCGTTTGGAGGGATTCCCTGCGGCAGACCACGTAGTCGTGAGTACACGAAGAAGATCACATATGGTGTCATAACTGGCGTCTCATGTGCCTCAGGACAGAAAGGGACGCTATATACTCACCTGTTTGGGTTTTTACAACTCACTAGCATTGGCCGATCTGCTTACACAAAGCAGTATCGTGCCACACTAACAAATGTATGGTCTCATTTCTAACTTCTCCTCTCTATTAGAGAGCAGTTTTTAGCAATCGTCGCTCCTAGTTCGATCCTGTATGGATGACCTCACACACTTGTGGAGTCACTCCACGTGCCATCATCCCTCGTCGAACTGCAATATTGGGAAACGTAAAGTACTGCCCAGCGAGAGAAGAGACCTAGACTAGTGATGTATCCCAACAAGTAGACATCAGAGACAATTAATCGACGTGAGGAGGGCCTATCACTGTGTCTTCCTACCGTACTGCCGTGATCATATGCGTGGGTCTGACTACAATCTCAACAGCGTACTGCAGACGCTCCAGCACTCCCTATTGCTGTTGCAACAACGTAGCAACAACACCCGACGTTTAGCCCTATGTGATGTCAGTACTGTGGCCCCATCCCAAAAGCCGCCCTCCAATGCTCAAGACATGGAACCACGTGCATCAATGCATGTGACTCAACATACCAACCCCCTCAGAGAAACTAATGAATTTGTGAAGTGCTTCGAACATTTCTAACAATGTGATTTAGTGCCACATTCTCAGCACGGTCGTGAACAGTGTGCAATGTGCACGCACAACTTAATGTCCCATGAACCTTGTTTTTTTTAATTTCTTTCTCTAGTGTTGTTTTTGTAATGTATGTGATACCTTGTATGTGTTTGTTTTACACTGTAATTCTCATTACAAATTACTGTATTGTTCTCCACACCATTTTTTTTATCTTGTATTTATTGTTGAGTGTATGGAAACAGTGTGCCTGAAGTCCCCATAAACTGAAGCAGATACCACCTCTGTCATTGTGAATGGACCATCAGTTCAGGGAACATTTTGTAAAGGTTATTCTTGCTGCAGGGAGACAGAATGAATCGGAGGTCGTAATTAGATTCTGAAAGCTCACAAAGAGATTGTTAACTTAAATAGTATCATGTGTGAGTGAGTTCAGGTTAGTTTAATGATTAAAATTGTTGTAACATCTTGGGCATTTAATTGCGGAGCACTCCAACTCTGATTGTAAAGAATAAATTGCTCCATATTTGGCTCACATGCCCGGGCCATATTTAGAGAGTGAATGTCTGTGTGAATCGGTGTTTGGAAGGGGCTCCCTGGGTATGGATGTGTGATGTGAGTGTTAGTGTTCCATATTAAGAAGGTGAAGTTGGCTACATCATAAATAATCCTCCCTCTATGAGCTGCATTTTTCAGTTGCAGTTATTTTCTTTATAGAGTGCGGCATGTGCAGCCAGTTTGCGAGATTGTTCTTGGGCGATTGACTCACTACCTTGCTCCTAAGTGAGCCAACCGCTCACCAATTACAATCTAAAATGGCGTAGGGGCTATGAGAGGTGGCATGAGCCCCCTCTCATATTTCTATCTTACGATTCTCCTCTATAATTGCATGCGGTGGAAAGTTGCTATTCCTTCACGCGCGGACTTCCCACGCAGCGTCTCTCGTCACCCGGGTGGTCCGGTGACAGGCGGGCTCTGCTGATCTGGAAAGCTTTAAGCCGACGGGTGTGAGGAAGTCGAGTGAATGCTTTGCAGACACCGACATTGTCAAGAGGCACGCCCGCAGAGCTTGAAGTAGTGGCTGGGCTAGAGGTTCCGTTACTTCGCAGAAACTTAGCGAAAACACTTTCTGGCGGGCTACCAGCGAGGCGTGGGAATGACTTGTGTACCCAGGCAGCTGTGGCGGGAAAATTCCCGCACTTTCTGCAAAATAGTAACTGTGATTGGCTTGCTCAGGGCATAGCTCCGTGACGTAGCAAGATCGGCGCAGAAATTGGCGCCAAGAATCTCCATTGGTGGAATGGTAGCGTTCCGGCAATGGAGTGGAATTTCCGCCGGTTTTCGAGTTGCTGATTGGAACGTTTAACCACGGCCACTGTCGTGGGGGCGGGAATGTTCTGTGTTCGGTTTTTGTATGGGTGCTCTTGTGGGTAGTCGTCTCTCGCCTTTCGGTCGAGGACGTCGAAGCAACCAGCCAACGGCTCCGGTACGGCAGATCGTGTTCTGGGGGTCAAGAAGTCGGTTTGGTAATGTATGTCCGCAGCACCGGCAGATAGGGATTTTCCTAGGTGACAATCAGAGCTCAGCAGAGTGCGCCTGTTCGTCTTTTTTTTCCTAACTTTGTTCTGTCTTGGGTAGCAGCAATTAATGGTGGGTTGGCTATGTGTTTTCTCTAAGAATTGAGTTGCTAGGAATTGGCTGCACATACCACTTCGTCATAATCCTCACAATCTAGTTTAGGGGCAACTTCAATTTCACAGCGTTTGTTTAAGTATCCAATTAGAGCCAATTTGATATATTGTTAATGTTTCATGTGTTGTTGTTTATTATTTTGTGTTTAGTCTTAATAAATCATATTGTTATTTTGGACAGAACTTTCATTCTGTTAATAGATAGAGCAACCCCATCATTCCTCACTATGTTAATGAAACCTTCGTTTAATTAACTTATTTAACAAATTAAATTATTGCAGGTGCCAAACTCTCTTCTACTCCACTGGCAGGGTTGATTAGAGTCAGTTCGCGTATTTTTTTTATCCTTGTGCAACAGGAAAAGTTGGAGTTAGAAAAGGGGGGGCTTAGAGCATCATGTACATATGTAAATTCTCTAAGAATTGAGTGTTAAAAACACTGCTAGCCCCGGCACCTCGCACCATTTCCAGTCAATGATCGGTTGAGTGGGATCAGAGGACCCCGCTCGTGGAGCCACTACCAGCTTGCACAGTGCCTTGTTGACAACTCGAGTCCACACGGTCACGAGTCCGAGAGAGGCGCTGCTGGCGACGTCGTACCTTTAGCACATCCGCTCGCGTCCGTCGTTGGCTGCCGTAGTTCGTCAACGCCAAATTTCGCTGCACTGGCCTCACGAATAAGTTCGTCATAAGTCGTACGTCGATTTCTGCTGTTATTTCACGCGGTCTTGCCAGTCTGTCAGCAGTGACAACTCTACGCAGCCGCCGCTGCTGTCGGTCGTTGCGTGAAGGCCGTCGTCCTCTGCCTTCTCAGTGGTGGGGGGTGACGCCTGAACTCTGCTACCCTCGGCACACTTTGGCCAGGTTGCGGATTGGGCATTGCCGATTTAGCCACCGCTACCTGTTGTCCGGCGAGCCCGCCCCGCAGTGCCCCTGTGGTCATCCATTGACGGTGCGCCACGTTTTATTGTCCTGTCCCCGTTTTATTCACTCTCGTGTTGTCCTATGTCCGCCGTCTTCATTAAAGGAAATTTTAAATGGTGACGCTCCTGCAGCTGCTCGTGTTCTTTGTTTTTATTACACTGACTGACCTGTCCAAAAAGATCTAACTCTTTTGTTTCTCTGTGTCTTTGTAAATACTTTCTGATGTTGCCCCCTTGCGTTTATCTGTTTTTCTACGCTATTAGTGCACTAACGTTTGTGACTGGGCGCTAATGACCTTAGTAGTTGAGCGCCTTAAACACACACAAAAAGAAAAAAAAAAACACTCTGGACACTGTGGATCTCGGAATACTGAATTCCCTAATGATTTCCGAAATGGAGTGTCCCATACTTCCAGCTCCAATTACCACACTGTGCAATATCACGTCGGAAACCTTTTAAAATGAATCACTCGTGTACAAATGATAGTTCCGTCAGTGCGTTTCCCTTTTATACCTTTTGTACGCTATACTACCTCCATCTGTACATGTGCGCATCGCTACCCCACGACTTTTGTCACCTCGCTGTAAATGCTGGTTTCATACAACCCCCTCTGTCAACTGAAAAATTTCGATTGTGTCTCGTTGCAAACAAAATGTTTCTAGATGTGGAATTTTATATGTCAAATCGATAGAGCGGTCCGAAATTAATCCAGTGCAATACTCCGTTTGTTTCGTCTCGGCGGGCGCAGTGGAACACCACGAATAACTACATATCTGACAGGGGCAGCGTGGGCCTGCTAAACGTGGCTGTTTACTTACGATTTTCTTGTCACTCATAGATATTTCCGAAACAATAACATACCTTTGTAAGGAAAGCAAATACATAGCAAACTGACGAAGACATGGTAACCTCGAGAAATACTTCGAATATCTCTAAAATAAGGTGAAGTTTTGTTCACTACATCGTAATAAACCGTTTTATGAACACACAAAATAAGAAACTGCTATCGGCTACAGTACCTGCATTATTTAACGTACCAGATGAAGCACTGTAACTGTATCTATCTGTCTATATCGATACTGTGCAAAGAACTGTGAAGTGCATGGCAGAGATACGTCCCACTGTAACAGTTATTAACGTTTGATCCCGTTCCATTCATGTATGGAGGGCAGGAAGAATGATTGTTGGAATGTCTCCGTGCGGGCAGTAATTATTCTTACCCTATCTTCACGATCCCTATGTGAGCGATAGTAGGGGATTGTAGTATATTCCTAGAGTTATCATTTAAAGCCAGTTCTTGAAACTTTGTTCAAATCAAATGTTCAAATGTGTATGAAATCTTATGGGACTTAACTGCCAAGGTCATCAGTCCCTAAACTTACACACAACTTAACCTAAATAATCCTATGGACAAACACACACACCCATGCCCGAGGGAGGACTCGAACCTCCGCCAGGACCAGTTTGACAGTCCATGACTGCAGCGCCTTACACCGCTCGGCTAATCCCGCGCGGCTGAACCTTTGTTAATAGAAACTTCCTGGCAGATTAAAACTGTGTGCCCGACCGAGACCCGAACTCGGGACCTTTGCCTTTTGCGGGCAAGTGCTCTACCATCTGAGCTACCGAAGCACGACTCACGCCCGGTACTCACAGCTTTACTTCTGCCAGTACCTCGTCTCCTACCTTCCAAACTTTACAGAAGCTCTTCTGCGAACCTTGCAGAACTAGCACTCCTGAAAGAAAGGATATTGCGGAGACATGGCTTACCACAGCCTGGGGGATGTGTCCAGAATGAGATTTTCACTTTGCAGCGGAGTGTGCGCTGATATGAAACTTCCTGGCAGATTAAAACTGTGTGCCCGACCGAGACTCGAACTCGGGACCTTTGCCTTTCGCGGGCAAGTGCTCTACCATCTGAGCTACCGAAGCACGACTCACGCCCGGTACTCACAGCTTTACTTCTGCCAGTACCTCACCTCCTACCTTCCAAACTTTACAGAAGCTCTCCTGCGATCCTTGCATAACTAGCACTCCTGAAACAAAGGATATTGCGGAGACATGGCTTACCACAGCCTGGGGGATGTGTCCAGAATGAGATTTTCACTCTGCAGCGGAGTGTGCGCTGATATGAAACTTCCTGGCAGATTAAAACTGTGTGCCCGACCGAGACTCGAACTCGGGACCTTTGCCTTTCGCGGGCAAGTGCTCTACCATCTGAGCTACCGAAGTTTGGAAGGTAGGAGACGAGATCCTGGCAGAAGTAAAGCTGTGAGGACCGGGCGTCGGTCGTCCCTGGCTGACACTGACGGCGGCGGTGCACAAATGCTGCGCAGCTAGCGCCATTCGACGGCCAACACCGCGGTTCCTGGTGTGTCCGCTGTGCCGTGCGTGTGATCATTGCTTGTGCAGCCCTCTCGCAGTGTCCGGAGCAAGTATGGTGGGTCTGACACACCGGTGTCAATGTGTTCTTTTTTCCATTTCCAGGAGTGTATGTTCGATGTGCCTGCGATCATTGGCCACGATGTGGTGCAGACGAATAGCGAAATTCTGCAGGACCCGCTGAGGTGTCTGAACATCGACGCTGTCGATGACCTCCTGCACGGCTGTTTTCAGCTCAGCAGTGGTTCTGGCGTTACTGCTGTACACCTTGTCTTTAACGTAGCCCCACAAACAACAGTGGCATGTATTGAGACGCGGAGAATATGGCGGCCAGTCGAGGACCGCGCCAGAATGCGGTCCCCAGAGAGCTCCGCCGGGACATCAAACACTCTCCTGCTTCGACAGAATCCAGCTCCGTCTTGCACGAACCATGTCTTGTCGGAACCAGGGTCACTTTCGATGATGGGGACTACCTTCACGCACCGTTCGGCAGTCACCGCGCCACCGGGGAACATCGCACCTTTGAGGGTGAAGAGACTTCTCCATCAAGAAATGCGGATTCTCAGTCCCCTAAATGCGCCAGTTTTGCTTATTGACAAACCGATTCAAATGAAAGTGGGTTTCGTCGCTAAACCAAACCATGCACGCGCATACTAATTATCATCATACCCGTGCTCAACCGTGCAGTTTCAGTGTCCTAACGCAAACTGTTCAGAAGTTATGACGATTTTATTTCATATAGTTTAATGATCGTCACTCTGAATGTTACTGAGTCAAATGCTTTCCGTAAATCAAGAAATACTGCCTCTACCTGATTACCTCGATCCAAAGCTTTCAGTATATAATGTGAGAAGAGTTGGTGTCGTGTTTCACATGATAGATGTTTTCAGAATCCATGTTGGTTGCCACGGGACAGAGTATTGCATATTATTGCGGCAACTGTTCTCTCTATTTTATGAGAAGAATGAGGTACGTGAAAGTACTTTATTTCACATAGTTTGATTCTTTGTAGACTCTATTTTTATTGTTGTTGTTGTGGCCTTCAGTCCTGAGACTGCTTTGATGCAGCTCTCCATGTTACCCTATCCTGTGCAACCTTCTTCATCTCCCAGTACTTACTACAACCTACAGCCTGAATCTGCTTAGTGTATTCATCTCTTGGTCTCCCTCTACGATTTTTACCCTCCACGCTGCCCTCCAATGCTAAAGTTGTGATTCCTTGATGCCTCAGAACATGTCCTACCAACCGGTCCCTTCTTCTAGTCAAGTTGTGCCACAAACTACTCTTCTCCCCATTTCTATTCAATAACGCCTCATTAGTTATGTGATCTACCCATCTAATCTTCAGCATCCTTCCATAGCACCACACTTCGAAAGCTACTATTCTTTTCTTGTCCAAACTATTTGTCGTCCATGTTTCACTTCCATACATGGCTACACTCCATACAAATACTTCCAGAAACGACTTCCTGACACTTAAATCAGTACTTGATGTTAACAGATTTCTCTTCTTCAGAAACGCTTTCCTTGCCATTGGCAGTCTACATTTTGTATCCTCTCTATGGCGACCATAATCAGTTATTTTGCCCCCCAAATAGCAAAACTCCTTTACTGCTTTAAGTGTCTCATTTCCTAATCTAATTCCCTCTGGATCCCCCGACTTAATTCGACTACATTCCATGATCCTCGTTTAGCTTTTGTTGATTTTCATCTTACATCCCCCTTTCAAGACACTGTCCATTCCGTTCAACAGCTCTTCCAAGTCCTTTGCTGTCTCTGACAGAATTACGATGTCATCGGCAAACCTCAAAGTTTTTATTTCATTTCCATGGATTTTAATACCTACTGCGAATTTTTCTCTTGTTTCCTTCACTGCTTGCTCAATATACAGATTGAATAACATCGGGGAGAGGCTACAACCCTGTCTCACTCCCTTCCCAACCACTGCTTCCCTTTCATGTCCCTCGACTCTTATAATTGCCATCTGGTTTCTGTACAAATTGTAAATAGCCTTTCGCTCCCTGTATTTTACCCCTGCCACCTTTAGAATTTGAAAGAGAGTATTCCAGTCAACATTGTCTAAAGCTTTCTCTAAGTCTACAAATACTAGAAACGTAGGTTTGCCTTTCCTTAAACTTTCTTCTAAGATAAGTCGTAAGGTCAGTATTGCCTCACGTGTTATCTCTACGGAATCCAAACTGATCTCCGAGGTCGGCGTCTACCAGTTTTTCCATTCGTCTGTAATGAATTCGTGTTAGTATTTTGCAGCTGTGACTTATTAAACTGATAGTTCGGTAATTTTCACATCTGTCAACAGCTGCTTTCTTTGGGGTTGGAATTATTATATTCTTCTTGAAGTCTGAGGGTATTTCACCTGTCTCATACATCTTGCTTACCAGATAAATCATTAAAAACGACAAAAGTTGATAGTCATTTTGCTTGTAACGTGTGTTGGGTAACTGAGCCATGAAACGAGTTCTCGTTTGTGAATGCAGCCTAACCTCGAACGTCAAGACGAATGTCAATGTCAAGGTTTCAATTGGAAAAAAACTGAGAATTCTTTGATTTCATATTTTTTGCAACTACAGCACTAAATGCCGTACACGAGCCTGCTAAACCGTGTGACGCAAACCTCTCTCTGTGGGTTATTTATTACAAGAGAAGGAAGAAAAACCAGTAGACGGCCTCCAAAGTAATGCTCATTGCGTCACGGCACGAGTCGCACGCGACCTCCCGTGACCTTACGAGGTGGCTGCTGCCAGCCTCGGCGGTCCAGCCGTTGTGCCACCATTTTGTTTCATGAAAGGCACGCTGAGTGCAATGAAGACTGACTATTCGGTTTACAAAGGCAACTTTAGTAAACCGAATACTCCCTGTAGACCTACAAAACGTAATCGTGAAAAGGATAAAACAAATATCGGAAAAATGCGTCAAGTGGTTAATCCGACTGTGCAGAAGACAAAACGATTACAGAAGTATGAGTCAACGGGAAATCTGACATGGAGTTTGAACTAACTATAATCGAAAATGCGTGTTATGTCGAATTGCGCCTACAGTTGCTTGGGATGGAGCGAACAGCTGAGTGGAACGATCTTCTGTACACGAATGCGCTGTGCAGGCCTATACGTGTGTGTATGTTTTGTTATGAGTATGATTGTTGGCTGGACTTTCGGTTAGAGGTTGAGGGGAACAGTGTATTCGTGCTTATGTCAGGTTAAGCAACACTTAGAAACAAAACATCATAAATCTTTATCAGAAATGAAAAAAAAACATCTAGAGAAGTCTATGAACTCTACTTCTGCTTACATATGTAAAAGTTTATTTTGCCAGTGATCAAGAAAATGTTATCGCAGTTGAACTAGACTTAACATATCACATTGTAAAATACAATTTGTCCTACAACAGTAGGCCTATCAACCGTACTGTAACAATGAAGAAAATTATTTTATGTTTATCCATGTACAGCTTCACGTATTGGTCTGGCTAAAACCAAAATGAAACAATATTCAATAGATTATGTCTTGTGACAGCGAGAGCGAGAGCACCGGCAGCAGCACAGTACTGTTTGTATAAAGCGTTTATTTTGCATTTTGTTTACGACCTTCCACTAAGGAAGGGATTTTATTTGTGTTTATCTGCTCTGCATAGTAACTAACAGTTCTTGATAAAACTTTACGTAGTTTTCGTGTTACATTTCTTAGTGTTTTCTTGATCGTTTAGAACAGAAAGCGCCCTAAAACCGTCATTTGTTTGTTTCGCGGCCGTTAGCCACTAGTCACTTGAATCAGCAGTTGTCTTGTGACAGCCAGAGCGAGAGCACCGGCAGCAGCACAGTACTGTTTGTATAAAGCGTTTTTGTACTTATTTGCTGCGCTTAGCTTTTAAATAGTTTTTCTGGGAAAACCTAGCGTAGTTTTCGCGTCTCGTATTTCAGTGAGTGTTTCTTGATTATCAGAGTAGCTCATCAGAAGATTATCTTGGGAATTTGTCACCGTATAGGGTAGGGTAAACATAGTCATGTGTAGGGACTGTGGTTGTTGTGAGCGGACGCAAGGAGAATTGGCCACTCTTCGGGGGCAGGTGGAGGCTTTGTCTGTTAGGCTCATCGAGCTCGAGGCGCAGGCGTCGGCTCGTAGTGGCGTTGGGGCAACTGTGGTGAGACCTATGCCTACTTCGGTGGCCTTGGAATCACATGGAACCCCTGATGTCGCTGCGTCTTCCGGCAGTGAGCATCTTACCGGTCAGCCATCACTCCAGGGTGAATGGCGGACAGTGGTGGGCTCGCGCGTGCCTGGCCGAAAGGCGAAGGTGGGATCTGGCCGCGTGGCAGCTGCCTTACCCCTTTCCAACAGGTACGGGGTGCTTCCTAGTGGTGATGACATCGTTTCCGAGCCACCACAGGATGCCTCGCCTGTTGGGCCAGTGGCCGATTCTCCGGCAAGGTCCCGACAGTCACAGAGGGCGGGCCTATTAGTTATAGGGAGCTCGAACGTTAGGCGGGTTATGGAGCCCCTCAGGAAAATAGCGGGTAGGTCGGGGAAGAATGCCAGTGTGCACTCGGTGTGCTTGCCGGGGGGTCTCGTCCGTAATGTGGAGGAGGCCCTTCCGGCAGCTATTGAACGCACTGGGTGTGACCGGCTGCAGATAGTAGCACATGTCGGAACGAATGACGCCTGCCGCTTGGGTTCTGAGGCCATCCTTGGTTCCTTCCGGCGGCTGGCTGATTTGGTGAAGACAACCAGCATCGCACGCGGAGTGCAAGCTGAGCTTAATATCTGCAGCATAGTGCCCAGAATCGATCGCGGTCCTCTGGTTTGGAGCCGTGTGGAGGGTCTAAACCAGAGGCTCAGACGACTCTGCGACTATAATGGTTGCAAATTCATCGACCTCCGTTATTGGGTGGAGAACTGTAGGGCCCCCCTAGACAGGTCAGGCGTGCACTACACACCGGAAGCAGCTACTAGGGTAGCAGAGTACGTGTGGCGTGCACACGGGGGTTTTTTAGGTTAGAGGGACCCCCCCTTGGGCGAAACGATAAAATACCTGACGGCTTACCAGAGAGGACATTATCATCGTTGATAAAGAACGTCCGTCCTCAGAGACCAAAAACAGGAAAAGTTAACGTAATATTGGTAAACTGCAGGAGTATCCAGGGCAAGGTTCCTGAATTAGTATCTCTTATTGAAGGAAATAGTGCGCATATAATATTAGGAACGGAAAGTTGGTTAAAACCGGAAGTGAACAGTAACGAAATCCTAGACACAGAATGGAATATATACCGCAAGGATAGGATAAACGCCAATGGTGGAGGAGTATTTATAGCAGTAAAGAATTCAATAATATCCAGTGAAGTTATTAGCGAATGCGAATGTGAAATAATCTGGGTTAAGCTAAGTATCAAAGGTGGGTCAGATATGATAGTCGGATGCTTCTATAGACCACCTGCATCAGCAACCGCAGTAGTTGAGCGCCTCAGAGAGAACCTGCAGAACGTCGTGAAGAAGTTTCGTGATCATACTATTGTAATAGGGGGAGACTTCAATCTACCAGGTATAGAATGGGATAGTCACACAATCAGAACTGGAGCCAGGGACAGAGACTCTTGTGACATTATCCTGACTGCCTTGTCCGAGAATTACTTCGAGCAGATAGTTAGAGAACCAACTCGTGAAGCTAACGTTTTAGACCTCATAGCAACAAATAGACCGGAACTTTTCGACTCCGTGAATGTAGAAGAGGGTATCAGTGATCATAAGTCAGTGGTTGCATCAATGACTACAAGTGTAATAAGAAATGCCAAGAAAGGAAGGAAAATATATTTGCTTAACAAGAGTGATAGGGCACAAATCGCAGAATATCTGAGTGACCACCATCAAACGTTCATTTCTGAGGAAGAGGATGTGGAACAAAAATGGAAAAAATTCAGAAACATCGTCCAGTACGCCTTAGATAAGTTCGTACCGACTAAGGTCCAAAGCGAGGGGAAAGATCCACCGTGGTATAACAATCATGTACGAAAGGTACTACGGAAACAAAGAAAGCTTCATCATAGGTTTAAGAGTAGTCGAATCATAGCTGATAAGGAAAAGCTGAACGAAGCGAAAAAGAGCGTAAAGAGAGCAATGAGAGAAGCATTCAACGAATTCGAACATAAAACATTGGCAAACAATCTAAACAAGAACCCTAAAAAGTTTTGGTCATATGTAAAATCGGTAAGCGGATCTAAATCCCCTATTCAGTCACTCGTTGACCACGATGGCACCGAAACAGAGGACGACCGAAGAAAGGCAGAAATACTGAATTCAGTGTTCCGAAACTGTTTCACTGCGGAAAATCGTAACACGGTCCCTGACTTCAGCCGTCGCACGGACGCCAAAATGGAAAATATTGAAATAAACGATATCGGAATTGAAAAACAACTGCTATCACTTAGTAGCGGAAAAGCATCCGGACCAGACGAGATACCCTTAAGATTCTACAGTGATTATGCTAAAGAACTTGCCCCCTTTCTATCAGCAATTTATCGTAGATCGCTGGAAGAACGTAAAGTACCTAGCGACTGGAAGAAAGCGCAGGTCGTTCCCATTTTCAAGAAGGGTCATAAATCAGATGCGAATAATTATAGGCCTATTTCGCTTACGTCAATCTGTTGTAGAATAATGGAACATGTTTTGTGTTCTCGTATTATGACGTTCTTAGATAATACAAATCTCCTTCATCATAACCAACATGGATTCCGCAAACAGAGATCATGTGAAACTCAGCTCGCCCTATTTGCCCAAGAAATTCACAGTGCCGTAGACACTGGCGAGCAGATTGATGCCGTATTCCTGGACTTCAGGAAGGCATTTGATACGGTTCCGCACTTACGTTTAATGAAAAAAATACGAGCTTACGGAATATCGGACCAGGTTTGTGATTGGATTCAGGATTTCCTAGAAGAAAGAACTCAACATGTCATTCTTAACGGTTCAAAATCTGCAGATGTAGAGGTAATTTCGGGAGTACCGCAAGGAAGCGTGATAGGACCTTTATTGTTTACAATATACATAAATGACTTAGTTGACAACATCGGTAGCTCCGTGAGGCTATTTGCAGATGACACGGTTGTCTACAAGAAAGTAGCAACATCAGAAGACTCGTACGTACTCCAGGAAGACCTGCAGAGGATTAATGCATGGTGCGACAGCTGGCAGCTTTCCCTAAACGTAGATAAATGTAATATAATGCGCATACATAGGGGCAGAAATCCATTCCAGTACGATTATGCCATAGGTGGTAAATCATTGGAAGCGGTAACGACCGTAAAATACTTAGGAGTTACTATCCGGAGCGATCTGAAGTGGAATGATCACATAAAACAAATAGTGGGAAAAGCAGGCGCCAGGTTGAGATTCATAGGAAGAATTCTAAGAAAATGTGACTCATCGACGAAAGAAGTAGCTTACAAAACGCTTGTTCGTCCGATTCTTGAGTATTGCTCATCAGTATGGGACCCTTACCAGGTTGGATTAATAGAAGAGATAGAGATGATCCAGCGAAAAGCAGCGCGATTCGTCATGGGGACATTTAGTCAGCGCGAGAGCGTTACGGAGATGCTGAACAAGCTCCAGTGGCGGACACTTCAAGAAAGGCGTTACGCAATACGGAGAGGTTTATTATCGAAATTACGAGAGAGCACATTCCGAGAAGAGATGGGCAACATATTACTACCGCCCACATATATCTCGCGTAATGATCACAACGAAAAGATCCGAGAAATTAGAGCAAATACGGAGACTTACAAGTAGTCGTTCTTCCCACGCACAATTCGTGAATGGAACAGGGAAGGGGGGATCAGATAGTGGTACAATAAGTACCCTCCGCCACACACCGTAAGGTGGCTCGCGGAGTATAGATGTAGATGTAGATGTAGATACAGACAATGTAATTCACTACTTGGAAAGTGATGCTTTTAACAAAAAAGCGAAAGACAAACTTTTTCATTAGAGTTAGTATTTTGCAGATAAAAATAGCATTCAAAGTAAGTTGAGAGATGTTTATGAAAATAGTGATATTTGCTACTTCTACCTCTACATACGTACTCCGCAAGGCACCGTACGGTGCGTGGCGGAGGGTGCTCTCTACCACTACCAGTCATTTCCTTTCCTGTCCCACTCGCAGATAGAGCGAGGCTATAACGAGTAAATGTATGCCTCCATATGAACTCCAAGTTCTATTACCTTCATACGTTTGGGGCAGCAAAATCGTTCTGCAGTCAGCTGCAAATTCCGGTTGTCTAAACTTTCTCAATAGTGCACCGCGAAAAGAACTTTCTCTTCCCTCCTAGGATTCCCGTTTGAGTTCACGAAGCATTCCCATAATAATCACGTGTTGATCGAAGCTTCCAGTAAGAAATCTAGCAGCGCGGCTCTGCTTTACTTCGATGTCTGCCTTTAATTCACCCTGGTACGGATTCTAAACACTCGAGCAGTGCTCAAGAATGGGTCGCACCGCTGTTCTATAAGTGGTCTCCTTTAAAGACGAACTACACTCTCCTGAAATCGTCCCAGTAAGCCGAAGTGGAGCACTTGCCTTCCCTCCGGCAGTCCTTACGTGTTCGTTCCATCGCACGTCACTTCGCAGCTCTACGCCCAGACATTCGACCGACGTCCCTGTGTCGAGCAGCACTCAGCCGGAAGACGGCAGCACTGTTTCTCCTTCTCATCTGCACTAACTTGCATCTTCCCACATTTACATCAGCTGCCGTACAGTACACCGACTACAAATTTTGTCTAAGCTACCTTGTATCCAAATACAATCACTCGACGTCGACATATTCCCGTAAACCACATCATCAGCAGCAGCAGCAAAGAACCGAAGATGGGTGCTCACCCTGTCAGCTAGACCATTTATGTACACTGAGGTCCAACATTAAAGCAGCAAATGGACATTTTGCAACGTTACGTTTATTTTTCCACAAAACAGAATAAACACGCGATAGTAAAGTAGAAAAAATTAAACAATACAGAACGTAAACATCTGCATCGTGCATAATGATAGACAAAAATGTTCGTTTTTTTTCCAATCTAGTGGATTTGCACACACATTTCGACAACAACAAAAAAATGGCTCTGAGCACTATGGGACTTAACAGCTATGGTCATCAGTCCCCTAGAACTTAGAACTACTTAAACCTAACCAACCTAAGGACATCACACACATCCATGCCCGAGGCAGGATTCGAACCTGCGACCGTAGCAGACGCGCGGTTCCGGACTGCGCGCCTAGAACCGCGAGATTCCGACAACAGGTTAATGTGCTCAGTACGGGGTGTGACTACCTCTGGCAGCAGTACAGGCCTGCCAACAGCGGGGCACGCTGTCAATGATGTCAGCAGTCTCGTGTTGAGGCAGCAACACCCACTCTTCCAGCAGAGCTGTTCACAGTCTTCGAGAGTGGTTGGCGGGTGCTCACCCGATCGAAGCCATCTCCATAGTGCATCCCACACATCTTTTACCAGGTTTAAATTGGGAGAGCGAGCAGCGTGCAGTATCTTCCGTTTCCAAGAAAACTCTATGAAGTCGAGCATTATCGCCCACCAGTACGACGTCTGGGCCCACAGCACCTCGCAGCAGCCGCAAATGATGTCCCGAGATCTCGTCACGATTCCTGACAGCAGTTAGACCTTGCCATTCACTCACATAATTTCGTGAAGAGGTCTTCGAGTGGCAAACACAATCCGCGCCCACGCCATTAGGGATCCTCCTGCAATCGGTCCTTTCCACAATCTTTGCGTCCCCAAATCGTGTTCCACATTCCCTCCAAATGTGAATCCATCGAGAATCACCCTCCAGATTAAATCGGGACTCGTATGTAAAAACGACATTGGCTGACTGTTCAACCGTATGTGGCAAGTTTAGTCCAATCTGTGAAGACGCGTCAGAGACAGACGTGCAGCAGGTCGCTGACAATAAAGGCCACTCTGCTGAAGCCTTCGGCACAACGTTTGCGTCGATACGACACGTCCAGTGGAGGGCGGGAGCTCACGCGCCAGTTGCCATGCGGTACTAAAGTGGTGATGGAGCGCCCTCACAGCCACACAACAGTCCCCTCTTCTGACGTCACACGTGGATGGCCCTGCCCTGGTCTTCGGGGTACGGTTTCGGTCTCTACGAACTGTCGCCACATCCGAGAAACAACAGAACGATTCACATTAAGCCATCGGGCCACATAGGTTTGCAACTGTTCAAAAAATGGTTCAAATGGCTCTGAGCACTATGGGACTTAACATCTGAGGTCATCGGCCCCCTAGACTTAGAACTACTAAACCTAACTAACCTAACGAAATCACACACATCCGTGCCCGAGGCAGGATTCGAACCTGCGACCGTAGCGGTCGCGCGGTTCCAGACTGAAGCGCCTAGAACCGCTCGGCCACACCGGCCGGCTTTGCAACTGTCCCGCTTGCTTTCTTTCTACGGCCCTCCACCACACAGTCTGGCTGTGCCATAATGCACCGTCTGTGACTCTGTAGACAACGATTGTAGATGTGCGGCTACCTGTGAAACACTACCTCGTTTCATAGGTGCGTGTGACGTCATCGTGGGCGTGCTTGTCCGTTGGTCAGAGTAGTTGACAGTTTGTGTGGTACTCTTGCCGACAGTCTTGTCTGCGATGGAGGCTCGCTACTGATGGCGTCTTTCTACCAATTCAAAACTGAGTGAAGAAAAACAGATTGTATTTTTGTAATGTATATGATCTACGTGCTGACAAAACATCTGCTAATTTTTTAGATATAAATTGATTACTTGCAAATATGAAACGTTTGGTACCAGATCCGATTACGAAAAATTGTCATGCGCAGTCAGAGCATAGCTCCATGAGACTAGTTAAAAAGTACCGATCCTAGCACAACTGGCGCAATGCTGGCTCACGCCATGACGGACACAGGTTACTCAGAGCCGATACCTTTTATCTACACATATTTTCATAGAAAATTACTTAGAAAATTAATAAAAATGTATATTTCTAATACCATGTTCAACTATTATAACCTAATTATTTTTCTCTCACAATACGTGAATGTAAGAAAAGAAATTTAATTTTTTAAATAAAAGGTGAATGTAAGAAAATAAGTAAAATGAATTATGCTGAAAGTACAAAACTAAATAAATAAATAAATTCATAATCAAAAAATCCATAAACCTTTGGCGCAATATCAACGACACCCCCAGAGGGAGTTTTTAAACTTCTCTATTTTTCTAATCTTCTCATCTTCCGGTTCTTTTTTTCGAAGTCGTTTTCGGTGACTTACTAACAGCTGCTCTTCTTCTGCATTTGTCACACATCATCTTTAGTTGAAGGGGCAGAGCTTCTTCAACAGCGTCTTGGTGTCTGATGATCCTCATTGCTTGGGTTGTCTACATCTTCATCTACATCTACATCCATATTCCCAAAACACCTGACCGTTTGTGGCGGAGGGTACTTTGAGTACCTCTATCGGTTCACCCTTCTATTCCAGTCTCGTATTGTTCGTGGAAAGAAAGATTGTCGGTATGCCTCGGTGTGGGCTCTAATCTCTCTGATTTTATCCTCATGGTCTCTTCGCGAGATATACGTAAGAGGGAGCAATATACTGCTTGACTCCTCGGTAAAGGTATGTTCTCGAAACTTCAACAAAAGCCCGTACCGACCTACTGACCGTCTCTCCTGCAGAGTCTTCCACTGGAGTTTATCTATCATCTCCGTAACGCTTTCGCGATTACTAAATGATCCTGTAACGAAGCGCGCTGCTCTCCGTTGGATCTTCTCTATTTCCTCTATCAACCCCACCTGGTACGGACCCCACACTGGTGAGCAATATTCAAGCAGTGGGCGAACAAGTGTACTGTAACCTACTTCCTTTGTTTTCGATTTGCATTTCATTAGGATTCTTCCATTGAATCTCAGTCTGGCAAATGTTTTACCGAAGATCAACTTTATATGATCATTCCATTTTAAATCACTCCTAAAGCCTACTCCCAGATAATTTATGGAATTAACTGCTTCCAGTTGTAGCTAAATGATAAAGGATCTTTCTTTCTGTGTATTCGCAGCACATTACACTTGTCTACATTGACATTCAATTGCCATTCCCTGCACCATGCGTCAATTCGCTGTAGATCCTCCTGCATTTCAGTACAATATTCCATTGTTACAACCTCTCGTATACTACAGCATCATCCGCAAAAATCCTCAGTGAACTTCCGATGTTATTCACAAGGTCATTTATGTATATTGTGAATAGCAACGGTCCTACGACACTCCCCTGCCGCACACCTGAAATCACTCTTACTTCGGAAGACTTCTCTCCATTGAGAATGACATGCTGCGTTCTGTTATCTAGGAACTCTTCAATCCAATCACACAATTGGTCTGATACTCCATATGCTCTTACTTTGTTCATTAAACGACTGTGGGGAACTGTATCGAACGCCTTGCGGAAGTCAAGAAACACGGCATCTACCTGGGAACCCGTGTCTAAGGCCCTCTGAGTCTCGTGGGCGAATAGCGCGAGGTGGGTTTCACACGACCGTCGTTTTCGAAACCCATGCTGATTCCTACAGAGTAGATTTCTAGTCTCCCGAAAAGTCATTATACTCGAACATAATACGTGTTCCAAAATTCTACAACTGATAGACGTTAGAGATATAGGTCTATAGTTCTGCACATCTGTTCGACGTCCCTTCTTTAAAACGGGGATGACCTGTGCCCTTTTTCAATCCTTTGGACCGCTACGCTCTTCTAGACACCTACGGTAAACCGCTGCAAGAAGGGGGGCAGGTTCCTTCGCGTACTCTGTGTAAAATCGAACTGGTACCCCATCAGGTCCAGCGGCCTTTCCTCTTTTGAACGGTTTTAATTGTTTATCTATCCCTCTGTCATCTATTTCGATATCTACCATTTTGTCATCTGTGCGACAATCTAGAGAAGTAACTACAGTGCAGTCTTCCTTTGTGAAACAGCTTTGGAAAAAGACATTTAATATTTCGGCCTTTAGTCTGTCATCCTCTGTTTCAGTACCATTTTGGTCACAGAGTGTGTGGACATTTTGTTTTGATCCACATACCGCTTTGACAAAAGACCAAAATTTCTTAGGATTTTCTGCCAAGTCAGTACATAGAACTTTACTTTCGAATTCATTGAACGCCTCTCGCATAGCCCTCCTCACACTACATTTCGCTTCGCGCAATTTTTGTTTCTCTGCAAGGCTTTGGCTATGTTTATGTTTCCTGTGCAGTTCCCTTTGCTTCCGCAGCAGTTTTCTAACTCGGTTGTACCATGGTGGCTCTTTTGCAGCTCTTACGATCTTGCTTGGCAGATACTCATCTAATGCATATTGTCCGATGGTTTTGAAGTTTGTCCACTGATCCTCAACACTATCTGTACTTGAGACAAAACTTTTGTGTTCAGCCGTCAAGTACCCTGAAATCTGCTTTTTGTCACTTTTGCTAAACAGAAAAGTGTTCTTACCTTTTTTAATATTTGTATTTACGGCTGAAATCATCGATGCAATAACCGCTTTATGATCGCTGATTCCCTGTTCTGCGTTAACTGTTTCAAATAGTTCGGGTCTGTGTGTCACCAGAAGGTCTAATATGCTATCGCCACGAGTCGGTTCTCTGTTTAACTGCTCAAGGTAGTTTTCAGATAATGCATTTAAAAAAATTTCACTGGATTCTTTGTCGCTGCCACCCGTTATACACTCCTGGAAATTGAAATAAGAACACCGTGAATTCATTGTCCCAGGAAGGGGAAACTTTATTGACACATTCCTGGGGTCAGATACATCACATGATCACACTGACAGAACCACAGGCACATAGACACAGGCAACAGAGCATGCACAATGTCGGCACTAGTACAGTGTATATCCACCTTTTGCAGCAATGCAGGCTGCTATTCTCCCATGGAGACGATCGTAGAGATGCTGGATGTAGTCCTGTGGAACGGCTTGCCATGCCATTTCCACCTGGCGCCTCAGTTGGACCAGCGTTCGTGCTGGACGTGCAGACCGCGTGAGACGACGCTTCATCCAGTCCCAAACATGCTCAATGGGGGACAGATCCGCAGATCTTGCTGGCCAGGGTAGTTGACTTACACCTTCTAGAGCACGTTGGGTGGCACGGGATACATGCGGACGTGCATTGTCCTGTTGGAACAGCAAGTTCCCTTGCCGGTCTAGGAATGGTAGAACGATGGGTTCGATGACGGTTTGGATGCACCGTGCACTATTCAGTGTCCCCTCGACGATCACCAGTGGTGTACGGCCAGTGTAGGAGATCGCTCCCCACACCATGATGCCGGGTGTTGGCCCTGTGTGCCTCGGTCGTATGCAGTCCTGATTGTGGCGCTCACCTGCACGGCGCCAAACACGCATACGACCATCATTGGCACCAAGGCAGAAGCGACTCTCATCGCTGAAGACGACACGTCTCCATTCGTCCCTCCATTCACGCCTGTCGCGACACCACTGGAGGCGGGCTGCACGATGTTGGGGCGTGAGCGGAAGACGGCCTAACGGTGTGCGGGACCGTAGCCCAGCTTCATGGAGACGGTTGCGAATGGTCCTCGCCGATACCCCAGGAGCAACAGTGTCCCTAATTTGCTGGGAAGTGGCGGTGCGGTCCCCTACGGCACTGCGTAGGATCCTACGGTCTTGGCGTGCATCCGTGCGTCGCTGCGGTCCGGTCCCAGGTCGACGGGCACGTGCACCTTCCGCCGACCACTGGCGACAACATCGATGTACTGTGGAGACCTCACGCCCCACGTGTTGAGCAATTCGGCGGTACGTCCACCCGGCCTCCCGCATGCCCACTATACGGCCTCGTTCAAAGTCCGTCAACTGCACATACGGTTCACGTCCACGCTGTCGCGGCATGCTACCAGTGTTAAAGACTGCGATGGAGCTCCGTATGCCACGGCAAACTGGCTGACACTGACGGCGGCGGTGCACAAATGCTGCGCAGCTAGCGCCATTCGACGGCCAACACCGCGGTTCCTGGTGTGTCCGCTGTGCCGTGCGTGTGATCATTGCTTGTACAGCCCTCTCGCAGTGTCCGGAGCAAGTATGGTGGGTCTGACACACCGGTGTCAATGTGTTCTTTTTTCCATTTCCAGGAGTGTACAAGCCTGAGTCTCCCAGTCTATATCCGGCAAATTAAAATCTCCACCCAGAACTATAACATGGTGGGGAAATCTACTCGAAATATTTTCCAAATTATCCTTCAGGTGCTCAGCCACAACAGCTGCTGATCCAGGGGGCCTATAGAGACATCCAATTACCATGTCTGAGCCTGCTTTAATCGTGACCTTCACCCAAATTATTTTACATTTCGGATCTCAGTCAATTTCCTTCGATACTATTGCACTTTTTGTCGCTATAAACACGCCTCCCCCTTCACTGCCCAGCCTGTCTCTGCGGTACACATTCCAATCTGAGTTTAGAATTTCATTACTGTTTACATCTGGTTTCAGCCAACTTTCTGTCCCTGTGGGCATTGTGACCGTTTGTTAATGAGAGTAGTTCTGGGACCTTTCTATAGACACTCCTGCAGTTTACTATTACCAAATTAATACTGTTATTCGCTGTTGCGTTTTCCCTACTGCTACCTTGTCACTCTCAGGAGGCGTCTTGTCGGGCCTAGGGAGGGAATTCTCTAACCTAAAAAACCCGCATGTACACTCCACACGTACTTCGCTACCCTCGTAGCCGCTTCCTGCATGTAGTGCAAGCCTGACCTATTCAGGGGGACCCTACATTTTTCCATCCGATAGCGGAGGTCGAGAAATCTGCACCCCAGATCTCCGCAGAATCGTCTGAGCCTCTGGTTTAAGCCTTCTACTCGGCTCCAAACCAGAGGACCGCGATCAGTTCTGGGAACGATACTACAAATAGTTAGCTCAGATTCCACGCCGCGAGCGAGGCTTTCCGCCTTCACCAACTCCGCCAACCACCTGTATGAACTGAGGATGAGGTCTGAACCAGACAGCAGGAGTCATTGGTGCCGACATGAGCAACAATTTGCAGTCGGGTGCACCCAGTGCTCTCTATCGCCACCGGCAGGGCCTCCTCCACTTCGCACGACTGCTAAGGTCGCTGGTTCGAATCCTACCTCGGGCATGGATGTGTGTGATGTCCTTAGTTAGTTAGGTTTAAGTAGTTCTAAGTTCTAGGGGACTGATGACCTTAGAGGTTAAGTCCCATAGTGCTCAGATCCATTTGAAACATTTCCTCCTCCACTTCTCGGATGAGACCTCCCGGCAAGCAGACAGAGTGAACGTTGGAGCTCCCAATCACTAATAAACCCCTCTCCACGCGTGCCTGATCGGACGTTGCTGAAGGAGCAGCCACATGTCCACTCACAGGCAGAGCGGGCGATGCCACACGGCCAGCCTCCACATTGACCCTCCGCCTCGTGCGCCGCGAAAGCCGCTGAACCCGCCACTCGCCTCGGGGAGAGGGTGGCCCAACCGCGCCCTGTACCCGCGAAGATGTCTCGACAGCAGGGACAGTGGGTGAAGCATGTAACACCTGGGGTGTACCATGCGACGCACCAGACTCCCCACTGCCGCTACACTTCGAGGCAGCAGCCTGAAGACGGCTGACCGCGGCCATCAGCACGTTCAGCTATTCTTGAACAGTGGCCAGCTCCTCCTGCGTCCGTACACAGCAGTCACACATCCTATCCATCCTGAGAAATCAACAATTTACTGTAGAGAGTTAATCAACTTTTAACTATACTGCTAATTCACTAAAGGCGGCTGATAGCCGACTAAACTGTAGTTACTAGACACTTCTTGTTGAAAACAATGAAAATAAGCGCTACCTGTCTCTGGACTGTATTCAAAACAAACACTAGCACTACTGACACTATAGCTGACTCTGTTCAAAACAAACACGTAATCTATGGAACGCCATTAGTAGTACTTGAAAATTAAAGCTTCCTAAAAGCAAAAACACACGGAAGAAGAAGTGAAAAGTAAGAAAAATACAGTTAATACTGAAATTAACGTAGCTCGCTGCACAGCAGATGTGAAGCAGCCCACTCCCAGCCTGGAACACTCCGGGAGCAAATGTTTTCGAGCGCAGTTTGTCTATTTACTTTGTATTCGAGTGACAAAGTACATTATAAAAATGCTGTTTTCATTAATTTATTTTGGATGTAAATAAATTATTTTCTTCACATTTTCGTTATTTTATTTGAAGAGCCGGCCGGTGTGGCCGAGCGGTTCTAGGCGCTTCAGTCTGGAACCGCGTGACCGCTACGGTCGCAGGTTCGAATCCTGCTTCGGGCATGGATGTGTGTGATGTTCTTAGCTTAGTTAGGTTTAAGTAGTTCTAAGTTCTAGGGGACTGATGACCTCAGATATTAAGTCCCATAGTACTCAGAGCCATTTGAAGTGATGAAATGTAAATTACATGTAATGCTCGTTTACAACACTCAAAATAAAATAATGATCGAAGCAGACGAAATGAATTAAATTTTGTACTGCGGTTGGGACTCGAACCCGGGTCTTCTTTCTTGATAGGCGAGGACGTTCCATCACGCCCAATGCTGGGGTGCTTGACTATATCAGAGAGCGCTGGCAGTAGTGACAATATGTAAGGGAAAAATGAATTCAAATTTGTGTTGGGGATGGTGCACAGCTTTGTGAAAATAGTAATTACTGATGATAAAGATTGTGCAGTAAATTATTTATTTGATTTTGGCTATTTGAATATTCCATTAACAAGCGAAATAATTCAAATGAGTGATGATTTAGTGAAAGAACAATTAATATTATTTTAAATAACATACAATCTTGAGATAACTGGTGAATTAAGTAAAGAATTTTTAAATTTTATGGACAGTCCGAGATGTGGTGTACAAGAATCATTTGGGAGTTATACAACTAGTATGTATAACTGGAATAAGGAAAATATAAAAATGGAATTATAAATGAGCAAAGAAAAAATGTTAGAAATAACATAGGTAGCATTTCATTTATGGCAAAATTTATTAATATTAAATTTGCTCATAATTTTAATCATCCTGATATTTTAATTACTAGTAAAAGACAATTATACAAGGTGTGACAATAAAGTAATGAAGCTGATATTCGTTGCAAGATATGGCAATCCTGCAGGCTTGCATAGGCACAACATCTTCGACCTTGGTCCTTAAGCTGCTTCTAGTTCAAGGGGCACATCAATGCAACTGCTCAGTCATGAGTTATGCTATAATAAGTTAACACGTGTTTGTGTCTCTTGTCACAGAAATGGAACTGCACAATATTGTGCAACGGTATGCCATTTCTTTTTGCATTAAATTGGGTGAAAACGCGACGACAACTTATGGTAAGCTTCAGAAGGCTTTTGGAGAGGTGGTTATATTAAGAGCTCAAGTTTTCGTTGGCATAAAATGTTTAGTGATGGTAGAACGAATGTTCAACGTGAAGACCACAGTGGACGACCTTCAACCTCACGAACGGATGTGAACTTGTCCGGGGTGCGTGAACTCGTACGATCTGATCGAAGATTATCCGTGAAAATGATTGCAGAAGAAATGAACATAAATCGAGAAACGGTTCGTCTAATAATAACTGAAGATCTTGGTATGAGAAAGATTTGTGCAAAAATGATCCCCAAAAATCTCACACCACAACAGCGAGAAACACAGAAAAATGTGGCAGCTGATATGTTATAGCAAACGGAAATCAATCCAGAATAGTTGAGCTGTGTTATCATTGGTAATGAAAGTTGTTTTTTCCAGTACGATCCAGAGACAAAACGCCTAAGTTCGCAATGGTGCTCAAAGAGATCACCCAGACCAAAGAAAGCTCACATGTCAAAGTCAAAAGTGAAATGCATGCTTGTGTGCTTCTTTGATTCCAAGGGAATTGTTCATAAAGAGCGGGTGCCTCCTGCACAAACAGTGAACCAAAATTACTACAAAGAAATTTTAGAAAGACTTCGTAAAAGAGTTCTTTGTGTCCGTGCCAACATTGCTGATAACTGGATTCTGCATCGCGATAATGCGCCATCCCATACTGCTCTGTCAGTGCAGCAATTTTTAACCTCAAAACAAATTTGAGTACTACTACAGCCACCTTATTCACCAGATATCGCTCCGTGCGACTTTTTTCTATTTCCAAGAGTCAAAACGACGTTCAAGGGACACCATTTTCAAACAACACAAGGTGTCCAAACAGCTGTGACGAGGGTCTTGGAGGATATTACAGAAGATGAGTTCCAGAAATGTTACCATCAATGGCAGAAGCACTGGAAAAATTGTGTGCAATCAGAAGGTAACTACTTTGAAGGAGACAACACTAAACTTGACTAAAACGGTAAGCAATTATTTTTTCACATCACTCTCATTACTTTATTGTCGCACCTCGCATACACATGAGATATCTGGTCATCAATGTTCAAAGGAACTAGATGGAAAAGGAACTCTGTTAACTCATGCATTTTTTCCCATTATGAATAATGATCTTATAGAAATACATATGGATAAAAATAAGGTTTGGTTCATGGAAATATGTAAAGAAATTCAAAAATATCAGACTATTTTATTTCAATTTTCAGTTCATAAAATTGGTCACTCATTAGGTTTATATGATTCACATGTTTATGAATCAATAATGTATCCATTGTACATGGTGAGTCATTAACTATTTCCACCTAGAATAATTCCAAAAGTATGATAGGAGAAGAAAAGTTTGTGGGACAAATGTTGCATGGGACAACGGGGGCCGTAATATGATGTTAGTTGTTTGTTGCTTGGTGGGGTCGCATCAAAGATATGAAGGTCAACTTTGTTTTTTTAAATGGGATGCTATAGTTTGGTACCTATTTTCTGATAGCAGCTATCAAGGCAAACCCAATTATGTGTAACAGTAAGGTCTTTGAAGGTCAACAAATGTCACAAAAGTGGCATGAACGTCCATTTAAAGAAGGTGTTCGAAGTGATGCAATCTTCCTATCATGGATTGAGTGGTATTCCTTATCACTTCGGCACTTATTGAAGCTCATGCTCTGACAATTCTCTCTCGTATATCGTGGAAATAGTAAATATTCACTGAATATGCCGAATCCATCTAACGTGCCATTGACATGTAAACACCATTCGCTAGTTTTGCAACACAACACTATTAGGAATGGTGAGACTAGTATCGTCGAATGATGTATTCTTTCGAAGACCAAGTCGATATGATCTCGTTTACAGAGAATTCCAACAAAATTCAGTGAGAGCTAGAGACTTATATGCTGAAAGATATCCTCAACGTACTCACCTTACATGTTGTAAATTTAAGTACGTGTATGACAAATTGAGAACAACTAGATCCTTAACGCATCAGAAACATATCCGCCAAAGGAAAGTTACTAACAACGAAATGGATATTGGAACTGTTGCCACTCTGGTTCTAGCTCCTTGTGTTAGTTCACATCAAATCACAAGGGTATGTGGCATGAGCCAGAGTAATGTTGTTCATGTCCTACATTGCCATAAATATCATCCTTACCATATCAGTCTCCACCAAGGCGTAACTGGCACGGATTGTATGCATTGTATTGAAGTCTGCCAACTTGGTCAACTTCATATTCAGAGGGATGACACATTTATTAATTTTAAATATTTACTGGCGAGACTACATTCACGAACCATGGAAATGTTAATTTGCATAACATTCATTATCAGGCAACTGAAAATCCATATTGGCTGCAGCATGTTGCACACCAGAATCCATGGGCGGTGAATGTATTGTGTGGGATTCTGGAGGACAGAATTATAGGCCCCTATTTCATCGAAGGAAATTTTAATGGTAGGAATTACACCACATTCCTGCAAGAATGTTGTTAGAAGAAATACCTTTACGAACAGAATATTGTATCAACACAATGGGTGACCAGCACATTTTTTGCAGATGGCAAGAAATGAGTTGCAGAGAAAATTCCCAAATCATTGGATTGGACATGGAGAAAATGTGTTGTGGCTGGCTCGTTCATCAGATTTGCTACCTTTGGATTTTTTCAAGTGGGGATTCATCAAAGACATTTTTTATAAAGACATTCGAACTACACCTGAAGAAGTGTTGAAGTGATAAGAAATACCACTCAGTCCATGATAAGAAGAAAAATTAGATAACACATCAAGCTGTTTAGTTAACAAACCACTAAAAGTACAAATGCCAAAATTCTTTTTAAAAATTATCAACAAACATAAAATGTTCCACTTGATATTTATGCTGATTTATAGTGTTTGTTATTAAAGGTGGACAATTGTCAGAGCAATCCAGAAAATTCATATACAATGAAATATCAAAAACATGACACAAGTGGTTCTGTTCTTCTTCTTCTTTCGATTTCGGCCATCTTTGGACCACGTTCAACAATTCACTTGCCCGGCTTTTTGATCTTTTTTTCTCTCTTCCCAATATTTCCTCATCATTTTCGAGTGGTTCCTCCTCCGCTCTTCCGACCATTTCCTGTTATTATTCTTTAGTTTCGTTTCTTCTGGAAAACACTTAATTTCGTTCACTATTTGTCTAAACTTTTCCCTGTCCCTGATTGACTCACGGGTGACATTAAAATAGGCCAAATCCTTTTTCACCATCTGTATCCATTTATTGTTGGTTTTTTCGTTCCTGTTACTATGTTCAAACACTTTTCTTGTTAGTCTGTTTCCATCCATCCTCGACAGGTGACCATAAAACGTTAGTCTGCGTTTACGCATTGCCTCACTCACTTTCCAGCTTTCAGCTGGATAAAAATTGGAATCCTGTTATTAAAATTATACAATCACAGCGGAATCGACAGTGTCATTCGATACTCAATGACTAGATGAACCTTTATTTCCACCACCGAGGGTAGCACGTACAACTCGGCTATGCTGCGCATGTCAACACCTGACGCATGCGCTGTAGGATGCCAGTACATTTCACATGCGCGAGATTCGGCATAAATACTGCGACCGCACCTGGGCTCTTCAGTAGTTGTGTACTCACCTGATGATGGCCGGACGTCTCTGGGCCGAAATATCGTGGCAGAATGTCGACGGGATCCGGCTGCATACCCGGAAATTATTAGAAGAATCAAGATATTCATGTTCAAAATAGAGTACATTTTGTGATGTCATTATTCACAGAAAAATGAAAAGGCTCATCTTTAGGATCATTTAAATTTATAAATCCATTATTTCATAATTGTAAATTACAGCTGAAACATACAAGTTTTGTACTAATTTATTTACATAATTTAATAGGATTCGATTTGTATCTGTTTGCGAAAGAACATTTTTATCACAAAAAAGATATAGATCTAATACCGATTAATGAATACATATTTTAGTTTTGATAAGAGTACAAAAAGCTTGAAAATGAGGTTACTGTTACAATTAAATTTATGAATTTATCGCTTGAAAAACATTCAAAAAATTTGGAAAAGATCAAATTGGATATATTTTTGAAATCTATTTAGAATATCCAAAAGGATTACATGATTGAAATAAAGATTTATCATTAGCTTCTGAAAATAAAAATGTACCAGGACTAAAGTAAGAAAATAGTTAATTACTCTGAATTACAAACATAATTATGTAGTACACAATAGAAATATTAAACAGTATCAAAAATGAAAGATGATTGCAATGGAAAAATAATGGAAGAATTTTGTGGTTTGAGAGCAAAAATGTATGATTATAAAGTTGGTGATAAAATAGAGAAAAAATTTTAAGGAGTTAAGACATCAATTGTCAAAAATAGAATAAGCTCAGAAGACTATAAACATTGTTTGTTTCCCAATAGAGAGCAGAATAAAAAAATTTATATATTAAAAAGTGAAAATCATAAAGTCTATACAGTTGAAATAAACAAGAAAGCGAAGAGACCTCATAATGACAAAAGACATGTTTTGGAAACTAAAATAGATACATGACCATATGGATGTTACAAACTATAAAAAAATTTCTATACAAATGGAGATTAATCATGAAGCTCAAAAAAACTACGTGAGTTAGAGATAACTATTAACTGAATCTTCCATTAGTTCTTGGTAGAACGACATTATAATAATGTCTTGAAGATGGCCTTGTAAGCCAAAAACCGGCTAACACAATAAAAGTAATACCGTAGAACAAAAGCAAACTAGAATTCCTCATCCATTACAGATAAATGTTTTATATAAAATTACTGCATGTGCATATTTAAATACTAGATATGAAGAAAAAATTTTGTACAACTTTTAATGAGTTTAATGTTATTTTACCAGATAGATATTGTAACACAATTACTAATTGGAATTTTAAATTAATAGAAAACCAACAGATGAAACTGAAATATAAAGGAATGAAATAACTTAAAAATAGAAATAATGAATTACATGATTAGGAATTCATATTGTGAAAATTTGCACTTTTTGATAATGAATTTATTTATTTATTTATTTACATTTTTATGTTCACCATAATCCATTTTATTTATTTTATTACATTGACCTTTTTTAAAAAATATTAAATTTATTATATTGCATACACCTTTTTGTGAGAAAAAGAATTATTTTATAATAAGTGAACATCATACCAAAAGATATTAACTTTCATTAATCTTTTAAGTAATTTAATATAAAATTGATGTTTTTAAACGAAAATATATGATTTTGATCTAGAATTGTGGTCTATAGTAGATTAAAAGTATTGGTCCTGGGTAACTTGGATCATTCCTGAAGCGAGCCAAGTGAGCTCATGACACATGCCATTAGGTTTTCTTCTCATGTGACATTCAGTCTGCAATTTTGAAAATTTATACCTACTTTTTCGACTCTGCTATAAAAAGAGAACTGAAAGAAACCTCATGGAATCAGTAGATGCACACTTTCATGAAGCAAAATGCCACGTGGGATGACTGTCTCTCTTACCCCACACAGATACTTTACTAATAAATTGGAAAGCTGTTAGAAGTTATTTTGTCATCTTACAAGGGAATCCTCCAATGATTTTCCATAACTTATTTATGTGTATCACTAAAGATCAATTAATTAAAATTTACTCCCATTTTGATAGCCATATTTTAAATTTGCTTAATAGAACTGCAAAACTTATGGAAAGTCACTGCATAGCAATTGTGGATGTTTATAATATAGTGAGTCATTTTAAAAAGGGCCAAGTGCGATTACAACTTACTCAATGAAGGATCCATAAAAACTTAATTATATATACAGACATTCATCCATTCTGGGAATCGAGAATCCGGCAATTTTTGCCTGTTATGAACACTGATAAGGGTAAGATATTGGTCTCAGGGTTTCCAAGACTTTTGAGAATGTTTTTATTTCAATTCTGAAATTGGATAACAAATGACAAAATAAATATTTTTTCATGTAATATAATTAATAATTAAAGAAATTTCCCATTCTTTTCCTGTACTTGTACTATGAAGCCTGCCTTCTTTCCAAGTTTCATGATTATACTTGAAAGGGAAATACCCCATAGGCTGCAATAAGACAGTTTGTGAGTATCAAAATATGTGACATAAATGGTCATATATTTTGATTACATTCGCTTAGAACCTTAACGTTTCAAGGACTATAAACCTCTGTATGACACAGATTTCCTTTTACTACATCGACCGATTGGTTTAGCAAACGGCTGGACAAACAGTCAGATAACAGACACCTAAAAACTGTTTTTTTTTGTGCAATTTAATTATGGACTCACAATTTTCTGAATTTTTCCTTTATTTGTACTATGAAACCTTTCTTTTTGTCAAATTCCATGATTCTCTGTCAAGAAGAAGTACCCCATAGAGTCTGATGTATGCATTAATGTCTAACAAAATATGAGACATAAATGACTGCATCTTTTGATAGTAATGACTTAGAAGCTAAACTGTATCTTTTGATTCTAATGACTAACGTTTATTATATCGTCAAGGGACCATAGACCTTAGTATGTGACATAAATTTTAATTTGATATATCTACACATTCGTGAGAAAAAGGGTGATGAACAGTCGGATAGACAGACAGATAGACAATACAGTTGTCCTACAATAGTTCTATTTTCACAGACTGAGGTACAGAGTACTAAAATTGAACTAACAAAAAGAGGACAGGATCTCTCTTTTGGATAGGAAACTGGCAAGAAAAACTGTTGTCATCACCTGGCCTGACGTACAATTCGCAGATATTTATTGTTATTATTATTTGTTGGGAAGCTTTAGTGTAACTAAACAAATACTTTGATTTTTAGTGACTTTTAATGGTCATTTAAACTATTCAATATGAATTTAAAAAGGGATACTGAAATTGGCAGTTTTGTTGTCAAAGATGAGAATGTAAAACTGCAAAAACTTCATTTACAAATGCATGATCTTCATGGGGAAATTGCATTAATAAAAAAATTAAATGATCAAATGTATTGTTCAAAAGGTTTTGCAAATACAAATGAGAAAGCAAAAACTTGTATCAAAGCAGAGTCATTCTAACCAAGCTGCTGCTGTTGTGGTCTTCAGTCCTGACACTGGTTTGATGCAGCTCTCCTAACCAAACAAACTGTGTTAAATTTAATATGAGCACAGATATTAAAAACATAGGAACCAGGTTTTAAATTATAAGACAATTCCAGGGGCAGATCTGGACTCTGACCAGAATCTATTGGTTATGAACTGTAGATTTAAACGGAAGAAACTGCAAAAATGTGTAATTTAAGGAGATGGGACCTGGATAAACTTTCTAAACCAGACGTTGTACAGAATTTCAGGGAGAGCATAAGGGATCAATTGACAGGAATGGGTGGAAGAAATACAGTAGAAGAAGAATGGGTAGTTTTGAGGGATGAAGTAGTGAAGGCAGCAGAGGATCAAGTAGGTAAAAAGGCGAGGGATAGTAGAAATCATTGGGTAACAGAAGAAATATTGAATTTAATTGATGAAAGGAGAAAATATAGAAAAGCAGTAAATGAAACAGGCAAAAAGGAATACAAACGTCTCAAAAATGACATCGTCAGGAAGTGAAAAATGGCTAAGCAGGGATAGCTAGAGGACAAATGTAAGGATGTAGAGGCTTATATCACTAGAGGTAAGATAGATACTGCCTAACGGAAAATTAAAGAGACCTTTGGAGAAAAGAGAGCCACTTATATGAATATCAAGAGCTCAGATGGAAACCCAGTTCTAAGCAAAGAAAGGAAAGCAGAAAGGTGGAAGGAGTATATAGAGGGTATATACAAGGGCGATGTGCTTGAGAACAATTTATGGAAATGGAAGAGGGTGTAGATGGAGATTATATGGGAAATATGATGCTGCTTGAAAGAGCACTGAAAGACCTGCGCTGAAACAAGGCCCCGGGAGTAGATAACATTCCACTAGAACTACTGACAGCCTTGGGAGAGCCAGTCCTGACAAAACTCTACCATCTGGTGAGCAAGATGTATGAGACAGGCGAAATACCCTCAGACTTCAAGAAAAATACAATAATTCCAATCCCAAAGAAAGCAGGTTTTGACAGATGTGAAAATTACCGAACAGTCAGTTTAATAAGTCACGGCTGCAAAATACTAACTCGAATTCCTTAGAGACGAATGGAAAAACTGGTAGACGCCGACCTCGGGAAAGATCAGTTTGGATTCCGTAGAGATATTGGAACACTTGAGCCAATACTGACCCTACGACTTATATTAGAAGAAAGATTAAGTAAAGGCAAACCTACGTTTCTAGCATTTGTAGACTTAGAGAGAGCGTTTGACAATGTTGACTGCATTTACCCTCTTTCAAATTCTAAAGGTGGCAGGGGTAAAATACAGGGAGCGAAAGGCTATTAACGATTTGTACAGAAATCAGATGGCAGTTATCAGAGTCGAGGGGCATGAAAGGGAAGCAGTGGTTGACATGGGAGTGAGACAGGGTTGTAGCCTATCCCCGTTGTTATTCAATCTGTATATTGAGCAAGCAGTAAAGGAAGCAAAAGAAAAATTCGGAGTAGGTATTAAAATCCACGAAGACGAAAGAAAAACTTTGAGGTTCGGCGATGACATTGTAATTCTGTCAGAGTCAGCAAAGGACCTGTAAGAGCAGCTGAACGGAATGGACAGTGTCTTGAAAGGACGGTATAAGATGAACATCAACAAAAGCAAAACGAGGATAATGGAATGTAGTCGAATTAAGTCTGGTGATGCTGAGGGAATTAGATTAGGAAATGAGACACTTAAAGTAGTAAACGAGTTTTGCTATTTGGGGAGCATAATAACTGATGATGGTCGATGTGGAGAGGATATAGAATGTAGACTGGCAATGGCAAGGAAAGCGTTTCTGAAGAAGAGAAATTTGTCAACATCAAGTACTGATTTAAGTGTCAGGAAGTCGTTTCTGGAAGTATTTGTATGGAGTGTAGCCATGTGTGGAAGTGAAACATGGACGATAAATAGTTTGGACAAGAAGAGAATAGAAGCTTTCGAAATGTGGTGCTACAGAAGATTGCTGAAGATTAGATGGGTAGATCACATAACTAATGAGGTATTGAATAGAATTGTGGCACAACTTGACTAGAAGAAGGGATCGGTTGGCAGGACATGTTCTGAGGCATCAAGGGATCACAAATTTAGCATTGGAGGGCAGTGTGGAGGGTAAAAGTCGTAGAGGGAGACCAAGAGATGAATACAGTAAGCAGATTCAGAAGGATGTAGGCTGCAGTAGGTACTGGGAGATGAAGAAGCTTGCACAGGATAGAGTAGCATGGAGAGCTGCATCAAACCAGCCTCAGGACTGAAGACCGCAACAACAGGTTATTATTTGGCCCCACTGTGAAAAAATTTAGTTGTTATTAGTTCCGTTTTGTTGTTTTCTCATTCCATATCAATGTAATTTCTCGTCATGAATGTATAAAGAACAGTTTGCAGGTCTGCAGGAGACACGTATGCCAAAGTGATGCTGCCATATTGCTTACCTCCGAGTTCTTAAAGCATGCCAGTGGAGGTCAAACAAGACAAAAGCGCCCATCTGCTCTTCGAACCATCGCTATAACTCTCAATTTCTGCAGCAGCAAGGCATGTACTTATATCAGGAGAAATTTCAGTACATCTCTACCTATGGATAGAGATTGAGAAGATGGTACAGTGTTGTAAGTGGGAATCCAGGATTCAGCAAAGAAGCAGCAGCTACACTCAAAATAAAATATCAGTAATTCATGAAGAAGGTCAAGAAATTGCTATGTGCAATGCTGTTTGTTGAAACTGCTATAAGTAAACACATTGAATTTTCGTTTGTTTGGTATGAAGATTATCGTTCTTGACTTGATTATGGTAGCATACTTGTTGCAAAGGAGACACTAACATTTATGGAAACTGATGTTAACAGTACTTGGAAACTTCTGATTGGTTACTTTCTGGTCGCTGAACTAAGTGTTCTTGAAAAATCTAACCTACTTAATAAGGCTCTAAAGTTTCCTTTTGATACTAGTGTTGACTTGATATTAGCAACTTTTGATGGGAATCATGTATATAGTACAATGGTAGGTGTCTAACATGAAATTTTTAACACACATTGTTTAATCTTCATCCACCTCGAGATCGCTCCTTTAAAAATCTCTCAAAAGGAAAAGATTCAATCTAGATCTACATGACTACTGTGCAATTCACACTTAAGTGCCTCTCAGAGGGTTGATCAAACTATTTCACACTATTTCTCTACCGTTCGACCAAAACAAACACTTCAATCTTGCCATGCCACCTCTGATTTCTCTTATTTCATGCCAATGATCATTTCTCCCTATGTAGATGGGTGTTAACAAAATTATTTTCACATTCAAGAGGAGAAAGTTAGAGACTGAAATTTCGCGAAAAGATATCGCTGCAAGGAAAAACGCTTTTGTTTTAATAACTGCCACCCCAACTAGTGTATGATATCCGTGACGCTATTTCGCCTTAATACAAAACGAGCTTCCCTTCTTTGCATTCTGTCAATCCTATCTGATGCGGGTCCCACATGCAGCAGTACTCCACAACAGTATGGACAAACGCAGTGTGGACAGAATGAAAGTTTCACTCTGCAGCGGAGTGTGCGCTGATGTGAAACTTCCCTGGCAGATTAAAACTGTGTGCCGGACCGAGACTCAAACACGGGCCCTTTGCCCTTCGTAGGCAAGTGCTCTACCAACTGAGTTGGAGTCTCGATCCGGCACTCAGTTTTAATCTGCCAGGGAGTTTCATATCTGCGCACACTCCGCTGCAGAGTGAAAATTTCATTCTGGTAACATCCCCTAGGCTGTGGCTAAGCCGTGTCTCTGCTATATCCTTTTTCGAGGAGTGCTAGTTCCGCAAGGTATGCAGGACAGTTTCTGCGAAGTTTCGACGGTAGAAGACGAGGTACTGGCGAAATTAAAGCTGTGGGGAGGGGGCGTGAGTCGTGCTTGGGTAGCTCAGTTGGTAGAGCACTTGCCCGCAAAAGGCAAAGGTCCCGAGTTCGAGTCTCGGTCCGGAACATAGTTTCAATCTGCCAGAAAGTTTCATAGCAGTGTAGGCAGTTTGTTTAGTAGACCTGTTGCATCTTCTAAATATTCTGACAATGCAACACAGTCTTTCGTTTCTCTTCCTCGCAATATTACGTTCTGTATGTGGTCGTTCCATTTTGAGGTATTCGTTGTTATAACTGCTACGTATTTAGTCGAATTGGCAGCCTTTAGATTTGTGTGATTTTTCGTTTAACCGAAATTCAACGGATTCATTTTAGTACTACTGCGGACGACCTTGCACTTTTTATTATTTAGGGTCAATAGCCTCTTTTTGCACCATCCAGATATGTTGTACAAATCATCTTGCCTTTTGTTTTTATCTTATGATGAATTTACTAAATGGTAAATGGCAGCATCGTATGCAAACAGTCTAAAAAGCCTGCTCAAAGTGTCTTCTAAATCTTTTATCTACACTCCTGGAAATGGAAAAAAGAACACATTGACACCGGTGTGTCAGACCCACCATACTTGCTCCGGACACTGCGGGAGGGCTGTACAAGCAATGATCACACTCACGGCACAGCGGACACACCAGGAACCGCGGTGTTGGCCGTCGAATGGCGCTAGCTGCGCAGCATTTGTGCACCGCCGCCGTCAGTGTCAGCCAGTTTGCCGTGGCATACGGAGCTCCATCGCAGTCTTTAACACTGGTAGCATGCCGCGACAGCGTGGACGTGAACCGTATGTGCAGTTGACGGACTTTGAGCGAGGGCGTATAGTGGGCATGCGGGAGGCCGGGTGGACGTACCGCCGAATTGCTCAACACGTGGGGCGTGAGGTCTCCACAGTACATCGATTTGGTCGGCGGAAGGTGCACGTGCCCGTCGACCTGGGACCGGACCGCAGCTACGCACGGATGCACGCCAAGACCGTAGGATCCTACGCAGTGCCGTAGGGGACCGCACCGCCACTTCCCAGCAAATTAGGGACACTGTTGCTCCTGGGGTATCGGCGAGGACCATTCGCAACCGTCTCCATGAAGCTGGGCTACGGTCCTGCACACCGTTAGGCCGTCTTCCGCTCACGCCCCAACATCGTGCAGCCTGCCTCCAGTGGTGTCGCGACAGGCGTGAATGGAGGGACGAATGGAGACGTGTCGTCTTCAGCGATGAGAGTCGCTTCTGCCTTGGTGCCAATGATGGTCGTATGCGTGTTTGGCGCCGTGCAGGTGAGGGCCACAATCAGGACTGCATACGACCGAGGCACACAGGGCCAACACCCGGCATCATGGTGTGGGGAGCGATCTCCTACACTGGCCGTACACCACTGGTGATCGTCGAGGGGACACTGAATAGTGCACGGTACATCCAAACCGTCATCGAACCCATCGTTCTACCATTCCTAGACCGGCAAGGGAACTTGCTGTTCCAACAGGACAATGCACGTCCGCATGTATCCCGTGCCACCCAACGTGCTCTAGAAGGTGTAAGTCAACTACCCTGGCCAGCAAGATCTCCGGATCTGTCCCCCATTGAGCATGTTTGCGACTGGATGAAGCGTCGTCTCACGCGGTCTGCACGTCCAGCACGAACGCTGGTCCAACTGAGGCGCCAGGTGGAAATGGCATGGCAAGCCGTTCCACAGGACTACATCTAGCATCGCTACGATCGTCTCCATGGGAGAATAGCAGCCTGCATTGCTGCGAAAGGTGGATATACACTGTACTAGTGCCGACATTGTGCATGCTCTGTTGCCTGTGTCTATGTGCCTGTGGTTCTGTCAGTGTGACCATGTGATGTATCTGACCCCAGGAATGTGTCAATAAAGTTTCCCCTTCCTGGGACAATGAATTCACGGTGTTCTTATTTCAATTTCCAGGAGTGTAGATCAGGAACATCAGAGGGCCTATAACACTTCATGGGGGAACGCAAGATATTACTTCTGTTTTACTCGATGACTTGCCGTCCATTACTACGAACTGTGACCTTTCCAGTGGGAAATCACGAGTCCAGACACACAACTCCCACGACACTCCACAGGCGCGCAGTTTCATTAGAAGCCGCTTGTGGCGTACAGTAACAGAAGCCTTTTGGAAATGTAGACATATGGAATCAGTTTTAGATCTTATGTCCGTAGCACTCATTACTTCGAAAAAATAAAAAAGCTAGTTGTGTTTGACAAGAACGATATTTTCTGAATCATTGTGTAATGTCCCCACAGAAAATACCCTCTACCACGCACCAATTAATCATTTTCAATCAAACCATCCACAGTCATTCACTTTGGAAAAGTTATCTGATCTGATTTTCTCGTAATATATGCGGCGACAGCACGACGACGCCAAAGTATTTTCTAGTGCGTTTATTCTTTGAAATAACAGAGATGCATATATGCATTCTCCATGGTTGTTAGAGTGGTAACTAGGACAGCTTCTGGAGTACGTGCCGGCCGCGGTGGTCTAGCGGTTCTGGCGCTGCAGTCCGGAACCGCGGGACTGCTACGGTCGCAGGTTCGAATCCTGCCTCGGGCATGGGTGTGTGTGATGTCCTTAGGTTAGTTAGGTTTAAGTAGTTCTAAGTTCTAGGGTACTTATGACCTAAGATGTTGAGTCCCATAGTGCTCAGAGCCATTTGAGCCATCTGGAGTACCTGTTGAGGGATTGACGTGTTTCTGAGAGATACATATTCTGCTTTTCTTCTCGCTAAAGCGAGCCAATTAACATTTGTGCCGCTAGCGGTTTGTTTGAGGAGAAAGAGACTGTAAAAGGAAAATAATTAAGGCGTGGAATCACCAGAGATCTGGATATGTAATGGAGATGGATATAATACACAATTTCCTCCATAAATAAGGTTTGTGACTTTTTTTGTTCTGGAGTGAATGAACGAATGAGTTTTTTCTGAATCATTTGATGATCACGTTGGCCCTGTAATTAGTGGGGAAGTTTCAGCTGTGTCGAAGAGAACCTGCAATCACTGAGTCTGTGTTAAATCGTCCAAAAAGGCTTCGTACACATCTGGAATTCGCAATCTTTCGTAAAAGGAACAAATTGTCCACACGATTGATTCTCCCGACTGACTGCAGTGTTTAACAGTAATAATAAATGTAAAGATCTCTTACAGCAAGCCAGCCGCTGATTACCAAGACGAAGGGCCCCACCAAAGAACCTATTTGGCTGATTTCACGTAATGCTATATTATATTAAAAACTGTACATAGATAAAGGAGAGAGGGAGAGAGAGAGAGAGAGAGAGAGAGCGGATGAAAATATAGATAATACTAATAATCCTCCATTAGTCTAATTTTTCGCCTGTCTTATCACGGATCAGCCAAGAACGGGGAGGGCCTTACTTTACTGTATAGATTTATGGGTGAAGGTGAAGGGGTCTTAAAGGCAACAGATACACGTCTATACAGACAAGACATTACACAGAGACAGCGGCTAGCTGCATTCATCATCTATTCTTAGATAAAGAGACGGCAACTTATAATCCGAACATTTAAAAATGTTAAACTTGCTTTGTGTCAACAGATCGTCTTCCTTGAAGTAATTCATAATGTTCGAACGCAATATATGTTCCGTAATGCTACTGCAAATCGACGTTAGTGACGCGGATCTGTAATTCATCGGTTTATTCCTACTTCATTTCTTGAGCACTGATGTGAGCTGCGGAACTTTCCAGCCTTTACGTCAGATCTTTCGTCGAGCGAGTTGTAATGTAACAGTATGGAGCTGTTATATTCCCATACTCTGAAAGGGATCGGTATAAAATCTGGAACGGTGCACTAGCCTTTATTAAATGATTTAAGATGCTTTGCTGCGCCAAGAGGATCTACGTCTAAGTTAATCATGTCGGCAACAGTACTTCATGGAATTCTGGAATATTTTCTCCGTCTTCTTCGGTGAAGGAATTTCGGAAACCGTGTTCAGTAACCCCTACAGAGTGCTACCATCTCCGACATCACCACCTCGGCTAACTCGCTATGGCTGTGTTGACCATGCCTCGCCACTGGTGTACTTCACGATCACCCAGAACATCTTCGCATACTCTGCCAGATTTCGAGACAGAGATTCGTCGTGGAAACTGTTAAAATCATCTCGCATTGGAGTTCACGCTAAATTTCTATCTACTGTAAGCCTTTGCCAATCTTGGAGATATTGTATTCTTTTAAATGCGGCACACTTTCTTCGTTTTTTCTGCAACAGTGTTCTAACGCTTTTGTGCGCCAAGTTAAAGCGCCCCCCCCCTTCCAGTTCACATGGAAATTCATGAATACGAGACGGATTTGAGGCCCACTCCCCATAGTACGCAACACGGGTTAGAACCCACCACCCCCTCTCCCCGGTTCTAAACCGTTTAGTGTGCTATGAGGAGTGGGCCTCATATCCGTCTCGTATTCATTTATTTCGTATAAATCTCCTCACTGCTGTCGATACTATTGCGGTTGCCAAGTATAACCTCTGTCCACACTAACTCACAGGAACTATCTACTTCAATTTCGCTACAAGACAAACCTCTCTTGTTGTTGATGTTGTTGTGATCTTCAGTCCTGAGACTGGTTTGATCCAGCTCTCCATGCTACTCTATCCTGTGCAAGCTTGTTCATCTCCCAGTACCTACATCCTTCTGAATCTGCGTAGTGTATTCATCTCTTGGTCTCCCTCTACGATTTTTACCCTCCACGCTGACCTCCAGTACTAAATTGGTGATCCCTTGATGCCTCAGAACATGTCCTACCAACCGATCCCTTCTGCTAGTCAAGTTGTGCCACAAACTCCTCTTCTCCCCAATTCTATTCAATACCCCCTCATTAGTTATGTGATCTACCCATCTAATCTTCAGCATTCGTCTGTAGCACCACATTTCAAAAGCTTCTATGCTCTTCTTGTCCAAACTACTTATCGTCCATGTTTCACTTCAATACATGGCTACACTCTATACAAATGCTTTCAGAAACGACTTCCTCACGCTTGAATCTACATTTGATGTTAACAAATTTCTCTTCTTCAGAAAGGCTTTCCTTGCCCTTTCCAGTCTACATTTTATATCCTCTCTACTTCGACCATCATCAGTTATTTTGCTCCCCAAATACCAAAACTCCTTTACTACTTTAAGAGTCTCATTTCCTAATCTAATTCCCTCAGCATCACCAGACTCAATTCGACTACATTCCATTATCCTCGTTTTACTTTTGTTGATGTTTATCTTGTATCCTCCTTTCAAGACATTGTCCATTCCGTTCAACTGCTCTGCCAAGTCCTTTGCTGTCTCTGACACAATTACAATGTGATCGGAGAACCCCAAAGTTTTTATTTCATCTCCGTGGATTTGAATACCTACTCCGAATTTTTCTTTTGTTTCCTTTACTGCTTGCTCAATATACAGATTGAATAACATCAGCGAGAGGCTACAACACTGCCTCACTCCCTTCCCAACCACTGCTTCCCATTCATGTCCCTCGACTTACAACTGCCATCTGGTTTCTGTATAAATCGTAAATAGCCTTTCGGTCACTGTATTTTACCCCTGCCCCCTTCAGAATTTTAAAGACAGTATTCCAGTCAACATTGTCAAAAGGTTTCTCTAAGTCTACAAATGCTAGAAACATAGGTCTTTCCTATCCTTAAACTATCTTCTAAGATAAGTCGTAGGGTCAGTATTGCCTCACGTGTTCAAATACTACTACGGAATCCAAACTGATCTTCCCCGAGGTCGGCGTCTACCAGTTTTTCCATTCGTCTCTAAAGAATTCGAATTAGTATTTTCCAGTCGTGACTTATTAAACTGATAGTTCGGTAATTTTCACATCTGTCAACACCTGCTTTCTTTGGAATTCGAATTATTATATTCTTCTTGAAGTCTGAGGGTATTTCGCCTGTCTCATACATCTTGGTCACCAGATGGTAGAGTTTTGTCAGGACTGGCTCTCCCAAGGCCATCAGTAGTTCTAATGGAATGCTGTCTACTCCTGGGGCCTTATTTCGACTCAGGTCTTTCAGTGCTCTGTCAAACTCTTCACGCAGTATCATATTCCCCATTTCATCTTCATCTACGTCCTCTTCCATTTCCATAATATTGTCCTCAAGTACATCGCCGTTGTATAGAACCTCTATATACTCCTTCCATGTTTCTACTTTGCCTTCCTTGCTTAGAACTGGGTTTCCATCTGAGCTCTTGATATTCATACAAGTGGCTCTCTTTTCTCCAAAGGCCTCTTTAATTTTCCTGTAGGCAGTATCTATCTTACCCCTAGTGAGATAAGCCTCTAGCCATCCCTGCTTAGCCATTTTGCACTTCCTGTCGATCTCATTTTTGAAACGTTTGTATTCCTTTTTGCCTGCTTCATTTATTGCATTTTTATATTTTCTCCTTTCACCAACATTTCTTCTGTTACCCAAGGATTTCTACTAGCCCTCGTCTTTTTACCTACTTGATGCAGTGCTGCCTTCACTACTTCATCCCTCAAAACTACCCATTCTTCTTCTACTGTATTTCTTTCCCCCATTCCTGTCAATTGTTCCCTTATGCTCTCCCTGAAACTCTGTAGAACCTCTGGTTCTTTCAGTTTATGCAGGTCCCATCTCCTTAAGTCCCCACCTTTTTGCAGTTTCTTCAGTTTTAATCTACAGTTCATAACCAATAGATTGTGGTCAGAGTCCACATCTGCCCCTGGAAATGTCTTACAATTTAAAACCTGGTTCCTAACTCTCCGTCTTACCATTATATAATCTATCTGATACCTGCTAGTATCTCCAGGCTTCTTCCATGTATACAACCTTCTTTTATGATTCTTGAACCAAGTGTTAGCTATGATTAAGTTATGCTCTGTGCAAAATTCTACCACGCGGCTTCCTCTTTCATTCTTACCCCCAATCCATATTCACCTACTACGTTTCCTTCTCATCCTTGTCCTACTATCGAATTATCAGTCACCCATGACTATTAAATTTTCGTCTCCCTTTACTATTTGAATAATTTCTTGTATCTTCTCATACATTTCTTCAATTTCTTCGTCATTTGCAGAGCTAGTTGGCATATAAACTTGTACTACTGTAGTAGGCGTGGGCTTCGTGTCTATCTTGGCCGCAATAATGGGTTCACTATGCTGATTGTAGTAGCTTACCCGCACTCCAATTTTTTTATTCATTATTAAACCTACTCCTGCATTAACCCTATTTGATTTTGTATTTATAACCCTGTATTCACCTGACCAAAAGTCTTGTTCCTCCTGCCACCGAACTTCACTAATTCCCACTATATCTAAGTTTAACCTATCCATTTCCCTTTTTAAATTTTCTAACCTACCTTCCCGATAAGGGATCTGACATTCCACGCTCCGATCCGTAGAACGCCAGTATTCTTTCTCTTGATAACGACGTCCTCTTGAGTTTTCGCTGCCCGGAGATTCGAATGGGGGACTATTTTACCTCCGGAATATTTTACCCAAGAGGACTCCATCATCATTTAACCATACAGTAAAGCTGCATGCCCTCGGGAAAAATTACGGCTGTAGTTTCCCCTTGCTTTCAGCTGTTCGCAGTACCAGCAAAGCAAGGCCGTTTTGGTTAGTGTTACAAGGCCAGATCAGTCAATCATCCAGACTGTTGCCCTGCAACTACTGAAAAGGCTGCTGCCCCTCTTCAGGAACCACAAGTTTGTCTGGCCTCTCAACAGATACCCCTCTGTTGTGGTTGCACCTACGGTACGGCCATTTGTATCGTTGAGGCACGCAAGTCTGCCAACCAACGGCAAGGTCCATGGTTCATGTTGGGGAAAACCTCTCTTAACGGCTACAAACACGAGCGAACCAACTACGTTTAGTCTATCCTTACCGAAAAAAAAAAATCGACTGAAGTTATCTCTGGCTTTACACCGCTTTCAGTACCTGTAACTTTGTGCTTCAGTGTTTTCTATCAGTGGCTGCAGCTCTGGTTCTGTCCCAATACTGCTGTAACAATTTACTGTTATAATACTTGTGTTTCTTTTGTCAGTCCTTGACCTGTGTTCGACCTGCACTCTTTGTGACAGAAACGCATTTTGTGACTCTCTAATCTACACTGCTGGCCATTAAAATTGCTACACCAAGAAGAAATGCAGATGATAAACGGGTATTCATTGGACAAATATACTAGAACTGACATGTGATTACATTTTCACGCAATTTGGGTGCATAGATCCTGAGAAATCAGTACCCAGAACAATCACCTCTGGCCTTAATAACAGCCGTAATACTCCTGGGCATTGAGTCAGAGCTTGGATGGCTTACTCTACCTCTACCGCGAAAGGCAAAGGTCCCGAGTTCGAGTCTCGGGCCAGCACACAGTTTTAATCTGCCAGGAGGTTTCATATCAGCGCACACTTCGCTGCAGAGTGAAAATCTCATTGTGGAACCATCTTCTTCCTATCGGTTGTATTTCGCGTCTGTAGCACGTCATCTTCGTGGTGTAGCAATTTTAACGGCCAGTAGTGTAAAAACTCTCCCAGTCCAAACCTCAGACCCCCGCTACCTGTGTAGCCGCCTCGTATATCGTACCGAATGTGTAAATTCTTCATTAGAAAGTCAAACACAACGTTTACGAAATCTATTTTACTTCAGTATTTGGAAGTCAGAAATTGTCATTCGGTAAAGAATATGACGTAATCATCGCAGAAACGAAGTTTGCTTACAAAAACAGTATTATTTAAGGGACATAAAATGGACTGTGCTTAATTTTTATTATGTACTAATAAAATACTTGTGCATTGCTCACTCAGTTTATCAGTTTAATTTAGATACCACATTGTGTTGCTACGCAGTTTTTCATGAAACTTTATATGCATACATATTATGTACATACATTTTCCATCCAAGATGTAATATTCCTAATATGCTTACATATTGCGTTAGGCAATTATTTTGCAAGAAAAGGAAGCAGTGAAATATGTAGCACTTTGCTCTTTTTCTGGGCTGCTCCAATTAGACGGATTTCAGCAATAGTTACAGCTGGGATTTTATAATAATTTCTCGAGTCATAATTCACACCATTTAGTACAAATTATTCACAGACAGAAATTCTTGGGAGAAACAACTAGTTGTGTTCCTTACATATAACAGCACTAGCCGACCGAGACAGACGCAGCAACAGGAAAATAACCGCATTTGTGACGTTTATGAGTTCCTAACCAGGAGCGAATTTTATTGTACCATCTGTGTGCTTCCGTAGTTTAGTTTCTTGAGTTTCTGCGTGTAAATTTAATATCTAATAGCCACTGTTCTCGCGTTTTCGTTTGCGTCGGAAAGTAAACTGATTTTGTGACATATTACACGTTCCTAATCAGGGGCGAATTATTTAGGTTCACCTGAGTGATTCGGTAGTTAGGTTTCTGAATATCTGCGTATTACTAGACACAGTTTGTGCGTTTTCGGCAGGGTCTACAGCAGATTTCCGTAGCGTGAGTCGATAGTCCGTTTATCTGCATATTTAAGTTTTCCGCCGTCTTTAGGGACTGCGATTGTTGTATGCGGATGCGAGACGACTTGGTGACACTTCGCTCCCAGCTCCAGGCTGTGATGGCTTCGGTTACACAGCTTGAGGCTGCAGTGGATGGGCGCCACTGTTGTGGGCCGGCCGTGGGGATCCAACGGACGTCCAGCGCGTCCGAGTCCTCCGACCGGTCCTGACCAGTGGCCAACCCAGTCACTGCTCGCACTGAGGCTGACCCCTCACCTGTGGTCGAGTGGGAGTTCGCCCTGGGGAGTAGCAGGCGGCGAAAGACTTCCCAGGCGGCCGCACGTGAGGCCTCCCCGGTTTGTCTGACAAACAGGTTCCAGGCGCTGTCTGTGGCTGACACTGTCGCTGAGCCAGATGCTGTCGCCTCTCCTGTTTCAGAGGAAACCACTCAGCCTGCGAGATCCGAACAATCACAGACGGTGGGATTATTGGTAGGTGGGAGCTCCAACGTTAGGCGTGTTATGGAGCCCCTTAGGGACTTGGCTGATAAGAAAACCAATGTGCACTCCTTGTGCATACCAGGTGGAGTCATTCCACATGTGGAATGGGTCCTCCCAGATGCCATCAAGAGCACAAGGTGCTGCCAATTGCAGGTGGTTGCTCACGTCGGTACCAATGATGTGTGTCACTTTGGACCAGAAGAGATTCTCTCTGGTTTCGAGCGGCTAACAGAAGTGGTAAAGGCTGCCAGTCTTGCTTGGAAGATGAAAGCAGAGCTGACCATTTGCAGCATAGTCGACAGGACCGATTGCAGACCTCTGGTACAGAGCCGAGTGGGGGGTCTGAATCAGAGGCTCAGACGGTTATGCGACCGTGTAGGCTGCAGATTCATCGACTTGTGCCAAAGGGTGGTTGGGTTTCGGGTTTCGCTGAATAGATCAGGTGCCCACTATAACCAAGAGACAGTTACACGGGTAGCAGGGGTTGTATGGCGTGGGCTGGAGAGTTTTTTAGGTTAGAGGGTCTCGGGAAAACACAAGAAGGGCTTCAGTTACAAAGGGTGCAGGCTGAACACAGGAAGAACGTAGATACAGGAACCATCAGTATAACAGTTGTAAATTGTCGTAGCTGTGTTGAGAAAGTACCGGAACTCCGAGAACTAATAGAAAGCACTGATGCTCAAATCGTTACAGGCACTGAAAGCTGGCTAAAGCCGGATATAAGCTCAGCCGAAATTTTTGCGAAGAACCTAACGGTGTTCCGAAAGCATAGGCTAAACACGGTTGGCGGTGGCGTGTTTGTTGCTATTAGAAATAGTTTAACTTGTCGCGAAATTGAAGTAGATACTTCCTGTGAGCTAGAATGGGCAGAGGTCATTGTAGGCAACCGGAATAAAATAATAATTGGATCATGTTATCGACCACCCAATTCAGATGATACAGTTGCTGATAGGTTCAAAGAAAACTTGAGTTTGATTTCGAACACGTACCCGACTCATACGATAATAGTTCGTGGGGATGTACATGTTTACTTCCGAAGGTACGCGTAAAATATCCTAAATTGTGCTAAACGCATTATCTGAAAATTACTTCGAGCAGCTAGTTCATGAGCCCACGCGAATAGTAAACGGTTGTGAAAACACACTTGAACTCTTAGCAACAAATAATCCTGAGTTAATAACGAGCATCAAAACCGATTAGTGAACACAGGTTTGTCGTTGCGAGATTGAATATTGTAATCCCAAAATCCTCGAAAAATAAGCGAAAAATATACTTATTCAGAAAAGCAGATAAAAATTCACTTGACGCCTTCCTGAGAGACAATCTCCACTCATTCCAAATTAATAATTTTAGTATCGGCAGCAACTGAAAGATTGATACCAAATAAAGTAACAAACAGCGGAGCTGATCCTCCTTGGTACAGACAATGGGTCAGAACACTGTTGCAGAAACAACGAAACAAATGTGCCAAATTTAAACAGACGCAAAATCCCCAAGATTGGCGATCTTTTACAGAAGCTCGAAATTTAGCCAGGACTTCAATGCGAGATGCTTATAACAGTTTTCACAACGAAACTTTGTCTCGAAACCTGGCAGAAAATCCAAAGAGATTCTGGTCGTATGTGAAGCAAGTTAGCGGCAAGAAACAATCAATGCCTTCTCTGCGCGATAGCAATGGAGATACTATCCAAGACAGTGCTGCCAAAGCAGGGTTACTAAACACAGCCTTCTGAAACTCCTCCACAAAAGAAGACGAAGTAAATATTCCAGAATTCCAATCGAGAACTGCTGCCAACATGAGTAACTTACAAGAAAATATCCTCGGAGTAGTGAAGCAACTTAAATCCCTTAATAAAAGCAAGTCTTCTGGTCCAGACTGTACACCAATTAGGTTCCTTTAGGAGTATGCTGATTCATTAGCCCCATACTTAACAATCATATACAACCGTTCGCTGGACGAAAGGTCCGTACCCAAAGACTGGAAAGTTACACAGGTCACACCAGTATTCAAGAAAGGTAGTAGGAGTAGTCCACTAAATTACAGGCCCATATCGTTAATGTTCGATGTGCAGCAGGATTTTAGAACATATATTGTGTTCAAACATTATGAATTACCTCGAAGGAAACGGTCTATTGACACACAGTCAACATGGGTTTAGAAAACATCGTTCCTGTGAAACACAACTAGCTCTTTATTCACATGAAGTGTTGAGTGCTATTGACAAGGGATTTCAGATCGACTCCCTATTTCTGGATTTCCGGAAGGCTTTTGACGCTGTACCACACAAGCGGCTCGTAGTGAAATTGCGTGCTTATGGAAATCGTCTCAGTTATGTGACTGGATTTGTGATTTCCTGTCAGAGAGGTCACAGTTCGTAGTAATTGATGGAAAGTCATCGAGTAAAAGTGATTTCTGGCGTTCCCCAGGGTATCATTATAGGCCCTTTGCTGTTCTTTATCTACGCAAACGATCTGGGAGACAATCTGAGCAGCTGTCTTCGGTTGTTTGCAGATGACGCCGTCGTTTATCGACTAATAACGTCATCAAAAGATCAAAACAAACTGCAAAACGATTTAGAAAAGATGTCTGAATGGTGCGAAAAGTGACAGAAGTGTGAGGTCATCCACATGAGTGCTAAAAGGAACGCGTTAAACTTCGGTTACACGATAAATCAGTATAATCTAAAAGCCGTAAATTCAACTAAATACCTAGGTATTATAATTACGAAAACTTACGTTGGAAGAAACACATAGAAAATGTTGTAGGGAAGGCTAACGAAAGTGATTTTATTGGCAGGACACTTAGAAAATGTAACAGATCTACTAAGGAGACTGCCTACACGATGCTTGTCCGTCCTCTTTTAGAATACTGTTGCACGGTGTGGGATCCTTACCAGATAGGACTGACGGAGTAGATCGAAAAAGTTCAATGAAAAGCAGCGCATTTTGTATTATCGCGACATATGGGAGAGAGTGTCACAGAAATGATACAGGATTTGGGCTGGACACCATTAAAAGAAAGGCGTTTTCCGTTGCGAAGGAATCTTCTCACGAAATTCCAGTCACCAACTTTCTTCTCCGAATGCAAAAGTATTTTGTTGACACTGACCTACATATGGAAGAACGATCACCACGATATAATAATGGAAATCAGATATAGGTGTTCATTGTTTCCGCGCGCTATACGAGATTAGAATAATAGAGAATTGTGAAGGCACTTAAATGTGATTTGCAGAGTATCCATGTAGATGTAGAACAGGGGTGTTTACACTAGGGCTTTCTTCGTTTACTCCAATTAATGTGGCCATGAGATCTAAGTACTAGTTACAGATTTATAAGAAACATATTCCCAGACCAAGGCTTTGCACATAGGCAGTATAGCGTGCGCAGTGCGTATCCTTAATGGAGCATGGTTCTGATAATTGCTAATACAGAAATATTCATGTCGAATGCCAACGACATACATTGGCACCATGCCAAGGTTGCCCAACTTACATCTGTGGTGAGAGGAGCCGGCCGTTGTGGCCGAGCGGTTCTAGGCGCTTCAGTCTGGAACTGCGCGACCACTACGGTCGCAGGTTCGAATCCTGCCTCGGGCATGGATGTGTGTGATGTCCTCAGGTTAGTTAGGTTTAAGTAGTTCTAAGCTCTAGGGGACTGATGACCTCAGAAGTTAAGTCCCATAGTGCTCAGAGCCATTTGAACCTTTTTTGTGGTCGGAGGTTGGTCCCTTCCTGTTCACGCCGTATACTAACAATGTTACAGTGAATATTAACAGTAGAAACTAAAAAAATAACTAAACTACGTCCGAACAGGCCATGAAGGCCCAACGGGACCGACCGGCCGCCGTGTCCTCCTCAGCCACAGGTATCACTGGATATGTGGTCAGCACACCGCTTTCCCGGCCGTATGTCAGTTTAGCATACCGCTTATCCACGGCGCTTGGCAAACTGTATGGTCATCAATCCGAGTGATAGCCCAGTCCGACAGGGCTTAACTTCGGTGATCTGACGGGAGACGGTATGACTACTGCGGCAAGGCCGTCGGCAACGTTAATAGCTAGCAGATGATGCAGTAATGTATAATAAATTACTGACTAGAAAAAAGTTGCGTAAATGTTCAGCGAGATCTGGATAACATTTCAAAGTGGTAAAACAATTGGCAACTTGCTTTAGATTTTCAGAAACGTAAAACTTTGCACTTCACGAAATGAGAAGAAACCATAGTGAACTATGATTACAACATAAATGGGTCACAGCTGGAAACGATCAACTCGTACAATTGCCTGGGTGCAAAAATTTCTGGGGATATTATATTCCCTGAGTTGTATAATTAAAGCAGGTGGCGTACCGCAGTTCATTGGTAGAATACTAGGAAAATGGAATCAGCCTAAAAATGAGACCGATTACAGACTTCTTGCGCAACCCACCCGAGGGTATTACTCAAGTGGATGGAAGCCAAACCGAATAAGACCACTAACGGATTTTTCACAGCCTAAAAGAAGGACAACGCGAATTGCAATGCTGAAATAAGGTAAACTACTATCGTTTGAGGCCTCAGTTTCTGGGTGTAACGCAGCAGTTCGCGTGGGGGGAAATACTGAGCCGCACTGGCTCCCATAATGCGAGCATCCTCGGTGCAGGATTTTGTCCAAGAGGAACTGATACTTCGCAAAAACATTCGATGATATTCATCTCGGGCGATCTGGACAGCCAAATCATTCGCTCCAGTTGTACAGAATGCCCTTCAAACCAATCAGGAACTATTGTAGCCTGGTGACATGGCGCTTTTTCATCCCTAAAAATAGCATCGCTGTTTGAGAGCTTAACGAATGGCTGCAAATGGCCACCAAGTAGCCAAACATACAGCAAAGGCACCCGTGTCGTCGGTCTGCTACCGTAGCCCATTATCGCCAAATTTCGCCGCACTGCCCTAACGGGTACATTCTTCGTAAGTTGCACATTGATTTTTGCGATTACTTGACGCAGTGTTGCTTGACTGTTAGCATTGACAGCTCTACTCGAAAGCCGCTGCGATCGGGAATTAGGTGAAGGCCGTCGCCCACTCAGTTGCCGTGATGACAGGTGATGCCTGAAATTCTCAAATACGCTGTTCTCGGCACAGTCTTGACACTCAGAATACAGAGCTCCCCGTCGATTTCCGACACGGAATGTCGAATGTGTCTGGCTGCAGCTACGTTCAAGGTCTGTTAATCCCTGACGATAACGTCGGAAACCTTTCCACGTGGATCACCTGACAAGGGAACCTCCCCATCGCAACCCCCTCAGATTTAGTTATGACTTGGTCCAGAGATAGGCCTTGAAAAACTGAACACAGATCAATCGAGAAAACAGGAAGAAGTTGTGTGGAACTATGATAAAAATAAGCAAAATATACAAACTGAGTAGTCCATGTGCAAGATATGCAACATCAAGGAGAGTGTAAGGCTACGAGCGCCTTGGTCCCGCAGTTAGCGTGGACAGCTGCGGAACTAGAGGTCCATGGTTCAAGCCTTCACTCGAGTGAAAAGTTTAATTTTTTATTTTCAGACAATTATCAAAGTTCAGGCACTCACACACAATCAACTTCGCTCTCCAAAATTCCAGGACATGTTCAGATTTGCTTGACGGTCTACACACGGAAACATTTGAAAACGTGTTTTGACAGAGCACAGGGAAAACTGTACGACTGTGAAACTGTTGCATTTATTTGTTGCAGTTTATGTGACAAACTCTTATGTTTTCATCACTTTTTTGGGAGTGTTTATCACAGCCACAAGAAAACCTAAATCGGGCAAGGTAGAAGAATCTTTTTACTCATTCGCCAAGTGTGCAAGTTAGGTGGGTCGACAACATATTCCTGTCATGTGACGCACATGCCGTCACCAGTGTCGTATATAATATATCAGACATGTTTTACTGCGGAGGAATCGGTTGACCTATGACCTTGCGATCAAATGTTTTCGGTTCTTATTGGAGAGGCACGTCCTTTCGTCTACTAATCGCACGGTTTTGCGGTGCGGTCGCAAAACACAGACAGTAAACTTATTACAGTGAACAGAGACGTCAATGAATGAACGGACAGATCGCAACTTTGCGAAAATAAAGAAAGTAAAATTTTCACTTAAGGGAAGACTCGAACCAAGGACCGCTAGCTCCGCAGCTGCTCACTCTAACCACAGGACCACGGCGCCCCTCAGTTCATGTTGTCATAATGTTGCTTATGTTGCACATGGACTACTCAGTTTGTATATTTTGCTTATTTTTTCATAGTTCCCCACAACTTCTTCCTGTTTTCTCGATTGATCTGTGTTCAGTTTTTCAAGCCTATCCACTGTGTCAATTTATAACTAAATCTGAGGGGGGTGCGATGGGGAGGTTCCCTTGTGAGCACAAAAGACAGCTCCGCCAATGCAGTGCCCTTTTATACCTGCTGTACGCTATTTGTGTACATCGCTGTCCGATGACGTTTGCCACCTCAGTGCGCCACATTTTCCACGCATCGCTGTCGTGGGGTCACGAGGACGAGAGTCGACTAATTACGGGGCGCACTTAGGCTTTCGAGCGTTTAATCTTCCTGTGCTGCATTCGCGTATTGAACAGGAAGAAGCCCTAATAGCTGTTACAACGGGAAGTACGCTTCGCCATGCGCTCGACAGTAATTTGCAGACTGTGGATGTAGATTCCACGATGTACACACAATAGAGAAGCAGGTAGGAAGGACGCGAACACGTCGCTCAGCGCAGCGAACTTACGTTTGCGGAGAATCCGGTTTCAGCAGCGGTGGCGCGGCGGCGGCATCACGTGCGCAGTAAAGACCTCGGCCGAGGCCGCGTCACCGCAGCGCACCGCGCATGCGCTGAGCCCGCTTCCTCTTGAGCAAGACGCCACAGCCGCTATGACGTCACGCCAGCTGGCTCCACGCCACGGCAGAGCGGTCCGTGTTCTCGGGTCTTGCCTTCAGCAAGGTCGGCTCCAGGGAGGCAGAATTGAACCACTGCCAAGGGCGACAGGTTTCTCGGTGCGGAGGAATCTTAAATTGTAATTTGGTTTCGAAAGGATGAATTACACAACACAGTGACGGTTTTGCATTAATAAAGAAGTGCGAAAATAAGTTGAAGTATAAAGCATTTCTAATGTCTCTTGCAGCTGTCTCTCCGCGATATTTTCAGAAATTTTATAAATTATATAACTCAGTACATATCTCGAAATATCTCTTCTTATCTTACCGATTATCAATGCAAAGTAGTTTCAAGCCCAATTATTCCTTGGAGCGTCCATTTACTCCATGGAATAGCTTCTCTGCTATCTATGTTTTCTCTTATGGAAAGAATGAAGGAATGCTTGCCGATTAGTCGTGAAAGAAGGAGGATGTATATGTATGTATTGTTGAGCTAGTCGCCATCTTGATGAGATTCTGTATGAGAAGGAACTTAATACATGAACTAAACTAAAGTAAGTGTGTTCGCGTATTATTTAACTGATTATTATTGACAGTGTCTGCTTACTACGCTGTGTTGCACGGGATCAGTGGGGAACGTCTGATTTACACTGGACGAACCTGCCGTTTTGTATGCTCAAGATATCCAGTTTATTACTTCAAATAAATTGGCTAACACGGTCTTACCAGCAGATCTCCGGTCTTCCCCATGTGATCACCGAAAGTTAATAATTATTACAAATGTTTCCAAGAGATCGACTGACAATTTTCGTCGCACCGAGACTTCGAAATTGCTTCACTGCCTTATGGAATTTAAGTTAAGCTCAATTTAATCAGGATAGAACAGTATTGAACTGTGTGAATGTGATAAGCCTGCTTTGTGAATGAAAATTCCCTTAACATACGGATGTTTTTACTATCCTGATCAGTGAAGCTAAATCAGGCCGGTGTGAGAGAGGTTTTTAAATTTTAGATACACAAAAAAATATTAAACTTAAAATATTAAACATTCATAAAATCTAACGTCTCGCGGGACATTATCTACGATACTGCGAAACACAAAACAAATAAAGCACTGCAGTTGTTCACCTCGGGTGTGTGTGAAATACTTTGGCCACGAAGGTAGGCAGGGCATATCGAGGTGATCTTACCTTTCTTCACCATTTCCAGTTACTAACAATTTCCAATGTTAGTAAAAATATAAAAAAATGGTCATCTCTGTTTTTAGTCTAGAATGTGATGCAGTAGTTTCTAAAAGACAATTACTGCCAGCTGCTACGAGAAAAAGAAGAAAACGACCGTAACAAGAAATTTTGGAAAAAAAAAATTTTTTTTTACTTCAAACTGTTGCTGAAACGGAACAACTAACCTATTTGGACTGTAAAAAAAATACATGAACATTCTGATGGTTTATATTTGTATATATAAAAGTAGCCCGCGACAAAAAAAGAACGAAAGAAAAATGAAATACCGTAAGACGAGTGAAACTGTTAACGAATTTTCGTTCTGTCGGACATTCTAGAAACTTCCAACGAGAAAGTTGTTAGGAAAACTATGAAATTAAAACTTTGAACATAGCTGCTAAGGTTCAGTCACCGTGTCAGAATTATATTAGAACAAATAAGCCCTCGGTTACAAATATTAAGTCAAAATTGACCAGGTTTCGACGCTACTATGAGCGTCGTCTTCAGAATTAGACTAACTGTTCTAAAACATATTAGGTATATAATACATTAATAAAATTAAAGTTTGTACTGACTGGAAAAAGAAGCAGTACTTACAAGTCACATATTAAAAAAGATCTAAGCCGGAAAGGCGACGTCATGAATAGTTGCAAGTGAGATGGCGAGCCACTAAGGGCTGCTCGTACTGTGAACAAGAGTTGCCTTTCCGGCTTAGATCTTTTTTTAATATGTGACTTGTAACTACTGCTTCTTTTTCCAGTCAGTACAAACTTTAATGTTATTAATGTATTATATACCTAATATGTTTTAGAACAGTTAGTCTCATTCTGAAGACGACGCTCATAGTAGCGTCGAAGCCAGGTCAATTTTGACTTAATATTTGTGACCGAGGGCTTATTTGTTATAATATAACTATGAAATTAATTTTGCTAACATCTGAGACATCACTACTGTGTTGCGTGACGTACGAAAGTATTTTACTCGTATTTATCGCAGACTCCGTGCGCGACAGCGCGTGTGTGTTTGTTTGCCGCCGCCGCCGCTCACGTTTTACTACCGAGAATATTCCCTATCTCCCAAATCTTTTTTTTAATTTGCTGTTATTGACTCTTCGCCATTCAGCAATCACCCGAATCGGCGATATACGCTATAGAAAATTGACTGTATGTGCTTTCAGGCCACTAATTCCGTTGAAACTGCATAATTTTATTTGCGGATATGGTTCTATTTGGTTCTTGCAGCTGCAGTGTCTCTGCACCCTATTAAAACATTTCGTCCTCCGTTATATTTTTATGAATCAGAAACCAAATGAGCGGAGAATACAAGGAACGTAGGTCTCTGAGCCAAAATAATCTGTTTCGCGGAGATCAGCCTGTGTTTTTCTAGTCGCCTGGTAGTCCCTTCGGTCGTGACGTCTAAGTACTGTTCCGCGCACTAACTTTTTGTCAAAATTGTGGCATTCCGTGGATTTCCGTTTTCGTTTATATTCCTTTCTTGGAGAATCAAAAAATATGTTCATATCTAGAGATTCAGGCGACGGCGGTTTTGTTGTCATTTCACGAACTTGCACTAAATTTGTATTATTTGTGCATTCTTCACTGTTAGCCAGATCAGTAAAATACTTCAGTACATTCGATATGGCCATTTCAGACTGTTTCGTATCTCAGTTCGCTCATTACCAAACACACGTCAACGCTCCGTTTCGCAGAGGAGTGAAGCCGCACGTGAACGCACGACCTCGCACGGAGAGAAAGAGAACGTGGAGCCGGCTGTCAGTTGCTGCCCTGTGAACGTGCACGTGCACGTGCGCCGACGAAGCTCTGAGGCAGGCGGACCACGGCGCCTAGCGCGTGTTGCCACGTGCGCCTACACAACACTTTACGGCGGTCGTCTCCCAACTGCGGCCGGGTCAGTTATTTGTGCGACCCGCCGTTCTAATAATAAGCATATAGTAACTAACACCCGAATGAAAATACGTCAACTAACGTTCAGAATTTTTTAAGAGTGTAGTTTTCCTGCTCAGTAAAAAACGAAAAATACTTTCAGAAAGAGTTACGTAATGCAAACGAGTAGGATGAAAAAATTAGTTAAACTGTTTATTATTTCAATAGTGAACGCCATAAATGTTTAAACATTTATCCCACTGTGAGACAACTCAAAATGTTCGCGGTTCCCTACGGGATCACGGCTGTGCCGAACGTGCACCCCTCCGTCACATGATATCTTGCGAACCATGGATGAAGGGTATCAGACGGATGCGATATTCCTTGACTTGCGGAAAGCGTTTGACTCGGTGCCCCACTGATGACTCCTAACTATGGAACGAGCATATGGGATTGGTTCCCAAGTATGTGAGTGGCTCGAAGACTCCTAAGTAACAGAACCCAGTACGTTGTCCTCGATAGTGAGTGTTCATCGGAGGTGAGGGTATCATCTGGAGTGCCCCAGGGAAGTGTGGTAGGTCCGCTATTCTCTTCTACCTACATAAATGATCTTTTGGATAGGGTGGATAGAAATGTGCGGCTGTTTGCTGATGATGCTGTGGTGTACGGGAAGGTGGCGTCGTTGAGAGACTGTAGGAGGATACAAGATGACTTGGACAGGATTTGTGATTGGTATAAAGAATGGCAGCTAACTCTAAATATAGAAAATGAAAATTAATGCAGATGAATAGGAAAAAGAATCCTGTAATGCTTGAATACTCCATTAGTAGTGTAGCGCTTGACACAGTCACGTCGATTTAAATATTTGGGCGCAACATTGCAGAGCGATATGAAGTGGGACAAGCATGTAATGGCAGTTGTGGGGAAGGTGGATGGTCGTCTTCGGTTCATTGGTAGAATTTTGGGAGGATGTCGTCCATCTGTAAAGGAGACCGCTTATAGAACACTGGTGCGACCTATTCTTGAGTACTGATCGAGCGTTTGGGATCGCTATCAGGTCGGATTGAGGGAGGACATAGAAGCAATTCAGCGGCGGGCTACTACATTTGTTACTGGTAGGTTTGATCATCACGCGAGTGTTACGGAAATGCTTCAGGAACTCGGGTGGGAGTCTCTAGAGGAAAGGAGGCGTTCTTTTCGTGAATCGCTACTGAGGAAATTTAGAGAACCAGCATTTGAGGCTGACTGCAGTAAAATTTTACTGCCGCCAACTTACATGCCGCGGAAAGACCACAAAGATAAGATAAGAGAGATTAGGGCTCATACAGAGGCATATAGGCAGTCATTTTTCCCTCATTCTGTTTGGGAGTGGAACAGGGAGAGAAGATGCTAGTTGTGGTACGAGGAACCCTCCGCCACGCACCGTATGGTGGACTGCGGAGTATGTATATGCATGTAGATGTAGATGTAGATGTAATCGACGGCCACAAATGTGTCCCTTCACGGCGCCAGAAATAGGAGGGCGGCACTACACGGAGGATCTGTCGGCGCTTTCCGGCGAAACTTCCGCAGTGCAGTCGGAACAACAGGCGTGCCAGCGGCCGGGGAGTGATGACGGCCCTGCGAGGGACCGCCGGCCAGTGACTTCCTGGAACACGGCGCCAGGGGTACGTGCACTTCGTCGCCGTCGATTTCGTTCGGACGAAGAGGTGCGTGCCCGGGTACGGTAGCTGTTGAGCGCGCACCCGCCAGCATTTCTCCACGAAAGCATTGACCGTCTCGTCTCACTGTGCGATAAATGTTTCAGCACTTACGTCTGTCAGTTCTGAAATAATAAACAATTTACTTACTTTTCTCCGTCTGTCTTGTCTCCAAATGACTGCCCCTTAAGGTAAGTTTAATTTAAACTGACGTCGGTGATCTAAGTAAAATTGACTGCTTACCTCAGGGGCGGACCAGTGTGGGATTGCAGGATGTGAGAGGAGCAGTGCTTCGTTCAGTCTATGTCTCCCAGTGCTGCCAACTTACAGACGCGTGCGACTTGGACTGATCAGCTGCTGTGTCACAAATCTGGACCCAGAGGTGACGTGGACTCGCGAATGAGCACTGCAGAGACGGTCATCTTCAAATGTGGTACTTATTTCTAGCATAGGAATATGCAATTAAATTAAGGCAGTTGTAGTACAATGAGTAACAGGAAACTGACTTTCAAATCATTTTACAAACTTTTGTGACGATGTCTCATATTCGGTAGTTTCTTTGAATACTACTACAATTACTGTTATTAGCCAATTAATTGTCCCCTCACACAGACAACACGACAACACCCCATCAGGCAGTTACAGCGTCACAACCCTCGGGGCACTCATCTCGAGACGAGCAACAGCCGGCACGCGCTTTCCTCTCATCACGTCGGGAGGTTCCGACCCCATTCTGTGGCATCTGGCGTCAGGCCTACTAGGTGAGTGCTCTGCCAAGCGAGTGCAATTATTATTCGTACATCGGAAATATTTTCACGATTTATCATACCTACTGCAACTATGCTTCAAATATGAGCCCTAGTGCCTATCAGTTAAGCTATAATTTATTCTTGTCCTTACTTCTTAACGCAACGGAATGGACAACGCATCTGACTAATAGCTTGTGCACATTTCCGACGGACTCACTCCACCCTGGCAAGACCACATTTCCTTACTGTGGTATATACAGGGTGTTTCAAAAATGACCGGTATATTTGAAACGGCAATAAAAACTAAACGAGCAGCGATAGAAATACACCGTTTGTTGCAATATGCTTGGGACAACAGTACATTTTCAGGCCGACAAACTTTCGAAATTACAGTAGTTACAATTTTCAACAACAGATGGCGCTGCGGTCTGGGAAACTCTATAGTACGATATTTTCCACATATCCACCATGCGTAGCAATAATATGGCGTAGTCTCTGAATGAAATTACCCGAAACCTTTGACAACGTGTCTGGCGGAATGGCTTCACATGCAGATGAGATGTACTGCTTCAGCTGTTCAATTGTTTCTGGATTCTGCCGGTACACCTGGTCTTTCAAGTGTCCCCACAGAAAGAAGTCACAGGGGTTCATGTCTGGCGAATAGGGAGGCCAATCCACGCCGCCTCCTGTTTGTTTCGGATAGCCCAAAGCAATCACACGATCATCGAAATATTCATTCAGGAAATTAAAGACGTCGGCCGTGCGATGTGGCCGGGCACCATCTTGCATAAATCACGAGGTGTTCGCAGTGTCGTCTAAGGCAGTTTGTACCGCCACAAATTCACGAAGAATGTCCAGATAGCTTGATGCAGCAATCGTTTCGGATCTGAAAAATGGGCCAATGATTCCTTTGGAAGAAATGGCGGCCCAGACCAGTACTTTTTGAGGATGCAGGGACGATGGGACTGCAACATGGGGCTTTTCGGTTCCCCATATGCGCCAGTTCTGTTTATTGACGAAGCCGTCCAGGTAAAAATAAGCTTCGTCAGTAAACCAAATGCTGCCCACATGCATATCGCCGTCATCAATCCTGTGCACTATATCGTTAGCGAATGTCTCTCGTGCAGCAATGGTAGCGGCGCTGAGGGGTTGCCGCGTTTGAATTTTGTACGGATAGAGGTGTAAACTCTGGCGCACGAGATGATACGTGGACGTTGGCGTCATTTGGACCGCAGCTGCAACACGGCGAACGGAAACCCGAGGCCGCTGTCGGATCACCTGCTGCACTAGCTGCGCGTTGCCCTCTGTGGTTGCCGTACGCGGTCGCCCTACCTTTCCAGCACGTTCATCCGTCACGTTCCCAGTCCGTTGAAATTTTTCCAACAGATCCTTTATTGTATCGCTTTTCGGTCCTTTGGTTACATTAAACCTCCGTTGAAAACTTCGTCTTGTTGCAACAACACTGTGTTCTAGGTGGTGGAATTCCAACACCAGAAACATCCTCTCTTCTAAGGAATAAATCATGTTGTCCACAGCACACTTGCACGTTGTGAACAGCACACGCTTACAGCAGAAAGACGACGTACAGAATGGCGCACCCACAGACTGCATTGTCTTCTATATCTTTCACATCACTTGCAGCGCCATCTGTTGTTGAAAATTGTAACTACTGTAATTTCGAAAGTTTGTCCGCCTGAAAATGTACTGTTGTCCCAAGCATATTGCAACAAACGGTGTATTTCTATCGCTGCTCGTTTAGTTTTTATTGCCGTTTCAAATACACCGGTCATTTTTGAAACACCCTGTATTTTAATCAAAGTTTGGACATCCCAGCAAGAAAATGGAGGTTATGGTAAAATACATCAACAAAATGGCTACCCACAACTCAATAGTCAAGGCCATTATTTGTCTCATATTTCTCCTCTTTTATTACAATAAATTCTTTCACGTTAATGTTGCAAAATTTCTTGCATTACACTTAAACACAACAGTTAAACTAGGGATTCTGTACCCACTGGGCATGACGTAACGCAAGCGTTTTACTCTTCTGCGCTCTCGTAATGTTTCTGTCTATTGCTGCTGTACACTTTCTAGATTGGTAAGTAACCTTTCTCTACTTCATTCTCTCCCACACTCTCTTAACCTCATTCATTAACAACATAACGAATTTACTGACTCTCGTGCTGTACTAGGAAAAATCATGCTTGACCTTCCGTATATGAAACTAATTCGCTACTGTCTGATGCAAATCACACAGGTTAAATACACAAAATAAACCACACTGGCAGTATAAAACACATCTCAAAAACAAAATGTTTGGTTATGTACTCGTTCTGCTTTCCCCCGTCAAACAATAGTCATCCCAGATTCACACGTCACTGACCCACGCGATAATTTTCCTACCACAAACTATGGACGATTTATGCATATCTGCCGGAGCAATGGAGCCCACATGGTGTTGCCGGTTTCATGGCTGACTCACATTAATTCACTCTTAAAGTATCTGAATATCAAATGGTTCAAATGGCTCTGAGCACTATGGGACTTAACTTCTAAAGTCATCAGTCCCCTAGAACTTAGAACTACTTAAACCTAACTAACCTAAGGACATCACACACATCCATGCCCGAGGCAGGATTCGAACATGCGACCGCAGCGGTCGCGCGGTTCCAGACTAAAGCGCCTAGAACCGCTCGGCCGCTATCTGAATATCAAGCTGGCATCACACTAATGTATCTCATAATGGAAGTTTTGGTATCCTATTTATCTCATATACGGATCCTGAACTGAATGCAAGGACAAGCACTTGTAATTTTTTTCGTTGTCTCGTAGACAGGTTGAGACTCGCACTGTACTCACCACGTGGAAATGCTTGTCTCTAATTCAAGTTCTGCACACGGACATCTTAATTATTTTCAACTTAGATTTACACACGCAAGTATTTCATCTTAATACTACCACACGCTAGCATTTCGTCTTAGAATTCTTCAGAAGTGACAAAGAAACCACGTGTTGTAATTATATGTCCCCCATGAATTTTTTTTACCTGCCTATCTTTTTCCGAACAATTCACATGAGACACCCACCAAAAGTTTCTGAAAAGAGAAATTATTAGTTTCTCTACACTTAAGCATTCCACATGCATACCGTTTTCATTTAAATTTGTTGTCCTGGAGCACACACGGGGCACGGAGCACGTCTCCACACCTCAGGAACCAGCGACTCGCCCGTTCATCCGGCCATCCCGCGCCTCCGCAGACGTGGGGCAGCACCTTGCCACCGTGTTGGTCAGCCACATTCCAGGCCCTCTGCTGCTCTGGTACACTTCCTCTCTTTGGTTCGGTCAAAGGTGACCAGAGAACCTTCACTATCTGTGGTCAGCAGATGACCAGCCACTCATTCAATTCACAAACATTGCCAAACCGAATTCAGGGATCTATTTTAAGGAAGTGCACATCTGAATAATCAAACATAGAAATTGCCCTTCTTTCCTACATTGCTATCTGGCTTCGGTGTAGTAAATATAATGGTGTTATTATACAAACATTGCTGTTCTGACAAGAACAACGCAATATGTTGTTGTACACCTTTTCTATGTCGGGCAGTGCTGTACCCTTCCACCACTGGCTACCCACGTAGAAAATAAATGGCACGGTACTATCCTTGCAATGACAGGGTAGTCCCGAACACTTTTTTAAAAATCTTTATTTGGTTAAACCTAGCACGTGGTCATAGCCAGGGGGAGACCCTAGCCCCTGGTGATCCCAAACAGATGATTAATTCCATTACTCGTTAGTTCTACCAAATTATGACACAGGTATTGAATTATTGTACTCTCCACAATCCGGAGTAATGTACACATATAAATTTGCACTAATTCCAATGACTAATAAAACATCACATCACACAAATTGTAAGAGCAGTGAGATAAACTACGATAAGTTACCGGGATCTCCAGTAGTTTGTGGAGTAATTCAAACTCTACTAATCCCATAACAAATAACAAAAAAATGACCAATTGCAGTCATAAAATTCTAAATAGCTTACAGTCAAAACACAAAGTGAGTAATCTGACATACATGAAATACTGGGTACTAATCTTTACATAGTTACCCTTACAGCAATGTCCAATTACAAAACAAAACAACGAAAGAAAGAAAAAAAAATAAAGTACACTATTTACATCTAGAGTACTCATCTCCACACAATTATGTTAAAAGCAATGTCCGAATACAAAAATTAAACGCGAAAAATAATGAAATATACCACGAGTTACATCCTGGTTACATTATATAGACCAGCTAAGACATCATGTCACACGTCATACAATTATAAATCCATGTACAAAACCTAACCATATCACACACAAATGCAGCTTTGTTGGTTTGTCAGTAACGTTCATCGTTTATGCAACTACAACCACTACTTGACTGTGACCTCAACCTTTTCCTAGTTTACAAGTTGAAATATATACCACTAAAAGAAAAAAAAAATAATAAATACCTACTGCTGAGCTGGTCAGTCCATCAACTTTGATCAATACATATAGCTAATAATCAGCGACAAGTGCTTGAATTCGCTAGTAAGTCTTGTATACTATCCAACTACTCATTGTTCTGTTGTCAATAATAAGGATGACAATCCTACTTATCAGTCTAACAAGAGGCGTTACGTTTAGGTTACCACAGTGGCCAACAATTAGACAACACGACTGGTCATACGAGTTTACAGTCGTTCTTAGTGGTGCCTCGGCTCGTTCATTCAGCTCTCTCGCCGCCTCTGAGCAAGACGGCCGCCTGCTCCCGCTTTCAAGGGATTCTCTCCCCAGCTGTGGGGGTGGCGCGGCTCACGGTGGCTCGGCTGCCCCGGGCCGCAGGGAGCGCGTGTAGTGGGCTGAACCCGCCTCTGGCTCGCCCACGTGACCTCGGCCTGCCTCGTCCTCCGCGTCTGCCGGCCCGTGTCGCTCACATCGCCGTGCCGGCCGGTGCAGCTGTGCCGCTCTAGGCGCCGCAGTCTGGAGCCGAGCGACCGCTGCGGTCGCAGGTTCGAATCCTGCCTCAGGCGTGGATGTGTGTCATGTCCTTAGGCTAGTTAGGTTTAATTAGTTCTAACTTCTAGGCGACTGATGACCTCAGGAGTTAAGTCGCATAGTGCTCAGAGCCATCTGAACCATTTTGAACCGCTCGCATCCTTCAGTGCTGCGACACCCAACCAGTTCATCTCGACCGCGCATTTCGCAACATTAGCGACAAAAAACTCTTACAGTCTTTCTAATACACATTACACAACCATTGATTACATGCAGAAACCAATAGATAATTACCTAAGAAATTTTCCAAAACTGTGTGGGTAAAATCTTTTCAGGTATTGTTGAAAGGGAAGTGCGAGTATTAGTTGAGGACCAATTGGATGAAAATCAGTGTGGGTTTAGGCCTCTTGGAGGTTGTCAGGACCAGATCTTTAGCTTATGGCAACTAATGGAGAAGTGTTACGAGTGGAACAAGGAATTGTATCTATGCTTTATAGATCTAGAAAAGGCATATGACCGGGTTCCTAGGAGGAAGTTGTTGTCCGTTCTACGAGGTTATGGAATAGGAGGCAAACTTCTGCAAGCAATTAAAGGTCTTTACATACATAAACAGGCAGCAGTTAGAGTTGACGGTAAATTGAGTTCATGGTTCAGACTAGTTTCAGGGGTAAGACAAGGCTGCAACCTGTCTCCACTGTTGATCATATTATTTATGAATCATATGTTGAAAACAATAGACTGGCTGGGTGAGATTAAGATATTGTAAGTAGGCTGTTTATGTTTTCTTATTGGCAACGTTACGTAGCGCTCTGTATGAAAATTACTGGCTGTGCTGTGTGCAGTCTGTGGCCAGTTTGCATTGTTGTCTGCCATTGTAGTGTTGGGCAGCTGGATGTTAACAGCGCTTAGCGTTGCGCAGTTGGAGGTGAGCCGCCAGCAGTGGTGGATGTGGGGAGAGAGATGGCGGAGTTTTGAAATTTGTAACACTGGATGTCATGAACTGCTATATATATTATGACTGTTAAGGTAAATACATTGTTTGTTCTCTATTAACATCTTTCAATTGCTAACTATGCCTATCAGTAGTTAGTGCCTTCCGTAGTTTGAATCTTTTATTTAGCTGGCAGTAGTGGCGCTCGCTGTATTGCAGTAGTTCGAGTAATGAAGATTTTTGTGAGGTAAGTGATTTGTGAAAGGTATAGGTTAATGTTAGTCAGGGCCATTCTTTTGTAGGGATTTTTGAAAGTCAGATTGCGTTGCGCTAAAAATATTGTGTGTCAGTTAAAGCACAGTCACGTATAATTTTTCAAATGGGACGTTTCATATGTCGACCCTTAGCCGAGGATACCTCACTGGAATCTTCTGATTTCTTCTTGTAGTTTGTGCAATTAGTGCAGCCTTTGTTTATTGCTAGCGCGTAATTGTAGAGAGAATTTCCTTAGTAGTTGTAGTTTTTCATTCTTGTACAGTAAAACAGTTGTGGCATGCATGTAGATTTGTACCAAGTATTTCGCAGCTGCGCTTGCAATTAATTAGATATTATTTTCAGTGCTATGTTAATGTGTTCCCCTATTTTTCCTCTTCAAATTGTGTTTTTCTGTGTTGTCATGTGAAATATTGTGACAATAATGGCGTGTGAAAAACGTAATACTAGGCTCCAAAATAAACTGAGAAATGACAGTGAAGACGAAAGTAGTGTGTTAGCGCCACCATGTAATGAATTAACTAATGTTCAACATAGTAATTTGGTAATTGTGCATAGGGAAATGGAGCGGGCGGCAAACAATGGCGTAGGCAGTGAAACAATTAGTGAACAGGGAAGCATTATCGATCGATCGCTCGGCAACAGCTCGCCTCAGGAATCCGAAATGATAGGACACAATTTTGCAAATACTGTAGATTCAGGTTTTGCGTCATCACCGTTTTCTCAAATAAGTCAAGACACATTTTCTGCTTGTCGAAATGTGAATGTTGCTGGTGCAAATGCACTGCCGAAAAGCGTAGAGGAAGAGATTCCAGACACTAATGCATTGTTATTCCAATTAATGCAACAAATGGGACAAAATCTTCAAAAGTTAGACACTATGGAACAGAATCTTCAAAAGTTAGAAGCAATGGAACAAAATCTTCAAAAGTTAGACACAATGGAACAAAATCAGAGACAAACACAGCAAAAGCTTCAAAAGTTAGACACAATGGAACAAAATCTTCGGAAGTTAGACACCACACTTGAACAAACACGTGAAGATTTAACTACTGAGTTACATAACATTGAATCGAAATGTCAAAAAGTCTGTAATGACGTAAAAACACAAATTTGTGAGCATTTTCAACCTATTTTTTCGCGGCATGAAAATGCATTACAGAATCACGAAGCAGCCATAAAAGAACTGCAAACCATTGTTCATTTGTGGGCTAAAATTGACTCAGTTGCATCCACCGATTCGGTTACGCAAATTGCAAAAACTCAGGAAAACTTAAAGGACACAGTAGATTCGATTTCAACACAAATGGACACTCTGAAACTTGGATCAGAAAAACACACTGAGGAAATGTGTTCACTATCGGAGAAAGTAGCTGAACTTTCGGATCAGGTCACTAACTTATCTACAAAGGTAGATGATGATCTGAATGACACAAGACCCGTAGCCATCACTGACACAGAAGAGTATGAACAAATTAGAAAATTCAAACAAAATCAAAATCAAATCAATACACAGTACAAAAGAGAAATCCGGGAAGTACAAGATCAGTTGACGCAGGTAATACAAGAATTACATATTTCAGAGGACACTCACGCACCAGTACGGGAAGAGGGACATAGGAATACGGAACAACCACAAAATAAGAACACAGGACACTTCGGAAATTATGAAAGAAATTGGCAAGGCGCATTGTATTTTGAGATGGAACCGCCAAAACGACGTAACAATGACCGACATGTGACTCGCCGACATGATGATTTTGACTATAAGCTGTTCATTACTACACGTAAATTCAAATCATTTTAGAATTCTGGCAACGACATTCATCCACAAGCATGGCTCCATCAATTCTCTCATTGTTTTCCTCCCAACTGGTCGTTAGAGCACAGATTAGAATTTATGTGTGGCTACTTAGAGAATGAACCAGCTGAAAGAATGCGATCGGTCATTCACGATTGCCACAGTGAAGGAGAATTTTATCATGCCTTCCTCTCAGCATATTGGTCTCAAGCTACACAAGACCAAGTAAAACAGAGCATCATGATGATGAAACGCTTTGAACAATCGGAATTTTCTAGTGTTGTCAAATATTTCGAAGACATGTTACATAAGAATCAGTACCTGTCAAACCAATACAGCCCTCAGAACTCATCCGCATTTGCTTAATCAAATTGCCTGAACATTTACGACATATTATATTGGCAGGACGTTGCAAAGACGACATTGAAGCTTTTCAGGGTCTCTTACAAGAATTGGAAATTGACACTGACAATCGCGGAATGCGAAAACAGGAGCACTACAATCACAGGTCACATCCGTCACAATTCCGCGATGACAGAAATAATAACTGGATGCGACAAGGCTATTCTCACAACACAAATCGTGACCAAAACAGACACCACCCGTATGACAACCGTTGGCAGAGTAGTAATAGTTACAGGGAAAGATCACCTCTCCGTGGTAATGACTATCACAGAGACAATCAGAGAAACAGACAATATGGAAACCAAAATAATTATTATCAAGGGAGACAGAATAACTTTAGACGCAATGGTCCAGTGCGCAGTTACGACACAGGGAGAAATTCTCCACCACGTGACCGACAAGAAAGAATCTACAGTAACTACCGACAAAACGACAGACCTGAATTCCATCAGAACTGGCGCGCTTCAAGCAGGGGAGGGCCTTCTCGGCAAGGCGAATTTGTAGAAGTTGGGTCTCCTAATCCCAGTAACGACGCGCGCCAACAAGGAAACAGACAATGACTCGCACCGCAGGCAGCCACGTGCGCCCGCTGGCTCAGGGAAAAACAACATAGACGCTAACCTTGACAAAAATTCCAGTATTCTTTACCGACATATAAAACATGATAATTACTTTCAAGTTGAACCTCTGTGCACTAGGAAGAGTAAAGGATTGCACCACATTTCACTTGTATAACCGTTTATTGTGAGATAATCTGTTTTTTAATTTAGTCTTTGCTATAAAATTTTTCACTTCATGTTACTTAGAAACTGTTAACATGCAACTATGTTTTAAAGCTAACTAACTATCCAGTCAAGAACATAGGTAACTTAGAAAAGTAATTGCGAATGCATTGTTATAGTGAACAGACAACACAGTGGTTAGTTTATGTGACAGCTACACGATTTTATCACGACACTACTAATGAGTGACAATTTACAATGTTGCTTTTGCAGTGTTTCTGTTTTACATCTGCACAGTTTTTTCTGAATTATTCTGGAAAGTAAAACATATTGTAGTAGTAACTTTTGTGGTATAGCTACAATGACACAGCCTTTTCCATAGCACAACAATACGTTACAGCACAGTACTTTCTTCATCACAGCAATAAGCGTAATAACTAAGATATCTATACGCAAAGCATTTCACTTTTGTTTATCATGAGGTAAGTACATTGACTTCTGCAGAACTTAGGTTTCGGAGGACAATAACTACGACACTTCCACAGAGATTATCTTACAGCAAGACGCACACTTAGCGCTACAGGACACGTATTTGAACTGTGTGTGTAAATGCGTGAATGTATCACAATGCCGGTGAATATTTTTTGGACACTGTTATATTTATAGGATTTTGCTTCTACACATTTGTAACGCAAATTCTGTTTTGTTATTTACTTTGTAAAGATGTTAGACATTATTTATTCTGTTTTGTTTTAATGCTCATGTGTGAAGTTGATGTTTCGAAAGTTATTCTGATCTTTTATGTATGTACTCATGTCATAATTCCTGTAACACTGATGTATATGTCAGTTCTATTCTTTTGTAAAGCCTGTATTACTACAAATGTTATCTGTATTGTTATGTTTTTAATGATGTATTTTGTACCTTTGTAATTGTATTCTTATGTTATAATATTGTAATTGACACCAGTTCATCAAATTAAGTAACTTGTAAGCATTCATTTCACTGCACACATTTCTGTTGGTCATAGCAATGCACAATATGTGAGAAGTTGGAACTGTTAGTGTTTGCACATGTGTTACTAATTCAGCAAGGAACTGGATAACAGCATTGCTGGTTCTAAGGACAATTCCAAAAACTTCGTGAGTGTACAAGTGGTGGTTTATGGACTTGCTATATTGTCTGCAAGACTTCTAAGGACAATTCCAAAACCTTTGTGCGTGCACAAGTGGTGGTTTATGGACTTGCTTCTCTGCAAGACTCTTCGATGGTGATTGTGCAGCTGCACAGTCGCAGCAGATGGCTGCCGGCCATCTCTACAAGGACTACAGTGGGTCTACACCTTTGATGACCCACCAATACCATTATTTCTACAAGGACTACAGTGGGTCTACACCTTTGCTGACTCAACAGTACCATTATTTCTACAAGGACTACAGTGGGTCTACACCTTTGCTGACTCAACAGTACCATTATTTCTACAAGGACTGCATTGGGTCTGCACCTCTGGTGGCCCACCAATACCGTAATCTCTACCAGGACTACAGTGGGTCTGCTCTGTGATGACCTACCTACCAATATTCTTCAAAATGTCGAATGACTCTGCTATGGGTTTGCTCTGTTGTGGCCCATTACCTGTCAGCATGTCAAGAGTCAGCACTGTCTTTCCGTTGGAAGGACAACACTACTTCTTCAAGACTGCATGGAAATCCACTACTTCCGTGTGAATTGTCTTTTACTGCTCAGACTTTGAGAAAAGAAACGGCAGTTTTACTGTGATGAATGATCAGGACTGTCTTTAGGGACTGTGCGAAAATTTTAGCTTTTGACCAACATTGTATCAATAAGTGTGTGCATTTGATATCTTTGTTATTGTAATTATGAAAATTTTTAACAAATCATTATTGGCCACTGCCCAAAACAATTTGTAAAATTTTTTGTGGGGAGCATGGGGGTTGTTTATGTTTTCTTATTGGCAACATTACGTAGCGCTCTGTATGAAAATCACTGGCTGTGTGTGTGCAGTCTGTGGCCAGTTTGCATTGTTGTCTGCCATTGTAGTGTTGGGCAGCTGGATGTTAACAGCGCGTAGCGTTGCGCAGTTGGAGGTGAGCCGCCAGCAGTGGTGGATGTGGGGAGAGAGATGGCAGAGTTTTGAAATTTGTAACACTGGATGTCATGAACTGCTGTATTATATTATGACTGTTAAGGTAAATACATTTCTGTTCTCTATTAACATCTTTCAATTGCTTAGTATGCCTATCAGTAGTTAGCGCCTTCCGTAGTTTGAATCTTTTATTCAGCTGGCAGTAGTGGCGCTCGCTGTATTGCAGTAGTTCGAGTAATGAAGATTTTTGTGAGGTAAGTGATTTGTGAAAGGTATAGGTTAATGTTAGTCAGGGCCATTCTTTTGTAGGGATTTTTGAAAGAAAGATTGCGTTGCGCTAAAAATATTGTGTGTCAGTTGAAGCACAGTCACGTATAATTTTTCAAAGGGGACGTTTCATAATATGAGAACACAATTTAAGCAGTCTCGCATATGCAGATGGCTTAGTTGTGATGGCAGATTCGATTGAATGTTTGCAAAGTAATCAAAGTAATATTTCAGAGCTAGATCAGAAATGTAAGGACTATGGTATGAAGATTAGCATCTCCAAAACGAAAGTAATGTCAGTGCGAAAGAGATATAAACGGATTGAGTGCCAAACAGGAGGAACAAAGTTAGAACAGGTGGACGGTTTCAAGTACTTAGGATGCATATTCTCACAGGATGGCAACATAGTGAAAGAACTGGAAGCGAGGTGCAGCAAAGCTAATGCAGTGAGCGCTCAGCTACGGTCTACTCTCTTCTGCAAGAAGGAAGTTAGTACCAAGACTAAGTTATCTGTGCACCGTTCAATCTTTCGACCAAATTTGTTGTATGGGAGCGAAAGCTGGGTGGATTCAGGTTACCTTATCAACAAGGTTGAGGTTACGGATATGAAAGTAGCTAGGATGATTGCAGGTACTAGTAGATGGGAACAATGGCAGGAGGGTGTCCACAATGAGGAAATTAAAGAAAAACTGGGAATGAACTCTATAGATGTAGCAGTCAGGGCGAACAGGCTTAGATGGTGGGGTCATGTTGCACGCATGGGAGAAGCAAGGTTACCCAAGCGACTCATGGGTTCAGCAGTAGAGGGTAGGAGGAGTCGGGGTAGACCAAGGAGAAGGTACCTGGATTCGGTTAAGAATGACTTTGAAGTAATAGGTTTAACATCAGAAGAGGCACCAATGTTGCCACTGAGGGGAGTTACATGGAGGAATTTTATAAGGAATGCTCCAGACTGAACGCTGAAAGGCATTATCAGTCTTAAATGACGATGATGATGACGATGATGATGATGATGATGTGTACCTCCAAAATGAAATGGCACGCCCTTTTAAACTAATTTTCTGTACTTATGAATGTATTACCAACTTCTATCTCTTGTTTCGCCTTAGCTCTTAATTATTTAAACACAAAATTCTGTACAAATGCAACATGAACACACAATACTTTAGCGGGCTACTTTCCTCTCTAATCTTTCATAACAGCAGTACTTTTACTCCTTAACTATGTACAGTCCACTCTAGTGCTGATCACAGTACATGTCGTATCTCATCACAAAACAAAAAAGTGTTCTCAGAAAAAAATAAGAAATATTTCTGTAGCTCATAAGCGCCTATCACATAATATCAAGTAGTAAACTGTTACAAAATCCTGTCACAATAAGTATTTTGAAACGAATGGTACTGAATCTATAGTCTACAGTGCACTTTTGTGCCTTTGACAGAACCAAGTGCTACTTCTTTACACATTATACATTTCATTCTAAAAAACACCTCTATAACACGTTCTGCCAGACACATAACATCATGTACTAAACTAAGTTCATCTCAAAAACATTTCTAAAGCACAATTATGACTTACACAGGTGACAATAGTGAAATACTCCCCTAAAAAAGATACAACATCTGAAACGTATGATTAATGACATCCTTTCAAAAATAGAAACATGTTCCCAAAGTACGATTATGCCTAACATATAATAATATTCTAGGGTAGATAGGTTTCATTTTCTTTGTAGGAGTGCGTGTCTTGGAAGTCTTTGGCTCATAGATCACACTAGTCTACAGCACACATTCAACTAACACCACATCGTCCTTCTCATTCAGCGCACTAACACACCTGCAGAATCGGTCTAGAAGTATGCTAACCTTAACACAGTTACACTCACGTTACCATACCATACCTTCACTTCATCATACTCAAACATATAATCCATGGAGTTGTCTTGGAGATAGCATTTCAGCATCCAATTACATCCTTTCACTCTGGTATAATTCTGGGTCGTCTAACATCTGCATCCACTTTATTAATTATTTATTCTGCTAAACAACAGCTCAGATTAGCGACATTTTATCAAAGAACAAAACCACACCAACTATTCATCCTGCAAAGTAACGGCACACATTATTTACCTTTAATTTAAGAACAACAACAAAAAAATAGCAGTCATTCATTCTGCAAAGTAACTTCACACATTCTTTGTATTGTTTTGATAGTTCTACTGGTATCACGCTTCAACATAAAAAAATACTATCTTGCTAGATTGCAAACGTTATGGTATAACTAATTATCACTCACGTAATAGGTAAGTTTCCTCTCTAATCTCTATCTTACGTCAGTATTCCACAATATTTATGATTTAGGTCTTATACTCCCTTTATGTTCTTCGCGTTGTGCAGCTACCCCTCATGTCTTCATTCGTATCTCGGCCTTCCGTCCATCCATTGCTCCGTCATTTCTTGGTCCTCCTTCGCCATTCCCATCAATCTCAAATGCAGTAAACACAGGCCCCTCTGTAACATACATCTAAAAATGGTTTAAATGGCTCTGAGCAGTATGGGACTTAACTGCTGTGCTCATCAGTCCCCTAGAACTTAGAACTACTTAAACCTAACTAACCTAAGGACATCACACACATCCATACCCGAGGCAGGATTCGAACCTGCGCCGTAGCGGTCGCGCGGTTCCAGACTGTAACCGCCTAGAACCGCTCGGCCACTCCGGCCGGCAACATACATCTAAGACCTCTCTACATTACTCACCTCTATTCACCTTTATTCACCCCTGTTTCATCGCGTCGAATTTCCTTTTATTCACCATCCTTATCCACTACTATTTGTCACGTCCTCTCTCTTTATTCACCATCGTTAACCGCTATTGCTCGTCGCGTCGTTTCTCCTTAATCATTATTTATATGACAAAAATTTCTTGTGTACACCACTCTATCGACTCCTGGTCCTGACTCATTCGACCAGTCTATTCCATCATACTTCCTGACGTCCCACCTGCAAAGTCTTATGTTCGGTTCGACGCTACACAGCGTTACGCACGACAGCAAAAATAAATGCACTGACTAGCTACCATAACCTGCCTGCTTTCTATTCATCCTTAATTTTTCCAGTTTGATGTGCTGAAGCTCATGCGAACATTTTCCTCTGATTGTCTTTGCCAGTACAGCTTTTTCATGAACTATCCGTCTTACTCTGAGCGGTCCACTGTACACAGTAAAGAATTTGTTAGTTTGTGCTTCTTTGATAAGATGAGATTTTATTAGGCTCTTGTCTCCTACTGCCAATTTGATCTTGCGAATCATCCCTTTCTGCTTCTCCTGCCTGTTCTTAGCCGGCTTTTTGATATGCTCTATTGCAGCCTTAACAATTTCGGTGTGCCTGTGTTTCCCTGTTGGCGGGAAATCTACCAGCTCCCTGATTCGATCCGGTTGCTCCATGTGGTAGCTCATTGAGGATGTTCTGAAAATCCTCAAGAAAAACACTCCAGCTTCTTTGTTGCCTATGGCAATAGATCGTACCCAACTTTCCTAGTTGCTTTACAACCCGTGCACTCGGGTTACTTGAGGCATGGTATCTGGATATGAATACTGGTCTTATCCTTCTCTTCATTGTGGTTAGCCATTGTCTGGATCTATATTGTGGACCATTGTCCGCTATGGACTTTTCTACTGTTACTACTTCCATCAGAAAATTGTTAACTATTGCTGCTGCCAATGTCCTTCCCGTTGCACGTTTCAATGGGGTAAAACTTACGTACTTTGAAACCAATTCCACTGCCACGAAAACATACCTATATTCTTGTACTGCCTTGGCCAAACAAATCTGTTGCTCCAAATTCCCTCAACCTACCTGGCACTATTGGAAAAAGCGGTGCTTTGCACGAGATAGTTAATGATTTTGCCTTCTGACACAATTTGCAACTGCTCGGCACGTTCTTTATCCTCCTTTCCATACTAATGAAGTAAACGGATTCTCTTAACTTCCTACAGCATTTCCTTGTCCCATAATGACCAAAACTTAAATGTGTGTACCAGATCACCTTGTTGACAGTTTCATCCAGTATACATAACACCCAGTCCTGTGTAATCGGATTCCTTCTGAAGAACAGGATCCCATTCTGGATCGTATAGAAACGTGCTATATTGATATCTGACTTTGCTCAAACTTTGTCCTTCACCTTTCTCCATGTCGCGTCTTTATCTTCTTCTTTCGCCACATTCTTGAGTGCCGATCCTACGTATTTCTCGAACGGCACGCCCTGCATATACAGTATGTTATACCTGTTCTCATTTAGCTCCTCGTCAGAGCATTGACCATGGCCCACCGGGTTTCTTGACAATGCATCTGCCACAATATTCTGTGGTCCAGGAATATACACAACTGTGAACTGAAACTCCTGTAAATAGAGTGCCCACCTTGTGAGTCTTCTATGATTGAGTCTGGCTGACATCAAAAACTGTAGTGACTTGTGGTCAGTATAGATTTTAGTATGTTTCCCATACAAATAGTAGCGAAACTTACTAAAACCCTATACCATTGCCGAAGCTTCAAGCTCAGTTATCGCGTAGTTTCTCTCAGCTTTGCTAAGCAGTCGGCTCGCAAAAGCAATTGGCTGTTGTAATACCTCTTCTCCTCGCTCTTGCTCTTGGAACAATGTCACTCCAAGTCCACTACAGGAACTGTCTGTGGCCATGCAAAACTCTTTTCCTAGGTCTGGATGCCCGAGAAGAAGTACCGATAACAGTGCCCTCTTTAATGCGCTGTAGGATCCCAATTCCATACAGTCTTCTTCCCAGTTAGTTGACATGATCTGGGTGTCGCCGCACCCTGAATCTTAATGAACCTCCAGTAAAAATTGATTAACCCTAAATAACCACCTAACTGACGATTCGTTCTCGGTACAGGAAAATTTCAGATTGCTTCGAGTTTGTCTGGGTTCGGCCTTATTCCCTCTGGCGTCACAATGTGACCTAGAAACTCGATTTCTTTCCGTCCAAATTCGGACTTTCCTAAATTCACGGTTACTCAGTGTCTCTGTATTGCATCGAGCAATGTGCTTAATGTTCTATTGCGATCTTGCCAATCCTTCTCTGCTATAAGGACATCATCTACATACAGCGTCACTTTATCTTTTATTTCATCAGGAATGACTGTGTTTAATGCCCCAATAAATGCTGCGGATGACACATTTAATCCAAATGGTAGTTTCCGAAACTGACATGATTTCCCGTAACACAGGAACACCGTGTATTTCCTGCACCCCCTGTCTAGCTCCACCTGCCAAAAACTCATCCTCAGATCTACTGAGCTGAGTAATCTTATCCCACGCAACTTTTGTAACAGTTCATCAAGCGTCAGTGGCCGATCTGTCTCTGCCTCTATTATTATTATTATTATTATTATTATACAAATTTGGCCGTTAAAGACCGTGAAAACAGTTATTTCTTGCGCTTCTGGGAAGTCTTCTTTCTCTCAGTCCACACTTCTTTCATTCTTGCGCTGAAGGCGGCTTTTCTCTCTTCAGACCATTTAGTTCCACAAGTCTTCTTAATTTTCACACCGAAACCCGTGAATGAATTCAGTTTTTTTCTAAAAAGGTTTCTGTTAAATATTGTTTCCTGATCTATGTCCATTTCTTTTAGATCTCTTTCTGTGTTGATAAACCATAAATTTTAATTTTTTAGATTTGCGATGTACGAAAATATTTGTTTTGTAAGCCTATTCGGGTTCATCCTCATGATGTGAGCATAAAAGGAGCATCTTCTTTTTCTAATTTCGTCTGTAATTTTGCTGCACTTCCTATACACTTCTTTGTTGCTTTTTAGTCTGTATACAGGCTTGCCTTGATCATCTGTTATTTTCCTGTGTCCAAGAATTGTCCTCACAATTCTTCTTTCACGATTTTCTATCTGTTCTGCATATGTAAAATTTGCCAGTGTTTCTGATGCATATAGTATCTGCGGTCTAATGACAGTCTGGTAGTGTCTGAGTTTAATGTTTTTGGATATACATTTTTTTGAATACATTTGTCTGCAGTAGTGAGTTGCTGTCTCTAGTTTTTGTATTCTAGCCCTGCAGGCTGGATGACCTTTTGCCACAGGCTGAATTAGTTCACCAAGATATTTAAAATGTTTAGATACCTGTATTTTCCCATATTTCGTAGTTATTTTTTTTGGTGGATTTTTGATATTTGTAATGATTTCTGTCTTTTCAAATGAAATTTGCAAGCCTGCTTTTTCAGCAGTTTCTTTAAGTAATTCTATTTGTTTTATTGTGTCTTTTTGTGTGTAAGCTAAACAGGCGAGATCGTCAGCGAAGGCAAAACAGTTGGTTTCAATGGCTTTGTAGCACTTCCCTCCAATTTGGACTTTCTCAACTCCATGTTTTTGCGTGAGTTTTCTCCATTCTGCTATGACTTTACCAAGAACACAGTTGAAGAGTACCGGGGACAGCGCATCTCCTTGTCTGACGCCGGTTTTGACCTCGAAATGCCGTGAAATTTCTCCTTGGAATTTTACTTTTGATGTATTTGTTAATGTTTCTTTGATTATGGTGATTGTTGTTTCATCTGTTTCATATTCTCGAAGTGTTTTGATGAGTGTGTCCCTATCGATTGAGTCATAAGCTTTTTTGAAATCAATGAATGTTATGAAATATTTCTTGCTCCTTGTAGATAAATACAGGGTTATTACAAATGATTGAAGCGATTTCACAGCTCTACAATAACTTTATTATTTGAGATATTTTCACAATGCTTTGCACACACATACAAAAACTCAAAAAGTTTTTTTAGGCATTCACAAATGTTCGATATGTGCCCCTTTAGTGATTCGGCAGACATCAAGCCGATAATCAAGTTCCTCTCACACTCGGCGCAGCATGTCCCCATCAAAGCATTATTGATGCGAGCTCGCAGTTCTGGCACGTTTCTTGATAGAGGAGGTTTAAACACTGAATCTTTCACATCACTATGCGTGAAACTTGCCCGCACGCGTTCAACCGTTTCTTCGCTCACTGCAGGCCGACCCGTTGATTTCCCCTTACAGAGGCATCCAGAAGCTTTAAACTGCGCATACCATCGCCGAATGGAGTTAGCAGTTGGTGGATCTTTGTTGAACTTCGTCCTGAAGTGTCGTTGCACTGTTATGACTGACTGATGTGAGTGCATTTCAAGCACGACATACGCTCTCTCGGCTCCTGTCGCCATTTTGTCTCATTGCGCTCTCGAGCGCTCTGACGGCAGAAACCTGAAGTGCAGCTTCAGTCGAACAAAACTTTATGAGTTTTTCTACGTATCTGTAGTGTGTCGTGACCGTATGTCAATGAATGGAGCTACAATGAATTTATGAAATCGCTTCAATCATTTGTAATAGCCCTGTAGTTCATTGTTGTTTTGAGGTTAAAAATTTGTTCGGCACAGGATCTTCCTGGTCTGAAGCCAGCTTGATATTCTCCAAGTTTTCCCTCTATAATTGGTGATACACGATTGAGCAGGGCTTTTGATAGAATTTTGTATGGGACTGGGAGAAGCGATATTCCATGATAGTTGTTAACATCCCTTTTGTCACCTTTTTTAAACGAAGGGTGAATTAGGGCAGTTTTCCAGTGACTTGGGATTTTCTTGGTTTCCCATACTTGTTCAAGTTCTTTGTGTAGTGCTTCTACTGATGTTTCTCCCCCAAGCTTGAGCATTTCTGCTGTAATTGTGTCTTCTCCACATGCTTTCCTGTTTTTGAGATTTTTGATTATGTTTGTGATTTCCTCTCGTGTCGGAGGTGTTGAATGTGTTGGTAATGTTTCTGGTTGCATAAAACTGAGAGTCTGGATGGGTGTTTGGCAGTTTAGGAGTGTCTCAAAATATTCAGCCAGGATTTCACAGTTTTCAGTATTGTTGGTGGCGAGAGTCTTATTATTTCTCATAAGGTTTAGGCAAGGGGACTGGTATCCTCGGAGTTTCTGGTTGAATGTTTTGTACCAAGCTGCCGTGTTGCATTTCTTGAAATTCTCTTCGATTGAGTCCAGTTGTTGTTTTTCATATTGTCTCTTGGTGTTGCGAATAGTTTTCGAGGCATTCTTTCTGGCTTGCTTAAATTCATCAAAGTTGTTTTCAGTTTTATGTGAGTTCCACTTTTTCCAGGCTTTAAGTCTTTCATGCAGAACTCTGCCTCTACTATTTTATTGAGTGTCCCTGCGCCCAAAACTAGTCTGATAGAACCATCCTTTTTCTCAACACAGACTAAGGGGCTGTTGTATGGACTGGATGCCGGTTCTATAATGCCTTGTTGCAGCATACTTTCGATTTATGCCTCTACTCTTTGTTTGTATAGGACAGGCATCGGGTATACTTGGGCTCTAAACTGTTTATGACGCTTGACCTTAAATCTATATACAAAATTCCTTATCGAACCTGCATCCTGTTTAAACACACTCTTGTTCATGTACAAAATTTTTCGTAAATCATCGTAGACCGTGGTCCCTCATAGGTGCCAGATTTTCTCACTAATCTCTTCATCCAAACATTTCTGAATTTCAGTCTTCCCTTGATTCAACCCCATAACCTGTTCGTGTCTATCGGACTTTACTGCGAGACATAATGCGAAGTGTACATCTTCATTAGCACACAAACAATCATCGAATTTCATTATAACTTCTTCCGAAACTCGACTTAACGCCAGTAACCCATTTCGCATGTTAACAACTGCTTTATATTGATTAAAAAAACTTACTCCCAATATTCCTTGACCAGTTAATGATGACACAATCATAAACAAAGTGCTAAACCTCTTTGACTGGCGCACAAAATCTACCTGCACTTGCGACTTCATTTCTATTCCCTTTCCTGAAACTGCTCATCTCACTGTAGTCTTCTGTAATGGCAACGTTGGCCATGGCTTTGTTACACTACAGCAGTTAAATACATCTTCCCTCAACACACTCGTTACACTGCCCGTGTTGGTGACACATGCTACAATTACATTGTTGATTTCTATACTAATTATTGGGTGTACTTCACTCGACACATCTTTTAATTCCTCTAACAAAGTTTCCCTCAGCATACCATAAGTATTGGGACAAAGAGCTATGAGTCCAGTCTGCATTGTTGCCAGATGTATCCAAGATGGCGGCGATGACGTCATTCAAGATGGAGTGAAGTTTGAATTTTGGTGGGAAAGTGCCATGCCCCCGTCCCCCAGAAAAATGGCGTGAAGTTCAAATTCCAACAGGATAATGCACCACACATAGGTTATCTCTACTAACAAAGAAAATGGCGGGAAGAAAGGCCCCTTGGGCTACCTCCACTAACCTAAGTTGCCTGACCACCACATCCTCCTATGAACTGGCACCAAGTTTGATTTCCAAAAGGATAATGCACCACACCCCTCTTATCTCTACTACCCCCACTAACCTAAGTCAACCGAGCGCCAATTCATCCTAAGAACTGGCACTAAATTTGAATTTTTGCTGTAAACAAAGGTCACTTGGGGTTTCGCAATCAACCTAATAAAATTGCAGGAAGATAGGTCACTTCTAGTAACCTAATTCATAAGACTGCCACCTCCTCCTAAGGATTGGCACCAAGATTGAATTCCAATAGGATAATGCATCACACTGCTGTTATCTCTACCAAGCAATGAAAATCGCGGGAAAATAGCTCACTTAACCTACCTCCATTAAACTTGGAATGAATTTTCGCGAATGCCACGCCCACCTGGACTCGGAGGGAAATAGTTAAACTCTCCACCACGGTCCTCGAGCGACCGCCACGTCCACTTACCGACCCATGTTGGCGGGCTAACGAGTACTAACGTGCACTAACCTGAACTAACTTGTACTAACGTGCACAGACATGACGTCATCCGAGATGGTGAGGTGAAATGGCCAGAAAACTGCTCTGAACACAAGTCTTTATTTTGCAGGCAGTGTCACCAACACGAGATTTAGTGTCCAACTGACCTAGTACACATTACAGCCACCAGAGGGTACTGCCATCCCTCCTAAGACCTAATCCCAGATGGTGATCTGTAGGGGCGAAAATGGTGGGACAATGACTCAGGCTGCGCTGGGCTGCTGGGCAGAGTATAGCAGGAGTGCACTCTATTTATTTTCAAACATTTTATTTACCTATTGCATATACTTGTCACACTGATGCAAAACACATGCTTGGGGTCACGCCACACAGCCCACAGATCTGTAAACTACTCCTAAATAACGCTCTCCAGACACGTAAACAACTCCTAATTTACCCAAATAATTTAAGTAGAGACATCCAGACTCCTCCTAAATAATGCAGCACAGTGATGCGTAGACACGCTCATTACTCGTAAACTGTCGAAATAGCTCATAGCACAGCCTACAGACCTGCTCGAAAAATAATGCAACAGACACGCAACCATTGTATGCAGACACCGCCCCTGTCCACTGGAGCCCACTGGAGCCGTGCCAAGTGACGCGGCCGTCAGCTGTCAAACCACACACAGCTGCCTACAGGCACGATGCCGATACATCCCTTTTCTTACTTGGCACAAGAGAAATTCCTATCCACATACGTTTTCACCTAGACGCCGATGATGACGCGATCGGATGGGAGGGAAGACTTACATACAGAGTGCAGATGCTCCGAGCTGTGCCGTGCGCGCCGGCCCTCGACGCGGCCGGCGCAGGTGACAGTCGCGTCTGTACAGCTTGCGCTGTACCGACGTCACAGAACGCCAAGGCGCAGCCCCCACGCGCGAGGCGCCTCTGGGCAGCACACGCCTTTATCGCAGACGGCAGAACAGCACAGGCTGCCTCCATCTAATCAAACATGCGAGCTGCCTTCAGCCGTGTGTACCCGTCCCAGCACGGCTCTCGCCTCGCCGCGAAACGTCTGCGTAGTGACTCGCCGTCTAACAACGTTCCCAATGTTATTCTCACGTCACACGGCTTTGCATTCCTACTCCGACAGGCCTGTTTACGAGAATAACATCGAATGCACTCATCCCAGCGCTCCTAACGTTTTGCCTTCCACATGTCAACATACGCAACCGTTCCCTACGCTATGTAGAGCTCTTACATCCCAGCACAAACGATGTCAATGAATCCAGAATTCTGATTGGGTCTTATCGAATTTACCCTCCGAATTACTCATGCCACTGGTATCGAAGCACCATCCATCTATGCTTTCTCGGACTTTCAGCGCCTATTTTACACATATCGCTAAATTGCATTGATAGTTAAATTCGCAAAGTTGTCTGCAGATTATCAAATACATTCAAGACTCACGAGAATGTTGGAAGCTCGGAAGATATTTACCAGTGTAACTAAACTTAAATATTACCATTGCTGCCACAGTGTGACACCAATCAATGTACGGGTAATGTTTCTTTTTGATGACTGTGCTTCACAGTACCTATAGCGCATATAATTTTCCACATAAAAACTCTCTCTCATACACCAATGGTTATCAATATGCTGAATCTATACGTCACTCACGATAGGACAACAGTCAGCCTCTCTAGCCACGCCATAAAATAAACCACAGTAACTTTACAATGCAATATAAACACATTTTACACACTGTAAGCCATCCTAACTTTACAATACAAAATATACACATGTTACACTTATCTTTTATATCTGTTCAGCACCCGAAAAAATTATCGTACACCTACACTCACACTGGCTATATGTTACGATGCTCCCCAGTCCCAGGGAAGCGCAGTCAGCCTTTTCTTTCTTTCTACAGACGCGACATTCAGTGATAATAAACTACTTTACACTGATAACCATTTCGCACTGACAACTAAACCTCACAACGTTGTCTACAGGTCATCAAATACATACGAGACTTGCAAGAATATTGGAGCGTGAAACCAATCACCATCGCAGCAATATATCACCGACTACCGTGTCGATCTAGTGAACATACAGTTCATATCGCCCACCAATCAAAATAAACCCTTTTACATAAGCGGGCCGAAGTCGCTCTCAGAACTGTTCTACAAATTCGGGATCGCTTCCCCTCAGCACAAACGCTTTACTGACTCTGTTTCCTTGCCTGCTCACTTTTCTACGCACATCTCCAGACTCGTGGATTACAGGAACACAGGTATTTTAGCCATAATACTATCCTATTTTCGCAATACTTCTCCATTTCAAGCACTCGACAGCATCCTACCGATCGCTAATGCAACATAAGTCTTGGGATACATACTCGAAATCATTTCTTTACAAACACGAAACTTTAGCTACGTGGAGCGTGCGCAAGACCACTGACTAACTAGAAACAAACACGAAAAATCATATTTCCACTCGCGAATACCGATCTCGCTGATCTAACATACTCCAAATCATCCATATAATCTACAAGGCAACTAAGGTCCCTCCCATGTCTAGAGAGCAGTCAAACGAATCCTCCACATGCCAGATGCACACACCACAATCGATCTTCTCTCAACTAAATAAAGACGCGAAATGTGCAGAAGCAGTCAACCGAACAATTTACTTGCGAGGGAATAACTGTCCAGCGCAAATGCACCTCCATACACAATCTTCGCAAATTTCCACTTGATCAGGAAAGCCGGCCGTCTTACGATCGCGATCTCAATTGAACGTCATTTGACAATGAGCGAAGTATCAGAAATACACCCTACTGTGGAAATGTCTGTACCTTCTTTATGACTGGACATACTGTTCCCTTTGCTATCCCAGTACTCCAAGTCAAATCCATACCTTCCCTACAACAGGGCATAGTCATCTCCTTTCCACAAACACATACTTCATAGCACTGAGGAACATGTTTCAGACACCAATGCATTGTTATTACAGTTAATGCAACAAATGGGACAAAGACAACAAAAGTTAGACACAACACTTGAACAAAATCAGAAACAAATGGGACAAAATCTTAAAAGTTAGACGCAATGGAACAAAATCTTCACACCGCGCTTGAACAAACACGTGAAGATTTAACTACTGAGTTACATAAAATCAAATCGAAATGTCAAAAAGTCAGTAATGACGTAAAAACACAAATTTGTGAGCATTTCCAACCTATTTTTTCGCAGCATGAAAATACATTACAGAATCACGAAGCAGCCATAAAAGAACTGCAAACTATTGTTCATGAAAATCATGAGACCTAGCAAGCTAAAATTGACTCAGTTGCATCTACCGATTCGGTTACGCAACTTGCAAAAACTCAGGAAAACTTAAAGGACACAGTAGATACGATTTCAACACAAATCGACACTCTGAAACTTGGTTCAGAAAAACACACTGAGGAAATAAGTACACTATCGGAGAAAGTAGCCGAACTTTTGGATCAGTTCACTAACTTATCTACAAAGGTAGATGATCTGAATGACACAAGACCTGTAGCCATCACTGACACAGAAGAGTAGGAACAAATTAAGAAATTCAAACAAAATCAGAATCAAATTAATACGCAACACAAAAGAGAAATCCGGGAAGTACAAGATCAGTTGGCACAAGTAATACAAAAATTACATATTTCAGAGGACACTCGCGCTCCAGCACGGGAAGAGGGACTTAGAAATACGGAAAAGCCGCAAAATAATAACACAGGGTATTTCGGAAATTATGAAAGAAATTGGCAAGGTGCACCGAATTTTGAGATGGAACCGCCGACACGACGTAACAATGACCGATATGCGACTCGCCGACACGATGATTTTAACTATAAGCTGTTTATTACTACACGTAAATTCAAAACATTTAAGAATTCCGGCAAGGACATTCATCCACAAGCGTGGCTTCATCAATTCTCTCATTGTTTTCCTCCCAACTGGTCATTAGAGCAAAGATTAGAATTTATCTGTGGCTACTTAGAGAATGAACCAGCTGTGAGAATGGGATCGGTCATTCACGATTGCCACAGTGAAGGAGAATTTTATCATGCCTTCCTCTCAACATATTGGTCTCAAGCCACGCAGGACCAAGTAAAACATAGCATCATAATGATGAAACATTTCGAACAATCTGAATTTTCCAGTCTTGTGAAATATTTTGAAGACATGTTGCACAAGAATCAGTACCTGTCAAGCACTTACAGCCCTCAGAACTCATCCACATTTGCTTAATCAAATTGGATGAACATTTACGACATATTATTTTGGCAGGACGTTGCAAAGACGACTTAAAGCTTTTCAGGGACTCTTACAAGAATTGGAAATTGACACTGACACTCGCGGAACGCAAAAAGAGAAGCACAACAATTACAGGCCACATCCGTCACAATTCCGCGATGACAGAAATAATAAATGGACACGACAAGGCTATTCTTACAACGTAAATCGTGACCAAAACAGACACCACTCATATGACAACCATTGGCAGAGAAGTAATAATTACAGAGAAAGATCGCATTTCCATAGTAATGAATATGGCAGAGATAACCACAGAAACAGACAATATGGGAACCAAAATAATTATTATCAAGAGAGACAGAATAACTCCAGACGCAACGGTCCATCGCGCAGTTACGATTCTGGGAGAAATTCTTCACCACATGACCGACAAAAAAGAAACTATGTAAACTCCCGACATGACGACAGACGATACAATTGTAACGACAGACCTGAATTGCATCAGAACTGGCGGGATTAAAACAGGGCAGGGCCCTTTCGACAAGGTGAATTTGTAGAAGTTAGGTCTCCAAATCCTAATAACGACGCGCGCCAACAAAGAGATAGCAGACAATGACTCGCACCGCAGGCAGCCACGTGCGCGGCTGGCTCAGAGAAAAATAACATAGACGCTAACCTTGAGAAGAATTCCAGTATTGTTTACCGACGTATACCGCATGATAATTGCGTTGAAGTTGAAACTCTGCGTACTAGGAAGACTAAAGGTTTACACCACATTTCACATGTAAAACCGTTTATTGAGAGAGAATCTACTTTTTAACTTAGTCATTGCTATAAAAATTTTCACTTTACATTACTAGTACTCTTTGTCACACTTAGAAACTGCTTACATGCAACTATGTTTTAAAATAAACTATCCAGTCTAGAACCTAGGGAACATATTTAGACAGTATTTATGAGTGCATTGTTATAGTGAACAGACGACACAGTGTTATTGTGTGTGTACATTCTTGCTTGTTAATTGCACAATTACGTAACGACTATAAGGCTTACATACTTAGAACATATACTGCTAATGAGATGTTCATGCAACATTTTGGTTTACTTGAAAAGATATTCTTTATTTGAAGTACTTTCTGTGGGATTAAAGATAACTTAGCATTTGGTTTCTTTGACAGCTACACAATTATATCACGACGCTACTAATGTGTGACACAATTTACGTTGTTGTTTTTCTGCTGTATCTGCTTTATATCTGCACAGTTTTTCTGTGTTCTTCTGGAAAGTAAAACATGTTTTAGTAGTAACTTTGTGGTATAGCTACAATAAGACAGCCTTTTTTGTAGCACAACAATACGTTACAGTTCTTGATCACGGTACTGTACGTAATAACTACGATATCTATACGCATATCATTTCGCTTTTGTTTATTACGAGGTAAGTACATTGACTTCCACAGAACTTTGCTTACGGACGACGATAATTACGACACTTGGCACATTTTTTACCCTTAGGTAATGACAGAGATTATGTTACAACAAGACACACAATTTAGCACTACAGGACACGCATTTGAGTGATTAATTTTGTACTTAAAACATTTATTTTTAAAGATTTTTGAATTACAAAGAAAGTTTTCCATGATACATTTCATTCCATTGCTGTAATCTGTAACACCTGAGGGTATAATTACATTAATCCTCAGGGGGGGACACGCTTACTTTGTGTACCATGTGTTTGGCAAGCACAAGGAGCCCTAGCTAATATGGTATTTGCTTATACAGCTTTACACATCGGTACCATATTTCTCTAACACTGAATTACACAGCTACCTGATTATTTAACAGAGAAACAAACATTTTTTTACTACATCAGTGACAGATGTTTACGTAATTACACAGTTGGATAACTTCACACTTATGAAACTGTATTTTGTCTGTACTTTGTGAACTGTTCATATCTTTTTCGGAACCATTGCGATACTATGAGAGCTTTGAATGATGTATTTGATATGGGATCATGGTTTTTAAAGTACGTTTGAGGTAGATGACACTATTGAAATGAGCAGAGAATATTTTTTAGGATTTGAAACTATTGCAGAAAGCTACGACGTTTTTGAGATTTGACTGAGGTGTTATGATGTTATTATTACGATGACGATGTGTATTATGCTGTTGAGGTATGTTTATGATCAATAAGCTGATGCTATATGAGGAATTTGATTATGCTACGTATTTATTATGATGAAATGTTGAAGAATTGTCGACGAATATGTATATGTATAATAAGGTAAGGAGTAACGAGCAGTGGCTAGGAACTCTAATTTGTGAATAAAGGATGGTGGAAACCAAGAATCGTACATTAAGAGTTATGAAATGTGTATAAATGCGTGAATGTATCACAATGCTGGCGAAAATTTTTTGGACACTGTTATATTTATAGGATTTTGTTTCTACTGTAATTTCTCGACTTGTGAAATTTTATTTGTATCAAACTGTCACTGTAGCGGAAACTTCTGTTGTAAATTTTGGTAAGAAAGCTAAGTGACCTCGACGTAATGCGTCGTTGACGCCCAGCTGTGCGTTGCCTGGAGAAAAAGCCATTAGGTAGAGAGAAAAGAGGCCATTAACCTCGATATTGACAGTTCTTTGTAGAAAGCATCGCTAATACGACACGCTCAAACTTGAAAACATGATTACACTGTAGAGTTCTTGATTTATGATATTTACTGAAATGAAATGATGAGAAACATTTCACGTCTATTGTCTTGCTAGTTGAAAGGTTGTTTACTGCATTATGAAATGCCATATGGCTAGTGAATGACGTTTCACACCTTGCTTTGCCTATTTTGTTTAATATCTAGTTTCTAGCTGCACTGCAGCATTGATTAAAATAAAATTTTATAGATGTACTAATATAAATATTTTCTGTCTACAGATCCAATAAATAATAATTTTATGATCTACTTCCAAGAAAACGAGGGAACATAAATAGACATTTCTATTCACAGGAATTGCATAAATAATTTTTTTACAATTTGGTAATTTGCCTGCTAGAGTAAGTTCTCGTGATGCATCACTCTAGTGTTAAGATGTCACATAGGTATTAGACATGGCCATCTTTAGTGTAATATTTTTTCTGCTTGAGCTTTGTCATGTTTAGGTATAAGTTATTGCATTTGCTGCTGCTGTTTGCCAGTCATAGTGCTACTGAATTTCACATTGTATTACTCTGTTAAGCCAGTTTTACTACTGATTTATTTTTCTTGTTGCTGCACACTGCCTTATATTGGCAATAATGTTGCATTTGCTTTGATAATTTATATTTATTGCTGTTTGCTTTGCCAATTTGAATTTTTTGTCACTGCTGTTTGTGTTAATGTGTTATGTGTTGCTGTATTGCCTCGTCCCTTAGTTTATGCATCTGAGCTCTGTAGATTTAAGTTAGCTTAAGAGGGGGTAGACTATATAAGAGAATGAGTTGCGATGAATTGGACGAAATGCATTGAGAAGTTATACAAAAAAAGTACAGAAAGCAGGTATAGATAGGACTTTTTGGGAATAATGATGAACGAAGGGAGATCTCCAAGAAAAAAAGTTTTGTTTGCAAAATACTGCAGTACCAAATGTTACACTGAAAACAAACCCTGTCCTTTCCTTATGTGTTATCCCCCTATGTGTTTGTGTACCCTTGTGTATTTGACTTTTTCCTGTCTTTATGTGTTTAGCTGATGAGAGTTATGTTGTAGAATTTTTCTAATACTATGTTGTTGGAAGCCGAAAGGCACGCGATTAAGCTCACGCAGGCTGGCGTGAGGTATGGAACAGGTCAGAGAAATAAGACTAGCCAAACAAGAGTAACTGGTAGAATACTTAACTTTAATCCACAATTGGTGAACATCGCTCTTGTTGATACATTATATAATCTCAATATCAAATGCTATGGCGCCTTGCTAGGTCGTAGAAAATGACGCAGCTGAAGGCTATGCTAACTATCGTCTCGGCAAATGAGAGCGTAGTTGTCAGTGATCCATCTCTGGCTAAGTCGGCTGTACAACTGGGGACGAGTGCTAGTACGTCTCACTAGACCTGCCGTGTGGCGGCGCTCGGTCTGCCATCACTGACAGTGGCGACACGCGGGTCTGTCGTATACTAGCGGACCGCGACCGATTTAAAAGCTACCACCTAGCAAGTGTGGTGTCTGGCGGTGACACCACGTATGTTATCAACTTTGTAAAGATGTTTAGACATTATTTATCTGTTCTGTTTTGTTGCTCATATGTGAAGTTGATGTTTCAAAAGTTATTCTGATCTTTATGTATGTACTTATGTCATAATTCTTGTAGCACTGATGTACATGTTTATTTCTATTCTTTTGTAAAGCCTGTTTTACTAGAAATGTTATCTGTATTGTTATGTTCTTTAATGTTGTATTTTGTACCTTTGTTATTGTATTCTTACGTTATAAAATTTAATTGACACCAGTTCATCAAATTAAGTAACTTGTAAGTTACATTTCACTGCACACATTTCTGTTGGTCATAACATATGCACAGTATCTGAGAAGTTGGGACTGTTAGTGCTTTCATGTGTGTTGATAATTCAGCAAGGGACTGGATAACAGCATTGCTGGTTCTAAGGACATTTCAAAACTTTTTTTTTGTGAGTGCACAAGTGATGGTTTATGGACTTGCTATATTGTCCGCAAGAATCTTCGATGGTGATTGTGCACCTGCACAGTCGCACCAGATGGCTGCTGGCCATCTCTACAAGGACTACAGTGGGTCTGCATTTTTGATGGCCCACCAATACCATTATTTCTACAAGGACTGCAGTGGGTCTGCACCTCTGGTGGCCCACTAATACCATACTCTCTATCAAGACTATAGTGGGTCTGCTCTGTGATGACTTACCTACCAATATTCTTCAAAACTTCGAATGACTCTGCTGTGGGTTTGCTCTGTTGTGACCCATTACCTCCCTGCATGTCAAGAGTCAGCACTGTCTTTCCGTTGGAAGGACAACACTACTTCTTCAAGACTGCATGGAAATCCACTACTTCTGTGTGCATTTTCTTTTACTGCTCAGACTTTGAGAAAAAAAAACACTGCAACTTTACTGTGATGAATGATCGGGACTGTCTTTATGGACTGTGAGAAAATCTTAGCTTTTGATCAACGTTGTATCAATAAGTATATGCATTTGATTTCTTTGTTATTGTAATTACGTAAAATTTTTTCAAATCTGTATTGTCCACTGCAAAAACAACTTGTAACATTTTTTGTGGGGAGCATGGGGGCTATGTAAGTAGGCTGTTTAGGTTCTTATATTGGTAACGCCACCGCCACATAGCGCTCTGTATGAAAATCACTGGCTGTGCTGTGTGCAGTCTGTGGCTGGGTGGCATTGTTGGAATTTGCTATTGTAGTATTGGGCAGTTGGCTGTTAACAGCGCGTAGCGTTGCGCAGTTGGAGGTGACCGCCAGCAGTGGTGGATGTGGGGAGAGAGATGGAGGAATTTTGAGAGCCGATGATCTGGACGTGTGTCCATCAGAGACAGTACATTTGTAAGACTGGATGTAACGAACTGCTATATATATTATGACTTTTGAACACTATTAAGGTAAATACATTGTTTGTTCTCTATCAAAATCTTTCATTTGCTAACTGTGCCTATTAGTAGTTAGTGCCTTCAGTAGTTTGAATCTTTTATTTACCTGGCAGTAGTGGCGCTCGCTGTATTGCACTAGTTCGAGTAACGAAGATTTTTGTGAGGTAAGTGATTTGTGAAACGTATAGGTTAATGTTAGCCAGGGCCATTTTTTTGTTGGGATTTTTGAAAGTCAGAATGTGTTGCGCTAAAAAATATTGTGTGTCAGTTTAAGCACAGTCATGTATAATTTTTCTAAGGGGACGTTTCAATTATATGGACGATTTGGAGTGTTCGTGAGTGGAAATATGATTTTTCATGTGTTTTCAGTTAGTCAGTCGTCTAAAGCACGCTCCATGTAGTGTTTGTAGAGAAATAATTTAGTCTATATCTCGGGAAATGCGTAAGCGATCGGTAGCATGCTGCCTGGTGCTTGATATCCAGAAGTATTGCGACAATGGGATAATATTATGGCGAAAATAAGTGTGTTATTGTGATCCGCGAGTCTGGAGATGTGCACAGAAAATCGACAGGCAAGGAAGTAGAGACAGTAAAGCGTTTGTGTCGAGGGGAGCGATCCCGAATTTATAGAAGAGTTCTGAGAGCGACTTCGGCCCGCTGATGTAAAAGGGGTTATTTTGTATGGTGGGCGATATGAACTGTATGTTCACTAGATCGACACGGTACTCAGTGATATGATGCTGGGACGCTGATCGGTTTCATGCTCCAAAATTCTAGCGTGTCTCGTATGTAATTTATGACGTTTAGACAACTTTGTGAGGTTTAGTTGACGGTGCGAAATGCTGATCAGTGTAAAGTACTTTATTATCTCTGAATGGCGCGTCTGTAGAAAGAAAAAAATGGCTGACTGCGCTTCCCTGGGAGTGGGGAGCATCGTAACGTGTAGACGTATGATAATGTTTTCGGGAGCTGTACAGATATAAAAGACAAGTGCACTGTTTGTGTAAAATGTGTATATATTGTATTGTATAGTTAGTGTGGCTGACAATGTGTAAAATGTGTTTATATTGTATATGGTTTATGTAATGACATTTTTCGAGCAGCTCTGTAGGCTGTGCTACGCGTTATTTGGACAGTTTGGGGGTACTGAGCGTGTCTACGCATCACTGTACTGCATTATTTAGGAGGAGTCTGAAAGTCTCAAATTTTTTGGGTAAATTAGGAGTCGTTTGCGTTTATGGAGAGCGTTATTTAGTAGTAGTTTACAGATCTGTGGGCTATGTGGTGTGACCCCAAGCATGTGTTACATCAGTGTGACAAATATATTCAACAGGTGCACTCCTCCCTTACTCTGCGCAGCAGCCAAGAGCAGCCTGAGTCATTTTCGCACCATTTTCGGTCCTACAGACCACCATCTGGGATTAGGTCATATTAGGGATGGCAGTACCGTCTGCAGGCTCGAATGTGTACTAGGTCAGTTGGACACTAAATCTCATGGTGGTGACACTGCCTGCAAAATAAAGACTTGTGTTCAGCGCAGTTTTCTGGCCATTTCACCGCACCATCTTGGATGACATCATGCAATGTGCACGTTAGTACAAGTTAGTACAGGTTAGTGCACGTTAGAACACGTTAGCCGCCGACATGGGTCGGTAAGGGACGTACTGGTCAGTTGAGTACCGTGGTGGAGAGTTTGACTATTTCCTTTCAAGTCCAGGTGGGTGTGGCATTCGCGAAAATTCATTCCAAGTCCACAGTAGCGAGCTCTGGTGGTGTCAATATGTACTAGGCCTCGTGGTGAACACATTGTACGCCGCCATCTTCTATAACGGTACTTGCGTCATCACGTGACGTCACGAGAGCGGCCTCTGGCGGTGGCGATGTGTACTAAGCCAGTTGGTGTCTGGAGCTCTTGGTTAATACACTGTGTTTCGCCATCTTGGATTACGTCACAGATGAGAGCGCCATCTGGTGGTGATGATGCTTACTAAGCCAGTTGGTCTCTGGGCCTAGTGGCGAAGACATCTGCAAGAAATTGTTTAAATAATAAAGAGAAGTCCTTTCTTCCCACGAAACCTTAGGAGGAGGGAGTGAGTGAGGTTAGTACAAGTATGTTTTCTTTCGAACCATTTTTTTCACCTTAGGAGCGAAACCGCAACTGAGCTTTTTTCAACGCCAAAATTCAAAGTTGGTGCCAGTTCTTAGGAGGAATTGGCGTTCGGTTGACAGGTTAGTGGAGGTAGCCGAAGTGACATATCCTCGAGCGATTTCCTTTGCTTAGTAGAGATAACCGGCGAGTGATGCATTATTCTGTTGGAGTTTGAACTTCGAGCCATTTTTCTGGGGGAGGCGGGCGTGGCAGTTCCCCTCCAAAATTCGAACTTCCCGACACTTTCAATGACGTAATTGCCGCCATCTTGGATGACGTTATGCGCTGTTGCCAAGTCTACCTTCAATGATGTCATTGCTGCCATCTAGGATGACGTCATCGCCGCCATCTTGGATACATCTGGCAACAATGCAGAGTGGACTGATACACAGGTTGTCCCAGTACTTATATGGTGGAAGGTTGTTATGAAAGAGTTTTCCGCCATTGATTTCTCGATATTCCCTCGAGCTATAGCCGTCGATTTGCATGCTAATGACTGGTTCCTCATTTGGTAACATTATGTCGATTGAGCACTACCCGAAAGAAAGCTGGCGAAGGAGAAACTTTGCGATGATAATACCAAGCTACTCAGCTGACCGAGTGTGTCTGAACGCTGCTATAGGGCGACCTCACTACGAAAATTGTCTGTCAATCCACTGATTCATAGGTTCCCATAACTTCGGTTCATCTACGTGGGATTCATGTCTCGTTCTGGGGTGATGTAATCAGAAGCAGTCGTGTGGGTATGTGCTAGTGCGAACTACGCCACACCTCCGTCTCGCGAACACTAAATGCCTCCGAACTACTCTGTAGAGAAAAAGCGACCTTATTACCAATTCCTGAACATCACGGATAGTCTAAGGTAGAAGGAAGGACAGCATAGGTCGTCAATTTTAAACTGTTTATTGCACATGAGTTCCAGCTAGTGTGTAGCTATTTTCAATGCAGTTATATCCAAGTTATTATGACGTATCGTATTTAAATGAGCCGTCATGATTTGGATATAATTGCACCGAAAATGTCTTTGGACAGTAGCTGAAATCGATCTGTAGTAGTCAGAACGAAATTCACCACCGATGTTTCCGTTCTTCCCATTTTGTATCTTATTAATACGGTCGTGGACTACGCTGCTCCTGATGGAAACAAACCTGAGCACAAATAGTTCCATAACGTTCACTTCATTACTGGATGCTAAAGGGGCGACTTTGGTTAAGGTAGTAGCTGCAGGGTTGTGTAATACTAACTAGTAATGCCAACTGTGTTGCTGTGCAATGGACGTTGGGGTAAGAGGGTAGGATTTTCTTTTGTTAGTTGCGAAAATATTAATCACTAACATTTCCATTAAGACGAAAATGGGCTACGAACGAAGTCTACAAATTGTTAACGAACTCATTGTCACTATTTACGCTGACGGTACCTAATGGATGTATTGCAATCTCTGTCCTCCCTTACAGTTCTTACTCTCTGCAGCTCCCTCTCATGGAAGTTCATCCGTGATGTCTTCACAGGTATCCTATCATCATGGCCTTCTTCTTGTCAGTATTTTCTATACATTCCTTTCTTCATTCCTTACCTTACCTCTACACCTAACTTTCAATGTTCTTCTGTAGCACCACAGCTCAAATGTTTCAATGATCTTTTTCCCGCAATCCGTTGCGCTACCATACAGTCCCGTGACCCAAACGTACATTCTCAAATAAAAGTTTGTGTCTGATACTAGAAGACTTCTCTCGGTCAGGAATGCCCTTTTTGCTAGCGCCAGTCTGCTTTTAATGCGCCCCTTGCTCCGTCCATTGTGGGTTATATTTCTGCCTGTTGTTGTTGTTGTTGTTGTTGTTGTTGTGGTCTTCAGTCCTGAGACTAGTTTGATGCAGCTCTCCATGCTACTCTATCCTGTGCAAGCTTCTTCATCTCCCAGTACCTCCCGCAACCTACATCCTTCTGAATCTGCTTAGTGTATTCATCTCTTGGTCTCCCTCTACGACTTTTACCCTCCACGCTGCCCTCCAATACTAAATTGGTGATCCCTTGATGCCTCAGAAGATGTCTTACCAACCGATCCCTTCTTCTATTCAAGTTATGCCACAAACTTCTCTTCTCCCCAATCCTATTCAATACTTCCTCATTAGTTATGTGGTCTACCCATCTAATCTTCAGCATTCTTCTGTAGCACCACATTTTAAAAGCTTCTATTCTCTTCTTGTCCAAACTATTTATCGTCCATGTTTCACTTCCATACATGGCTACACTCCATACAAATACTTTCAAAAATGACTTCCTGACACTTAAATCTATACCCGATTTTAACAAATTTGTCTTCTTCCTTACCATTGCCAGTCTACATTTTATATCCTCTCTACTTCTACCATCATCAGTTATTTTGCTCCCCAAATAGCAAAATTCCTTTACTACTTTAAGTGTCTCACTTCCTAATCTAATTCCCTCAGCATCACCCGAATTACGAGGTGCATTCAAGTTCTAAGGCTTCCGATTTTTTTTCTCCGGACTGGAAGGAGATAGAAACATGCGCACTGTTTTAAAATGAGGCCGCGTTCATTGTCAATACGTCCCAGAGATGGCAACACCGTACGTCAGATGGAATTTTACCGCCAGCGGCGAGAATGAGAACTGTTTTAAATACTTAAAATGGCGACTTTTTCCTTTCCTGAACCACGTGCAATCATTCGTTCTCTGAATTTGCGTGGTGTGAAACCAATTGAAATTCATCGACAGTTGAAGGAGACATGTGGTGATGGAGTTATGGATGTGTCGAAAGTGCGTTCGTGGGTGCGACAGTTTACTGAAGGCAGAACATCGTGTGACAACAAACCGAAACAACCTTGGGCTCGCACAAGCTGGTCTGACGACATGATCGAGAAAGTGGAGACAATTGTTTTGGGGGATCGCCGAATGACTGTTGAACAGATTGCCTCCAGAGTTGGCATTTCTGTGGGTTCCGTGCACACAATCCTGCATGACGACCTGAAAATGCGAAAAGTGTCATCCAGGTGGGTGCCACGAATGCTGACGGACGACCACATGGCTGTCCGTGTGGCATATTGCCAAGCAATGTTGACGCGCAACGACAGCATGACTGGGACTTTCTTTTCGTCGGTTGTGACAACGGATGAGACGTGGATGCCATTTTTCAATCCACAAACAAAGCGCCAGTCAGCTCAATGGAAGCACACAGATTCACTGCCACCAAAAAAATTTCGGGTAACCGCCAGTGCTGAAAAAATGATGGTGTCCATGTTCTGGGACAGCGAGGGCGTAATCCTTACCCATTGCGTTCCAAAGGAGCATCCTACGAAAATGTTTTGAAGAACAAATTCCTTCCTGCACTGCAACAAAAACGTCCGGGAAGGGCTGCGCGTGTGCTGTTTCACCAAGACAACGCACCCGCACATCGAGCTAACGTTACGCAACAGTTTCTTCGTGATAACAACTTTGAAGTGATTCCTCATGCTCCCTACTCACCTGACCTGGCTCCTAGTGACTTTTGGCTTCTTCCAACAGTGAAAGACACTCTCCGTGGCCGCACATTCACCAACCGTCCTGCTATTGCCTCAGCGATATTCCAGTGGCCAAAACAGACTCCTAAAGAAGCCTTCGCCGCTAGCATGGAAGCACGGCGTCAGCGTTGTGAAAAATGTGTACGTCTGCAGGGCGATTACGTCGAGAAGTAACGCCAGTTTCATCGATTTCGGGTGAGTAGTTAATTAGAAAAAAATCGGAGGCCTTCGAACTTGAATGCACCTCGTAATTCGACTACATTCCATTATCATCGTTTTGCTTTAGTTGATGTTCATCTTATATCCTCCTTTCAAGACACTATCCATTCGATTCAACTGCTCTTCCAAGTCCTTTGCTGTCTCTGACAGAATTACAATGTCATCGGCGAACCTCAAAGTTTTTATTTCTTCTCCATGGATTTTAATACCTACTTCGAATTTTTCTTTTGTTTCCTTTACTGCTTGCTCAATATACAGATTGAATAACATCGGGGAGAGGCTACAACCATGTCTTACGCCCTTCCCAACAACTGCTTCCCTTTCATGTCCCTCGGCTCTTATAACTGCCATCTGGTTTCTGTACAAATTGTAAATAGCTTTTCGCTCCCTGTATTTTACCCCTGCCACCTTCAGAATTTGAAAGAGAGTATTCCAATCAACATTGTCAAAAGCTTTCTCTAAGTCTACAAATGCTAGAAACGTAGTTCTAATGTTGAAACTATTGTAAGATGTGAAAGTTGTATTTGTACGCCTGGTCCATACGTAGGCAATGTATTAGAATATGTGGAATGTAAAACCTTCCTTAATCAAGCTTCTAAGATAAGTCGTAGGGTCAGTATTGCCTCACGTGTTCCAACAATTCTACGGAATCCAAACTGATCTTCCCCGAGGTCGGCTTCTACTAGGTTTTCCATTCATCTGTAAAGAATTTGCGTTAGTATTTTGCAGCTGTGACTTGTTAAACTGATAGTTCGGTAATTTTCACATCTGTCAATACCTGCTTTCTTTGGGATTGGAATTATTATATTCTTTTTGAAGTCTGAGGGTATTTCGCCTGTTTCATACATCTTGCTCACCCGATGGTAGAGTTTTGTCAGGACTGGCTCTCCCAAGGCCGTCAGTAGTTCTAATGGAATGTTGTCTACTCCGGGTGTAACAACACTAACGTTATCCTACTGTATATGTAATAAATTTATCCCCTGAATTTCAATAAATTAGCATAATCGATGTTCGAATTTCATTTCTTTTCTTTTGTTTCATGCCATTAAGTTTAAAAAGCTATAAACAATTTTCGATGTAAATTTTAATATTTATGTCAAATTTCAAGTCATTTTGTAATCGAAGGGAAGTGTACCAAATGTTGAAACTATTGTAAGATGTGAAAGTTGTATTTGTACGCCTGGTCCATACGTAGGCAATGTATTAGAATATGTGGAATGTAAAACCTTTGGTGAATACCCTGTCTGTAGGGGAGCGGTAAAAGGTGGAGGCAGGCGAGCGCGGGAATATGCACACGGGCGCGGTACGGCATAACAGGCTCAGCAGTAGTAGTCGGAGTTGGGCATCGATCTGAGAAACACCTGCTGGATCGAGGAGGCTCTCCTGGAAAAAGTGGTTTCGTTGAGCCTCAGATACGCTGTTTCCGACGCCTATACAGCATGGCAATATTCCATAGGCACTAAATGGAAAAGTATTGCGGCGCTATGAAGAAGTGAAGTGCCAATATTTCATGAGCCATTGCTGTAATTGCATGTGTGCTTTGTGCCACGCCATCTCGCCGCTTGCCGACCGCCTCATCGATACGAACAGGTTGAAACTTTCAGTACTGTATTCGTGTGGACCAGTGTTACTTTTGCTACATACTGTTCAATAACAACTTAAATTTTACCAGAACTGTCCTATCAATTAATTATCCTCACAACTAACCTAGACAGGGTCCTTTCCACATATTGTGCAATCCGAGTGTCCCAAGATGAAGATTTAACGTTTATGTTAATAATAATTACCTGGAGGCCTATCTATGTTAGAATGATGTTTAAAGAACTTTGTTGTTAATGAATACTGGACGAATAATATAGGTTTGACAAAGTTGGAAGATAAGGTTGAAATTGGTTTAGTAATGAAGTTTATTTAAATTGAGACAAAAATAACGGTAGTTAAATGAGCAGGAAATAAGACAAAAAGAGTGATAAATCATATTTTGGAAATCTTGAATGCTTAATTCTCTCAATAATCAAACTTTCACTACAGTGATCATAATAGTTTCAGGGCCCCCCTTTTTTTTCTTTTCTATTCATTTGAATTCAGAAGTGTACTGAACTGATTTGACCAGCAAAGTTAAAGTCAATATAAAACCTAAATTTATCAGTGTTTTACCCTTCTTAAAATTGACATTGTATGTGTGTTTCAAAAGTGCTATTTCTAGGGTAACCTATGCCCGATTTCAGTCGGATCAATAGACAAAACGCAGTTTGTAGTAATCATTATAGTGTAATGTTGTGTATTTATAGCTTGTCCAAATTAATACAGAAAGTGAAAATATTAGTTCAGTAGATTTTTCTGGTTCTAAAGTTTATCATATAATGCAGTATTACTACGGGTTGTTATGCTTGTACGTACATCCACTTGTACAGGGAAAAACTCACTTAATGGCTAATTAGGCTGGCGGCCGTATTATTAACAATTGGCAACATCTGCTGTGTATATTTCTTGCCCGTCCTAATGTGTAGTTGCACTTTAGACTTGCTTGACGTATCATTGTTGTTACTGAGTGAGTGTAAGTCTGATTTTGCCTCCATTCAGGTACACGCAGTCAACACATTTACTCAAATCCTTGTTTATAAGGTGAATCTCGTCAACTTACCATAGTACAGGCTTTAAAGAGTTAACGTACGCCAGATCGTAGGCGTTACAAGTGGCTTCCTGGTGACAGGACATCCAGTTGTTGTCGGTCACAAATTAATGTGAATACCGAACAGTGGATGTTCAGTGGCACGAATTGCAATATTAATTTAGTAAAATAAATAATAGTGAACGTCAAATACGATAGTGTAGTGCAATTTGCATTCAGTATGGACGGTAGAGTAGACAGAGTAGATGTGCCGAGCGTAATGGAAGAGGCGCACGGCAATAGCAGGAGTTTACGCGGCCAGATAACAGATGGCGTTAGAGAAAGGCAATTGGCGTATATACAATATCACGAACATGTTAATGAACAGATTGAAATGTCGAGATTGCCTCGAACACAGCAAGAGATAAAACAAGAAGAAGGGGATGACTTTGTAGACGATAGTGGGTACGTGAACGAATCCACTGACATGTTTGATTCTCCACAGATAAAGAAAGAACCGAAATAAACTTTTGAGGTAGGATCGGAACACACCGATCCCGTAGAACAAAACAGTGTGAAAATTTTAAGCATGAACGATTTATTTGAACAATTAACCAAACAAATTGCAGGGCAGTATTATCAGCTTCAAAAACAAGTCAGTAATCAGGTTAGTCAGCTCAGAACACAAAATGATCAGCTTAAAGCACACGTTGATGAGCAGCTTAAAACTCAGAGTAATCAGCTCAAAACACAGAATGATCAGCTTAAAAAACAGGTCGAAGAACAAGGAATTAAAATTACTAAACAATTAGAACAGGTACAACAAAAAGTGGGTAGTTTAAGCTCTGTAGTAAATACTATGAAGTTTGAAATTGACACAATTGATAAAAATATGGATACTATGCAGGGGGAAATTGACAACATTAACAGTAGGTTTGATGTTGAAATTCTCAACATCCAAGAGAAAGTAGAGCCTCTAGTGGAAACAAAAGTAGACGAAAAAGTTTTCGGTCTTAAAACTGAGATCGTAAACGAATGTCAATACGAAATATCACAGTTGAAAAAGGCAGTTTCAGACACTGAAAGAGAATTAGGCGGAAAAGTGACCGGATGTGTACAAAAGTGTGAACAAAATACTTCGAAAATTCAAGGCAAAATTTTCGATCTTGAGGGTAAAATTAAAGATAGGCCTGGTGTTGTCTATAATGGCACACCACTTACGAAGCTATTGGAAGGTGAGGAACGCTTCGATCCCGCCAAGAAACATAACGGATGGCATCCGTTAGATTTCATCAAAAATTGCGAGAGAATATTTCCTGAACACTTGTCTGATCAGGAAAAGATAAACATGGTAATTAGCGCCTTATCAGGTGACGCTAAGCGCTGGGGAATTAATTTGAATACCGAACGAATGACGTTCGAAGAATTTAAGCAAAAGTTTACAGAAGAATATTGGTCCGAACAAAGACAGGATCATTTGTGGCGCGAGTTTATCATGGCCAAACTTCATGATAACAGGGGCAGGAATTCTTTGAAAGATTTCTGCGAATATTGGTACCGAAAGTTGACGCATTTAAGAGGGAGAAGATCCGATTCAGAAATCATATGGGAGCTATATAAAAAGCTTCCAGAAGATTCGAAGAGATACGTGGGAAGCAATCATCGCAGCTTCCAAACGTTTCTCGAGAGGGTCGAAGATGAAGACCATTCGCGCGGAAGTCGTGCCAATTATCAAAATTTTGGTAATAGGAATAATCGCAATAATGACGAGAGAAATGACGGCGAAGGGTTTCGCGTCAACGTGATACAGAGAGGAAGATGCAGAGGCAGAGGAAGAGGAAGTTACATAGGTCGCGGTAGAGAAGAAACCGCCAGATATAGGTGGGGTGAATGTTAAAAGCATATCTTGGGACGATGTTATCGTCGACCCGGATTTGCTTAGGGAAGACCACAACAATGAAAAACATTCGACGATGAAACAAACTGTCATACCAGTTGAAATTTATAATGTGAAATTGCAGGTAATTCTTGATACTGGATCTCAGATAAGCGCAATCTCCCAGTCGTTTTTCGAACACATTTGTGATAAGCCTGGTATAGTAATTATGTCAGTGACGGGTGTAAAAATTGTTGGTGCTACTGGCAAGACTAGCAAGCCGGTAAAGAACCAGATTTTGGTTGAATTTAGTATAAAAGGACAAAACTTTGAACACGATTTTTTGGTTGTACCAGGCTTGAGTACCGAAATGATTCTGGGAATAGATTGGTTAGATAAAGAAAAGGTTATTATTGATTGTAGCCAGGAAGTGATCAAAATTAATAGTGCATCTAGGAATTTAGAATTAAAATTTGAGGAATATGGGAAGGTGTTCGATTCAGAAATTGATTCTTTATTGTTGGAGATTGACCAAGGGAATGATGGTTTGACAAACAAGTATGAGGTGTACCATGTCCAGAGGTTAATAAATGAGAGTGACAAGCAGGGACATAATTTTAAAGAAATGGTGGAAAATTTGAAGGAAATATCTCCCGAACAGAAAACAGAATTGCTTGATATTTTAGAAAGTAATAGCACCGTATTTTCGGACAAACCTGGCCTAGTTAAGAACTTTGAATACCAGATTGAGACAATAGAGCATAAACCTTTCTTTGTAAGACCGTTTTCGGTACCCATATCAAAGAGGCAGGCTGTGCAAGTGGAAATAGATAAAATGATAGAATGGGGTGTAATAGAACGAAGTAGCAGCGAATATAATAGTCCCCTTATCATCGTGAACAAAAGAGATGGGGGAGTAAGAGTAGTTATTGACGCCAGGACTTTGAACAAAATTGTAAAAAGAATAGACCGACCTGAAAATCTGGACGAAATGCTTCAAAAATTATATAATCTGAAGTATTTAACCAGTCTGGACATGACCGCCGGATACTGGCAAATTCCTTTGAGTAAAGAATCCTGTAAATATACCGCTTTTCTATTTTCCGGGAAATGCTATCAGTATAAAGTAGTACCATTTGGGCTTAGCACTTCGGTGGCAGTATTTATTAGGGCACTGGACTTTGTATTAGGGAGAGAATTGAGTTCCCGGCTAACCATTTATGTAGATGATTTACTGATTGCTACAGAAGAATGGCAAGAGCATTGTGAATTATTGCAGAAAGTTTTTGTTGCTCTACAAGCAGGTGGAATGACGCTTAAGTGGAAGAAATGTGAATTTGTGAAGTCGGAAATAAAGTTTCTGGGGCACATTATTACTACGACCGGTATTGGCAAGGACCCGGAAAAGTTAAGTGCAATAGCAGGGTGTCCAGCTCCTAGAAATAGAAAACAGTTGAAAGCCTTTTTGGGTTTATGTGGGTTCTATAGAAAATTCGTCAAGGGGCAAGTTTTTAATAGTCCTCATTTGAATAATCTACTTAAGAAAAATAGTGCTTTTGTGTGGACAGAAGGGTGCACGAGAGATTTAAAAAAATTAAAAGGTGAACTTTTGAATGAAAATATTTTGCATCACCCCATACTGTCAAAACCTTTCCATATGAGTACTGACAGCAATGCTTATGGAGTTTGTATAGAAGTTTTCCAAGAAATCTGTGATGGCAAAGAAATCGAACACAGGACTATCGCGTTAGCAAGTAGAACTCTAACGAAATACGAGAGAAACTACACTATATCGGAAAAGGAAGCTTTAGCCATTATATGGGGGTTAAAGAAATTCAGAAATTATCTGTGGGACCATAAACTCATCATACATACTGACCACAAAGCTTTAACTTTTCTTAAAGATTGTCGTTTACTTAATGGCAGGTTAACTCGTTGGGCTTTGTACCTGCAACAATTTGATTACGAGATTTGCTATGTTAAGGGTACTGAGAATTATGTGGCAGATGCTTTATCTCGATTGCCTAATGGTATGAGTGAAGTACCCAATGAAAATGGTGAAGAGGGTACTTTTCAGATAAGGTATATGAAAGAGGTTTCAGGAAAAAGGAAAATTGAACAAATATGTAAAAATATGAGATACCATCAGAATGAGGATCCGACATGGAAATCTGTGAAGGTAAATTTTGACAGTGTGCAGTATCCTCAAATTAAGAAGTATTACAAAATCTTTAAAGGCATTTTATATAGGAGGAAAGATTTAACCACTGAGGAATGGAGAGTATGTTGGCCACACCAGTTTGATACCGAGGTCGTAGACTATTTTCATTTAGCATTGGGGCATAGTGGGCCAAAGAAATGTTTGGATAAATTGAATAATGTAGTAGTGATTGCTGGTAGTGTCAAAAAGAAGGTAAAGGAACGAATTTAATCGTGCGATGTCTGTCAAAGGGCCAAGGTACCGAACAGAACTAATAGAGGTCCAATGCAAAGTACATTACCTGAAGACACCCTAGAATTATTATCAGTAGATTTATATGGTCCACTCCCAAAGACTTCGGGAAATTGTGCATATATTTTAGTAATTTTGGAAGTATTCTCAAAGTTTGTGAAATTATACCCCTTGAAAAGAGCAACAGCAAAAGCTGTATTTAGTAGGATGGTCGAATACTTCAGAACCATCGGGAAACCCAAGGCAGTACTATCTGACAATGGACCCCAGTTCATATCCAAAATTTGGAAAGAAGGAATGAAGCAAAATGGTGTGGAGGTTAAATATATCTCAGCTTATCATCCTGCTAGCAACCCGGTTGAAAGGTACATGCGAGAAATCTGGAGATTGTGTAGAACGTACTGCAGTCATAACCATAGGGCCTGGGGCAAGTTTATATCGGACTTTGAGAATGTCATGAATACCTTACATCATGAAACTACTGGGTTCCCACCGGAAGAAATATTGATAGGCAGCAGAAGTAAAAGTTTAATTGAGGAAAAACTAGAGTTTCCGCCCTGTACAAGCTTGGGGTTGAGTCAAAAGAAAGAATTAGTCAGAAAAAGGGCAAAGCAAAAAGCTGAATCGAGATCTAAAAGACATGATAAAAATCTGAAAGTTTCAAAATTTAAAATTGGGGATTATGTTCTTTTAAAAACCCACGAAAAATCTAGTGAACTGAACTGTGAAATTTCCAAATTTAAATATATTTATAATGGACCGTATGTGATACAGAACATTCCACACGATAATGCTTACTACCTGTTCTACCCAAAATCCAAAAGACCTTTAGGTGTAAGAAATGTTGTGGACCTGAAACTGTATGTTCCTAGAAGTGAGTGAACTAAGTACAATCAGAAAACAATTTACAGTAAATATGCTGTATATTATGCTGAAGCTAAATTATGCCAAATGTAACAAACCTTTGTAACATAGGTAGACCAATATCAGTGTACTAATGTAATTATGTGAGTTTCAGATTACCAATTGTACTATAAATGTAAAGAGATATGGAGAAAAGCGCTGAAAAGAAAGGATAAATGCTGTCAGCCAGATAAAAGATGGGACTGTCAAAAATGAAAATGGGCATTGTATGAGCCAAAATATAAAGGACTGCCAAACACCAAAGAGGGCAGATAAATAGTCAAAGGAGAATTGTAAGTGTGATATAGGAGATGTGACAATTTGAGGTGAAAAGGACTGCCCAAATCTGAATAATAGGCAGCAAATGTGCGTAGTAATTTTCTAAATATTATTGTGTGTTTTTTCTTAGTAAATAAGGAAATGGACTGCCATTCAACACAAGCAGCAACAAATTGTTTTATAGTGTAAATAGATAATTGTATTTGCTTTTGTAAATAAGTGTTTGTGTTCCAAATTTGGTTTTATTTGTCTCAGAAATTGAACAATGATGAGTAGTTTGCTACTTAAATAATGTTGTGATAGGAGGTTGGACTGTGCCAAATGGCACTTAAGCAAACGATAGGTAAATGTTCTTGATATGTTAAAAAATTATAGACTTATGTAAAGTGAGTGGAAGGAAGTTTGTGGTATAAAATTTTTTGATGGGACAATCACACCAAGATTCAGAACCCCTGTATAAATATGAAGTTCAGTGTTCCCATCAAATTTACACTTAGTGAAATTTAATGGAAAAAGGGCATGTGTAACAACACTAACGTTATCCTACTGTATATGTAATAAATTTTTCCCCTGAATTTCAATAAATTAGCATAATCGATGTTCGAATTTCATTTCTTTTTTTTTTGTTTCATGACATTATGTTGAAAAAGCTATAAACAATTTTCGATGCAAAATTTTAATATTTATGTCAAATATCAAGTAATGTTGTAATCGAAGGGAAGTGTACCAAATGTTGAAACTATTGTAAGATGTGAAAGTTGTATTTGTACGCCTGGTCCATATGTAGGCAATGTATTAGAATATGTGGAATGTAAAACCTTTGGTGAATACCCTGTCTCTAGGGGAGCGGTAAAAGGTGAAGGCAGGCAAGCGCGGGAAAACGCACACGGGCGCGGTACGGCATAACGGGCTCAGCAGTAGTAGTCGGAGTTGGACATCGATCTGAGAAACACGTGCTGGATCGAGGAGGCTCTCCTGGAAAAAGTGGTTTTGTTGAGCCTCAGATGTGCTGTTTCCGACGCCTATACAGCATGGCAATATTCCATAGGCACTAAATGGAAAAGTATTGCGACGCTATGAAGAAGTGAAGTGCCAATATTTCATGAGCCATTGCTGTAATTGCATGTGTGCTTTGTGCCACGCCATCTCGCCGCTTGCCGACCGCCTCATCGATACGAACAGGTTGAAACTTTCAGTACTGTATTCGTGTGGACCAGTGTTACTTTTGCTACATACTGTTCAATAACAACTTAAATTTTACCAGAACTGTCCTATCAATTAATTATCCTCACAACTAACCTAGACAGGGTCCTTTCCACATATTGTGCAATCCGAGTGTCCCAAGATGAAGATTAAACGTTTTTGTTAATAATAATTACCAGCAGGCCTATCTATGTTAGAATGATGTTTAACGAACTTTGTTGTTAATGAATACTGGACGAATAATATAGGTTTGACAAAGTTGGAAGATAAGGTTGAAATTGGTTTAGTAATGAAGTTTATTTAAATTGAGACAAAAATAACGGTAGTTAAATGAGCAGGAAATAAGACAAAAAGAGTGATAAATCATATTTTGGAAATCTTGAATGCTTAATTCTCTCAATAATCAAACTTTCACTACAGTGATCATAATAGTTTCAGGACTCCCCCTTTTTTTCTTTTCTATTCATTTGAATTCAGAAGTGTACTGAACTGATTTGACCAGCAGAGTTAAAGTCAATATAAAACCTAAATTTATCAGTGTTTTACCCTTCTTAAAATTGACATTATATGTGTGTTTCAAAAGTGCTATTTCTAGGGTAACCTATGCCCGATTTCAGTCGGATCAATAGACAAAACGCAGTTTGTAGTAATCATTATAGTGTAATGTTGTGTATTTATAGCTTGTCCAAATTAATACAGAAAGTGAAAATATTAGTTCAGTAGATTTTTCTGGTTCAAAAGTTTATCATATAATGCAGTATTACTACGTGTTGTTATGCTTGTACGTACATCCACTTGTACAGGGAAAAAACTCACTTAATGGCTAATTAGGCTGGCGGCCGTATTATTAACAATTGGCAACATCTGCTGTGTATATTTCTTGCCCGTCCTAACGTGTAGTTGCACTTTAGACTTGCTTGACGTATCATTGTTGTTACTGAGTGAGTGTAAGTCTGATTTTGCCTCCATTCAGGTACACGCAGTCAACACATTTACTCAAATCCTTGTTTATAAGGTGAAGCCCGTCAACTTACCATAGTACAGGCTTTAAAGAGTTAACGTACGCAAGAGCGTAGGCGTTACACGGGGACCTTGTTTCGACTCAGGTCTTTCAGTGCTTTGTCAAACTCTTCACGTAGCATCGTATCTCCCATTTCATCTTCATCTACGTCCTCTTCCATTTTCATAATATTGTCCTCAAGTACATCGAGCTTGTATAGAGCGTCTATATACTCCTTCCACCTTTCTGCTTTCCCTTCTTTGCTTAGAACTGGGTTTCCATCTGAGCTCTTGATGTTCATGCAAGTGGTTCTCTTATCTCCAAAGGTTTTAATTTTCCTGTAGGCAGTATATATCTTAATCTATCTTACCCCTAGTGAGATAAGCCTCTACATCCTTACATTTGTCCTCTAGCCATCCCTGCTTAGTCATTTTGCACTTCCTGTCGATCTCATTTTTGAAACGTTAGTATTCCTTTTTGCCTGCTTCCTTTATTGCATTTTTATATTTTCTCCTTTCATCAATTAAATTCAACATTTCTTTTGTTACCCAAGGATTTCTACTAGCCCTCGTCTTTTTACCTACTTGATCCTCTGCTGCCTTCACTACTTCATCCTTCAGAGCTACCCATTCTTCTTCTACTGTATTTCTTTCCCCCATTCCTGTCAATTGTTCCCTTACGCTCTCCCTGAAACTCTGTACAACCTCTGGTTTAGTCAGTTTACCCAGGTCCCATCTCCTTAAATTCCCACCTTTTTGCAGTTTCTTCAGTTTTAATCTACAGGTCATAACCAATAGATTGTGGTTAGAGTCCACATCTGCCCCTGGAAATGTCTTACAATTTAAAACCTGGTTCCTAAATCTCTGTCTTACCACTATATAATCTATCTGAAACCTGTCAGTATCTCCAGGCTTCTTCCATGTATACAGCCTTCTTTTATGATTGTTGAACAAAGTGTTAGCTATGATTAAGTTGTGCTCTGTGCAAAATTCTACAAGGCGGCTTCCTCTTTCATTTCTTAGCCCCAATCCATACTCACCTACTACGTTTCCTTCTCTCCCTTTTCCTACTACCGAATCCAGTTATCTATGACTATTAAATTTTCGTCACCCTTCACTATCTGATTAATTTCTTTTATTTCATCATACATTTCTTCAATTTCTTCGTCATCTGCAGAGCTACTGTAGTAGGCGTGGGCTTCGTATCTATCTTTGACACAACAATGCGGTCACTATGCTGTTTGTAGTAACTTACACGCATTCCTATTTTCCTATTCAATATTAAACCTACTCCTGCATTACCCCTATTTGATTATGTATTTATAATCCTGTATTCACTAATTCCCACTAAATCTAACTTTAACCTATCCATTTCCCTTTTGAAATTTTCTAACCTACCTGCCCTATTAAGGGATCTGACATTCCACGCTCCGATCCGTAGAACGCCAGTTTTCTTTCTCCTGTTAACGACGTCCTCTTAAGAAGTCCCCGCCCGGAGATCCGAATGGGGGACTATTTTACCTCCGGAATATTTTACCCAAGAGGAAGCCATCATCATTTAACCATACAGTAAAGCTGCATGCCCTCGGGAAAAATTACGGCCGTAGTTTCCCCTTGCTTTCAGCCGTTCGCAGTACCTGCACAGCAAGGTCGTTTTGGTTAGTGTTACAAGGCCAGATCAGTCAATCATCCAGATTGTTGCCCTTACAACTACTGAAAAGGCTGCTGCCCCTCTTCAGTACCCACACGTTTGTCTGGCCTCTCAACAGATACCCCTCCATTGTGGTTGCACCTACGGTATGTCCATCTGTATCGCTGAGGCACGCAAGCCTCCCCACCAACGGCAAGGTCGATGGTTTCTGCCTAGATAGCGGATTGCCTGACTTCATCTGCTTCGTGATCCCAGAATCTGAGTTAGGTTTCTCGCTGTCCTCGTTTCTGCTGCTTCTCATTACTTCCATCTTTATTCGATTTACTCTCAAACCATATTCTGTACGCATTAGACGATTCCATTCAACGGATCCTGTAATTCTTGTTCACTTTAGTGAGGATAGCAATGTCATTAGCGAATGTTGTCATTGATATCTTTTCACCTTGAATTTTAATCCGAATTTTGAACCTTTCTTTTATTTCTGCTGTTGCTTCTTCGATGTATAGACGGAACAGTAGGGGCGAAAGACTGCAGCCCTGTCTTACACCACTTTCAATCGGAGCGCTTTGTTCTTGGTCTTCCGCTTTTATTTTTCCGTCTTGGTGTTCTCGAAGTCGGCAAATCCTTTGAAAATGTCTCGAGTTTTCTTCAGCTCTGTTTCCATTAACAACTGCAACGGCAGAGCTGCCTCTCTGGTGCTTTTACTTTTCCAAAAGCCAAAGTGGTCGCCATACAACAGATCCTCGATTCTCTTTTCCTTCTCCGCTTGGACGGCAAAGACGATGCTCGCCCTCTGACGGGACGGCGTGGCCTTCTTGTAGCAGCGCTTCGAACAGCTTCGATGTTGCCTGCTGTGCGAGCGGTTCGCACGACCGCTGAACCTCCCTCCTCAGAATTACGTAGCCGTGGATTAACTGCATGTTCTGACAGAACGTGATCGTGGCCTCTTAATTTAATAAGCGTCTAACTTGAAACAGAAACCCAGTAACAGTTTCAGGTTGGTTATGTAACGCCTTCCAGGGGCAACAAAAATTTCATTTCCAATAATTCACATAATTACCAACCGAATTTAGGAAATTAAAACGCTGTCATTATCTATTCATTACGAGATATAGCCTTCTATTAAACGTTTTACACAGTAAGACGAGAACTACAGTCAGAAACACGGAAGTCCCAGAAAATTTGCATTTCTCTTCGGTATGTTTTCTGTGTAACCAGGCAGATGTGCGTTTGATATGACCGGAAAAAATCTGTATTTATATATGACCAGACTATGCACTGTGTAACCCTGTAATGTTCTTAAAATTTGTAGATACTCTCGGTAGATTTTATATATCACCAGACTGATGTGCTGTGTATAACCCTGCAGATCCCATTAAATATCTATGTATTGTCACATCTTATTACGTATAGGAGCGGACAGATGTATATTTTTGTAATTCCGCAGTTCTCATGAAATTTGCATTTGCTTTTCGATATGTCGTATATGTGACCAGGCAAGATGTGCAGTTGTGTAGGTGTGCAGCTTTCATAAGTTTTGTATATGTTTACGTGATACAGTAATCCCTAGAATTATGCACAAGCCCTAATGACGTGGCGTTACCACACACGCAGAGCCTGTTATGGCGCGAGCTGTGACATTCATGGGCGCCTCTCCTGCTAGCGCCATCTCGCGACGCGGCCTGCGGTGTAAGAACAGAGCCGGAGTTGCGGCAGTACCTGGCTTGCGCTCGTGTGTGATGGGGACACTTAACATTTATAATGTCATCTATCTTGGACGCCTACGTGCTACTTACGACAATTTTGTAAGGCCTGCGTGTTACAGGTAACTATTTGTTGTGTCCACCAGACATCACGGCGCCTAGAGTATCAGCAACCAAACTGACAGCCTGCAGCCGCGGGTTGCCCGCGTCGCGGGCACACCGAAGCACTACACAACCGACACGCAATATTGATGAACGGCCACAGCAACGACCACAACAACGACAACACAGCAAAGACACCAGCGTCCACCAGGGGACACTACCGGTGCACGTAAACGTAAGGAAGAGGTCGCTGCAGATCCCGGAACTATTTTCACACGCCAAACCACGTGATGGAAAATAGTTCCGAGGTACTCATCCGCCGAAGCGGCTAAAGGCCGGCGCTCGGCCGCACATCGGCAGTTCATCGACCGCCAGCAGACTTGGATAGCTGCCGCCCTGGCAGCCCGGCTTGGATCTTCAAAATGGTTCAAATGGGACTTAACATCTGAGGCCATCAGTCCCTTAGAAGTACTTAAACCTAACTAACCTAAGGACATCACACACATCCATGCCCGAGGCAGGATTCGAACCTGCGACCGTAGCAGTCGCGCGGTTCCAAACTGAAGCGCCTAGAACCGCTCGGCCACCATGGCTGGCTTTGGATATTCTCGCTGATCTCTGGATTAGGCTCGGTATATCGGAGAAGTCTCTGGCGGAGACTAGTAGGAACTTATTTCAGTTGTTTTCTATCTTATTCTTGGAAGTAGTTGTGATTCGAAGACGGATTGTTTGTGTTGGTGTTATACTTGGAGAATTTGTTTTGGTTAATTGAACAGTCCAATAAATTGTTTTCGGACTTTGATCGTTAGTTTCTTCTCCTTACGCAGACATAACACTAAGGACATCACACACATCCATGCCCGAGGCAGGATTCGAACCTGCGACCGTAGCGGTCGCGCGGTCCCAGACTGTAGCGCCTAGAATCCCTCGGCCACAGCGGCCGGCTCCCACTCGTGTACTCTCGTTTCAAATTGTATTTCACAGGATAGCGCCGCGCGCCATATCAGCGTGTCAGAAACTTGCTTTTGCTTAAAGTGGAGGGAATGTTACTCAGACTGCACTCATCCACTGTCTCGTAACGAGAGCGCTCAAGGCGTGGCCACACAGGACGCGTTCTGCCCACGCAGGGGGCGGGGCCACCTGTGAGCGCTCTCACTCCGACCGCTGAGCCAGAAGCGGCGGAGGGCACATCAGTCTCATCGGTGAGCGACCACTGCGCTCACTCTGAACCATGCGAACAGAACAACCTGTCCAACAGGTGAGGAAGCCCTAATTCTTGTGCGGCGCAGGCGAAGCAGATTGTAAAAACTTTTCGAAGAAGGCTCAAGCGTGGAGGGATATAGTGCTAAACTGCTACAAAATGGTAAATATTTTTGCAAAAATTTTTAATTTTCACACGTGCAATAAGTCACAAAAATGAAGTACAGTACAGTATTAAGTACCGGAAGCCAGTTAGTGTATATTACAACGTAAAACATCTCAGACATATTATAGCAAGTACGTAAGGGTCTTTGTGATCAAAATGGAAAACAACACGTAGAAAATCGAACGTCATATAGACAATTACGTCTCGCATTCGAACGAAAATTGTTTAGCCTCACATGGTATTTCTGATGTCCAAGCGAATTATTTTCAGGCTTGTTTCTAACACTAACAAATGGTTCAAATGACTCTGAGCACTATGGGACTTAACATCTGAGGTCATCAGTCCCCTAGAACTTAGAAGTACTTAAACCCAACTAACCTATGGACATCACACACATCCGTTCCCGAGGCAGGATTCGAACCTGCGACCGTAGCGGTCGCGCGGTCCCAGCCTGAAGCGCCTAGAACCGCTCAGCCACAACGGCCGGCTCTAACACTAATAACTGAAGGTGTCATTCTGCACAGTTGTTTTATAATAAAATTTAAAGCAATACCTCCAAACTTACGAATATTGTATGATTAACACTTGCAATCAGTAAAGAGTTTACCTACTCGTTAAAATTGTACAAAGCCCTAGGGACCGATGGAATCCCTATCAAATTTTATACTGCCACTGAGTTAGGCCGCAGTTAACTACACACTTGAAAAAAATGTTTTCCATCATCTCGGTTCCGAGAGTTCCGGAACCCGTACAGAAATTTGGAATAGAGATCTACGTAACCTCATTTCCGCCCTTTTTTTATTGATCATGAAAACAACACATTGCCTGTTGTAACACCATACAGCGAGACCTTCAGAGGTGATGGTCTAGATTGCTGTACACACCGGTACCTCTAATACCTAGTAGCACGTCCTCTTGCATTGATGCATGCCTTTATTCGTCGTGGCATTCTATCCACAAGTTCATCAACGTATTGTTGGTCCAGATTGTCCCACTCCTCAACGGCGATTCGGCATAGATTCCTGGGTCACGTCGTCCATAAACAGCCCTTTTCAATCTATCCCAGGCATATTCGATAGAGTTCATGTTTGAAGAACATGCTGGCCACTCTAGTCGAGCGTTGTCGTTACCATTAAGGAAGTCATTCACAAGATATGCACGATGGGGGGCGCGAATTGTTGTCGATCACCTATGCTTATTATCAAAAGTACGATCGTTTGGGGTAACTAATGAGGAGGTACACAATAGAATTGCGGAGAAGAGGAATTTGTGGCACAGCTTGACTAGAAGAAGGGATCGGTTGGCAGGGCACGTTCTAAGCATCAAGGGATCACCCGTTTAGTATTGGAACGAAGCGTGGAGGGTAAAAATCGTAGATGGAGACCAAGAGATGAATACACTAAGCAGATTCATCAAAAGGATGTAGGTTGCAGTAGTAACTCGGAGATGCTTGCACAGGATAAAATAGCATGGAGAGCTGCATCAAAACGGTCTCTGGATTGAAGACCATAAAAAAGCAACAACTGGTGAAACGCTGACAGTGTACAAAGCGATTGCTTACAAATCAACTTATCTGGGCCGTCGTAGAATACTGCTCAAGTGTGTGGGACCCGTACCAGATATGACTAACAAGGGATATTGAATGTATATAGAGAAGGGCAGCACGAATGGTCACCGAGATGCTAAAAGAACTGAACTCACAGATACTTGGAGATGCACTTTTTAGAGTCATCACTTGAAGCCAGTTCTGAAACTTTGTAAGTAGGCTTTCTCGAGCTAGTTTGCGTGTAAGTTCCTATGCATCTCCCCATGTGGTTTGCGTGGGCGAGGTCAGAGATCCGACTAATTACAGCGCGCACGGAGGACTTAAAACAGTCGTTTTCCCGCTCTCCATTTGTGAATGGAACTGGAGAAAGCCCTTCACAGCGGTTTTCAGAGTATTGATGTAGATGTAGAATTATTTCTGGGTAGACAAAAAAAGAACAAGAAAAAGCAAAGTAGGTCTTGGATCATTTTGGTAGAGAATCTATTTATTTATTCAAACCAATGCTGTTGTAGTCTACGATGAATCCATTGCTGATAATGCAACATAGACAGAGTGTGCCTTTGTGGCTACTACAGGCTCAGCTTGATAAGTGTTGACACAGATCAGATAATCTTGTTATGTAGTTGTGCAAAATGTGCCATATTTTAACGCAAACTTGTTTTACTGTTTTGAAAACGTTAGAATGTTCTACCTGAAGTGAAATAGCGACTGTCCTGCATTTGTTCGTATTTTCCAGGTGTATGGAAAAACATCATTTATTATAGAATAAATGACAAATAAACTACAGCAATTTTCGAAGTATTTTGACTTTTGTTGCTTTAACGTTATAGCTAATTTCGCGTCAGGTGTTATTGGATTCAAATATCTACTTCATGAAGTCTTCCCGGAAGCTTCTTTGACCCGGTCTAGGAATAATTAAACTGGGAAATATTTAACCTGAAAAAATGACCGAACTTTGTCTTCGTTTAATAAATGACGATTGGTTTCCTTCTTCTTCTTCTAGTGTTCAAGCCTGAGGTTGGTTTGCAGCAGAGCGTCATTCCTCTCTTCTGTCTGCCTTCATATTCACGTGCGTGTTACATCCAACGTCATTCGTGATCTGTTGCATGTATGATATCCTTGGTCGCCCCCGCCGATTCCTCCCTTCAGTAGCTCCTTCTGCTATTGTTCCAATGATGTTGTTATGTCGTACGATGTGCCCTACAAGTCTGTCTCTTCTTGTTTGGGTGTGCCTCCACATAGGTCTGGTTTCCTGTACTCTTCTAAGCACCTCTTCATTTGTTACTTTGTGTCTCCAGCTGATCTTCATCATCCTTCTATAGCACCACATCTCCAGGGCCTCTAGCCGTCTTCTCTCTTCTCTTCCAATCCTCCAAGTTTCACATCCGTATAGGGCCACACTTCAACCGAAAGCTTTCATGATACGTTTCCTTATTTTCAGACTGATGCTGTTGCTGGTGAGTAAGTTTCTCCTCAGATTAAATGCAATTTTGGCCAGTTTGCTCGCAATTTCTTTCCAGCTTCTACCATCCGTTGTGATTTTGCTTCAGAGGTAGGTAAATTCCTCTATCACTTCCAGCTCCTCTCTTCCAATCTTCATTCTCTTCTGTACTGCATACCATCACTTTAGTCTTTTTCTTGTTTCTTCTCATTCCATATTGACTGCATAGAATCCTTTCCATTGTTCTGAGGACTTCCTCTAAATTTTCTTTTATCTCCGTGACAATAACAACGTCATCTGCATAACGTAGTATGTCTATCTTCTGCCCATTAATTTTGATTCACACCCCAGTAGTTTCTCGAACTTGGTCTCTAGATTTCTGGATGTAAGCATTGAAAACAGGGGGAGAGAGAGCACATCCTTGCCTTACCCCTTTTCTAACATTTGCTTTTTGTTCCTGGTGACAGTTCCTAATCAATGCCACCTCATTCTTATAGAATCTATCACACGGATGCCTTTGCACTTCATTCCACTTTTCCTCAGTACTCTGAACATCAACATCATAACGTTATCAGATGCCTTTTACAGGTCTACAAAGGCAATATAAGTTGGTTTATTTTTCTGTAATTGCTTTTAGATAAGAAGTCTCAGTGCCAGAATCGCTCCTGTTGTTCCCAATCGCCTTCTGAAACCAAACTGATCTTCACTCAGCATATCCTCCACCTTCTCTTTAATTCTCTTCAGAATCATTTTTATGACAATTTTTGACGCATGAGATAACAGGTTTAAAGTTCAGTACTGTTCACATTTTGTAGCTGCTGCCTTGTTTGGTGTGGGTACAGTGACGCATTTATGGAAGTCTGTCGCTATCTCTCCTGTGTTATAGATGGACCTAATAAGTTTAAGCAGCATCGTTTTCATGCTGTCACCAGCATTCTTTATTAGTTCTGCAGGTTGCCATCAATACCTTTTGTTTTGTTGTCTTGCAGTTTTTTTAGAGCTCTGTCAAAATCCTCTTGCAGAATGTCATTTTCCTTGTTATATTCGTCTTCTTGCTCTTCTCTTCCTATCACTTCCTCCGAAAGCGGTATTCCGGCATACAACTCCTCCATGTATTCTTTCTATCTCTTCACCATGTCTTCACCAAACTGCATTTTGCCCTCTTTATTTTCTATTGTGCCTGAGAGTGTTGTTTTACGTTTGTTAAAAAAATTATTTGGTGTTTTGTAGGTTAAATCAGTTCTCCCTTTTTTCCATATTTTCTTCCACTTCCCTGCACATTTCCTCAAGAGAATTTTCTTTTGTTTTCCTAGCTTCTCTATTGGCTAAATTCTTTAGTCTTCTGTATTCAGCTTTCCTTGTCCATCAGTTGCGTTTTTGTATAATCTCCTGTTTTCCATAAGCTCAATAACATCTGCTGTAATCCATTTCCTCTTGTTTTTGGGTTTAGGTTTTCCAACTATCTTTTCTGCTTATTTATACATACCAGATTTAATTTGATCCCAGTTTTCATTTACTTTACCATGTTGAATATTTTTAAATAGGTTGTATGTTTCGTGAGGATAGCGCTTTGCCAGTCTCTCGGATTTCGGTTTCTCTAGTTCCCATTTAAGTTTTACTGTTGTCTTCTTCTTCTTCTTCTTCTTCTTCTGTAGACATTTGAATCTGAGTGAACGTTTCATCAAGACCAGGTTATGGTGACTGCCTATGTCTGCAGAGGGATAGCTCCTGCAATCTACTTCCTGGTTCCTAAAACGTGCTTTCACTAGAGTGTAATCAATCTGCAGTCTTCTCCGGTCTCCATGGGGCCTTCCATGTGTATCTTCTTCGTTTGTGATGTTGGAAAAGTGTGTGTGCAACGACTTGTAAGCGTCGTAAACGATATTTTTGTCAAGCCTTGTCTTAAAGATACGACATGTTTCAACTTTTTCATTATGCAACAGTTCGAGTAGGATGGCTCGTTCATCATGATTTTCTTCCAGTAGTAAGTACAACAATAATTTGCGATCACTGATTTGAAAAAAGTGAGTCTATTTCCACGAAATGTTCGCGACTGAGCTGCAAGCTACAGCACTTGGCCGCCAGCGCGCACGAATCAAGCACTTTAACTTCTACTTTTTCAGTTGTGTACTGAGATATCACTTTCGTTCCAACTTTAAAAACAATTTCCATATATTAGCTACATTTATTTCACTGCAACGTATCACCTAAACTGGACGAAACGTAAAGTAGCCGGCGACCACATTTTTTCACTGCAAACCCTTCAAAATTCATGCTACATAATACTTGGAAAATAGGTATCATAGTAACTTTCACCAATGCCGACAAAATAGACGCTTCATCATCAGTCTATAATTTGAAATTATAATGTATGCAAATATGAACTTTTTGTGCTTCAGAATCGAATGAGAGGTATTTTACAGCGATAAAAACGCACGGAACCGATAGAAGTGGATTTTAATTCCTTAAGAGAAGATTCCTTATAGAAAAACTAACTACAGGAGTTGACGTAGTTTCGTTTCATTGACATACAGTATTTTTCACAGCAAGAGTTTCGGAAACTTGTTTTCCTCGTGCACTGCTGTCTCTCTCTGGCCAGGCCTTCAGCGACGTCCAACAAACTTTAAGCGTAATTCCAAACCTACTCTAAACTTTTCTCACTTACGTGCTTAACGTCAGATATTGAGCACATTAACCTCTCTTCTAAAGTGCGCAGACAGTTGAAGCTGAGACCGCGTTTCACTGATGTCAACTAAATGGCAAGTTGGTGTGAGATGATTTCTGTATTTTACTCACCGTGAATAATTGCCCAGGGCTACCAACAGAAATTTCGTCCCAAGTTTGTCTGCGGAACACCTAAGAGAAAACAATTACAAGTCAATCTCTAAAGAAGAAGACATGAAAATGGTTAGAATAAACAATACGAAAGAGCTTCTAGCACATTAGAAAAATATTACCTCGTGCAAAGAACCGAATCAGAAAAGAAAACCCTGTTGAATGATCAAGTATACGTAACAAACAATTGACTGTTTACATTAATAAATAACGAAGTAGAATAACAGTGCAACAGATGATTACCGTAAAGTCACCCAATCCCATTCCCCTCACTCCTCGCTGAACCTCACCTCAAAATATTTAAACCAAAACTCAAATCAACTGAGCACCATAACTTCCAACCACTCTCTGACAGATATTACATTCACGTTCAACTATCTACAACTCGTCCCAACTAACCACGCATGCACGCACACCTACGCATACCTACAACACCTACACACATCTCTACTCACATATATACACACCAACACGCGCCTTTAAGCGCATACATGCACCTATACTAGTCTACACGCGGTAATATGCGCCTATAAGCGGGCCTACACACGTTTATACACGCCAACGCACGCCTACACTCCCCTACACTCGCCTACTCACGACTACAATGGCCTACACACACACACACACACACACACATACACACACACACACACACACACACACACACACACACAGTCAAAATAATAAACCATACATAATATACCCTTCTCACTCTCTCTCTCCGTCTGTCTTACACGGACACACACATATGTACACACACGCACACGTGCAGGTATAAAGAGAACAGAAATGTACAGACATCAGCCTTCAGCATATACTTCGTTAGGTTGGCAGCATGTACAGAAACAAACGAAACAGGAAGCGGCATTAAGTGAACACAGAGTAATTACGACTTTAAATCAGCTTTTTTCGTAAAATATGTACAGCTTATGACAGAAGAATAATAGTTCTCCACAGCAATTAGCGGAAAGAACATTAGAACTGTACAGAAAAAAGTTCGTAATGTGAAAATGTGCTTTGTTTCGTAAGTGAAGTTATAGTGCGACCGCAAACATGTGATCAGATCATAGGAAACGTAGATGCCAGCTAGAAACTCGAATAACTATAAGTAGTCACTTATTTACGTAAAAAGTAAGACGTGAACTGTTCTATAATATACACATATCGCGTATTAAAACAAAACTGTACCACGCTGGATTCCAGTGAAGACACCTTAAAGTAAAACACGAAACATGTAAGGACCAAATAACATACATTGCAACAAGGGAAAAGGCGTTGTGTGTTTATAGAAAAGAAATTTCACAACTTGCCACATCTCTGCTCAACCTGTAGAACAAAGGCGTTTTGAGGTATTGCCTTAGCTTTTCCTTGTGGCATGTTAGTTCCATTCTCTCTGAGAATGGACCATTTTCTGCTCATTAGGTCGAGCTAAAGCTAAAGGAAAAGAAACAATAATAAATCAGCAATAAAGCTGATAATTCATGTATTAAAACTAGGAATTAAATTAATGAAAGACGATAAAAGGAAAGCAGAATTCATCTATGTTCTGCTGTTGACACTATTTCACACGAAGTTAAAGGACGGTCTTCTTAGCTTTTCCTGCCAGCGCAACGGTGCAGTCGCGAATTTCCTACTGTCTCGCTCTGTTCCAGAGCGCGAGAGATAAACGTGCTCTGTTTGATGCCACGTTAGGTGACTTGCGGAACACATTCGGTACAGTTCTGCGCTCGTGTCCCGTGAATACAATACGAACTTACCGCGTTCCGGACCAGATTTGTGGTCGGATACCTGTCTTCTTTGCAGAAAGGGCTCAACTTCTCGTTATTAACGAAACCAAATCGACAGATTTCGGGAGTATCCCAAGAGCGTGTTACAGGGCCGCTACCGGCTACAAGTTGCAGATCGATGACCCGGCGGCTCCGACAGCCCACTGTGTACAGGAAGGTCGCACCCCCAGAAGACTGTAGCGCAGACGGAGCAAGACCTGCACAGCACTCACGGTTGGCACCTAACCTAAATAAACCTAACGTGTCGCGCATAAACAGGTGAAGAGGTGCCCTACAGTTCGATTGCACTACTAGCGATAAATTAATGGAAGTAGTAAATTCCATATGGTTCGGCATCAAAAAGTTTCCGTTTGAGGGTCTTGCTGCAGCGTCTATGCAACGCAGCGTCGCTGCGACGCGACTTAGGCAGGAACTAGGGCGGCATTCGTGTCTTCCCGACGGGTGTGGGGTAGGTGCGGGCACGTGCTCTATGGCGACGTTATTACCAAATGCGTCCAGACAGGTCAAACGTGCTGTTACTGTTTTCTTGGCTGTCGGAGGACAAACACCGGTACGTGTCCATCGTAGAATGAAGAATGTCTGCGTAGGGGGCAGAAGTGGGAGACACACGATCACCCGCAGCGCCCTGCAGTCGCCATCTCCCTCCGAGCGATTACCCCCACCTCTGGTCCTTAAGAAAGACCTCGAAGGGTCCACGAGGGTGTGCAGCTGGAATTTACCAACTTCTTCCCTTTAGCAAGACCAAACGGATGGCTTTAACCGAGTTCGTCGCTCGGATGATTGCCTAAATGCTCACGGCTATTTCCCCTGATTGGCCTACCGATTCTGTATTCTACGGCCTTCGAACGGAAACTTTTTGATCGCCCCTTATAAATGTACACCTTCATCTACAGCCATAGTCTTGTAACATCCACGAAATAAATTTTAGCTACAGTGCGACGAGAGGAAATTATGCCTCTAACAATTATAACATATGAAAAAACAGTGAAACCGATGATAAATATTAATTATTTATATAATATTTTGTGATGTAATTGGACATATCGATGTGTATCATACAAAGACAATGATAATTGTAAATTCCTTTTATGGTCTGCGTTTGTCTTCCTTTGTTTTTACCTTTTGTTGGATGGCTTTTGTAGGTTGCGGACGCATATCAAACTGAGGTCCGTTAAGAAATTGTAATTCTTTGTTAATTATTACTTGAGAATAGAGTTCATTATTATTATAAATATGAGTGAATAATTATTTGTAACTTTAATTCCTCTCTCAGTAAGCATTATCTGTGTTAATTATTTCTTTACGGGGCAAGGAGAGCAGCCATTGATGATAGCGATTTGTATCGCATTTTTGTCTGTGTTGTCCTTAGAAAAAAATTAAATGTTTGCTTGATGAAGTCTAAATAGTGTCAATATTGGCGAAACTTAGACTGTGCGTGCAATCGTGGCGTGTGTCGTTCATTTGACTTCTTTGCACAGTATCAGGCGTCCTCGTCCAGTCTCGTCAGCAGAGAGTTTTCCAACTGTGACGTGCACCACATAACGGCTGCACGAATCAGTGGTTTCGTCAACGGATAGCCAGACTGGAGAATCGCCAATGTCTTTCGTAATATTCTCCAATGTCTGTAATAGAGAAACTACATTAAAAAATACACATAAACATGTCGACACTACGTAGGAGACATACACAGGAAAACAAACTATATCCGTTTTAGCACCTACCTACATTTTGACTATTTTCTTATGTACATAAATTTATCAGAATAATAGTAAGTTAATTCGCACAAAGAAGAACTACCGAAAAACCTTACCCTTTCATATAATGGGTCCACAAAGTTCTTTCAGAGCGTTGACTCGTGAGGAATATCTTTTTCTGTGTATTTTTTCAAGAAGGTCCTTAATTCTTCATTCTCCAGCTTATTCAACGAGATGTCTGTTTTTATTAAAGCCTCGCAAAGATCTTCATTGAACTCATTTTTGTCGTCCTTATGCTTCGAAAATGAGGAGATCAGTGGTTACTGTGTCGTTTTTAACCGTGTCTTGGTTACGTTGTTCTGTTGCTGAGATGTCTTTTTATGCTGATCCAGTTGAAATTTTTTCTCAAACCTGGCCTAAAGCGTTGGAGAAGTGAATAAATATCAATATGTACGTACAACTGTACAAAAATGTAAGAGAACAGTGTGTACCTGCGAGATGGCCACTCAAAAAAGTGAATTAAGACTACAAATATTAGGTCCACAACTTTGCTTCCGCCGTTTTGCAGTACACGGCATTAATGGAAAGTAGTGACGCAAGTCGTAGGTCGTAAGTGTCATACAGTAAACTTAGGCATTTGAGAACATGTTGTTGTTGTGGTCTTCAGTCCTGAGACTGGTTTGATGCAGCTCTCCATGCTACCCTATCCTGTGCAAGCTTCTTCATCTCTGCAACCTACATCCTTCTGAATCTGCTTACTGTATTCATCTCTTGGTCTCCCCCTACGATTTTTACCCTCCACGCTGCCCTCCAATACTAAATTGGTGATCCCTTGATGCCTCAGAACATGTCCTACCAACCGATCCCTTCTTCTGGTCAAGTTGTGCCACAAACTTCTCTTCTCCCCAATCCTATTCAATACTTCCTCATTAGTTATGTGATCTACCCATCTAATCTTCAGCATTCTTCTGTAGCACCACATTTCGAAAGCTTCTATTCTCTTCTTGTCCAAACTATTTACCGTCCATGTTTCACTTCCATACATGGCTACACTCCATACAAATACTTTCAGAAATGACTTCCTGACACTTAAATCTATACTCGATGTTAACAAACTTCTCTTCTTCAGAAACGCTTTCCTTGCCATTGCCAGTCTACATTTTATATCCTCTCTACTTCGACCATCATCGGTTATTTTGCTCCCCAAATAGCAAAACTCCTTTACTACTTTAAGTGTCTCATTTCCTAATCTAATACCCTCAACATCACCCGACTTAATTCGACTACATTCCATTATTCTCATTTTGTTTTTGTTGATGTTCATCTTATATCCTCCCTTCAAGACACCATCCATTCCGTTCAACTGCTCTTCCAAGTCCTTTGCTGTCTCTGAGAGAATTAGAATGTCATCAGCGAACCTCAAAGTTTTTATTTCTTCTCCATGGATTTTAATACCTACCCCGAATTTTTCTTTTGTTTCCTTTACTGCTTGCTCAATATACAGATTGAATAACATCGGGGAGAGGCTACAACCCTGTCTTACTCCCTTCTCAACCACTGCTTCCCTTTTATGTCCCTCGACTCTTATAACTGCCATCTGGTTTCTGTACAAATTGTAAATAGCCTTTCGCTCCCTGTATTTTACCCCTGCCACCTTCAGAATGTGAAAGAGAGTATTCCAGTCAACATTGTCAAAAGCTTTCTCTAAGTCTTCAAATGCTAGAAACGTAGGTTTTCCTTTCCTTAATCTTTCTTCTAAGGTAAGTCGTAAGGTCAGTATTGCCTCACGTGTTCCAGTATTTCTACGGAATCCAAACTGATCTTCCCCGAGGTCGGCTTCTACTAGTTTTTCCATTCGTCTGTAAAGAATTCGTGTTAGTATTTTGCAGCTATGGCTTATTAAACTGATTGTTCGGTAATTTGCACATCTGTCAACACCTGCTTTCTTTGGGATTGGAATTATTATATTCTTCTTGAAGTCTGAGGGTATTTCGCCTGTTTCATACATCTTGCTCACCAGATGGTAGAGTTTTGTCAGGACTGGCTCTCCCAAGGCCTTCAGTAGTTCCAATGGAATGTTGTCTACTCCGGGGGCCTTGTTTCGACTCTGGTCTTTCAGTGCTCTGTCAAATTCTTCACGCAGTATCGTATCTCCCACTTCATCTTCATCTACATCCTCTTCCATTTCCATAATATTGTCCTCAAGTACATCGTCCTTGTATAGACCCTCTATATACTCCTTCCACCTTTCTGCTTTCCCTTCTTTGCTTAGAACTGGGTTTCCATCTGAGCTCTTGATGTTCATAGAAGTGGTTCTCTTATCTCCAAAAGTCTCTTTAATTTTCCTGTAGGCAGTATCTATCTTAACCCTAGTGAGATACGCCTCTACATCCTTACATTTGTCCTCTAGCCATCCCTGCTTAGCCATTTTGCACTTCCTGTCGATCTCATTTTTGAGACGTTTGTATTCCTTTTTGCCTGCTTCATTTACTGCATTTTTATATTTTCTCCTTTCGTCAATTAAATTCAATATTTCGTCTGTTACCCAAGGATTTCTACTAGCCCTCGTCTTTTTACCTACTTGATCCTCTGCTGCCTTCACTACTTCATCCCTCAAAGCTACCCATTCTTCTTCTACTGTATTTCTTTCCCCCATTCCTGTCAATTGTTCCCTTATGCTCTCCCTGAAACTCTGTAGAACCTCTGGTTCTTTCAGTTTATGCAGGTCCCATCTCCTTAAGTTCCCACCTTTTTGCAGTTTCTTCAGTTTTAATCTACAGCTCATAACCAATAGATTGTGGTCAGAGTCCACATCTGCCCCTGGAAATGTCTTACAATTTAAAACCTGGTTCCTAAATCTCTGTCTTACCATTATATAATCTATCTGATACCTTTTAGTGTCTCCAGGGTTCTTCCATGTATACAAACTTCTATCATGATTCTTAAACCAAGTGCTAGCTATGATTAAGTTGTGCTCTGTGCAAAATTCTACCAGGCAGCTTCCTCTTTCATTTCTTAGCCCCAATCCATATTCACCTACTACGTTTCCTTCTCTCCCTTTTCCTACACTCGAATTCCAGTCACCAATGACTATTAAATTTTCGTCTCCCTTCGCTGTCTGAATAATTTCTTTTATTTCATCATACATTTCTTCAATTTCTTCGCCATCTGCAGAGCTAGTTGGCATATAAACTTGTACTACTGTAGTAGGTGTGGGCTTCGTATCTATCTTGGCCACAATAATGCGTTCACTATGCTGTTTGTAGTAGCTTACCCGCATTCCTATTTTCCTATTCATTATTAAACCTACTCCTGCATTACCCCTATTTGACTTTGTGTTTATAACCCTGTAGTCACCTGACCAGAAGTCTTGTTCCTCCTGCCACCGAACTTCACTAATTCCCACTATATCTAACTTTAACCTATCCATTTGCCTTTTTAAATTTTCTAACCTACCTTCCCGATAAGGGATCTGACATTCCACGCTCCGATCCGTAGAACGCCAGTTTTCTTTCTGCTGATAACGACATCCTCTTGAGTAGTCCCCGCCCGGAGATCCGAAAGGGGGACTATTTTACCTCCGGAATATTTTACCCAAGAGGACGCCATCATCATTTAATCATACAGTAAAGCTGCATGCCCTCGGGAAAAATTACGGCCGTAGCTTCCCCTTGCTTTCAGCTGTTCGCAGTACCAGCACAGCAAGGCCGTTTTGGTTATTGTTACAAGGCCAGATCAGTCAATCATCCAGACTGTTGCCCTTGCAACTACTGAAAAGGCTGCTGCCCCTCTTCAGGAACCACACGTTTGTCTGGCCTCTCAACAGATACCCCTCCGTTATTCTCGGCTGAATGTCTCAACTTACGAGCCCAATTCTCGTTATCTGCGGGAGGTTTTAATGTTCTGCTTTGATATGAAGAAATCTGCGGCTGGGTAAAAGCTATGATGAGACGCCTGTTAGTGACAGATTTAGCAGAAAATGGTTTCCATGCTTCAAGAACGGTGATTTTGACGTTGAAGACCGGCATGGTTGTGAAAGAGAGAAAGCTTCCGATGCTACTGCAACCGACGGGAACAATCACAGGAGATCTTTATCGAGAGCACTCGATGTGTTTGAGCCGATCACTGAAAGACAAATGGCCACAATACTGCGATATACATGAAAAGGTGATTTTGCAGCATGACTGTGCTCGACCCGCCAAAACATACAGAACGTTCAAATGGGATGTCCTACCAGACCCGCCGTATTCTCCAGACATTGTTCCCTTTCTCTACCAACTTTTTAGTTCAATGGCACACGACCTGGCTGCCCAGCGCTTCCTGTCATATGAACAACTACGAAATTGGATCGATGCACGGATCTTCTCGAAAGACGCACGGTTCTTCCGCGGCGGGATTCGTATGCTGCCCGAAACATGGGAGAAAGAAGTGGCCAGCGAAAGCCAATACTTAGAAATGTAAATTTTTTGTGAGATGCTCGCAATAAAACCTCGAACTTTGAGAAAAAACGGGGGAAGCAAAGTTGTAGCCCCAGCAAGTTTATAAAAATCGGAACTCGATCCCCTCACAACACTGAACATTTTTTTTTTTTAATTTGCAAGAACGCGGAAGGTAATTTCTAAAGGTTTATTTTGTTCCTTCCCATTCGTACATAGAAAACATGCACGCAAATTTACAAATGAACGTAACAAGTGTTTTAATTTCTTGGAAAAATTATCGAAAAAGAAAAAAAAAAACAGAATTAAAGTTACCTCTTTTTCACACAGTTGGCAGAATATTATTTTTCCGTCCGTTCTGAAAGCATAATCGCTCCCGATCCATTTCCGTAAATTATCGGTTTTTGGCCTGGGCATATTCGTAATTTGAAGAAGGTAGCAACGAGTCGATGTCAACAGCACGGAAACAATGAGATGATTCATATTCCGAAATACCAACAATAACTAGTTGGGCATTGTCGGCGCACTGCGGAGATGAGGTGAGCGACGTGAACACTCGTTAACTGCGGACAACAAATATCGAAGCACTTGTCGACTCCGATAATCCTTCTTCGAGCAATGAACCATCACAAGTCCTTAGCATCCTAATCCGAGAGGCTATCTAAGTGGAAAAACAAGGCCATGTCCCTCCATTGGCTACCCACGTTTACTTGAAAGGCTTTTATTCTGATGTCTCGTCCCGTATTATCTCATTTTGCAAATTTATTGGCCTAATATTCTGGAAGGTTCTTGAGTTGTCAGGGAACAAAATGAACCTCAGTATGACCATGTCAAAAATATGCATCTTTACGGCCATTTCCTCCAAATATGAAAATAATACGTGCAAAAGCCAAAAATATGCAAATATATGCATTTTAAATTTCAATTTAAATTGGCCCAGTACCTCCAAATTATCACAATCCGCAAAGATACGACACCAGATACCGTAAAAAATGATATGCAAAATCCGAACTCCACTTATGACCCCTTTGTGCGTCTGTTAAAAAGCGTCCAAGGAATGAAGTACATATCTGTGGAAATTACACCTTTTCGACTTTTTGCAACAAATCGTAGAAATACATCAGCGTAACAGGCAGCAAATAGATAACCTTGTTTTACTTTCCTGCCTTGCTTCTAAATCACGTGATTTTATAATATTCCTTACTTCCTTATTCATTCCCTTCACGATGAATCGTCTGTCCCTTCTTACTATCTGAAAACATTATGGAGGCAGAAGATATAATCCCAGTGGCTAATGCCTCACTAGTTGCTGAACTGTGCATTGTTCTTGACAAAAGAATAAACAAAACAAAAGAACTGTACAGACATATGTAACTGAAAACTATTATGTACTAACGAAAAGAGATGGAGCGCTTAAACTTCGAAAAGCGAAACACTACTTGGTGGTAATAAAACTCAGTATACAGTAAGGCCGTATTTTTCGGTTGGGCAACACTTCCACTGCCCATATGCGCCATGCCAAAGTGAACATACGACAGGACCACGTTGCCGCTCCCCGCCTCTCCCCTGCCGCAGTGGTCGCGCGAAGCGCGGCGCGAGAAACTGTGCCGCAACCACAACGCCGCCGCCGCGCGACCTGGCGCAGGCGCGTGTCGCGTCCCAGTCGCGTCGCGTCGCAGTTTGCGCGGCCCCATTCGAACCAGTGAAGTTACAAAAATGCGCGCTGCGCTGCGTCGCGCCACACGCGCTATACGCGTCTCAATTTGCGTCTAGCCTTTATTCACCTCGACCAATACGGACGCGATACATAGGGGGTTGCTGCATATTCCTGGCATCATCATTTAATGTCTGTTCCTGAAACTCAGTAAGTTCATTTTTATCACGATAATTTGTCTCTAGTTCAGTTTCCTCAACATTTCTGTTACACTCTTGCACGGGTCAAGCAAACCTGTGACCATTCGCACTGCTCTTCTCTGTATACGTTCCACAGCAGCTGTTACTCCTGTCTGACGCAGGTCCGACGAACGCGAGCAATATTCTAGGATGGCGCACACGAGTCATGCGTGACCAGTCTTCTTAGTAGAGTGCGTTCATTTCGCTGCCAGTCTTCTACCTACCTTACCGACGACTGACCCTATACGGTCATTCCATTTCATGTGAACACAAAGTGTTAGTTCCAGGTGGTTTTATGAGCTACCGACTCAAACTGTGAGCGGTTCAGTACAAGCAAAAAAATATCAGGTGCGACAGTGAAAAGGGCGACTTTGATACATCCACCAGCGATATAGATTTATTTACAGTGATATAAAGAAAATGGAACACAAAGTTACAACGCCCGCGATTTAAAATGCCATTCACTTGTTAATGACATGACGTAAGTGACCACCAATTTCCTTCACATACATTTCAAGCCTTCTGGCCGCGATGGCCATGAGGTTCTAGGCGCTTCAGTCCGGAACGGCGCGACTGCTACGGTCGCGCGTTCGAATCCTGCCTCGTGCATGGATGTGGGTGATGTCCTTAGGTTAGTTAGGTTTAAGTAGTTCTAAGTTCTAGGGGACTGATGACCTCAGATGTTAAGTCCCATAGTGCTCAGAGCCATTTGAACCATTTGAACCAATTTCAAGTCTGTTACGGAACTTAGTCACTCCAAGTCCAGTGCGAGTCCTGCAAGACGCGATGTCTTACTCCCGAATACTATCGTTGAGTTCCTGGATGGTGTGTCATCAGTTTCAAATGACCCAAAAGGAAGGAGTGACACGCTCAAGGGTCAAGAGATAATGGAGGTCACGAAATGTCCCCGTTGCTGGAGATGAGATGACCAGGAAAGATGTTCTGTAGCGCGTTTATGGAATGCCGGGAGGTATGGCATGTGGCCCCATCTTGTTGGAAGCACATGTTTGCAATTAGAGGAACATCCGCAAGCTGTTACTAGGAAATGGTGCAACATGTGAACATAACGTTCTGTATTCGCAGTAAAAAGGAAAAAAAATAATAAGACTCTGTGATTCCAAACGATGATAAGCCGCACGACACTACCACTTTCCGTCTCAGAAGTGGCATTTCATGTAATATTTCAGGATTGTCGTTCATGACTTCCGACAATTGTCAGCAAATGCGTAGTCTCTTTTGGGAAGTCGTCCGCATTCTGTTTTTCCATTATCTGAGTTTTGTACAGGAGGAATTGCAGGTCCTTGTGCAGCGCTCGCGTCCACTGCGATCCGATATGTCATGTTGCAGCGAGCAGAACGTCTGGGAGGCTTTCCGAGTCTTGCAACATTCTCACGCGTTTTGCACGTGCAATTCCCGTCATCCGTTTCCTCAGAGTTCTGTACCCACCTGCCGACGGGACTGGGGCACGGCATGCACGCTGCGCGGCCCCGTAGCTGTCGCTGTTTTTGTTAAATGCCTGCACTGCAGCAGTGCGATGTCCACGGTCCGTGACGTCATTTGGACTGAACATCGATGTCAGGGTCAATGGCAAAGATTCGTTGCCCAGATGACACCATTATCGTCTGCTTCTTAACTCAACGCGCTATTTCCAGGATTCCCACATCACCGGTTTTACTGCCACGCTTGTTACCTACGAGCAAACACCCAGAAGATCGTAAAGTGAAATTTAGAGGTGGCATGAGCCCCCTCCCATATTTCCATTTTACTCTGGGTAATTCGATTTTCCTCTCTAATTGCATGCGGTGAAAAGTTGCTATTCCTTCACACTTGGACTTCCCACGCAGCATCTCTGGTCACCCGGGTGGTCCGGTGACAGGCGGTTTCTGCTGATCTAGAGAGGGTTAATCTGACAGGTGTGAGGGAGTCGAGTGGATGCTTTCCAGACGCTGACATTGTCATAAAATGGTTCAAATGGCTCTGAGCACTATGGGACCCAACATCTTAGGTCATAAGTCCCCTAGAACTTAGAACTACTTAAACCTTACTAACCTAAGGACCTCACACACACCCATGCCCGAGGCAGGATTCGAACCTGCGACCGTACCAGTCCCGCGGTTCCGGACTGCAGCGCCAGAACCGCTAGACCACCGCGGCTGGCATTGTCATAAGAGCGGCGGCGACACGCCCACAGGGGCCTGACGGAGCGGCTGGGCTAGAGATTCCGTTACTTCGCAGAAACTTTGTGAAAACACTTTCTTGCGGGCTACCAGCGAGGCGTGTTGTGTTCCCATGCAGTCTTGGCGGGCAAATTCCCGCGTTTCCTGCAAAATCATAACTGTGATTGCCTTGCTCAGGGGATAGCTCCATGACGTAGCAAAATCGACGCAGAAATTGGCGCCAAGTATCTCCATTGGTGGAATAGTAGTGCGTCTGCAATAGAGTGGAATTTTCCGCCGGTTTTCGAGTTGCTGATTGGAACGTTTAACCGCTGCCACTGTCATGGGGGCGGGAATGTTCTGTGTTCCGCTTGTACGGGTGCTCTTGAGCGAGTTGGCTCTTGCCTTTCGGTCAGGGTTGGTTACAAGACTGAGCTCTTGCTGCTCTGGACAGCCTGCCTTCCGTTGGCTGTCTAATATACTTTCATTTAATTGTAACTGTTTGAAGAAATTGCTGAAGTTTCGACTTCAACGTAACTTTCCGAGTACAGTTGGCAATTGAGCGTTCTGTGTACAAGCGGCCTATGTTGTCTGTATTGAGCAGTTTTGGCTAAAGTTGACTGTATTGGAGTTACTGTGTGACTTCGCTTGTTAAAATCAATCACTGTACCTTCAGTGATTGCAATGATTGTGTGACGAGCCTTCTTCGTCTCCCTCAGAGGCGCATTTGTATTGATAAAAAGTCTTTAGTCTAGAACAACCAGACCAGGATAATTTGTTTCGGGCTATACTCACGACATTATCATCACCACGACAGGACGTCGAAGCAACCAGCCATCGCCTCCGGTACGCCAGATCGTGTCCTTGCAGTTAAGAAGACAGCTTGGTAATGTATGACCACAGCACCGGCAGATTAGGGAATTTTGCTCTGTGATAATCAGAGCTGAGCAGAGCGCGCCTGTTCCCATCTTTTCTTACGTGGTTCTGTCTTGGATGTTCATTGTCTGAGTTCTCACTACTGTAGCAGCAATTAATGTTGAGTTGTCTCGGTGTTTCTCTTAAGATTTGAGTTGCAAGGAATTGGCTCCACATACGACTTGGTCAACAACGTGACAAGCTAGTTTATGGACAACTTCACCTTCACAACATTTATTTGAGTAACAATTTGACGCATTGTAAATGTTTCATGTGTTTTGTTTATTATTTTGAGTTTAGTCATAATAAATCATATTGTTATTTTGGACAGAACTTTCATTCTGTGGATCGGTAAAGCAACGCTTTCATTTCTCACTACGTTAATGAAACTTTCCTTTATCAAATTAATTTCTATCAAATTAAATTATTGTAGAATTCTAACTCTTTTCTACTCCACTTGCAGGGTCGAATACAGTTAGTTCGCATTTCCCTTTTAATCCATGTGCAACAGCAAAAGTCGTAGTTAGAAAAGGGGGGGCTTAGAGCATCATTTCCATACGAAGATTCTAGAAGAATTTAGTGTTAAATATAGTGCTAGCCCCGGCACCTTGCAAAATAACCCCACAAAAGAAATTCTAGGAAAGTATTCGCTGAGAGAATCTTTCATTTTATCGTGACTTTTCCTATCTGGGTTGAGAATATCAGAGAACAGACAAATAATAATAAATAATGATAGTAGTATGTGATCAGAGTATAATACAATGGCTTTTTGCGTTTTAGTACCCGTATAGTGTAAATTCTCGTAATCGTCAGTGACCTTTTTTTTTTTTTTAACGGCTTGTGAGAGGAAAAACAATGTGAGGGATGAATAGGGACTGCGCCTGTTGTGTACGGATTCAGGGGAATCGGCCGTAAACAGCTGGAAGATGTGTTGGCCGTGGTCGACAGACTCCAGGCTATTGCCCTGGGCCGCGGTGACATTGGGACACCCGAGACGAGCGCTTTGGAGCCTCTGGAACCTGTAGCATCGCCTGATATCTCTGATGCCACTGCGCTCTCGGATTCGGACGTCCCTGCAAGTCGACACTTGCTTGACTGTGATTGACGAACCGTGGCGGGGTCGCGAATCCCTGGGCGGAAGGCAAAAGTGGGTGCTGGCCGCAGGGCTGTACCCTTACGCCGCCTCCGTAACAGGTTTGAGGTACTGCCCACTGCTGAAAGTACTTCTGAGCCAGCAAGGGCGGCTTCGCCTGTTGCGGCAGTGGCCGGTCTTCCTGAGAGGTCCGGACAAGTGCAGAGGTTGGGATTGCTTGTCATTGAAAGCTCCAATGTTAGGCGGGTGATGGAGCCCCTTAGGGATATGGCAGTTAAGGACGGGAAGAAAGCCAATGTCCACTCTGTGTGAATACTGCGGGGGGGGGGGGGGGGGTGTCAATCCAAGATGTGGAATGTGGATGCCACAAAGGGTCAGGGTGCAGCCAACTGCAGGTGGTGGCTCATGTCGGCATTAATGACGTGTGTCACTACGGGTCGGAAGAGATTCTCTCTGGTTTCTGGAGGCTATCTGAGTTGGTGAAGACTGCCAGTCTTGCTAACGAGATGAAGGCAGAGCTCACCGTCTGCTGCATCGTCGACAGGACCGATTGCAGACCTTTGGTACAGAGCCGAGTGGAGGGTCTGAACCAGAGGCTCAGACGGTTCTGCGACCGTGTAAGCTGCAGATTCCTCGACTTGCGCCGTAGGGTGGTGGGGTTTCGGGTTCCGCTAAATAGGTCAGGTGTCCACTACACACAGGAGGCGGCTACACGGGTAGCAAGGGCTGTATGGCGTGGACTGGGCGGTTTTTTAGGTTAGACAGTCTCGGGAAAGATCAAAAAGGGCTCCAGTCTCAAAAGGTAAAGGACAAAGAAACGACGAGAATCTACCAAGCAACAGTCGATATTGTAGTTGTAAATTGTTGTAGCTGTGTCACGGAAATACCAGAGCTTCAAGCGCTGATGAAAAGCACTGAAGCTGAAATCGTTATGGGAACAGAAAGCTGGAGACAAATTCTGCCGAAATTTTTACAGAGGTTCAAACCGTGTTCAGAAAGGATAGGTTAAATAAAGTAGGTGGTGGTGCGTTTGTGTCTGTTGGTAGTAGTTTATCTTGTACTGCAGATGAAATAGATAGTTCCTCCGAATTACTATGGGTAGAGATTATACTCAACAGCCGTACCAAAATAATAATTGGCTCCTTCTACCGACCCCCCGACTCAGATGATACAATAGTTGAACGGTTCAAAGAAAACTTGAGTCTCATTACAAATAAGAATCCCACTCATACAGTTATAATTGGTGGATTCTTCAATCTACCCTCGATTTGTTGGTGAAAATACATGTTCAAAGGCGATGGTAGACAGAAAACATCTTCCGAAATTGAACTAAATGCTTTCTGTGAGAACTACTTTGAACAATTAGTTCATGAGTCCACACGAATTGTAAATAGTTGCGAAAACACATTTGACCTCTTAACCACAAATAATCCTGATCTAATAGAGGCTGTCATGACAGATACAGGGATTAGTGTACTCAAGGTCATTGTAGCGAGGCTAAAAACGATATCAACCAAAACCACTAAAAATAATCGCAAAATATATCTACTTAAAACAGCAAATAAAAATTCGCTTGATGCCTTCCTAATAGAGAGTCTCCATTCCTTCCAGTTTAATTATGTAAGTGTAGACCAGATATGGCTCAAATTCAAAGATACAGTATCGACAGCCATAGATAGATTCATATCGCATAAGTTAATAAGAGACGGGACTGATCCACCATGGTACACAAAACACGTCAGAAAACTGTTGCAGAAGCAACGAAAGAAGCATGCCAAATTCAGAAGAACGCAAAATCCCCAAGACTGGCTAAGTTTCACGGAAGCTCGAAATTTAGTGCTAACGTCAACGCGAGATTCTTTTAATAGTTTGCACAATGAAACATCGTCTCAAAATATGGTAGAAAACCCAAAGAGATTCTGGTCGTATGTAAAGTACACCATTGGCAAAAACAGTCAATACCGTCACTGCACGATAGCGATGGAAATGTTACCGATGATGGTGCCACTAAAGCGGAGTTACTGATATGTCTGCATAAGCAGAAGAAACTAATGGTCAAAGTCTGAAAACAATTTATTGGACTGTTCAATTAACCAAAACAAATTCTCCAAGTATAACACCAACACAAACAATCCGTCTTCGAATCACAACTACATACAAGAATAAGATAGAAAACAACTAAAATAATTTCCTATTAGTCTCCGCCAGAGACTTCTCCGATATACCAAGCCTAATCCAGAGATCAGCGAGAATATCCAAAGCCAGCCATGGTGGCCGAGCGGTTCTAGGCGCTTCAGTTTGGAACCGCGCGACTGCTACGGTCGCAGGTTCGAATCCTGCCTCGGGCATGGATGTGTGTGATGTCCTTAGGTTAGTTAGGTTTAAGTACTTCTAAGGGACTGATGGCCTCAGATGTTAAGTCCCATTTGAACCATTTTGAAGATCCAAGCCGGGCTGCCGGGGCGGCAGCTATCCAAGTCTGCTGGCGGTCGATGAACTGCCGATGTGCGGCCGAGCGCCGGCCTTTATAGCGCTTCGGCGGATGAGTACCTCGGAACTATTTTCCATCACATGGTTTGACATGTGAAAATAGTTCCGGGATCTCCAGCGACCTCTTCCTTATGTTTATGTGGGCCGGTAGTGGCCCGTGGTGGCCACTGGTGTCTTTGCTGTGATTTTGTTGTTGTTGTGGTTGTTGCTGTGGCCGTTCATCAATATTGCCTGTGGTTTGTGTAGTGCTTCGGTGTGCCTGCGAGGCGGGCAACCCGCGGCTGCAGGCTGTCAGTTTGGTTGCTCATACTCTAGGCGCCGTGATGTCTGATGGAGAAGGCCACAGCAGTTACTAAATACAGTTTTCCATAATTCCTGCACGAAAGAAGACGAAGTAAATATTCCAGAATTCGAAACCTGAACAGCTGTTAGCATGAGTGACATAAAACTAGATATCTCAGGTGTTGCGAAACAACTCAACTTAAGAAAGGCATGTCTTCCGGTCCTGATGGTATCAGGTTCCTTTCAGAGTATGCAGACACAATAGCGCCTTTGTTAGCAGTCGTATACAACCGCTCACTTGACGAAAGGTCTGTTCCTAAAGACTGAAAAGTAGCAAGGTCACACCAATATTCAAGAAACGAAATAGGAGTAACCCATTGAATTACAGACCCATATCACTGACCTCAATTTGCAGTAGGATTTTGGAGCATATACTGTATTCGAACAATATGAATCACCTCGAAGCAAATGACTTATTGATACATAACCAACATGGATTCAGAAAATATCGTTTTTGTGCAACGTAGCTCTTTATTCCCATGAAGTAATGAGTGCTGCTCAGATCGAATTCATATTCCTTGATTTCCAGAAGGCTTTTGATACCGTCCCTCACAAGCGACTATTAATTAAATTGCGTGCATGTGGAGTATCGTCTCAGTTGTGTGACTGGATTCGTGATTTCCTCTCAGAGAGATCAAAGTTCGAAGTGATAGACGGTAAATCATCGAGTAGAACAAAGGGGTATCTGGCGTTCCGCAAGGTAGTGTCATAGGCCCTCTGCTGTTTATGATTTACATAAATGATGTAGGTGATAATCTAAGCAGCCCCCTTAGATTGTTTGCAGATGACGCTGTAATTTAGTGTCTAATAAAATCATCAGACGATCAATTCCAATTACGAAATGATCTAGAGAGAACTTCTGTATGGTGCCAATTGCCACTTTTCGCACCAAACAAAGAAAAGTGGGTACTGAAAGAAATCCGATAAATTTTGGGTATACGATAAATAGCACAAATCTAAGGGCTGTTAATTCGACTAAATGCCTAGGAATTACAATTACGAGCAAATGAAATTGGAAAGACCACATAGATAGTATTGTGGGGAAGGCGAAACAAAGACTGCGCTTTGTTGGCAGAACACTTAGAAGATGCGACAAACCCACTAATGAGACAGCCTACATTACACTTGTCCATCCTCTGCTGGAATACTGCTGCGCCGTGTGGGATCCTTACCAGGTAGGATTGACGGAGGACATCGAAAAAGTACAAAGAAGGGCAGCTCGTTTCGTGTTATCGCGCAATACGGGTGAGAGTGTCACTGACATGATACGCGAGTTGGGGTGGCAGTCACTGAAACAAAGGCGGTTTTCTTTGCGGCGAGACCTATTTACGAAGTTTCAATCACCAACTTTCTCTTCCGAATTCGAAAATATTTTATTGACAGCCAGCTACGTAGGGAGAAATGATCATAAGTAATAAGAGAAATCAGAGCTCGAACGGAAAGATTTAGGTGTCCCCTTTTCCCACGCGCCATTCGAGAGTGGACTGGTAGGCAAGTAGTATGAAAATGGTTCGATGAACCCTCTGCCAGGCACTTAAGTGTGAATTGCAGCGTAACCATGTAGATGTAGATGTAGATGTATATGTAGACCGTGAGTGACTTTTCTGAAAATATTTTTTTGTCGGACTTGGTAGATTGAATAGTTCCAAAGTTTTGGCTCGTACTGGACCATTTGTAACACGGAATCTTTAGCGAGCCAAGACGCCGTTTAATTGGAACAATAGCTTGCAACATAAATAAAAGACAAGACTAAATAATAGTACTATACTCACAAAATATTATACTAAATGAAATTACATAGACCCATTAATTCTGTTGCTGTGTGTAACTATCAGTACGCCCAGTGAGATTGCGTCTCATTTAAATTGGAGTAATGGCGGTGTGCCACGTAATTATCTGCAGCGATGGCAGATTTAAGTCCTATCTGGAACGCTTCAATAACAAAAAGGGTGCCGTCTTCTCGGCAAGACAACTGAACTGCATAATTATTCTAATGTTTCAGCGGTTGCACGCCACAATTAATACAACCGCTTATACTAATTACCATCTTAACTAATCCTTTACTTATATTCTGAACTTATATTTCTCTAAGATTTTTATTGGAATTTGCCCAGCTGAATAAGTATTAAGGAGAAAAAAGGACATCTTACTAATAACTATATTTGCACATTCAAGAACAAACAAAATTACAGCGAACACAACAGAATAATTAGCGCACACAAAGTGTGTTAGACAATGTCAAAGAGGTCTATTTTACACAGTGCACTTTGCGCCGTCACACACGAAATATATTGTTCACACAATTCCAACACCCCTCCTTGAACTTATATTTTGTGTGTTGCTTCCACAAGATAAACCAAATAGTCCCACAATCTTCTCAAACTTCTCCCTTTCCAAGGGTTTGGTCAGAAGGTCAGCCAACATGTCTTCTGTACGCAGATAGTCCACGGCAATGTTCAGTCGCTCTACGTGATCCCGTATGAAATGGTGCCGTATATCAATATGCTTTGTCCTAGCACTAGTAACATCATTTTTAGCTAGGTTTATGGCTCCCTTATTGTCACAGAAGATGGTTGTAGGTTCCTCAATTAAATTGGGTTCTATTTCACTTATTAATGTTCGTAGCCATAATGCTTCCTGTGTGGTGTAGGATAGTGCCATATACTCGGCCTCTACGGTGCTCAATGCAACAGTCTTTTGCTTTTGACAGGACCATGATGTGAGGCCCCCCATTAATTTAAAACAGCAGCCAGTGGTGGAGTATCTGTCTCCCAATTCACTCCCCCAGTCCGCATCGCTATATCCCTCTAGTTTTGCGTTACCATCTCTATGGTATTTTAGCTCATAGTTTGAGGTTCCTCTTAGGTATCGGAATATCCTCTTTACAGCTTTCCAGTGCTTTTCCTTTGGATCTCTGCAATATCTGCTCACTGCATTGGTGGCAAAAGCAATGTCAGGTCGTGACGTTTGAGACAAATATAACAGACTCCCTACTGCTTATAAGTAAGGAACATTCTTGTCACATTCCACATCAGTCTCATTTACACTTAACTTCACTCCTACTTCCATTGGAGTACTTATGGGTTTGCAATCACTCATGCCAAATTTATTTAATATTTTTTCCGTGTATGATGATTGAATTATGCTCAATTCTTGTCTTTCTTCATCCTTAGTAATCTGCATACCTAAATAACGTTTGACTTCTCCCAAATCATGCACCTTAAACTTGGTTTGCAGCTGTTTCTTGAAAATTCTCATTTGGCCTTCACTTTCAGTCAGGATAAAGAAATCGTCCACCCATATCGCCATTATTATTATTATTTCTTCTTTTCTCCCTTTATAGTAAATGCTGGGATCTGCCTTGGATTGCTTCATATTCATATTTATTAGAGTTTCATGTAGACATCGATTCCAGCAACGTCCACTTTGTTTAAGTCCATAAATACTTTTTCTCAAACGCCAAATCTTTTTACTTTCTGACCTGGTTTTTATGGCTTCCCTTGGTGGAATGACATATATCTCCTCCTCCAATTTCCCATTTAAATATGCCGTTTTAACATCCATATGATGAATTATTAAATTTAGTTTTACTGCCAAGGCTAAAAGATATCTCAATGATGCATACTTGACTACAGGTGAAAAAGTTTCTTCGTAATCTACCCCTTGTTTTTGTGAATATTCTTTTACCACAAGTCTTGCTTTGTATTTTGGTGATGAGCTTTCAGGGTTCTTCAAATTGAATACCCATCTTGCCTGCAGTGGTTTCTTATCTCCTGGCATATCTACCCATTCAAAGGTTTCGTTCTGATATAAAGATTCTAATTCTCTCTTCATCGCTTCTTTCCATTCTTGAGAGTTTGGGCCACTCATCGCTTCTTCTGCTGTTCTTGGCTCATCATTAAAAGACTGTGCTGTATACATCTCAAAATCCGGATATTCCTTCGGTTTTGGTACACGAGAAGAACGCCTTACATTGTTTTCTTCATGTTTTTCATCCTCTAACTCATTGTCATCATAAATTGTATCCATTTGTCCTTGGCTGTAGTCTTCCTCTTCTTCACTTCCTATTTCCTCACACAAGCTTTCACCTTCTGAACTAGGTGCAGTTGACTTAGTGGTTTTGCTCTCTTTTGAGTCCTTTCTATTTTCAAAGAATATTACATCTCTACTTGTGACAATCTTTTTAGTCAATGGATCCATTAATCGGTAGCCCTTTGAATTTTCACAATAGCCTACAAAAATATACTTTTTAGCTTTCGGATCCCATTTTCCTCTTAGCTGTTTTGGAATATGTGCCATTGCATCACACCCAAAAACCCTTATATTGCTTAGATCATGTTTCTTTCCTACCCATATCTCATAAGGGGTTCTATTCTTTAATGCTTTTGTAGGTGATCTATTGTTCAAATATACAGCTGTTGACACTGCCTCTGCCCAAAAATCTTTGGATAATTCAGCGTCAGTCAACATGCTCCTTGCTTTCTCAACAATGGTGCTATTAGCCCTCTCAGCAACCCCATTTTGAGATGGGCTGTACCTTATGGTAGTTTGATGCCTGATTCCCTTTTCTGCCAGAAGTTTCTTCAATTTCTGGTTAATATATTCTCTCCCATTATCAGACCTGATGATCTTGATCTTCTTTCCTGTCCATCTTTCAACCATATTGCAATATTCCTCAAAGATATCTCTCACTTGGTCTTTAGAACTAAGAAAATAAACATGAGTATATCGTGAGTAATCATCAATAAACGTAAGAAAATAATTACTCCCACCTATGGATTCACATTCCATCGGGCCACATACATCTGTGTGGATTAACTGTAAGACTTCTGTGGATTTACTCTTACTAGTCTTACTTGCTTGTTTTCCCTTTATACATGTCTCACAAGGATCCTTGGACACACTAAAATTCTGTATTCCCTTTACCATATCCTTTATTATAGACATACTCTTTCTATTTAGATGTCCAAGCCTCCGGTGCCATAAAAAACCTTCTGCTGAATATACTGAATCACTAACATTTTTATGTTTACTGTCAATGGTATCCAACTTAAAAATACCCCTTTCGTTACTTGCTGTAGCTATAACTTCACCACTTTCACTGATTACTCTTGCACCCTGCATATCAAAGGTGACTGTATTTCCTTTCTTGACAATTTCCCCTACGGACAGCAGGTTAGTTGCCACATTTTTCACATAATGAACATTGTGTGCTGTAACCATATCTGATTCACCATTTACACTTACATGTAGATCTAGTTTCCCAGCCAGGTGACACTGGAGCTTGTTGCCATCAACAGTAGATATTCCCATATGAGTCTTATCTTTGATGTCATAAAGAAGTGATTTATCTTTAACAATATGCACAGATGCACCTGAGTCTAAAATCCATTCCATATCACGATTGCTCATCTCACCAAAAGAATAAAAACATGAGAGTGCCTTACCTTTGTTATTGGTCCTTCTCTCTGGGCTATCAGTAACATACCTCTTTTGCTGAGTGTCTGATCTTGGGCTTACTTTTTCTTTGCACTGAGACGCAATATGTCCCATCTTCTGACATTTATAGCACCTCACCGGTTTCTTCTTTTTGTTTTTTGAGTAGAGAGCACACGCACCTTCCTTCTCCAATGTACAACAGCTTGGAGCACTCTTTACGTCCTGCAGGATTTTCACCTTAACACTGTCGCCTGTGATTGGTATACCCGAGCTTTCAGGTCCCATAATCATAGGTGCATACCTTTCGGGCAGTCCTGCCAACAGCAATGTTCCTATCCATTCGTCAGCGATCTCGAATCCGATGTTTCTCAGTCGGTTCGACGTGGTTATTATTTTGTTAACGTATTCGTCTACACTCTTACATTTGTCCAGACGAGTGGTAATTAACTGGCGTAATAATCCTACTTTTCTCGTAAGACCACCATCCTCGAATGCGCTTCGTAAATTGTCCCAGACTTCTTTCGCTGTAGCAGCTTTTTCAACGTGAACATAATTCACCGAATCAATCAGTAATATCAATTTTGATTTTTCTGTCCTATCCTTACTCGAATAATTCTGATCTGTGGATTTCATTGTCCCAACTACCACGTCCCATAGGTCGTCTAAACGTAAATACGCTTCTACTGCGAACTTCCAGGTTGCATAGTTTTCGCGACCTATAAGTCTTTCAATCTGTGGAATTTGTGCCGCACTCATTCTTAACGGTAACTTGCTATTTATTGCCGTAAAGAACACCGAAAAATAATGCGGAAAAAAAATTACGATCGTCTTGTAAGGATAACTCGCACTTCACGTAAATTGGAACTTTTCCAATACTTTCTCCTTACTATTTTATTGATATACTTATTCCAAATGCACGCTGGGCCCATAACCTACTGGAATTTGCCCAGCTGAATAAGTATTAAGGAGAAAAAAGGACATCTTACTAATAACTATATTTGCACATTCAAGAACAAACAAAATTACAGCGAACACAACAGAATAATTAGCGCACACAAAGAGTGTTAGACGATGTCAAAGAGGTCTATTCTACACAGTGCACTTCGCGCCGTCACACACGAAATATATTGTTCAACAATTTTTAAGGGCACATTTGCAGGATGGGAGTGATATTATTGCAAAAACGAAGATACAATTCATCCACGGAAGAAGTGGCTTACAAAACCACTCGTTCGACCGATTGTTGGGCACTCGGTAGCTAATGGAGGGACATAGCCTTGTTTTTCCACTTAGGTAGCCTCTCGGATTAGGATGCTAAGGACTTGTGATGGTTCATTGCTCGAAGAAGGATTATCGGAGTCGACACGTTGTGATATTCGCTATTTTTGACTTAATTAAAACAGCAAATACGAGTAGTTAATACTTTCAGCCAGAAGGCAAATACTTGTTTATAAATAATGATTAATGTATAATGAGGCGTCGCATGGCGACGGTGGAATTTTCTAAATAATGTAATTCGTCGTCTTTGGGCGGCAATATAAACAGAAAAATACGGATAGATATGCGATCCTTCACTATTTTGTTCGCTGGAGAACAAATGAAGCCTTGAGCGCTAAAAAAACTTGTACTGTTTTTCTCAAGTAAGACGGACGCAGATTTGTGGTAGTCTGATCTAATTTTTACTAAATGTATATAAACGTGTTATGTCTAAGTTTGAGTGAAGTGTAAAGAACTGTTATAACTTACCGTGACGACGCACGAGCGACTCAAAGAAGACAATGGCTATATAAAAGAGCGCTCAATGGACATGATACGGACATAAAAAATCTACCGTCATTGTAGTACTAAGCTTAAGGTACGATATATGTTTTAGTTATAATAAATATTTGTTCTGGGAATACTGAATCATTTAGCAGTGCTCATTCCTATTATTTCCTCAGTATTATTTTAATTTTAATTATGCATTTTGCTAATATTACAGACACCAAGATCAGCAGTCCAATGTGCGTGTTACATTGATAAAAAGAAAACTGTTTTATCGTCTTCTTGTATCAGCATTAATATTGAATTTCCCTTTTGTGTGATGTTACAGTTGTTTTTGCGCCCTTAAGAACTTTCTGGTCCCTTAGGAAATTGTTTTGTCATAACAATAACATCACAGCCGGGTATTATCGTATCTACGATCATGAAGTAATTAAAAAGACGATAACGCAATTTCTTAATCAATAGCACGCTAGTTGTGACTGCCTCAAGCCACGCGAAACTGCAAGTAAAAACTAATCACATCTCATAATGCAATATTTTATGACAATGGTCAAGCCATTGATAAAACAGTAAGTTAAATCTCAATTTCCAACTTTCCATTGGATAACAACATCACTTCTATTTTGTAACATCACACTTGGCGCCCGAACAGGGACATGACCAAAAATTAGTTCAAATTCTTGGAAAATTTTCTATGTGCTTGTGTTAATAAATGTTCTGTCGTTTCATGTACACATCATCTCTCTGTGAGAATGACGGAAAATATGCTGGTCAATATCGCAGTTTAATTACCGAGAGAAAAGAAAAGAAAAGAGACGTGAATTTGCTGAGACAACATAGCGGTAATCAAGCCGTCAAAAAGTAAGTCAGAATTTTGCATACGCAGTGTAGTGCTTCAGTAGCAACGTTGCTTTTCCAAGGCGATCCACATCCTTTCTATCTCCTTCCCGCTATAGAAAATCTGCTTTATTTTTATCTCTCAAAGTAAAATTCTTCGTAGTCTGATAATAGAAATTATTTCTCTCCATTGTTAGTATAGCTATACTACATTTTCAACATGGTGGATATTTGGTTCAATTTGCAGTGAAGAGCATCTTCATTCATTCGTCTGAAACGTTTAGATTCCATCTTGTCTTCTCGCCAGATAGAATCTCATTTGTTGCTCACGCGAGAGCGGTGCTCTTAGCGGACTCACCACGTCACTGACAAACGACGAAAGCCTTGCGTAGCACGTGATTTACTGACGAAAATGGCAGATAGTAAACAGAGACAGGTGACAACAGGAGACGGGAGTGAAGACGTTAATAGTATTCCATACCCTTTACGATCGCGAACGGTAGGTTCCCGTGTGGAAACTGAACTAACCATGTCTGTAACAGGGGAAAGTGTCCCTAAAGTCCAAACTCTTCCCGCTGCAGCTACAAATGACCTCGGTGCGTTAATGGAAATGCTGAAACAACAGTTTGACGCAGTAAATGAGACTATAAAAACACAAAATGAGACTGTTAACGCCCGATTAGATGCTGTAAGCGAATCAGTAAAAACACAAAATGAGAGTGTTAACGCCCGATTAGATGCTGTAAGCGAATCAGTAAAAACACAAAACGAGACTGTTCACGCCCGATTAGATGCTGTAAGCGAATCAGTAAAAACACAAAATGAGACTGTTAACGCCCGATTAGATGCTGTAAGCGAATCAGTAAAAACACAAAACGAGACTGTTAACGCCCGATTAGATGCTGTAAGCGAATCAGTAAAAACACAAAATGAGACTGTTAACGCCCGATTCGATGCTGTAAGCGAATCAGTAAAAACACAAATTGAGGCTGTTAACGTCCGATTAGATGCTGTAAGCGAATCATTAAAAACACAGCTAGGCACAATCAAAACAGATCTGTATAAAGAAATTACGGCTGAATTAAATACCCATTTGGGTGAGGTGCAAACTAAGATCAGTGATTAAACTCAGAAAATGCAGAAACAGGTGAAAAGTGAAATAGCTGAAGTATCTGGAACATTAAACACAAAAATTCAGGCAGCTACCAAAGAAATAAACTCAGTTAGATATGCAGTATCTGACATTGAAGGTGTAGTGGAGGATCTGTCGAGGCAGATAGACTCAATCAATATTGAAGAAAAGGTTAAGAGCACCGTGAAAGCACACGCGGAGGCATTGTCGGAACACTACGGTGAATGGATAAAGGGTAAAGATATTTTTATCGAAAAGAAGGTCAGGGAGGAGCTTAGGGAGACTGTCAAGGATGTAACTTATGAAATCTTAGCTGCTCCTGGTAAGTCGGGAGACACAGTGGTTTCTGAATTGGGACAGATTCGGAGGACACTTACACAGGATCTTCCCGAGTGGAAGCAGCAAGTAGTGGACGAAGTCAGAATGCTGAGAAACTGGGTAGAAAATCCGCACACGCATACGCAAACTATAGGGAACAACTCTTTAAACGGTGACGAATGTCATCAACTCCTTATGGTTCACCGCCTGATCACATCCAAAACAACAGTCCTGTTGAGTCCCGAGTAGGGAAAATAAATGATCCGCCCACAATTGTGAGTTTAATGCAAGAGGAAAGTGTGATTAAGCATCGCACTTTTCCTGTTTTTCATCCGCAGAAGCGAGAAATACACCCTATCGTGTTCCTAAAGAATTTTTCCGGCATATTTCCCAGGAGCTGGACAGACAGACAGCGTATTCAGTTCGTCACTGGCTTTATTTCTGGTGATGCAGCATTATGGGGAACGGAAATGGTAGACACGTGTAGGAATTATGAAGAGTTTGAGAAAATGTTCTTGGCAAAATTTTGGAGTTATGGGGTACAGCAAAGATTAAGGAAGGAGGTGTATGGTGCGGAAATTTTCAATGAGAAGCATGGAAGTCTCCGGCGATACTTCGAGAAGTATCTAGCAAAAATTAAATACTGGGATTCTCCGATTTCTTCCAAGGACGTAATTATGATTCTCAAAAGCAAACTCCCTGTGTCTATTAGAGAGAAACTAGTAAATGTGTCCGAAGAAGACACGGATTTGTTCCTTTCTGTGCTGGATTCCTTCGATTTAATTAGCGAGGATGTGCGCTCCAAGGTTGGCAGCGGCAAATTCTTCCCTGGCAGCCAGCAGAATGCATCGCACGCGGACAACAATGCGCCGAAGGAGAGAGTGCGCTACTGCGATCGCGGGTACCAACCTGCCAGCCGTTATGAAAACGCAAACGGCAATAACTTTAAACGGAAGCAGAAAACCAATTACAGTAATCAGCAGAGATACCACCCAATTTACAACCACCAGGTACAACATCAGTACGGAAACCCACCCTTCAATTCTGCGCCTGAGCAGTATGCAAATTCTCCACAAACGATTGGTAAATTTTCAAATGGGCCAGTGTACAATCAAAGTTATAGGTCGAAAAATATCAAGTGGCATGGGCAAGGCGGAGGCCACCCAGCACAACATCAGAACAACTTTTCACAGGATAGAGGACCGCGGAACAATTTTCAAACGGCACCAAATGCGAACTTTCCTTCACAAGGAAATGGTTTTGCCGGCAACCAAAAGATCGGGCGACAGCAGCCGTCTCAAGTATTCTATTCACAAGTGAATGCACCCAGTAGATTTTACCCCTTTACACCGGCATTTGTACCACATAACCAGCACCAATATGAAACGGAACAAACACTTAAGGCCATGAATGACAAACAGGTTAAACATCCTGCGGAAAATTAGAGGCAGCGCCTTTCAGCCTCCTAGAGGTCGCTGCCGGTTCCAGTGGGGGTACTAACGAATACTCTGATTCTGAGTATGTTAATGCGATACGGTACGACCATGAGACCGACTTACGAGATGACCTCGCACCTGGCCTAGAAGCTCAAGACATTAATGACATTTATGATGAACAGGTCCAGGCTTCGATTAAGATTTCTATTGCCAACATTCCTGTCACAGCCATTGTTGATACAGGAGCAAACATCAATGTGATGTCATCATGTCTCTTCAGACAGGTGTCTTCTGTTTCAAAAGTTTTATCATTGCTGATTCAGGGTTGCTCCATATCGGGAGCGACGGTCCATTGAAACAGAGAGTTAGTTTACAGACGCAGCTTCAACTGCAGATAGAATCTGTTTTGGTTTTTTGCCACTTTCTAATAGTAAAGAACTTGTCAGTTCCATGTCTCTTGGGGATGGAGTTTCTTCGACAAACAAAAGCAGTGATAGATATTGAATCTGGAGTGTGTACCTTTATCGTAAATCAACAACAAGTTGTTGTTAACTTGTTAAGGAGTAAGGTGAAGGCAGTGTTGACATTGCATCAGGTTTGGAGACGACAGAGGACAGGCAAGCCGTGCTTTGATCAGACAAATGACCCGACTAAATGGGATGACATAAATGACAATGAGTATGAAGACTTACTTCCTGACAAAGACGAGATCGATGCTAAAGCCAAGGAATCGACTGAACTCATGGGGGAGCAGAAATATGAGTTGTTCCATTTATTAGTAAGTTACAAGAAAATCTTTTCAAAGAAACCAGGAGTAATAAAAGGGTTCGAGTATAAAATGGAAGTGCTTCCCCACTCAACGTTCTGCAAAGCAAGCTATTCAGTACCCTACGCCCGACGAGAAGCTGTAAAGCACGAGATTAGGAAAATGCTGTGTTGGGATGTTATCGAGTTATCGAATTCGCCGTACTCAAGTCCCTTGTTGTCCGTACTTAAACAGGACGGTAGTGTCAGACTAGTACTGGACGCCAGATCAATAAACAAAATAATTGTACCGATAAGGACTCGGTCTGAAGCACTTGAGGAGCACTTGCAAACATTTCATGGCATTAGATTTTTGAGTACACTTGATTTAAGAAGTAGCTATTGGCAGGTGAAATGGGCCAAGGAATCCAGAAAATATACTGCTTTTATATTTGCCGGCCGCTCATATCAGTTTAAGGTCATGCCTTTTGGTTTAAATGTAAGCTCGGGAATATTTATTTCTGCTCTCGATTTTGTGTTAGGACCTGAACTTCTGGATGAGGTAACTGTTTATGTAGATGACGTGTTGATAGCCACTAAGAACTGGGGAGATCATTTAGCTATTCTACGAAAGGTGTTTCAGAGATTTCAAGAACATGGTGTCACAGCAAATCTGAAAAAATCAAAATTTGGAAAAGGTGAGGTAAAGTTTTTAGGTCATGTGATTACACCTGAAGGGATTAAACCCGATCCGGAAAAGTTGTCTGCGATTAAGAATTTCCCTACACCGGTAACTAAGAGGCAACTAAGAGGATTTATCGGTCTTTCGTCTTTCTTTCGACGATTTCTGTCTGGTCAAGTAATGAACAATCCCGCTTTGCACAATCTTCTCAAGAAAAGTACGCATTGGATTTGGACACCAGAGTGTCAGAAAGCTTTTCAGGCAATTAAAGATGTTCTTTTAAACAATAACATTCTCTGTCATCCACAAATGGACAAAGAATTTTGTATCACCTCAGACGCTTCGTTTGTTGGAATTGGATCTTGTTTGTTTCAGATTGAATTAGTAGACGAAACAGAGCAGATCAGAGTGATTAGTTTTGCGAGTAGGGTCTTAACAGAATGTGAAAAGTCCTATTCAGTTACTGAGCTGGAGGCACTTGCAGTTATTTGGGCCTTCAAGAGGTTTAATTATTACATTTTTGGCAGAAAGATAAAAGTATTTACGGACCATCAAGCACTTTCGTATCTTTTGACCTGTAAATTACAACATCCGCGCCTGACCAGGTGGTGTTTATTTTTGCAAGAATACGACTTTGATATTGTGTATATAAAGGCCAAGGATAACATTATTGCAGACGCACTTGCTCGTTCACCAGAAGGTCTGCCTGAGACAAGTGAGTTGGTAGAACAGATGTCGAATTACAAAGTTCTTCTTATGCAGGATCCCATTCATAGGAAATATTTCTTGGAACTGTGCAAGCCTATCCAGACACTACAGAGCACAGATACTAAGTGGGGAAAAGTAATCAGACTTCTTCAAGAAAATCCAAACCATAAGTTGTCCAAATTCTTCAAGATTCATAATCAGGTATTATTTCATCGTACCTCTGTGTCATCAGACAACTGGCTTGTTTGTATACCTAGCAGTTTTGTCGAACATCTTTTGTGGTATACCCACATTTCTTGGGGCCACTATGGTTCAGAGAAGTGTAAAAAGAAGATTGTTACTTACTGTTATGTGCCCAACCTACATCGTCGGATACACAAGTTGCTAAAATTCTGTGTCATCTGCCAAAAGGCGAAAGCTCTGAATATTCCTACTTTAATTCCATTGAATCCGATCATCGCAAAAAGACCTAATCAGCTCATTAGCATTGACCTGGCTGGCCCTCTACCGATGGGTAGGGGAGGTGTCAAATACCTCGTTGCTGTTCTCGACAACTTCACAAAATACGATCGAATGTATGTTATGAAGACATCTTGTGCTCCACCTATTATACGCTGTCTTGAAAATGACTATTTCCCTCGATTCGGAGTCCCCGAATCTATACTTTCAGATAATGCATCCAACTTTACTTGCCGCAAATGGCGTGAGTTTTTGGCCCATCACAATGTCAAGCAGATCTTAATATCACGTTTTAGGCCTCAGTCGAATTTGACTAAGCGGATCTTCAAGGAGTTTAAAAGATTTGTTCAGACGTACATTCCAGACAAGCAAACTCGTTGGGTTGATTTTGTGACACCTTTCGAGGAGGTAGTTAATAATTTGCCACACACTTCCACAGGTTTTACTCCACACGAGTTGATATCTCGAAAGAAGGATCAGAATGAGTGGGTTGATCCTCTTCCCAAGATACCTAGCCCTGAGGTAGATCTAGATGTCAAAATTCGAGAAGCTTTAAGTTCCATTACCACCAATGCTCAATTAAGGAAGAAGGGCTATGATAAAAAAGTAAACAAAGTTGTAAATTACCATGTAGGTGAAAAGGTATTACTTAAGACTCATTTCAAGCCATCCTTAATATCTAAGAAAAATTGCAAGTGGCAACATATGTACCAAGGTCCTTACCTTATTTTAAGGAAACCGCACATAGGGAGTTATTTATTAACTGACCCGGCTACGGGGAGAGTAAAAGGCTTATTTCACCACCAAGACTTAAAGAAATTTTATAATGGTAGTGGTTAAATACTGTCGTGGAAATGAATTCTTGCGTACTGGAAATTTCCTTGTGTGAACTGTTAATGATAAGTATTGTGTTGAATAGCGCACTGACTACATGGTAACGGCTACTACATGTAAACTTTAACTATTAAATCTTTATAATGATGGACATGAAATGATATTTCTTCAACAAGCTGTAGCAGGAAATTGAGGTTGCAGCAAGAATTTCAATTCAATTTTAAGTTAGTATTAAGAAAAAAAGTGCTTGCGAGGTGATTGCCCGGGGCTATATAAATATGTAAAGGTGAGAAATGGAGGAGGATGCGTAAATAAGCACTTCTCTCAAAGTACAAGAAGATGTATAGATTTATTTTTAGTAATGTAAGTACTTGAAGTTCTGTTGTAAAAGCCCATATTGCCTGCTTTAAAAAAGGTACATGTTCAAACAGTCCAGACAGTGGACAGGAGTAGAAGAAATAGCTTAAAGTTCAGTTAAAGCGTGCTGTTAAATGGAAAAACAAGTGGTACCCACATGTGTTCACGCAAGGAGACAATAAGCTGTAGTAAACTAAGTTAGGTGAAATACAGTACAAATAGAGGCAAACCATGAAGCATCAATAATGTAGCGTAAATACTCCACGAGGCCACTAATCGCTATGAAAGTAAACTATTTCCCTGTGATCTGAGCCCAATGTAAAGAGTATATGAGGAATGTTAGCTGACGAATTGATTTCAGTAGAATCAAGGTACTAAATAACCACACAGCAAGCCCCCTGTATCATAAATAAGTCCAAGTAAAGATCTTCAGAAGATTTGTAGTGTAATCTAGCGACCATTCAATACCCTAATTGAAGGCTAATCTAAAGAACAAGCAATGCAGTGATATTTAAACTTAATACTGACTATAACCAGAGTAAGACGTAGAAGTAGCAAAGCATGCTGTAATGAAAGAGATTGAAATTTATATATGTGCCTATGTTTATTATGATAATTTTATTTACATGCAGATTTTATTGCAAAAATGTCTCCTAAGACACCCCTCTTATGAAAGCCATTTTCCTTGTGCCCGTTCCTTTTGATCCTGGTTCATTAACCCAGACCAAGGGTCGACTTGTAAAAGGCACGTGTGCTTCGAGGCAAAGCAGTGCTTATGAGAAATGAGACACGTAGCGTGATGAACTTCGCTAGCTTTGGTAATGTTTGTTATGGACCCGTTGCGTAAACCCAGTGAAATGTCGGTAATTCCATTCATGCGAAAAATAGTAGACACGCGTTACCCCCTTTTTTTTTTTAACAGAGAACGATTGCTGAGTACATGAAGCGAAGAGGGAGACCTATTGTTATCCAGTCTGCCCTCAAATACAAAGAAAAAAAATTGGCAAGCACAAAGGAAAGCACAAAAAAAAAGATTCAGCGTTAAATGCGTACTCGTTAAGTAGTAGATATGCTGCGTGGCAGTAGAAAATGATCTTGGGTGCACTAAAGAATAAATGCAACGAGTGTTGCGAAACCTGTAATTTTCATAACGAGGAGATGAGCCCTTAAAAGAAAGTTTGAAAGAATATTTTTAGGTTCATTAGTGACAGTAAACCTTGAGATATAAAGAGTCCATTCATAAAGCAGTTGTTCACTGCACTTAACAAAAGGAGTGACCATTAATTGTAAATATTAGCTCGTAAGTGATCTTTTGTAAATAGTAGAATATAAGTCTTTCTGTACCAATGGAGGAAACCTGCAAAATTGATTGTTTTGTAAATGAACTCTATCGGCGAAGGAACTAAGCACGAATGCTGTGTGAAGATGCTCACCAAAGTGCGACGTGCATAATAAAAATAACTGTTCACTGTATATTAGTGGTAGTGTTGTACTGCAAGTGTAAAAAGAAGTCAAGGCTACGACAACAGGTGCAACGCAAAGTTCAGTGTTGTTCTAAGTGCAGCGACAGCTAAAACATTCGTCGTCACTTACCTGTGAGCCTCATGGGAGGCAGTTGACAGAGAAGTATGGAGGCAGGTTCAGTGTCCGGCTCCTCCGATGGAAAACGCGCGCGAGGTGTTTGTATCGATGCACTCGTGTGATACGAAGTTCACAAAAAAAAAGGAGCAATCGACGACCAGCAGCTCTGTTACAGCCTGAGCGCGAACGGATTCTGAGTATTGGAGCTCAGGCAACACTGTGCAGCCGCTGTGAGTGGCTGACGTGTGGGTGACGAAACAATTCAAACTTTAAACGGCTAACCGCCATGACTTCCATCGTACATACTGGAGGAAAGACATTTGTACACTTGTGTGACTACATCTTCATACGTAAATTAAGCAATTTTCTTGAGTTGAAGTTAAGATGAGTGAGAAGTAGATTGTTAGATTACTCAGGCCTTAAAGCCATTAATACCGGCACTCCTGAACACTGCTAAAATTAATTATAATCCTGTCTCTTGATGGATAAAGAAAATGAATGTGCACTATAGGAAGACCCTAAACTCCAGACCAGTCCCGATCCTTAACAAATGTATCCAATAGGTTGTAAGTTATATTAATAATCTTCCACTTCTTCTGTTTCATATTGCAAATAAAAACCCGGGAAGCCACTTGAATTCCTGGCACCACAGTGGAAAGGACAGATGTACTGCATGATGAACGCCGTAGACAGCTAACACAGAAAGTAAAAGCATCACGAAGTGTAGTGCTACGTTATTAAACTGTAATTGAACCACAATGAGTCAACAGATGCGCGAACATTGTCCACTCTAGTTTAGTGAAAATAAGTACTCACTGTACTCATGTATTAGTTGTTAAGCTCAAGAGAAAGTAATTCCTGAATTCTATCCCCTGAAGTGCGAAATGAACGTTCACTTATTGTTATAAGCAAATATGGACCAAACTTAAATATGCACATAAATGTTAATCTTGGTATTATGGAATGAAGTGACTGATGAACAAAGAATGAAAAACTTTATTTTGAAAAATGATAAATATCTGATATACGTTTATAAATGTAATTTCAATTTATGTACATAGTACGCCAGTAACATTATGTAAATGTTACACCAAAAATCACGAATATCTCATGAGGACATGAGAATCGAGGTAATCCTTCGGCATTCCCTCTCTCCTCATGGGAGGCAATGTGATATTCGCTATTTTTGACTTCATTAAAACAGCAAATACGAGTAGTTAATACTTTCAGCCAGAAGGCAAATACTTGTTTATAAATAATGATTAATGTATAATGAGGCGTCGCATGGCGACGGTGTAATTTTCTAAATTATGTAATTCGTCGTCTTTGGGCGGCAATATAAACAGAAAAATACGGATAGATATGCGATCCTTCACTATTTTGTTCGCTGGAGAACAAATGAAGCCTTGAGCGCTAATAAAACTTGTACTGTTTTTCTCAAGTAAGACGGACGCAGATTTGTGGTAGTCTGATTTAATTTTTACTAAATATATATAAACGTGTTATGTCTAAGTTTGAGTGAAGTGTAAAGAACTGTTATAACTTACCGTGACGACGCACGAGCGACTCAAAGAAGACAATGGCTATATAAAAGAGCGCTCAATGGACATGATACGGACATAAAAAATCTACCGTCATTGTAGTACTAAGCTTAAGGTACGATATATGTTTTAGTTATAATAAATATTTGTTCTGGGAATACTGAATCATTTAGCAGTGCTCATTCCTATTATCTCCTCAGTATTATTTTCATTTTAATTATGCATTTTGCTAATATTACAGACACCAAGATCAGCAGTCCAATGTGCGTGTTACATTGATAAAAATAAAACTGTTTTATCGTCTTCTTGCATCAGCTTCAATATTGAATTTCCCTTTTGTGTGATGGTACAGTTGTTTTTGCGCCCTTAAGAACTTTCTGGTCCCTTAGGAAATTGTTTTGTCATAACAATAACATCACAACCGCGTATGATCGTATCTACGATCATGAAGTAATTAGAAAGACGATAACGCAATTTCTTAATCAATAGCACGCTAGTTGTGACTGCCTCAAGCCACGCGAAACTGCAAGTAAAAACTAATCACATCTCATAATGCAATATTTTATGACAATGGTCAATCCACGATTCTTACGCCAATTGTGATTGATAAAACAGTCTGCTAAATCTCAATTTCCAACTTTCCATTGGATAACAACATCACTTCTATTTTGTAACATCACAACGTGCTTCGATATTTGTTGTCCGCAGTTAATGAGTGTTCACGTCGCTCACCTCATCTCCGCAGTGCGCCGACAATACCCTACTAGTTATTGTTGGTATTTGGGAATATGAATCAGTCTTGTGTGTGTTTCCGCGCTGTTCACATCGACTCATTGCTACCTTCTTCAAATTACGAACATGCCCAGGCCAAAAACCAATAATTTACGGAAATGGATCGCGAGCGATTATGCTTTCACAACGGACGGAAAAATAACAAGTAGTATTATATGAAGGCAGAGAGAAGTTCCAACGGAGAACGGCGCGTTTCGTCACGGGCTCGTTCAGTAAGCGGGAGAGCATTACGAGGGTGCGCAGTAAACTCAGGCTGCGGTCAGTGCAAAAGAGTCGTCTTACAGGCTCTGGACAAAACTACGCTGTGTTTACAATTAAACTTTCGCAGCTCCAGCCAGTGTATGTGGAAAAACCACTTACCGTATGGGTACCAAAATTCACAGGAATGATATTCAGACTGTACACTGCAGGATTTGCATTGTTAGCAGCGTTAGTGTCACGAATGCCCCTAGGCGCCGGCTCTGATACACAAGCATCAGAGCGCACTGCAGACAGTCAACGTGGGTCAGGCTTGATTCATACAGGTGCTTCATCAAAACAACACCAACAGTGCATTAAAGGAATGCGGAGAGGACCTTTCTCCACACCGGAGTTCAACAACATGATTCGGAAGTCCGGATTAACCGGACGTTTGGGACTCGATTCTGGGAGAGGCCGACGGCCAATTGCACCTCACATTGTTGAAGAAGCCAGTGTTGCCACGGCTGAGTACGCTGGACGCAGTGTGCGATCTCGAGCTGCATCACGACAGCTGAACAGTCAACGGTCCACCGTTCAGTAAGTGCTGCGAACAATTCTGGAATGGTATCTGTAGCGTGGTCTGCAGAAACAGGATGTAGCCTTTGTAAGTTGATGATGAAAGAGTCGATGGTGAAAGAGACGTATGTTCGAGACGTAACACCCATAAGCATGCATCTCGACGTACACTATACAAGGCAATGTACAACATGTGGCAGCTGGCAGAGGGCTAGTTTAGAGTAATATTAACGATTTAGAGCCCAGCTACATTCTCGCATTGTGCGCCAGATAATTTAGGTTTTTTGTGCTTGTCTACTCGCCAAAATCACGTATGGGGCTAGTATAGTTGACTTTTATTCATCTATTTATTTGTTTTCTGTACATTTTGTAAGTAGGCTGCTGTTTAGGTTTTTATGTTGTAACGCCACGTAGCGCTCTGTATGAAAATCACTGACTGTGATGTGTGCAGTCTGTGGCTGATTTGCATTGTTGGAATATTTGCTATAGTAGTGTTGGGCAGTTGGATGTGAACAGTGAAACGTCCCCTTAGAAAAATTAATGAATGATTGTGCTGATAAACATCTTACGTTATTTGATTTTTAAACAGCTGAGCAGAACTGAACGTACTCAGACATTTCTCTCTTTACTTATTCTGATCATCACTAAACTGACACACAATATTTTTAGCGCAACGCAATCTGACTTTCAATAATCCCTACAAAAGAATGGCTCTGACTAACATTAACCTATACCTTTCACAAATCACTTACCTCACTAAAATCTTCGTTACTCGAACTACTGCAATACAGCGAGCGCCACTACTGCCAGTTAAATAAGAGATTCAAACTACTGAAGGCACTAACTACTGATAGGCATACTAAGCAAATGAAAGATTTTGACAGAGAATAAACACTGTATTTACCTTAATAGTGTTCAAAAGTCATTATATATATATATATATCAGTTCATGATCTCCAGTATTACAAATTTACTCTTTCTGGCGGACACACGTCCAGATCGTCCGCTCTTAAAACTCTGCCATTTCTCTCCCCACATCCACCACTGCTGGCGGCTCACCTCCAACTGCGCAGCGCTACGCGCTGACCACATCCAACTGTCCAACACTACAATGGCAACTATGTATTTCAACAATACCAACCAGCCACAGACTGCACACAGCACAGCCAGTGATTTTCATACAAAGCGCTACGTGGCGTTACCAACATAAAAACCTAAACAGCCTGCTTACAACAGCGCGTAACGTTGGGCAGTTGGAGGTGCGCCGCCAGCCGTGGTTGATGTGGGCAGAGAGATGGCAGAATTTTGAGAGCGGACGATCTGGACATGTGTCCATCAGAAAGAATAAATTTGTAATACTGGATATCATGAACTGACTGTTTACTTTCAGTTTTCGTTTCTTTAAATGAAATAATGTTCAAAAGTCATCATATATAGTCAGAGATGTCTGAAACGTAGCTGTGATTCCACAGACGTACCTTAGTAGGCCGGCAAAGATGCACCTGTTACTGAAGCCTAATGCCGCCTTCTTACTTCACCAAACATCAAGAAGTTTATACACATTGATTTTCTGAAAAGAAATGACGATGTAAGCTTTAGAAACTGGTCAAAACAAGTTCTGCACTTCAGCTAATATGTACGTCGTAGTTGAGTTTAACTCATGCGTTGCAGAATAGTGTTATGATGAGAACATCAAATTACATATACACATGTTTAAAGTAGATGTAGTTTTCGTAAGAACCTAAAATGAGTCAACATACTTCTTAATAACAACAAACAGCACGTTATACTTATAGGAGCACTTTTATAACGAGCACACTGTTCGAAGAAAATCCAAAGTTGATCGAAGCTGAAGAGATTGATAAAACAGTAACGCCAATAAATCAAAGTGACTCATCACTGTACATAGCACAAGACCACGAATAACAAAGAAGAACACAAGTTTCTTGTACTAACATGTTAAGATTCCACAGAACGCTTAAATGTTCGTAAAAACACCGATGTAAACAGAATTATAAACGTCAAATGTTATGTCCCATTTCCACAAATTCTGCTATAATAAGTGTACCATCTGAAAATAAGCCAACTCAAAACTAGTAATATATCAATAAATAAAACCCTAAATGCATGGTAAGTCGTTAAGGTTTACTAACTCATACTGAACAATCATGCTACCACTACTACAGGAAAAGTAAAGGGAAACTGAATTTTTTGTATTTTCATTCATTTCGTTTCAGAATAATGCAGTCATACAAAGGAAACTGACAGGTTACATTTACATATCCCTGAAAATGCTCAGTCTGCTATAAACAGGTCTGTGATCGAATTTGGTTACATGGGCATTGTGGACCTTCAGTATAATGTTCAGATATTGTATTGCTCTGCAAACATGTGTATCCACGGTATTTAAATTTAATGTGTTGGAGTTTAGACAAGAAAAAAAAATCGCAACCTGGCATGGCATATTTGGCTAATAACTGTGTGCAAATTTGTAACACTTTCCCTGACAGCAACCTCTATCGTTTTGCACATTTTCACTGTTTTGGGAATAAAAAAGCCGTACCCCCCTGCCTTGTTCTGATAAGATAAAAAGTAAGGAATATCTGTCTGCACAATTGCATTAATACTTACATTCCACCTCAAAAGGTTAATAATTTTTTGGACCTGAAACCAACAATGCACTTATTGATATTTATAGAAAATAGGGACAATGTAGTATGAATTGAACAGTAATTATGATCAGGAACATGTAAAGCACTAGATTGAGTTTGGTTTTCTATAAACGGCGAGGGTTGCAGTTCATGCTATCTACTTACAGACAGGATGCTTACATTATCTCGTAACTAGAGTCTTAAACACCGACTCAAGTTGTAAGTATGTTGGGTTTACATACCAGTCGTCACACTGTCATATTAGCCCAAACAACAGTTCCATGGGATCCTGACAAAGTTTTTATGCCAGTAGACAGTTACATTCATGAATTCTAACACACAAATTAAATAATGCACCAACGCTCAGCCAACTAATTTTAAACCCTAAGAACACTGCCTTCCTTTTACTGTGAGTTGTTGGTAGTTTACGTTAGTTGCCAATACACAGTGACTTAATATAACATAGCTTATCGTGAATGAATTGCTGCTAGAAAGATTCTTTTTCAACAGTAAGCAGTGCTTTGTCCGCTGCCAAATTCACTTGATGAATTAAGCAGATCAAAAGGTTTGGCAGCATTAGTGAAGGAATTTGCAGTTTCATAACCATCTGTAAATTTTATTGGTCCTAAATGCCTATCAAAGAACTGCAAGCCTCAGCTACATTATTAGTTAACGTCTGGGCAGCCAATCACACCCGAATTTTGCTTTCAAAGCGAAGCATATGTTTGCTACTTACTTTATGTGCCAAATGGAGACCTTCAACACTCTGAAATTCAAAAAGTGGTTGTAAATAAGACCATTTAATTACTCCGTTGACAGTGTAAATTACCTTCTTTTCCACTCGACCAGTTTAATCATACGGCATGCCTCAAGAAATGCACTAACGGATGCGGATGGTAACCAGTGGTGCGGAAACAATGTATTAAACATGTTCTCGTCACACTAATCTGCACCCAAACATCTTGGCATGGTCAGGTTGCAATTTTCCCCATCAAAAGTTGCAGAAATAACTCTAACGCCAATATCACCGAGTTTTTAAATGCAAGATACGAGTCTTGCCCAGAAAGTAATGCACCGCATTTTTTCTTCAATAATTCTTTATTGAAAATAATGAGAATTACACACACGCAAGAATGCCTTGTCGGTAGCAAACCTTGTCCTGGTGGCGGAGCCAGTGCTTCTTTGTATGAATCACCTCCTCATCGTCCTCAAAATGTCTTCCACTGGTTTGGACCATCAAAGGATGCCAGTCAGAGGCGGCTAGGCCAGGTGTGTCAGGTGTGACAGCGGTGGATGGCCTCCCTGGCCGCTGCAAACGGTGGAGCTCCGCCGAACCGCCTTCTGGTGACCCCAGTGCTTGACTGGACTTCCGTCGACATCAGGTGCTCCACAGACTTTGCACAAGGGCTTATTCTGCAGTGAGAAATTCAATGAGGGAACGTTGCTCGTAACGTGTATCACCTACAGACGCCATTTTCAAGCTGTCCTGGAGCTACGCGATCTGGCGGAAGTGACTGAAAACTTGGCTCGCACACTCAGGAGACTTCAAATACATACGTAGCGTTTCGCATTGGGAGTATTGTATTCCACTGAGAAAAGAAATGCGGTGCATTACTTTCTGGGCAACCGTCGTATAATTAAAGTGGACCTTTCCTCTTGTAACGCGTCCCTCAAAACAAAATGAAAAGAAAAGTGATGTAGCTGTACAAAGTTGGATGTTTGAGTGGTGTGACACATTGCATAGACGACGAAAAAAGAAAAAGTATTTTGCTGCTAACCTCAGTGACATGACGTAAGAGTCTCTTTAGTGTCATATGTGTGCTTTTCTGGGCGTAACTTTACAATTCTCAAAGCCATGGGTCGTCGGTGAAAAACATTGAGTTTGGTGAAGCCTGAGCGTCTAATTATTACAGATGGTGCAAAAATCCTGTTAATTTTGTGGACTGCAGGCTCGAGTAATATACATAGGAATTTGGAGACGAACATAACATCACCAAACCGGCCATTTTGAACTGGTTTAACGTAGGGCCTACAGAAAGCAGACAAAATATTTATAATTAGTAGAACAGGATATCAGTTACTGTTCTACTAAATAAAACTAACGACAATTTCCAATGCATTATAATTAATTCATTATCAGAAACAGCAATAAGTAGTATGTACCCAGAGGCCAATAAGAATTAGATAACAACCACTCAAGACATGCGTACTGGTACATCAGTCCTAAAACAGATGATTCACTAAATTCACACAGATATTATTACATGCGATATACAGGGTGTTACAAAAAGGTACGGCCAAACTTTCAGGAAACATTCCTCACACACAAATAAAGAAAAGATGTTATGTGCACATGTGTCCAGAAACGCATAATTTCCGTGTTAGAGCTCATTTTAGTTTCGTCAGTATGTACTGTACTTCCTCGATTCACCGCCAGTTGGCCCAATTGAAGGAAGGTAACGTTGACTTCGGTGCTTGTGTTGACATGCGACTCATTGCTCTACAGTACTAGCATCAAGCACAGCAGTACGTAGCATCAACAGGTTAGTGTTCATCACGAACGTGGTTTTCCAGTCAGTGCAATGTTTACAAATGCGGAGTTGGCAGATGCCCATTTGATGTATGAATTAGCACGGGGCAGTAGCCGTGGCGCGGTACGTTTGTACCGAGACAGATTTCCAGAACGAAGGTGCCCCGACAGGAAGACGTACGGAGAAATTGATCGACGGCTTAGGGAGCACGGAACATTCCAGCCTATGACTCGCGACTGGGGAAGACCTAGAACGGCGAGGACACCTGCAATGGACGAGGCAATTCTTCGTGCAGTTGACGATAACCCTAATGTCAGCGTCAGAGAAGTTGCTGCTGTACAAGGTTACGTTGACCACGTCACTGTATGGAGAGTGCTATGGGAGAACCAGTTGTTTCCGTACCATGTACAGCGTGTGCAGGCACTATCAGCAGCTGATTGGCCTCCACGGGTACACTTCTGCGAATGGTTCATCCAACTATGTGTCAATCCTCATTTCAGTGCAAATGTTCTCTTTACGGATGAGGCTTCCTTCCAACGTGATCAAATTGTAAATTTTCACAGTCAACATGTGTGGGCTGACGAGAATCCGCACGCAATTGTGCAATCACGTCACCAACGCAGATTTTCTGTGAACGTTTGGGCAGGCATTGTTGGTGATGTCTCGATTGGGCCCAATGTTCTTCCACCTACGCTCAATGGAGCACGTTATCATGATTTCATACGGGATACTCTACCTGTGCTGCTAGAACATGTGCTACGGTCGCAGGTTCGAATTCTGCCTCGGGCATGGGTGTGTGTGATGTCCTTAGGTTAGTTAGGTTTAAGTAGTTCTAAGTTCTAGGGGACTTATGACCTAAGATGTTGAGTCCCATAGTGCTCATAGCCATTTGACACATTTTGCTAGAACATGTGCCTTTAGAAGTACGACACAACATGTGGTTCATGAACGATGGAGCTCCTGCACATTTCAGTCAAAATGTTCATACGCTTCTAAACAACAGATTCGGTGACCGATGGATTGGTAGAGGTGGACCAATACCATGGCCTCCATGCTCTCCTGACCTCAACCCTCTTGACTTTCATTTATGGGGGCATTAGAAAGCTCTTGTCTACGCAACCCCGGTACCAAATGTAGAGGCTCTTCGTGCTCGTATTGTGGACGGCTGTGATACAATACGCCATTCTCTAGGGCTGCATCAGCGCATCAGGGATTCCATGCGATTGAGGCTGGATGCATGTATCTTCGCTAATGGAGGACATTTCGAACATTTCCTGTAACAAAGTGTTTGAAGTCACGCTGGTACGTTCTGTTGCTGTGTGTTTCCATTCCATGATTAATTTGATTTGAAGAGAAGTAATAAAACGAGCTCTAACATGGAAAGTAAGCGTTTCCGGACACATGTCCACATAAGATATTTTCTTTCTTTGTGTGTGAGGAATGTTTCCTGAAAGTTTGGCCGTACCTTTTTGTAACACCCTGTATATGTATTCTCTGTACTATGATTACGTGTATCACTCTCATTTGTATTAGAGCGATTTTCAACACTGCCCACTTGAACGCCGGAGACAAGCTCTACAATAGTTTGCTTTCGTCATTCGGCTTTAATTCGCACAGCGGTTGAATATTCCACAGACATTGTCATCTGAATTCAGTATGTTGTCGTTGTTGTGGTCATCAGTCCAGAGACTGGTTTGAGGCAGCTCTCCATGCTAATCTATCCTGTGCAAGCTTTTTCATCTCCCAGTACCTACTGAAACCTACATCCTTCTGAATCTGCTCTTAGTGTATTCATCTCTTGGTCTCTCTCTAAGATTTTTTACCCTCCATGCTGCCCTCCAATACTAAATTGGAAATCCCTTGATGCCTCAGAGCATGTCCTACCAACCGATACCTTCTTCTAGTCAAGGTGTGCCACAAATTTCTCTTCTCCCTAATTCTATTCAGTACCTCCTCATTAGTTATGTGAACTACACGTTTAATTTTCAGCATACTTCTGTAGCACCACATTTTGAAAGCTTATTTCTCTTCTTGTCCAAACTATTTATCGTCCACGTTTCACTTCCATACATGGCTACACTCCATACAAATACTTTCAGAAACGACTTCCTAACCCCTAAATCTATACTCGATGTTAACAAATTTCTCTTCTTCAGAAACGCTTTCCTCGCCATTGCCAGTCTACATTTTATATCCTCTCTACTTCGACCATCATCAGTTAAGTTTCTCCCCAAATAGCGAAACTCATTTACTGCTTTAAAAATCTGTTACTATCCTCTTGCGAGGCAGTTTCTACAATTAATACATTTTCGCAGTCCTGACATCGTTAATTTTGATTTTGTCCCTCTTTGGGTTGATGCACTTTCGAACTCTGCCTTGACAGTGCGGATATCTTCATCCGACTTGGGTTTGATAAAAACAGTCGATACAGTTTTCTTTAGGTTTTGTTGTATCGTCTCTTTAGCCGATGGCGCCTTTACCACTGGGGCAGTTGCAACCACGGCATATGTTCGTTGGACAACCGGTTGATTTATTAAAGGTTCATTCTCTTTTCCAAGTTGTAGAGGTCTTCCGTCCAGTGTGCATTGGCCATTGCCCATCCCGCGATACTGTCCCTAATCTGGTTAATCGCATAATTACTGATCTTCCCACTTTTAATGCTACTATCCAGCAACCTAAGAAATCTCGCATGGCGCTCAGCGATAGTAATATTCGCATTAACTCTCCTGATTTTCAGCCATAGTGCCATAAGAGAGTGAATAGAAAGGAGGCCCGTCTCTTTCCCCGGACCGGCCTCTCTGGCATGGGGGGAGTCTAAACGCAGCTCGCTCACCAGTCACGCCCCTCGACCAAGAGCTTTCTACAACAGAGCTGCTAGGTTTAGCGCGCCGTGGGAACAGCGCGCTAGTCCCCTTCGACAGCTGCATCATCGAAGTTTTCTCCCGCTCCCTTACTGGCGAATGCCTCCCGCATTCCAGGACAGCGGATTCACTCGCTGTCCTTTGCTCCCTACTAGGCTGAGTTCCCACCAGAGTTTCATAGGTACACTTTTTTTTCACTAGATTAGACTAAAGAGGAGGAAGGAAGATAGGAAAGGAAGAATTGATAATCCCACTACCTTGGGGTACTAAGGATGAGCGCCTTGGGATTGGTCTTCAAGCCACTGATCCTCAGTCTCCGGACCTTAACCTAGGAAGTTCTATACTAATCTACTTATAACAGGTAATTTCTCGATATGTTGCTAAGAAGTTTTTCTATGTACAAGTTTAAAGTGCCGTGGTAGCCGGTGGCAGCTGCAATGGTGCGCCGACACTATTTATATCTAATTTCATATATTAGTCTAATCAATATTATCCATTGCAGAAGAACTACTTATGTGAGTCTAGTACATATTTGTCATCTTATATTAATTCTTAGTTTACATCCTCCACACTATGGTGTCTGTCGAGGTGCTGCGTATGGGTTTGTCGTCTGTAAGGTCTTTCACTTCTGAATTCTTTATGGCATTCATCAGAAATTTTGTCTGTCAGTGCATTTAATTCGTCCCATAGTTCTGGTGTTCTAATCGCGTCATATATATGTTGCTCTGTCTGTAGATGTTGTATCCCAGGTGTGTTCCTGTGCTGTCTGTATTTCCCGCAGAATAGGATCGTGTGTTCGGCGGTTCCCATACCTCCGCATTTGCATGTTGACGTGTCTCTTAGACTCAGGCGATTCAATTGCGCGGGATAAGGTCCGTGGCCAGTCAAGAAACGCACCATGCCGTGGCTAGGATCGGCATGTTTCATTCTTAACCTTTCCGTTATGTTCTGAAAAAATGTGTACACTCTCCGTCCCTTATCACTTGTGCCCCATTCCTCTTGCCATACGTCGATTTTTCCATTTTCTGAGGTCCCGCTTATTGTTCCTCGGTGAACCAGTCATTATCTTGACCTGGTCTACTCTACCCATCTTTAACCAATACTAAGCGGCCCGTTATGATTGTAATGTCTATCGGGAAGATTCCTAGCACGACACACAGTGCTTCGACTGATGTAGTGCCGAAAGCTCCAGATAGCCGCAAAAGACGCTTCTCTGCCCTCGCCTAACCGCTGTTCTGTTTGTGACGAGGTTGAGTCTGTACGCCCATGTACTGGCCGCAAAGCTTAGCACTGATTCGAAGAGTGCGCTGTGGTAGGTTCGTGTGACTGACAGAGGAAGTCTGTATTGTCCTTGCCAGTTTATGTAGTATTTTTTCTGCCGTGTCTGTTGTTATTCTGATGTGTTTGTGGAAGTTCAGTATTTCATCTATGTATATGCCCAAGTAGCAGGTTACTGTCATTCTCTTTATGTTGTTGTTCTCTATCTCTATTGATGGATTACGTCTGAGTTGCCCTTTCAGAAGTGTGTACGCTGTTTTGTTGCCCGCTATCTTGAGCTTGTTTGTGTTGCAGCATTGTGTTGTTTGTAGTGTGCCACTTACCTTCTCCTCTAGCTGGGCTCTGGTATTTGCTGTGATGACCACCAGTAGGTCATCTGCATAAGCGACAGCTCTGTCTATCCTCATCCAGCAGTTGCAGGAGGGGTTCAAAAGTTATGTCCCAGAAGATGGGCCCACAGGTCGATCCCTGCTGACACCCTCTGGTAATTTTCCTTATTACCTTCCGGTTGCCCACATGCTATTCCACTATTTTGTCCCTGCAGTAGTCTAATAGACTAGGGCTGCGGGTACATCCATGTGGCGTAACCTCAGAAACAAGGCTGGCCACCACAGGTTGTCAAATGCTACTGCGATGTCAATCATGATTACACAAAACACAGATAAATCATATTCTTTGGCAATTTCGAGAGCTCTGTTTATTGCATCATCAATGCTTTTTCCTTTCCGAAATCCAAATTGCTGAGGAATCATTCCAAGTAGGGTTCTGTGAGCCTGCAAGCGGTCACACAGTAGCCTCTCTTGGACTTTTTGCCATAGTTTTTATGAGGCATATAGGTCTGTATGATTTCGGATCTGATTGGTCTCTGTCTGCTGATTTTCGTATGACGACTGCATTTGAGGTTTTACAGATTGTCGGTACATGGCCTAGCCTTAAGGCATCATTTAGTAGTTCTGTTAGACATGGGGTGATCTGTGGTGCTAGCCTCTTGAGCACTTCTGCATGGATCCTGTCAGGTCCAGGTGCTTTCTTAATTTTTAGTTCTCTTATCGCTACCGCAACTTCGTCGTGTGCAAAGGGACAGGTGGCGGCATTAGTGTTGTATTGTTCACATAATTCTTGCCTGAGTGTGGTCTGTTCCTGTGTGTGTCTGTCTCTGTGGCATCCTCCGGTAGGAGTTTGTTCAGCAGGTGTTGCGCTGTGTTTCTCCATCCCGCTGTCATTGTACCGTCATCCTGCCATAGCGTGCTTAATGCCAATGAGGTCTTGATTTTGTCTGTCAATAACTTGTATTGTTCCTCCCAGATGTTTTGTTGTGTACGCATGGCCAAGTAGCTCTCCCAGTGTTGTTTTCTGGTGGGTCTTTTTGAAGAGTTCCTTGGCTTCCCTATATGCAGGTAGGCTTAGTGGTTTGTCTCTTTATATCCAGGTCCTCTGATATAATTTACGTTTCCTTGCCATGTCATGTTGGAGTCTGGTTAGTTCGTCTGACCACGGGGTTTCCCGTTGTTTGCTGTGCGTGCACATAGGTATTGCTGTTTCTTGTGCTTTTTGGATGATTTGTGTCAGTTTGTGTGCTCTGTAGTCCACGCTTCCCTGTATATGGCGTATGTTTTCGTTTTGAACAATTTGTTGTAGTCTGTTCCAGTTTGCTCTTTTGAAGGTGAAATGTGTTGTATTGGGTGTAGTGTGGTTATTGTTTGTTGTGAGTCTTATTTCGATTATGTTGTGATCACTTGCGGTCAGAGAGTCGTGTATGGTCCATCTTTGCAATCGTCCTAATGCTCTGTCATTCATTAGAGTAATATCGATTTTACAGGAGGAACCGTCTGCACCTCTCTACGTAGGTGTAGGTCCGTCTTTGTTTATAATGTGTAGTTGCGTCTCCTGTATGACGTCGTTGACTTTTCGTCCACTGTCGTCTGTTCTATCCGAGTGCCATAGTGTGGATCTGGCATTAATGTCTGCACATATAATTAAATTGTTATGTCTAGAGTACTCAGCTATGTCTTTTATCATTTCAAGATACGGCTCAACGTTATCACTGTATTGTGCATATAATGATGCGACCACCCATGTATCTCCACACTTGGTTACTTCTGCTGTGGCCAGATGGCTATTGCATAGCTGCGAGATCTTTATAACGTTTATCGTTTTATTGAAGACTACTATGGCAGCCTTGTAGTTTAGACTGTCCGAGATTGTGACAGCGCCCCAGGGTAGGTTGGTAAAGTTTCCCTGGGTTGTTACATAGGGTTATTGCAGGCAGAGAATATCCGCCTGCAGGTCCAATGCAACCCTTGGCAGTTCTGCAGTAACGAGAGTGCTTCTGTTCGCGTTTAGTTGTATAATACTCATGGATGTTTCACATGTAAGTAAAATTTATGACCAGTCTGCGAGTAATCGAAGTCTGTTCTGCCGTGTACCCTCTCCTTGTCCTTGTATACCTGGTGTGGGTTGTATGTTTCCGCCCTCCGACTACACGCTAGTATAACTAATTTTTCTAACTCTGCAGGGTCTGTAGGTATATTTTCCGTCTTAAGAGCCATTCTGTCAGATTGTTCGGTGGTCGGGAAGCAGACGTAGCTGCCCAGTAGATGAAGCAGTCTGGTTAGTAGTCTCTGTGCCGTGGTAAATGTGTCTCTGTGTTCTAGCCCACTTAGTCCTAAATTTAATTCTACATTATTATAGTCAGCATGCCGTAGTTTTCGACTGACTTATCTCTTCTGTTCTTTTTCTGCATATGGGATGACTACTCCGTATTTTTCTCAAAGGCAGATGTCGCCGTTGTGGCGTCTTGATCGGTCTTCCGTGATGCTAATGCTGATGAACTGCTACCTGCGGCTCTTCCTATTTCACAACTACTTTTTCTTTTACTAACACTATCTGCTGCACTCTCATCACCTTTCATTTTGTTTACACTATCTGCACTCTCATCATCACTGTCGCGGTCTCCTGCAGGTAGGTTTGGAACAAGAATTACTACCTTTTTTCTTTCTGTTTCGCTACATCCCGTCTGCTCTTGTAGTTGTTTGTGTTGTTGTGTTTCGCTTTGTTGTACAGGGCCTGCAGGGTTGATTATCCCTCCCGACACAAAGTTCACGGGTTTTATGTAGCCTGTATATCTTTTTGTGTCATACATCTTCGGTGTATTGTCTTTTGTGTTTTCTTTGCTGTGAGCTTTTGTACAGTCGAGTACTGTGTGAGATTTTAGTGTATTATCCGTATTTTCGTTTTCAGTATGTTTGTTCGTGGTTTCAGACTTGTCTGTGTGTTATTGTTTGTGTGCTATTGTTTCCTTTTTGATTGATGTTGTTGTGTGCACTATATAGCACTTCTAACTCCAGCACGTCAATTCGTGCCTGCAATGCTTGTTGGTAATAGCCAAGCAATCGAATAAACAGTTGCATTACTGGGTCAATGTTATAGTGTATTGCACCATTAAATACCATGTTGTCGGTGAAATCTATGGTATTTATGTAGCTATCATGCAGTGCATGCAAACCTTGAAGAGATGGGATATTGCTTGTATGAGTGAGGTCATTGGGGAGCAATCTCATCTGCCCACGCCGGCTTATCGCTCTGTGTTGGTTTCGGTTAATGGTTGATGGTGACTTATACTTAGTACTTTGCTTTGTAGATTGGGGCAGTATTGGAGCCGACTGCGGTGGCCACGTGGTTCTAGGTGCTGCAGTTCGGAACCGCGCGACTGCTACGGTCGCAGGTTCGAGTACTGCCTCGGGCATGGATGTGTATGATTTCCTTAGGTTAGTTAGGTTTAAGTAGTTCTAAGTTCTAGGGGACTGATGACCTCAGATGTTAAGTCCCATAGTGCTCAGAGCCATTTGAACCATTTTTTTGACAATACTGGCGAAGGATGGTAGTGTTGGGAGTGTTGTCTCTGTTTTGATTATTTTTGCCTCATCTAGTTCTTTCTTTAGGTCGTGATTGTCGCTTTTGAGATTAAAGTTTTCGAGCCTAAACTCCTCTACTTGGAAGACAGCTTGTTATTCTCGTCTTTGAGAATGTCAATCTGCCTCTCCAAACTCGCATGTATAAGTGAGTCAGTTGCTTCTAGATCGTGTCTAGCTGATGCGATTGTATTTCCACCTGTTGCCTTAGTCGAGCATTTTCCTTTTCTAGGGCCTGGATTTGTTCTTGTAGACTAGCTTGTGTCACTGCATTGCCTATTAGTTTGTTTCGGAACACAGAAGGTAGGTTCAGTGAAACTTTTTTGGCTCTTAACTGTGTTTGATGCCATTGACACATTCATAGCGGAAATTCAACCTTCTCCTCGTCAATTTTACTAGATCGTTCCTCCGTGTTTGCGCATTGTCGAGGTGTCCCTGGCGTGCTGGAGGCGTTACTGGCTCTTACCCTAGCAGAGACCACCTTGACAGCCGCCGAATCTGCCTGTCCCGCACTTCGCCCCAGTTTTCACACTTAGATCGAAAGTGGAACGTTACGCAGTGAGCAGACTGGCACAAGCATCAAGCTTCTTTGGTATCGAATAACTTGAGCCTGTGCCAGCTTAAAGCCTAGCCGCAGCTGTCACTGTTGTTGTTCTCGCCCGCAGCGGCCAGCTGGAACTGTGCTCCACATGGCCAGCCACGCAGTTCGTACACAGATGGCGGCTGTGTAGTCTCTACGCTCTGTTGCCTCCCCCCGGTCGGGCGCAGAACTACGTTCGCAATTGGCAACACGGGCACGCGTCGGCTGTCGCACTATGTCCTACTTACGGGACTTGCACACAGCTCGCCACTACCAGCGTACCTCGACCTGCTTCGGGGGATTTTGCGTTCTGTCGCTGTGTGGCATATCGCTTTGAGTTTCTCGTTTTCCAGAAAAAGCTATGCAAGGCAGCTAGGTATTTTGTATATGGGCTGTCAAGTCTACGGTTTACTGAGACTTTGACTAAATTGCCAACAAAAGCACCTTAGAACAGTTTTAAACAGTTTTTTTCACTCCTTGGCAACACTCACTTTTAGCTCAGAAATTGTCTATGATTTGAGTTTTGTGTTCTAAAATTCTATTCGCCACTTCCCTACACTACTCTGGTTATTTTTGTATCATTTCAATTCAAATCTAGCTAGACTGTACTTGGAGAATCGGTACCAAATGTTAGCCGCAATCTATCTTACATAGCCTTGTAATTCCGTTAAAATTAGAGTTTTCAGTCTGAGATTTTTACAGACGTTTGCCTACGCTGTTGCGCAGTTGTGACGTGATTTTGGTAGATTTTTGTTGTCCTATGGCGGAGAAAACGCCTACCACATGTTACAGTTATGAATAGAAAACATCTCGTGTGACAAATCAAGTCACTTTAACTGCTGTTTGTGAAGTGCCTAGTGTTGTTAGTACAGTCAAGAGTTCCTAGCAGTGTTAGTAATGTTTTTGAGTGTCAGTTGTTGTCGAATACCTTTGGTGAGGTCCAATTCAGAGCATGCAGTCTCGATCTCACTATGCACACTTTTCTCAGATAAAACGATTTTTACACTATAAACAGTGAGCAACAGTGACCAACTTCAGTGAAGGGTGAAGTGATATACTCACTTTGGCGCGATTATACCGGGAAAAACCGATGCGGAGACTGTAATAACGGGAGCGTACGGGCGGCACATCCGCTCTGGTCGACGGCTAATTAGATGACGAGGGATTTGGCTATTTAAGCCGTCTTTATTCCGTAGAATAAACAATACATAAATAAATATAGAAATGGTACATATGGTATATATGGGTGTTTTATACCACGCCATGTCCTCCACCGAAGTGGGGACTTACAGGGCGAAACACCAAATAATGTGTGTATACTAAAGGAAAGGAAGAAAACACAAATGAAAGAAGAAGAAGAAAAGCAGAATAAGGACGTTCTTTCTCCTGTTGAAAGATCCCAGGAGTCAGGGAGACAAGAATATCCAGCATCCTAACTGACGCCAGCTCGTGGCATCAACCTATTCTCCGTCATCCGCTCGAAGATACGGTAACTGATGCAGCAGCTCTGCAGAACCCTGCTGCTAAGTACCGCCAGCTCTCGAGATCAGAACCCAGGTTAATGAGGTCCCTCGCCAACGCAGGAGACCATGTGCCTCTCCAATTCAACGTTGCGATAGACACTGTCAACTCCTGGATGTCATGATGCGGGTTGGAGATAGCACGTCAAATGGACGATGTGTTGTAATAGGTTGCCTTCTGTGTATGACACCAGTCGAGTCGAAGATGGTCGCCGACTACCTGGGCATCAATCACACGGGCGGTGCCGTCTTTTACCGCCACCACGTCAGGCTTGCATAGTCCCTCAGGTGTTCGGAGGTGGGGCTTCACGGAGACATTGAAGCCCCTCTGCACAAGCCCATGAGCGACATACCGCACGATTGCGTCATGTCGTTTGACTCGTGACCCGTGCGTCCTGTAGCAAGCCTGTAGGACGTGGTTGGCGATCTCGACAGCCTGGCAGCCCGCGCGACATCTGGTATCTGCCTCACGCCCCCGACTGCACCGTGCCCTCGCTGGGAAGGCGTTGATGCGGGCGTCGATGTAGTCACGCCCAGATAGTAGTCGACTGGTGTCGGCGAGCCATTGGTGCTGCCCTCGGACTGCGGCGGAAGATGACAGTGCCGCATCGTAGATGGCAAAATTGCAGGCGTGCAGCCCACATCTCTCCAACCTGTGTTCACGATTTTAGGAGGTGACCCTCCCACATCAGATGCCGCTTGAGCACCTCGATCTCACACTGCACCTCATCAAGGCCTGCACCATCGAAGGCTGGCCCTTTCTTCTTCAGCGCCAGGAGACGGAAGCGACGGAGGGTTGGCCCCATCCAGCGATGCCGAGGCCCCCCTGGGCAACAGGAGTGTGGAAGTCGCCCAGGCGAGTGTCTGCCGAATTCAGGGCACCCACTTGGGTGCGGCAGGAGGGGTCACGGATGAAGCCCATGGTGGAAATGGGCTTCTTCGTGAAGAGGTCTGCCCAGAAGTCCAGCAGACCAGGGATGTCAGGTGGCGGCTGCAGCAGGGTGCCATCAGAGAGCTCACGCACGCAACGCGCATGCGCACCCTTCGGAAGGCATCCTGTATCTTCGCATAGTCCCAATTGCGCTGTTTGGGCCTCTGCTACGGCGGCCCTGTAGACGGCCGCTTCGGTGGTTGGCGCGGCCTCTGCGTCCTTGGACTCGACTTCTCCCCTGTGGACCCGACCGACACAAGGGCATCTGGGAGCATGCCTAGGATGACGTCAGGCGGCGACTACGGCCCCAGGCTGATGACACGGTCCAGGGCCGAGAAACGCTGAGCGGAAGCGGGTAGCCCCACTAAATTCTCACAGATGAGGGTGTCGGTCGGCCCCTCCGGCGGCGACATCGGCTGGCGCAGCCCCATCGCCCACGTCGGGCGGCGATCTCTCCGCTCCCCGGCGGGACGCCAGCTCTTCCCCCTGACCGATCTCAAGTGCCTCCATGAATTCGCAGACAAGCTGCTTGTGGGCAGCCTTCCGCCGCTGGCACTTAATCGCCTTGAGTGTTCGGTCGGGGAACATCCTTGTCAGTTCTTTGCTGACAAAGAAGAACCGTGCGTCCCTCTCGAGAAACAGTTCGGCGTCCGCTTTGGTGAGCGACAGGACCTCTTCCTCTGTCCACCTCGTGTAATGTCTCTCTGTCACGATCTCCGCGTTGGCGGCCGCTGGGTGTTCGCAGCAGCAGTGTACCCCGAGGCCGTTCTTGGTCGTAAATGTGCAATGGCACTCGCTGCAGGCGTAGATTGCTGCAACTGCTACCATATCTGCGGCACGGTCAGTTGGCCGGGCAGGTAATGGGGAAGCTGGGGTGGCACCTTCAGCGGAAGGGCCATCACTCGTAATCTCTTCTGTGCTGCCCCCAACTGAAAATGGATAATGCGAGGGAAGGCTGGTAACTCTGCCAAGCCCCTGGTGCAGTCTTCCACTCTGCGAAATCAGCGGGCCCACGTGAAGGGGAGAAGACCGCATCACTCTCCCTGTAACTACAACCCAAGGAAGGTGCCTCACAACAGCACCACGACTACAGCAGAACCGCGCTTCGGAAAGCCGGGGCCGGATGCAGCCACACTGCTGCCACTTGGCCATTTAAAGCCATCTTTATCCCAAGGGATAAACATACATGAGATACAGGTACTGGGTGTCTTATACCATGCCATACCTATGGAACGAAGGTTTACATGGTGTAAGACCTCAATGTACGTAGATAGAAATAAACATAACTTAAATATCAAAACAGAACAAAATACAGAAGGAAGAAAGAAATAAAGACTTGTTCTCGCTCCTGTGAAAGACCCCAGGAGTCAGGGTAGAAAAGAGCCAGCGCACTATCCAACGCCAGCCCTGGGAATCGGGCGACGAGCCGTCACACGCTTGAAGATCTTGTATGAAGCGCAGCACGACATTAACACCCTTGATGTGACGATGGAAAATTCCCGCACCTTGTAGCTCAGCTTCACGCGGATTGTGGGGACCAGATTCCCCTCCAGTTCAGTGTGGCCAAGGAGAAGACAACACTCTGGACGCTGGGACGAAGGCCGAGGACAGCACGCCTGATGGACGGCGTGTTGTACTTCACCTCCAGCTCGATTGGTGTCACCAGCAGAAGGCGGCGATCTCAGACTATCTGGACGTCGACAATGCGGGCCTGGCCGTCTCTGACCCCGATGATGTCAGGTTTGCAGATGTCTTCTGGTGTGCGAAGGTGGGGCTTCACGACTGCGTCGTGACGTTTCACTCGGGACCCATGCGTTTGCCCGCAAGCCTGGATGACGTGGTTGGCGGTCTCGACGGCCCTGCAGACCGCGCGGCATTGCTTATCAGCCGCGCGCCCGCGACTTCGACGTGCCTTGGAGGGCAAGGCGTTGATGTGGGCACGGATGGTGTTGAAGTCGCGCCCAGATAGAAAACGACTGGTGTCGGTGACCCATTGGTGCTGCCCCCGGATGGTGGTAGACTCCGAGAGGGCCACACCGTCGAAGGCGACGTGCAAGTGTGCTGCCCACATGTCCCTTAACTACTCCAACGTCTTGAGAAAGTGGCCTTGCCACGTCAGGTGCCGCTCGAGCGCCGCGACCTCGCACTGTACCCCGTGCAGGCCTGCGTCGTCCACAGCTGGCCCCATTTTCTGCAGTGTCAAGAGGCGGCCCCGCTGTAGTATAGGGCCCATACAGCGGGCAGATGGAATGCCAAGGCCCCCATGGGCCACAGGAGCGTTGAAGTAGCCCAAGGGGGTGTCTGCTGGGAGGCGGAACCATCACCTCACAGCTGCACGCACTGCGGTGTCCGTGGTGTTCAGGGCACCGATCTGAGTGCGGCTGAGAGCCAGCCTGGGATACAGGCCTGGCAGCAGCACGTGGACAAGGGCGCAGAGGCGCTGTTGCGGCTTCAGAGGAGCCCGGGTGATGACATCCGGCTGCTCCTGCAGATGGCGGCGCGGATGGAACAATCACCAAGCGGAAGAGGAGAACTGCAGCCCCAGGTATCGGAAAGTTTCACCTACGCGTAAGGCGGGCACGGTGGTGTTGCCCGCTGTGAAGGTGATACTGTCCTCCACCTTCACCTCCTTCTCGCAGCCCGAGGCCACTAAGGCGAGGGTGAACACTTCCGAGCATTGATATGCAGCCCCAGATGCGCGAGGGCTGCTGTGGCTGTGTCAATGAGGGACTGCAGGACCCTCTTCGTCGATGCAAAGAGCAGGACGTTATCAGCAAAGGCCACAGCGTTGATCTTGTGACCTAAAATCCGGGCTCCTATGTGGGAAGGCAAGGTGTTCAACATCGTGTCCAAGGCCATATTGAATAGGAGGGGAGAGAGTGGGTCCCCTTGACAGACACCCCTTGACAGCTGCACGGCCTTGCCCACACCGCCGCCGCCCGCTATAACTGACGTGCTGCCCCTGTAGCAGCTCTCCATGTAGTCAGCAAATTCAGTCAGAAGACCATGCGCTTTCAGCACAGGGCGTAGATCAGCATGGTCGAGCGAGTCGAACGCCACCGAGCATACGATGATGGGGCGAAAGTCAGAGGGGGATGCTGGTGCAGCCATTTTGGGCAGCCATCTTGGGGAGTAAGATGGCCCGGGCTTGGAGGAGGAGGGAGGGAGTAGATCCAAGAGCTTCAGCAGCACGTTGCGTGGCAGGCGCCGCAGCTCGGTTGGAGTCAGGCTGTCTGGGCACAGTGCAGAACCCCTGGGTGGAAGAGAAGCAGCGACCTCATCTTCTGTGACCGGCCGCCATAGGCAGTCAAAGTCAACGGGCTGTTAGTGCAGCAGGAGGCGGTCACCGATGGCGCCAGCAGTGGACTGCAGCTGCTGCTGGAAGAGGTCGGCGCAGAAGTTCTGCAGACCAGGGATGTCAGGTGGCGGCTGCAAAAGAGTGCGATCCAGGAGGCCCTGCATGCACTGTGTGCTGGACCATCGGAAGGCCTCCTGTGACTATGCGAACTCCCACCGGCGCCACTTCCTCCGCCGTTCAGGCGGCTGCTGCCACTTAGGTGGTTAACACGGTGACGACCTGTGAATTCTCCCCCTCTTAGAGCCGACTGAGATGAGGGCATCAGGAAGCATGCCCAAGATCGTAGCAGGTGGCGCCCCCGGCCCCTAACCAATGATGCGGTCCAGCGTTGACATTGACCTCTGGTGGCGGCGTCTTTGGCGGTGTCGTGTTGTCCTCTCCCTCGTCCGGTGGCCCTGGGCCGGGTGCGGGCCCCTCCGCATCCCTCTCCCGCAGAGTGGCCAGAAACTCTTGCACAAGGTGGCGGTGAGCAGGTTTCCGCCTCTGGCACTTGATGGAATCGAGCGACCTGTAGGGAAAGAGTCGGAGAAGCTCCTGGTTGGCGAAGAAGGACCAGCAGTCCCTCTCAAAGGAGAGCTCCGCCTCGGACCGAAAACATGCGAGGTGGTCCGAGGAGGAGGCCCTCACCCGGGTGGTCACTATGGCCGCGTTGTCTGCCACCTGGTGTTGTCGGTGGTGGTGGACCCCCAGGCCGGACTTGGTGGTGAAGGCATGGGGACAATCAGGGCATTGGTGTGCTGCATCCTGTACAAGACCCTCAGCAGGACTGGTTGGCTGAGTTGGCATAGCTGGGTTGGCACCTCCAGCGAGAGGGCCAATTCCCCTTTATCTTTCTTGCTGCCCGCAACTAAAAAGGGTATAGTGTGGGGGGGGCTGGTAACCCCCCCCAACCCCCAGTGCAGTCTTCCACAAGGCGAAATCATAGGGCCCACATGAAGGGGGGAAGACTACAGGAGAGAAGAGGCTAAGAGGGCTTTGGCGGTGCCGTGTTGTCCTCTCCCTCGTTCGGCGGCCCTGGGCCGGGTGCGGGCCCCTCCGCATCCCTCTCCTGCAGGATGGCCAGAAACTCCTGCACAAGGTGGCGGTGAGCAGGTTTCCGCCTCTGGCACTTGATGGAATCGAGCGACCTGTAGGGAAAGAGTCGGAGAAGCTCCTGGTTGGAGAAGAAGGACCATCACTCTCCCTGTAACTACAATCCCGGGAAGGTGCCTCATAGCAGTGGCCTGACTACAGCAGAACCACGCTTCGGAAAGCTGAGTTCGGATTCAGCCGAACAGCCGCCACTTGGACAGGTAGGTGGACAGCCTCATGGCTATCTTGTCCAAGTTATTATAATGCCACTGGTGGGGCAAGGAAGCGATCATGTCTGGGTTCCTTCACCTAGCATTGCCTTCTACAGATGTTTGAGAAAGAGTGCTCATTCTTGTCGAGCCGTCCGCCAAACTGTACACATGAACTGTTGGTGTATTCAGACACTTGCAGTTACGGTGTTACAGATGAGTTCCCTAATGAGGAACTGGTAGAGATGGAAGCGGCTCCATATAGTCTTATTACAGGGTGCCCAAGTACCCCATGCATCAACAATGAGCGGCATAATATCGGGCGGGCAGCTTAGATTGTATTTCCGCTGGAGTGCGCTGACAACTGCTGGCTTCTCATACTTCTGCCCCTTAAGCATTTCGGCACGATTGAGACTCCCGGTGTATTCAAATGTTACGGTTGTCTCAATTATTGTCCCAAGCCCCGTTCCTGGCTTGAAATCCGCATCGTGGGTAACTAGAAGATCTGGGACATACCAGTCCGAGTTGATAAGGGTGATAGATGGGGTTGTAATTACCTTGTACCCTTTGTGCTCAAGTTCTTTTTGGATTGTGCTACCATCTCGGTTGTGCCTATCAATCCTAGCGAAGTGGGTAAGTGGGCAACGTTGGAGGACATGCTGAAGTGTCTCTCTCCGGTTACTGCAAGGACCTACTGCTCTGCAGTAGGCGGCAGAACCCCGTATATACGGGGCTCCTCTGGTGGGCAACAAACCAATTTGCAGATGGATTGTGCCGATGTATTGCCTACCTGTCCAGAATGGTGGAGGGTCGTTGATCCACTTATTGCACTCAGAGGCATGTTGACAATATTCCAAGCCATGGCCTAGTGCAGAATTGTGTAACCATGCCCACCAATATCTTGTAACCCTGTCAGATGTTGGGACGATTACTGTACCTTTAACTCTTAGGAATCTCTTGAGCATGGCTACAAGCTTGGACACGTTTCTGTTCTGGTGATGGCTTGCAAATGTATGTCATTAACAGCTGCTGAATTCTCCAGTAAAATACAGAACCAATCAGCAGCCTTAATGCTGGTCTGCCCAAGCCACCGTCACGCTGCTTAGCATGGAGGAATGGCATTGGAGTTGTCTTGGGCAGATGGGGAGTTGCCTTGACAAACTGTATGATTAGGTGGTCCAAGTAGTCCAACTTCAGAACAGTAACATTACAGCCAAGAAGTATATGAACAAGCCTCGGTACGAGTCATAGTTACTCCCGCCATTTACCCGCGCTTGCTTGAATTTCTTCACGTTGACATTCAAAGCACTAGGCAGTAATAATGTTGCGTCAACACCCGCTAGGGCCATCGCAATGCTTTGTTTTAATTAGACAGTCGGATTCCCCCACTCTGTGCCAGTTCTGAGTTGATCGTTGAAATAGGTACAGCAAGAGTCTGCCGGCCGGCACTGAGGACATCGCTGTCCCACCTGTAAGGCGTGGGCGGATGTGGCGAGGGGCGGCACAATTCCCGCCGTTGAGGCGCGGCCGCTGGGAAGAGAGGAGTTCAAAACTTGATGCAGATAGTTTCATAGGTAGAGTTTGTTTTTAGTTTTATTGTAACATTACCCACTTTTGTATTCTAGGCAGTGGGTAATGTATAAGTACTAAACAATTTTACGTGAATCATGATAGCAGTATTTCTACTTTACAAAAGGTTATTTATTACATTTATGTTATTACAAAATCGGCCTGTTAGCCGCTCCGGATGTCCAGGAGCATTGCCCATCCCTAACCACGAGGAGGTGGGCCGTCTACTATCTAGAGAACTACTGCTGTATTTTAATTTTTTTGTCTTCCCTCCACCACCCTTACTTTACACATTTATTACTTTACACTACTTCTGCACTAATTATATAATCCCTACATAATACTTGATAACGTGATTGGACATTCGACATTTTATAAAAACTGAGAGAATTATTAATTATTGTTTTAATCTTATCATGTTTCCAAGTTCTTTGTGTATATATTTGGACTCAAAAGAAGTCTATGGACAGAAATGAGGGCAATTTGGAAGAGATGGTGGGGCTCCCCAGACTATGGCGACACAGACGCGTGGGATGCCCAGGGGTGTTTCCGTAAGGTAGTCTTTGCCAATTCTGAGAAAGGCGGACGGGTGCCTCTGCTAACAGAATTCCAGTAGGCCAGGCAAACTGCTATTTCATCCTCTACCGGGATGTGATCTGAGTTCATTTTGAAAATGGTTGCCGTTCAATACTCCTCACTCCTGTTGAGGAGTATGGCCGTTCTCTAGTTTAACTTAGGGAAATTATTCAAAAATTAATTTTGCAAATCCGGATACTGAGTCGACCAGATTTTGTAAGCCTTGTATGCATCAGGGTTTCTTAGTATGTCTGCAACCTCCTGATTGTGTAGTTCCTGCCTTAATTCGGAGGCAACCGGTTCGAAGTCTGGGCATTCCAGAACCACGTGCTCAGGTGCCCCGATAGAGGCACCACAAACACACTCAGGTGTTGGAGGGCTACCTATCCTGTGAAGGTATGTAGGATAGGGGCCGTGTCCTGTTAAAAAGCTAACTATGCTTTGTGTAGGTATGAAGCGTTTAGTGTTCAACCTCTCATGAACATTAGGAAGGAGGTCATAGACTCGCCTAATTGTCTCTGATGTGTTCCATTGCAGTTGCCATAGTCTTAGTGTCTTTTATTTGATTTCTTTAAGATTGTTTAAATGTTCTCCCATAAACTGTGATACTCGTCGATAGACCCATTTAGCCAGCCAGTAGACTGCCACATGTTGCCTAATTAACAAATCTAATGGGCAAAGCCCCAGGATGATACAAAGAGCGTCTATTGGGGTGGTGCCGAAGGACCTATACATCTGAGAATGACGTTACGTTGTATGCGCCTGACCATCATTGCAGGCCTCACCTGAGTGAGTTTGTGTGCCCAGGCACTGGAGCCATATCCAACTATTGGTACGAGTATGCACTTATGGTACATCTTTGTTGCTAGCAGAGGAAGATGAAAGCACCGTTGGGCTATGCTGATCAGCTTATTTAAAACTGCTAGAGCTTTGAAGGCAACGTGACCGATGTGTGGCACATACCTCCATGCCTCATCTATGAGGACTCCCAAGTACTTTGCAGGTCGCGTGCGCGCCACTATTTGATTATCTAGTCTTGTAATTTGATTTATGGGGTGCATTCTTCTTAAGGGCAAATTGGCCCGAGACCCGATTATAATTTCCAGCTTTGAAGATCGACACCATTGTACTAGGATCTCAGAAACATGGCCTGCATTTGTCTCTACTTCAGCACGAATGTCGCCGCTGATAAGGACCAGGAAGTCATCTGCATATGCCACTACTCCCAATGCCACATTGTTATCAGTAAAGGATCCATATTTATATCCCAGAACAAAGGGCCGCACACAGAACCCTGGGTACAGCCATTTGATATATTCTTGAACACCACAGCACCAGGAGCCGTGATTCTGGCGACTCTGTTCCGGCAGTAATCCCTCAGACAACCGTATAGCATTACCGGACACTCCATCTCCCGAAGACGGGAAAAGAGTGCCGGCCACCACAGGTTGTCGAAGGCACCGGCAATGTCCACCATGACTCCAAGAACGTATTTCCTCGTAGATGAGTGTACAATACTTGCCACTTTGTTTACAGCATCTGATGTTGACTTTCCCTTACCAAATCCATATTGCAGATCACTCATTCCACATAGGATCCTGTGACTCGACAGCCTCGAGACCAGTAGCTTCTCAAGTGTTTTCTTCAAAACATCCAGTAGGCCGTTGGGCCTATAGGACGTAGGCATTATGGGGTCTTTGTCTGGTGCCTTTTCTATTATTATGACTTCAGCAATCTTCCAGCGGTTTGGGAAGGACTGTGTTTCTAAACATTTGTTATATATCTTTGCAAGACTTGGGGCTATCTTATTCGCAATACTCTGCAGGACTTCCACACAAATTGCGTCTGGCCCCAGGGCCTTGCATTTGGCGAATGAAAGAATGGCTGCTTTTTCCTTTTCAACAGAGAAGCTTTACACTTGTAAGTCTTTGTTGTACTCAATCTGATCTTGCATTCCGATCTCCTGCTGTATCTCACTGTCCGTTTCAGGTCGGTCGTCTGGGAGGAGCACAGTTAGTAACTCCTCAGCAGTCTCAACCCAGTCATTCGTCATCCTGTCAGTGTCACCAAGTCTTACAGTCGAAAGATGCATTGGAGAGTGTGAAGTCCCACCTCACTCTGGACCCATGGGGTACTCCATACAAAATGGTGAGAGAGAAGATACAAAGTCCTCCCAACTCTGCTGGCAGTGTTGTCTCAGAGTTTCCTTGAAGAGCCACTTCCGTATTCTGTACAAGGCAAGATGGTATTGCCTTGCCTCCTGGGTGAAAGCCCCTTGATAGCTACGACATGTTCTTCTCACAGACTGCCGGAGCTGGGTAAGCTCTGGAGTCCATGGAGAGGCCGCTTCCCGTATGAGACGCCTTCGTGTCAGTATCGCCACGGCCACAGTCGCCTTGATAGAGACAACCAAGGCCTCAACAGCCTCGTCCACGTCAAAAGGGCCGTCTCCCAACTCTGGGACCTGTTGGAGGCGAAGTGCAATCCTACAGTCAGCTCACCCGTAGTCGTATTGCATTGTTCACCACTCTGGCACGTGTTCCACATGTGGTACTATTGAGAACTCTATTACGTTATGGTCACTTGTTGTAAGATTTTCCAAGACTTTCCAGTTTTGAATATTATTCGCTACATTGATAGAGCTCAGCATAACATCGATGTGCGAAGCTGCCCTGGCTCGACTCCTATAGGTAGGAGGGTTTCCAGGGAGATTTTATAACATTCAAATGGTTTTCCATGATAAGATCCTCCAGTGCAAGACCCCATTGGTCCTGGACTCCACTGTGCCAGAGAGGGAACTTTGCAGTACTATCCATTGTAATAATGAGTGACTTGCTAGTTATGGCACGTAAAACGGTTGACAGTTGTCCCAGGTAAATGTCTATTGGGTCTCTATATTTATCAAATACCAGCGTGCATTGCAATAGTTTATCTCAACCACAGTTACATGTGTAGTGCAAAATTGAGTGAGAACAGTAGTTTTAATTAACTTATTCAGAATAACTATAACTGTCTCTGGCAAAGTCCCAGGCTTTCCTGTAACTGCTCAGGTAATCTCAACCGGTCAAGATCCAATGTCAGAGTTTGGTTCTTGTATCAATAAAATATTACTGTCTCTCTCTTCTGCCAATTTGCGGAGCTCCTGAGTGACCAATGAGCTCCACATTGCATTTATCTGCAAGATATTGAGTCTAGTCAGGGAACCAGGAATAAAAGTGACTTGCAGGCCAAGTCTGGGCAGGGTCAAACGCGATTCTATCATGCATTTTCACCATGTCTTCATATACTTTATTTAGGTCAAATTTCCTTCCCCGTCGGATATAGACTTTCGAAACTAAGTCTTTTAATTTAGTATATTCTATAGGAATGTTTAATGCAACTAATTGTATACAATCTGCATCTTCCAGAGTGGAGAATGCAACTTTCTTTCCACGAGGATGCCCAACCCGAACCAGCTGTCTCAGTGCTGCGTTCAAAGTGAGTGGATTTTCAAGCTTTGATAGCTGTAAAGTCCTCTCACATATATCTTAAGTATTTCAAGGCGGACATTTATTATAAGTCTGTTTTTCTACTATATGAGTATCTCCCACAACACCATCACCAAGAGTTAATTTGTCAACATTTGTGTGTACTTTTGTTAATTCTAAAGTCTCTTTCGTTTTCTCATTTGCAGGCCCCTCTGAAGCGGACGGCGACATCTCCACCCTCAGGCACGAATCCCCATCTCGAAGAGAGGAGGGACCCACCACCTCAGCCGCGAATGTCTCCGGTGGACCTGGAAGACCTCCTGCCAGGTCGGTCCTTCCTGGCCTCCAGGGGTGAAGCCTACTGTTTCCGGCTGCACGTCAGGCACCGGAATAGCGTAATCTCCCCCTCAAGGAGCAGTCCCCGCCCAAGGAGGAGAGACCCGCCGGCCCAGCCGCCTTCACCACCGACGAACCTGGAGGAGTCTCCCTGCTGGCCAGGAAGCCCCCGACCTGATAGGAGAAATCTGTCATCTCCGGCTGTACTGCTGGCACTGAAACAGAATAAACTTTTACTTCCTCCTCACCCTCACCGTCCAGAGAGGACAGTGACTCCTGCAACTTCTCCACCTTCCCACGTATTTTACTGGGTGACTTCTGACGAGTGATCTTATAGCGTGTCGCCATAATCGGTCCTCTGGGTAAGTCATTGTAAAAGTAACTTGTAGGTCAAACACTCCTTACCAGGAGCGTCACATTTTCGTTTGCGGTATTTACACAGGATACAGAGTGGAGTTTCTCTTTCACAATTCCTTTTATCGTGACTGTCACACCCACAGTTTCCACACACAGGTCTCTGAAAATTACAGTATTTGGCAACATGGCCATAGTTGTGACATTTTGAACATTTAGCTAAAGCTGTGTAATCTTTTACAGATATTGCGTTATACCCGACGTATAGTCTATTTGTTGTTATTATCTGTTTTCGTACTACAGGTGCGACCTCTATTGTGTAATGGGTTCATGTCACGAGGACCTGCTTTGAACCGTATTTTAAGTTGTTCGTTAGACTCTTCGCAAGTCATCATATCTTCAAAATTCTGCACATACACGCAGTCTGTAACGTCGTCCTGCGACATGTATTACGGTACATCATACATCATCATCAGGGGGCGACGTTTCTTTGGCTTTTCACATGTTAATGATTCTTTCAGTTTCGAATTAATCGTCGAAGTGGCCTCAGCTGAGGACAGTGAAAAAATACTGAATAACACTTTTTGGTTGTCCTGATATTATTTATTTTATTTTTGTCAACATGAGGGTTTATGCTTTGTTCAAATTTTTCTCTAGCTTTCTTTACATCATCACCTTTTATAGGTTTTATGAATAGTGTCAGAAGAGCTTTCTCAACATTTTACTTGATGGGCTCCTGGACCATTCTTTTATTTACTGGTGCTGTTTCTAACGCAGCAGCATAGGTTGCCCTTCAAGCCTAGCATGTGCTAGAGCCCAGTTGGCAATGTCCTCCTTTATCACCCTGATCTGGTCATCAGTGATCTTACCGTGCTTAACACTTCGATCAAGTAGTTTTAGGAAACGTGTATGTCTTTCCATGACAGATAACTCCATATTCACATCAATGGGAGCATCTTGCTCCAATAGCTCCGTTTCACTCTCCATTTGCTCAGCCATGATTTGTTTAACAGTGAAAAAAGATGGAGCCCATTTGTTTCCCCTGACTGGCACCTCTGGCAGGGGGGGGGAGGCTATCTACAGCTCGCTCATCAGTCTCGCCCCCTCACCAAGAGCCTTATGAGCTGCTGGGTTTAGCGCGCCGTTCGCAGCGCACTAGTCCCCTTCCACGACCACATCACTGGAGATTTCACCCGGCCTTCCCTGGCATATGCCCACCGCATTCCGGAGAGGCAGATTCACCTATCGGCCTTCGCCCCCTACTAGACAGAGTTTCCACCCTGACGCCAAGGACCCAGTCCTACACAGGTGCTGGGTTCGTCCCCCAGACGTTTTGGGGGTCTGACCCCATCTAACCTAGTGAGAGACATGTCACCACGCCCTGGCTTGGCAGAACGTGTCCGGGACGCCCCGTTCACAGTGATGAGCCTTTGTCAGCTCAGGCCACGATCCCTCCCCAACGAATGTGGCTGTGCGAAGACAGGGCACAGATGGTTTGTGCCCTGTGCAGTGACAGGTGTTGTTCCCCCTTCCGACGCAGCTTCCCCTGTGCCACGCACCCTTTACTTTCGTCTTGGGTTGGGGGACGTTAACGTCGTCCGAGACGTGAGGAACTGCAGAGGCTAGACTGCAGGGATCCAGGATCGTCGTTAGACTAACCCTCATACCCTTGCCCAGCCACCGCGCTGAACTCAGGAGAGACTGATGGTATGTCTCTCGTAATTCAACTCTCCTTGCGCCATGCACCCTTTGCTTTCGCTTGGGATGGGGGCATTTAACATCCTGCCGTGACGAGAGTTTTACGTCCTGCCTTGACACAACGACAACCCTGACCTATTAACGCTGCTTGGAAGGTGTTAAAGGAGTCAGTCCAGGTCTTATATGTGGAGTTTCACATCAACGAGACGGTGCGGCACTCAAACCCAAGTTACGTACCCCGGAGGGTCTCCACACGTACTGGGGGACCATGACTGACCATGTCTCACCCACCGCTTTTGATAATTCACGGTGGGCCAGTGCGGACCAGTGAGGGTTCCACCCAGTTAAGCGCTAGCCTTTTAACGTCATGCATGGACGGCCCCTCCCGTGTTAGCTTCACCCTATCTGAGGGGATTACTGAGCCACGGGGCGACAACAAGGCCACAGGATTGGACATTACGGTCCCCGCCCCACCAGGTTTCTCTGAGCCCTGTTGCGATCGAAGATTCAGGGAATCAGAGGGTCTCCAGGCGGTTTTAACCCAGTTTTGGAAGGCAACACACCTTCCCCAGGTGGCGCCACACAGACCGATTTCCTGTAGTTTCATAGGTACAGCGAGAGTCCGCCAGTCGGCACCGAGGGCATCGCTGTCCCACCTGTAAGGCATGAGTGGGTGTGGCGAGGGGCGGCACAATTCCCGCCATTGAGGCGCGGTCGCCGGGAAGAGCAGCTTTCAACACTTGATGCAAATAGTTTCATAGGTACATATATTTATTTATTTATTGCCAAATTATAGACCTGTTACCTGATGTTTAAAACAGGGCATAGATCTTACAATTTTCGTTTTTCATCTTTTTACAATTTTGTCTCCTATTGTTTTATCTACAACAATTACAAAGAATGATACCTTTCAAAATAACAATAATTTAAGGTTGAAATATAAATAAAATTTTGTTGTTTTTGAAGAATATAAAAAGAAGATAGTATAGATGTGATATTTGTTAGTAAGATTACCGAATATGACTGACGGTGAATACCTCGGAATGGTTATTAGTAGAGAAATAATGTTGCTTATCTTATTTATTACTAATCCTATGTATTAACTACTTTAGGTGCCCATCCATGTACAGCATTTGGTGTTTTCTTGGCTAGATTGCCAGCACCTTTGCTTATTTACTGTCACATCTCAACTTCCTCCTCCTATTCCTCCTCATTGTCACTATTTTCCTTGTCACTGTGGGTATCACTGTCCATCCTCTGGAGATTGCTGTTACGCTGCACATAGGCATGTCTGTAATGTCGTGTCCACATATACTCTTCATGTGTTGTTTTTGAAATACTATTTGTCAGTGCGTTTAATTGTGCACATTGTTCTTCGTCTCTTATTGCTGTGTATGTATCTATGTCTCTGCCTGTGTAATCTAAGTGTAGTGTATGTCTATTGTTCACATATTGCCCACAGAAAAATACAGTGTGTTCTGGGGAACCTCCTTCCCCGCACGTGGTTTAAGTGCGAGAGATAAGGTCCGTGTCCGGTTAAGAAATGTACCATACTGCGGCTGTGATCGGTATGTCTGATTCTCACCGCTCCCTTATGTCAGGGAGAAAGTCGTGCAGTCTACGTCCCACTCACCTTGCCATGTATCCAAACGCCGAGTTTTAAGGTGACGTGTATCTGCACATCGGTTATTGTGTGTACCTTATCTAGTCTCCCCACCTTTAACCAGTACCTTGCAGCTCTGTATTTGATCATGATATCTATGGGGCATATTCAGAGCACCACACACAGTGCATCTGCTGAGGTGGTACTGAATGCTCCAAATAGCCTAAGTAGGACACTTCTCTGCCCTCGTCTGACAGATGCTTTGTTGGTAACCACGTTCAGTCTGTGTGCCCACGTGCTAGCTGTGAAGCTGAGTACTGATTCGAAGAGCGCACAGTGGTATGTACGTATGACTGGTAGAGGTAGTCTGTACTGTTTTGAATTTAGCCTCACCAGTTTGTGTAGTATTTTTTCTGATTTGTCTGTTGTTAGCCCTATGTGTCCGTTGAAATTCAATTTTACATCTATGTGTACCCCAGGATAGCACATACTGCGTGCTTGTTTGATGTTTGTGTCTCCAATTTTAACCGAAGGATTCCTTTGGAGTGATCCTTTCAGTAAAGTGTATGTTGTTTTGTTTTCGGCTATCCTGAGTTTGTTGTTGTGACACCACTGAGTAATTGTTTGTAGTATTCCACTGGCTTTCTCTTCTAACTGGGCTCTGTTGTTTGCAGTGACTACAACTAATAGGTCATCTGCGTAGGCGACAATTCCGTCTGACCTGTCATCCCCACCCAGAAGTTGTAGGAGGGGTTCGATTGTTAAGGGTCGATCTGCGGCCCCATCTTCTCGGACATGAGGACAGCCTTTGGTAATTCTTTTCATCACTTTCCGGCTGTCCATCTGCCATTCGACTACTCGGTCTTTACAATAAGAGAGCTGCAGGTCCCAGGAACCCTGTACCACAGCTTGAAAGATTACTGCCGAGATAGGGTCGTCCAATGGAAAGAAGGAAACAGAAAGGTAGTCAAGAAAATTACAAAAGGATGTACACAAGTATCTATCCTAGGGCCCCTATTACTGGATGTTACAATTGAGCCACTTCTCAGTCTCGTGGAAGATTTAGTGACGGCAAACTCAAGAGCCGAATTGGAAACAAAGGCAAATGACACCCTGCTTGATATGAACAACTGGTGCCAGAAATATATGACGTCTTTGCTGGGGCTATTGTTAACTTATATGTTGATGAAAGAAAAACCTACAGCGGAATCCTATGATTAAATTAGGTACTAATAACATTGCCAGAAGTACCTTGGAGTCCAGCTAGACGAAAGAATCATTTATGCAGCATATAAAGCTGACAACTGACAAGGCAGTAGCTATTCTACATAAACTCGCCAGAATCAATACCGCAGAGTATAGGAGAATGATCAAGACGTATTACTATGCAATATACGAGTCGATAGTGAGTTTTGCCTCTAGCACATGGGCACACAGAGTAAGTCTATCGACATATGTGACAGCCGCCAGAAGTGGCCAGAGGATTGTACTCCTGCGGCTATCTGGCGCCTTCGGAACAACATCTACTGAAGCCCTATGTGTAGTGCTTGGCACGTATCCTATAGATATAACAATAAGGTACAGAGCAGCAGTGTATTGGCTGAGACGGGGACAGAATCACAAAGTTCAGGAGATAACTGACGAGGATGTCCCAACCAGACACGACTTAAAGCGATGGAGACTGAAGGAGTGGCAAAGGCAGTGGGACACCAGAGAAAAGAGCAGGCGCGTATATGAGTTTTTTCCTAATATTGAAGAGCGCCTAAAAATGAGACATGCTGACCCAGGTGTAGGCATGATGCACTTCCTTACGGGTCACGGACCGTACCCAACGTGTGGGCACACCAGAGCATGTTGTTCTCCAGTGCAATAGACATGAACCTGGTGAAGCAGTACAACTGCTACAAGACGATGTGAAGCAAGTGCTGCGGGACCCTGATAAATGGAAGTTAATCAGTGACACGGCAGAGAGAGTCTCGAGGGCCCTGAAGGAAGAGTACAGTTCCGGCCACAGCAACGACAGACACTCCAGGACGACAGTGACAGCGAGGAAACAGAGGGAGATAGCACTGACGAGAGCTAACACGATGTGTATACCAAGAATTGTAAAGTTGTAATGCTCTGACGGTATAAATAGAGATTACAGCTATGATGTACTAATTGCAAGTTTTATGACTGACTAATTGTAAGTTTTATGAATTGACGTAGTAGTAATATTTTAAGTTTTTAACATGTGTTTGAGAAATTTAAGCTAGTGACTGACAACAATTTCAATGTTAATATTTATGTCAATGGCAAGTTTTATGTTATCACGTCCTAGATAGGTAAGGTTTTAATGCGTGAAATGCATGTAAACAACGAGTTACATATGATATCTATTAATCCTAAGTTTTATATTCATATAATCAAATATTGGTAAAATTTCATTGGTCATATAGAAGAAGCAAATTAATATGAACACAAAATAAGTCGGTCTCAATTTAAAGTCTGCACTCTTGATAAATGAACAGTAACTGTACGCATAGTTAACTTAAACAAAAATTTTATCAATATACTCCTGCATGTTTAAGACATAATCTTTAATGTTAGTGTAAGTTAAGATATTGTATGAAGTTAAGTAGTAATAAAACTTTAGAATTATTAAATTATGAATATACATAGATCTAACAAATTATAAGTATTTATGGCTGCAATTAATACTTAGAAAGAGGGCATAGTGGTCCACCTCCACATTGGTGGGGCACGGGCAATGACACACAGAGTATGATTGTAGCGCTCCGTGTGGCGGCTAAGAGACCAGCCCATACGCTAGAAAGGACCCGTCTTATGTATAAAGATGGCGGGTTATTAAAAAGAGTAGCAGCAGTGAAGAAAAAAGTGTACCTATGAAACTATTTGCATCAAGTTTTGAACTCCGCTCTTCCCGGCGACCGCACCTCAACGGCGGAAATTGCGCCACCCCACGCCACACCCGCCCGCGCCCTACAGGTGGGACAGCGACGCCCTCAGTGCCGACCGGCGGACTCGTGCTGTACCTATGAAACTCGCTGGGAAAGCGGTCTGCGTGGCGCCACCCGGGGGAGGTGCGTTGCATCCCAAGAACGGGGTTAAAACCGCCAGGAGACCTGATACCCTGAAATTTTGTCTACAGCAGGGCCCAGAGGAACCTGAGGGGGGCGGGGACTGCAATGTCCTATCCCGTGGCCTTGACATACCCCTGGCGCTCAGTACCCACCTTGGATGGGGCGAAGCTAACACAGCAAGTGCCGTCCATGCATGACGTTAAAAGGCTAGCCCTTAATTGGGTGCAACCCTCAATGGTCCGCACTGGCTCACCGTGAATTAACAAAAGCAGTGGGTGAGACATGGTCGGTCACGATCCCCCAGTACGTGTGGAGACCCTCCGGGGTACGTAACTCGGGCTTGAGTGCCGCACCGTCTCGTTGATGTAAAACTCCACATATAAGAGTCGGACTGACTCCTCTAACACCTTCTGGGCTGCGTTGATAGGTGTGGGTTGTCGTTGTGTCAAGGCAGGGCGTAAAACTCCCGTCCTGGCAGGACGTTAAATGCCCCCAACCCAAGCTAAGCTAAAGCAAAGGGTGCATGGCGCAGGGTAAGCTGCATCAACTGGGACACAACACCTGTCCCCGAAATACAGTGCACTGAACATCTTGTGCACTGGTTCCGACAGTCTGGCTCGCCAGGGTGGGATTCCAACCCGAGCCATCAAGTGTCCTTCGCCGTGCCTCTGGATTCCCAAGACACGATCTGCCAAGCCAGGGTGTGGTGACATGTCTCCGGCTAGGTTAGCTGGGTCCAGACCCACGAAACTCTCGTTGGCCGACCCGGCACCTGAGTAGGACCGGGTCCGTGGCCTTGCGTGGGAGCTTGGCCTAGTAGGGGGCGAAGGATGGAAGGTGAATCCACCTTCCTGGAGTGTGGGGGGCACTTGCGAGGGAGGGATGGATGAAAGCCACGATGGTGAGGCCGTCAAAGAGGACGAGTGTGCTGGAAACGGCATGATGCTCCCATTGGAGATGACAACGAAAATCAGACCGTTATGGAGAGACATGCTCCTTTTCTCTGATTATTAGATCAGAGTGTAAAGCATGGAAAGATCAACACAGATCAGATAAGGGCACTAAAAGAAAACATTGCAATCTGGGCTCTTGCCCAGTCAAGACTTGAGGGTCAATACATGGAAGTCAAAGCTGAAAACGAGCGGCTCCGCAAATAGTTACAAAAACCACAAAAGACATATGCTGCAGTAGCAGCAGCAATTCAACCGAAAAAGATGGTCCAAGAGACCATAAAACAGAACATAGAAAAGACTGTCCCACCATTTTTCTTAAACCTAAGAAAGGTGAAGATATAGAGAAAGCCAGAGAACAGTTCGAAAGGAGTGTCAACCCCAGAACAGACAAAATAAAAATCAATGATGTCAGAAAAACTAAAAATATATTAACAGTTGAATTAGCTTCAACTGAGGACTGCGACAAGTTACTGAAAAATAAGAAATTAAATGATTCCTTCATATGTGAAACACCGAGAAAGCATAGACCCCTAATGATGATGTACGATGTCCCGGCATACATGTCTCAGGACGACGTCATCAACTGCGCGTATGAGCAAAATTTTGAGGAGAAGATGACGAGGGAAGAATTCTGAGAAAAGTTCAAGTAACGATTCAAAACAGGTCCACGGTACTGACCTACGGTGCATCACGCCGTAGAGGTGGTGCTCGACCTCAGGAAAATGATAATGAGGACGAACAAGCTGTATATTGGCTAAACAGCTATATCCGTAGAAAACTATACAGCATTGGCAAAATGTACCAAGTGCCAAGACTACGGGGCACGTAGCTAAATATTGTAATTTCCAAACCCCAGTATGTGGAAAATGTGGTGAAGATGGCCATGATTAAAAATCTTGTGAAAGACACGAAATCTGTATCCCTAGTAGATATAGGAAGAGAGTCTGTCACTCATCCAGAAGGGAGTGCATGACATATAAACTGTTACTTCAAAGACTCATACTTATGGACTTTACGGCTAGTCGCCATAATCAGTCCGTTGAATGAGTCACCCAGTAAGTTAGCATGGGATGTGCACAAACGGCGTAGGTGGAGAACGCAATCTTCCTTGGATTATGACGAAACTGAGGATTCTTACTTTTTTCCAGTTCCCGCGGTGCAGCCGGAGATGAGGTCCTTCCTGGCCGACAGGAGGGGCGTTCCAGCCGCAGCAGCGGAGCCGAGTGGGACATCGGGCTTCTCCTGCCAGTATGGGGGCTTCCTGGCCTCGAGGGGGAGGTCATCGGCGTCCGGGACTGGTTCGGCTGCTGAACAATCTGAAGACAAGACTATTGTAGCATTAACAAATCTGCATGTAGATAAAAATTTAACTGGTGACGGCACGGACACAATGTTAAAAGACTGTAGAACAAGTAGCATTAACAAGTTTGCATGTAGATAAAAATGTAACTGGTGGCGGCATGGAGAAAAAGACAAAAGACTCAGTAGACCAAGTGACCTCTGTAGATAAAAAGACTTATACCGTACGTGTACCCAGGGGGACAGTTATTATATGTGAAGAAACACTAAGGTTATCCCGTTTAGAAGATCCAACGATGTTGATGGTGGCTCTCAGGCAACTGGTGAGAACCGGGTATCCCAGAGGAAGAAAGATAACATTCCCTGCCCTGGAGGATGTGGACTGCATCCAGCTTGCCGCAGCAAACATACCTCTTGAGTTTAAGGAATTAAAGGAACTTGTATCAAAAGTTTTTGCCTGAAGGAGCAGGGTTTTTGACCTAAAGAAAGAGTATAATGATATGGTAATGATGTACGGCAGGATCGCTTCTGCCCAAACTAGGCAAAATAGTCATTTTTACACAAGGTATCCTGATGCAATTTAGAGTGTTTCAGGTGAATGCCAGGAGAAGTTTGATAGTTTTACAAGAACTAAGAAGGCTAACAGAGGAACACGAAGTAGAAGTTTTACTATTGGGAAAGCCAGGAACCCTTCCAGAGACGGAGTATGGTTGTTCTATCACAGCCCAGGTGATTGCCTCAGGAATGCAGCCCATGTCGTCAATTATAATAGAAAAAAAGTTAATTAAAACAACTGTAATCACGCAACTGTGTACCACACATCTTACAGCTGTAGAGGTGAATCTTAAGGGACATAGTTGGTACTTAATAAGTTTGTATTGTCAGTATAGACACAACATTGATACCTACCTGGGGCACCTGCAGACTGCATTTCCGTCCATGGATATAATTATTGGCTCATCTTGTAGGACTCTTATTGCAAAGTCGCCACTCTGGCACAGTCCAATACAAGACCACAGAGGAAATGAATTAGAAGACATAATTATGGAACACCATTTCCATGTTGCGAATCTACCCGGCAACCCTCCTACTTATAGGAACCGAGCCGGGGCCGCTTCTTTCAGTGACATCTCACTAACACCTATGGGTATAGCAAACAAAATACATAATTGGAAAGTACACGATGGTATTACCACGAGTGATCACAATGTCATCGAGTTTGAAATATCTGTGGAGGAGGACCGGGTGCCGGAAGGGTGGACGATGCGGATCGACTACGGGAAGGCCAATTGGGACCTTCTGGAGGCGGGGTTCGATACTCCAGAGCTGGGAGATGAATTCAACGTGGAGGAGGCAGTTGAGGCCCTAACAATCTCTATAAAGACGGCTATCGCCGTAGCGATACCAGTGAAAAGACGTCCGGAAAGCGACTTCCCCATGGACTCCGGAGCTGTCACGGCTCAGACAGTCTATGCAAAGAGCATGCAGGAACTATCAAAGGGCCTTTGCCCACGAAGAAAGACAATTCCATCTTACCATATATAGAAGGCAGAAGAGGGTCTTTAAGGACAACCTAAATCGACACAGACAGCAGAGTTGGGAGGACTTCGTCAAGGCGCATCTTACCCTGGATCCTTGGGGCATGCCGTACAAAATCGTGAGGGAAAAAATACACACCCCAATGCAGCTCTCTACGATCAAAAAGGATGACACAGACGACATGACAACTGACTGGAAACAAACTGCAGACGAGCTACTTCATGTGCTCCTCCCGGACGACCGTCCCGACATGGACACTGAGGTGCAGAGCGAGATACGCCAGCAAGATCAATTAGCATATAACAATAATCTACAAGTTTACCCCTTCTCGCAAGAAGAGGTAGTGCAAGCAATAAAATCCTTCGCGAGGCGGAAGGCCCCAGGGCCAGATGGCATCCCGGCAGAAGTGCTGCAAGTGCATAGCACAAAAGTTGGCTCCAAGTCTTGCCAAAATTTACAACAGATGCCTGGAAACGCAGAGCTTCCCAACATGCTGGAAAATAGCAGAAGTTGTCATAATAAATTAGGGTCAAGACAAGGACCCTACACTTTCAAAATCTTACAGGCCCATCTGTCTACTTGACGTTCTGGGCAAGACCTTTGAGAAGCTTCTGATGTCAAGACTGTCTAGTCACAGGTTTCTTCGCGGCATGAGCGAACCGCAATATGGGTTCAGAAAGGGCAAGTCTACATCTGATGCCATAAACAAAGTAACAGGTATTGTGCGCTCTTCCACGAAGAAGTATGTCATGGGTGTCATGGTGGATATTTCCGGCGCCTTCGACAACCTGTGGTGGCCGGCACTCTTCTCCCAGTTAAGGGAGATGGAGTGTCCAGGGACGCTATACGGTTGCCTGAGGGATTACTATCGGAAAAGAGTTGCGAGAATCACAGCTCCCAGTGCCGTGATGTTGAAAAACATTTCAAAGGGCTGCCCGCAGGGTTCTGTGTGTGGCCCCGTGTTGTGGGATGTAAACATGGACCCCCTGTTGACAATTTTGGATGGAAACGACACGGTGCTGGGGGCAGTGGCGTATGCAGACGACCTTTTCATCATGGTCGAAGGAGATAGTCGTACTGAGATAGAGAACAAAATAGTGCAAGCATCTGAGATCTTAATGCAATGGTGCCAAAAATCAAAACTTCAAGTTGCACCACATAGATCGAATTATATCCTTTTAAAGGGAAAATTGGCCCATGATCCAGTCATGTGGCTGGATAACAGAAAAGTTGCGAGATCCAAATCCGCAAGATACTTTGGCGTCCTCGTGGACGAGGCGTGGAGCTATGCCCCGCACATCGACAATGTGGCAACCAAATCCCTGACAATCAGCATTGCTCAAAGACGATTCCATTTGCCCCTGGGGCAACCAAAATGTACAATGATTGTATACTGGTACCGGTTGTGGGGTATGGCTCCAGTGCATGGGCCCACAGGCTCACTCAGGTGAAACCTGCATGTGCCATTAGACGCATACAGAGAAATGTAATCTTGCGGTGCGATGGTGCCTTCGGCACCACACCAACGGACGCTTTATTGGTGATAATGGGACTTCACCCGGTAGATCTAATGATAAGACAACACGCAGCTATATACTGGATCCAAAAACGAGAATACCAAAAAGTAACAGCACTCATAGGAGAACATATGAATAACATTAAACAGATCAAAGAAAAAATAACAGATATTTGGCAAGAGCAGTGGCAGTCCTTAGACACCGGGAGAAGACTCCTTTCCCAGTGTCCGAGAGAGGCTCAAGATGAGACACCTTACTGTAACACTAGGAGTTGTACACTTCCTATCCGGGCATGGCCCGTATCCCACATATTTAAATAGAATTGGTAGCATGCAGTCGCCTGAGTGTGTCTGTGGCGCCCCTGTGGGTACGCCTGAGCACGTGGTTCTGGAATGCCCGGAATTCGAGCCAGTTGCCAACGAGGCAAGACGGGAATTGCGGAACACTCCGCTCATCGAGATACTCAGAAGCCCAGAAAAATTCCCCGTATTTCAACAACTAGTCAACCAGGTCTCCAAATTCGCAAAATTAATATTTGAGAGAAATTACGAAGATTAAACGAGAGAAAAGCTGTACTCCTCAGCTACGTCTGAGGAGTAATGTGCATCAATCCATAGACATTATACCAAGAAACTGACATAGGAAGGGAGTGCCGCCTGCCGGAGTCGATGTGGATTTCCATGCCGCTCTGGACAGGCGAACCCTGTCCGCCTAGCTCCAATGGAGCAGAAACAAATATTGCGGACAGCGAAGAGTTCAAGAAGGACGAAGTAGGTAAGGCTCTCCAATCTATGGAAACATAGATGAGTAGGATGCCTTGGGGTAGTACCAAGCGAGTGTTCTGCCTTCTCGCTTGTCCGAACATGAAACCGATTACCGACTAATAACACCGACTAGACATTAGTAGCAATAACAAGACTTTGTAAATCCATGCATGTATAAGTATTGTTGTTACTTAGCGCAGAACAACGCGTTTTATTTTGTACGAAATGTAGTAGAAGAGTTATTGTTTTTGCATGTAGAATTGTATAATAAAAGGGTGGTGGAGGGATGGGAAAAAATTAAAAATAAATTCAGTGGTTTCCAGATAGTAGAAGCCAGCCCACACCACCTCGTGGTAGGGACGGAAACGCTCCTGGTACGCCGGAGCGGCTAAGTGGCCGGAAGGAATTGTATAATTAGAACATTTGTATTATAAATCACTGTAATTGTAATAAAGTAGTATTGTTTAGTATTACAACCCACTTAGGCTAACAAGGTAGTGTGATTATTTAAGTTGATAATAAATGTAAAAAAAATGTACCTATGAAACTACTGGCATCAAGTTTTGAACTCCGCACTTCCTGGCGGCCGCGCCTCAACGGCGGGAATTGTGCCGCCCCTCGCCACGCCCGCCCACGCCTTACAGGTGGGACAGCGACGCCCTCAGTGCCGCCCGGCGGACTATCTCTGTACCTATGAAACTTAGCTCCGGCTGTCTCATACTATGGGCCTGCAAGCTGTGCAGCCTCTTGGTTGGTAATAGGCAGTGTGGGGAAGGATGCGTCTCAGACAGCCTATCCTTCTCAAGTGCCCTTACCTGCCTTCTAGAGGTGGAGCTGTTAAGCCTTCGGGCAACTGAAGCGTAGGGGCGCGACGGTGTGCTGAACAGCTTGTACACTGGTTCTGATGGCTGCATTTGCTCTGGTGGGATCCTGCCCCAAGTCGGCGAAGGCCGCTCGCCTTGTCTTGGACTCCAAGGCATGCTCTGCAAAGCCGGGGCGTGGTGACATGTCCCCGGTCAGGTTAGATGGGTCCAGACCTCCGAACGTCTGGGGGACCGGCCCAGCACCTGAGTAAGACCGGGTCCTTGGCCTTTGGTGGGAACCTGGCCTAGTAGGGGGCGAAGGACGGAGAGTGAATCCGCTCTTCCGGAATGCGGGTGGCATTCGCCTATAAGGGAGCGGGTGAAAACTGTGGTGGTGGCTGTTGAAGAGGACTAGTTGCGCTGTACCTACGGCGTGCTAAACCTGGCAGCTCAGTTATTAATAGCTCTTGGTCAAGGGGCAGGACCGGTGAGCGAGCTGCATATAGCCTCCCCCCCATGCCAGAGAGGCCGGTCCGGGGCAAGAGACAGGCCTCCATCTTACACTCTCTTTGAATACGATAATGGCTGAGAATCAAGAGAGTGGTAATGTGCTAGATGCTTCCGAAATGGAAAGCGAAGTGAATTTAACGGTTGCTGAGCGCCACTCGAAATTTTTGAAATTGCTGGACTCGAGTGTCAAAAATGGAAAGATCAGCAACGGTGCTACAAACCAGATTAGAGATTTTGTTGCAAATTGGGCAATTGTTCACTCCCAGTTAGAAGGGAGGATATCGGAACTAGAAAAAGAAAATCAGACGTATGCTGCGGTTGCGAGAGCCCCAGTGGCCAAGGCACCGACAGCTAAAGAGACAATTCAAGAGAATATGATAAAAGTAACACCTACAGTTTTTATAAAACCTAAACTTGGTGAAGACATCAAAGCTGCTAAGTCAGCTTTCGAAAAGTGTGTTGATCCAAAGAAAGATAAAATCAGGATCAACAGTGTCCGTACCTCAAAGAATGTGCTGATAGTCGAGACGGCCTCGCAAGAAGACAGGCAAAAGGTCTTAGGCAATCAACAACTAAGTGAGAAAGTTAGGTGTGAACCTCCATGAAAGCGTCGTCCAGTCATGTGTCTGTATGATGTACCTACATTTATGTCAGCAGACAGCCTAGTTGATGCGATATACACACAAAATTTTGATGTGTTAATGACTAGAAACGAGTTTGATGAAGAGTTCAAGCTACGTTTTAAAGTAGGGCCTCGAGAAAAGCTGACTGTACATCATGTTGTGGAAGTTTCACCGAACTTATGGAAAGTATTAACGCGAGGTGGCCGGTTGTACGTCGGCTACTCAGCACTGAACATTAAGGATTACTTGGCAGTACCACGTTGTACAAAATGCCAAGACATATACCACACTAATAAGTATTGTACAGAACCGAATATTATATGCGCCCACTGTGGCCTGTCTGGATATATTAAGAAAGATTGTCCTAATAAGGACAAAGCAGCAATATGTGTACCATGCAAGAAACGGGGCCGTAAGTGTGGTGGACCTAAAGATTGTCCAACCCACAAGATGTTCTTAGATAGACTTATACAAAGAACAGATTACGGAGATGTTTAAAATGGAACAAGTAAACGCAATGCGCAGCCAGATGGTTGCACATGAGCTAAGGAAACTAACGGAACAAGAACAAATAGATGTTGTTCTGATACAAGAACCTAACTCCTGCGCGGGTCGAGTCCCTGGCTTTCCTCCAACAGCACAAGTGGTTTCCTCGGGTGGGAACCCCATGAGGGCAGTTATAATATTGAACAAAACTATAAAAACTACGATATTAAGTCAATTCTGTACCGAGCATATTATGGTTGTACAACTCAATTTGCTGTCTTACAGTACGTACGTTGTTAACGTCTACTGCCAATTCAGACATGACATCAAGATTTATCTTGATTAGTTACATTTGATACTAAGAGTTTTAGCCGGGCAGGCTATAATTGTAGCTCTGGATGCCAATGCTAAATCCCCGCTCTAGCACAGTGATGTACAGGACGGTAGGGGTGCGGAGCTTGTTGATTTGATAATGGAAATGCACATGCATGTGCTAAACTTGCCGGGGTACCCCCCAACCTACTCAGGGAGGGCGGGAGCAACGTCAAATATTGATGTCACACTAGCAAGCGAGGGGGCAGCACCCCACGTCTATAACTGGCAAGTAAGAGAACACCTAACTGTCAGTGATCATAACTGTATAACGTTTGAAATAGCGACAACCATCGCGGATGTGCCAGGCTAGTGGGTGGAAAGGTTCAATTATGCTTTGAACACCTGCACGAGTCAGTCCCAGTCTGTCCGTCCTCCAGAGTTCGGGGAGGACATAGGTAATATTGATGAAGCTGTGGAGGAGCTTGTTAGTTCCGTGCAAGCAGCTGTCTCGAATAGCGAGATACATCTGCAGGGAGTCCACCCCGTGGACCCCTGAATTGACTGTGCTTAAACGGTCGGTCAGAAGGACGCGAAGCAACTATCGAAGGAGCTTTGCCCACGACGAACGACAATACCATCTGCGTATTTATCGTCGTCTGAAGCAGAGATACAAGAATCAGTTAGACATTACAAGCCGCCAAGCCTGGGAAAGATTTGTGATCGATCAGCTGGGAACAGGCCCTTGGGGAGTTCCTTACAAAATCGTTCGAGAAAAAATTAGATCGCCCATGATGTTGTCTACACTACGTGCTGGGGATGGTGACACGACCAAGAATCGGGAAGAAACAGCAAGACTGCTGTTGTACACACTACTGCCAGATGACATCGAGGACCAGGACTCGCACAAGTGAGAGGCCGGTCCGACGAAAGAAACGGGCCTCCTTTCTTTTCACTCTCATGGCAATATGGCGGATAATCAAGAGAGTGATCGAGTGCTCGAGTTAAGACTCGTCGCTGGATGCGAATATTAGCATCGCTCAGCGGCACGCGAGGTTCTTGAAATTATTAGACAGTAGTGTTAAAAATGGAAAAATTAGCAATTACGCTATTAACCAGATTAGGGACTGTGTAGCGGGGTCGGCTATGGCCCATGCACAATTGGAAGGTAGGTTGCTGGAACTAGAAAAAGAGAATGCACGCTTACGAAATCAACCGGTTGGACAGCGTACATATGCCGCGGTTGCAAGTGCCCCTGTGGTAAAGGCGCCGTCTGCTAAAGAGACTATTCAGCAAAATTTAAAGAAAACCGTACCGACCGTGTTCATTAAACCCACGTCGGGTGAAGACATTCGAACGGTCAAAGCTGAATTCGAAAAATGTATTAACCCTAAGAGGGACAAAATTAAAATCAATAATGTTAGGACTGCAAAGAATGTACTGATCGTTGAAACTGCCTCGCAAGAGGATAGTGACAGGATTTTAAAGAATTCTCAATTATCCGAAAAGTTGAAATGTGAACCTCCTCGGAAAAGACGTCCTCTGATGTCCTATACGATGCGCCTACATACATGGACGCGGAAAATTTACTTGACGCCATCTACACACAGAATTTTGATGCGTCTATGACGAGAGAGGAGTTTGATGGGCACTTCAAATTGAGATTTAAAGTAGGACCGCGAGATAAACTAACTGTTCACAATGTAGTAGAAGTATGACCTGAGCTTTGGAAGCTTTTGACGAGGATCGGCAGACTTTACGTGGGTTACTCAGCTCTAAATATTAAAAGATTACCTGTCGGTAGCCAGGTGCACTAAATGCCAAGACCTAAACCACACTAATAAATATTGTGGTGAGGTCTAAGCCGTGTGTGCCCATTGTGGGCAGGCTGGGCATGAAAGAAAGGATTGCTCTCAAAAGGATGGTCCACCCATCTGTTTACCTTGTAAAAAGAGAGGTAAGAAGTGTTGAGGTCCCAAGGACTGCCCCACTTACAGAATGTTTTTAGACACAATCATTCAAAGGACGGACTATGGCGACCCTTAAGGCGCCTAGCAAAAATCACCTAACAAAGCTAAAAGAGACGCTGAGCGGGGCAAACTCATTAGCAAAGCTCTTTCCACAGGTTCTCTGGTCGATCTTCAGGACCCCTCCGGGTCTGCGAGTCATCTGATGGTAGACGTCGGCGTTAGGCCGAGGTCGAACTAGAAGCAGCTCTGAGCCGGCCGACATGCCGGCCGTCAGAGCCTGCAGTGGAGGAGTCGGCGAAAGGAGAAGAAGGCGTGGACACCTCCTGTGTACGAATTGGTGGTGGCAGTAACTTGAAGGACGTAGACAGTACTAATGTAAATGAAGTAGAGACTAATGTAAATAGTGTAAATAGTAGTGGTGGTAGTGGTGTTGGCAATTTGTTTAAGGCTGTTGGACCTGGAAGCGTATACAAGGACTTTGAGGACATGTTGCGGCTTTCGAGATTGGAAGAGCCGAGCCTGTTAACGGTTGCAATGAGGCAACTTGTTCGTAGGGCACACGAGTATGGAAATGATATAACATTCCCAGCTCTGGAAGATGTGGACTGTATCCAGCTGGAGGCAGCAAACATCCCCTCTGAAACGGAAAAATTAAAGATCTTGGTGGAACAAGTATACACACGAAGAGGTCGCAAATTTGACCTTGAGAAAATTTTTAAGGAAATGGTTAAAATGTATGGCCGTAATGTTTGTGACTTGTCAAAACCTTGGCCTGCCAGTCGGTTGCATGTTTTGTATCCCCCTGGGTAATGGGTAGGTTTAAAATGTTGCAAATTAATGCTACACGTAGCCACACAGTTACGCAGGAGCTTAGAGATTTCAGAGGAAGAGAGCTTGGATGTAGTAATCATACAAGAACCGGGTTCCTGTGCTGGTCGGGTCCCAGGATTTCCTGCGGTTGCGCAAGTGGCGTTCTCTGGGGAGAACCCCACGAGTGCGATCGTGGTACTTAATAAGATGATAAAAACAACAATTCTATATCAGTTTTGTAACGAACATGTAATGGTGGGGACGACCTAGAAACCTGGGCAGACTCAACTGGCCTTGAATTAATACACGACCCCAAACTTCCATATTCTTTCATCAGCAGCAGGTGGAACCGTGGATACAATCCAGATAATATCTTTGTCAGCGAAAACGTAGCACATCAAACCAGGAAGGATGTGGGAGAACCCCTCCCACATACACAGCACCGAGCTATATTATGTCTGGTCGAAGCAGTTGTTAAACCAACAACCACCCATTTCCAAAGACGTTTTAATTTTAAACGTGCCCTATGGGACAAATTCTCTGAAGAACTGGACAAAGACGTGCAGAACCTTGATGCTAGCCCGGAAAAATATGACACTTTCATTGAATTAGTTAAAACTGTCTCCCGAAGAAATATCGCCCCAGGCTGCAGAACTAGTTATATCCCTGGACTTGACGGAAACTCAAAGGTTCTTCTGAAACATTACCAACAGCTCTTCGAGGAAAACCCTTTTTCAGAGGAAACAACTATGGCGGGAGAAGAACTCCTCCAGGCCATATCAGCCTCAAGAACAATGAAATGGTGTAATCTAATCACAAACCTAGACATGAAACAGAATAGCCGAAAGGCATGGCAACTCCTTAAAAACATCAATAATGACCCCTCATCTAATACACACAATTTGTATAAGGTCACACCAAATCAAATAGCAAATCAACTTCTACTTAATGGTAAAACCAACAGGAAGCACCCAAGAAAGAAACTACAGAGAGGCACTCAAGAAAAAGACCACCTAGGTACCCCCTTTACTCTGAAAGAATTAGAAGATTCCATCTCCATAATGAAAATTAATAAAGCCGCTGGCATAGACGATCTACGTCCAGAACAAATAAAAACGTTCGGACCTGTTACCAGACGGTGGTTACTAGATATGATGAACAAATGTGTTCTTGAAATGAAATCCCCAAGACTTGCCGGAAGGCAAATATAGTAGCTATACCAAAACCTGGAAAAAAAACCCACAGACCCTAAAAATTTTCGGCCTATCTCCCTGCTCTGTCAGCTCTATAAAGTCTTAGAAAGAATGATCCTTAACCGCATCTCAGAACATGTAGACAAGAATATAATTAAAGAGCAAGTAGGATTCCGCCCAGGAAGGTCATGCTGTGGACAAATCCTCAACCTTACACAGTACATAGAAGATGGATACGAGCGGAAACAACTCCTCCTTTATCGACCTTACAGCAGCTTACGACACCATAAACCACAGTAAGTTAATATCAAAACTATATAACACCACAAAAGACTACCGACTGGCGCCATTCATCCAGTGCCTGTTGCATAATAGACGGTATTATGTCACGCTGCAGTCGAAGAAGAGCCGATGGCGGACCCAGAAAAACGGCCTACCTCAAGGTAGCGTCCTCGCCCCATTGCTGCATAATATTTATACCAATGACCAACCGATCAGCATGGACGCTCGCTCCTTCATCTATGCAGACGATACAGTCGTTGCCACCCAGGGAAAAACCTTTGAAGAGGTAGAAAGTAAATTAACTTTAGCGATTGAAAAGCTGGGTGACTATTATGATAATAACTACCTCAGACCAAACCCAGCAAAAACCCAGGTCTGTGCTTTTCACCTACGTAATAAAGAAGCAAGGAGGAAACTCAACATAAGCTGGAAGGGACAACATCTATCTCACTGCGACACACCAAAATATCTTGGGATTAAACTTGACCGTGCTCTCACCTACAAGGAACACTGGCCACAAAGATGAAAGTGAGTGCCAGGAAAAACATCATCCGCAAGCTAACAAATAGCAGATGGGCAGCGCAACCTACATTTCTCCGCACGTCAGCTTTAGCTTTATGTTTCTCCACTGCGGAGTACTCGGCACCCGTTTGGCAAAATTCCACCCACGCTGAACAAGTAAATATAGCATTGAATGAGACTGGACGCATCGTGACAGGATGCCTCCGCCCAACTCCCACAAAGCAGCTGTACCACCTCATGGGCATAGCCCCGCCAGACATCAGAAGAAGGACTGCCGCAGAAATCGAGAAACAGAGACAGATCCCAGGCATCCAATGTTAGGATACAATCTTCAACCTCGCCGACTTAAATCAAGGAAGAGTTTCCTACGAACAACTGAAGCAACTCTTTTATCGCCTAGAGCACGACGAGAAGAGCTGTGGTACAATGTGGACCCAGGAAGACCAGGGAATAGGCCCAGGGAAGAACCCACAGCTGGCTCTGAACTCCCATATACGACCTGGAAAGCCCTGAATAGACTACGAACAGGCGTATCAAGATGCAGAGCAAACTTGGAAAAATGGGGCTACATCAGTGTAGACGAGCCCTGCGAGTGTGGAGAACAGCAAGACCCACAACACCTACTGGTCTGCAGGAAACTAAACAACCCGTGTTCGACTCAAGACCTATTTGAAGCAAATGACAAGGCTATTCAAGCTGCAGTGTATTTGGCTTCACGTGGGATATGAAAATCGCTCTGTTTCGCATCCTTAGCGCTTATCATTATATGTTACATACTTTCCTATATTATTGTAGTTAATTTACCTTATAACCATGTATTATTGTATTATAACTGCTTCTCTTGCATTGTAATATATATATATATATATTTTGTAAAATGGTGAGGTCTTGGATACGATAAATAAATAAATGGTTGTTCAATTGAACTTGTTGTCAGATAATGTGTACGTTGTGAATATATACTGTCAGTTTCGACAGCACATTTTAACTTTTATGGAGCAGTTGACCTGGATTTTAAGAGCTTTAGAAGGTCACCCTGTGATTGTATGTATGGATGCAAATGCCAAGTCTCCTATGTGGCACAGTGCGGAGTTGGACGATCGAGGCTCTGAACTGGAGAATGTGATAATGGAAGCTCACCTAGTGGTGTTGAATCAACCAGGTAACCCACCTACCTTCTCTGGTAGGGCGGGTGCAGTCTCTAATATTGATGTTACCTTAGCGACGCTGCGTGCAGCGCCTCATGTAAGTAACTGGTGTGTTATTAGTAATCTAACTATCAGTGATCGCAATTGTACATTTTTTGATTATGACACTGTGGTCCAGGAGGAGACTGGCGTTTGGGAAGTACGTTACAACTACTTGAAGACGGACTGGCAACGCCTAGCGCGGGACTTCCGTCCGCCTGCGCTGGGATCCAACCTTGAATCTGAGGAAGTGGAAGAAGCAGTGGATAAAATTGTTATGGCTACTGAGGCCGCAATTGCTGCGGCGGTTCCTCGGGTGGCGAGGTTTGCCCGCAGGCACTCTACTCCGTGGTCCCCAGAACTGACTGCTCCGTGACCTCCTGACAGACCGCTTAAGTGCAACTATCAAAGAAGCTTTGCCCAGGATGAGAGGAACTATCATCTACAGATTCATCGTCGCCTCAAAGAAATGTACCAGTCATTAATACAGAGGACTCGAAGGCAGTCGTGGGAAAACTTTGTCAAAGAAGAGTTGGGAATGGACACTTGGGGGATCCCATACAAACTGGTCAGGGAGAAAATTAAATCCCCGACTATGTTATCCACGCTACGCCTGGATGGAAGGTACACTACAACCTGGGAAGAAGCTGCAAGTGTCTTGTTGGATACTTTACTGCCGGATGACAGGGAAGACGAAGATACAGAGGAGCAACGAGGTATATGCCGGGCGATGATGGCGCCATACAACAACGATTTATATGTCTACCCTTTCTCTGTTGAGGAAGTGGTGGCTGTACTTCATTCCTTCGCCAGAAGGAAAGCTCCGGGTCCAGATGGGATTCCCTCTGCGGTGCCAGGTACTGCAGAATCTCAGCTTGCTCCAGAACTAGCCAAGATCTACAACACCTGTTTGCAACTACGTGTGTATCCCAAGAAGTGGAAGATTGCAGAAGTGGTGATCATAAGGAAAGGTCCTGTTAACGATCCTCAGCTGCCAAAGTCATATAGACCGATTTGTCTTTTGGACGTACAGGGCAAAGCCTTTGAGAAGCTGCTCACTGACAGATTAAGTCATCGAGCTCTGCATGGCATGAGCGATCGGCAGTTCGGGTTCCAGAAGGATCGCTCCACCCAGAACGCGATCAACGAGGTAGCCCGGACTGTCCACACAGCCAGTGCAAAGTATGGTCTGGGGATAATGGTGGACATCTCAGGGGTCTTTGACAACCTGTGGTGGCCGCCTCTCTTCTCTTCCTTGCGGGAGATGGGATGTCCTTGGCTGCTATATGGCTGTTTGGAGGCCTACTGTAATAACAGACTGGCTAGAATCACGGCACTTGGGACTGTGGTGTCCAAAAGGATCACCCAGGGCTGTCCCCAGGGATCGGTATTTGATCCTGTCTCTGCTTAACACCTTGCAGGGGGACACTTCAGTGCTGGGTGTCGTGGCTTATTCTGACGAGCCACAATGGAAGAACATGCAAGACAAGCCGTGGAGATATTACAAGAGTGGTGCAATCGGTCTAAATTAACTGTTGCACCTGTTGCATCGTACACGTTGTTAAAAGGGAGGCTCAATAGAGACCCAACTGTACGAATTGATAATGTCTTTGTCTCAAGACAGCGTTCAGCGCGTTATCTGCGTGTATACTTGGATGAACGTCACATAGAGCAGGCTGCAGCTAGATCTCTGGCCCTGTTCAATAAATTAATAACTATTGGACACAGGCGCTTTCACCGGCCAGCGAAAGCAATTCATCTGTATCATAACTGTGTGCTGGCTCCGACTGTGGGTTATGGAGCGAGCGTGTGGGCCCACAGATTGGCCCTGGTTAAGCCGGCTATGTCAGTCAGGAGGATTCAAAGAAATATATTGTTACGATGCATTGGTGCCTTTGGCAAGAGCCCTACCGATGCACTGTTAGTCATTATGGGCTTATGCCCATTAGATTTGATTGTTAGACAGCAGGCAGCCTTTTATTGGCTGCGGAAACAAAATATTGAGCGGGTACGTGAGATAATGGGAGCGCTCCTGACGAGTGTTAAATTACTCAAAAATGAACTACTTAATATCTGGCAGGACGAGCGGAATCTCTCAGATACTGGGAGAAGGGTTCATTCCTTTATTCCCAACGTCAGGGGGCGCCTGAAGAATAAGATTATACGGCCCTCTCAGGGCATAGTACACTTCCTGACTGGTCATGGTCCCTACCCGGAGTGTTTACACCGCATGGGGGAGCGGATGACGCCGGGGTGTGACTGTGGGTTCCCTCACGGCACCCCTGAGCATGTCGTATTTCAGTGCCCTATATACGAGCAAGTTGCCTCAACTGAGAGGCAGCTACTACCTGAAAACGACGTTATTGAAATTCTGAACAATGAAGAATATCTCCAACTGTTCTCTAGAATGGTTAACGCAGTTTCTAAGGAGGCTCAGCGTATGTAACAATTACGAGTGAATGGCATTGTTTGGATAACAACTGATTGTGGACTATTAGAGGTGTGAAGAACCAGCTGGTCCGCCCCACGAATGGCGATTTACTCGGTCCGCATGGGGCTTGGCCGCTGGAAGTTGAAGATGCTGAAGTGGGAGGTAAGAGGTGAAGAAGTCACCTTTTGTGTTATTGTAGTTATGGAATTTCAGTTTTTGTGTTACCCTTGGTTGGTTGCCTCTCACTATGTATTGTTTACTATCAAGTAGTAAAGCACAAGAGTGATGTTTGTTATAGTTCTTTTGTATATAGTTTGTAATCAAGAAGATACAGTAGTTCAAAAGGGGTGGTGGTGGGAGTTGTGAATCATAAAGCAGTGGTTTCTGTTAGATTGGTAGCGGCCCGCCTCCACGTGGCTAGGGACGGGCAACTCTCTGGCAGGATTCCAGAGAGGCTAAGAGGCCGATCATTCATATACAGCAAAAGCTGCTTAATAAACAGATAGTACGCATGCAGTAATAAACCACTCCTGTAGTGCTAATAGCAGAGATAGTTAGTCTTAATACACCCACTCAAAAGTGTTAGAAAGTGGGTTATGCATGTTTCATAAATTGGGAAGAAAAAAAAATTGTACCTATGAAACTATTGGCATCAAGTTTTGAACTCCGCTCCCTCCCGGCGGCCGCGCCTCAACGGCGGGAATTGTGCCGCCCCTCCCCACACCCGCCCGCGCCTTACAGGTAGGACAGAGACGCCATCAGTGCCAAACGGCGGACTCTCTCTGTAGATTCTAAGGAAATACGAGATGGAAATAGCGCAGCTGAAAACAGAGCTGAAATGCCTGAAGGAATCTCCCCCAGCAACAGAACAACCACCTGTGAGCTATGCCACTGCAGTCAGCGCAAGCAAAGCCAAAACTGATATAAAACCTACGCCAAACCAGACCCCAAAAGTCCTTGTTTTTAGACCAGCAGATGGAAAACAGCCAGAGAAAGAGCTACAAGACACCATAAAAGACATAGTAAAAGGAACACTGAAGGACGTCAAGATCACGAAATGTAGGATTCTGAAGGATAGTGGTGTCATCTTAGAGGTGCCAAATGACGCTGAAGCAGAGAAAATAAAGAACTGTAGGGAAATAGGCGACTCAGGGATCACAGTAACTGACCCCAGGAAGAAAAACCCAAGGGTGATCCTGTATGAAGTCCCAAGACAAATCAGCGACGAAGAACTGGTAACGGAGCTGTACACAAGGAATATTTCTTCAATAGGCGGCACAAAGGAGGGAGCTGAGACAGGAATAAGAGCACTATTTAAAACAGGTCCAAGGAACACAGATACTGTAAACATCGTCCTGGAAATGGAAGCAAAGTTTTGGCATCACCTGATGGCACAAGGACGAGCATACATAAACTGTACCTCTCACAGGCTGCAGAAATTCAGCAAGGCGACCAGATGCTACAAATGCCATGGTTTTGGGCATACAACACAAACGTGCAGAAGTGCTGAAACAACCTGTGGGCACTGCGCGGCACCAGGACATAGCATTAAGGAATGCTGCAACAGGAACAAGGCACCACAATGTGCAAACTGTAAGCACTGGAAGAAGCCACATGACCACTCAGTAATGAACAAAAACTGCCCCGAATATGTCAGATTCATGGCGAAAGAAGAACAAAGAACTGAATATGGCCAGTAACACTTCTACGCCACAGTCCCCAGGTCGATAGGCAGATGAGGTGAACACAAAGTCCAGCACCCTCAAGTTTCTCCAAATAAATGGGCAGAGATCCAAAGTAGTACCTAGTCAAGCACCACTTAAGATGGAAGAGGAAAACCTTGATATTGTTCTTATCCAAGAGCCCTATGTAACGGAAAATAACATTAAAGGATATCCTCCAGGTTTCCGCCTAGTATACAGCAGCAACCATGGAGTACCGAAAGCAGCCATAGGAATACGAAACACAAACTTGACCATTCTGCAGATAACCTCCCTTTATGATGCTCATACCGCTGTAGCTGCAGTAACTGGCGACTTCAGAGAAATATACATAATAAGCCTGTACTGCTAGTTCCATACCCCAATTGATGAATATTTACATCGATTAGATACCATCATACACGAAATCCAAGGAAAAGCTATCATAATAGCAATGGATGCGGATGCCATGTCACCACTATGGCACAGCCTGGACACAGATGAAGCAGGAAGAAAACTAGAGGATCTCATCTTCCAACATGTCTTAACTGTATTAAATCGAGATTCACCACTAACAACTTTCAGTGGGCCAGCTGGGGAAAATAACATCGATGTAACACTTTGCTCAGCAAACATGACAAGGATGGTCTCTAGATGGACGATTCAAGAGGAATGGACCTCAAGTGACCACAGGGCGATCACGTTTGAGATCTCAAAACAACAAAGGGAGAGGGTCACAGAAGAGCTACCGAGATACAACACCACATTTGCAAAATGGCAAGTTTTTGACCGCCAGCTGACGACCAGAGTGGAAAACTGGCCAAACGCAGCAGGAACAAATGCAAATGATAAAGTAGACCTCCTACAGACAGCAATACAAGAGAGCTGCAGGAAGGCCATGAGAAGAACACGGCTAAAAAATGCTGTACTTGGTGGAATGAAACACTGACAAAAATGAGGCAGGACACAGTTGCAGCTCGACACCGGCTCCAGAATGCACGGCGTGCAAATCGTGAGACAGAAATACTGGCAGCAAAGGCAACGTACTGAAGCACCAAAAATAAATATAACAAGGAAATTACGAGAGCAAAGACAGATACGTGGAAAAAATGGGTAAAAGACTGCAATGGCAATGACCCTTGGACGCTGACTGATAGAATCCTTCGCCTTACATATGGCACCGAAACTGTCCTCAGCAATGTAAAAGTGGCCGGACGAGGCCCTACCATGACCTGGCAGGAAACAGTGAAAGAACTGTTGAATAACTTACTACCGGATGACGACCCAGAGGAGGACACAACACAGCAATCAGCTGTGAAGGAGCAAAATATAGCGTACCACAACGAAGAAAATGAGCCAGACTTCTCAGTACAAGAGATAGAGGCTGCAGCGAAGGCATGCAGACCACACAAAGCCACAGGACCAGATGGCATAGATGATGCCATGATAAAGCATGTGTGGGAACACAATCCTGCACTCCTCATTGACACCTACAACAGCTGCCTTAGAGAGTCCACCTTCCCAGACAATTGGAAAATCGGAAACGTCTGCATATTACTTAAGTCTATCACAAAGCCAAGGGATGAGGTGAAATCATATCGTCCTATCTGCCTGCTCCCTATCCTCGGCCAAGTATTAGAAAGGCTAATAGTGACCAGGCTGGATAAAAGGTATGAAGAGTCAGGACTGAAGGCAACAAACCAATTTGGTTTCAGAAAGTGTGCAACCACAGAAATGGCAATCGGGCAGGTTGTCTCCAGTGCAAACTGTGATGAAAAATATGTTGTCATTTTTGTGGACATAGCAGGCGCTTTCGACAATTTGTGGTGGCCAAGTGTAATGAGGCGACTTAGAGCAATGCGTTGTCCCCAAAACATGTACCACCTAGTAGAAAACTACTTTAAGAACAGGAAGGCCACTGTCTACAGCAACTCTGGCTCAGTTACGAAAAACATCACGAAGGGCTGCCCACAAGGTTTATAACGATATGTTTACGTAATGAGTATACATAAACATACAGTTATAAACATCCCCGTTCGTAGTCGCTAATTATAACAATATGTTTACTTTTGTGCTGTAACATATAGCTATAATCAGCGGTGGAAACATATTTGCGAACGCCGACCGTGTGCGGCTGATTCTTCTTTGATCGTCTGATCAGTCGGAAGTTGCATTGCTGAGGAGAGTAAATGCCTATTCAAAATATAATTATTTTGGATAGCTCAACATGAATTTCCTAAGGGACCGTTGTTTATCATGCATTTATCAGTAGAGTATGGCGCGGAGAAAATATTTCGCCGCATGCAACTTCCGTCCGAACTCGACGAAAGAATTCGTGACTGTGAACTCTCTATTTGGCAGAAACATAAAGAAAATTAAATAACTTCATGAAGGAGTGAGACATAGATTCTATATTAAATAAATAGTCCATACACCAGTTCCATGAAACTCTGAATTTATGGCAATTAATAGACGAACTTACACTGCAATGAAGGATTTAACATGGATGACGTTTTGACTGGCACTTCTCTTAATGAAAACAATTCCTTCGACGTTTTCACATACACGTCGCACAATAAATCTACTGCTAGGCACTTTTAGTATTACACATTTACTTTACATTCAAACAATATTATTTTTAACGACAATAATACGGCGGCAAGACATGCGCGTCCGACACAAGTTACAGGAGACAAGAGAAGAATGAGTAACTGTTCATCGAGAATATCTCGTACCTCAAAAAAAAAAAAAAAAAAAAAAAAAATGTGTAAAAGTGTTCTTCTTCTGTCTGTTTTTCGCGCCGCGGTTTTCAAAGTCAATAACTCACTGCATCTCTGACGGCGCTTCGACAATAAACAAGTTACGTCACAGGTCGTTCACCTTTTACATTCTCGCAACATTATTTGCTAACTGTAGCTGTTGCCGAGCGACTGCTCGATTAGTGAATGATTTAAAATGATAAGGCAATCACATAATGTTACAGGTTCTATCTGTGGCCCCTTTCTCTGGAACCTTGTATTTGACGAAGTGGTACAACGGAAAGATGGTGAGCAGTGGGATAAAGTGGCCTACGCAGATGATCTAGCCATCATCATAAAAGGGAAGAGTAGGTCGCAGCTCGAAGAGAGAGGTAGGATAGCACTACAAGCTATAAGCGAATGGACCACACAAAATAAACTAGGGATATCCAAACAGAAAACGGTAGCCATAACCATCAAAGGTAGATTTGATAGAGAAAGACCACCCAGACTTGAACTTGATGGGGAAAGAATTAGGTTTGTCCAGGAACATACATACCTCGGCATCACACTTGATGAAAGGCTCCTATTCACTCCCCATGTAAAAAATATAAAAAAAAACTATCTGCCGTTTCTGGTGCTCTCACAAGAGTAAGTAGGTCTGAGAGGGGGCTGCAAAAGAAAACCCTGCGACTAATATACCAGGCACTTTGTTTATCTGTCTGCAAGTACGGTGCAGCAGCATGGGGAGACCGTACAAAACACAGGTACACCAGGAAAATACTAATGACGATACAAAGGCCATTTTTGTTGCAGATGACGAGGGCCTGTCGAACGGTGTCGATAGAAGCATTACAGACTCTCACAGGATGCAGGCCTCTAGACCTGGAAGTGGTGAAAGCAGCCATGCTGTACCATGCTAGACATGGAATTGCTGGATCAGTGGCAGGTCTTGAGGTTCCTAGAGTTCCTGCAGAACGAAACCATAGATGTAAAATGTTAGAGGCAATTACTTCTTTGTTACAGGACGAGTGGCAGGCCAGGTGGAGTCACTCAGACAACGGCAGAGAAACTTACAACTGGATACCAGAAGTTTCCTTGTGGCAGACAGAGAGGGAGTAGGGTGGAGTTGTGTCTCGACGCCAAACATGTCTGCTCACAAATCATGGCCTAAAGAAGAGACTACAAGAACTAGGCATAGAGAACAATGGGAACTGTGTATGTGGAGCAGAGGAAGATGCTAACCACATATTGTATGCCTGCACAATATATACAGAACCCCGAGAGCAGCTAACTGCAGCAGTGGGTCACGAATCTCTCTTGAGGAAGGAATCACTGCTGCAGACACAGGAGAACTACTCAGCCTTGAAGACCTTTGCTGAGTAGGTTTTTGAATGCAGAGAAGTGGCGAGAATAATTCATGATCAGGAGCAGTAAATATATCAAGGTCCTCCAAATCATTATAAAGGCAGCGACCACCGTGATTAACGTTCATGGGGAAAGTGGGGCACTAAATTGGGAGGCTTTAGTGCCTCTTTTCCCCATAGACATGTACAAAAAGAGGAACACACGATGAAGCGTATGTTACCATGAGCACTCTACAGCCTCAATAATCCGCGCACCTTGGAGGGACCATGGCTGAGTGTGGAGGGGGGATGAGCAATCTCTCAGACCCGTGAGGATGCCTCTACATGGTCCCTGGGACACCAGTGACGGTAGGGGTATGTTAAGGTGAGGTAAAAAGAAATGCTCAGAAATTAGGTGGGCTACGATACTGGGCAACCAGTGATCAAAGGCATGAGGGCCTAGCCAACCTGGAGGATCATAGGAGGTCCCCCTAAACCTCCCGTAAAAAACTATCATGCCAAGACGGATGCTATACTGCTGGTGAAAGGGTCGCCACCAGCAGTGGCGGCGCCGCCTCCACGTGGTTCCCCGTGGGCACCCAGTATTGAGGGTGGCCAAAGGCGCTTCTCCACATAGAGTGTCCGTTCCCCCACAACGGGCGTAATTTCTCCAAGTCGGTTTCTGAAGGCAGTGTTCTGGCTCCATAGTGGATCATGGGGTGGAGCAGAGGGGAGGATGAGCGAGAGCTCGGGTATCCCCAACGACACCGACCATATGGGGAGGGGAAACCCAAACCAGTGACCATGTACGATACTGTACCTATGAAACTAGGTACAGAGAGTTTCTGTACCTATGAAACTAGCTCTGGCTGTCTCATACTGTGGGCCCTCAAGATATGTGGGCTCTCGGTTGGTAAAAGGCAGTGTGGGGAAGGATGCGTCTCAAACAGCCTCTCCTTCTCAAGTGCCCTTACCTGCCTTCTAGAGGTGGAGCTGTTAAGCCCTCGGGCAACTGAAGTGTAGGGGCGCGACAGTGTGCTGAACAACTTGTACACTGGTTGTGATGGCTGCATTTGCTGTGGTGTGATCCTGCCCCAAGTCGGTGATGGCCACTCGCCTTGTCTTGGGCTCCGAGGCATGCTCCGCCAAGCTGGGGCGTGGTGACATGTCCCCGGTCAAGTTAGATGGGTCCAGATCTCCGAACGTCTGGGGGACCGGCCCGGCACCTGAGTAGGACCGGGTCCTTGGCCTTTGGTGGGAACCTGGCCTAGTAGGGGGTGAAGGACGGAGAGTGAATCCGCTCTCCCAGAATGCGGGTGGTATTCGCCGATAAGGTAGCGGGTGAAAACTGTGGTGGTGTGGCTGTTGAAGAGGACTAGTGCGCTGTACCCACGGCGTGCTAAACCTGGCAGCTCAGTTACTGATAGCTCTTGGTCGAGGGGCGGGACCGGTGAGCGAGCTGCATATAGCCTCCCCCCAAGCCAGAGAGGCCGGTCCGGGGCAAGAGACGGGCCTCCATTTTTACATTCTCTAATTATTCTAAAATGGCTGAGAATCAAGAGAGTGTTAATGCGTTAGATACTGGTGAAGTATCGAGCCTCGAGAATATATCTGTCGCTGAGCGTCATGCGAAATTCCTAAGGCTACTGGATACAACCATAAAAAACGGTAAGATAAGCAATTATGGTATTAATCATATTAGGGACTTAGTATCCAACTGGGCAATCGCCCACTCTCAGTTAGAGGGTAGGGTAACTGAACTAGAAAAAGAAAATGAAAGACTCAGAGGTCAACCGGCCCGGACTTATGCTGCGGTTGCAAGAGCCCCAGTTGCCAAGGCACCGACAGCGAAAAAAACTATACAGGACAACATCAAAAAAGTTACTCCCACAGTGTTCATAAAACCTAAACCTGGCGATGACATTAAGGCTGTTAAGTCAGTATTTGAGAAGTGCATTGATCCTAAGAAGGATAAGATAAAGATAAACAATGTACATACTGCAAAGAATGTGCTGATTGTAGAAACGGTCTCACAAGAGGACTGTCAAAAGATTTTAAACAATGAACAATTAAGTAACAAAATGAAATGTGAACCTCCTCGCAAGCGTCGACCATTGATGTGTCTGTACGATGTACCTACATTCATGACAACAGACAATCTGTTGGACGCAATATATACACAAAATTTTGATGTGAACATGTTAAGATGAGAATTTGACGAACAGTTCAAGTTACGCTTCAAAGTAGGACCAAAGATTACCTGACGGTGCCACGATGCACTAAGTGCCAGGACATAAATCATACTAATAAGTATTGTACGCAACCCGAAGTCATATGCGGCCATTGTGACCTGTCTGGACATATTAAGAAAGGCTGTCCTAGTAAGGACAAAGCAGCAGTATGTGTACCATGCAGAAGACGAGGCCATAAGTGTGGTGGACCTAAAGACTGTCCAACCCACAAGATGTTTTTAGATAGACTTATACAAAGAACAGATTACGGAGATGTTTAAAATGGTACAAGTAAACGCAATGCGCAGCCAGATGGTTGCGCATGAGCTAAGGAAACTAACGGAACAAGAACAAATAGATGTTCTTCTGATACAAGAACCGAACTCCTGTGCGGGTCGAGTCCCTGGCTTTCCTGCAACAGCACAAGTGGTTTCCTCGTGTGGGAACCCCATGAGGGCAGTTATAATATTGAACAAAACTATAAAAACTACGATATTAAGTCAATTCTGTACCGAGCATATTACGGTTGTACAACTCAATTTGCTGTCTTACAGTACGTACGTTGTTAACGTCTACTGCCAATTCAGACATGACATCAAGATTTATCTTGATCAGTTGCATTGGATACTAAGAGTTTTAGCCGGGCAGGCTATAATTGCACGAGTCACCCCTACCGTCCTGTACATCACTGTGCCAGAGCGGGGATTTAGCATTGGCATCCAGAGCTACAGAGTTCGGGGAGGATATAGGTAATATTGATGAAGCTGTGGAGAAGCTTGTAAGATCCGTGCAAACAGCTATCACACTGGCTGTACCTCGAATAGCGAGATACATCTGCAGGGAGTCCACCCCGTGGACCCCTGAATTGACTGTGCTTAAACGGTCGGTCAGAAGGGCGCGAAGCAACTATCAAAGGAGCTTTGCCCACGACGAACGACAATACCGCCTGCGTATTTATCGTCGTCTGAGGCAGAGATACAAGGATCAGACATTACAAGGCGCCAAGCCTGGGAAAGATTTGTGAACGATCAGCTGGGAACAGACCATTGGGGAGTTCCTTACAAAATCGTTCGAGAAAAAATTAGATGGCCCACGATGTTGTCTACACTACGTGCTGGGGATGGTGACACGACCAAGAATTGGGAAGAAACAGCAAGACTGCTGTTGGACACACTACTGCCAGATGACATCGAAGACCAGGATTCGCACGAGCAGAGGGAAATACGTCAGGCGCTCTCGAATCCGTATCTTAACGATACAAACGTGTGCCCTTTCTCTGTGGAGGAGGTGGAAGCAACCATCTACACCTTTGCAAGGAAGAAGGCACCTGGTCCGGATGGGATCCCTGTGGAGATCTTGCAGGGACTCGCACACTTGGTCGCCCCGGCATTAAGTCGTATTTACAACATCTGTTTACAGACGGGCTATTATCCACAGAGGTGGAAAACTGCAGAAGTTGTAATCATCAGGAAAGGCCCAGACAAAGATCCAACGATGCCGAAATCCTATCGGCCTATCTGTCTGCTGGATGTAATGGGCAAAGCATTTGAGAAGTTGCTGGCTGACCGACTCCTGAGTCACCGAATTCTGCATGGCATGAATGATAGGCAGTTCGGATTCCGAAAGGGTCGCTCCACTCAGGATGCGATCAATGAGGTTTGGCGGATTGTCCACTCAGCTACTTCGAAGTATGTTCTGGGTATAATGATAGACATCTCAGGGGCCTTCGATAACCTGTAGTGGCCGGCACTCTTCTCTCGCCTAAGAGAGACTGGGTGCCCGCAGCTGCTATATGGCTGTCTGGAGGCCTACTGTGATGGAAGAACCGCTAAAATAACGGCTCCTGGAGCCGTTGTAACTAAGAGAGTATCCCGTGGTTGTCCCCAGGGATCGGTGTGTGGTCCCATCTTCTGGGATATCAACATGGAATCATTTTTGAACGTTCTGCAGGGAGAGACTGCAGTTCTGGGTGTCGTTGCTTATGCGGATGATCTCGTAATTCTAGTGGAAGGTGACACTCGCGTTGTGATCGAAGACCGATCACGACTGGCTATTGGTCTGTTAACAGATTGGTGTGAGAAGACTAAAATGTGTATTGCACCACAAAAATCGCAATACATGCTCTTAAAAGGCAAGTTAAATAGGGACCCAACAGTCAGAATAAATGGCCAGGCAGGGTCGCGACAGAGATATGCCCGTTACCTAGGGGTATACCTAGATGAGAATTGGAGTTTCATTCCACATATTGAGCAAATAACGACAAAGTCCTTAGCTTTGTTCAATAAGATAATATCAATTGGACAAAGAAGATTCCATTTGCCGTCAAAAGCAGTAAGCATCTACCACAACAGTATATTGGCACCAATAGTAGGGCACGCATCCAGTGTGTGGGCCCACAGGTTAGCTCTGGTGCGGCCGGCCGCAGCTGTCAAGCGAATACAGAGGAACGTTCTGTTGAGATGCATTGGAGCATTCAACACAAGTCCAACAGATGCACTGTTGGTAATCATGGGTCTATGTCCACTAGACCTAATAATAAGGCAGTACGCAGCCATCTACTGGCTGCGCAAACAGAACATTGATATGGTGCAAAACATAATGGGCATTCCTCTGGTAAGCGTCAAAGCCATCCGTGGAAAAGTGCTTGACATTTGGCAGGACGAATGGGATCGGTGCAATACAGGCCGTAGAGTTCACGGGTTTCTACCCACAGTGAGGGGAAGATTAAATAACAAGATAATGAAGCCCTCGCAGGGCTTAGTTCACTTCCTCACAGGACACGGTCCCTATCCCACGTACCTGCATAAAATAGGGAAAAGGCCAACACCGGAGTGTGACTGTGGTGCCCGCGAAGGATCGCCAGAACACACAGTGTTCGAGTGCCCAATATACGAACAGGCTGTCTCAGTGGAGAGAGAACTTCTGCAAACTAGAAATATTACCGAAATATTGACAGAAAGCGAATTGTTCAGCAATTTCGCAAAATTGGTAAATAAAATCCCAAGGGAGGCCCAGCGAGCCTACCTTGGGAGAGAGTAAATGCGCTTCAGATCTAATGCGGAATTGTAAATATGTAAATATTACGCTTGTCTAAGTCTTTGAATTGTAGTAGCTAGTAGTTGTAGTTAGATCAGCATGGTGGTGGGGGGAATAAAAGAGTGGTATAAATGGAGTGGTTTCTTCTAGTAGTAGCGGCCCGCCTCCACGCGGCTAGGGACGGGCAACTCTCTGGCTAGATTACAGAGAGGCTAATGTTGCAGAATAAATAGTGTGCATGCATTAATAACCACTTCTGTAGTACTAATAACAGAGATAGATAGTCGTAATACACCCACTCAAAAGTGTAAGAAAGTGGGTTATGTAGGTTTCATAAATTTGGGGAAAAAAAAATTTTGTACCTATGAAACTATTGGCATCAAGTTTTGATCTCCGCTCTTCCCGGATGCCGCGCCTCAACGGCGGGAATTGTGCCGCCCGTCACCACACCCGCCCACGCCTTACAGGTGGGACAGCGACGCCCTCAGTGCCGACCGGCGGACTCTCGCTGTACCTATGAAACTATGTCGTTGACCGACATTCACACTTCCTTCGATTATTCGATCGAAGTGTAAAACATGGCAAGATAAATGCCGAGCAAGTACGAGTACTTAAGAAGACTATCCCACAATGGGCGTTAGCCCACGCGCGACTAGAAGGCAAGTACTCTGAAGTACAAGCCGAAAACGATAGATTGAGAAAAGAACTACAAAAGCCTGCTAAGACATACGCAGCAGTTGCTGCAACTCCCACAGTTAGAAATAAAGTGCAGAATGTCGAGAAAGTTGTTCCGACCTTGTTTGTTAAACCAAAAAAGGGAGAGGATATAAAGAAAGCAAAAGAAAACTTCGAAAAAAGTATAGACCCAAAGAAAGATAAAATAAGAATAAATGCAGTAAGAACAACAAAAAATTTACTGATTGTAGAAGTAGCCTCCCCAGAAGACTCAGACAAACTAATAAACAATCCACAATTAAAACAGCATTTTACTTGTGAGAAACCGCGAAAAAGGCGTCCACTAATGATGCTATACGACATACCGACATACATGACACAGGATGATATCATGGATTGCATATACACACAAAATTTTGAAGAGCAGATGAAACGTGAGGAATTCCTAGAGAAGTTTAAATTGAGATTTCAGACTGGTCCTCGTGATCGTACAACCGTGCATCACGTGGCGGAAATATCACCCGATATGAGAAAAATTATAATCAAGACCAATAGACTGTACGTCGGGTACAGTGCAGTCTCCGTAAAAGACTATACAGCGGTACTTAGATGTACCAAGTGTCAAGATTACGGCCACGTGGCCAAATACTGTGAAATAAAGAACCCAGTCTGTGCACATTGTGGCCATGACAAGAAAAACTGTTCAAGACAGGCCTCCCCCCCAGTCTTGCATGTACAGAAAGAGAACATGTCGCACACCTGGAAAGGAATGTGCGACATACAAGTTACTATTGCAACGACAGATACAACGCACCGATTGTGGAGAACCATAAGAAGGGTGCGAAAAAGACTCATACATCTGCTAGTAAGAAAGCAAGGGACGCGGCGCGTTGGTGGAGGTTAACTTCCAGCAGGTCAGAATCGGCCCCTGTGCCGTCTGAGGCGTTGGGGGCCACTGGAGGTGCGAGCGGCGCGGGGCCAGCGACAGCTGAATCCTTGCCGGTCGGGGAAGAAGAGAGGACGGCGCCCTCGGCGAGTACGGAAGCAGATCCAACATGTAGTGTAGATTCCTTGATAGACAATTTGGTGTCAGGTGGTGGTCCCCTGCAGATGTTAACCCTATCCCAGTCTGTAGATATACCTTGTAATAAAGTAGATATACATACATATAATGGATGTCCTCCCGGAGATGTATACAGTATGTGTGAAGACGCAATAAAGTTATCTCGACTAGAGGAGCCGTCTACTTTGATGGTTGCTCTGAGACAGCTTGTACGTGTTGGGCACCCAAATGGGAAGAAAATAACATTCCCAACTCTGGAGGACGTTGATTGCATACAGCTGGCATCTATAAATTTGCCATGTGATCACAAAGAGTTACTGATTCTAGTTCACAGGGTCTTTCAAAGACGGGGCCGGGTTTTTGATATAGAAAAGCTATACAGAGAAATGGTGATGATGTATGGGAGAATTGGTTTTGATCCCTACAAGAAGTGGCCTGAAGATCACTATTATACTAGACATCCGTAATGGCATCCGTCAAGGTTTATCAATTAAATGCTATGAGAAGTAATACAGTCACACAGGAACTTAGAAAAATGACTGAGGAAAATGAGATAGATATAATACTAATACAGGAGCCTTACTCCGCCTCTGGCAAGGTCACTGGCTTTCCTGTGACGGCTCAGGTTATTTCAACAGGGGCAAATCCTATGTCTGCCATTATAATTTTGAACATATTGATTAAAACAACTGTTATAACACAATTTTGAACTTCTCACATCTCAGTAGTTCAAGTGAATCAATGAACACGACATGGTATTTAGTAAATGTTTATTGCCAATTTAGAGATAACATTGAACCCTATTTGCAACATCTCTCTCGTGTCCTGCAAGCGCTACAAGGAAATCTAGTGATAACAACTATGGACAGCAATGCTCAATCCTCCTTGTGGCATAGTCCTGTACAAGATGCTCGAGGTAGTGCACTCGAGGACTTGATAATGGAGCACCACCTCCAGGTGGAGAACCTACCTGGAAATCCACCCACATACAGAAGTAGAGCGGCTGCAGAATCATATATTGATGTAACATTATCAACGGAAAATGTAAGAGATAAAATCAGAAACTGGCATGTTCACGATGGATTAACAACAAGTGATCATAACTTGATAGAATTTGTAATCTCACTAGGTGTAGTACATGTTTCTGACGAATGGATAATGCAATTAGACTACGGGAAAGCCAATTGGGACCTGCTCGAGGCGGAGTGCCGTCCTCCAAAGTTGGTAAATCATGCCTTTGTCCTAGATGAAGCAGTAGAAGCTCTTGTAACCGCTATAAAGACGGCTGTTGCTGCCTCTGTGCCATTAAAGAGGAGGTACATCCGCAGAGCGACAGCTCCGTGGACTCCTGAACTTACCAGGCTCTGGCAGGGTATGAGGAGAGCTCGTCGTCTCTATCAATGGGCCTTTACCCAGGACGCAAGACAGTATCACTTGTCAATTTACAGGAGACAAAAAAGAAACTTTCAGGAATCTTTAACAAAGCACAGACAGAAAAGTTGGGAGGACTTTGTGCACTCGCATCTTGTTTTGGACCCCTGGGGGGGGGGGGGTTCCATACAAGATTGTGAGGGAGAAGATCCACTCACCAATGCTCCTGTCAACGGTGAGGATAGCGGACACAAGTACAATGACGACAAACTGGCAACAGACTGCTGAGGAATTACTCAGAGTTCTCTTGCCAGACGACGATCCAGGAAACGACACCGAAAGGCAAGCCATCCTGAGACAGGCAGTTGAGGAGCCATACCACAATGAACTAAATGTCTACCCCTTCTCCCAGGAGGAGGTAGTAAATGCAGTAAACTCCTTCGCTAGGCGGAAGGCTCCAGGACCAGGCGCAATTCCTGCGGAGGTCCTGCAGCATTTGGTACGCAAGCTGGCTCCATGTCTTACAGTTATCTTCAACCACTGCCTAGAAACTCAACGCTTCCCAATGAAATGGAAAACTGCGGAGGTCGTCATTATTAAGAAAGATCCGGATAAAGATCCCACAGTTCCTAAGTCCTACAGACCGATCTGCCTGTTGGACGTCCTGGGAAAGACTCTGGAGAAGCTACTCGTGCATAGACTGTCGAGCCACAGAATACTGCACGGTATGAGCGAGTTGCAGTACGGCTTCAGGAAGGGTAAATCGACATCAGATGCCATTAACAAAGTGGCTGACACGGCTCGCTCCTCCACCAGTCGGTATGTATTAGGAATCACGGTGGATATATCTGGTGCCTTCGACAGCCTGTGATGGCCGGCGCTTTTCTCCCGTTTGCGGGAAATTGAGTGTCCGGTGTCGCTATATGGCTGTCTGAGGGATTACTGTCAAGATAGAGTTGCAAGGATCTCCGCTCCAGGTGCTGTAGTGTCCAAACCAATAACGAAGGGATGCCCACAGGGTTCAGTGTGTGGCCCCATTTTTTGGGACATAAACATGGACCCTTTGTTGCATGCACTACAAGAAAGCAATGCAGTACTTGGTGCGGTTGCCTATGCTGATGACCTCTTCATAATGGTGGAGGGGAACAGTCGTCTGGAGATAGAAAACCGAGCTGCACTTGCATCAGAAATACTAATGCGGTGGTGCAGTGACTCAAAGTTACAAATTGCACCACATAAGTCATCATATATACTGTTAAAGGGAAAGCTTGCACGTGATCCCACAGTAAGAATAAACAACAGAATAGTGACAAGAGAAAAAACCTTAAGATATCTAGGTGTGTACATTGACGAGGCCTGGTCATATACCCCACATATAGGTCATGTTGCGATAAAGGCCACAAATATCTTCAACAAGCTGATAAGTATAGGCCAAAGACGTTTCCATGTACCTCCTGTGGCTACCAAAATGTATCACAATTCAATTCTTGCACCGATTGTGGGGTATGGGGCCAGTGCGTGGGCCCACAGGCTCGCTCTGGTGAGACCCGCACAGTCGGTAAGACGCATACAACGTAACATTATTATACGTTGTGTTGGTGCCTTCGGCACCACACCCACAGATGCTCTACTTGTCCTAAAGGGCATACTTGTACGACAGAATGACTCAATAAGTTGGGTTCAAAAACAAGCGCATGACAAAATTTATGAGATAACGGGGAGATACTTAGTAAATGTAAAGGAAATAAAATCTTGGGCCTTGGATACGTGGCAAACAGAATGGCAAAATTCGGACACTGGGAGAAGGGTGTATAACCTCTTCCCAAACGTAAGACAAAGGTTAAAGTTAAAACATCTCATGCCAACACAAGGAATAATCCATTTTCTGACTGGGCACGGACCCTACCCGACGCATTTGTGTCGGATAGGAAGCCGACCCTCACCAGAGTGTGTCTGTGGCGCCCCTGAAGGGACGCCAGATCATGTAGTTTTTGAGTGTCCAGCATTCGGGCAGGCTGACTCTGAGCACAGGCAGGTACTTCGTGGTCATCAATTATCGACATAATAAGAGATCCAGACAAATACAACAGTTTACAAAGATTGGTAAATCAAATTTCAAAATCAGCAAGAGCAGTGTTTGAGAGAATTACTGACGACTAAAACTTAGGAGAGAAACGGCCTACCTCTCAGCAGGTCTGAGTGGTATCGGCATCAATCAATGACAACACCAAGAAAATACAGACTCCCATGGTAAGTGGATTGGCTGGCCGGGGCCTGACCGCCCCGATGGGCAGAAATTCTTCTGCCCTCGGCAGCATGGCTGGTCCGGGGCCTGACCGCCACTGCCCTGGGCGTAACACGTATTATACAGGACAGCATTGAGGGCAAGTTGGGGTGAGTAGGTGAGACTCCCCTATCTATTGCGAAATAGATTAGGAGGATGTCTCGGGGCGTGAGCCTTGGAAGGTTTTGGCTTCATGCTGATCTATACTAATTCCCAGAAATGACTAATATACCAATCATGTAAAAAAAAATAATAGTTAAAGTAAAGATGATGATGACAAAAAAGGAACTGGAAGTAGAGCTTATATGGCTATATCAAAATTGAACTGAATTGTAAAAAAAAATCAACTTGCAACTAACAAATGTAATGAGATTAACAATGTACAGATGTAATTAACAATCAATAGCTTAGAAATACTAAATATAACTAAGAAAATCGATGTAGAGTATAAGAACTGTGAACAAATTGTAAACTAACAATCAGTAAACATTGAAAAGATCTTTTCATTGTATGATTTTGTAAATAGCGCGTATTTTTGTGGTGGTACAAAAAGATTATTGTAAATGTAGAATTGTCACATAACAATCGTTTGTAATTAAGGGATGGTTTTTTGGGAGTTAAAATTAGATAAAATAAGTGGTTTTGCCGGAAGTAGAGCCTGGTCCACCTCCATGTGGTTACGGACAGGCAACGCTCCAGGTCATCCGGAGCGGCTAAGAGGCCAGAATCGTTCTAAAATTGTCTCAATTATTGTAATTAATAAATAAAAAACCACTATAAGTTGTAACATTACAATAAATAAAAGTCATTGTACAGCCCACTTTAGATACCAAGGTGGTGGGCTTCAGTTAGAAACTTTGCTAATTGTAATTGTACCTGTGAAACTATTGGCATCAAGTTTTGAACTCCGCTCTTCCCGGCGGCCGCGCCTCAACGACGGTAATTGTGCCGACCCTCACCACACCAGCCCGCACCTTACAGGAGGGACAGCGACGCCCTCAGTGCCGACCGGCGGACTCTCGCTGTACCTATGAAACATTAATGAAGTACAAGGGAGTGTGGATTTTAGAGCTCACTTCCTGGTAGAAGTGCTGCAACAGGCGCAGGTTAGGGCCATTCCGTCTCTGAGTGGAGGAAGACAATCTCGTTTCGCCTGGTCCCGACAGCTGACAGCACCAAGAAAAAAAGCTCGAGATGCCCGTCGATATTATCAACTAGCAAAGACATATAATGAAAGGCATATAAGGCTGCAACTGTATTTGGCTGCCAAAAACAGGTACAAGGATGAACTGCAGAAGACAAGACAGGTTCATTGGGACAAGTTTGTCAAGACAAATCTGTCTAAAGACATCTGGGGCGAGCCATACAGAGTGCTAACAGAACGGGTCAAATCACCTCTGACTATGTCAACACTGCGGCAGGCAGATGGACGCATGACGGATGGATGGCGGCGTACAGCAGAATATCTCTTGCATAGGCTGCTTCCTGACGATGAAGTAATTGACGATGACGTTTACCATCGTGATCTACGCAGGCAAATTGATGAAGAATACGTCAACGACCTAGCTGTCATTCCGTTTGCCCAGGAAGAGGTTGCATTGGCAATTCAAAACTTGAAAAATAAGAAGGCCTCTGGCCCGGATGGTGTGCATGCTGAGACGTGAAGGCTGCTGCCCCTCTCATTGTTCCGTACCTGACAAAATTGTTTAACGACTGCCTACTGGAGGGTAGAGTTCCAGCCACCTGGAAGTCGGCTAGTGTCATAATTATTAAAAAATCGGAGGATAAAGATCCGACGGATGCCAAGACGTACAGGCCAATCTGCCTACTAAACATTTTAGGCAAATTGCAGGAGAGACTATTGTGTGATAGACTTCAGACTCACCGCCAGCTGAGGGGCCTATCACACCATCAGTTTGGTTTTCGCCCTAAGAAATCTATTGAAGGCGCAATTAACAGGGCAATCGATATTACCAAGAATACGGACTACAGTTATGTTCCGGCAGTGTTCATAGATATCTCAGGCGCCTTTGACAATCTCTGGTGGCCTGCCCTGTTCGCAAGATTGCGGGATTTGCAAATTCCTACTGCATTGTACGCAAACTTTCTTGATTACTGTAGACATAGGACGGTAGAATGGAGGGCAGGACAAGAATATCTAAGGGTTGCCCTCGGGGCTCCATCTGTGGTCCCATTTTTTGGGACATTGTAATTGAACCACTGCTGAACATGATAGATAAGGATAGGAGGGCTTTAGGAGTTGTTGCTTATGCTGACGACATAATGGTGTTAGTATCAGCAAACTCTCGGAAACAACTAGACTCTATGACTTCTAACTTGCTTCGTGATATTACTGATTGGTGTAAGAGAAACAAACTGACAGTGGCAGCCAATAAGACTGTGTACATGCTCCTAAAGGGTCAGCTGCTACGTAACCCAATTATCAAACTGAATGACGTGTCACTGAAACGACAAGAGGTTACGCGGTATTTAGGGCTTTATTTGGATGAGAAACAGTCTTTCATACCACATGCAAGAACCATGACGGAAAAAGGATTGAGTATTATGCATAAAGTGGCGAGACTGAACAGTGCCTCCTTTAGGCTGCCGCTGAACGTTATGAGAGCGTATCACACTGCGCTATTTGAATCTATTACATGCTTTGCAGCTAGTGTCTGGGCACATCGGCTGCACCTAGGTACCCATGTAAACATAGTTAGGCGTGGCCAACGGAGTGTTCTGCTCCGATTGTCAGGTGCGTTCAATACCACTTCCATCGAAGCCTTGTGTGTTGTACTAGGTGTATAGCCAATTGATCTTACCATCAGGCAACCATCAGGCAGCCTACTGGTTGAGGAGAGGGGAATAAGGGAAGGTGAGAGATATTACAGGGCAAAATCTAAGGAACATGAAGGATTTAAGAGACTGGAAGCTGCAGACATGGCAGTCCGAATGGGAAGCGACAGACAAAGGACGACGAGTGTACAACTTTTTTCCTGATGTTCGAGAGAGATTAAGATTGCGACACTGTGATCCTACGCGAGGTATGGTCCATTTCCTGACGGGTCATGGACCGTATCCTGCGCATTTACAATGAGTGGGATTAAGAGAGACGGATGTATGTGTGTGTGGTCAAGTTGGTACACCGGAACACGTCGTCCTACACTGTCACAGGCTTCCAAGGATACGACAACAAACTGTGAGTGAGGACTTGTATAATTTAATAAGACAGCAGGATGAGTGGGTGAGGCTGAATAATTTAAGCAACAATATTTCAAATGTACTTCATCAACAGTTTAGGGAGGAACGGCCTCATGCACGGATTGCACTGGGTGCACAGGTTAGGCAGCACAAATGGAGCGATACTGACACAGACTCAAATTCACTCTCAGACTTAGATGCAGTTATGAATGAGGACATGGAATGAAGGTTCTGACATCCCAAGAGTGACTGGCTCGAAGTCAATTCCGAGCCCTCGCACTTGGGTGTTAACGTACACAGGTAGATTGTATTGACATTTTATATAATGGGATTATTACTATGTATTGTTTAAAATTGTTCCTGTCTCCATAACTAATGTTAATGTTATGATTGGTAACAAATGTGATGTACTCCTAAGATTATGTATTAGTGCAAATTATCATGAACATGGTAGTATGCTTCTTGTTTGCACAGAGTAAGGCTCGAAAGCACAAGAGCCACATCCACTATGACAGGCTCGAGGATTTGCCGAGCCCTCATATGGGTGTGGCTTTCTGTGGAGCCAGAGCTTGCAGTTCTTAGAGATATTGTTTTGGCCATCTGCCAAAGAAGTAGATCCTAAGTTTACAATATCTTATGTTAATTTTAATCTTCTTTGATTTTATATTTCTCTAAATCTCAAATTTTCTAAATTTTATATTTTTCTAAATCTCAAACTATCTAAATTGTTTTAGAGCTTTTTCTGTATTACAATATAAATATAAATAATAAAAAGTGAATAACGAACAGAGGAAGGTTAGTGGCACACTGAGGATGAAATCTGGTCCGCCTCCACGTGGCTAGGGACGGGCAACGGTGTAAGAACTTTTACGACCATCTAGAAGTTCTCACACCAGCTAAGAGACCATGAGTGCCACTAACGCTACACATTGTAGTAGATATACAACCCACCATAGCTCCTAGACGGTGGGTTCCTCTGTAAGTTAAATGAAAAAAAAAAAAAATGAAATGTACCTATGAAACTATTGGCATCAAGTTTTGATCTCCGCTCTTCCCGGCTGCCGCGCCTCAACGGCGGGAATTGTGACGCCCCTCACCACACCCGCCCGCGCCTTACAGGTGGGACAGCGACGCCCTCAGCGCCGACCGGCGGACTCTCGCTGTACCTATGAAACTCATGGGAAACTATGAAACTATGGGAAATCGGTCTGCGTGGCGCCACCCGGGGAAGGTGTGTTGCCTTTCGAAACTGGGTTAAAACCGCCAGGAGACCCTCCGATTCCCTGAAGTCGTCGATCGCATCGGGGCTCGGAGGAAACTGAGTGCGGCGGGGACTGTAATGTCCAATCCCGTGGCCTTGTCGTGGCCCCATAGCTCAGTAACCCCCTTGGATGGGGTGAAGCTAACACGGGATGGGTCGTCTATGCATGATGTTAAAAGGCTAGCCCTTAACTGGGAGCAACCCTCGCTGGTCCGCACTGGCCCACCGTGAATTATCAAAAGGGGTGGGTGAGACATGGTCGGTCATGATCCCCCAGTACGTGTGGAGACCCTCCGGGGAACGTAACTCGGGTTTGAGTGCCGCACCGTCGCGTTGATGTAAAACTCCAGGTATGAGACCCGGACTGACTCCCTTAACACCTTCCGGGCTGCGTAGATACGTGTGGGTTGTCGTTGTGTCAAGGTAGGACGTAAAACTCCCGTCCCGGCAGGACGTTAAATGCCCCCAACCCAAGCGAAAGCAAAGGGTGCATGGCGCAGGGGGAGCTGCGTTACGAGAGACACAACATCTGTCTCTCCTGAGTCTAGCGCGGTGGCGGGACGAGGGTATGAGGGAAAGTCTAGCGACGGTCCCAGAACCCTGCAGCCGCGCCGCTGCAGTTCCTCATGTCCTGGACGACGTTAAATGTCCCGCAACCCAAAGCGAAAGCAAAGGGTGCGTGGCACAGGGGAAGCTGCGTCAGAAGGGACACAACATCTGTCCCTGTACAGGGCACAACAACACCGGTGCCCTGTCTTCCCACGATCACATTTGCTGGGGAGGGATCGCGGCCTGAGCCGGCAAAGGCTCATCGCCGTGGACGGGACGTCCCAGACAAGTTCCGCCAAGCCAGGGCGTGGTGACATGTCCCTGGCTAGGTTAGATGGGGCCAGACCCCCGAACGTCTGGGGGACCGACCCAGCACCTGGGTAGGGCTGGGTCCTTGGCCTTATGGTGGAAACTCGGCCTATTAGGGGGCGAAGGCCGAGAGGTGAATCCGCCTCTCCGGAATGTGGTGGGCATTTGCCGGGGAGGGACGGGTGAAATCTCCAGTGATGTGGTCGTGGAAGGGGACTAGTATGCTGGAAACGGCGCGCTAAACCCAGCAGCTCATAAGGCTCTTGGTCAAGGGGCGGGACTGGTGAGCGAGCTGCAGATAGCCTCCCCCCATGCCAGAGAGGCCGGTCCGGGGAAAGAGACGGGCCTCCACATCTTGTCACTCTTCTGGAATAATGGCAGAAAATATGGAGAGTGATTATGCGCATGCGGAGCAAGATGCTCCAATAGGAGAATTTGACGAGATGAGTGTCGCGGAGCGACACGCTTATTTTCTGCGTCTTTTCGACAGAAGCGTAAAGCATGGGAAGATCAATGCTGAGCAGATCAGGGCCATTAAGGAGAACGTAGCCACCTGGGCTCTGGCTCATGCTAGGCTGGAAGGTCAATATGCCGAAATAAAGGAAGAAAATGAAAGGTTGAGAAAAGAGCAACAACAACCCAAGAAGTCATACGCTGCAGCTGCAGCTTTGCCAGTACAGCCTAAACGGACTGTACAAGAAACAATAAAAATTAACTTAGAAAAAACCGTTCCCACGGTATTTGTGAAACCAAAGAAAGGTGAAGACGTACGAAAGGTAAAAGAACGATTTGAAAAGAGTGTAAATCCCCGAACTGATAAAATAAAAATAAACCAGGTTAGGACAACTAAAAACATATTGGTGGTAGAACTAGCCTCTCCTGAGGATAGTGAGAAGTTAATAAACAACCCAAAAGTGAAGGAGAATTTTACATGTGAAAAACCGAGAAAACGAAGACCCCTTATGATGTTATATGATGTCCCCTCGTATATGACAGTTGACGATGTGACGGACTGTGTATACGAACAAAATTTCGAAGACAAAATGACTCGAGAAGAGTTCCTGGAAAAGTTCAAGCCAAGATTTAAGGCAGGCCCACGAGACAGATCAACTGTACACCACGCGGTGGAGATAGCCCCCGACCTTAGGAAAGAAATAATTAAGACAAACAGACTGTACATAGGGTACAATGCGATACCCACAAAGGACTATACGGCATTGGCCAAATGTTCCAAGTGCCAGGATTATGGCCATGCGGCAAAATACTGTACATTTGAATCACCAGTATGTCAAAACTGTGGAGAGGAAGGTCATGACAAAAGAAATTGTAAACAAACACCTGTCTGCATCCCCTGTAAATATAGAATGAGAACCTGCCACACTCCAGGAAAGGAGTGCCTAACGTATAAATTACTGATCCAAAGACTGATACAAAGAACTGACTATGGCGACTAGTTACAACATAACAAAACATAAATCACCTAGTAAGTTTCTAAGGGATGCGAATAGGTGGAGAAGATTAAGATCATCTCACCTGTCTTTGGACGAGTGTACTGGGGTGGAGGGGAGGTCTTATACTGTTACAAATGCACCAGAGCAGCGCGAGACGACGGTTTCCTCCTACCAGGCGGGGTCTGTCCTGGTCCCTGGGGAGGGGCAACTGGCGACGGCGGCTGCCGAGGCGACGGTGGGAAGTGTCAGCACTCTCCCAACTCCACCGGCCCAGCTGCTGACATCGGACCCCTCCTGCCGGGCCGGGTCCGTCCCGGCTGCTGGTGGATGCCCGCCAGCCACAGCGACCACAGAGGCGAAAGAGGGGAGTATCTATACTCTCCCAGTTCCATTGGTGCAGCCAGAAACGACGGAATCCTCCTGCCAAGCCGGGTCCTTCCTGGCTACCAGCAGGCGGCCTCCAACCAAATTGGCCGAGGAGGTGGAGGAGGGGAGTACTTATACTCTCCCAGTCCCACCAGTGCGGCCACCGACAGCCGACTTCTCCTGCCAAGCCGGGTCCTTCCTGGCCAGGAGAAGTCTACCAGCTTCACTAATGAAGGCAGAGGAAGGTGCGGCGCGAGACTCCCGTTTGGCTGGGGTCCCCCTAGCCTTGGAGACGACGCCGCTGGCGACTTCAGCAGAAGACACCGAAAATCGTCATTTAATAGTCAGTGGGCACAAAGTAGATAATACAACTCATGCCCGCCAGGGAACATATATAATATTTGTAGTGAAACATTGCAGCTTGGTAGGTTAGAAAACCAGGCATTGATGATGGCTGCCCAGAGGCAGTTGGTCAGAACTGGGCACCCGAGAGGGAACAAGATCACATTTCCAACTCTGGAGGATGTAGACTGCGTCCAGCTAGCGGCGGTGAATATCCCCCAAGATTTTGAACAATTAAAAGAACTAGTCACTAAAGTGTACGCGAGGCGGGGAAGGAAATTCGATCTCACGAAAACATATAACGAACTTGTCAAGATGTACGGGAGAATAACATATGATCCTGCCCAGACCTGGCCGAATAGCATGGTATATACCAGATATCCAGACACTTATTAAGTGCTACCAAGTCAATGCAATGAAAAGATCCCTAGTCATGCAGGAGCTGTGCAGGCTTTCAGAAGAGAACAAAATAGACGTAGTACTAATACAAGAACCAAATACTGCCTCTGGGAGGTCCTTGGGCTTTCCCGTTACAGCACAAGTAATAACATTTGGACAGATTCCAATGACAGCTGTAGTCATTCTCAACAATACGGTAAAAACCACAGTGTTAACACAATTTTGTACAGAACACATAATAGTTGTAGAAGTAAATCATCAAAATTCGTTTTGGTACCTGATAAACAGTTATTGTCAGTTTCGAGACCCAATTGAAATCTACTTAAGGCAGCTTATTACCATATTGCGAGCCCTACAAGGGAAGTCATTTATAATCTCGATGGACAGTAATGCTAAGTCCCCTCTCTGGCACAGCCGAGTACAGGACCCAAGGGGCATTGCCCTTGAGGATGTTATTATGGAATTTAATTTAAATGTGGCGAATCTCCCCGGCAATCCTCTAATTATAGGAGTAGAGCTGGGGCAGCTTCACATATTGATGTTACGTTAAGCTCTATCAATATCGCAAACAAAATTCATGATTGGCATGTATTAGAAAATCATACAACAAGCGATCATAACACTATGAAATTTACATTGATACATGAAATACAACAGGCACCAGAGAGGTGGACCATGTAACTTGATTACGGGAGAGCCAATTGGGGTCTCCTAGAGGCAGAATTTAACCTTCCAGAGTTGGAAGACGAAGACATTGACATAGAAGAGGCCGTCGGGACACTAACAGCATCAATCAGGGCGGCTGTCGCTGTGGCAATACCGATGAGAAGGCGTCTCATCCGTAAGATGACTTCTCCGTGGACTCCAGAGCTAACTAGGCTCCGGCAGTCTATGAGAAGGGCGCGCCGCAATTACCAAAGGTCTTTCACCATGGAGGAAAGACAATATCATCTCACTATATACAGACAGAAAAAAAGCATATTTAAAGAAACCTTACTCCTACATCGCCAACAGAGTTGGGAAGACTTTGTATCGTCTCACTTGGCTCTTGATCCATGGGGTATACCGTACAAAATAATATGTGAAAAGATACACTCACCTATGCATCTCTCTACTGTGACAATAGGAGACTCGGACCAAATGACGACCAACTGGCTGGAAACGGCCGAGGAGCTACTTCGTGCGCTCCTACCTGATGACCGACCTGACTCAGACGATGAGATGCAGTTGGCGTTGAGGCAACAAAACGAACACGAATACCACAATGTAACACAGGTATACCCCTTCTTATCAGAGGAGGTGGCGAACGCCATCTTATCCTTCGGAAAACGAAAAGCACCGGGACCGGATGCAATTCCTGCAGAGGTCCTGCAGTGTCTTGTATCCAAGTTAGCCCCGGCGCTAGCAAAGATCTACAATAAATGCCTGGAGACGCGAACCTTCCCAACCACCTGGAAAATAGCAGAAGTTGTAATTATAAAAAAAGGACCCAGACAAGGACCCCACAGTCCCCAAATCATATAGACCAATCTGCCTGTTAGATGTAATGGGAAAGACCTTCGAGAAATTGTTGGTGTCTAGACTGTCGAGTCATAGAATTCTGCATGGCATGAGTAACCTGCAATACGGCTTTTGAAAAGGCAAATCAACATCTGATGCCATAAATCAGGCAGCCAGTATTGTTCACTCACCTATGAAGAAGTATGTTCTGGGGATCATGGTAGACATTTCCAGAGCCTTTGACAACCTGTGGTGGCCGGCCCTCTTCTCTCGGCTATGGGAGATGGAGTGCCCGGCGGCGCTTTATGGTTGTCTAAAGGACTATTGCCGGAACAGAGTCGCAAAATAACGGCTCCTGGTGCTGTGGTGTCGAAGAACATTACAAAGGGCTGCCCACAGGGTTCAGTTTGTGGACCAGTGTTTTGGGATATCAACATGGATCCCTTGTTGATAACCCTAGACGAGAGCAACATGGTACTGGGAGTCGTTGCGTATGCAGATGACCTTCTCGTCCTTGTTGACGGAGACAGTCGCGCAGCGATCGAGAACAAAACAGCTCGGGTATCGGAAATTTTGATACAATGGTGCAAACAGTCCAAGCTTCACTTGGCACCACATAAGTCAAATTACATGTTACTGAAGGGTAGACTTGCACGAGATCCGGTTATAAGATTAGAAAACCGTATAGTAGCTAGAGCAAGATCTGCTAGATACCTGGGCGTCCTCATTGATGAAACCTGGAGCTATGCTCCACACATTGCACATGTTGCATCTAAGGCCACTATATTGTTTAATAAACTAATAGGTATCGCACAACGACGATTTCACCTGCCACCGGCTGCAACACACATGTACAACAACAGCATTCTTGTGCCTGTCGTGGGGTATGGCTCCAGTGCCTGGGCCCACAGACTTGTGCAGGTTAGGCCAGCATTGCAAATAAAGCGAATACAGCGAAACGTCATATTACGGTGTGTGGGTGCATTTGGGACCACACCAACAGATGCTCTTTGCGTAATTATGGGACTTTGCCCCCTTGATCTTAACATTAGACAACACGCAGCAATTTACTGGTTACATAAAAGAGATTATGACAAAGTAAGAACAATAATGGGAACATACTTATACAATGTTACAGAAATCAAACAAAGGACACTGCAACTATGGCAGGAGCAGTGGGAAAACTCTACCACTGGTAGACGGGTCTTCAACCTCCTTCCCAGTGTGAGGGACAGATTAAAACTAAGGCACATGACAGCAACTCAAGGAATTGTACACTTTCTATCCGGACACGGCCCCTACCCGACGTACTTTCACAGGATAGGTAGCTGGCCAACACCTGGATGTGTCTGTGGTGCCCCAGAGGTGACGCCCGAGCATGTTGCCTTCGAGTGCCCAGACTTTGATCCAGTTGCCTCAGAAATGAGAGAGGAGTTAAGAAACAAGCAATTACAAGAAATATTAACAAATCCCGACCTGAAAAAGAAATTAGTACAAACGCTTGTATTCCCAATCATTGATTACAGCGATATTATCCTACAAGGCCTCTCAGGAAAACTCGCGACGTCTGGAACTGGTCATGAACGCCTGTGTCCGATATATCTGTGACATTCGACTTTTTGATCACATTTCACCAGCATATGCGAAATTGTCCTGGCTGCGTGCAGACAAACGCAGAGATTTCCATACACTCTGTCTCATCTACTGCCTTATAAATGTACACTGTCCCTCATATCTCTCCTCGTCCTTAACGCTTATGTCTGAACAACATGATAGAAACACACGTTCCCATCATAATAAAATCCTCTCTGTTCCACTGCATCGCTCAGTCGCCTTCTCCAAGTCCTTTACAGTAGCGGGAACCCGACTCTGGAATAACCTCCCTCGGTATGTTAGAGAACTTAAAAACATATCCAGCTTCAAAAAACAGTTAATGACGTATCTACTTAAGCAACAGTAATGATTTCCTTTGTACACGAATGCACTTCACCTCATTACTTCCCTCTTCCCCCCCCCTTAAGTCTCCCTCCCCCAAAACTCGCTATACTAGTAAACATCTACTTTACACACCAAGATATTAATGTACATCTGTACAAATCTTCATTACTATTGCCAATTTTTCTCATGTTTATCATTATTATTTAATTTTTTTTATTGTAACTATTATTACTTTTATCATAATTTGTATGTATAGTACCTGTCGTAAAAATACTGCCAGTACTTACTTTATTAGGTCTTAGTCATTATTCTTTATTCATATTGTGACTAGAGTAATCTAATTTTCTTATTTAAAGTATTGTCATGATGTAACTCTGATGTGTGAAATGCTGCATGTGTGAAACACTGGTCCGATGTAAGAGAGGGCCTGATGGCCCTAATCTGATCAGGTTAAATAAATAAATAAATAAATAAATAAAAAATAAATATACAAGGTATTACAAGATCTAGTCGACAATATTTCCAAATTCGCACAATTAATCTTTGAATAATTACCGGGTTAATAAAGAAAAGCCTTACTCATCAGCCGAGCTGATGAGTATTGTGCATCGAGAAACTTAAAAGACCATACTTAAAGGCCCTAGGAGGGGAATGGCGGCAATGGTCCTGACAACTGGAAATCCGTTGGTAGGGCCCGGCTGTCCGCCCACTCCTGGGAAACCACAATAAATGGGGATGATACTGAGGGCAAGGTGGAAGAAGTAGGTAGGCTCCCCACTGTATGGAGACATAGAGAGGAGGGATGCCTAAGGGTGTTTCCCAGGCTGAGTTGCCTTCACATCCTCCTAGCAACACACCTGCAAGGAAGATAAACCCGACTAGACAACACTACATGAATGTACATAAATCGATTAATTAAACGTTCTTTTCCATGAATAATATCAACAACCATGACTAATGGAACAATGACAAAGCAAATTACATTAAGTAAAAATTAATAATACAATGTAGATTTGGTAGACTGCGCAAATGCGCAGGTATACAATTAGTAAACTTTGTAGTTGTAGAAATGTATTTGTAGATAGCGAATTTTCATTAAGGGTGGTGGAGGGAAAGAAAGAATATAGATAAAACTCGGCAGTGGTTTTGTGGTAGTAGTCGGCCCGCCTCCTCGTGGCTAGGGATGGGCAACGCTCCTGGTTATCCGGAGCGGCTAAGTGGCCGAACTTTGTAAATAGAATTACATTGTATTGTATATTGTAGTATAGCAGTAAAGTAGAAACCACTGTATTTACAAGTAGCTAATGTTTAGAAGTAGTACCCACTTTTGTTATCTAGATAGTGGGTTTTTGTAAGTTACATTAAATCTTAAAAAAAAATAAAAAAAATAAAAAAATCTGTACCTATGAAACTATTTGCACCAAGTTTTGAACTCCGCTCTTCCCGGCGGCCGCGCCTCAACGGCGGGAATTGTGCCGCCCCTCACCACACCCGCCCGCGCCTTACAGGAGGGACAGCGACGCCCTCAGTGCCGACCGGCGGACTCTCGCTGTACCTATGAATCCGAGGCAAATTGTGTGCCAGACGAAGAGGTCTTGATTGTCAAACACATAAATTCCCCCAAGATCGACTGCTACAGAGCTTCGATTATGGAGAATGAAAACAGCCCAACACTGCCCCAATCAAGAATGCAAAAAACGAACTATAAATCACCATCGACCATTAATCGAAACCACCAAAGAGCTATAAGCTGGCGCAGGCAGATGGGACTGCTTCCCACTCACCCCACACACACAGACGATATCCCGTCTCTTCAAGGCATGCACGCATTACATGACAGTTACATAAATACCATGGACTTCATCGACGACATGGTACTTAATAGAGCTATACATTATAACATAGCCAAACAACTTAAAAAACAGATGCAATACTGGGTCAGCTACCAGCAATCACTGCAGGCGAGAATTGACGAGCTGGAATTTGAAGTGCTATACAATGCACACAGCAACACCGATCAAATACAAAACAATAGCACACAAACAAACACGAACACAGACAAGTCTGTTAACCTAAACAAACACACGGAAAACGAACAAATGGACAATACACAGAAATCTCACGCAACACCTGACTATGCCAAAGCTAGCAGCGAAGAAAGAATAAACGACAACACACCAAAAAGGTATAATACAAAAAGATGTACAGGATATATAAAACCAGTGAATTTTGTATCTGGAGGGATAATTAACCCTGCAGATCAAACACAACAACGCATAACACCTCAACAACATAATGAAGCACAACAGATGACCGGATGTAACGAGACATATAGGAAAAAGGTAGTAGTCCTTGACACAAACCTACTTACGGGTGATCACGATAGTGACGATGAGTGTACAGATAGTGATAGCAAAAAGAAAGGTGACGACAGTGCAATAGGTAGTGTAAACATAAGGAAAAGTAGTGGTGAAATAGGAAGAGCCGCAGGTAGCAGCTCATCAGCTTCAGCACCACTGAAGACGGAACAAGACACCACACCGGTGACATCTGCACTTTGAGATAAATATAGCGGAATCATCCCATATGTAGAAAAAGAGCAGAAGGGAAAAGTCGGCCAAACACCATGGCATGCCGACTACAACAATGTAGAACTAAACTTAAGACTAAGTAGGCTAGAACATAAGGACACTTTCATCACAGCACAAAGACTGCTAACCAGACTACTTCACCCACTAGGCAGCTATGTATGCTTCCCGACCACTGAACAATCTGACAGAATGACTTTAAAGACCGCAAACATACCTACAGACCCAGCAGAGCTAGAAAAATTAGTCATACTAGCGTGTAGTCGGAGGGGGGAAACATATAACCCACACCAAGTGTACAAGGACCAAGTGAGGGCAAATGCAGAACTGACTGACTACTCGCAAACAGGACACAAATTCTACCTTCATGTGAAACACCCATGAAAATAATACAACTTAATGCTAATAGAAGCGCACTCGTTAGTGCAGAACTGCCGCGAGTAGCACTGGACTTGCAGGCGGATATTCTCTGCCTGCAAGAACCCTATGTGACGACCCAGGCTACCCTGGGACGCTGTCACAATCTCAGACAGACGAAACTACAAGGCTGCCATAGTTGACCTCAACAAAACTTTAAATATCACTAAGATTACGCAGCTATGTAACAGTCATCTGGCCACGGCAGAAATAACTAAGGGTCGAGACACATGGGTGGTCTCATCACTATATGCACAGTACAGTGACAACATAGAGCCATACCTACATATGATACAAGACATTGCTGAGTATTCCAGAAATAAGAACCTAATTATATGTGCAGATATCAACGCTAAATACACTATGGCACTCTGACAGAACGGACGACAGAGGACGGAAAGTCAACGACGTCATACAGGAGACACAACTACATATTATAAATGAAGACGGACCTACACCTACATACAGAGGTGCAGACGGATCTGCCACCAAAATCGATATTACTCTGGCGAATGACAGAACATTAGGACGACTGCAAAGATGGACCATACACGACTCTCTGACCACAAGTGATCACAACATAATAGAAATAAGTCTCACAACAAACAATTATCGCACCATACACAATACAACACACTTCAACTTTAAAAGAGCAAATTGGGACAGACTACAACAAATTGTGCAAAATGAGAATATATACAACATACAGGGAAGCGTGGACTACAGAGCACACAAACTGACACAAATCATCCAAACAGCACATGAAACAGCAATACCTACGCACACACACAGCAAACAACGGGAAACACCATGGTCAGACGAATTAACCAGACTCAAACGTGACATGACAAGGAAACGAAAACTATACCAGAGGACATGGATACAAAGAGACAAACTACTAAGACTAGCTGCATATAGGGAAGCCAAAGAACTCTTCAAAAAGACATTATTTCAGACCAGGAAACAACACTGGGAGAGCTACTTGACCACACACACACAACAGAATATCTGGGGGGAACAATACAAGATCCTGACAGAAAAAATAAAGACCCCATTGGCATTAAGCACGCTATGGCAGGATGACGGCACAATGACAGTGGGATGGAGAAACACAGCGCAATGTCTGCTGAACAAACTCCTACCGGAAGATGCCACAGACTCAGACACACAGGAACAGATCACACTCAGACAAGAACTTCATGAACAGTATAACACCGACGCCGTCACCTGTCCCTTTGCGCACGAGGAAGTTGCGGTAGCGATAAGAGAGCTAAAGAATAAAAAAGCACCTGGACCTGACAGGATCCATGCAGAAGTGCTTAAGAGGCTAGCACCACAGATCACCCCATATTTAACAGAACTACTAAACGACGCCTTAAGGCTAGGCCGTGTACCGACAGTCTGGAAAACCTCAAATGCAGTCATCATACGAAAATCATCAGACAGAGACCAATCAGATCCGAAATCCTACAGACCAATATGCCTCATAAACACCATGGCAAAAATCCAAGAGAGGCTACTGTGTGACCGCTTGCAGGCTCACAGAACCCTACTTGGAATGAATCCCCACCAGTTTGGATTTCGGAAAGGGAAAAGCATCGATGATGCAATAAACAGAGGTTTAGAAATTACACAAAACACAGATAAAACATACTCTTTGGCAATCATGATAGACATCGCAGGAGCATTTGACAACCTGTGGTGGCCAGCACTGTTTCTGAGGTTACGCCAGATGGAAGTACCCGCAGCCCTATACAACAGTCTTTTAGACTACTGCAGAGACAGAATAGTGGAATGGCGTGTGGGCAACCGGAAGGTAATAAGGAAAATTACCAAGGGATGTCTGCAGGGATCGACCTGTGGACCCATCTTGTGGGACATAATTTTTGAACCTCTCCTGAAACTGCTGGAGGAGGATATGAGGACAGACAGTGCTGTCGCCTATGCAGATGACCTACTGGTGGTTATCTCAGCAAACACAAGAGCCCAGCTAGAGAAGAAGGCGAGTGGCACACTGCAAACCATAACACAATGGTGCAACACAAACAAGCTCAAGATAGTGGGCAACAAAACAACATACACACTGCTCAAAGGACAACTCAGACGCAATCCATCTATTAAAATACAGAACAACAACATAAAGAGAATGACGGTAACCCGCTACTTGGGCGTTCACATAGATGAGAAGCTGAACTTCCATGAACACATCAGAATAACAACAGACAAGGCAGAAAAATTACTACATAAACTGGCAAGGATTAATTCAGGACAATACAGACTTCCTCTGTCAGTCACACGAACTTACCACTGCGCACTCTTCGAATCAGTGCTAAGCTTTGCGGCCAGTACATGGGCGCACAGACTCAACCTCGCCACAAACAGAACAGCGGTTAGGCGAGGGCAGAGAAGCGTCCTTCTGCGACTATCGGGAGCCTTCGGCACTACATCAGTTGAAGCACTGTGTGTCGTGCTAGGAATCTTCCCGATAGATATCACAATCAAATATCGGGCCGCTCTGTACTGGTTAAAGATGGGTAGACTAGACCAGGTCAACATATTGACTGGTTCCCCGCTGAACAATAAGCGGGACCTCAAAAAATGGAAAATCGACACATGGCAACAGGAACGGGGCACAAGCGATAAGGGACGGAGAGTCTATACATTTTTTCCAAACATAACGGAAAGATTAAGAATGAAACATGCCGATCCTAGCCGCGGCATGGTGCATTTCTTGACTGGCCACGGACCTTATCCCACGCACTTAAATCGCGTGAGTCTTAGAGACACATCAACGTGTACATGTGGAGGTATGGGAACCCCCGAACACACAATCCTATTCTGCGGGAAATACAGACAGCACAGGAACACACCTGGGATACAACACCTACAGACAGAGGAACACATATACGATGCGATCAGAACACCTGAACTTTGGGACATACTGAACGCACTAACAGACAAAATTTCTGACGAATGCCACAAAGAGTACAGGAACAGAAGACCACACAGACAACAAAGCTATATGCAGCACCCAGACAGACACCATAGTGTGGAAGAGCTAAACTAAGTCTCAATATAAAACAACTGACATGCAATAGACTTACATAAGTAGTCCTGCAACGGACAATAGATTAATGCATGAAATTAGACATAAACAGTGTCGGCGCACCGTCGCAATTGCCATCAGCTACCACGGCACTCTAAACCTGTATACAAGTAACCAGATAGAACATAAATAGAGATATCAATCGCCATAAATAGTATAGAATAGAACTTGCGGAGTATGGATGTAGATGTAGATGTAGATGTAGACTGAGGATCAGAGGCTTGAAGATAAATCCCAAGGCGCTCATACTCAGTCCCCTACGGTGGTGGGACTATCATCTCTTCCTTTCCTATCGTCTTTTCTCCTCTTCAGTCTAAACTATTCCTTGTATTTCCTTCTTCTAACTCAAAATTTAATTTTGTAAAAATTTTGTTAAATCGGTTTTGGGAAAGCTGCCAAAGTAAAGAAAGAAATAAGAAAAAAAAAAAGAAAAAAGCACAGACCCGCCTCCATGTAGCGGGACAAGGGCAACGGTGCGACCGGATGCGGGAACTGGTGTGAGTTTCATCAACTACATCAGTATCCGCACACCGGTCGTAGCGGCCAAGTGGTCAAAATAGACCCACCTTAAGCACTTAGGTGGTGGGTCGTAAAATCAGGGCGGCAAGTGAAAAAAAAAAGTGTACCTATGGGAAATCGGTCTGCGTGCCGCCACCCGGGGAAGGTGTGTTGCCTTCCACAACTGGGTTAAAACCGCCAGGAGACCCTCCGATTCCCTGAAATCGACGATCGCATCAGGGCTCGGAGGAACCTGAGTGGGGTGGGGACTGTAATGTCCAATCCCGTGGCCTTGTCGTGGCCCCATAGCTCAGTAACCCCCATGGATGGGGTGAAGCTAACACGGGATGGGCCGTCCATGCATGACGTTAAAATGCTAGCCCTTAACTGGGTGCAACCCACACTGGTCCGCACTGGCCCACCATAAATGATCAAAAGTGGTGGGGCAGGACGTTAAATGCCCCCAACCCAAGCGAAAGCAAAGGGTGCATGGCGCAGGGGGAGCTGCGTTACGAGAGACACGCCACCGGTATCTCCTGAGTTGAGCGCGGTGGCTGGGCGAGGGTATGAGGGTAAGTCTCACGACGATCCCGGAACCCTGCGGTCTGGCTGCTGCAGTTCCTCACGTCCTGGACGACGTTAAACGTCCCCCAACCCAAAGCGAAAGCAAAGGGTGCGTGGCGCAGGGGAAGCTGCGTTAGAAGGGACACAACATCTGTCCCTGCACACAGGGCACAACAACACCGGTGCCATATCTTCCCATGGCCACATTTGCTGGGGAGGGATCGCGGCCTGAGCCGGCAAAGGCTCATCGCCGTGAACGGGAAGTCCCGGACATGTTCCGCCAAGCCAGGGCGTGGTGACATGTCCCTGGCTAGGTTAGATGGGGCCAGACCTCCGAACGTCTGGGGGACCGACCCAGCACCTGGGTAGGACTGGGTCCCTGGCTGCATGGTGGAAACTCGGCCTAGTAGGGGGCGAAGGCCGAGAGGTGAATCTGCCTCTCCGGAATGCGGTGGGCATTTGCCGGGGAGGGACGGGTGAAATCTTCAGTGATGCGGTCGTGGAAGGGGACTAGTGAGCTGGAAACGGCTCGCTAAACCCAGCAGCTCAAAATGCTCTTGGTCAAGGGGCGGGACTGGTGAGCGAGCTGCACAATAGCCCCCCCCCCCATGCCAGTGGTGCCGGTCGGGGGAAACAGACGGGCCCCATTATCTTTTTTCACTCTTCTATCATGGCTGAACAAATGGAGAGTGAAGCGGCGCTCTTGGAGCAGGAAGCTCCGGTCGATGTGAACGTTGAACAGACTGTGATGGAGAGACATGCACGCTTTTTAATTTTTAAGGTTGCTTGACCGAAGATCACTGCTGACCAAATCAGGGTGATTAAAGAGGACATTGCAAACTGGGCCCTGGCTCATGCCAGACTTGAGGGCCAGTACGCAGAGGTAAAGGCGGAAAACGAACGTCTGCGCAAAGAGCAACAGAGACCACAGAAGACATATGCTGCTGCGTTAGCGGCAGCACCAGTAATTAAAAGAACAGTTCAGGAGACTATAAAACAGAATGTGGAAAAAGCAGTCCCAACACTTTTTATAAAACCTAAAAAGGTTGAGGATGTTAAAAAGGCAAAAGAAAAGTTCGAACTGAGTATAAATCCACGTGTAGACAAGATTAAAATTAACAATATAAGAACAACTAAAAATGTACTAATTGTAGAAGTGGCCTCAACTGAGGATAGTGACAAAATAATTAATAACCAGAAAGTAAAAGACTCGTTTATATGTGAGAAACCACGTAAACGTCGCCCCCTACTGATGATGTACGACGTACTGTCGTACATGTCTCAGGATGACGTTACAGATTGTGTATATGCACAAAACTTTGAGGAAAAAATGACTCGTGAGGAGTTTAATGAGCAACTAAAAATACGTTTTAAAGCAGGTCCTCGTGACCGAAATACGGTTCACTACGCAATTGAGGTTGCACCTGCATTGAGAAAGCAAATAATAATGACAAGTAGGTTATATATTGGTTACAATGCAATGGGGTGTAAAGCTAGCTCGCCTCCACGTGGTGCACCCCGGGTAACGCTAAATGAGCTAGCACATAATGGCAGTCAGACAAACCGTGAAAGGTTCTCCTGACTATGCAAGTAGACACAAAAAACGTCCTCCTAAGTATATGCCAACAAGGAAACTTGGACCTACGGTCCGAATCTGCCATCTCAACATAGAGAGCATAAGCTATTCTAAGTGCCAATACTTATCAAAACTACTGAAGAAAGACAACATTGATGTGATCGCCATTCAGGAAATACATTGTAGTACTGAAGTACAACTGCGGAAAAGGGGCAAAATACCCGGATTTGAATTACTTGGTGCCACTTACCACTATACCCATGGTGTTGCAACCTACATCAGACATGATATAGAAAATGCCTCCCTTATCTCCACGTCGTCAGGTGATGGAATCCATAATGTCACAGTAAAAATTGGGAGCGTAACCGTTACAAATATTTATAAACCTCCAACCACTCCATGGCCAAGATCAGTAATTCAGGCTCAACCTCACCCAGCAATCTATCTGGGAGACTTCAATAGCCACCACGAACAGTGGAAATATAAGAAGTGTGATGCTAATGGTGAAACCTTGGTGAAATGGGCTGAAAATGAAAATCTTAACCTTATCTTTGATGCGAAAGACCGTTACACATTCAGATCAGCTGCCTGGGAGCAGGAATACAACCCGGATCTATGCTTCACCTCAACTGACGGAAATAACCAACCACTACCAGCTACCCGTAAAGTCCTGTGCGACTTTCCTCATAGCCAGCACCGACCAGTCATTATTAAAATTGGCAGCCAAATCCCACTGGTGACTTCCATGCCTTGCCCCAGATGGAATTTCAAGAACGCAAATTGGGAAAAGTACTCTCGAGACCTTGATAAATGTCTAGGATGGATTCCACCTACCCATAAAAACCATAGAAGATTCATCGGAGCAGTAATAAGCACTGCCAAGAAGCACATCCCTAGGGGATACCGACGAGAGTATGTCCCAGGGTGGTCCAAAAACAGTGACGAGCTCTACCAGCGCTTCCTCAAGACGGGCGACAAAGAACTGGCCGATGACCTTCTCCACAGTCTTGATACTGCAAGACAATGTAAATGGACAGAAGCAATGGAGAGCCTGAATTTCCAGACTTCAAGCCGACAAGCATGGACCCTGTTAAGGAAATTAGGAAGTGGAGCACAGCACCTATTCAAAGACAGACAGCAAACGTCTCCCCAAACACCATGGCATCTCATATAGTGGCCACGTCCAGAGCCCCTAGTGACAGAGCACACACGATCAAGATAAAACGAGAACTCAGGAATCTGAGGAATAAGGCGACAGAAACTGAATACGCTCTCCCTTTCTCACTCGAAGAAATAGAAACAGCACTCAAAGAGGTCAAGCCAGGGAAAGCACCAGGACTCGACAGCATTAACCCAGAACTCCTGATACACTGCGGTAAATACACAAAACTCTGGCTGGCGAGATTCTTCACCGACATCATCCAAACCGGTAATGTGCCTAGTGACCTCAAAAGATCGAAAATAATAGCCATCTTAAAACCAGGGAAACCAACAAACTTACCGAAGAGCTACAGGCCCATAGCACTACTGTCAGTAATATATAAATTGTTAGAAAGGCTCATCTACAATAGAATCTGCCAGAAAATACTCAATGCTATACCAATCGAACAAGCAGGTTTCAGACCAAACCGCAGCTGTGTCGATCAAGTTCTCTCACTCACGACGTACATTGAAGCTGGGTTCCAAAGAAAGCTTAAAACCACTGCAGCATTTATAGACCTGTCAGCTGCCTACGACACAGTCTGGAGAGAAGGCATGATTTATAAGTTCCTCCGCATAATCCCATGTAAACTAACAGCTCGCCTACTAAACAACATGCTGAATGACAGAACGATCCAAGTCACCATGGGTTCAGATATTAGTTCATCGAGGAAATTAAAAAATGGCCTACCTCAAGGATCGGTGCTTGCACCACTCCTCTTCAATCTCTACATTGCAGACATACCGGAAACAAGATCAAAGAAGTTTGACTACGCCGATGACTGGGTCCTTGCAACGAGAAGTCAGTCATTTGAAGGGGCAGAGGAGACCCTAACAGCTGACTTGGAGAAGATGGGAGAATATTTCCGAAAATGGCACCTGCAACCTAACGCCAACAAAACAGAAGTATCATGTTTTCACCTAAACAATAAAGCGGCTAAGAGGGAGCTCAGAATAAAATTCGAGACCACATGGCTTACCCACAATAAAACCCCAAAGTACCTAGGTGTGACCCTCGATAGAACACTCTCTTTCAAAGGTCACCTAATGAAAACAGCAGAGAATCTAAAAACAAGGAATAACATTACACAGAAGCTCTGTGGAACGACATGGGGAGCGGCAGCTACTACGTTACGGACATCAGCCTTAAGTCTCGTCTTCTCAGATGCCGAATATTGTGCGCCGGTATGGCTAAACAGCCCCCACACCCATAGAATCGATGCACAGCTCAATAACACAATGAGAATGATCGCTGGTGTAATAAAGACTACACCCGTGGAATGGCTCCCAGTACTAAGCCACATACCACCCCCTAACCTACGCCGCACAAACGCTCTTATAAGAGAGTACAAAAAGATAATGAGCAATCGGAATCTACCCATCCATGAGAATTTTGAAGATGCCACCCAAAGCCGCCTCCGCTCCAGAAGGTCACCCATCAGAACCGCAATAGCCACATCTGCAACAGAGGAAGAATTCAACATAACCAGCGCCTGGCACCAAGAATGGTCCTTAAAGAACATCAGCAAACTTCCATGTATCTCCCAGAAGCCTCCAGGTTTTGACTTATCACGCAAAACCTGGGCAACTTTAAACAGAATTAGAACTAAACATGGCAGATGCGCCTATTCCCTCTACCAGTGGGGCATGACAGAATCGCCGCTATGTCAATGTGGAGAAAATCAAACTATCCAGCACATAATAGAAGACTGCCCCAGGACAGCCTATGATGGGACTCCAGAAGATTTCCTGATGGCGACTCCAGAATCAATTGCATATATTAACTCATTAGATGTTTGCTTGTAATTACTTCCAAACTACTATAACTTTGTATAACTACTGTAACATGTGTATTATGTGTAATTTTGTATAATTCTGTATAACTATTGTAATAACTGTAAGAATATCTAATGCCAAATTATTACAATTTTGCATATTGATTGTAATAACAATTGTGTCTAAATGCCATACGCTAAATAAATACAATGCAATTTCAGTAAAGGACTATACAGCCTTAGCTAAGTGCTCCAAATGCCAAGATTATGGCCATGTTGCTAAGTATTGTAACTTTTCGAAGCCCGTGTGTGGTAACTGCGGGTGTGACAGCCATGACAAAAAGAACTGTACAAAAGACACTCCACTTTGCATCCCATGCAAATACCGTAAGCGAACTTGTAACACTCCTGGTAAGTAGTGTTTGACTTACAAGTTACTTCTCCAGCGACTAATCCAGAGGACCGATTATGGCGACACGCTATAAGGTTACTCGTCGGAAGTCGCCAAGTAAAACACTGAGAGACGCGGGAAGGTGGAGGAAATTACAAGAGTCACTCTCCTCTCTGAACGGTGAGGGAGAGGAGGAACTTGGTAATGTTTATTCTGTTCCAGTGCCAGCAGTACAGCCGGAGACAACGGACTTCTCATGCCAGGTCGGGGTTTCCCTGGCCAGCAAGGGGAGTCTTCCAGGTTCGATGGTGGTGAAGGCAGCTGGGCCGGCGGGTCTCACCTCCCCGGGCGGGGACAGCTCCTCGCGGAGGGAGGGGGAGATATATGCTGTACCGGTGCCTGAAGTGCAGCCCGAGACGGGGGACTTCTCCTGTCAGGTCGGGTCCTTCCTGGCCTCCAGGGGTGGCCTTCCAGAGTCACTGGGACCGTCAGCGGCCATGGCGGTGGGTTCCACATCTCGTCGAGATGGGGCGGAGCCGTCGGCGTCTGTGTCTGATGGGCCTGCAAAGGGAACAGATAAAGAGACTGCAGACTTGATTAAAGTAGCCACATCTGTAAATAAAACAACTCTTGGTGATGGTGTAAATGTAGATGAAGTAGATGAGACTGTAGACTTGATTAAAGTAGTCACATCTGTAAATAAAATAACTCTTGGTGATGGTGTAAATGTAGATGATGTAGAGGTAGATACTCAAGTACAGAAACGATCTTTTAACAATTGTCCGCCAGGAAATACCTATGTAATATGCGAGGAGACTCTGCGATTGTCAAGGTTGGAAAATTCACAGACTCTAAACGCCGCATTGAGGCAGCTGGACCGAGCTGGGCATCCCCGCGGAAATAAAATTACATTTCCAACTCTGTAGGATGCAGACTGTATAGAACTTGTTGCTCTAAATATTCCCACAGAATACGATAAATTATTCAATCTAGTTTCGAAAGTCTACATCCGGAGGGGTAGGAAACTTGATCTAAATAAAGTTTATGAAGATATGGTCAAAATGCATGGCAGAATCGCGTTTGATCCTGCCCAGACTTGGCCTGCAAGCCATTTTTACACTAGATTCCCATGACCAGACTCAATTGTTTACAGATACATGCAATGCGGAGCTCACTGGTTACTCATGAGCTCCGCAAATTGGCTGAAGAAAGGTATATTGACATCCTATTAATACAAGAACCGTACTCTGTCTCTGGCAGAGTCCCAGGCTTCCCTGGAACAGCTCAGGTGATCTCGATTGGTCAAAACCCAATGTCAGTCATTGTTATTATAAACAAGTTAATTAAAACTACCGCTTTAACACAGTTTTGTAATACACACGTGGCTGTAATTGAGATAAATCATTGTAATGCACACTGGTATTTGATAAATGTTTACTGCCAATACAGAGACCAAATACAAATATACCTGAGGCAATTGTCAACTGTCCTGCGTGCCCTAGCTGGCAAACCACTCATTATTACAATGGATAGCAATGCAAAATCCCCTCTCTGGCACAGTGGAGTCCAGGACCAAAGAGGAATCGCGCTCGAGGATTTCATAATGGAATATCAATTACATGTAATAAATCTCCCTGGCAACCCTCCTACTTATAGGAGTCGAGCCGGGGCAGCGTCTCACATAGACGTGACGCTGAGTTCATTTCATGCAGCAAATAATATTCAGAGCTGGAAAGTTTTAGAAAATCTTACACCAAGCGATCATAACATAATTGAATTTTCAATCGCACCATACGCGGAACACGTGCCAGAGGGGTGGACAACGCAATATGATTATGGGAGAGCCTGCTGGAGGCAGAGTTCAATCCTCCAGAGTTGGGAGATGGCCCGTTTAACGTGGAAGAGGCTGTTGAGGCCTTGGTTGTCTCTATAAAGGCGGCAGTGGCCGCGGCGATACCGACGCGAAGACGTCTCATACGCGAAATGACCGCTCCATGGACTCCAGAGCTTACTCGGCTCAGGCAGTCTATGAGAAGGGCACGGCGCAGCTATCAAGGGTCTTTCACCCGGGACGAAAGGCAATACCATCTTGCCTTGTATAGAAGACGAAAGTGGATTTTCAAAGAAACCTTAAGGCAACATCGCCAGCGAAGCTGGGAGGACTTTGTAAAGTCTCATCTCACCCTAGACCCATGGGGTATCCCATATAAAATGGTGAGAGAGAAGATACATTCTCCAATGCATCTCTCGACAGTAAGACTCGGAGACAATGACAGTATGACGAAAGACTGGGTGGAGACCACTCAGGAGTTACTTAATGTGCTCCTCCCAGACGATCGACCGGAAACGGACAACGAGATGCAACAGGAGATCAGGATGCAAGATCAGACGGAGTACAATAATGAACTACAAGTGTACTCCTTCTCAGTTGAGGAGGTACAAGCAGCTATACTCTCATTCACCAGACGCAAAGCCCCAGGGCCAGATGCAACACCTGCGGAAGTTCTGCAGAATATTGTGCACAAGATGGCCCCAGGCCTTGCAAAGATATACAACAGGTGTCTGGAAACACAGTCCTTCCCAACTCGCTGGAAGACTGCGGAAGTGATAATAATAAAGAAGTCACCAGAAAAAGATCCAACAATGCCAAAGTCCTACAGGCCTATATGCCTCTTGGATGTCTTGGGAAAGACACTTGAGAAGCTGCTGATCTCAAGGCTGTCAAGTCACAGAATCTTGCGTGGAATGAGTGATATGCAATACGGCTCCCGTAAAGGCAAATCAACATCTGATGCCGTAAATAAGGTCGCAAGTATTGTACACTCATCTACAAGGAAATACGTTCTTGGAGTCATGGTGGATATCTCCGGTGCCTTCGACAACCTGTGGTGGCCGGCGCTTTTCTCTCGTCTTCGGGAGATTGAGTGTCCGGTAATGCTATACAGTTGTTTGAAGGATTATTGCCGGAATAGGGTTGCTAAAATCACGGCTCCTGGTGCTGTGGTGTTCAAGAACATATCAAAGGGCTGTCCACAGGGTTCTGTGTGCGGTCCTTTATTTTGGGATATAAACATGGATCCTCTATTGAGAACACTTGAGGAGAACAATGTAGCACTAGGAGTCGTGGCATATGCAGATGATCATCTCGTCCTTATCGGGGGCGACAGTCGTACCGAAATAGAGACAAATGCAGGCCATGTTTTCGAGATCTTAACACAATGGTGTAAATCTTCTAAGTTAGAAATTGCACCTCACAAATCTCAATACATTCTCCTTAAGGGCAAATTGGCCCGTGACCCCATCATAAGATTAGACAATAAAGTAAGGCGCATACACGAGTTGCGAAATATTTGGGCGTCCTCATAGATGAGGCATGGAGTTATGTGCCACATATTAATCATGTTGCTTCAAAAGCATTAGCAGTCTTAAATAAACTGATTAGTATAGCCCAACGGCGTTTTCATCTACCTCCGTTGGCAACAAAAATGTATCATAACTGTATATTAGCACCAATAGTGGGATATGGCTCCAGTGCCTGGGCCCACAAACTCACTCAGGTGAGGCCTGCGCTTATGGTCAGGCGAATTCAACGCAATGTTATCCTTAGATGCATAGGTGCCTTTGGCACCACACCAACAGACGCTCTTAGTATCATTATGGGCCTATGCCCACTGGATCTGATAATACGGCAAAACGCGGCAATATACTGGCTGGCAAAACGGGATTTTCTAAAAGTAACACAAATTATGGGTGAACATCTAAATAATATAAAAGAAATTAAGCAAAAGACACTAACATCTTGGCAAGAACAATGGGACACATCAGACACAGGAAGGCGAGTCTATGACTTCCTTCCAAACGTACAGGAGAGGTTACGTATTAAGCATCTAATACCTTCACAAGGTATAGTTCATTTTCTGACGGGACATGGCCCCTATCCTACATATTTCCATAGGATAGGCAGCCAACCAACACCTGAGTGCGTTTGTGGTGCCCCTATTGGGACGCCTGAACATGTGGTCTTTGATTGCCCAGACTTCGAACCGGTTGCCTCCGAATTAAGGCAGGAACTACCTAATCAGGATGTTGCACACCTTTTAAGAAACCCTGATGCCTACAAAGTTATACAAAGTCTGGTTGACTCAATGTTCCGCATTTGCTAAACTAATTTTTGAATAATTACGATAGTTAAACCAGAGAACAGCCGTACTCCTCAACAGGTCTGAGGAGTATTGAGCGGCAACACATTTGAAACAAACACAAGTTACCCTGGTGGGGATGGAATGGCGGCTGTCCCTTGCCTACTGGAGTTCCGTTAGCGAGGGACACCCGTCCGCCTCCCTCACCAAATGAACAAAAGTGTACATGGACTGAAATGAGGGCAAGTAGGAAGAGATGGTGGGGGCTCCCCGGTCTATGGCGACATAGGTGCGTGGGATGCCCTGGGGTGTTTCCAAAAGGGCAGTCATTGCCTTCCTTCAAGTCCAAACTTAAAACCCAATTCAAATCCTGAAAACCTGACTAATTCTTGTCTCAGTATATACAAATGCAATGTCCAATCAATAGATCTTCTATAGACAATATTAATTATGTATACAATTAGCGCAGAAGCGCGTGCATTTTGTAATTTTGTAATTTTTTCATGTATTAAAGTTTTTGTAAATGTAGATAGCGCAGAAGCGCTGTTTGTTGTAATCATCGTATGTTGTAGATGTAGTTTTGTGTAGTATTGTGTAAATAAAGGGTGGTGGAGAAGGGAAAAAATATCAAAAACACAGCAGTGGTTCTCTAGTTAGTAGACGGCCCACCTCCTCGCGGTTAGGGACGGGCAACGCTCCTGGAAATCCGGAGCGGCTAAGAGGCTGATGTTCAAACAACATATGTAGCAAATAACAGTTTTAGAGTAGAAGTACTGCTTGATGTAAAATGTAGTTCTGTTTAGTAATTAGTACCCACTATTGTAACCTAGGCAGTGGATAATGTATGTTACAATTAAATGTAAAAAAAAATGTACCTATGAAACTATTGGCATCAAGTTTTGATCTCCGCTCTTCCTGGCTGCCGCGCCTCAACGGCGGGAATTGTGCCGCCCCTCACCACACCCGCCCGCGCCTTACAGGTGGGACAGCGACGCCCTCAGTGCCGACCGGCGGACTCTCGCTGTACCGCTGGGAAAGCGGTCTGCGTGGCGCCATCCGGGGGAGGTGTGTTGCCTCCCGATAACTGGGTTAAAACTGCCAGGAGACCCTCTGATTCCCTGAAATTCTTGCCTTCAGCAGGGCTCAGAGGAACCTGAGTGGGGCGGGGACCGTAATGTCCTATCCCGTGGCCTTGATGTGGCCCTGGCGCTCAGTACCCCCCTTGGATGGGGCGAAGCTAACACGGGAAGGGCCGTCCATGCATGACGTTAAAAGGCTAGCCCTTAACTGGGTGCAACCCTCACTGGTCCGCACTGGCCCACCGTGAATTATCAAAAGCGGTGGGTGAGACATGGTCGGTCATGATCCCCCAGTACGTGTGGAGACCCTCCGGGGAAACGTAACTCGGGTTTGAGTGCCGTACCGTCTCGTTGATGTAAAACTCCACGTATAAGACCCGGACTGACTCTTTTAACACCTTCCGGGCTGCGTCGATAGGTGTGGGTTGTCGCGTGTCAAGGTAGGACGTAAAACTCCCGTCCTGGCAGGACGTTAAATGCCCCCAACCCAAGCGAAAGCAAAGGGTGCATGGCGCAGGGCAAGCTGTGTTACGGGAGATATAACAACTGTCTCCCCTGAGTTGAGCGCGGTGGCGGGGCGAGGGTATGAGGGTAAGTCTCACGACGATCCCGCAACCCTGCGGTCCTGCTGCCGCAGTTCCTCACGTCCTGGACGACGTTAAAAGTCCCCCCAACCCAAAGCGAAAGCAAAGGGTGCATGGCGCAGGGGGTGCTGCGTCAACGGGGACACAACACCTGTTCCCAAAACACAGTGCGCCGAACATCTTGCGCACTGATTTCGGCGGTCTTGCTCGCCGGGGTGGGATTCCGGCCTGAGCCGTCAAGTGTCCTTCGCCGTGTCTCTGGATTTCCGGGACATGATCTGCCAAGCCGGGGTGTGGTGACATGTCCCCGGCTAGGTTAGCTGGGCCCAGACCCCTGAAAGTCTGGGTGACCGACCCGGCACCTGAGTAGGGCCGGGTCCTTGGCCTTGAGTGGGAGCTCGGCCTAGTAAGGGGCGAAGGACGGAAGGTGAATCCGCCTTCCCGGAGTGCGGGGGGCACTTGCCGGGGAGGGAAGGATGAAAACTGCGATGGCAAGGCCGTCGAAGAGGACGAGTGTGTTGGAAACGGCACGCTCAACCTAGCAGCTCTCTTGTGCCCTTGGTCCTGGGGCGGGACCGGTGGGCGAGCTGCCTTTAGCCCGCCCCCCCCCCCCCCATGCCAGAGGTGCCGGTCGGGGGTAACAGACGGGCCCCAAATTTTTCACTCTTCTTGGCAAATATGGCTGATCAAACGGAGAGTGAATCGGCGCCTTCGGAGCATGATGCTCCTATCGATGAGAGAAGTCAAAATCACTCAGTTATGGAGAGACATGCCTCGTTCCTCCGATTATTAGATCGGAGTGTCAGGCATGGAAAAATAAATGCTTACCAGATTAGGGCATTGAAAGAGGATATAGCAAATTGGGCTCTTGCCCACGCTAAACTAGAAGGACAGTACGCGGAAGTGAAAGCCTAAAATGAGCGGCTCCGCAATGAATTACAGAAACCGCAAAGGTCGTATGCTGCAGTAGCAGCAGCGGCTTAACCTAAAAAGACAGTTCAAGAGACAATAAGGCAGAATATTGAAAAAACCGTACCAACCATCTTTGTCAAACCAAAATAAGGCGAAGATGTTAAGAAAGCCAAAGAGCAGTTCGAGAAAAGTATAAATCCGAGAACAGATAAAAATAAAATTAACCATGTCAGAACGACAAAAAACATATTAATAGTCGAATTGGCCTCAACTGAGGACTGTGACAAATTATTAGCAAACAAAAAATTAAACGACTCCTTTGTTTGTGAGAAACCAAAGAAACGAAGACCACTAATGATGATGTACGACGTCCCGACGTACATGTCGCAGGACGACGTCGTCAATTGTGCATATGACCAAAATTTTGAGGAAATGATGACAAAACAAGAATTTATTGAGAAATTTAAGTTACGATTCAAAACAGGGCCACGGGATCGACCCACGGTGCATCATGCCGTAGAGGTGGCACCTGATCTCAGAAAAATGATAGTTAAAACAAACAAATTATATATAGGATACACGGCTATATCCGTTAAAGACTATACAGCACTGGCAAAATGCACAAAATGCCAGGACTATGGCCATGTGGCTAAGTACTGCAATTTTCAGAACTCAGTTTGTGGAAAATGTGGTGAGGATGGCCATGATAAAAAATCATGCGATAAACGAGAAATATGCATCCCTTGTAGGTACAGAAAGAGGGTCTGTCACTCCCCGGGACGGGAGTTTATGACCTACAAGTTGCTACTCCAAAGACTGATTCAAAGGACTGACTATGGCGACTAGCCGAAAAGTCCAGAAACGGAAGTCACCTAGCAAAGTAGCACGGGATGCAGAAAGATGGAGAAGGTGGAGATCACAATCATCTTTGGATGAAGATGAAGAAATCAACGACTCTTATTTTGTTCCAGTTCCTGCGGTGCAGCCGGAGATGGTAGACTTCTCCTGTCAGGTCGGGTCCTTTCTGGCCGACAGGAGGGGGGTCTCGGTCGCGGCGGCGGGGTCGGGCGAGGCGGCGGACTTCTCCTGCCAGGTCGGGGGCTTCCTGGCCTCAAGGGGGAGGACATCGGCGTCCGGCATCGGTTCGGCTGCTGGACACTCTGCAGAGAAGACATATGAAGCACTAACAGATTTGCATTTAGACAAAACTGTAACTGGTGGTGGCACAAAAGATTTGTCAAAGGACTCTGTAGAACAAGTAGTATTGGAAACCTTGAAAGTAGATGTAATTGGTGGTGGCAAGGTGAAAGAGAAAATAGACTTAGACCTTGTAGATGTAGACACCTCTGTAAGAAAAAGGACTTATAACAATTGTCCCCCTGGGAATACATATGGTATATGCGAGGAGTCATTAAGACTGTCACGATTAGAAGATCCAGCGATTTTGACGGTGGCTCTTAGGCAGCTGGTGAGGACCGGGTATGCCAGAGGAAGAAAGATAACATTCCCTGCTCTGGAGGATGCAGATTGCATCCAGCTTGCAGCAGTAAACATACCTCTCGAGTTCAAAGAACTAGAGGAACTCGTATCGAAAGTTTTTGCTCGAAGGGGCAGGGTTTTCGACTTAAAAAAGATATACAATGACATGGTAATGATGTATGGCAGGATCGCTTTCGATCCTGCCCAAACTTGGCCAAATAGTCATTTCTATACAAGGTATCCTGATGCACTTTAGAGTGTTTCAGGTAAATGCAATGAGAAGTCAGTTAGTCTTACACGAATTAAGAAGATTAACAGAGGAACATGAAGTAGACATCTTATTAATACAAGAACCATACTCCGTCTCGGGAAGGGTCCCTGGCTTTCACGTTAACGCACAGGTGATTGCCTCAGGCCAGCAACCAATGACGTCAATCATAATATTAAGTAATTTAATCAAAACAACTGTAATTACTCAATTATGTACCACACATCTTACGGTTGTAGAAGTAAATTTAAAAGGACACAGTTCGTATTTAAGGAGTCTGTATTGCCAGTACAGACATAATATTGATACCTACCTGGGACAATTGCGGACAGCAATAAGAACCTTACAAGACAAGCCTATAATAATATCAATGGATGCAAATGCAAAATCGCCGCTCTGGCATGGCCCCGTACAAGACCACAGAGGAATTGAATTAGAAGATTTAATCATGGAACACAATCTGAATGTTGCGAATCTCCCCGGCAACCCTCCTACCTATAGGAGCAGAGCCGGGGCAGCATCTTTTATTGACATCACATTAACCTCAATGGATATTGCAAATAAGATTCTGAACTGGAAAGTACACGATGGCATAACTACTAGTGATCACAATGTCATTGAATTCGAAATATCTGTGGAGGAGGACCGGGTGCCAGCAGAGTGGACAATGCGTTATGATTACGGGAGAGCCAATTGGGGCCTTCTGGAGGTGGAGTTCGATCCTCCAGAGCTCGGAATTGAATTTAACGTGGAAGAGGCAGTAGAGGCCCTAACTACCTCTATAAAGACGGCTATCGCCGTAGCGATACCAGTGAAAAGACGTCTCATCCGGAAAGCGACTGCGCCATGGACTCCGGAGCTGTCGCGGCTCAGGCAGTCTATGCGTAGAGCACGCAGGAACTATCAAAGGGCTTTCGCCCAAGCAGAAAGACAATTCCATCTTACCATATATAGAAGACAGAAGAGGGTCTTTAAGGATACCCTAAATCAACATAGACAGCAGAGTTGGGAGGACTTCGTAAAGGCACATCTTACCCTGGACCCTTGGGGCATGCCATACAAAATTGTGAGGGAGTAAATACACTCCCCAATGCAGCTCTCCACAATCAAAAAGGAAGACACTGACGACATGACAATCGACTGGAGACAAACTGCTGAGGAGTTACTTCATGCGCTCCTACCGGACGACCGACCTGACATGGACACTGAGCTGCAGAGGGAGATACGCCAGCAAGACCAAATAGTATACAATACCAATCTACAAGTCTACCCCTTCTCGCAAGAGGAGGTGGTACAAGCAATAAAATCCTTCGCGAGGCGGAAAGCCCCAGGGCCAGATGGTATACCGGCAGAAGTACTGCAGTGCATAGCACAAAAGTTGGCACCAAGTCTTGCCAAAATTTACAACAGATGTTTGGAAATGAGGAGCTTCCCAACATGCTGGAAAACAGCAGAAGTAGTTATAATAAAGAAGGGTCAAGACAAGGACCCTACACTTGCAAAATCCTATAGGCCCATCTGTTTACTTGACGTTTTGGGCAAAACCTTTGAAAAGCTTCTGATGTCTAGACTGTCTAGCCACAGGCTTCTTCGTGGCATGAGTGAATTGCAATACGGGTTCAGAAAGGGCAAGTCTACATCTGATGCCATAAATAAAGTAGCAAGTATTGTGCACTCGTCCACGAAGAAATATGTCCTGGGGCATCATGGTGGATATTTCCGGCGCCTTCGACAACCTGTGGTGGCTGGCGCTCTTTTCCCAGTTAAGGGAGATGGAGTGCCCAGGGGCGCTATACGGTTGCCTGAGGGATTACTGTCGGAAAAGAGTTGCGAGAATCACGGCTCCTGGTGCCGTGATGTTGAAAGACATCTCAAAGGGCTGCCCGCAGGGTTCTGTGTGTGGCCCCGTGTTCTGGGATGTAAACATGGACCCCCTGCTGACAACTTTGGATGGGAACGATACGGTACTGGGAGCGGTGGCGTATGCAGACGATCTTTTCATCATGGTCGAAAGAGATAGTCGTGCTGAAATAGAGAACAAAACAGTACAAGCATCTGAGATCTTAATGCAATGGTGCCAAAAATCAAAACTTCAAGTTGCACCACATAAATCAAATTACATTCTTTTAAAAGGAAAGCTGGCCCGTGATCCAGTCGTGCGGCTGGATAATAGATTAGTTGCGAGATCTAGGTCCGCAAGATACTTGGGCGTCCTCATGGATGAGGCTTGGAGCTATGCTCCGCACATCGACCATGTGGCTACCAAATCCTTCACAATATTCAACAAACTGATCAGTATTGCTCAAAGACGTTTCCATTTGCCCCCCGGGGCAACCAAAATGTACAATAATTGTATACTGATACCGGTTGTGGGGTATGGTTCCAGCGCGTGGGCGCACAGGCTCACTCAGGTGAAGCCGGCACGTGTCATCAGACGAATACAGCGAAATGTAATCATGCGGTGTGTTGGTGCCTTCAGCACCACACGAACGGACGCTTTGTTAGTAATAATGGGACTTCACCCGCTGGATCTAATGATCAGGCAACACGCAGCTATACACTGGATCCAAAAACGGGAATACGAAAAAGTGACAGCACTCATAGGAGAACACATGAACAATATCAAACAGATTAGAGAAAAAATTACAGATATCTGGCAAGAGCAGTGGCAGTCCTCGGACACTGGGAGAAGGGTCTTTGACTTCTTTCCCAGTGTCCGCGAGAGGCTTAAGATGAGACAGCTTACAATAACACTTGGAGTGGTACACTTTTTATCCAGGCATGGCGCATATCCTACATACTTACACAGAATTGGCAGTATGCGGTCGCCTGAGTGTGTCTGTGGCGCCCCTGTGGGGACGCCCGAGCACGTGGTTCTGGAATGCCCGGAATTCGACCCAGTTGGCAACGAGGCAAGACGGGAATTGCGGAACACACCGCTCATGGAGATACTTAGAAGCCCAGAAAGATTTACTGTATTCCAACAACTAGCCGATCAGGTTTCTAAATTTGCAAAATTAATATTTGAGCGAAACGACGAAGATTAGGAGAGAGAAAAGCTGTACTACTCAGCCATGTCTGAGGAGTAATGTGCATCTATTCATAGACAAGATACCAAGAGAAGACTTAGGAAGGGAGGGTCGCTTGCCAGACTGATGTGGATGTCCATGCCACTATGGACGGGCGACCTCTGTCCGCCTTGCTCCTATGGGGCAGAAAGAAATATTGCGGACAGCGAAGAGGGCAAGATGGACGAAGAAGGTAAGGCTCCCCAATCTATGGAAACATAGATGAGAGGGATGCCTTGGGGTAGTACCAAGCGAGTGTTCCGCCTTCTCGCTTGTCCGAACATCAAACCGATAATTGACAAAACTACCGACTAGACTTTTATAGCCAAATGAGACCTTGTAAAAAATTCCATGCATGTATAAAAATTTAATTAGCGCAGAAGAGCGCGTTATTATTTTGTAAATTGTAGTAGAGTAGTTCTTTGTTTCTTTTAATGTAGAATTGTATAATTAAAGGGTGGTGGAGGGATGGAAAATAAATTCAAATAAATGCAGTGGTTTCTAGATAGTAGAAGCCGGCCCACCTCCTCGTGTTAGGGACGGAAACGCTCCTGGTATCCCGGAGCGGCTAAGTGGCCGGAAGGAATTCATAATTGTTAATTAGAACATTACATTGCATGTAAATCACTGTAATTGTAATAAAGTAGAATTGTTAGTTACTACTACCCACTTAGGCTAAGTAAGTTAACAATAAATGTATAAAAAAAATGTACCTATGAAACTATTGGCATCAAGTTTTGATCTCCGCTCTTCCCGGCTGTCGCGCCTCAACGGCGGGAATTGTGCCGCCCCCCACCACACCCGCCCGCGCCTTACAGGTGGGACAGCGACGCCCTCAGTGCCGACCAGGGGACTCTCGCTGTACCTATGAAACTAAACAAAATGGGGACAACCAAACAAATGTCGCCTGCAAAAACAGAGCCCAACAGAAACTCGCTGGCCCCCATAGAGAACGATACCTCAAAATCCCAGGAAGATCTGGAAAACATGGTAGCTATGAGGGAAGAAATAGTGGCCTTCCTTTTTAATGAAACAAATAAGATAAACAACGTCCAGAAAAGGTGTATTTTGGGAAAGTTATCGGCATATGAGCGAATTGTACGGAAATACGAAATGGAAATTTTGGAACTGAAAACGGAACTCAGGTGCACTAAAGCTGCCCAAGCTGCAAAAATACCAGTACAGGAAACTTATGCTTCCAAGGCATCCACCAAAGTTATACCCACCAACGAAAGTCGAGGCCCAAAACCTGAGCCCAAATTGCTAGTTGTGAAGCCAGCCGAAGGAGCACAACAAGCAGCAAAAGATCTCGAGGAAACAGTAAAGAAAGTCATCACAACATCGCTGAAAGATGTGAGGGTCACGAAATTTAAGACCACAAGGGACAGAAACGTAATACTCGAATTCCCAGATACTGAAGAAGCAAATAGGCTGAAGAAGTGTGAAGAGTTTAGTCGTTCTGGGCTTACCATCCAGGACCCCAAAAAAAGGAATCCCAAGGTAATTCTCTTTGATGTTCCAAGAGATACTCAAGAAGGACAGCTGAAAACTGAGCTGTATGAACGGAATCTGTCAAGAGCAGGCCTCACACTTGAAGAGGTCGTGAGTGGAACACAGATTGCCTTCAAAACTGGACCAAAAAATCGAGAAGTGGTGAACTTAGTGCTGGAGGTGGCACCTAAAATATGGGACAGGCTGACTGACCAAGGACGAGTGTATCTCCACTGTACATCCCACAGGGTGCAAAATTACACAAATATTATCAGGTACTATAAATGCCAGGGCTTTGGTCACACATCAACAAGATGCACAAATGCTGAAACAATATGTGGACACTGTGCAGCACCTGGACACTCCTTCACAGAATGCAGGCTTAAAGAACAACCACCACATTGTGCGAACTGCAAACGCTGGAAGAAAGACTGCAAACACTCAGTTCTGGACCAAAACTGCCCTGAATACAAGGGAGCAAAAGAAGCAATCCAACGAATGACCGATTATGGGAAGTAATAACTACAATGTGCTACTTTCAGACCATAGATCCTCAATGGACCTACAACTTAGGCCCTTAAAAATCCTCCAAATAAATGGACAAAGATCTAAAACAGTACCTGAAAAAGTCATGAAAATGGAGGAAGAGGAGTTAGACGTACTACTGGTACAGGAATCATACACACTAGACGACAAAACCAAAGGTTATCAACTAAGTTATCGAATGGTTTACAGCTCCAAACATGGAACACCAAAGGCAGCTATAATCATTCGTACTAAGAGCTTAAATGTACTCCAGTTAACCACATTATCTGATACACATACATGTGCGGCAAGCATAAGTGGAGCCTTTGGAGAGCTGTACCTGGTGTGTGCATACTGCCAGTATGGTGAACCTATCGACCGCTTCCTGAATAAACTTGAGGACATACTCCACAACTTGGCTGGAAAACCAGTAATTATAGGCCTAGATGCAAATGCGACATCCCCATTATGGTATGGTGATATGGCAGATGGGGATGGTAGGAAGATGGAAGACTTCATCTACCAGCATGGTCTTGTACTACTGAATGAGGAATCTCCATTAACAACTTTCAGTGGACCAAATGGAGAGAGTAACATAGACCTCACTATTTGTACAACAATTGTGGCTAGAACAACAACAAAATGGAAGGTTCATGGGGGATGGACAACCAGCGATCACAGGGCCATAACATATGAAACTGCCCCACAACAGAGAAACAGAACAGCTATAGTGCAAGAAAAATACAACACACAATTTGCAAAATGGGCAATTTTTGATCAGTTCTTTGCAAAGGAAGTAGAATACCTGGAGAATATCCAAGCAATGGATGTTAATGAGAAGGTCCGATGCCTGGAAGGGGCAGTACGAGCTAGCTGCAAAGAATCGATGAGAAGAAAAACCTGGCTACAACACCCTATACCATGGTGGAACGAGACACTTAGACTATAACGACAAAACACAATGACAGCACGACGAACCCTGCAAAATGCCCGCAGAAATGGAACTGCAGAAGAAGTCGAAGCAGCAAAACAAGAATACAAAATAAAACGAAATGAATACACAAAGCAGATCACCATTGCTAAAGAGGATGCATGGAAGAAGTGGGTATCTGACTGTGACAACAACAATCCCTGGGCAGCAACTCAAAAAATACTCCGACCAAAAACAGGTACAGAAAACGTCCTCAGCAACATAAAACTTCCAAACCAGACCCAAACAATGACGTGGGAGGACACAATCCAGCATCTACTGTGCTCACTTCTGCCCAATGACAAACCAGAGGAGGATACAGCTCATCAGGAAGAAGTTAAAGTGGAAAACATAAGGTACAACAATATAGAAAACGCACCAGAGTTTTCGAGATAGGAAGTGGACGCTGCCATCAAAGCATGTAAACCGAAGAAAGCTACAGGCCCTGATGGTATTGATGACCTAATAATCAAAAGGATATGGCGCACACACCCAGCTCTCCTAATGGATGTATTCAACTCTTGCCTTCGTGAACATACTGTACCAGAGCCATGGAAGAAAGGACTAGTGTGCATATTGCTCAAGTCCCATGAAAAGCCTAGAGATGAACCAAAATCATATCGGCCCATATGTCTACTGTCTATACTAGCGAAAGTACTTGAGAGACTAATGGTATGGCGCCTGGAGGAACAATACGAAACCTCAGGTCTTAAAGCCCTAAACCAGTTTGGGTTCAGGAAAGGGGCATCCACAGAGATGGCTATTAGGCAGGTGCTACACAATACTGTATGTGAGGAGAAGTATGTCATGGCCATCTTTGTGGATATCGCTGGGGCGTTTGACAATTTATGGTGGCCAAGTGTCATGAGGCGACTACGAGAAATAGGCTGCCCAATAAACATATATAGACTAATAGAAAACTATTTCACAAATAGGAAGGCCATAGTGCAAACAAGTGCTGGCACAACTGAAAAATTAGTTACAAAACGGTGTCCACAAGGCTCCATCTGTGGTCCCTTTCTTTGGAATCTAGTTTTTGATGAAATAGTAGCGGAAAAAGAAGGGAACCAGTGGACCAAAGTAGCTTATGCAGATGACCTTGCCATTATCACTCGAGGCAACAGCCGCAAGCAACTTGAGGACCAGGCAACACTAGCCTTGAGAGAGATTGGGGACTGGGCCAAGACAAATAAACTGCAAATCTCCAAACCGAAGACTGTAGCAATGACATTAAAAGGACACTTTGATAGGGAGAGGCCACCACAAATAAAATTCGAAGGGCAGAATATCAAGTTTGTAACAGAATTTACATACCTGGGCGTTACACTGGACGAGAAGCTGTCATTCACTCCACATGTGAAGAGAATCCAACAGAAGCTGGGTGCAATATCAGGTGCATTAATACGGGTCACCAGATCAGAGTGGGGTTTAAAACGACGATCATTGAAACTAATCTACAGTGGTCTCTGTCTGTCAATTTGTAAATATGGAGCTGCAGCTTGGGGGGAAAGAGCAAAGACTAAGTACATCCGAAGGATACTCTACTCAATCCAGAGACCATTCCTATTGCAGATGACAAAAGCCTGCAGGACAACATCAAATGAAGCCCTACAGGTACTCTCTGGAAGCTTCCCATTGGACCTTGAGGTAATAAGGGCAGCCCTATTGTACCACATCAGACATGGTATGGTTGGAACTGTTGCAGGGTTGCCAGTACCCGGGCCACAGACACCTCGAACAAGACCAGAAAAGGCAATTGATTGCATGCTACAACAGGAATGGCAAGCAAGGTGGGAAGGCTCAGAGAATGGAAGGGCCTCATATGAATGGACTCCAAACGTCTCACACTGGCGGACAGGCTGGCGTAAAACGGTGACACCACCATACTCACTCACCTGCCTGCTCACTGGACATGGCCTACGGAAGAAGCTGCATCAACTCACAATTGAAGCAGACCCAATGTGCACATGTGGAGAAGAGGACACTGACCATATCCTCTATGTATGCAGAAATTACCAAGAACAGAGGCACAGACTCATAACAGCAGTGGGTGAAACAACTTTCCAGTCAAAAAATTTGCTACTGGAAACCAGTGAAACATACACTGCAATAAAACTGTTTGCTGAAGAAGCCTTTGAAGTTAGAGAAGTAACTAGAATATTAACTGAAATAGAGTAGATAAGTTAAATGAATGGACTCCAGTGACTTTGCCTGGTTATCAATTACCCAGTATAAAAATAAATGTAAGCTAGTAATAAGTAGGTATACTATAGAAATAAGAAAGTGGGCAACCCTGAACCTGAAGCAAGATGACAAACAATCAGAACCCCAGTGGCCTCTCCTGGCAACAAACTATGCAGCAAGGACATAGGAACTAGTAATTAATTGGTATAGTCTAGTAAAGAAAAGTGATCAGTCTGTAAGAAAACCTGGGCAAATTAAAAGAAAAATAACAAATAAATAAATAAATAAATAAATAGACATAATATAGTATAATAAAAGTACAGTGTCATATGAACATAAACATGTATGTTATAACGGATAAGAGGGAAATTTGGCCCAAATCCTGAACTTCCAGTGTTCAACAGTGTGCAGGACTGGCCAGGCAGGAGGGCGAACCTCCCTTACAAATGGCATGCTGCCTGTGGATGCTTTATCTCTGGCATAAGGGTCGATGCCAGGGATGGCGGCACCGCCTCCACGTGGTTCCCCGTGGGCACCCAATGGGTGGCTAAAGGTGCTCCTCCACGGAGGGTCCATTCCCTCACACTGGGGGTAGTTTTTCCAAGCCAGTTCCCTTGCAGAAAGTAGCTAGGTTGTGGACCATGGAGAGAATTAGAGGGGAGTATGAGCGAGAGCTCGGGTATCCCTAATGACAATTCCTCTCTGGTGTGGGGTAACCCCTAACCAGCGAACCCATGTACAGTACTGTACCTATGAAACTATTGGCATCAAGTTTTGATCTCCGCTCTTCCCGGCTGCCGCGCCTCAACGGCGGCAATTGTGCCGCCCCTCACCACACCCGCCCGCGCCTTACAGGAGGGATAGCGACGCCCTCAGTGCCGACCGGCGGACTCTCACTGTACCTATGAAACTATGGAATAACAACAAGTGATCATAACTTGATAGAATTTGTAATCTCACTAGGTGTAGTACATGTTTCTGACGAATGGATAATGCAATTAGACTACGGGAAAGCCAATTGGGACCTGCTCGAGGCGGAGTGCCGTCCTCCAGAGTTGGTTAATCACGCCTTTGACCTAGATGAAGCAGTAGAAGCTCTTGTAACCGCTATGAAGACGGCTGTTGCTGCCTCTGTGCCATTAAAGAAGAGGTACATCCGCAGAGCGACAGCTCCATGGACTCCTGAGCTTACTAGGCTCCGGCAGGGTATGAGGAGAGCTCGTCGTCTCTATCAACGGGCCTTTACCCAGGATGCAAGACAGTATCACTTGTTAATTTACAGGAGACAAAAAAGAAACTTTCAGGAATCTTTAACAAAGCACAGACAGAAAAGTTGGGAGGACTTTGTGCACTCGCATCTTGTTTTGGACCCCTGGGGAGTTCCATACAAGATTGTGAGGGAGAAGATCCATTCACCAATGCTTTTGTCAACAGTGAGGATAGCGGACACAGGTATAATGACGACAAACTGGCAACAGACTGCTGAGGAATTACTGAGAGTCGGATAGGAAGCCGACCCTCACCAGAGTGCGTCTGTGGTGCCCCTGAAGGGACGCCAGATCATGTAGTTTTTGAGTGTCCAGCATTCGGGCAGGCTGTCTCGGAGTACAGGCAGATACTTCGTGGTCATCAATTAATCGACATAATAAGAGATCCAGACAAACATAACAGTTTACAAAGATTGGTAAATCAAATTTCAAAATCAGCAAAAACAGTGTTTGAGAGAATTACTGACGAATAAAACTTAGGGGAGAAACGCCCTACCTCTCAGCAAGTCTGAGTGGTATCGGCATCAATCAATGACAACACTAAGAAAGTACAGACTCCCATGGTAAGTGGACTGGCTGGCCGGGGCCCGACCGCCCCGATGGGCAGAAATTCTTCTGCCCTCGGCGGCATGGCTGGTCCGGGGCCTGACCGCCATTGCCCTGGGCGTAACACGTATTATACAGGACAGCATTGAGGGCAAGTTGGGGTGAGTAGGTGAGACTCCCCTATCTATTGCGAAATAGATTAGGAGGATGTCTCGGGGCGTGAGCCGGAATGTTTTGGCTTCGTGCTGATCCATATTAATTCCCAGAAATGACTAAAATACCAATCATGTAGAAAATAATAGTTAACACGTTCACTGCCATCGGCGCACCAGCGCGTCCGGCCGATACTAGTGCATATGCCGTCGACGCGCCTGCGCGGCGAGACACTCAGCTGTTTCTCAGCGCCACAGTTTAGTCGGGCACAGCCATTCGGTGTGGTTCATTGCGCAGGCACTCTAAGAACGTATTGTTTTCAATTTTTGCGGGTGCGGTTCGTGTGTTTTCCCTACAGTTTTTCTCTGTTGTGGGACTGAAAATGGAAGACAATCGTGACACGGCGGGCCCTTCAGAACCTAAGAAACGTAAAACACAGGACACAAGAAACGTACAAAAACTAACGGATGCGGAATTATTACGAATATTAGAAGAAAGCGATTCGGAAACGGAACTGGCCAGTGAGGAGGGCGGCGTGGAATCCAGTGAAGAGTCTGACGGAGCCGAGTTTGTTTTAGATGAGACTGTAGAAATGGCTGTGAATCCTAGCGACAGGGAAATGGCAGAAGGAGTGGTAACAAGAGATAACGCAGCTGATACAACTGTTGCGTGGGAAAGAGAGCCAGTTGGAATGATAAATTGCCCATTTATAAAAAATGAGGGACTGCTTATTCAACCGACGGAAAACACTCCCTTAGATTATTTTCGTCTTTTGCTGACGGACGAATTTCTATTGACAGTTGTAGAAGAAACAAATCGAAACGCGATTGAATTATTCCTTTCTGCGGGAACCAAAGGACAATCACGAATAAACTGTTGGAAAGATGTGACTGTTGGCGAATTGTTAGTGTTCTTGGGAGTTTTCCTGCACATGGGAAATGTAAAGATGAGGAATTTGCAGGACTATTGGAAAAAGGACGCTTTATTCAACGTGAAAGGAATTGCCGATAGTATTTCACGAAATCGTTTTCTGCTAATACTACGTGCATTACACTTTTCTGAAAATCCAAAACAGGGCAAACCAACACCATCCGACAGGTTGTATAAAATACGTCCCGTTATCAATTTTTTCAATGAAAGGATGTGCCAAGTTTACTACCCTGGACGGGAACTGTCTCTGGACGAATCAATGATCCTTTGGCGTGGACGATTACTTTTCCGCCAATACATCAAAAACAAAAAGCACAAATATGGCATAAAGCTATATATTTTGACAACTCCCACTGGAATGGTCCTAAAATTCGCGGTATACACTGGCATGCTGGACGATTTAGGAGGAAGAGGCCATGCGCAAAAAATTGTTCTTCATTTACTAGATGAAAAGTTGAATGCTGGTCACCATGTGTACATGGACAATTACTATAACAGCTTCGCATTGGCAAAGCTGCTCCTGGATAAGAAGACCCACTGCACGGGAACTCTGAGGGCGAATAGGAAGGATACACCCAAGGAAATACAGGAAGCAAAACTACGAAAAGGTGAAGCCGTTGCCAGATTTGCGGAAGGAGTTATGATAGGTAAGTGGCGTGATAAGAGGGAGGTTTGCTACATTTCTAATGCATTTACAAATGAAATGGTTGAGGTTGAAACCAAAAGAAAGGAGAAGAAATCTAAGCCCTTGGCCATTGTAAACTACAATAAATTTATGGCGGGAGTTGATCGGCACGATCAGATGTTATCATATTACCTCTCGGAACGCAAAACCATACGCTGGTACAAGAAACTTTTTATCCACGTTGTGGAAATGATACTGACAAACGCACATGCCCTACACAATAAATATTGTGGCACAAAAATGCCCCTCCAAGAATTTAGACTCAGTATTATAAGAGCACTATTGCCACGAAAGCAGGTAGAACGGCCAGTCAGAAATCCCCAACATGTTGTGGTAAAACGAGAATCAAATGGAAAATCAAAAACACCGCGAAAAAAGTGCAGATCATGCGCCAGCCGTGGACAACGAACAGACACGATTTACGAGTGCCTAGATTGCCCAAATAAAGCAGGATATTGTTTGAATTGTTGTGTTATTCACCACCTCTAAAGGCAGATAGCACTTTCGTTGCTCATTTATTTTTCGACAGTTATGTGTCGGTACTATTCGTAAACTTTGTATTTATTTTATTTGTTTGAGAGTGTAATGGATAAAGCTCTAGATTGTTTTTTTCTTAGATTTGACATACATTTTATTTCAGAAGTTTCTTCGAGATCTTGTGTTTGTATTTGAATGTTTCTACTATATTTTTTGTCCAATAAATATGTCGTTTGTCAGTAGGATGTTTCGTTTCATTTATGAATATAAAATGAAATTGTAGTAACCTAAACTGTCACACTAACCAGGAACAATACACTAGACGCATTGGCGCGTCTACGGCCACCCGCTACAGAATATGGCCTGATATGCCACTGACGCCTTAGTGCGCCCCAAAACAACTTTGATTCACGAGAGTAAATTTGATTGTGTACTTATAAACTAAATACATGTTATATTACTTTTAGCAATATATTTTCAGATTCTATTAAGAAAAATATTGGTTACGTGGCAAAGCAAGGCCAATTACAGTGGCAGTGAACGTGTTAAAGTAAAGATGATGGTGACAAAAGGAACTGGAAGTAGAACTTATATGGCGATATCAAATTGTTTTGAATTGTAAAATAATCAACTTCCGACTAACAAATGTATTGAGATTAACAATGTACAAATGTAATTAACAATCAATAGCTTAGAAATACTAAATGTAACTAAGAAAATTAATGTAGAATAAGAACTGTGAACAAATTGTAAACTAACAATCAGTAAACATTGTAAAGATCTTTTTATTGTATGATTTTGTAAATAGCACGTATTTTCGTAGTGGTAGAAAAAGGTTATTGTAAATGTAGAATTGTCACATAACAATCGTTTGTAATTAAGGGATGGTTTTTTGGGAGTTAAAATTAGATAAAACGAGTGGTTTTTGCCGGAAGTAGAGCCTGGCCCACCTCCACGTGGTTAGGGACGGGCAACGCTCCAGGTCATCCGGAGCGGCTAAGAGGCCAGAATCGTTCTAACATTGTATCAATTATTGTAATTAATAAATAAAAACCACTATAAGTTGTAACATAATAATAAATAAAAGTCATTGTACAGCCCACTTTAGATATCAAGGTGGTGGGCTTCAGTTAGAAACTTTGCTAATTGTAATTGTACCTATGAAACTATTGGCATCAAGTTTTGATCTCCGCTCTTCCTGGCTGCCGCGCCTCAACGGCGGGAATTGTGCCGCCCCTCACCACACCCGTTCGCGTCTTACAGGTGGGACAGCGACGCCCTCAGTGCCGACCGGCGGACTCTCGCTGTACCTATGAAACTAGCTGCGGCTGCCTCATGCTATGTGCCCTGAGTTTTGTGGGCTCATGGTTGGGAATAGGCAGCAGGGGAAGGATGCGACTCGAACATCTTAGCCTCTCCTTCTCAAGTGCTCCTGCCCGCCTTCTCGCGGTGCAGCTGTTAAGCCTTCGGGCGACCGAAGGGCAGGGGCGCGACGGCGTGCTGAATATCTTGTACGCCGGTTCCGGATGCTGCATTTGTCGCGGCGGGATCCTGGCCCAAGTCGGCGAAGGTCAGCCGCCTTGCCCCTGGAATTCCGGGGCATGATCCGCCAAGCCGGGGCGTGGTGACACGTCCCCGGTCAGGTTAGATGGGCCCAGACCCCCGAACGTCTGGGGTACCGGCCCGGCACCTGAGTAGGACCGGGTCTTTAGCCTTTTGGTTGAAACTCGGCCTTGTAGGGGGCGAAGGACGGAGGGTGAATCCGCTCTCCCGGAATGCGGGTGGCATTTGCCGGTAAGGGAGCGGGAGAAAACTTCGATGATGCAGCAGTCGAAGAGGACTAGTGCGCTGTTCCCACGGCGCGCTAAACCTAGCAGCTCAGTTGTTGAAAGCTCTTGGTTAAGGGGCGTGACCGGTGAGCGAGCTGCATTTAGCCTCCCCCCATGCCAGAGAGGCCGGTCCGGGGAAAGAGACGGGCCTCCACTTTTTCACTCTCTAAATGTCAAATATGGCGGATAACGTAGAGAGTGACGATGTGCCTGGATGCGAGATCGAAGAGAGCTTGTCTGTCGCTGAGCGACACGCAAGATTTTTAAAGTTGCAAGTTGCTTGATTCGAGTATTAAGAATGCTAAGATCGGCAATTATGCCATAAATAATATCAGAGACTTTGTGTCAAGTTGGGCGATAGCCCACTCCCAATTAGAGGGACGGGTTATGGAACTTGAGTGGGAAAACGAACGTCTGAGGAGTCAGCCAGTCAGTGCGAAAACTTATGCCGCAGTCGCAGCTGCCCCTGTGGGCAAAGCGCCGACGGCAAAAGAAACTATTCAGAAAAATATACAGAAAACTATACCTACTGTGTTTATAAAGCCTAAATCTGGTGAGGACATACGGGTCGTGAAGTCGGTTTTTGAGATATGCGTAAATCCGAAGCGAGACAAAATTAAAATTAACAGTGTTAGAACGGCCAAAAATGTCTTGATAGTCGAAACCGCAACTCAAGAGGACAGTAAAAAGATACTTTCCAATTCCCAATTAACGGAGAAAGTTAAATGTGAACCTCCGCGGAAACGTCGACCATTGATGTGTATGTACGATGTTCCAACTCATCTAAGTGCGGATGATTTGTTGGACGCGATATATATCCAGAATTTTGACGTATCAATGACTCGAGTTGAGTTTGATGAACAATTTACGTTGAAGTTTAAAGTTGGTCCTCGGGAGAAACTGACAGTTCACCATGTGGTGGAGGTTTCTCCCGAGTTGTGGAAACTGTTAACAAGGATAGGAAGATTATATGTGGGATACTCAGCTCTCAATGTTAAAGATTACTTAGCAGTATCTAGATGCACAAAGTGTCATGATTTGAACCATACCAATAAGTTCTGTATTGAAACACAAGTTATCTGTGCCCATTGTGGGCAGACTGGACATGACAAAAGACACTGTAAAAGCAAGGATCGCCCATCCATATGTATACCCTGCAGTAAGAGAGGGCGTAAATGTGGGGGAGTCAAGGACTGCCCCACTTACAAAATGTTTCTGGACAGAATAATTCAGAGAACCGACTATGGCGACCATTAAGACTGTTAAAAGAAAATCTCCGAGTAAAATTAAATGAGACGCAGAGAGGGGGAAATTAATATCTAAAGCTCTTTCCACAGGTTCGTTGGCTGATCCAGAGTGCTTCTCAGGGTCAGCCGGCCATCTGACAGCGGAAGTTGGAGTTCGGACGGTGGACGATCTGGAGGCGGGTGTCAACCGCCTTTCGACTCAGCCGTCGACCTCCGCAGAAGAGGAATTAACGATGGGTCCAAAGGAGGATGAAGATGCATCACACGTCACTGCCCTGGTAACAGGAGGTGGTGGCAGTAATTGTGATGGAGACGGAATTGTAAATAGTGTAGATACAAGTAGTGTAGTGGAAGTAGGTAGTAATGGTGACGGAGATAGACATGTAAATAGTGTAGACACAAGTAGTGTAGTGAAAGTAGATAAAGATGAAAAATCTGGTGGAGGGATCATTTATAGACAAGTTGATCCAAAAAATATATACAAAGATTTGGAGGAGTTGGTGCGGCTGTCAAGGCTGGAGGAGCCTTCGTTGCTTACTACGGCACTGAGGCAGCTGGTCAGGAAGGGACACCCTAACGGAGAAGACGTCACTTATCCGGCTCTGGAGGATGTAGATTGCATTCAGCTGTCTGCTGCTAACATCCCGCCTGAGTTGGAACAATTACAGGAATTAGTCATCAAAGTTTTTGAAAGGCGCGGTCGCAAATTTGATCTTGACAAGATCTTTAAGGATATGGTCAAAATGTACGGCCGAAATGTCACTGACTTTTGGAAGCCTTGGCCCGCCAGTCGTCTGCACGTCTTCTATCCCCCTGGGTAATGGGGAGATTTAGGATGTTGCAAATTAATGCTATGCGTAGCCATATGGTTACGCAAGAACTGCGTAAAGTGGCGGAAGAAGAACAGCTGGATATTATTATGATACAGGAACCAGCCTCCTGCGCTGGTCGAATCCCCGGTTTTCCGGCGGCCGCGCAAGTGGCGTTCTCTGGTGAGAACCCCATGTGTGCGGTTGTGGTCTTAAACAAGCCCATCAGATTAACCGTTTTGACTCAGTTTTGTAATGAACATATAACTGTGGTCCGAACAAACATGTTAACACATATATTATACATTGTAAATATATACTGTCAGTTTCGACAGGACATTGCTATATTTTTGGACCAGCTAAGATGGATACTAAGGGCCTTAGCAGGCCAGTCAATAATAATCTGTATGGATGCAAATGCCAAGTCCCCGATGTGGCACAGCCTGGAGCGGGACGATCAGGGCTCAGAGTTGGAAGATTTAATAATGGAAGCGAACTTGATTGTTTTGAATCAACCTGGGTACCCGCCTACCTTCTCCGGAAGGGCCGGCGCGGTCTCAAATATTGATGTGACATTAGCCACTCTGGGTGCTGCGCCTCACGTGCTCCAGTGGTGTGTTTCCGAGAATGTCACGATTAGTGATGACAATTGTATATTTTTTAACTATGAGACAGAGGTCACAGAAGATCTCGGGGACTTGGTCGAGAGATATAATTATGCAAAAACGAACTGGGATAGGCTGGCGCAGGAGTTTCGACCTCCAGAGCTGGATATGGAAATTGCAGATGTGGACGGTGCAGTAGGAGACCTATTGGTTTCTATTGAAGCAGCTATTGCTGTTTCCATTCCTCGCGTTGCGAGATATGTTCGTAAGCAGGCTACTCCGTGGTCTCCCGAACTGACCGTGCTTAAGCGGTCTGTCAGGCGGGCGCGGCGTAACTAGCAAAGGAGCTTCGCCCAGGACGAGAGACAGTATCATCTGAGAATATACAGAAGATTAAAAGAGAGGTATATTAACATGGTACAGACCACAAGAAGATTATCCTGGGAAACATTTGTCAAGGACCAGTTGGGGATGGACCCTTGGGGCGTCCTCTACAAACTGGTCCGGGAGAAAATTAGGTCTCCGACCATGCTCTCCACCCTGCGATTGGACGGAGGTAGGTACACCACAACTTGGGAGGAGACAGCAAGTGTGTTACTGCACACTTTGCTACCTGACGATACAGACAATGAGGATACTGAGGAGCAGCGGGGAATACGCCAGGGACTGCTGCAGCAGTATGTTAATGAGGTGGCGGTTTACCCCTTCTCTGCTGAGGAGGTGGTGGCTGCGCTTCATACATTTGCAATGCGCAAGGCCCCAGGACCAGATCATATTCCAGCTGAGATCTTGCAGTTCCTGGCCCCACAGCTGGCTCCTGTGCTTGTCAAAATATATAATGCATGTCTGGAACGTGGTGTATATCCAACTCAATGGAAGATCGCAGAGTGGTCATAATTAAGAAGGGTCCCGAGAAGGATCGACAATTAGCAAAATCATATAGACCGATCTGTTTACTAGATGTCCTGGGCAAGGCCTTTGAAAAGTTACTGGTTGACAGATTGTACAGTCACCGAATGCTTCATGGCATGAGTGATCGGCAGTTCGGGTTCCGAAAGGGTCGCTCCACACAGGATGCAATCAATGAGGTTGCTCGGACTGTCCACTCTGCCAGGGCGACATACGTTCTGGGGATCATGGTGGACATCTCAGGGGCCTTCGATAACCTGTGGTGGCCAGCGCTCTTCTCCCGTCTTCGGGAGATGGGGTGTCCTGGTCCGCTGTATGGTTGTTTGGGGGCTTACTGTGATGGAAGGCTTGCCAGGATAACTGCCCCTGGCACTGTGGTATCCAAGTGGATATCCCGGGGTTGTCCCCAGGGATCTGTGTTGGGCCCAGTATTCTGGGATATCATGATGGAACCTCTGCTGACCAACTTGCAGAGGGATGCCTCGGTGTTGGGGGTAGTTGCCTACGCGGACGATCTCGTGATACTGGTTGAGGGTAATAGTCGCATGGCAATTGAAGAGCGTTCAAGAGAGGCCATTGCCATACTGCTCAGTTGGTGTGGACAATCTAAACTGATGGTGGCACCTCAGAAATCGGTGTACATGATGCTAAAAGGCAAGTTAAATAGAGATCCTACTGTACGAATTAACAACGTGGCAGTCTCTAGAAAGAAATCTGCTAGATACCTTGGTGTGTACTTAGATGAAAGAAGGAATTTCACTGAGCACATTGAGCAAGTGGCCATCAAGTCTATGGCTCTGTTTAACAAATTAATCTCAATTGGACAACGACGCTTTCACCTTCCGGCGAAGGCCATTCACATGTATCATAATTGTCTGTTGGCTCCAGTAGTTGGGTATGGAGCAAGTGTGTGGGCCCACAGGTTAGCATTGGTGAGGCCGGCGATGCAGATTCGACGCATACAAAGGAATGTGCTGATAAGGTGCGTGGGTGCCTTTGGCACCAGTCCTGTTGATGCACTATTAGTCATAATGGAGCTATGTCCTTTAGATTTAATAATACGGCAATACGCCGCTCTTTACTGGTTGCACAAAGGTGATATAGACCATGTTTGTGATATTATGGGCATGCCCCTGGTAACTGTTAAAGACATAAAAAATCGTCTGTTGGACCTGTGGCAGGAGGAGTGGGATCGTTCTCAGACTGGAAGGCGGGTGTACTCCTGCTTGCCATGTGTGAGAACAAGATTAAAGAACAAAATTATAACACCATCTCAGGGCGTTATCCACTTCCTTACTGGTCACGGTCCTTATCCGGACTACTTGCATCGAATCGGAAAGAGACCGTTGCGGGAGTGTGACTGTGGGAACCCACATGGTACACCTGAGCATATTATTTTTGACTGCCCGATTTACGACCAGGCTGCCTCGGTGGAGAGGCAGCTTTTACCGACACGTGACGTAAGAGAAATAATTAATGACAGGCACAGTTTCCAGACCTTTTCCAAATTAGTAAACATAGTGTCACGTGAAGCTCAGCGTACGTTCTTAAGGTAGGTACTGGAAACTATTGTATGAATTACGAAATGATAATGATATAATGGACAGATGCATAAGTGAGACCGCCCCAGGCTTGGCGACATTTGTCGGTCCGCCTGGGGTCTGGCCGCGAACTTGGTGTTGATCGGAAAGAGGATCCGTTAGAAGCTACCTCTAACTGATCCACATACAAGAATTGTCTTGTGCTTCTACTCACTTGTTCCTGTCCTTATCGGAAGAGGAAGCTTCCACCGACACAACAGATCTGTAAATGTGTATAAAGTACTTCTGTAGATAGATGTGTATGTGTATTGTTGTAATCTAAATGGGTGGTGGAGGGATGAAATGTTTCTCACAGAGTGGTTTCGCTTGTTAGTAGCGGCCCGCCTCCCCGTGGCTAGGGACGGGGAACTGTCCGGGATTAGCCCGGAGAGGCTAAGAAGGCCGAATATTTTGTATTATTGTGAGCAGAATGCTCTTTTATTTTCTTGTATTTGTTTTGGTATAAAATTGTAACCACTTGTTGTTTTGTAGCATTTTTAGTAACTTTAACGCCCACGCAAAATTGTAAGTCGGTGGGTTTTGTATGTAGAATAAACATTGAAAAAAAACATTGTACCTATGAAACTATTTGCATCAAGTTTTGAACTCCGCTCTTCCCGGCGGCCGCGCCTCAACGGCGGAAATTGTGCCGCCCCTCACCACACCCGCCCGCGCCTTACAGGAGGGACAGCGACGCCCTCAGTGCCGACCGGCGGACTCTCGCTGTACCTATGAAACTATTTGCATCAAGTTTTGAACTCCGCTCTTCCCGGCGGCCGCGCCTCAACGGCGGGAATTGTGCCGCCCCTCACCACACCCGCCCGCGCCTTACAGGAGGGACAGCGACGCCCTCAGTGCCGACCGGCGGACTCTCGCTGTACTAAGCGCGACACGTAGCTCTGCGTGCGGCCGCGGGAGGCAGCAGCGCGCGGGAGCCACACGACCGCCATCTGTGTGTGAGCGTCCGGACTACTTGGCCGACCTTCCAGCGTAACCGGGCCGCGCCGCGCAGTACAGACCGGCACTCGCTGGCGTTCACACGCGAGTTGTGTATTGCGGCGTGTCGCTTCGAACGCATTTCTACCCCTGCCGGCTACGTGATGGCGCATCGCCCCTACGATAACTGAACAATTCTCACCAAACCTCAACAACCCTGGATCGTGTGCGGCAACTTGGTGGTGCGTGCACCACACCAACGTCAACCAGAGGCCCTTCTGGAAGAGGCAATACTGGCAGTAAAGTGTCGCCGGTTGGCATGGCGTCGGGTGTTCATGAGTACGTGGCAATGTCCCAAAGCCAAAAAATCGCCGCCATCGACGATATACTAAACGAGATCGGCACAGAACTCAAAGCCAAACACGTGTCGGCAAGTGTCCTACAAACAGTCAGAAACAAGATATTCCCCCTCGCATTCCAGTTAACGTCCGCTGAAGCAAAGGTAGATCTCTTAAAAGAGCAAAACAAAGACCTTCTACGTGAACTACAATGTTCGGGAGATCCAGTCAAGGAGCTCCGTATTGAGACACTTAGCGAGCAGGTCAATAAACTCGAGGAGGAAAACTCCAGGCTCACAGAGATTAATCAGGAACTTAGAGGGCAGGTCAGGGAGCTAACAGAAAAAGTCACGGAACAGGCTCAACAGCAGGCCAAAACTTTAACGTACGCTGCGTCCCTATCCACCGCCCCAAAAGAACATAAACGAATTGAGGCGGCCAAGGCGAAACAGGCAACCACCCTCTTCATTAAGTCAACATCCAACCAAGACACCAAAGCGGTGAGACAAACACTGACCCAACACATTAATCCCAGGCAGGACAATTTACACATCAAGTCGATAAGAAATACAAAAACAGCGGTCATAGTCGAGGCAGCCACACAGGAAGATTGCCGAAAAATAATCGAAAAAGCAAAGGACATTGACAACATTACCTGTGAAGGGCCCAGAAAGAGAAAACCCCTAGTTGCGATCTATCGGGTGTCCGACACAATCACTGACAAAGACTTCTTAGAGTGCCTCTATTATCAAAACCTAAGTGACGACTTCTCGAAAGACGACTTTGACAGCGAGGTCAAAATAAGATTTCGAACAGGACCCAAGGGCAGGGGTTACAACCATCAGGTCCTTGAAGTCCCACCGAAATTATACTGGTACCTAACAAAAAAGGGCAAAGTGTACATAGACTACCAATCACTAACTGTCAGGGATTACACAGCTGTGAGCCAGTGTTACAACTGCTGTGACATTGGGCACACAACGAAAGGGTGCACCGAACAAGCCGCCATCTGCTCAAGGTGCGGTAAGAAGGGCCATAAACGCGCCGAGTGCCGAGCTAAGGAGGCCATCGACTGCATCCCTTGTCACAACAGGAACCGAAGGTGTAACAAAAGCAAGGGAGGTGCTTGTCAAACGTACAAACAACTCCTCGACCGCCTAATTGAGAGCACAGAGTATGGAAACTAACAATCCCTCAAGTCCAACCGGTGGGAGACATAAACCTACCCAAGCACAGACGCACCCATACAAAGTACCCTCGACAATAAATCGCAATCATCAGCGTGCCATAACTTGGCGTAAGAGGCAGAAACTTCTCCCTGACGACTACCCAAATGACGGCTACATCCCAGGACTGTCACACAACACGAACTTGGAAGACAGCCACTATGCAACCATCGAATTTATAGACGACCTCACGTTAACTGGACAGATACCATCAAACGCAGCCAAACTAATCAAGAGACAAATCCTGCATTGAATAACTTTCCATACGACGCTAATGAACAGAATTGACGAACTCGAAGACGCATTAATAGTAACAAGCACTACATCCTCACACAACCAAGACAACCATGACACATATGACCAACCGCAGCAACATCACAAAAGCATGACGCCGAAGAACCAAGACCATACATCTATTCCAGTGCGCCCCCGTACCTACGACACCAAAAAATGCGAGGGGCGCATAAAGCCTGTCAGATTTGTACAAGGTGAGACCTTAAACCCCAAAGAAACAGACGTACTAGTCACCCACACCAACAAGACTGGCATACTGACGAAAGACCAACACACTGACAACACCCATCATCATCTGCAAAACAAACGAAAGATATGTCACACTGACATACCCACAGAAGACGACGATGACATATACTGCTGCCCTTACGCCAATGAGTGCAGCGTACACACTCACCGAAGTAACAAGACCACCACTGAGCAACCCGAAGCGCCACCCGAAAGAGCCAACAGCACACGAGTGACAAAAATACCCAAGGAGTCTAAACAACCGAAACGTGAGGGGAAAGTAGTTGCGTGTGACGATCATTTACGACAACCGCGGGCGCCTCCACCCAGTGCCACAATAGTGCCTTCCACAGGCGACACCGGCCCCCTCTCATCGCCCAAGTCCGTGTCAGCAAGAGGAACACCAGCACCACCAGCTGCTCCTCCTGCGCACACCAACAGCAGCATCAACAAAGCACCCATAGCCGAGGGGCAGCGTGCAGCTGCCACTCAGCTACGACACCCCAAGACGGCGCAGACGCCGACACCCGCTGCCACCACCAGCGATTTTAATTATAACAACATAGATTTAAACTTAAAATTAAGTAGATTAGAAAAAAGGGAGCTCTTTGAAACAGCGCAAAGAATGATCATTAGGCTATACCACCCCCATGGCAACTCAGTCTGCTTTCGTACAACGGAGCAGACGGACAGAATAATCCTGAAAACAGAGAACATCCCCACGGACTCAGAAAGTCTGCTAGACCTACTCCTGCAGGTTTGCGCTCGCAGAGAAGAAAAATTTGATCTCGAAAAATTATACAAAGATCACGTTGGGGCCTATGGAAGGACCTACTTCGATTTCAGTCAAACAGGAAGTAAGTGCTACGTTCACGTGCAGCATCCGATCTGCGGGTTGCTCAATTGAACGCCATGAGAAGCACACACGTTAGTCTGGAACACCCACAGGTCCTGAACGAGCTAAACTGCGATATCCTATGCATACAGGAGTCATATACGAAACAAGGCCATATTACCAACATCCCCACCCACGCGATATCGATATCGGGTAAGGCAGACTGCAAGGCGTCAGTCATAATCCTCAACACAGACATTCACCCGGTTAAAATAACGGAATTATGCACAGAACACATTGCTACAGTGGAGATTACGCACAGGAGCGACACATGGGTCGTTGCATCGATTTATGCTCAATACAGCCATTGCATCAATCCCTATGCAAATGCCATCAGACAAATTGCACAATACGCCAGCAATAAAAATTATTAATCTGTGCAGACATTAATGCAAAATCCACTCTATGGCACTCCAACAGAACAGATGACAGAGGACGAATAATCAATGACATAATACACGAAAACGGACTGAACGTCATTAACGAGGAAGGACACCATCCCGCATTCACAGGGCATGGCGGCTCCTCGTCCAACATAGACATCACCCTTGCAAATAACGCTGCGACTACCTACGTACAAGACTGGACGGTGCACGACCACATCACCATGAGTGACCATAACGTCTTCACACTGACTTTACAGAGGACAGCACACAACAACACTGCAACACAACCCAGAAGACTGCTCGTTCATAAGACAGACTGGGATACAGTAAGACGTAAGATACAGGAACAATCAGTGCACAACATCACAGGCAGTGTTGACTATAGAGCACACATGTTAACAGAAATCATGACGCACATACAGAACACCTGCATCCCCACATCACGCAAAACAAAACAGCAGACCATCTCCTGGACTGTACGCTTAATACAACTCAAGCAGGACACCAGATGCAGACGCAGACTCTACCAAAGGGCAATCTCAGACAGAGAAAGACAAGTAAGACTACATGAATACCGGCTTGCCAAGGACAGATACAAACAAGAACTAAATAAGACTAGAAAGGACCAATGGAATGACTACATAGCAAGACAAACACAACTTAACATGTGGGGGGAACCTTACAAGATCGTGACCGAAAAAATCAAGAGCCCACTGGTTCTGGGAACGCTACGACAGGATGACGGGGTGATGACAAAAGGATGGAGAAGCACAGCGGAGTACCTGCTGGGCAAACTCCTTCCTGACGACATCGCCACCACAGACACACCTGAACAAGCAGCATTGAGACGAGAACTTACCACAACCTACACCACACCAACCGTCACCTGTCCGTTTGCGCAGGAAGAGGTGGCGATAGCGATCTCAGAACTTAAAAACAAGAAAGCGCCTGGACCAGATGGTATCCACTCTGAGGTACTAAAACAGATAGCACCGCAGATCACCCCATACCTCACAACACTGCTGAACGACGCATTAAGGCTAGACCGTGTGCCTGCAGTGTGGAAGGCCTCTAGGGCGGTCATCATCAAGAAAGCACCAGACACAGACCCCTCAGAACCAAAATGACACAGACCCGTATGTCTCAAAAACAACACACTCGCCAAAACAGAGGAAAACCTCCTTTGCAAAAGACTCCAAACACATCGCACACTTCGGGGAATGACACCACACCAATATGGCTTTCAGGAAGGAAAGTCTATTGACGATGCAATCAACAAAGCACTTCAAATCGTACACAATACACCTGCAAAGTACACACTAGCCATCATGATAGACATCTCGGGTGCATTTGACAATCTATGGTGGCCGGCCCTCTTCAAGAGGCTCAGACACCTGCAGGTACCGGAAGCCCTGTACAACAGTCTTGTAGACTACTGCAGGGACAGAACAGTCGCTTGGCATATGGACGACAAGAAAGTAATCAAACGCATTACCAAAGGTTGTCCACAAGGATCGAGCTGCGGCCCCATCTTCTGGGACATAATGTTAGAACCGCTCCTAGAATTACTTGAGGAGCACAATACGACAGATGGAGTTGTCGCTTTACGCTGACAACTTGCTTGTGGCAGTGTCAGCAAACAACCGTGCCCAGCTAGAAGACAGAGCCAATGATACACTCAAAACAACAACACAATGGTGCACAGACAACAAGCTTCAGGCAGCAGAGAACAAAACAACCTACACACTACTAAAGGGCATCCTGCATAGGAACCCAACAGTCAAAATCGGGGACACGAACATTAAAAGATCAAAAGTAACACGCTACCTTGGTGTCTACATAGACGAACGGTTGAACTTCCACGAACACATACGAATATCCACGGACAAAGCAGAAAAAATACTGCACAAACTGGCAAGGCTAAACTCGGAACAATACAGACTACCACTGTCAGTCACACGGACATATCACTGCGCTCTCTTCGAGTCGGTACTATGCTTTGCTGCCAGCACGTGGGCCCATAGACTCAGCCTCTCCACTAACAGAACCGCCGTACGGCGGGGGCAAAGAAGCATTCTGCTTCGACTAACAGGGGCCTTCAACACAACCTCAATCGACGCACTTTGCGTCGTGATGGGAATCTTCCCAATAGACATAACCATAAGATACCGTGCGGCAAGGTACTGGCTTAAGATGGGGAACTAGACCAGGTTCGGCAGATCACTGGTGTACCATATGCTACATCACGTCAACTCAAAGCATGGCGAGTGGATACCTGGCAGAGCGAGTGGGCTAACAGCGATAAGGGCCGACGAGTCTATAGCTTTTCCCCTGACATCAAAGAACGATTAAGACTAAAGCATATCGATCCTAGTCGCGGTATGGTACTCTTTCTGACTGGCCACGGCCCTTATCCCACGCACCTGAACCGCGTGAGTCTGCAACAGACTACCAGATGCCCATGCGAGGAAGAAGGCTCCCCAGAACACACTGTCCTATTCTGCGGGCAACGCACAAACACTAGACATACACTACACATTACCTGGCAGAATACTCAAGATGAAATATACACTATCTTACGTGACCCAGACCTATGCGACAAACTTAATACACTAACTGACGAAATATCCAGGACCCTGTATACAGAATATCTGAAAAACAGACCATTCAGAAGGCAAGACCGGGGACGCAGACCACAGAGTGCCCATGGGATGGATAGCAGTACAAACACCTCAGGCGAAGACACAGATGTTGAGATGAGTCATGTCGGCGACCCATTGTGGCAACCTGCGTATGAGTAGTCTAGGTACCTGAACAGCATCTAACACTAAAGAACACACACATGCACACAAAAGTCACAAAATTGAGTAATAGTCAAAATCTAGGCACCTACCCCAGGGACCCAAGCATCCTGGCGAGAAGCAACACCCAGCTTGGATGGAAGGATCGTGGTTCCCCTTAGCTGGGCCCAACCCGACGGATACTTAACGTAGATTGGGGAAAACCACCGTCCAGGCTGAGTTGCCAGGTAGCCGGGAGGTGCCGATCATTCATCAAGCAAGAACTGGTCTGACACGCACACATACACACCCACAACCACACATAATGACACACATACACAGACCTAAACAAAATACAATAAAATAACTCCATCACATCTAGACTAGTTAATATTTAATTTAGCACCATACAAGTAGTATTAAGTAAACAAGCATATACGTGCACTGTGAGTGGCGGCCAGCGTCTTGAAGGTCATTCCAAGACCCTGACCGCAACCCACACACAGGTGGTGGTAATTTCTCTATCCTTTTCTTTCCGATCTTTCTATTTACTTCTTCTTAAATACAAAATGAAATTGTTTTCCATTTCCGTATTATTTATATTATTTGTAAATGTATCTAAAAGCTGCACAACGAGTAAAAATGAACAAATAACGCAAAAGCCCGCCTCCACGAGGCGGGACACGGGCAACGCTGTGAGTGGGATCGAGAACAGGGGAGGTGACACACAAACCACTCCTGGGCCCGAGCCCAGTCACAGTGGCTAAGAGGCTTAATACGACCCACCATGAGCAATTAGAAGGTGGGTCAATAAATAATGAGCAGCAAGTGAAAAAAAAGTGTACCTATGAAAGTATTTGCACCAAGTTTTGAACTCCGCTCTTCCCGACGGGAATTGTGCCGCCCCTCACCACACCCGCCCGCACCTTACAGGAGGGACAGCGACGCCCTCAGTGCCGACCGGCGGACTCTCGCTGTACCTATGAAATGATTAATCGAAAAAGTAAATAGCATACCTAACATCAAGTGCGAGCCACCAACGAAAAAGAGGCCATTGGTGATATTACATGATGTGCCTAAGGAGTTAAACAAGACTGATCTTTTGGAAGAGATTTATGAGCTAATTTTGTCCGAGGATATCAGTAGGGAGAGTTTTGAGCAAGAGATGAAACCGAGGTTTAGGAGAGGTGCAAAAGATAAACCGGTAGTAAATCATGTCTTTGAAGTGACACCAAGATTACGAAACATCCTTCTGGCCAAATCACGTACCTTTGTTGAATTTCGTCCTCTAAATCTTCGTGATTACTTGGTGGTCCAATGCTGCTTTAAATGCAATGATCTGGGCCACTCATCAAAGATCTGTTCAAACAAACAAACATGTGCACACTGTGGCTCTGAGGGGCACCTTAAAGCTGAATGTCCTAAGAAAGATCAAAAAGCTGTTTGTATACCCTGTGTGAGAAGGAAGAGAGTATGCAATAATTTGGGAACTAACTGCGCAACCTATCAAATGATGCTTGAACGTATGATGCACGTACTGACTATGGACAGTGACGTGAAGTCAGGTATTTTGAGTGCAACTAACAAGTCAAATAGTGAACACATTGGAGAGAAGGTAGTGAAGCGCAGTAAGTTAAAAAGAAAGACACCTTCTACGAGAGCAAGGAACTGGCGGAGGGCAATGGAATGGCGCAGACAGGTAGGTTTAAATATATCTATGTATGCAAAATCCCAAAATTCTGAATACATAGCATATCCATTGCAGAACTGTGATGTGATTGAAACATATTATCATGAAAATGTAGACTATATAGAAAATATGGTCGAAAGTAGGCAAATCCACCCAGAAGTAGGTAAACAGCTTCGGAGAAACATGTTTCGCTGGCAATTTTCCAAAGTCAGTTGATGTTTAGAATTGACGAATTAGAATCTGAAACTGTTGGTGCATATGATGATGAATTAGGACATGCATCTGAAACCTCAGATGTAGTTGATATGGTGTCGTCTAGTGCTGAAATATATGATACTAAAAATCTGCCAAGTAGCTGTAAACCTGTCATAATTGTTAAAAGTGGAACAATAACTGGTTTGGGATCCAAGGCAGAGGATAAAATACTGAGACAGTTGAGCAGGTAAAAGAATTAGTAAATTCTACAGATGTTTCCTCTATGGTGCCGAATTGCAGTAAAGTAAACCCCACCTTAAGTGATACTGGTGTATGTGTACTTGATAGAGATGATAACAATGTAGCAAAAGTGAATGTTCCTGTTAGTAATAGTGATAAAGCTACAACGATATCCAAAGTAGATGCTGGTGTAACGCCTCCAAAAACAGCGCAGAAAATATACAGTGATATAGAGCATAATTTAAGGTTAAGTAAACTTGAGGATACAAACACTCTAAACGTTGGTCTTCGGTACATTGTAAAAATGCACATTCTCTAGGTGATACGATAACATTCCCTACAGCGGAGGGGGTAGATAGAATTGTTTTAAAAAGCAATAATCTTCTAACAGATGTAGATAAATCGCGTGACTTAATAGAGCAAGTCTACAATCGGAGACAGGAAAACTTTGATTTAGAGCGTCTATATAAAGACTTTGTTAAAGCATATGGGCGTGTCTATTTCGATTGGTCTCTGCCGACTTCTAAAAGCTACGTATATACCAGAAAGCCGTAACATGAAAATTATGCAGATAAACGCTATGAGAAGCAAGCTGGTCATGGCTGAGGTGCAGAGGGTAGCCAAGGAGACGAAGGCTGACATGATGTGTGTTCAGGAGCCACATACAAGAAATGGAAAAGTCACTCATTTTGATCCTAGTGTAACAGTAATATCGGGCTCTGAAGTGCCTTTGTCTGTGATAATAGTACTAAATCGATCAATAGTGATCACAAAAGTAGCGCAGTTGTGTGATGAACACTGTAGTGATTGAGGCTACCGATGGATCTACTAAGTGGATAATCGCTAACATATACATGCAGTATTCTCACGAAATAGAACCCTATCTTGACAAGGTAAAGGCTGCGACACTGTGTGGGCAAAGACATAACTTCATTTTAGCTGCAGATGCAAATGCTAAGGCTACTGTCTGGCATAGTAACGAAACAGACGAACGAGGTCAAAAACTGTTAGAAGTTATTGCTGAAATGGATCTTTTTATAGTTAACAAACCTGGACAACCTTGCACCTTTGAAAATAGAGCGGGAGCCTCAACAAACATAGATGTGACGATAGTGAATAGAGCTGCTATGTGTAAAGTTAGTGAATGGACTGTTCGACAACACTGTACAACTAGTGATCATAATACAATATTTGTAGATATCACCCCTCATAATGTAAGAGGGCAAAGTGTAGATTTAGAACCGGTCATAAAACTGGATATTAAACGTGCAATTTGGAATAGGATGAGGGAAATAACGGACACAAATCCTCTGGATATCGTTGTAGGAAGTGTAGACTTCAGGGCGCATGCATTAACTGCGCTGCTTCAGGAAGCACAACGAGCAGCGATACCAGTAAATAAAGGTAAGGGAGTACAGGAGATGCCGTGGACGCCAGAATTGGAAAACCTGCGTAGAAGAACGAGGGCTGCCAGACGACACTACCAGCGGTCGTTAGGGTATCTGGAAAGGCAGAGACGGTTAACTGTCTACAGAGAAGTAAAAGAAAAATATAAGAATCGATTGTTTGAGGTTAAAAGAATTCATTGGGAGAGATATTTACAAACATATATGCAACTCAATGTGTGGGGACAACTATGTAGATTATTAACGGAGAAAGTGAAATCGCCTGTGGTTCTGTCAACCCTAAAAAAGAGTGACGGTAGTATGACATTAGGGTGGAGCGACTCAGCGGAATATCTGCTGAAGTCACTCCTACCTGATGATTGCATAAATGAGGATACAGAAGAGCACAATGATTTGAGGACGGCTTTAAGTGAAGAATATCTTAATGACACTCCTGTTATCCCGTTTGCACAAGAAGAAGTTGTGAGAGCAGTACATAGATTGAAGAAGGGTAAATCACCTGGCCCTGATGGTGTACTTGCTGAGGTTTTACATATGATGGTGACTAAATTTGTACCATTCTTAACTACCCCATTAAATGATGCATTACTTTTAGGTAGGGTACCGGAGATTTGGAAAGTTGCTCGAACAGTAATAATTAAGAAAAGGGAGGATAAAAGTCCGGTGGAACCCAAAAGTTATCGTCCTATATGTTTGATAAATACTTTGGCGAAAGTTCAAGAGCGTCTTCTATGTGACAGATTGCAGTCACATAGGGGAGCTGTCACGGTTGAGTCAGTGTCAATTCGGTTTCCGTAAAGGGAAGTCCGTGGAGGACGCGATCAACAAAGCATTAAATATTGTGGATGAAACTCCCTGTAAGCTAGCCATTGCCATCACGGTAGACATTGCGGGAGCTTTTGACAATTTATGGTGGCCCGCAATGTTTGCTAGATTACGAGACCTTCGGACTCCGAGATGCCTTTACAATAGTCTATTGGATTATTGTAAGGGTCGTACTGTTGAATGGTCAGCAGGAAACCACAAGGTAATTAAAAAGATCACAAAAGGCTGTCCACAAGGATCAGTATGTGGACTTATATTTTGGGATGTGATGATAGAGCCTCTACTGCAACAACTTGAAGTGGCAGGTAATGTAGATGGTGTAGTAGCATATGCAGACGATGTACTGGTGGTAGTGTCTGAAGATTCCAGATACAGACTTGAACAGAAAACATGTCGAGTTCTAAACAGATTGCAACAGTGGTGTACTATTAGTAAATTAACAGTAGCAACACATAAAACAACGTATCTGTTGTTGAAAGGGAAATTGTCTCTTACCAGAAATCCTGTAATTAAAATGAATGGCATCCCAATCCAGCGCAGTACTGTTTCTAGATATTTAGGTGTCCAACCAGACGAAAGGAGAAATTTTCTCGAGCACGTCACGGTCGCAACTCAAAGAGCGCTAAACATCACGCATAAAATAGCACGAGTAGGAACAGCACAATACAAACTACCACTTCATACAGTGAGGGCATACCACAACGCGATCTTAGCATCTATAGTGGGATTCTCTGCAAGTGTATGGGCACACAAATTACAATATCGGCGTTATACAATACTTCTGAGAAGGGTGCAAAGGAACGTTTTGTTAAGGTTAACTGGGGCATTTGGAACCATTTCCACAGAGGCATTATTAGTGATTCTTGGAATCTTCCCATTGGACATTATTGTGAAATACCAAGCAGCATGTTACTGGTTGCGGACAGGCGACGGAGAGAGAGTGCACCAGATCACGGGAATAAGAGCAATGCAGAAATTGCAATTGAAGCAATGGAAATTTGAAGAGTGGCAGGAAGAGTGGGAGTCGATGGAAACTGGCAGAAGGGTCTATCAGTTTTTCCCAAGTATACAGGATAGACATGAGATGATGTACATTAACCCTAGTAGGGGGATGATTCATTTCATTTCAGGCCACGGCCCATACCCTACATATCTACATAGAATTCAGAAACGACTGACACCTGTATGTGAATGTGGAAGTATTGGCACTCCAGAACACATAGTATTTCAATACCCCATGTATGATGTGGATAGGGCACATATTACTCATACAATCAGAGCAGAGGATGTTGTCACAGATATTGACCTATGGACTGTAATAGATAGGATAGCAAATAAAATATCAGGGATAGAGCTACAAACATACCAGTTACATTGAAGAACAAATAACGTATCTACTAATAGACTACTCAGGGAAGCACAAGAAGAGACGTCATCAGAAGAAGATCATACTGAAATGTCTGCACTTGAAGCGATAGAAGTTGTAAGCAATTACGTCGGTAGAATAAGAACACGAAGAGGAGTAATAGACACCCAGGGTGTAACTCAGCCCCTGCAATCTGAGCCACCAATGCCACTGGGGACAAATAGGAGAAGATTCCTATGGGTTTCATCAAGAGGGCGAGCACGTTTTACTGCACCAGGTATTCTTCAAGAAGCTGATTCCAATTCTGAGGAAGAGAGTGAAGATTCTGAAACAACAGTTCAAGATGACTAATTTGAGAATATTGAACAATCACAATGTAATTACAATTTCTACAGTTCATAATGTAATTAGTGACTATCTTCAAAAAACCCTGAAATATTCAACTTAATTATTAGATCTGTGTAGTACAAAATAGCTAGGTAGTAATAAGTTCTAGTAAATATAAGACATAAGATCGATCAGACGTGTGCTGACTAGAGTTATGCCTAGTCAAACATGTATTGGTCTCTATCTTAGATATAGCGTGACTTGAGAATTACCAAGTCATAATTAACTATAACACCTTAGCTTTGATATAGATCAATATAATGGCAGAATTCGATGTATTTCCGAGATCGCCAAATAGTAGAGTATGTATTAGTTAGATATAATATCAATATTTTTTTTTCTTTCTCTCTTGGTTATTAAGGTTTAATAGTTAAATTAAGAATTAATAGTTAATGCATGTATCATTTGATTTATAAATGTAATATGGCAGTGAAGGGCTGGAGTAGTCGGTCCGGGTCCACGCCCCTACGGACGGGCAACTCGAGAGCAACACCCATTGGGTAGCTATCGAGGCTAAGTAGACCGAATGTGCAGTAAATTAAATATTATTGTATATCACTGTTAAAATTTTCCAATGGATGTGTTTTTGTACAACCTGCTTTAAATCTTTAGACAGCAGGTTCAGTTTGTGTTAAAAAAAATCCGTACCTATGAAACTATTTGCACCAAGTTTTGGACTCCGCTCTTCCCGGCGGCCGCGCCTCAACGGCGGGAATTGCGCCGCCCCGCACCACACCCGCCCGCGCCTTACAGGTGGGACAGCGACGCACTCAGTGCCGACCGGCGGACTCTCGCTGTACCTATGAAACTAGCTGCGGCTGTCTCATGCTATGTACCCCGATTTTTGTGGGCTCATGGTTGGGAATAGGCAGCAGGGGAAGGATGCGACTCGAACATCTTAGCCTCTCCTTCCCAAGTGCCCCTGCCCGCCTTCTCGCGGTGCAGCTGTTAAGCCTTCGGGCGACCGAAGGGCAGGGGTGCGACGGCGTGCTGAATATCTTGTATGCCGGTTCTGGATGCTGCATTAGTCGCGGCGGGATCCTGGCCCAAGTCGGCGAAGGTCACCCGCCTTGCCCCTGGAATTCCGGGGCATGATCCGCCAAGCCGGAGCGTGGTGACACGTCCCCGGTTAGGTTAGATGGGTCCAGACCCCCGAACGTCTGGGGGACCGGCCCGGCACCTGAGTAGGACCGGGTCTTTAGCCTTTTGGTGGAAACACGGCCTAGTAGGGGGCGAAGGACGGAGGGTGAATCCGCTCTCCTGGAATGCGGGTGGCATTTGCCGGTAAGGGAGCGGGAGAAAACTTCGATGATGCAGCAGTCGAAGAGGACTAGTGCGCTGTTCCCACGGTGCGCTAAACCTAGCAGCTCAGTTGTTGAAAGCTCTTGGTCAAGGGGCGTGACCGCTGAGCGAGCTGTACTTAGCCTTCCCCCCATGCCAGAGAGGCCGGTCCGGGGAAAGAGACGGGCCTCCTTTTTCACTCTCTTCATTTTGTCAATATGGCTGAACTAGTGGAGAGTGATCATGCGTTCGAAGGTGATTCGGTTCACGATGAAGCTTCTTCAGTAGCTGAGCGTCATGCTCGTTTTTTAAGGTTGCTGGATTCCAGTGTTAAGAATGGCAAGATCAGTAACCAGGCGATCAACAATATTCGAGATTGTCTTGCCAGGTGGGCAATGGCTCATTCTCAGTTAGAAGGTAGATTGCTAGAACTGCAAAAGGAAAATGAACATCTTAGAAGTCAGCCACCACTTGCCAAATCATATGCCGCAGTCGCGAGTACCCCTGTGGTTAAGGCGCCGACGGCTAAAGAGACAATCCAGGAAAATATTAAGAAAGTCGTTCCAACTGTGTTTATCAAGCCAAAAGATGGGGAGGACATTCGGGCAGTCAAGACTGCATTTGAGAAGTGCATAGACCCCAAACGTGACAAGATTAAAATTAATACAGTAAGAACTGCGAAAAATGTATTGATTGTGGAAACAGCAACTCATGAGGATAGTCAGCGTATTATGACAAATCCTAATTTAGTTGAGAAGGTGAAATGCGAACCGCCAAGGAGGCGAAGGCCTTTGATGTGCCTATATCATGTCCAGACATATATGAGTGCAGATAGCTTGATGGATTCTACACTCCTGGAAATGGAAAAAAGAACACATTGACACCGGTGTGTCAGACCCACCATACTTGCTCCGGACACTGCGAGAGGGCTGTACAAGTAATGATCACACGCACGGCACAGCGGACACACCAGGAACCGCGGTGTTGGCCGTCGAATGGCGCTAGCTGCGCAGCATTTGTGCACCGCCGCCGTCAGTGTCAGCCAGTTTGCCGTGGCATACGGAGCTCCATCGCAGTCTTTAACACTGGTAGCATGCCGCGACAGCGTGGACGTGAACCGTATGTGCAGTTGACGGACTTTGAGCGAGGGCGTATAGTGGGCATGCGGGAGGCCGGGTGGACGTACCGCCGAATTGCTCAACACGTGGGGCGTGAGGTCTCCACAGTACATCGATGTTGTCGCCAGTGGTCGGCGGAAGGTGCACGTGCCCGTCGACCTGGGACCGGACCGCAGCGACGCACGGATGCACGCCAAGACCGTAGGATCCTACGCAGTGCCGTAGGGGACCGCACCGCCACTTCCCAGCAAATTAGGGACACTGTTGCTCTTGGGGTATCGGCGAGGACCATTCGCAACCGTCTCCATGAAGCTGGGCTACGGTCCCGCACACCGTTAGGCCGTCTTCCACTCACGCCCCAACATCGTGCAGCCCGCCTCCAGTGGTGTCGCGACAGGCGTGAATGGAGGGACGAATGGAGACGTGTCGTCTTCAGCGATGAGAGTCGCTTCTGCCTTGGTGCCAATGATGGTCGTATGCGTGTTTGGCGCCGTGCAGGTGAGCGCCACAATCAGGACTGCATACGACCGAGGCACACAGGGCCAACACCCGGCATCACGGTGTGGGGAGCGATCTACACTGGCCGTACACCACTGGTGATCGTCGAGGGGACACTGAATAGTGCACGGTACATCCAAACCGTCATCGAACCCATCGTTCTACCATTCCTAGACCGGCAAGGGAACTTGCTGTTCCAACAGGACAATGCACGTCCGCATGTATCCCGTGCCACCCAACGTGCTCTAGAAGGTGTAAGTCAACTACCCTGGCCAGCAAGATCTCCGGATCTGTCCCCCATTGAGCATGTTTGGGACTGGATGAAGCGTCGTCTCACGCGGTCTGCACGTCCAGCACGAACGCTGGTCCAACTGAGGCGCCAGGTGGAAATGGCACGGCAAGCCGTTCCACAGGACTACATCCAGCATCTCTATGATCGTCTCCATGGGAGAATTGCAGCCTGCATTGCTGCGAAAGGTGGATATACACTGTACTAGTGCCGACATTGTGCATGCTCTGTTGCCTGTGTCTATGTGCCTGTGGTTCTGTCAGTGTGATCATGTGATGTATCTGACCCCAGGAATGTGTCAATAAAGTTTCTCCTTCCTGGAACAATGAATTCACGGTATTCTTATTTCAATTTCCAGGAGTGTATATACGTGCAGAACTTTGATATGACTATGACAAGGGAGGAGTTCGACAGCCAGTTCAGACTTAGGTTTAAAGTGGGACCAAGGGAAAAAGTTACAGTTCACCACGTGGTGGAGGTCTCACCTGAATTGTGGGAACCTCTTACTAGAATAGGCAGATTGTATGTTGGGTATTCAGCACTAAATATTAAAGACTACTTGGCGGTGCCGCGTTGCATCAAGTGCCAAGATTTGAATCACACCAATAAGTACTGTCAGGAAGAACATACCTTGTGTGCCCATTGTGGGCAGGCGGGTCATGAAAGAAAGGCCTGTCGTAATAAGGACAAATCCCCGGTTTGCATACCGTGTAAGAAGAGGGGAAGAAAGTGTGGTGGACGCAAAGACTGCCCCACCTACCGAATGTTTCTTGACAGAATAATCCAGAGGACTGATTATGGCGACCCTTAAGGCGCCACAAAAGAAGTCACCTAGCAAAATTAAAAGGGACGTGGAACGGGGTAAGTTAATCAGTAAGGCTCTGTCTACAGGTTTGCTGTACAGCCCAGACGAAGTTCCGGGCGCCACTGGAGGATCGATGGTTGACGTCGGCATCCAAACAGATGTCGACTTGGGGACAGCGATAGGTCGGCTAACCAGTCGACTGTCGAGCACCAAGATGGAGGAGCCGGTGAAGCAAGACCTGCAGTGTCCAGATCAAGACGTGAGTACAGTCCCTACTGAAGACGGTGGTGGTGGTAGTGGTGGCGGTAGTAGTAGTAGTAGTAGTAGTAGTAGCTCAAATGTGAATATTGTAAAATTGAATGGTGGAAGCATTTCTTATAATGCAGTTGGTCCAGGAGAGGTGTACGATGAGTTTGAACGTAAGTTGCAGTTAACCAGGCTTGAGGAGCCGGCATTGTTAACTGTTGCATTGAGGCAGCTTGTTAGAACTGGACATAGTTATCGCCAAGATATCACTTATCCAGCCTTGGAGGACGTGGATTGTATAAGTCTGCACGCGGCAAATATTCCGTCGCACTCTGATGATTTAAAGAAATTGGTGGAGCAGGTATTTGCCAGGCGGGGCCGTAAATTCGATCTTGCAAAAATATACCAAGATATGGTAAAAATGTACGGCAGAAACGTTACAGACTTTTCGAAACCGTGGCCCGCCAGTCGCCTGCATGTTTTTTATCCCCCTGCTTGATGGGGTGCTTCAAAGTATTACAGATTAATGCAATGCGTAGCCATTTGGTTATGCAAGAGTTAAGAAAGATTGCGAAGATGACTTGTTAGACATTTTAGTAATTCAAGAACCTGCCTCCTGTGCTGGTCGGATTCCTGGATTTCCTGCAACCGCGCAAGTGGTGTTCTCTGGTGAGAATCCTATGAGTGCTGTTTTAGTTTTGAATAAGCTTATCAAAACAACTCTGCTTACACAATTTTGTAATGATCATGTAATTGTGGTCCAACTTAATCTGATGTCGCATTTAGTATTTTTTGTTAATGTATACTGTCAATTTAGACAACATATCATGGGATTTCTCAATCAGTTGGACTGGATTTTAAGAATGCTACAGGGAAAGCCGGTCATTGTGTGTATGGGACGCTAATGTAAAGTCCCCATTGTGGTTCAGTGTGGAACAGGATGAGCGGGGTGTTGAGCTGGAGAATCTTATAATGCAGACGCAGCTCGATGTCATAAATCAACCTGGCTATCCGCCTACCTTTTCAGGAAGAGCGGGCGCTGTTTCCAATATAGATGTTACGCTTGCATCTCAAAGCGCAGCACCGCACATCAGAAATTGGAGAGTTGTGAGTAATCTTACTGTTAGTGACCATAACTGTATATTCTTTGATTACAATATGGAAGCTGAAGAAGATCTTCGGGACTGGGTAGAGCGTTATAATTATCGAAAGACGGATTGGAACCGGCTGGTACAGGAGTTTCGTCCTCCAGGGTTGGGACCAGAAGAGGAGATACATAATGTGGATGAAGTGGTAGACGAATTAGTGGCATCTATTGTGGCGGCTATTGCCACGTCCGTTCCTCGGGTGGCAAGGTTAGTCCGCAAACAGGCTACTCCGTGGTCCCCAGAGCTGAGTGAGCTCAAGCGATCTGTCAGGCGGGCGCGGAGCAATTACCAAAGGGGCTTTACACAAGAAGAGAGACAGTATCACCTAAGTATCTATCGTCGTCTCAAGGCCCGATACCAGGACTCCGTACAACGTGCAAGACGGCAGTCATGGCAGAACTTTGTGAATGAGCAGCTGGGATAGGACCCCTGGGGGATCCCGTACAAGCTCGTAAGAGGAAAGATCAGATCTCCCACGATGCTGTCCACTCTGCAGTTGGAAAACGGGCAGTGTACAACGACTTGGGAAGACACTGCTAATGTTTTGATGGAAGTCTTGTTGCCGGATGACGTCGTTGAGGAGGACACTGTGGAGCAGCGGGCAATACAAACTGCGTTATTGGAACCATATGGAAATGAAGCACATGTGTACCCTTTCTCTTCTGAGGAGGTGGTTGCGGCGCTCCATTCTTTTGCCAGGAAGAAGGCGCCCGGTCCAGACGGGGTGCCAGCGGAAATACTACAGTATCTCGCCCCTCAGCTTGCTCCAGACTTAGCTAAAATTTACAACACGTGTCTACTACCGGGAACATATCCCAGCAGATGGAAAATTGCATATGTGGTGATAATAAAGAAGGGTTCTGACAAGGATCCGCAGTCGCCTAAGTCTTATCGACCGATCTGCCTCTTAGATGTGTTGGGAAAAAACTTTCGAGAAGTTGCTCACTGACAGACTCTTGAGCCATAGGGCTTTGCATGGCATGAGTGATCGGCATTTCGGATTCCGAAAGGGTCGCTCCACACAGGATGCGATCAATGAGGTGTCTCGAGCTGTCCACTCGGCCAGTGCGAAGTATGTTCTGGGTATTATGGTGGATATTTCAGGTGCCATCGACAACCTATGGTGGCCGGCGCTCTTCTCGCGCTTGCGCGAGATGGAGTGCCCTGGGCCGCTGTATCGATGTCTGGAGGCCTACTGCAATAATAGACTGGCAAGGATCACGGCTCCCGGGGCTGTGGTATCCAAGCAAATATCCCGGGGTTGTCCCCAGGGATCTGTAGTTGGCCCAGTTTTTTGGGATATTACAATGAAACCTCTGCTGAACATCTTGCAGGGGGATTCTTCAGTTTTGGGTGTCGTGGCCAATGCGGATGACCTTGTTATACTTGTGGAGGGGAACAGCCGAGTTGTAATTGAAGAACGTGCTAGAGTAGCTGTTGGGCTGTTACAGAGTTGGTGCAATCGATCTAAATTGAAAGTGGCACCTAGAAAATCATTGTATGTGCTGTTGAAGGGTAAGCTTAACAGAGACCCAACAGTGCGAATCAATTACGTTATAGTTTCTAGACAAGTATTTGCAAGATACTTGGGTGTCTATCTGGACGAACATTGGAACTTTGGAGAGCACATTAAGCAGACTGCTGCACAGGCTTTGGCCTTGGTTAATAAACTTAGAACTATAGGGCAGTGGCGTTTTCACTTGCCGCAGAAAGCACTGCGTATGTATCACAACTGTTTATTAGCGCCTATAGTTGGGTATGGTGCAAGTGTGTGGGCCCACAGGCTAGCCTTGGTGAAGCCAGCAATGGCTGTCAGACGGGTGCAGAGAAATGTGCTTGTAAGATGTGTAGGCGCTTTTGGTACTAGTCCTACTGATGCCCTGTTGGTGGTGATGGGGTTGTGTCCATTGGATTTGATAATTCGCCAACAGGCGGAGATATATTGGTTGCAGAAACACGATATCGAGCGGGTCCGAGATATAATGGGGGCACCCCTTACTTCCATCAGAGCAATCAAGAATCAGTTGTTAAATTTATGGCAAGAGGAGTGGGATCGCTCGAACACGGGTAGGCGTGTATATACATTTTTGCCAAGCGTCAGAGCACGGCTTAAGAACAAAGTACTGACGCCATCTCCTCGCGTCATTCAGTCTCTGACTGGTCACGGACCCTATCCTGAATATCTACACAGAATTGGCAGAAGACCTACGCCAAGGTGTGACTGTGGGTTCCCACAAGGTACGCCTGAGCACGTAGTGTTTCAATGTCCTATATACGATCAAGCTGCCTCAATGGAGAGGCGGCTATTACCAACACTGGATATGATTGATATTTTAAACAATGCAGATATGTATAGAATTTTCTCGAAATTGACTAATGCTGTGTCTCTTGAGGCACAGCGAAACTACCTATCATGACATTGTCACACAGGATATACCAATTATTCAGGCATTATCTAAATGGATACTTCAGGTGGTCCGCCCCAGAGATGGCGACTTATGTCGGACCGCCTGGGGCTTGGCCGCTGAGTGGAACAGGAAGTACAAGCGGGAGGAAGAGTCTTAAGAAGTGTAAAGAACAGTGTGTGCTATCAGTAGTCAGTCTAGTGTTGGTGCTGGCTGCCTCTCGCTATAAAGGATGTATGTTGTGTGACTAACATTGAACATGGAAGCGCAAGAAGAAAATGTAGTATGTTTGACAATTTTGCTGTAAATTTTGTATAATGAAGTAGAGTAGTTCAAAAGGGGTGGTGGAGGGACAAATGTATCTTGGACAGTGGTTTTTGTATAGATAGTAGCGGCCCGCCTCCTCGTGGCTAGGGACGGGCAACTCTCCGGGAATTGCCTGGAGAGGCCAAGAGGCCGATTATCTTTTGTTTCTGTGGAGCAGAATGCTCATTTTTGTTGTTGTTGTTTTTCGACATAAAATTGTAACCACTATTGTAAACTTGTAGCTATGTTTAGAAAGTAGCACGCCCACGCATAAATATTAGGAAGTGGGCTTTGTATGTATAATAAATTTGAAAAAAAAAATTGTACCTATGAAACTATTTGCATCAAGTTTTGAACTCCGCTCTTCCCGGCGGCCGCGCCTCAACGGCGGGAATTGTGCCGACCCTCACCACACCCGCCCGCGCCTTACAGGAGGGACAGCGACGCCCTCAGTGCCGACCGGCGGACTCTAGAAATAAGAACCTAATTATATGTGCAAATATCAACGCTAAATCCACACTATGGCACTCGGACAGAACGGACGACAGAGGACGGAAAGTCAACGACGTCATACAGGAGGCACAACTACATATTATAAATGAAGACGGACCTACACCTACATACAGAGGTGCAGACGGATCTGCCACCAAAATCGATATTACTCTGGCGAATGACAGAACATTAGGACGACTGCAAAGATGGACCATACACGACTCTGACCACAAGTGATCACAACATAATAGAAATAAGTCTCACAACAAACAATTATCGCACCATACACAATACAACACACTTCAACTTTAAAAGAGCAAATTGGGACAGACTACAACAAATTGTTCAAAATGAGAATATATACAACATACAGGGAAGCGTGGACTACAGAGCACACAAACTGACACAAATCATCCAAACAGCACAAGAAACAGCAATACCTACGCACACACACACAGCAAACAACGAGAAACACCATGGTCAGACGAATTAACCAGACTCAAACGTGACATGACAAGGAAACGAAAACTATACCAGAGGACATGGATACAAAGAGACAAACTACTAAGACTAGCTGCATATAGGGAAGCCAAAGAACTCTTCAAAAAGACATTATTTCAGACCAGGAAACAACACTGGGAGAGCTACTTGACCACACACACACACAACAGAATATCTGGGGGGAACAATACAAGATCCTGACAGAAAAAATAAAGACCCCATTGGCATTAAGCACGCTACGGCAGGATGACGGCACAATGACAGTGGGATGGAGAAACACAGCGCAATATCTGCTGAACAAACTCCTCCCGGAAGATGCCACAGACTCAGACACACAGGAACAGATCACACTCAGACAAGAACTTCATGAACAGTATAACACCGACGCCATCACCTGTCCCTTTGCGCACGAGGAAGTTGCGGTAGCGATAAGAGAGCTAAAGAATAAAAAAGCACCTGGACCCGACAGGATCCATGCAGAAGTGCTTAAGAGGCTAGCACTACAGATCACCCCATACTTAACAGAACTACTAAACGACGCCTTAAGGCTAGGCTGTGTACCGACAGTCTGGAAAACCTCAAATGCAGTCATCATACGAAAATCATCAGACAGAGACCAATCAGATCCGAAATCCTACAGACCAATATGCCTCATAAACACCATGGCAAAAATCCAAGAGAGGCTACTGTGTGACCGCTTGCAGGCTCACAGAACCCTACTTGGAATGAATCCCCACCAGTTTGGATTTCGGAAAGGGAAAAGCATCGATGATGCAATAAACAGAGCTTTAGAAATTACACAAAACACAGATAAAACATACTCTTTGGCAATCATGATAGACATCGCAGGAGCATTTGACAACCTGTGGTGGCCAGCACTGTTTCTGAGGTTACGCCAGATGGAAGTACCCGCAGCCCTATACAACAGTCTTTTAGACTACTGCAGAGACAGAATAGTGGAATGGCGTGTGGGCAACCGGAAGTTAATAAGGAAAATTACCAAAGGATGTCCGCAGGGATCGATCTGTGGACCCATCTTGTGGGACATAATCTTTGAACCTCTCCTGAAACTGCTGGAGGAGGATATGAGGACAGACGGTGCTGTCGCCTATGCAGATGACCTACTGGTGGTTATCTCAGCAAACACAAGAGCTCAGCTAGAGGCGGGTGGCACACTGCAAACAATAACAATGGTGCAACACAAACAAGCTCAAGATAGCGGGCAACAAAACAACATACACACTGCTCAAAGGACAACTCAGACGCAATCCATCTATTAAAATACAGAACAACAACATAAAGAGAATGACGGTAACCCGCTACTTGGGCGTATACATAGATGAGAAGCTGAACTTCCATGAACACATCAGAATAACAACAGACAAGGCAGAAAAATTACTACATAAACTGGCAAGGATTAATTCAGGACAATACAGACTTCCTCTGTCAGTCACACGAACCTACCACTGCGCACTCTTCGAATCAGTGCTAAGCTTTGCGGCCAGTACATGGGCGCACAGACTCAACCTCGCCACAAACAGAACAGCGGTTAGGCGAGGGCAGAGAAGCGTCCTTCTGCGACTATCGGGAGCCTTCGGCACTACATCAGTTGAAGCACTGTGTGTCGTGCTAGGAATCTTCCCGATAGATATCACAATCAAATATCGGGCCGCTCTGTACTGGTTAAAGATGGGTAGACTAGACCAGGTCAACATATTGACTGGTTCCCCGCTGAACAATAAGCGGGACCTCAAAAAATGGAAAATCGACACATGGCAACAGGAATGGGGCACAAGTGATAAGGGACGGAGAGTCTATACATTTTTTCTGAACATAACGGAAAGGTTAAGAATGAAACATGCCGATCCTAGCCGCGGCATGGTGCATTTCTTGACTGGCCGCGGACCTTATCCCACGCACTTAAATCGCGTGAGTCTTAGAGACACATTAACGTGTACATGTGGAGGTATGGGAACCCCCGAACACACAATCCTATTCTGCGGGAAATACAGACAGCACAGGAACACACCTGGGATACAACACCTACAGACAGAGGAACACATATACGATGCGATCAGAACACCTGAACTTTGGGACATACTGAACGCACTAACAGACAAAATTTCTGACGAATGCCACAAAGAGTACAGGAACGGAAGACCACAGACAATAAACCTATATGCAGCACCCAGACAGACACCATAGTGTGGAAGAGCTAAACGAAGTCTCAATATAAAACAACTGACATGCAATAGACTTACATAAGTAGACCTAAAACTGACAATAGATGAATGTATAAAATTAGACATTAACAGTGTCGGCGCACCGTCTCAATTGCCATCAGCTACCCTCTAAACCTGTATACAAGTAACCAGATAGAACATAAATAGAGATATCAAACGCCATAAATAGAATAGAATAGAACTTCCTTGGCTAAGGTAGGGGACTGAGGATCAGAGGCTTGAAGATAAATCCCAAGGCGCTCATCCTCAGTCCCCTACGGTGGTGGGACTATCATCTCTTCCTTTCCTATCGTCTTTTCTCCTCTTCAGTCTAAACTATTCCTTGTATTTCCTTCTTCTAATTCAAAATTTAATTTTGTAAAAATTTTGTTAAATCGGTTTTGGGAAAGCTGCCAAAGTAAAGAAAGAAATAAGAAAAAAAAAAAAAATAGCACAGACCCGCCTCCACGTGGCGGGACACGGGCAACGGTGCGACCGGATGCGGGAACTGGTGTGAGTTTCATCAACTACATCAGTATCCGCACACCGGTCGTAGCGGCCAAGTGGTCAAAATAGACCCACCTTAGGCACTTAGGTGGTGGGTCGTAAAATCAGGGCGGCAAGTGAAAAAAAAAGTGTACCTATGAAACTATTTGCATCAAGTTTTGAACTCCGCTCTTCCCCGCGGCCGCACCTCAACGGCGGAAATTGTGCCGCCCCTCACCACACCCGCCCGCGCCTTACAGGAGGGACAGCGACGCCCTCAGTGCCGACCGGCGGACTCTCGCTGTACCTATGAAACTTGTCACTAGCTACGTTGCGCGCAGCGCCTCATGTAAGTAATTGGTGTGTCACTAGCAATTTAACTATAAGTGATCACAACTGCATATTCTTTGACTACGACACTGTGGTCCGCGAGGAGATTGGCGTTTGGGAAGTACGATATAATTATCTGAAGACAGACTGGGGACGACTAGCGCGGGAATTCCGTCCGCCTGAGCTGAGACCCAATCTTGATCTTGAGGAAGTGGAAGAAGCAGTTGATACTATTATCACGGCGACTGAGGCCGCAATTGCTGCGGCGGTTCCTCGGGTGGCGAGGTTTGTCCGAAGGCAGTCTACTCCGTGGTCCCCAGAACTGACTGCGCTTAAGCGGTCTGTCAGAAGGTCACGGAGCAACTATCAAAGAAGCTTTGCCCTGGAAGAGAGGAATTATCATCTACAGATATATCGTCGCCTGAAAGAGAGATATAAGTCATTGATACAGAGGACTCGTAGACAGTCGTGGGAAAACTTCGTTAAAGATCAGCTAGGAATGGACCCTTGGGGGGGTCCCATATAAACTGGCCAGGGAGAAAATAAGATCGCCGACCATGTTGTCCACGCTTCGCCTGGATGGAAGACATACCATAACTTGGGATGAAACAGCAAGTGTTCTGCTGGAAAGTTTATTGCCAGATGATAAAGAAGATGAAGACACAGAGTTGCAACGTGAGATACGTCGGACAATGATGGAAGAATACAATAATGAAGTACATGTCTATCCTTTCTCTGTTGAGGAAGTGGTGGCGGTACTCCACTCTTTTGCCAGAAGAAAAGCTCCAGGTCCGGATGGGATTCCCTCTGAGATTCTGCAGTATCTGGCACCGCAGCTTGCTCCAGAACTGGCCAAGATCTATAACACCTGTTTGCAACTACAGGTGTATCCAAGGAGGTGGAAGATCGCAGAGGTAGTAATTATAAAGAAAGGTCCTGATAAAGATCCTCAGCTGCCCAAGTCATATAGACCGATTTGTCTCCTGGATGTACTGGGCAAAGCCTTTGAGAAGCTGCTCACTGACAGATTATTAAGTCACCGAGCTCTGCATGGCATGAGCGATCGTCAGTTCGGGTTCCGGAAGGGTCGCTCCACCCAGGATGCGATCAATGAGGTAGCTCGGACTGTCCACACAGCCAGTGCAAAGTATGTTCTGGGGATAATGGTGGATATTTCAGGGGCCTTCGACAACCTGTGGTGGCCGGCTCTCTTCTCTTCCTTGCGGGAGATGGGATGTCCTCGGCTGCTATATGGTTGTTTGGAGGCCTACTGCGATAACAGACTAGCCAGGATCACGGCTCCTGGGACTGTGGTGTCCAAAAGGATCACCCGGGGTTGTCCCCAGGGATCGGTATTCGGCCCAGTTTTCTGGGATATAAATATGGAGTCTCTGCTTAACACCTTGCAGAGGGACACATCTGTGCTGGGTGTCGTGGCTTATGCGGACGATCTTGTCATTCTGGTGGAGGGTAATTCTCGAGCCTCAATGGAAGAACATGCAAGGCAGGCCATGGAGTTATTACAAGAGTGGTGTAATCGGTCTAAATTAACTGTTGCACCACAGAAATCATCATACATGTTGTTAAAAGGGAGGCTCAATAGAGACCCAACTGTAAGGATCAATAATTCTATTGTTTCAAGACAACGTTCGTTCAGCGCGTTATCTGGGTGTATACCTGGATGAACGCTGGAGTTTTAATATTCACATAGAGCAGGCAGCAGCTAGATCTCTGGCCTTGTTTAATAAACTAATAACAATAGGACACAGGCGCTTTCACCTACTGGCGAAAGCAATTCATTTGTATCACAACTGTGTGTTGGCTCCGATTGTTGGCTATGGAGCGAGCGTGTGGGCCCACAGATTGACCCTGGTGAGGCCAGCTATGTCAGTCAGGAGAATTCAAAGAAACATATTGTTACGATGTATTGGTGCCTTAGGCACCAGTCCTACTGACGCATTGTTGGTTATCATGGGATTATGCCCTTTAGATCTGATTATTAGGCAACAGGCAGCCTTTTATTGGCTGCGGAAACAGGATATTGAGTGGGTACGTGACATAATGGGAGCGCCCCTGACGAGTATTAAACTGATTAAAAATGAATTACTAAATATTTGGCAGGACGAGTGGAGTCGCTCGGATACTGGGAGAAGGGTTTATTCCTTTATTCCCAACGTCAGGGAGCGCCTGAAGAACAAGACCATACGGCCCTCTCAGCGCATAGTACACTTCCTGACTGGTCATGGTCCCTACCCGGAGTATTTACACCGTATAGGGAAGAGGCCGACGCCGGGGTGTGACTGTGGGTTCCCTCACGGTACCCCTGAGCATGTCGTGTTTCAGTGCCCCATATACGAGCAAGTTGCTTCAGTCGAGAGACAGCTTTTACAAGAAAATGATGTTGTTGGAATTCTGAGCAATGAAGAGTATTTTAATCTGTTCTCTAAAATGGTCAATGCAGTGTCTAAGGAAGCTCAGCGTTTGTACCAATTACGAATGAATGGCATTGTATAAAAATTAACTGATTGTGGACTATTAGTGGTGTAAGATCCAGCTGGTCCGCCCCAGGAATGGCGATTTATCGGTCCGCCTGGGGCTTGGCCGCTGGAGGTGGTAGATGGTTAAAGTGGGACGCAAAAGGTGAAGAAGTCATCTTCGTGTTTTGTAATTGAGGTACGCCAGTTTTTGTGTTAGTTTCGTTGGTTGCCTCTCACTAGTTTTGTTTTTCAGTTTTGTTTTATTGTGAAGAAGCATTAGCACAAGAGTGATGTTTGTTTTTAGTTCTTATGTATATTACCTTTTAATTCAATAGAAATAGATGTTCAAAAGGGGTAGTGGTGGGAGCTGAGAAGTCATTTAGCAGTGGTTTCTGTTAGATAGTAGCGCCCCGCCTCCTCGTGGCTAGGGACGGGCAACTCTCTGGGGTTAGCCCAGAGAGGCTAAGAGGCCGGTTTCTATTTTGTGTAATGCAGTAGAAATGCTGTTTTGTTTTGTTTGCATTTTTATATGTAACCGCTTTTGTAATGTGTAGCTCTGTTTAGTTACGTAGCACGCCCACGCATAAGTGTTAGTAAGTGGGCATTGTATGTACAATAAATATTGAAATATTGAATATATATTGTACCTATGAAACTATTTGCATCAAGTTTTGAACTCCGCTCTTCCCCGCGGCCGCACCTCAACGGCGGGAATTGTGCCGCCCCTCACCACACCCGCCCGCGCCTTACAGGAGGGACAGCGACGCCCTCAGTGCCGATCGGCGGACTCTCGCTGTACCTCTGAAACTATTTGCATCAAGTTTTGAACTCCTCTCTTCCCCGCGGCCGCGCCTCACCGGCGGGAATTGTGCCGCCCCCTCACCACACCCGCCCGCGCCTTAAAGGAGGGACAGCGACGCCCTCAGTGCCGATCGGCGGAATCTCGCTGTACCTATGAAACTCGCTGGGAAAGCGGTCTGCGTGGCGCCACCCTGGGGAGGTGTGTTGCCTCCCGATAACTGGGTTAAAACCGCTAGGAGACCCTCTGATTCCCTGAAATTTTTGCCTTCAGTAGGGCTCAGAGGAACCTGAGTGGGGCGGGGACCGTAATGTCCTATCCCGTGGCCTTGATGTGGCCCTGGCGCTCAGTACCCCCCTTGGATGAGGCGAAGCTAACACGGGAAGGGCCGTCCATGCATGACGTTAAAAGGCTAGCCCTTAACTGGGTGCAACCCACACTGGTCCGCACTGGCCCACCGTGAATTATCAAAAGCGGTGGGTGAGACATGGTCGGTCATGATCCCCCAGTACGTGTGGAGACCCTCCGGGGAACGTAACTCGGGTTTGAGTGCCGCACCGTCTCGTTGATGTGAAACTCCACAAATAAGACCCGGACTGACTCTTTTAACACCTTCCGGGCTGCGTCGATAGGTGTGGGTTGTCGTGTGTCAAGGTAGGACGTAAAACTCCCGTCCTGGCAGGACGTTAAATGCCCCCAACCCAAGCGAAAGCAAAGGGTGCATGGCGCAGGGGAAGCTGCGTTACAGGAGATATAACAACTGTCTCCCCTGAGTTGAGCGCGGTGGCTGGGCGAGGGTATGAGGGTAAGTCTCACGACGATCCCGGAACCCTGCGGTCCTGCTGCCGCAGTTCCTCACGTCCTGGACGACGTTAAAAGTCCCCCAACCCAAAGCGAAAGCAAAGGGTGCATGGCGCAGGGGGTGCTCCGTCAACGGGGACAGCACCTGTTCCCAAAACACAGTGCGCCGAACATCTTGCGCACTGATTCCGACGGTCTTGCTCGCCGGGGTGGGATTCCGGCCTGAGCCGTCAAGTGTCCTTCGCCGTGTCTCTGGATTTCCGAGACATGATCTGCCAAGCCGGGGTGTGGTGACATGTCCCCGGCTAGGTTAGCTGGGTCCAGACCCCTGAAAGTCTGGGTGACCGACCCGGCACCTGAGTAGGGCCTGGTCCTTGGCCTTGAGTGGGAGCTCGGCCTAGTAAGGGGCGAAGGACGGAAGGTGAATCCGCCTTCCCGGAGTGCGGGGGGCACTTACCGGGGAGGGAAGGATGAAAACTGCGATGGCAAGGCCGTCAAAGAGGACGAGTGTGTTGGAAACGGCACGCTCAACCTAGCAGCTCTCTTGTGCCCTTGGTCCTGGGGCGGGACCGGTGGGCGAGCTGCCATTAGCCCCCCCCCCCTTCCAGAGGTGCTGGTCGGGGGTAACAGACGGGCCCCAAATTTTTCACTCTTCTTGGCAAATATGGCTGATCAAACGGAGAGTGAATCGGCGCCTTCGGAGCATGATGCTCCTATCGATGAGAGAAGTCAAAATCACTCAGTTATGGAGAGACATGCCTCGTTCCTCCGATTATTAGATCGGAGTGTCAGGCATGGAAAAATAAATGCTGACCAGATTAGGGCATTGAAAGAGGATATAGCAAATTGGGCTCTTGCCCACGCTAAACTAGAAGGACAGTATGCGGAAGTGAAAGCCGAAAATGAGCGGCTCCGCAATGAATTACAGAAACCGCAAAGGTCGTATGCTGCAGTAGCAGCAGCGGCTCAACCTAAAAAGACAGTTCAAGAGACAATAAGGCAGAATATTGAAAAAACCGTAACAACCATCTTTGTCAAACCAAAAAAAGGCGAAGATGTTAAGAAAGCCAAAGAGCAGTTCGAGAAAAGTATAAATCCGAGAACAGATAAAAATAAAATTAACCATGTCAGAACGACAAAAAACATATTAATAGTCGAATTGGCCTCAACTGAGGACTGTGACAAATTATTAGCAAACAAAAAATTAAACGACTCCTTTGTTTGTGAGAAACCAAAGAAACGAAGACCACTAATGATGATGTACGACGTCCCGACGTACATGTCGCAGGACGACGTCGTCAATTGTGCATATGACCAAAATTTTGAGGAAATGATGACAAAACAAGAATTTATTGAGAAATTTAAGTTACGATTCAAAACAGGGCCACGGGATCGACCCACAGTGCATCATGCCGTAGAGGTGGCACCTGATCTCAGAAAAATGATAGTTAAAACAAACAAATTATATATAGGATACAAGGCTATATCCGTTAAAGACTATACAGCACTGGCAAAATGCACAAAATGCCAGGACTATGGCCATGTGGCTAAGTACTGCAATTTTCAGAACTCAGTTTGTGGAAAATGTGGTGAGGATGGCCATGATAAAAAATCATGCGATAAACGAGAAATATGCATCCCTTGTAGGTACAGAAAGAGGGTCTGTCACTCCCCGGGACGGGAGTTTATGACCTACAAGTTGCTACTCCAAAGACTGATTCAAAGGACTGACTATGGCGACTAGCCGAAAAGTCCAGAAACGGAAGTCACCTAGCAAAGTAGCACGGGATGCAGAAAGATGGAGAAGGTGGAGATCACAATCATCTTTGGATGAAGATGAAGAAATCAACGATTCTTATTTTGTTGCGGTGCAGCCGGAGATGGTAGACTTCTCCTGTCAGGTCGGGTCATTTTCTGGCCGACAGGAGGGGGGTCTCGGTCGCGGCGGCGGGGTCGGGCGAGGCGGCGGACTTCTCCTGCCAGGTCGGGGGCTTCCTGGCCTCAAGGGGGAGGTCATCGGCGTCCGGCATCGGTTTGGCTGCTGGACACTCTGCAGAGAAGACATGTGAAGTACTAACAGATTTGCATCTAGACAAAACTGTAACTGGTGGTGGCACAAAAGATTTGTCAAAGGACTCTGTAGAACAAGTAGTATTGGAAACCTTGAAAGTAGATGTAATTGGTGGTGGCAAGGTGAAAGAGAAAATAGACTTAGACCTTGTAGATGTAGACACCTCTGTAAGAAAAAGGACTTATAACAATTGTCCCCCTGGGAATACATATGGTATATGCGAGGAGTCATTAAGACTGTCACGATTAGAAGATCCAGCGATTTTGACGGTGGCTCTTAGGCAGCTGGTGAGGACCGGGTATGCCAGAGGAAGAAAGATAACATTCCCTGCTCTGGAGGATGCAGATTGCATCCAGCTTGCTGCAGTAAACATACCTCTCGAGTTCAAAGAACTAGAGGAACTCGTATCGAAAGTTTTTGCTCGAAGGGGCAGGGTTTTCGACTTAAAAAAGACATATAATGACATGGTAATGATGTATGGCAGGATCGCTTTCGATCCTGCCCAAACTTGGCCAAATAGTCATTTCTATACAAGGTATCCTGATGCACTTTAGAGTGTTTCAGGTAAATGCAATGAGAAGTCAGTTAGTCTTACACGAATTAAGAAGATTAACAGAGGAACATGAAGTAGACATTTTATTAATACAAGAACCATACTCCGTCTCGGGAAGGGTCCCTGGCTTTCCCGTTAACGCACAGGTGATTGCCTCAGGCCAGCAACCAATGTCGTCAATCATAATATTAAGTAATTTAATCAAAACAACTGTAATTACTCAATTATGTACCACACATCTTACGGTTGTAGAAGTAAATTTAAAAGGACACAGTTTGTATTTAATGAGTCTGTATTGCCAGTACAGACATAATATTGATACCTACCTGGGACAATTGCGGACAGCAATAAGAACCTTACAAGACAAGCCTATAATAATATCAATGGATGCAAATGCAAAATCGCCGCTCTGGCATAGCCCGGTACAAGACCACAGAGGAATTGAATTAGAAGATTTAATCATGGAACACAATTTGAATGTTGTGAATCTCCCCGGCAACCCTCCTACCTACAGGAACCGAGCCGGGGCAGCATCTTTTATTGACATCACACTAACCTCAATGGGTATTGCAAATAAAATTCTGAACTAGAAAGTACACGACGGCATAACTACGAGTGATCACAATGTCATTGAATTCGAAATATGTGTGGAGGAGGACCGGGTGCCAGCAGAGTGGACAATGCGTTATGATTACGGGAGAGCCAATTGGGGCCTTCTGGAGGTGGAGTTCGATCCTCCAGAGATCGGAATTGAATTTAACGTGGAAGAGGCAGTAAAGGCCCTAACTACCTCTATAAAGACGGCTATCGCCGTAGCGATACCAGTGAAAAGACGTCTCATCCGGAAAGTGACTGCGCCATGGACTCCGGAGCTGTCGCGGCTCAGGCAGTCTATGCGTAGAGCACGCAGGAACTATCAAAGGGCTTTCGCCCAAGCAGAAAGACAATTCCATCTTACCATATATAGAAGACAGAAGAGGGTCTTTAAGGATACCCTAAATCAACACAGACAGCAGAGTTGGGAGGACTTCGTAAAGGCACATCTTACCCTGGACCCTTGGGGTATGCCATACAAAATCGTGAGGGAGAAAATACACTCCTCAATGCAGCTTTCCACAATCAAAAAGGAAGACACTGACGACATGACAATCGACTGGAGACAAACTGCTGAGGAGTTACTTCATGTGCTCCTACCAGACGACCGACCTGACATGGACACTGAGCTGCAGAGGGAGATAAGCCAGCAAGACCAAATAGTATACAATAACAATCTACAAGTCTACCCCTTCTCGCAAGAGGAGGTGGTACAAGCAATAAAATCCTTCGCGAGGCGGAAAGCACCAGGGCCAGATGGTATACCGGCAGAAGTACTGCAGTGCATAGCACAAAAGTTGGCACCAAGTCTTGCCAAGATTTACAACAGATGTTTGGAAATGCGGAGCTTCCCAACATGCTGGAAAATAGCAGAAGTAGTTATAATAAAAAAGGGTCAAGACAAGGACCCTACACTTGCAAAATCCTATAGGCCCATCTGTTTACTTGACGTTTTGGGCAAAACCTTTGAAAAGCTTCTGATGTCTAGACTGTCTAGCCACAGGCTTCTTCGTGGCATGAGTGAATTGCAATACGGGTTCAGAAAGGGCAAGTCTACATCTGATGCCATAAATAAAGTAGCAAGTATTGTGCACTCGTCCACGAAGAAATATGTCCTGGGCATCATGGTGGATATTTCCGGCGCCTTCGACAACCTGTGGTGGCCGGCGCTCTTTTCCCAGTTAAGGGAGATGGAGTGCCCAGGGGCGCTATACGGTTGCCTGAGGGATTACTGTCGGAAAAGAGTTGCGAGAATCACGGCTCCTGGTGCCGTGATGTTGAAAGACATCTCAAAGGGCTGCCCGCAGGGTTCTGTGTGTGGCCCCATGTTCTGGGATGTAAACATGGACCCCCTGCTGACAACTTTGGATGGGAACGACACGGTACTGGGAGCGGTGGCGTATGCAGACGATCTTTTCATCATGGTCGAAGGAGATAGTCGTGCTGAAATAGAGAACAAAACAGTACAAGCATCTGAGATCTTAATGCAATGGTGCCAAAAATCAAAACTTCAAGTTGCACCACATAAATCAAATTACATTCTTTTAAAAGGAAAGCTGGCCCGTGCTAGGTTAGATGGGGCCAGACCCCCGAACGTCTGGGGGACCGACCCAGCACCTGGGTAGGACTGGGTCCCTGGCTGTATGGTGGAAACTCGGCCTAGTAGGGGGCGAAGGCCGAGAGGTGAATCCGCCTCTCCGGAATGCGCTGGGCATTTGCTGGGGAGGGACTGGAGAAATCTCCAGTGGTTCAGTCGTGGAAGGGGACTAGTGCGCTGGAAACGGCGCGCTACAGCCGGCAGCTCACAAAGCTCTTGGTCCAGGGGCGGGAGTGGTGCGCGAGCTCCATTTAGCCTCCCCCCATGCCAGAAGAGCCGGTCCAGGGAAAGAGACGGGCTCTCAATTTTTCTGGTCTCTCTCAGGAATCATGGCGGCAAATACAGAGAGAGAGACTTCCGAGTGATGCGATGCGAATGATGATACTGAAATAAAGAGCGCAGCCGAAAGGCTACAGGAGATGAGTGTGCTACTGATAACAGATAAAGGAAAGATGAGTAATGATAGAATAAACGAGATAAAGGACAAGTTGGCCTTGTGGGCAATTGCCCAAAGCCAGCTAGAAGGTAGAATTAAAGAGCTGCAACGACAAAAACAAATAATGGCTGAAAAAACAAAGACATACGCCACAGTGGTGGCAGGAGGACCACAAAAACCACAAACAAACATGAAAGAGAGCATAGAAAAAATGACGGCGAAACAAGGAGTGGCATTATTTCTGTAACCAAAAGAAGGACAGAGTGTGAAAGTGTGAAAGAAGTGAAAGAAATATTTACGAGAGTGATAAACCCAACCAAATCAAAAGCAAAAATAAATAAAGTAGTAGTAGCCAAAAATGCAGTAATAGTGGAAACCCCCACCCAACAGGATAGGAACACGATAATGGGACATAAGGATCTACAGAGATCTGTAAGATGCGAGAGATCTAAGAAAAGATGGCCATTAATGACCATATTTGATGTTTCGAATAGACTGACACCAGAAGAACTAACAGAGTACATTTACACGCAGAATTTCGAAGAAAAGATGAGCCTACAAGATTTCAAAAAGGAATTCAGGCCAAACTTCAGGATGGGGAAAAAGGATAGAGATACAGGGCATCAAGTAGTTGAGGTTTCTCCAACGTTAAGAAAAGAACTTATACAAAGTGGAAGAATATATGTGGAATATAGCTCAGTGGCGGTCAAGGACTATTGTGTGGTACCCAGGTGTCACAGAAGCATGGATCTGGGTCACGTACAGAAGTACTGCACCTGGGGTGACCCCACTTGTGGTCACTGTGGAACTGACGATCACAACAAGACAGAGTGCCCAGAAAGGAACAGACCAGAGACATGCATACCATGCAACCGTAGAGGAAAAAGAAAATGTAGAGCACCAAATTCAAAAGAATGCTCCACGTATCAGCTTTTATTAGGAAGACTAATACAAAGAACAGACTATGGAGAGTAATCCCCAAGAAAAAAGAAAGAAACACATATCACCAAGTAAGCAACTAAGAGATACACTACGTGGCATAAAAATCAGGGAAGCAGTAGGGGCAAGGGAACAAGATGCAAAAGGGGCCACAGACAAACAGCCTGAAAATAAGGGAACGACAAAAAACACACAAGATAACAAACAACACACAACATGCACAGCACAAAACTGTATTTCAAAAACTCCCATTAAAAGAACAACACAAGTAAAAATATACCAACAAGAAACAATACAATGGATAGGAAAAGAAAAACAAAACATGAAAGACGCACAAGTACAAACAGTAAACACGAAAGAAGTACAAGTACAAACACAAGGGTGACCTCGGTCGCCCATTTTTCATGACAAGAAAATGCAGATGGAGAGTAGAGATGGACAGCTAGAGGTGCCCAAGACACAATGGGAAACATTGACACAAGACAAGAAACAAAACACCATGAAGGATGCACAAGTACAAACAGTAAACATGATAGATGCACAAGTACAAACAATATACACGAAAGGAGCACAAGTACAAACAGAAGGGCGACCTCGGTCGCCCATTTTTCATGACAAGAAAATGCCGATGGAGGGCAGAGATAGGCGACCAGAGGCGCCCCTGACACAATACACCACACCAACACAGAGAAAAAACAAACACACAGAAAAGAACAATACAGGAAAGAAATACGGACGACCTCGGTCGTCCGTTTACAATGAAAAGAAATTGCCGATGGAGGGCACAGACGGACGACCGAGTTCGCCCAAAAGAGACCACAAAAATCAGATACAAGATAAAAGCAGTCAGTCAAGCATGAGCGTCACATATCGGGCAATGGACCCAAAGGACACATACAAAATATGTGAAAACGCACTGCAAATGGCAAGGTTAGAAGAACCCGGCTTGCTAACCACTGCGTTAAGACAGCTAGTGAGAGTGGGGCACACAAATGGCTCGAGAATTACTTATCCAGCTCTGGCGGATGTCGACTGCATTCAGCTAGCCGCGGCAGGAATCCCCACGGAACATGAACAACTACTAAAAATAGTAAAACAAGTATATGAAAGAAGAGGCTTAAAATTTAATCTGGAAAATATATACACGCAAATGGTGACAACATACGGCCGAATAGGATTCGACCCCAATAAGGTATGGCCAGAAGACCATTTCCATACATACCATCCATAATGGACCTCAGAGTTCTCCAAGTAAATGCAATGAGAAGTGCGCCAGTAAACTATGAGTTACGCAAACTGGCGGAAGAACACAAAGCTGATATATTATGCATACAAGAACCGTACTCCCGGGAGGGTAAAATCCCAGGAATGACAGCCACAGCTCAAGTAATTATGAAAGGAGACAGACCGATGTCGGCAATAGTAATTCTAAATAATATAAAAACAATAGTGTTAAATCAATTCACAAACGAGCACTTTGTAACAATTGAAGTACAAGCCACAAATACTAAATGGTATCTTGTATCAATATATTGTCAATATAGAGAACCGATAACTATGTATTTAGATCAATTAAAGGTAATATGTAGAACATTACAGGGCAATCAAGTAGTAATAGCAATGGACAAAAATGCAAAGTCATTCCTGTGGCATAGCGGAGAGCAAGATGAAAAAGGCCAGGAGGTAGAAGATGTAATAAGTGAACTAAATCTAGATGTAATAAACACACCTAGTGAGATACCTACATACTCAAATAGAGCAGGGGCAAGAACAAACACAGATGTAACATTGGCGAATAATAGGGCAAATAACAAAATAGATAATTGGGAAGTACTGGAGAAAGCAACAGCTAGTGATCATAATGTAATCAAATATATACTAAAAGCAGAACAGAGGGTAGCGCCGCAGGAATGGCTTTCAGAATATGACTACAAAAAGGTAGACTGGGAAAGACTCTCTCGGGAGTATAGCCCGCCGGAGCTGGATGAGGATCTCGAGATTGACGAGATAGCAGAGCAGATAGTTCATAGCGTAAAGGAAGTAATTGACGCAGTGTACCAAGGAGAAGCAGAGTCCAAAGCGTGCACCCGGCACCATGGACTCCAGAACTAAGTGACCTGCGTCAGGCTACGCGCAGAGCAAGACGCAGGTATCAGCGCACATTCAACCCACAAGACAGAGAATATAGACTGAATATATACAGGCAATACAGGGAGAGATATAGAAGGGAAATCATAGAAGTAAGGAAACGAAGCTGGGAAAATTTCGTAAGAAATAACCTGGCAATGGATCCATGGGGAAAGCCATATAAGCTAGTAAGGGAAAAAATAAGAGCCCCAACAGTCCTATCATCCATAATAATACCAAATGAAAATAGAACAATCACAACCAGACAAGAGACAATAATGGTGCTCCTCCAAGCCCTGCTACCGGATGATGACCCCACTGAGGACACACCGGAGCAGGCGGCTATAAGAGAGAGAGAGCACAAAGAGAATATAACAACAACATAATGGTCTACCCCTTCTCACCGCAGGAGGTGGCAGAAGTAATATCAAATCTAAAAAGAGGGAAATCTCCCGGACCCGACAGGGTTACGGTCGAGGTTCTTCAGGCAATAAAAGGAAAAATAGCCCCAATATTGGCAAACCTTTACAATAAATGTCTGGAAAGAGGCACTTTTCCACTAAGATGGAAAAGAGCGGAGATAATAATACTTAGGAAGCCAGAAAAGGATCCAATGGAGTGTAAAGCATACAGGCCAATATGTCTGCTAGATACCCTGGGCAAAGCCCTAGAAAAAATTGCTCTGTGCGAGACTGACCGGTCACCGGGAAATGGCAGGAATGCACGAGTGGCAATTCGGATTCCGCCGTGGAAAATCGACGGAGGACGCCATCAACACGGCGGCCGAACTTGTCAGCTCGTCGACCTGTATATATGTTCTAGGAGTAATGGTGGACATCTCAGGGGCGTTTGACAATTTGTGGTGGCCGGCGCTGTTTACCTGCTTGCAGGATAAGCAGTGTCCGGCAGCACTATACAATTGCTACAAGAGCTACTGTAGAGACCGGGTGGTACAGATGACGTCTCCGAATGCGGTTGTGACCAAGAACATCACCAAAGGATGTCCACAGGGATCAGTCTGCGGCCCCGTATTTTGGGATATAAATATGGAGCCGTTGCTGTATTCCCTGCAGCAGGAAGCATCAGTACTGGGGGCCGTTGCATACGCGGACGACCTGCTAATTCTAACACATGGAAACAGCCGACAACAACTAGAAGGACGAAGCAGAGACATAATGGAAATTCTAAGTGCCTGGTGTCGAAATTCTAAGATGGCAAATGCGCCACAAAAATCAAACTATATGCTCCTGAAAGGGAAAATGGTAAGGGATCCGTCAATCAGGATCGACAACTCAATTGTAGTAAGGAAAAACATAAGTAAATATCTGGGTGTCTACCTGGATCAAGGATGGAACTTCAGGACCCACATCGAACAAATAGGAGAAAAAACACTATCGATAATGCACAAATTAATAAGAATAGGACAACAAAGATTTCATTTACCACCAAATGTTATCAAACTATACCATGGCAGTTTGCTAGTGTCGATGATGGGATATGGGTCAAGCTTATGGGCCCACAGGGTGCGCCTTCTGAAGCCTTCCATGGCTGTGAGGAGAATACAGAGAAATATACTACTACGATCAATAGGGGCATTTGGCACAACACCGACAGATGGGTTACTAGTCATAATGGGCCTCTGCCCATTAGACCTATTAATAAGACAGAAAGCAGCTAATTATTGGTTAAAAAAGGGTAATTTTGACAAAATTAGGGAAATAATAGGGAAACACTTCGGAAGTAAAAAGGAAATAAGAGAAGAAATAACAAATATCTGGCAACAAAAATGGGATAACTCTCAAACAGCAAGAAGAGTTCACGGAATATTTCCAAATATAAAAGAAAGATTAAAATACAAAAAATTCCAGCCAAGTAAAGGTCTTATACATTTCCTCACAGTGCATGGACCCTACCCTGTGTACTTACACAGGATAGCGAAAAAGGAGACAGGAGAGTGTGAATGTGGGGTCCAGGCAGGCACCCCAGAACATGTTGTATTAGAGTGCACCACTCTCACTAGAGAAGTTCAAGAGGAAAGGGATGGACTAAACACTAACAATATATGGGAAATAATATGGGACGAAGAGAAAGTAAAAATATTAGATAAACTAACTACAAAAATATCAGATGTAGCATTACAAATGTATAACTACTAATACTGTAAGAATAGCTCGACTAAGAATAGCACTAGGGGAGATGGTCTGCCAGCCCCTGGTGCCTACCGGACAGAAAAGAAGATGGAGCAGGAGGAGAGGAAGAGAGTCGGACGCCCCCTCCCCTTCCTTGAGAAGGAGACCGGAGTGATGGAAGAAGACTGGTGGGGCCGCCGTCGCGCTGGGCAGGCCGTTTTCCAGGCTGGACCGTACTGGCCAACTCAGGTCAGGCCGGACACTGCGAGCTGGATCGTCCCACCAAGAAGAGGGTTCCTCCACTCCAGTCTAGCCAACGAATAGATCGTAGAGTAGATTAAGTAGATAGCGCTCAAAATATGTAGAAAAGTAGTAGGAGCGCTATACGTAGAGTAGATAAGGTGTTGGGAAATTGGTGAAGGGTTATTATGTAAAATAGAAAAAAGCAGTGGTTAGCAGACAGTAGCGGCCCGGGTCCACGTCCCTAGGGATGGTAACCTACTGGAATAGCCAGTAGGGCTAAGCAGGCCGAATAAATTGTAAAATAGAATCGACCTAACAGTAGAATGCAACTAATAGAAAGTAGAAAAATGAAAAACATTTTGTGAACTTTGTAGAAATTTGTAGAAAACTAGTAAAATTGAAACGTAGAAAGTAACAACCGATAAATGTAAATTGGTAGAATAGATAATTCAATTATTGTAAAATTGTTGTATAGAAAATATATGAGATAGACTAACCATTGTAACATAGCATAAGAAACAATAAAGTATCAGAGATTGTAAGGTCCATATATGTTTAAGGGATGGACCATAAAATGCAGAATAAATTGTAAAAAAAAAGTACCTATGAAACTATTTGCACCAAGTTTTGAACTCCGCGCCTCAACGGCGGGAATTGTGCCGCCCCCTCACCACACCCGCCCGCACCTTACAGGAGGGACAGCGACGCCCTCAGTGCCGACCGGCGGACTCTCACTATACCTATGAAACTCGCTGGGAAAGCGGTCTACGTGGCGCCACCGGGGGGAGGTGTGTTGCCTCCCGATAACTGGGTTAAAACCGCCAGGAGACCCTCTGATTCCCTGAAATTTTTGCCTTCAGCAGGGCTCAGAGGAACCTGAGTGGGGCGGGGACCGTAATGTCCTATCCCGTGGCCTTGACGTGGCCCTGGCGCTCAGTACCCCCCTCGGATGGGGCGAAGCTAACACGGGAAGGGCAGTCCATGAATGACGTTAAAAAGGTCTCTCCTGACTCGAGCGCGGTGGCGGGACGAGGGTATGAGGGTAAGTCTAACGACGATCCCGGAACCCTGCAGTCGCGCCGCTGCAGTTCCTCACGTCCTGGACGACGTTAAATGTCCCCTAACCCAAAGCGAAAGCAAAGGGTGCATGGCGCAAGGGAAGCTGCGTTAGTAGGGACACAACATCTGTCCCTGCACACAGGGCACAACAACACCAGTGCCCTGTCTTCCCACGGCCACATTTGCTGGGGAGGGATCGCGGCCTGAGCCGGCAAAGGCTCATCGCCGTGAACGGGATGTCCCGGACATGATCCGCCAAGCCAGGGCATGGTGACATGTCCCTGGCTAGGTTAGATGGGGCCAGACCACCGAACGTCTGGGGGACCGACCCAGCACCTGGGTAGGACTGGGTCCCTGGCCGTATGGTGGAAACTCGGCCTAGTAGGGGGCGAAGGCCGAGAGGTGAATCCGCCTCTCCGGAATGCGGTGGGCATTTGCCGGGGAGGGACGGGTGAAATCTCCAGTGATGCGGTCGTGGAAGGGGACTAGTGCGCTGGAAACGGCGCGCTAAACCCAAGCAGCTCTAAATGCTCTTGGTCGAGGGGCGCGACTGGTGAGCGAGCTGCACAATAAGCCCCCCCCCCCATGCCACAGGTGCCGGTCGGGGGAAACAGATAGGCCCCATTCTTTTTTCACTCTTCTATGATGGCTGAACAAATGGAGAGTGAAGCGGCGCTCTTGGAGCAAGAAGCTCCCATCGATGTAAATATCGAAATGTCAGTTATGGAGAGACATGCACGCTTCTTAAGATTACTTGACCGCAATGTCAAGCATGGGAAGATCACCGCTGATCAAATCAGGGTGATAAAAGAGGATATTGCTAATTGGGCTCTAGCTCATGCCAGACTAGAGGGCCAATATGCTGAGATAAAAGCAGAAAATGAACGTCTGCGTAAAGAGCAAAAACCTCAGAAAACCTATGCTGCCGCGTTGGCGTCAGCACCAGTTATTAAAAGAACGGTCCAAGAGACCATAAAACAAAATGTCCAGAAAGCTGTCTCAACACTTTTCATAAAACCCAAGAAAGGTGAAGATGTTAAAAACGCAAAAGAAAAGTTCGAACAGAGTTATCAATCCACGTGTAGACAAAATTAAAATAAACAATATAAGAACAACCAAAAACGTATTAATCGTAGAAGTGGCCTCAATTGAGGATAGTGATAAAATAATAAATAACCCAAAATTAAAAGATTCCTTTACATGTGAGAAACCAAGAAAACGCCGCCCCTTGATGATGTTGTACGACGTACCGTCGTACATGTCACAGGATGACGTTACAGATAGTGTATATGCCCAAAACCTTGAGGAGAAAAGACTCGTGAGGAGTTCAACGAGCAATTAAAAATACGTTTTAAAGCAGGTCCTCGTGACCGCAATACGGTTCACTATGCAATTGAGGTTGCACCTGCAATAGGAAAACAGATTATAATAACAAACAGGTTCTACATTGGCTATAATGCAATCTCAGTAAAGGACTACACAGCCTTGGCTAAATTTTCCAAATGCCAAGACTATGGCCATGTTGCCAAATACTGTAACTTCTGAAAACCCGTATGTGGTAACTGCGGGTGTGACAGTCATGATAAAAAGAACTGTACAAAAGATACTCCACTTTGCATCCCATGTAAATACCGCAAGCGGACATGTAACACTCCTTGTAAGGAGTGTCTGACCTGTAAGTTACTCCTACAGTGACTTATCCAGAGGACCGATTATGGCGACATGCTATAAGGTCACTCGTCGGAAGTCGCCAAGTAAAACACAAAGAGACGCGGGAAGGTGGAGGAAACTACAAGAGTCACTCTCCTCCCTGAACGGTGAGGGAGAGGAGTAAGTTGTTACAGTTTATTCTGTTGCAGTGCCAGCGGTACAGCCGGAGACAACGGACTTCTCCTGCCAAGTCGGGGGTTTGCTGGTCGGCAGGGGGAGACTTCGAGGCTCGATGGTGGCGAAGGCGACCAGGTCGGCGGGTCTCTCCTCCCCGGGAGCGGAAAGCCCCTCGCGAGAGGAGGGGGAGATCTACGCAGTGCCAGTGCCTGAGGTGCGGGCCGAAACGAGGGACTTCTCCTGCCAGGTCGGGTCCTTCCTGGCCCCCATGAGTGGTCTTACAGAGTTATCGGGGACGTCGGCGGCTGGGGTGTCGGGTTCCTCCTCTCGTCGAGACGGGGACTCGCGCGCGAAAATGGATCCGGCGGCGTCTACGTCGGAGGGGACTGCAAAGGAGACAGCTAAAGAGACTGTAGACATAGATAGAATAACAATTGGTGATGGTGTAGAGTTAACGAATGTAGATTGTGTAGAGGTAGATGGGGTAGAATTAGAAACCCATGTAGAAAAACAAACTTTTAACAAGTGTTCCCCTGGAAAAATCTATACAATATGTGAGGAGACTTTACAGATGTCAAGGCTGGAAAATTCACAGACTTTGAATGCCGCATTGAGGCAGCTGGTTCGAGCTGGGCATCCTCGCGGAAATAAAATTACATATCCCACTCTGGACGATGCAGACTGTATAGAACCAGTTTCTTTAAATATTCCCACAGAATATACTAAATTATTTGATTTAGTTTCGAAAGTCTACATCCGGCGGGGCAGGAAATTTGATTTAAACAAAGTCTATGAAGACATGGTGAAAATGTACGGTAGAATTGCGTTCGATCCTGCCCAGACTTGGCCCGCAAGTCATTTTTATACTAGATTTCCATGAACAGCCTTAATCTCTTACAGATAAATGCAATGCGTAGCTCATTGGTTACTGACGAGCTTCACAAACTGGCTGAAGAAAGACACAATGATATCCTATTAATACAAGAACCCTACTCTGTCTCTGGCAGAGTCCCAGGCTTTCCTGGTACAGCTCAGGTGATTTCAGTCGGTCAAAACCCAATGTCAGTCATTGTAATTTTAAATAAGTTAATTAAAATTACTGTCCTCACGCAGTTTTGTAACACACATATGACCGTAATTGAGATAAACCATTGTAACGCACACTGGTATCTGATAAATGTATACTGTCAGTATAGAGACCCAATACAAGTATATCTGAGGCAATTGTCAACTGTCTTGCATGCCCCAGCTGGCAAATCATTTATTATAACAATGGATAGTAATGCAAAATCCCCTCTCTGGCACAGCGGAGTACAGGACCATAGGGGGATTGCATTAGAGGACTTCATCATGGAAAATCAATTACATGTAATAAATCTCCCTGGCAACCCCCCTACTTATAGGAATCAAGCCGGGGCAGCTTCTTACATAGACGTAACGTTGAGCTCAATGTAGCAAACAACATTCAGAACTGGAATGTCCTAGATAACCTCACAACGAGTGATCACAGCACAATCGAGTTTTCGATAGTACCACAAATAGAGCACGTGCCAGAGGGGTGGACAACGCAATATGATTACGGGAGAGCCGATTGGGACCTACTGGAGGCAGAGTTCAATCCTCCAGAGCTGGGAGATGGCCCTTTTGACGTGGACGAGGCTGTTGAGGCCTTGGTTGTCTCTATCAAGGCGGCGGTGGCCGCGGCGATACCAACGCGAAGGCGTCTCATACGCGAAGTGACCTCTCCATGGACTCCAGAGCTTACTCGGCTCAGGCAGTCTATGAGAAGAGCACGTCGCAGCTATCAAGGATCTTTCACCCGAGAGGAAAGGCAATACTATCTCGCCTTGTATAGAAGACGGAAGTGGATTTTCAAAGAAACCCTAAGACAGCATCACCAGCGAAGTTGGGAGGACTTTGTGAAGTCCCATCTCACCTTGGACCCATGGGGCATCCCATACAAAATGGTGAGAGAAAAGATACATTCTCCAATGCATCTTTCAACAGTAAGACTTGGAGTCACTGACCAAATGACGAAAGACTGTGTTGAGACATCCGAGGAGTTACTAAATGTGCTCCTCCCTGACGATCGACCAGACACAGACAATGAGATGCAACAGGAGATCAGGATGCAGGACCAGATGGAGTATAACAACGAACTACAAGTGTACCCCTTCTCTGTCGAGGAGGTGCAAGCAGCTATTCTCTCATTCGCCAAACACAAAGCCCCGGGACCGGATGCAATACCTGCGGAAGTTCTGCAGAATATTGTGCACAAGCTGGCCCCAGGCCTTGCACAAATATATAACAGATGCCTTGAAACACAGTCCTCCCCAACCTGCTGGAAGACTGCTGAAGTGATAATAAAGAAATCACCAGAAAAAGACCCCACTATCCCAAAGTCCTATAGGCCTATTTGCCTTTTGGACGTCTTGGGGAAGACACTTGAGAAGCTGCTGGTCTCGAGGCTGTCGAGTCACAGGATCCTGAGTGGAATGAGTGACTTGCAATACGGCTTCCGTAAGGGCAAATCAACTTCAGATGCTGTGAACAAAGTCGCAAGTATTGTACACTCATCTACAAGGAAATACGTTCTTGGAGTCATGGTGGACATTTCTGGTGCCTTCGACAACCTCTGGTGGCCGGCACTTTTCTCTCGCTTACGATATAAACATGGATCCTCTACTAAGAACACTTTAAGAGAATGTGGCACTGGGAGTCGTGGCATATGCAGACGATCTTCTCGTCCTTATCGAGGGCGACAGTCGTACTGAAGTAGAGACAAATGCAGGCCATGTTTCCGAGATCTTAATAGAATGGTGTCGATTCTCTAAGCTAGAAATTGCACCTCACAAATCTCAATACATTCTTCTAAAGGGCAAATTAGCCCGCGACCCAATTATCAGACTAGACAATCAAGTAGTGGCACACACGCGAGTTGCGAAATACTTGAGCATCCTCATAGATGAGGCATGGAGTTATGTGCCACATATTGACCATGTTGCTTCCAAAGCTTTAGCAGTCCTAAATAAATTCATTAGTATAGCCCAACGGCGATTTCATCTTCCTCCGTTGGAAACAAAAATGTATCACAACTGTATACTAGTACCAATAGTAGGATACGGCTCCAGTGCCTGGGCCCATAAACTCACTCAGGTGAGGCCTGCGCTCAAGGTCAGGCGAATACAACGTAATGTTATCCTCAGATGCATAGGTGCCTTTGGCACCACCCCAACAGACGCTTTTAGTATCATTATGGGCCTATGCCCACTGGATCTGGTAATACGGCAACACGCGGCAATATACTGGCTGGCAAAACAGGATTATTTAAAAGTAACACAAATCATGGGTGAACATCTAAATAATATAAAAGAAATTAAGCAAAAGACACTTACATCTTGGCAAGAACAATGGGACACATCAGACACAGGAAGGCGAGTCTACGACTTCCTTCCAAACGTACAGGAGAGATTATGCATTAAGCATCTAATACCTTCACAAGGTATAGTTCATTTTCTGACGGGACATGGCCCCTATCCTACATATTTCCATATGATAGGCAGCCAAGCAACACCTGAGTGCGTTTGTGGTGCCCCTATTGGGACGCCTGAACATGTGGTCTTTGATTGCCCAGACTTCGAACCGGTTGCCTCCGAATTAAGGCAGGAACTACCTAATCAGGATGTTGCACACCTTTTAAGAAACCCTGATGCCTACAAAGTTTTACAAAGTCTGGTTGACTCAGTGTCCGCATTTGCTAAACTAATTTTTTAATAATTACGATAGTTAAACCAGAGAACAGCCGTACTCCTCAACAGGTCTGAGGAGTATTGAGCGGCAACACATTTGAAAAAAACACAAGTTACCCTTGTGGGGATGGAATGGCGGCTGTCCCTTGCCTACTGGAGTTGCGTTAGCGAGGGACACCCGTCCGCCTCCCTCACCAAATGAACAAAAGTGTACATGGACTGAAATGAGGGCAAGTAGGAAGAGATGGTGGGGCTCCCCGGTCTATGGCGACACAGACGCGTGGGATGCCCTGGGGTGTTTCCAAAGGCAGACATTGCCTTCTTTCGTGTCCAAAATAAACTCCTAAATAATCTTGGAAAAATTGACCGGACATCCACAATTACACAAACCTAGACAATTAAATATTCAAACTTGATCTTCAAATGTTAAAATTACCTTATGTATACAAATAGCGCAGAAGCGCATGCATTTTGTATTTTCTTATGTATTAAAGCTTTTGTATATGTAGATAGTGCAGAAGCGCACGTATGTTGTATTTATTGTATGCTGTAGAAGTAGTAGTCTGTAGAATATGTGTAAATAAAGGGTGGTGGAGGGATGAAAAAAATCAAGAAATACAGCAGTGGTTCTCTAGTGAGTAGACGGCCCAGCTCCCCGCGGTTAGAGACGGGCAACGTTCCCGGATATCCGGAGCGGCTAAGAGGCCGATTTCCAAACTAGCAAATGTAATAAATTAGAGTTTTTGTAGAGTAGAAGTACTGCTTACTGTAACATGTAGAATTGTTTAGTATTTAGTACCCACTATTTAACCTAGGCAGTGGGTAATGTATGTTACAAAAAATGTACCTATGAAACTATTTGCATCAAGTTTTGAACTCCGCTGTTCGCGGCGGCCGCGCCTCAACGGCGGGAATTGTGCCGCCCCTCACCACACCCGCCCGCGCCTTACAGGAGGGACAGCGACGCCCTCAGTGCCGACCTGCGGACTCTCGCTGTACCTATGAAAGATAAATACAATGCGGAGCTCACTGGTTACTCAGGAGCTCTGCAAATTGGCTGAAGAAAGGTATACTGACATCTTATTAATACAAGAACCGTACTCTGCCTCAGGCAGAGTCCCAGGCCTCCCTGGAACAGCTCAGGTGATATCGATTGGTCAAAACCCAATGTCAGTCATTGTTATAATAAACAAGTTAATCAAAACTACCGTTCTAACACAGTTTTGTAATACACATGTGACTGTAATCGAGATAAATTATTGTAATACACACTGGTTCTTCATAAATGTTTACTGTCAATACAGAGACCAAATACAAATATACCTGAGGCAATTGACAACTGTCCTGCGTGCCCTAGCTGGCAAACCACTCATTATTACAATGGATAGCAATGCAAAATCCCCTCTCTTGCACAGTGGAGCCCAGGACCAAAGAGGAATTGCGCTCGAGGATTTCATAATGGAACATCAATTACATGTAATAAATCTCCCTGGCAACCCTCCTACTTATAGGAGCCGAGCCGGGGCAGCGTCTCACATAGATGTGACGCTGAGCTCAGTTAATGCAGCAAATAATATTCAGAGCTGGAAAGTTCTAGAAAATCTTACAACAAGTGATCATAACATAATTGTATTTTCAGTCGCACTATTTGCGGAACACGTGCCAGAGGGGTGGACAACGCAATATGATTATGGGAGAGCCGATTGGGGCCTGCTGGAGGCAGAGTTCAATCCTCCAGAGTTGGAAGATGGCCCGTTTAACGTGGAAGAGGCTGTTGAGGCCTTGATTGTCTCTATAAAGGCGGCAGTGGCCGCAGCGATACCGACGCGAAGACGTCTCATACGCGAAATGACCGCTCCATGGACTCCAGAGCTTACTCGGCTCAGGCAGTCTATGAGAAGGGCACGGCGCAGCTATCAAGGGTCTTTCACCCGGGACGAAAGGCAATACCATCTTGCCTTGTACAGGAGACGAAAATGGATTTTCAAAGAAACCTTAAGGCAACATCGCCAGCGAAGCTGGGAGGACTTTGTCAAGTCTCATCTTACCCTAGACCCATGGGGTATCCCATATAAAATGGTGAGAGAGAAGATATACATTCCCCAATGCATCTCTCGACAGTAAGACTTGGAGACAATGACAGTATGACGAAAGACTGGGTGGAGACGGCTGAGGAGTTACTTAATGTGCTCCTCCCAGACGACCGACCGGAAACGGACAACGAGATGCAACAGGAGATTAGGATGCAAGATCAGACGGAGTACAATAATGAACTACAAGTATACCCCTTCTCGGTTGAGGAGGTACAAACAGCTATACTCTCTTTTGCCAGACGCAAGGCCCCAGGGCCAGACGCAATACCTGCGGAAGTTCTGCAGAATATTGTGCACAAGATAGCCCCAGGCCTTGCAAAGATATACAACTGGTGTCTGGAAACACAGTCCTTCCCAACGCGCTGGAAGACTGCGGAAGTGATAATAATAAAGAAGTCACCAGAAAAAGATCCAACAATACCAAAGTCCTACAGGCTTATATGCCTCTTGGATGTCCTGGGAAAGGCGCTTGAGAAGCTGCTGGTCTCAAGGCTGTCAAGTCACAGAATCCTGCGTGGAATGAGTGACATGCAATACGGTTTCCGTAAAGGCAAATCAACATCTGATGCCGTAAATAAGGTCGCAAGTATTGTACACTCATCTACAAGGAAATATGTTCTTGGAGTCATGGTGGATATCTCCGGTGCCTTCGACAACCTGTGGTGGCCGGCGCTTTTCTCTCGTCTTCGGGAGATTTAGTGTCCGGTAATGCTATACGGTTGTTTGAAGGACTACTGCCGGAATAGGGTTGCTAAAATCACGGCTCCTGGTGCTGTGGTGTTCAAGAACATATCAAAGGGCTGTCCACAGGGTTCTGTGTGCGGCCCTTTATTCTGGGATATAAACATGGATCCTCTGCTGAGAACTCTTGAGGAGAACAATGTAGCACTAGGAGTCGTGGCATATGCAGATGATCTCCTCGTCCTTATCGAGGGCGACAGTCGTACCGAAATAGAGACAAATGCAGGCCATGTTTTCGAGATCTTAACACAATGGTGTAAATCTTCTAAGTTAGAAATTGCACCTCACAAATCTCAATACATTCTCCTTAAGGGCAAATTGGCCCGTGACCCCATCATAAGATTAGACAATAAAGTAGTGGCGCGTACACGAGTTGCGAAATATTTGGGCGTCCTCATAGATGAGGCATGGAGTTATGTGCCACATATTAATCATGTTGCTTCAAAAGCATTAGCAGTCTTAAATAAACTGATTAGTATAGCCCAACGGCGTTTTCATCTACCTCCGTTGGCAACAAAAATGTATCATAACTGTATATTAGCACCAATAGTGGGATATGGCTCCAGTGCCTGGGCCCACAAACTCACTCAGGTGAGGCCTGCGCTTATGGTCAGGCGAATTCAACGCAATGTTATCCTTAGATGCATAGGTGCCTTTGGCACCACACCAACAGACGCTCTTAGTATCATTATGGGCCTATGCCCACTGGATCTGATAATACGGCAAAACGCGGCAATATACTGGCTGGCAAAACGGGATTTTCTAAAAGTAACACAAATTATGGGTGAACATCTAAATAATATAAAAGAAATTAAGCAAAAGACACTAACATCTTGGCAAGAACAATGGGACACATCAGACACAGGAAGGCGAGTTTACGACTTCCTTCCAAACGTACAAGAGAGACTACGCATTAAGTATCTAATACCTTCACAAGGCATAGTTCATTTTCTGACGGGACATGGCCCCTATCCTACATATTTCCATAGGATAGGCAGCCAACCAACACCTGAGTGTATTTGTGGTGCCCCTATGGGGACGCCTGAACATGTGGTCTTTGATTGCCCAGACTTCGAACCGGTTGCCTCCGAATTAAGGCAGGAACTTCCTAATCAGGATGTTGCACTTCTTTTAAGAAACCCTGATGCCTATAAAGTCTTACAAAGTCTGGTTGACTCAGTGTCCGCATCCGCTAAACTAATCTTTGAATAATTACGATAGTTAAACGCGAGAAAAGCCGTACTCCTCAACAGGTCTGAGGAGTATTGAGCGGCAACACTTTTAAAACAAACATGAGTTACCCTGGTGGGGATGGAATGGCGGCTGTCCCTTGCATACTGGAGTTCCGTTAGCGAGGGGTACCCGTCCGCCTTCCTTACCAAACGAACAAAAGAGTACATGGACTGAAATGAGGGCAAGTAGGGAGAGATGGTGGGGGCTCCCCGGTCTATGGTGACATAGGTGCGTGGGATGCCCTGGGGTGTTTCCAACAGGGTAGTCGTTGCCTTCCTCCAAGTCCAAACCTAAAACCCCACTCAAATCCTGAAGACATGACTGGACATTGCATTTGTATATATTGAGACAAGAATTAATCAATAGATCTTCTATAGACAATATTAATCATGTATACAATTAGTGCAAAAGCGTGCATTTTGTAATTTTGTAATTTTTTCATGTATTAAAGTTTTTTGTAAATGTAGATAGCGCAGAAGCGCTGTATATTTTAATCATTGTATGTTGTAGTTGTAGTTTTGTGTAGAACTGTGTAAATAAAGGGTGGTGGAGGGAGGCAAAAATATCAAAAAAACAGCAGTGGTTCTCTAGGCAGTAGACGGCCCACCTCCTCGCGGTAGGGACGGGCAACGCTCCTGGAAATCCGGAGCGGCAAAGCGGCCGATGTTCAAACAATATATGTAGTAAATAACATTCTTAGAGTAGAAGTACTGCTTGATGTAAAATGTAGTTTTGTTTAGTAATTAGTACCCACTTTTGTAACCTAGACAGTGGGTAATGTATGTATGTTACAATTAAATGTAAAATGTACCTATGAAACTATTTGCACCAAGTTTTGAACTCCGCTGTTCCCGGCGGCCGCGCCTCAACGGCGGGAATTGTGCCGCCCCTCACCACACCCGCCCGCGCCTTACAGGAGGGACAGCGACGCCCTCAGTGCCGACCGGCGGTCTCTCGCTGTACCTATGAAACTATTTGCACCAAGTTTTGAACTCCGCTGTTCCCGGCGGCCGCGCCTCAACGGCGGGAATTGTGCCGCCCCTCACCACACCCGCCCGCGCCTTACAGGAGGGACAGCGACGCCCTCAGTGCCGACCGGCGGACTCTCGCTGTACCTATGAAACTATTTGCACCAAGTTTTGAACTCCGCTGTTCCCGGCGGCCGCGCCTCAACGGCGGGAATTGTGCCGCCCCTCACCACACCCGCCCGCGCCTTACAGGAGGGACAGCGACGCCCTCAGTGCCGACCGGCGGTCTCTCGCTGTACCTATGAAACTATTTGCACCAAGTTTTGAACTCCGCTGTTCCCGGCGGCCGCGCCTCAACGGCGGGAATTGTGCCGCCCCTCACCACACCCGCCCGCGCTTTACAGGAGGGACAGCGACGCCCTCAGTGCCGACCGGCGGACTCTCGCTGTACCTATGAAACTATTTGCACCAAGTTTTGAACTCCGCTGTTCCCGGCGGCCGCGCCTCAACGGCGGGAATTGTGCCGCCCCTCACCACACCCGTCCGCGCCTTACAGGAGGGACAGCGACGCCCTCAGTGCCGACCGGCGGACTCTCGCTGTACCTATGAAACTATTTGCACCAAGTTTTGAACTCCGCTGTTCCCGGCGGCCGCGCCTCAACGGCGGGAATTGTGCCGCCCCTCACCACACCCGCCCGCTCCTTACAGGAGGGACAGCGACGCCCTCAGTGCCGACCGGCGGTCTCTCGCTGTACCTATGAAACTATTTGCACCAAGTTTTGAACTCCGCTGTTCCCGGCGGCCGCGCCTCAACGGCGGGAATTGTGCCGCCCCTCACCACACCCGCCCGCGCCTTACAGGAGGGACAGCGACGCCCTCAGTGCCGACCGGCGGACTCTCGCTGTACCTATGAAACTATTTGCACCAAGTTTTGAACTCCGCTGTTCCCGGCGGCCGTGCCTCAACGGCGGGAATTGTGCCGCCCCTCACCACACCCGCCCGCGCCTTACAGGAGGGACAGCGACGCCCTCAGTGCCGACCGGCGGACTCTCGCTGTACCTGGGAAAGCGGTCTGCGTGGCGCCACCCGGGGGAGGTGTGTTACCTCCCGATAACTGGGTTAAAACCGCCAGGAGACCCTCTGATTCCCTGAAAGTTTTGCCTTCAGCAGGGCTCAGAGGAACCTGAGTGGGGCGGGGACCGTAATGTCCTATCCCGTGGCCTTGTCGTGGCCCTGGGGCTCAGTACCCCCCTTGGATGGGGTGAAGCTAACACGGGAAGGGCCGTCCATGCATGACGTTAAAAGGCTAGCCCTTAACTGGGTGCAACCCACACTGGTCCGCACTGGCCCACCGTGAATTATCAAAAGCGGTGGGTGAGACATGGTCGGTCATGATCCCCCAGTACGTGTGGAGACCCTCCGGGGAACGTAACTCGGGTTTGAGTGCCGCACCGTCTCGTTGATGTAAAACTCCACATATAAGACCCGGACTGACTCCCTTAACACCTTCCGGGCTGCGTCGATAGGTGTGGGTTGTCGTGTGTCAAGGCAGGACGTAAAACTCCCGTCATGGCAGGACGTTAAATGCCCCCAACCCAAGCGAAAGCAAAGGGTGCATGGCGCAGGGGAAGCTGCGTTACGAGAGACATAACAGCTGTCTCTCCTGAGTTGAGCGCGGTGGCTGGGCGGGGGTATGAGGGTAAGTCTCACGACGATCCCGGAACCCTGCGGTCCTGCCACTGTAGTTCCTCACGTCATGGACGACGTTAAAAGTCCCCCAACCCAAAGCGAAAGCAAAGGGTGCATGGCGCAGGGGGAGCTGCGTCAATAAGGACACAACATCTGTCCAGTTCTTCCCACGGCTGTACTCGCTGGGGAGGGATCGTGGCCTGAGCCGGCAAAGGCTCAGCGCCATGTCGGGGATTTCGGCATGCTCCGCCAAACCAGGGCGTGGTAACACGTCCCTGGCTAGGTTAGATGGGGCCAGACCCCCGAAAGTCTGGGGGACCGACCCAGCACCTGAGTAGGGCTGGGTCCAAGGCCTTAGGGTGGAAACTCGGCCTAGTAGGGGGCGAAGGCCGAGAGGTGAATCCGCCTCTCCGGAATGCGCTGGGCATTTGCCGGGGAGGGACGGGTGAAATCCCCAGTGGCACAGTCGTGGAAGGGGACTAGTGCGCTGGAAACGGCGCGCTAAACCCGGCAGCTCACAAAGCTCTTGGTCCAGGGGCGGGACTGGTGAGCGAGCTGCAATTAGCCTCCCCCCATGCCAGAAGAGCCGGTCCGGGGAAAGAGACGGGCTCTCAACTCTTTGGTCTCTCTCAGAAATCATGGCGGTAAACACAGAGAGAGAGACTTCCGAGCGATACGAAGTGAACGATGAAAATGAAATAAAGAGCGCAGCCGAAAGGCTAAAGGAGATAAATGCGCTACTGGTGACAGATAAAGGGAAGATGAGCAACGACAGAATAAATGAAATAAAAGACAAGCTGGCCCTATGGGCAATTGCCCAAAGCCAGCTTGAAGGTAGGATACAAGAGCTGGAACGACAAAATAAACAAATAATAGCCGAAAAAACAAAAACATACGCCACAGTGGTGGCAGGAGGACCACAGAAACAACAAATCAATATGAAAGAGAGTATAGAAAAAGTGACAGCAAAACAAGGAGTGGCATTATTTTTGAAGCCAAAAGAAGGACAGAGCGTAAAAGAGGTGAAGGAAATATTCACAAGAGTAATTAATCCAACCAAAGCAAAAGTCAAAATAAACAAAGTAGTAGTTGCAAAAAATGCAGTCATAGTGGAAACTCCCACCCAACAGGATAGGAACACAATAATGGGGCACAAAGATTTACAGAGATCGGTAATATGTGAGAGGACAAAGAAAAGATGGCCATTAATGACTGTATTTGATGTGTCAAATAGGTTGACACCAGAGGAACTAACGGAGTGTATTTACACTCAGAATTTTGAAGAAAAAATGAGCCTACAAGACTTCAAAAAGGAATTTAGACCAAAATTTAGAATGGGGAGAAAAGACAGAGATACGGGACATCAAGTAGTTGAGGTTTCCCCAACATTGAGAAAAGTACTCATACAAAATGGTAGAGTATATGTGGAGTATAGTTCAGTCGCGGTCAAAGATTATTGCGTGGTACCCAGGTGTCACAGATGTATGGATCTGGGTCACGTACAGAAGTACTGCACCTGGGGTGACCCCACCTGTGGTCACTGTGGAACGGACAACCACAACAAGAAAGAGTGCCCAGAAAAGAACAGACCTGAGACATGTATACCATGCAATAGAAGGGGAAAAAGAAAATGTAGAGCACCAAATTCCAAAGAATGCCCCACATATCAGCTTTTACTAGGAAGACTTATACAAAGGACAGATTATGGAGACTAACCCCCAAGAGAAAAGAAAGAAACATAAATCACCAAGCAAACAACTAAGAGACACGCTAAGGGGCATGAAAATCAGAGAAGCAGTAGGGGCAAGGGAAAAAGATGCAAAAGAAATCACAGATAAACAACCTGGAAATAAGGGAACAACAAAAAACACACGGGATAACAAACGGGATAACAATCAACACATAACATGTACAGCACAAAACTGTATTGCCAATACCCCCATTGAAAGAACACCAACACAAGGGCGACCTCGGTCGCCCGTTTTTTATGACAAGAAAATGCAGATGGAGAGCGGAGATAGAAAGCAAGAGGTGCCTAAGACACAACGAGAAACATTGATACAAAACAAGAAACAAAATACAACAAGGGATGTACAAGTACAAACAATAAGCATGATAGACGCACAAGTACAAACAATGAACACACAAGATGCACAAGTACAAACAGAAGGGCGACCTCGGTCGCCCATTTTTCATGACAAGAAAATGCCGATGGAGGGCAGAGATGGGCGACCAGAGGCGCCCATGACACAACACACAACACCAACACAGAGACAAAACAAAGACATAGAAAAGAATAACATAGGAAAGAAATACGGACGACCTCGGTCGTCCGTTTATAATGAAAAGAAAACGCCGATGAAGGGCGCGGACGGACGACTGAGCTCGCCCGAAAAAGACCACTCAGAACAAATACAAGATAAAGACAATAAGTCAAGCAAGAGTGCCACATATAACGCAATGGACCCAAAGAATACTTATAAGATATGCGAAAACGCATTGCAGATGGCAAGACTAGAAGAACCCGGTCTGCTAACCACTGCGTTACGCCAACTAGTGAGAGTGGGGCACAAAAACGGCTCGAGAATTACTTATCCAGCTTTGGCGGACGTTGACTGCATTCAGCTAGCCGCGGCCGGAATCCCCACGGAACATGAACAACTAGAGGAAATAGTAAAGCAAGTATACGAAAGAAGAGGCGTAAAATACAATTTGGAAAATATATATACACAAATGGTAACAACATACGGCCGAATAGGATTCGATCCCAATAAGGTATGGCCAGAAGATCATTACCATACGTATCACCCATAATGGATCTCATAGTTCTCCAGGTAAATACAATGAGAAGCGCACAAGTAAACTACGAGTTGCGTAAACTAGCAGAAGAACACAAAGCTGACATACTATGCTTGCAAGAACCATACTCCCGGGAGGGTAAAATCCCAGGAATGACAGCCACGGCTCAAATAATTATGAAAGGAGAAAGACCAATGTCTGCAATAGTAATTTTAAATAGTAATATAAGAACAATAATATTAAATCAATTTACAAACGAACATATTGTAACAATCGAAGTACAAGCAAAAAACACTAAATGGTATTTGGTATCAATATATTGTCAGTATAGAGAGCCAATAACTATGTACCTAGAACAACTAAAGGAAATATGTAGAACTCTACAGGGCCATCAAGTAATCATAGCAATGGATGCAAATGCAGAGTCATTCCTGTGGCATAGCGGAGAACAAGACGAAAAAGGTCAGGAACTAGAAGATGTAATAAGTGAATTAAATCTAGACGTAATAAACGCACCTAGCGAGATACCTACATATTCAAATAGAGCAGGGGCAAAAACAAATATAGATGTAACACTGGCAAATAATAGGGCTAACAATAAAATAGATAAATGGGAGGTATTGGAGAATGCAACAACCAGTGATCACAATGTAATAAAGTATATATTAAAATCAGAACAGAATGTGGCGCCGCAGGAATGGCTTTCAGAATATGATTATAAAAAGGTAGACTGGGAAAGACTCTCCCGGGAGTATAGCCCGCCGGAGCTGGATGAGGATCTCGAGGTTGATGAAATAGCGGAGCAGATAGTTCAAAGTATAAAGGAAGTAATAGAAGCCGTTGTACCAAAGAGAAGCAGAGTCCAAAGCGTGCACCCGGCACCATGGACTCCAGAACTAAGTGACCTACGTCAGGCTACGCGCAGGGCAAGACGCAGGTATCAGCGCACATTTAACCCACAAGACAGGGAACATAGACTGCGTATATACAGACAACTAAGGGAGAGATATAGAAGAGAAATTATAGAAGTTAGGAAAAGAAGCTGGGAAAATTTCGTAAGAAATAACCTGGCAATGGATCCCTGGGGAAAGCCATACAAGCTAGCTAGGGAAAAAATAAGAGCTCCAACAGTCTTATCATCTATAAGAATCCCAGACGAAAACAGAATGACCACAACCAGACAAGAGACAATAACGGTGCTCCTCCAAGCCCTGCTACCGGATGATGATCCCTCTGAGGACACACCGGAGCAGGCGGCTATAAGAGAGAGAGCACAGGAAGAATACAACAACAACACAATGGTCTACCCCTTCTCACCACAGGAGGTGGTAGACGTAATATCAAACCTAAAAAGGGGAAAATCTCCCGGACCCGACAGGGTCACGGTTGAGGTACTTCAAGCTATAAAAGGAAAAATAGCCCCGATACTGGCAAACCTATATAACAAATGTCTGGAAAGAGGTACTTTTCCAAGGAGATGGAAAAGAGCGGAAGTAATAATACTTAAGAAGCCAGATAAGGACCCAACGGAACATAAAGCATACAGGCCAATATGTCTGCTGGATACCTTGGGCAAAGCCCTTGAGAAATTGCTCTGTGCGAGACTGACTGGTCATCGGGAAATGGCAGGAATGCACGAGTGGCAATTCGGTTTCCGCCGTGGAAAATCAACGGAGGACGCCATCAACACGGCGGCCGAACTTGTCAGCTCGTCGAACTGCACATATGTTTTAGGAGTGATGGTGGACATATCAGGGGCGTTTGATAATCTGTGGTGGCCGGCACTGTTTACCTGCTTGCAGGATATGCAGTGTCCGGCGGCACTATACAGATGTTTCAAGAGCTACTGTAGAGACCGGGTGGTACAGATGACGTCCCCGAATGCGGTTGTGACCAAGAACATCACCAAAGGATGTCCACAGGGATCAGTTTGCGGCCCCGTATTTTGGGATATAAATATGGAGCCGTTGCTGCATTCCCTGCAGCAGGAAGCATCAGTATTGGGGGCCGTTGCATACGCGGACGACCTGCTAATCTTAACACATGGCAATAGCCGACTACAACTAGAAGGGAGAAGTAGAAACATAATGGATATTCTGAGTGCCTGGTGTAGGAAATCTAAAATGGCAATTGCGCCACAAAAATCGAACTATATGCTCCTGAAAGGGAAAATGGCAAGAGATCCGTCAATCAGGATCGACAACGCAATTGTAGTAAGAAAAAATGTAAGTAAATATCTGGGTGTCTACCTGGATCAAGGATGGAATTTTAGTACCCACATTGAACAAACAGGAGGAAAGACACTAGCGATAATGCATAAACTAATAAGGATCGGACAGCAAAGATTTCATTTACCGCCAAATATTATTAAATTATACCATGGCAGCCTGCTAGTGTCAATAATGGGATATGGGTCAAGTTTATGGGCCCACAGGTTGCGCCTTCTGAAGCCTTCCATGGCTGTGAGGAGAATTCAAAGAAATATACTACTAAGATCAATAGGGGCATTTGGCACAACACCAACAGATGGATTACTAGTCATAATGGGCCTCTGCCCATTAGACCTATTAATAAGACAAAAAGCAGCCAACTATTGGTTAAAAAGGGGAAATTTTGACAAAATCAGGGAAATAATGGGGAAACACCTGGGAAGTAAAAAGGAAATAAAAGAAGAAACAACAAACATATGGCAACAACAATGGGAAAACTCTCAAACAGCAAGAAGGGTTTACAGAATATTTCCAAATATAAAAGAAAGATTAAAGTACAAAAAATTCCAGCCCAGTAAAGGTCTAATACATTTCCTCACAGGACATGGACCCTACCCTGTGTATTTACACAGGATAGGGAGAAAGGAGTCAGAAGAGTGTGAATGTGGGGTCCAGGTGGGCACCCCAGAACATTTAGTATTCGAGTGCACCACTCTCACTAGAGAAATCCAAGAGGAAAGAAATAGACTAAATACCAATAACATACAGGAAATAATATGGGATGAAGAAAAAGTTAAAATATTAGATACATTGACAACTAAAATATCAGATGTAGCACAACAAACATACAACTATTAATATTGTAAGAATAGCTCGACTACGACTAGCACTAGGGGAGATGGTCTACCAGCCCCTGGTGCCTACCGGACAGACAAGAAGATGGAGCAGGAGGAGAGGAAGAGAGTTGGACGCTCCCTCCCCTTCCTCGGGAAGGAGACCGGAGCGATGGAAGAAGACTGGTGGGGCCGCCGTCGCGCTGGGCCGGCCGCCTTCCAGGTTGGACCGTACTGGCCACCTCAGGTCAGGCCGGACACTGCGAGCTGGATCGTCCCACCGAGAAGAAGGTTCCTCCACTCCAGTCTAGCCAACAGATAGACAGTAGAGTAGCTTAAGTAAATAGCGCTCAAATATGTAGTAGAAAAGTAGTAGGAGCGCTATACGTAGATTAGATAAGGTGGTGGGAAATCGGTGAAGGGTAATTATGGAAAACAGGAAAGGCAGTGGTTAGCAGACAGTAGCGGCCCGGGTCCACGTCCCTAGGGATGGTAACCTACTGGAATAGCCAGTAGGGCTAAGAAGGCCGAAAAATTGTAAAATAAAATTAACAAAAACTGTAGAATTGAATGTAGAAAGTAGCAACTAATGAATGAAAAATTGGTAGAATAGATAATTAATAATTATAAACTGTTAATAATGATGTAGAAAATACGAAATAGACTAACCATTGTAACGTAGAATAAGAAATAATAAAGTATTAGTGATTGTAAGGTCCATATATGTTTTAGGGATGGACCATATAATGTAGAATAAATTGTAAAAAATTGTACCTATGAAACTATTTGCACCAAGTTTTGAACTCCGCTGTTCCCGGCGGCCGCGCCTCAACGGCGGGAATTGTGCCGCCCCTCACCACACCCGTCCGCGCCTTACAGGAGGGACAGCGACGCCCTCAGTGCCGACCGGCGGACTCTCGCTGTACCTATGAAACTATTTGCACCAAGTTTTGAACTCCGGCTGTCTCATGCAGACCGCCGGTCGGCACTGAGGGCGTCGCTGTCCCTCCTGTAAGGCGCGGGCGGGTGTAGTGAGGGGCGGCACAATTCCCGCCGTTGAGGCGCGGCCGCCGGGAACAGCGGAGTTCAAAACTTGGTGCAAATAGTTTCATAGGTACAGCGAGAGTCCGCCGGTCGGCACTGAGGGCGTCGCTGTCCCTCCTGTAAGGCGCGGACGGGTGTGGTGAGGGGCGGCACAATTCCCGCCGTTGAGGCGCGGCCGCCGGGAACAGCGGAGTTCAAAACTTGGTGCAAATAGTTTCATAGGTACAATATTCCAAATATTGGAATAATATACCTATGAAACTATTTGCACCCAGTTTTGAACTCCGCTGTTCCCGGCGGCCGCGCCTCAACGGCGGGAATTGTGCCGCCCCTCACCACACCCGTCCGCGCCTTACAGGAGGGACAGCGACGCCCTCAGTGCCGACCGGCGGACTCTCGCTGTACCTATGAAACTATTTGCACCAAGTTTTGAACTCCGCTGTTCCCGGCGGCCGCGCCTCAACGGCGGGAATTGTGCCGCCCCTCACCACACCCGCCCGCGCCTTACAGGAGGGACAGCGACGCCCTCAGTGCCGACCGGCGGTCTCTCGCTGTACCTATGAAACTATTTGCACCAAGTTTTGAACTCCGCTGTTCCCGGCGGCCGCGCCTCAACGGCGGGAATTGTGCCGCCCCTCACCACACCCGCCCGCGCCTTACAGGAGGGACAGCGACGCCCTCAGTGCCGACCGGCGGACTCTCGCTGTACCTATGAAACTATTTGCACCAAGTTTTGAACTCCGCTGTTCCCGGCGGCCGCGCCTCAACGGCGGGAATTGTGCCGCCCCTCACCACACCCGTCCGCGCCTTACAGGAGGGACAGCGACGCCCTCAGTGCCGACCGGCGGACTCTCGCTGTACCTATGAAACTATTTGCACCAAGTTTTGAACTCCGGCTGTCTCATACTGTGGGCCCTCAAGGTATGCGGGTTCTCGGTTGGTAAAAGGCAGTGTGGGGAGGGATGCGTCTCAAACAGCCTCTCCCTCTCAAGTGCCCTTACCTGCCTTCTAGAGGTGGAGCTGTTAAAGCCTTCGGGCAACTAAAGGGTAGGGGCGCGACAGTGTGCTGCACAACTTGTACACTGGTTCTGATGGCTGCATTTGCTGCGGTGGGATCCTGCCCCAAGTCGGCGAAGGCCGCTCGCCTTGTCTTGGACTCCAAGGCATGCTCTGCCAAGCCGGGGCGTGGTGACATGTCCCCGGTCAGGTTAGATGGGTCCAGACCTCCGAACGTCTGGGGGACCGGCCCGGCACCTGAGTAGGACTGGGTCCTTGGCCTTTGGTGGGAACCCGGCCAAGTAGGGGGGCGAAGGACGGAGAGTGAATCCGCTCTCCCAGAATGCGGGTGGCATTCGCCGATAAGGTAGCGGGTGAAAACTGTGGTGGTGTGGCTGTTGAAGAGGACTAGTGTGCTGTACCCACGGCGTGCTAAACCTGGCAGCTCAGTTATTGATAGCTCTTGGTCAAGGGGCGGGACCGGTGAGCGAGCTGCATATAGCCTTCCCCCATGCCAGAGAGGCCGGTCCGGGGTAAGAGACGGGCCTCCACTTTTACACTCTCTATGTATTCAAAATGGCTGAAAATCAAGAGAGTGGTAATGCGTTAGATACTAGCGAAGTTTCGAGCCTAGAGAATTTGTCTGTCGCTGAGCGACATGCGAAATTTCTTCGACTACTTGACACAAGTATAAAAAACGGTAAGATAGGCAATTATGCTATCAACAATATTAGGGACTTTGTAGCCAACTGGGCAATCGCCCACTCTCAGTTAGAGGGTAGGGTTACAGAATTAGAAAAAGAAAATGAAAGACTCAGAGGTCAACCGGCCCGGACCTATGCTGCGGTTGCAAAAGCACCAGTTGCTAAGGCACCGACAGCAAAAGAAACTATACAGGAGAACATCAAAAAAGTTACTCCTACTGTATTTATAAAACCTAAACCTGGCGATGACATTAAGGTTGTTAAGTCAGCATTTGAGAAGTGCATTGATCCTAAAAAGGATAAGATAAAGATAAACAATGTACGTACTGCGAAGAACGTGTTGATAGTGGAAACGGCCTCACAAGAGGACTGTCAAAAAATATTAAATAATGAACAATTAAGTGACAAGGTGAAGTGTGAACCTCCTCGCAAGCGTCGACCTTTGATGTGTCTGTATGACGTACCGACCTTCATGACAACAGACAATCTGGTGGACGCAATTTATACACAAAATTTTGATGTGAACATGACAAGAGGAGAATTCGATGAACAATTTAAGTTACGCTTCAAAGTAGGACCACGTGAGAAGCTGACAGTACACCATGTGGTAGAAGTCTCGCCAGGCTTATGGAAATTACTAACGAGAATGGGTCGGTTGTATGTTGGCTATTCTGCATTGAACGTAAAAGATTACCTGGCAGTGCCACGATGCACTAAATGTCAGGACATAAATCATACGAATAAGTATTGTACGCAACCTGATATCATATGTGGCCATTGTGGCCTGACTGGATATATTAAGAAAGGCTGTCCTAATAAGGACAAAGCAGCAGTATGTGTACCATGCCGAAGACGAGGCCGTAAGTGTGGTGGACCTAAGGATTGTCCAACCCACCGAATGTTTTTAGATAGACTTATACAAAGAACAGATTACGGCGATGTTTAAAGTGGTACAAGTCAATGCCATGCGCAGCCAGATGGTTGCACATGAGCTAAGGAAAGTAGCGGAACAAGAAGGAATAGATGTTCTATTGGTACAAGAACCGAACTCCTGTGCGGGTCGTGTCCCTGGTTTTCCGGCAACAGCACAGGTGGTTTCCTCGGGTGGGAACCCCATGAGTGCAATTATAGTAATGAACAAAACTATAAGAACTACGATATTAAATCAATTTTGTACTGAGCATATTATAGTTGTACAACTTAATTTGCTGTCTTACAGTATGTACGTTGTAAACGTCTACTGCCAATTCAGACATGACATCAAGATTTATCTTGATCAGTTGAATTGGATACTAAGAGCTTTAGCTGGGCAGGCTATAATTGTAGCTCTAGATGCGAATGCTAAGTCCCCACTCTGGCACAGTGATGCACAGGACGGTAGGGGTGCGGGGCTTGTTGATTTGATAATGGAAATGCACATGCATGTGCTAAACCTGCCTGGGAACCCCCCAACCTACTCAGGGAGGGCGGGTGCAACGTCAAATATTGATGTTACACTAGCAAGCGAGAGGGCAGCACCCCACGTCCATAACTGGCGAGTAAGAGAACACATGACTGTTAGTGATCACAACTGCATAACATTTGAAATAGCGACAACCGTTGCGGATGTGCCAGGTGAGTGGGTGGAACAGTTTAATTACGCTCGGACAGACTGGGACCGACTTGTGCAGGTGTTCAGTCCTCCTGAGTTTGGGGAGGACATAGGTAATATTGATGAAGCTGTGGAGGAGCTGGTAAGCTCCGTGCAAACGGCTATCACACTGGCTGTACCTCGAATATCGAGATACATCTGCAGGGAGTCCACACCATGGACCCCTGAATTGACTATGCTCAAACGATCGGTCAGAAGGGCGCGTAGCAACTATCAAAGGAGCTTTGCCCACGACGAACGACAATACCACCTGCGTATTTATCGTCGTCTGAAACAAAGATACAAGGATCAGTTAGACATTACAAGGCGCCAATCCTGGGAAAGATTTGTGAACGATCAGCTGGGAACAGACCCATGGGGAGTTCCTTACAAAATCGTTCGAGAAAAAATCAGATCGCCCATGATGTTGTCTACACTACGTGCTGGGGATGGTGACACGACCAAGAACTGGGAAGAAACAGCAAGATTGCTGTTGGACACATTACTGCCTGATGACATCGAGGACCTGGACTCGCACGAGCAGCGGGAAATACGACAGGCGCTATCGATTCCGTATCTTAACGATACAAACGTGTGCCCTTTCTCTGCAGAGGAGGTGGAAGCAACTATATACACCTTTGCAAGGAAGAAGGCGCCGGGTCCTGACGGGATCCCTGTGGAGATCTTACAGGGACTTGCACACTTGGTCGCCCCGGCATTAAGTCGTATTTACAACATCTGTTTACAAAGGGGCTATTATCCACTAAAGTGGAAAACTGCAGAAGTAGTAATTATTAGGAAAGGCCCTGATAAAGATCCAACGGTGCCGAAATCCTATCGGCCTATCTGTCTACTGGATGTAATGGGCAAAGCGTTTGAGAAGTTGCTGGCTGACCGTCTCCAGAGTCATCGAACTCTGCATGGTATGAGTGATAGGCAGTTCGGATTCCGAAAGGGTCGCTCCACTCAGGACGCGATCAATGAGGTTTGCCGAATTGTTCACTCTGCGACTTCGAAGTATGTTCTTGGCATAATGATAGACATCTCAGGGGCCTTCGACAACCTGTGGTGGCCGGCACTCTTCTCTCGCCTAAGAGAGATTGGGTGCCCACGGCTGCTGTATGGCTGTCTGGAGGCCTACTGTGATAGAAGGACTGCTAAGATAACGGCTCCTGGAGCCGTCATATCTAAAAGAGTATCCCGTGGTTGTCCCCAGGGATCGGTGTGTGGTTCCATTTTCTGGGATATTAATATGGAACCTTTGTTGAATGCCCTGCAGGGAGAGACTGCAGTTCTGGGAGTCGTTGCTTATGCGGATGATCTCGCAATTCTAGTAGAAGGTGACACTCGCAATGTGATCGAAGACCGATCACGACTGTCTATTGAACTGTTTATCAACTGGTGTAAGAAGACTAAAATGTCTATTGCACCACAAAAATCGCTATATATGCTCTTGAAAGGCAGGCTAAATAGGGACCCAACAGTCCGAATTAATGGCCAAGCAGTGTCACGACAGAGATATGCCCGTTATCTTGGAGTATATTTAGATGAGAATTGGAGTTTCACTCCGCATATTGAGCAAATAGCGACAAAGTCCTTAGCTCTGTTCAATAAGATAATATCAATTGGACAAAGAAGGTTCCATCTGCCGTCAAAGGCAATAAATATCTATCATAACAGCATATTGGCACCAATAGTAGGGCATGCGTCCAGTGTGTGGGCCCACAGGCTGGCTCTGGTTCGGCCCACCGCTGCTGTTAGGCGAATACAGAGGAACGTTCTGTTGAGATGCATTGGAGCATTCAACACAAGCCCAACAGATGCATTATTAGTAATTATGGGTCTATGTCCACTAGACCTGATAATAAGACAGCACGCAGCCTTCTATTGGCTGCGCAAACAGAGCATCGACATGGTGCAAAATATAATGGGCACTCCTCTTGTAAGCGCCAAATCCATCCATGAAAAGATGCTCGACATTTGGCAGGACGAATGGGATGGGTCCAATACAGGCCGTAGAGTCCATGGGTTTATACCCACAGTAAGGGAAAGACTAAAGAACAAGGTAATGAAGCCCTCACAGGGCCTAGTCCACTTTCTTACAGGCCACGGTCCCTACCCCACGTACCTGCATAAAATAGGTAAACGGCCAACACCGGAGTGTGACTGGTGCTCACACGGGATCGCCAGAACACACAGTGTTCGATTGCCCAATATATGAGCAGGCTGTCTCAGTTGAGAGACAGCTTCTGCAGACAAGGGAGATAAGTGACATACTGACAAATGGCGAATTGTTTAGCAATTTTGCAAAATTAGTGAACAAAATCTCAAGAGAGGCCCAGCGTGCCTACCTTGGGAGAGGATAAATGCGCTTGAGATCTAATGCGCAATTGTAAATATGTAAATACTACGTTGTTTGAGTCTTTAATAGTAGTAGGTAGTAGTTGTAGTTAGATGAGTATGGTGGTGGGGGGATTAAAAGAGCGGTATAAATGGAGTGGTTCTCCTAGTAGTAGTAGCGGCCCGCCTCCACGTGGCTAGGGACGGGCAACTCTCTGGCAAGATTCCAGAGAGGCTAAGAGGCCGATCATTAATATAAAGCACGAAGTTGCGTAATAAATAGATAGTGTGCATGCATTAATAAACCGCTTCTGTAGTTCTAATAGTAGAGATAGTCTGTCTTAATACACCCACTCAAAAGTGTCAGAAAGTGGGTTATGTATGTTTCACAAATGGGTTAAAAAAAAAAAAAAATGTACCTATGAAACTATTTGCACCAAGTTTTGAACTCCTCTGTTCCCGGTGGCCGCGCCTCAACGGCGGGAATTGTGCCGCCCTCACCACACCCGCCCGCGCCTTACAGGAGGGACAGCGACGCCCTCAGTGCCGACCGGCGGTCTCTCGCTGTACCTATGAAACTATTTGCACCAAGTTTTGAACTCCGCTGTTCCCGGCGGCCGCGCCTCAACGGCGGGAATTGTGCCGCCCCTCACCACACCCGCCCACGCCTTACAGGAGGGACAGCGACGCCCTCAGCGCCGACCGGCGGACTCTCGCTGTACCTATGAAACTATTTGCACCAAGTTTCGAACTCCGCTGTTCCCGGCGGCCGCGCCTCAACGGCGGGAATTGTGCCGCCCCTCACCACACCCGCCCGCGCCTTACAGGAGGGACAGCGACGCCCTCAGTGCCGACCGGCGGACTCTCGCTGTGCCGCAGAAAGCACTGCGCATGTACCATAATTGTCTCTTAGCACCTATAGTTGGGTATGGTGCAAGTGTGTGGGCCCACAGGCTAGCCTTGGTGAAGCCTGCGAAGGCGGTCAGACGGGTTCAAAGAAATGTCCTTGTAAGATGTGTTGGCGCCTTCGGAACTAGTCCCACAGATGCTCTGCTGGTGGTGATGGGGTTGTGTCCATTGGACTTGATAATTCGTCAACATGCGGCAATATATTGGCTGCAGAAACAAGACATCGAGCGTGTTCGAAATATAATGGGCGCACCCCTCACTAGCATCAGAGCAATTAAAAACCATCTATTAAACTTATGGCAAGAGGAGTGGGATCACTCCGAGACGGGTAGGCGTGTTTATACATTCATGCCGAGCGTCAGGGCACGACTCAAGAATAAAGTAATAACGCCATCCCCTGGCGTTATTCAGTTTTTGACTGGTCATGGACCATATCCAGAATACTTACATAGAATTGGAAAAAGACCCTCGCCAAGGTGTGACTGTGGGTTCCCACAAGGAACGCCTGAGCACGTGGTGTTTTCATGTCCTATGTATGATCAAGCTGCCTCGGAGGAGAGGCGGCTATTACCAACACTGGATGTGAACAACATATTAAATAATGTGGATAACTATAAAATTTTTTCGAAGTTGACTAATGCTGTGTCTCTTGAGGCGCAGCGAAATTATCTAGCATGACCTTGTCACACAAGACATTAATTACTTGGAGATTAACAAACGGACACCTTAGCTGGTCCGCCCCAGGAATGGCGACTTACGTCGGACCGCCTGGGGCTTGGCCGCTGATTGGGAAAGGAAGTTCTCAGCGAGAGGAAGAGTGTTAAGCAAAATAAATATTACAGGGTGTGTCGATAGGAGTAATCTGGTGTTGGTGATGGCTCCCTCTCGCTACAAATGATGTATTGTGTAATGTTGAAGTGTGACTAACAACTGAACTTGTAAGTGCAAAAGAAAATGTAGATGTTTGACTTCTTTTGCTGTAAATAGTGTATCATATAGTAGAGTAGATCAAAAGGGGTGGTGGAGGGAGAAAAGTATCTTGTACAGTGGTTTCGTATAGATGGTAGCGGCCCGCCTCCTCGTGGCTAGGGACGGGCAACTCTCCAGGTATCGCCTGGGGAGGCTAAGAGGCCGTTTCTTTTGTTTTTGTATTGTGGAGCAGAATGCTCATTTTGTTATTATTGTTTGTTTTTGAAAAATGTAACCACTATTGTAACCCAGTAGCAATGTTTAGAAAGTAGTACGCCCACGCATAAATATTAGGAAGTGGGTTTCTGTATGTATAATAAATTGAAAAAAAAAAAAAAAAAAAAAAAAAATTGTACCTATGAAACTATTTGCACCAAGTTTCGAACTCCGCTGTTCCCGGCGGCCGCGCCTCAACGGCGGGAATTGTGCCGCCCCTCACCACACCCGCCCGCGCCTTACAGGAGGGACAGCGACGCCCTCAGTGCCGACCGGCGGACTCTCGCTGTACCTATGAAACTATTTGCACCAAGTTTTGAACTCCGCTGTTCCCGGTGGCCGCGCCTCAACGGCGGGAATTGTGCCGCCCCTCACCACACCCGCCCGCGCCTTACAGGAGGGACAGCGACGCCCTCAGTGCCGACCGGCGGACTCTCGCTGTACCTCTGAAACTATTTGCACCAAGTTTCGAACTCCGCTGTTCCCGGCGGCCGCGCCTCAACGGCGGGAATTGTGCCGCCCCTCACCACACCCGCCCACGCCTTACAGGAGGGACAGCGACGCCCTCAGTGCCGACCGGCGGACTCTCGCTGTACCTATGAAACTATTTGCACCAAGTTTTGAACTCCGCTGTTCCCGGCGGCCGCGCCTCAACGGCGGGAATTGTGCCGCCCCTCACCACACCCGTACGCGCCTTACAGGAGGGACAGCGACGCCCTCAGTGCCGACCGGCGGACTCTCGCTGTACCTATGAAACTATTTGCACCAAGTTTTGAACTCCGCTGTTCCCGGCGGCCGCGCCTCAACGGCGGGAATTGTGCCGCCCCTCACCACACCCGCCCGCGCCTTACAGGAGGGACAGCGACGCCCTCAGTGCCGACCGGCGGACTCTCGCTGTACCTATGAAACTATTTGCACCAAGTTTTGAACTCCGCTGTTCCCGGCGGCCGCGCCTCAACGGCGGGAATTGTGCCGCCCCTCACCACACCCGCCCGCGCCTTACAGGAGGGACAGCGACGCCCTCAGTGCCGACCGGCGGACTCTCGCTGTACCTATGAAACTATTTGCACCAAGTTTTGAACTCCGCTGTTCCCGGCGGCCGCGCCTCAACGGCGGGAATTGTGCCGCCCCTCACCACACCCGTCCGCGCCTTACAGGAGGGACAGCGACGCCCTCAGTGCCGACCGGCGGACTCTCGCTGTACCTATGAAACTATTTGCACCAAGTTTTGAACTCCGCTGTTCCCGGCGGCCGCGCCTCAACGGCGGGAATTGTGCCGCCCCTCACCACACCCGCCCGCGCCTTACAGGAGGGACAGCGACGCCCTCAGTGCCGACCGGCGGTCTCTCGCTGTACCTATGAAACTATTTGCACCAAGTTTTGAACTCCGCTGTTCCCGGCGGCCGCGCCTCAACGGCGGGAATTGTGCCGCCCCTCACCACACCCGCCCGCGCCTTACAGGAGGGACAGCGACGCCCTCAGCGCCGACCGGCGGACTCTCGCTGTACCTATGAAGGACCTATAAGGGGCGAAGGACGGAGAGTGAATCCGCTCTCCCGGAATGCGGGTGGCATTCGCCGATAAGGGAGCGGGTGAAAACTGTGGTGGTGTGGCTGTTGAAGAGGACTAGTGCGCTGTACCCATGGCGTGCTAAACCTAGCAGCTCAGTAATTGACAGCTCTTGGTCAAGGGGCGGGACTGGTGAGCGAGCTGCATATAGCCTCCCCCCATGCCAGAGAGGCCGGTCCGGGGCAAGAGACGGGCCTCCATCTTACACTCTCTTTGAATACGATAATGGCTGAGAATCAAGAGAGTGGTAATGCGTTTGATGCTTCCGAAATGGAAAGCGAAGTGAATCTAACGGTCGCTGAGCGACACTCGAAATTTTTAAAGTTGCTGGACTCGAGTGTTAAAAATGGAAAGATCAGCAACGGTGCTATGAACCAGATACGGGACTTTGTTGCAAATTGGGCAATTGTTCACTCCCAGTTAGAAGGGAGGGTAACAGAATTAGAGAAAGAGAACCAAAGGATTAGAAGTCAGCCTACTCGGACGTATGCTGCGGTTGCGAAAGCCCCTGTGGCCAAGGCACCGACAGCTAAACAGACAATCGAAGAAAATATGAAAAAAGTAACACCCACAGTTTTTATAAAACCTAAACCTGGCGAAGACATTAAAGCTGCTAAGTCAGCTTTTGAAAAGTGTGTTGATCCAAAGAAAGACAAGATCAGGATCAACAGTGTCCGGACCTCAAAGAATGTGCTGATAGTCGAGACGGCCTCGCAAGAAGACAGCCAAAAGATCTTAGGCAATCAACAACTAAGTGAGAAAGTCAGGTGTGAACCTCCACGAAAGCGTCGTCCACTGATGTGTCTGTACGACGTACCTACATTTATGTCAGCAGACAGCCTAGTTGATGCGATATACACACAAAATTTTGATGTGTTAATGACTAGAAACGAGTTTGATGAAGAGTTCAAGCTACGTTTCAAAGTAGGTCCTAGAGGAAAGCTGACTGTACATCATGTCGTGGAAGTTTCACCGAATTTATGGAAAGTATTAACGCGAGGTGGTCGGTTGTATGTCGGCTACTCAGCACTGAACATTAAGGATTACCTGGCAGTACCACGTTGTACAAAATGCCAAGACATAAACCATACTAATAAGTATTGTACAGAACCGAATATCATATGTGCCCACTGTGGCCTATCTGGACATGTTAAGAAAGATTGTCCTAATAAGGACAAGGCAGCGACATGTGTACCATGCAAGAAACGGGGCCGTAAGTGTGGTGGACCTAAAGATTGTCCAACCCACAAAATGTTTTTAGATAGACTCATACAAAGAACAGATTATGGAGATGTATAAAATGGTACAAATAAACGCAATGCGTAGCCAGATGGTTGCGCATGAGCTAAGGAAACTAGCGGAACAAGAACAAATAGATGTTCTTCTGATACAAGAACCTAACTCCTGTGCGGGTCGAGTCCCTGGCTTTCCTGCAACAGCACAAGTGGTTTCCTCGGGTGGAAACCCCATGAGTGCAATTATAGTACTGAACAAAACTATAAAAACTACGATATTAAGTCAATTCTGTACCGAGCATATTACGGTTGTACAACTCAATTTGTTGTCTTACAGTATGTACGTTGTTAACGTGTACTGCCAATTCAGACATGACATCAAGATTTATCTTGATCAGTTGCATTGGATACTAAGAGTTTTAGCTGGGCAGGCTATAATTGTAGCTCTGGATGCCAATGCTAAATCCCCACTCTGGCACAGCGATGTACAGGACGGTAGGGGTGCGGAGCTTGTTGATTTGATAATGGAAACGCACATGCATGTGCTAAACTTGCCTGGGTACCCACCGACCTATTCAGGGAGGGCGGGTGCAACATCAAATATTGATGTGACACTAGCAAGCGAGAGGGCAGCACCCCACGTCCATAACTGGCAAGTAAGAGAACACCTAACTGTCAGTGATCATAACTGTATAACGTTTCAAATAGCGACAACCATCGCAGATGTGCCAGGCGAGTGGGTGGAACGGTTCAATTATGCTCGGACAGACTGGGACCGACTTGTGCAGGTGTTCAGTCCTCCAGATTTTGGGGAGGACTTAGGTAATATTGATGAAGCTGTGGAGGAGCTTGTAAGCTCCGTGCAAACAGCTATCACATTGGCGGTACCTCGAATACCGAGATACATATGCAGGGAGTCCACCCCATGGACCCCTGAATTGACTGTGCTTAAACGATCGGTCAGAAGGGCGCGAAGCAACTATCAAAGGAGCTTTGCCCACGACGAACGACAATACCACCTGCGTATTTATCGTCGTCTGAAGCAGAGATACAAGGATCAGATAGATATTACAAGGCGCCAATCCTGGGAAAGATTTGTAAACGATCAGCTGGGAACCGACCCTTGGGGAGTTCCTTACAAAATCGTTCGAGAAAAAATTAGATCGCCCATGATGCTGTCTACACTACGTGCTGGGGATGGTGACACGACCAAGAATTGGGAAGAAACAGCAAGATTGCTGTTGGACACATTACTGCCAGACGATATCGAGGACCAGGACTCACACGAGCAGCGGGAAATACGTCAGGCGCTCTCGACTCCATACCTTAACGATACGAACGTGTGCCCTTTCTCTGCAGAGGAGGTGGAAGCAACCATCTACACCTTTGCAAGGAAGAAGGCGCCTGGTCCTGATGGGATCCCTGTGGAGATTTTACAGGGACTCGCACACTTGGTCGCCCCGGCATTAAGTCGGATTTACAACATCTGTTTACAGATGGGCTATTATCCACAGAGGTGGAAAACTGCTGAAGTTGTTATTATCAGGAAAGGCCCTGACAAAGATCCAACGATGCCGAAATCCTATCGGCCTATCTGTCTGCTGGATGTAATGGGCAAGGCATTTGAGAAGTTGCTGGCTGACCGACTCCTGAGTCACCGAATTCTGCATGGCATGAATGATAGGCAGTTCGGATTCCGAAAGGGTCGCTCCACCCAGGATGCGATCAATGAGGTTTGCCGGATCGTCCACTCAGCTACATCGAAGTATGTTCTGGGTATAATGATAGACATCTCAGGGGCCTTCGATAACCTGTGGTGGCCGGCACTCTTCTCTCGCCTAAGAGAGATTGGGTGCCCGCAGCTGCTATATGGCTGTCTGGAGGCCTACTGTGATGGAAGAACCGCTAAACTAACGGCTCCTGGAGCCGTTGTAACTAAGAGAGTATCCCGTGGTTGTCCCCAGGGATCGGTGTGTGGTCCCATTTTCTGGGATATCAACATGGAATCATTGTTGAACGCTCTGCAGGGAGAGACTGCAGTTCTGGGAGTCGTTGCTTATGCGGATGATCTCGTAATTCTAGTGGAAGGTGACAGTCGCGTTGTGATCGAAGACCGATCACGACTGGCTATTGGTCTGTTAACAGATTGGTGTGAGAAGACTAAAATGTCTATTGCACCACAAAAATCGCAATACATGCTATTAAAAGGCAAGTTGAATAGGGACCCAACAGTCAGAATAAATGGCCAGGCAGTGTCGCGACAAAGATATGCCCGTTACCTAGGGGTATACCTAGATGAGAATTGGAGTTTCATTCCGCATATTGAGCAAATAACGACAAAGTCCCTAGCTTTGTTCAATAAGATAATATCAATTGGACAAAGGAGATTCCATTTGCCGTCAAAAGCAATAAACATCTACCACAACAGCATATTGGCACCAATAGTAGGGCACGCATCCAGTGTGTGGGCCCACAGGTTAGCTCTGGTACGGCCGGCCGCTGCTGTCAGGCGAATACAGAGGAACGTTCTGCTGAGATGCATTGGAGCATTTAGCACAAGTCCAACAGATGCACTGTTGGTAATCATGGGTCTATGCCCACTAGACCTAATAATAAGGCAGTACGCAGCCATTTACTGGCTGCGCAAACAGAACATTGATATGGTGCAAAACACAATGGGCACTCCTCTGGTAAGCGTCAAAGCCATCCGTGGAAAAGTGCTTGACATTTGGCAGGACGAATGGGATCGGTCCAATACAGGCCGTAGAGTCCATGGGTTTATACCCACAGTAAGGGAAAGACTAAAGAACAAGGTAATGAAGCCCTCACAGGGCCTAGTCCACTTTCTTACAGGCCACGGTCCCTACCCCACGTACCTGCATAAAATAGGTAAACGGCCAACACCGGAGTGTGACTGGTGCTCACACGGGATCGCCAGAACACACAGTGTTCGATTGCCCAATATATGAGCAGGCTGTCTCAGTTGAGAGACAGCTTCTGCAGACAAGGGAGATAAGTGACATACTGACAAATGGCGAATTGTTTAGCAATTTTGCAAAATTAGTGAACAAAATCTCAAGAGAGGCCCAGCGTGCCTACCTTGGGAGAGGATAAATGCGCTTGAGATCTAATGCGCAATTGTAAATATGTAAATACTACGTTGTTTGAGTCTTTAATAGTAGTAGGTAGTAGTTGTAGTTAGATGAGTATGGTGGTGGGGGGATTAAAAGAGCGGTATAAATGGAGTGGTTCTCCTAGTAGTAGTAGCGGCCCGCCTCCACGTGGCTAGGGACGGGCAACTCTCTGGTTAGATTACAGAGAGGCTAAGAGGCCGATTATTCATATAGTGCAAAATAATGCAGAATAAATAGTGTGCATGCATTATTAACCACTTCTGTAGTAGAAATAATATAGATAGATAGTCGTGATACACCCACTCAAAAGTGTAAGAAAGTGGGTTATGTAGGTTTCATAAATTTGGAGAGAATTTGTACCTATGAAACTATTTGCACCAAGTTTCGAACTCCGCTGTTCCCGGCGGCCGCGCCTCAACGGCGGGAATTGTGCCGCCCCTCACCACACCCGCCCGCGCCTTACAGGAGGGACAGCGACGCCCTCAGTGCCGACCGGCGGACTCTCGCTGTACCTATGAAACTATTTGCACCAAGTTTTGAACTCCGCTGTTCCCGGTGGCCGCGCCTCAACGGCGGGAATTGTGCCGCCCCTCACCACACCCGCCCGCGCCTTACAGGAGGGACAGCGACGCCCTCAGTGCCGACCGGCGGACTCTCGCTGTACCTATGAAACTATTTGCACCAAGTTTCGAACTCCGCTGTTCCCGGCGGCCGCGCCTCAACGGCGGGAATTGTGCCGCCCCTCACCACACCCGCCCGCGCCTTACAGGAGGGACAGCGACGCCCTCAGTGCCGACCGGCGGACTCTCGCTGTACCTATGAAACTATTTGCACCAAGTTTCGAACTCCGCTGTTCCCGGCGGCCGCGCCTCAACGGCGGGAATTGTGCCGCCCCTCACCACACCCGCCCGCGCCTTACAGGAGGGACAGCGACGCCCTCAGTGCCGACCGGCGGACTCTCGCTGTACCTATGAAACTATTTGCACCAAGTTTCGAACTCCGCTGTTCCCGGCGGCCGCGCCTCAACGGCGGGAATTGTGCCGCCCCTCACCACACCCGCCCGCGCCTTACAGGAGGGACAGCGACGCCCTCAGTGCCGACCGGCGGACTCTCGCTGTACCTATGAAACTATTTGCACCAAGTTTTGAACTCCGCTGTTCCCGGTGGCCGCGCCTCAACGGCGGGAATTGTGCCGCCCCTCACCACACCCGCCCGCGCCTTACAGGAGGGACAGCGACGCCCTCAGTGCCGACCGGCGGACTCTCGCTGTACCTATGAAACTATTTGCACCAAGTTTCGAACTCCGCTGTTCCCGGCGGCCGCGCCTCAACGGCGGGAATTGTGCCGCCCCTCACCACACCCGCCCGCGCCTTACAGGAGGGACAGCGACGCCCTCAGTGCCGACCGGCGGACTCTCGCTGTACCTATGAAACTATTTGCACCAAGTTTTGAACTCCGCTGTTCCCGGCGGCCGCGCCTCAACGGCGGGAATTTTGCCGCCCCTCACCACACCCGTCCGCGCCTTACAGGAGGGACAGCGACGCCCTCAGTGCCGACCGGCGGACTCTCGCTGTACCTATGAAACTAGCTGCGGCTGTCTCATGCTGTGTGCCCCGATTTGTGTGGGCTCATGGTTGGGAATAGGCAGCGGGGGAAGGATGCGTCTCGAATATCTTAGCCTCTCCTTCCCAAGTGCCCCGCCCGCCTTCTCGCGGTGCAGCTGTTAAGCCTTCGGGCGACTGAAGGGCTGGGGTGCGACGGCGTGCTGAACATCTTGTACGCCGGTTCCGGATGCTGCATTTGTCGCGGCGGGATCCTGGCCCAAGTCGGCGAAGGTCACCCGCCTTGCCCCTGGAATTCCGGGGCATGATCCGCCAAGCCGGGGCGTGGTGACACGTCCCCGGTTAGGTTAGATGGGTCCAGACCCCCGAACGTCTGGGGGACCGGCCCGGCACCTGAGTAGGACCGGGTCTTTAGCCTTCTGGTGGAAACTCGGCCTAGTAGGGGGCGAAGGACGGAGGGTGAATCCGCTCTCCCGGAATGCGGGTGGCATTCGCCGGTAAGGGAGCGGGAGAAAACTTCGATGATGCAGCATTCGAAGAGGACTAGTGCGCTGTTCCCACGGCGCGCTAAACCTAGCAGCTCAGTTGTTTAAAGCTCTTGGTCAAGGGGCGGGACCGGTGAGCGAGCTGCATTTAGCCTCCCCCCATGCCAGAGAGGCCGGTCCGGGGAAAGAGACGGGCCTCCTTTCTTTTCACTCTCATGGCAATATGGCAGAAAATCAAGAGAGTGATCGAGTGCTCGAGGTCGATTCGTCGCTGGATGCGAATATTAGCATCGCTGAGCGGCACGCGCGTTTCTTAAAATTATTGGATAGTAGTGTCAAGAATGGGAAAATTAGTAATCATGCAATTAACCAGATTAGGGACTGTGTAGCGGGGTGGGCAATGGCCCATGCACAATTAGAAGGTAGGTTGCTTGAATTGGAAAAAGAGAATGCACGATTAAGAGATCAACCGGTTGTACAGCGTACATATGCCGCGGTTGCGAGTACCCCTGTGGTGGTTAAGGCGCCGTCGGCGAAAGAAACCATACAGCAAAATCTAAAGAAAACCGTACCGACGGTGTTCATTAAACCCAAGTCGGGTGAAGACATTAGAACGGTCAAGGCTGAATTTGAGAAATGTATCAACCCTACGAGAGATAAAATTAAAATTAACAATGTTAGGACAGCGAAGAATGTGTTGATAGTTGAGACTGCCTCGCAAGAGGATAGTGATAGGATTTTGAGAAATTCACAGCTATTGGAGAAGGTAAAATGTGAACCCCCTCGTAAAAGACGTCCTTTGATGTGTCTTTACGATGTGCCCACATACATGGAGGCGGAAAGTTTACTTGATGCCATTTATACACAAAATTTTGACGTGTCCATGACGAGAGAGGAATTTGATGGGCACTTCAAATTGAGATTTAAAGTTGGGCCAAGAGATAAATTAACAGTTCATAATGTAGTTGAAGTATCACCCGAGCTTTGGAAGCTTCTGACGAGGATTGGTAGAGTTTACGTGGGTTATTCGGCTTTAAATATAAAGGATTACTTGTCGGTACCCAGGTGTACGAAATGCCAAGACTTAAACCACACTAATAAATACTGTGGTGAGGTCCAAGCCGTGTGTGCCCATTGTGGGCAGGCTGGGCATGAAAGAAAGGAGTGCTCACAAAGGGACGGTCCACCCATTTGCATACCATGTAAAAAGAGAGGGAAGAAGTGCGGAGGTCCCAAGGATTGCCCCACTTACAGAATGTTCTTAGATAGAATCATTCAAAGAACTGATTATGGCGACCCTTAAGGTGCCTAAGAAAAAATCACCCAGTAAAGTTAAAAGAGATGCTGAGCGGGGCAAACTTATTAGTAAAGCTCTTTCCACAGGTTCTCTGGTCGATCTTCAAGATCCTTCCGGGTCTGCGAGTCCTCTGATGGTGGACATTGGCGTCCAAGCCGAGGTCGGACTAGAGGAAGCTCTGGGCCGGCTTTCATGCCAGCTGTCGGAGCCTACGGTGGAGGAGTCGGCTAAAGGTGAAGAAGCGGGTGTGGATACTTCCTGTGTATCAAGTGATGGTGGCTGTAACTTGAATAATGTAGACGTTACTAATGTAAATGAAGTAGAGTTCAATGTAAAAAGTGTAAATAGAAGTAGTGGTGGTTGTGGTAGTGGTAGTAGTAGTGTTGGTAATTTGTATAAAGCTGTTGGACCCGGTCGTGTATATACGGACTTTGAGGACATGCTGCGGCTTTCGAGATTGGAAGAGCCGGGCCTGCTAACGGTTGCACTGAGGCAACTTGTTCGTAGGGCACACGAATATGGAAATGATATAACATTCCCAGCTCTGGAGGATGTAGATTGTATTCAGCTGGAAGCGGCAAACATCCCCTCTGAAACGGAAAAATTGAAGATCTTGGTGGAACAAGTATACGTACGAAGAGGTCGTAAATTTGACCTTGAAAAAGTATTTAAGGAAATGGTAAAAATGTACGGACGTAATGTCTGTGACTTGTCCAAACCTTGGCCTGCCAGTCGGTTGCACGTTTTTTATCCCCCTGGATAATGGGGAGGTTTAAAATGTTGCAAGTAAACGCCATGCGTAGCCATACGGTTACGCAAGAACTTCGAAAAATTTCGGAGGAAGAGAACTTGGATGTAATAATTATACAAGAACCGGGTTCCTGTGCTGGTCGGGTCCCAGGATTTCCTGCGGTTGCGCAAGTGGCGTTCTCTGGGGAGAATCCCATGAGTGCAATTGTGGTACTAAATAAGATGATTAAAACAACAATTTTAAATCAGTTCTGTAATGAACATGTAACGGTTGTTCAATTGAACTTACTGTCACATAATGTATATATTGTCAACATATACTGCCAGTTTAGACTGCATATTACACCGTTTATGGAGCAGTTGACTTGGATTTTACGAGCTTTAGAAGGTCACCCTGTGATTGTTTGTATGGATGCAAACGCCAAGTCTCCTATGTGGCACAGTGAGGAATTGGACGAGCGAGGCACTGAACTCGAGAATGTGATAATGGAAGCTCACTTAGTGGTGTTGAATCAGCCAGGCAACCCACCTACCTTTTCTGGCAGGGCGGGTGCAATTTCTAATATCGATGTTACCTTAGCAACGTTGCGAGCAGCGCCTCATGTAAGCAACTGGTGTGTAACTAGTAATCTAACTATTAGTGACCATAATTGTATATTTTTTGATTATGACACTGTGGTCCAGGAGGAGACTGGCGTTTGGGAAGAACGTTATAACTATTTAAGGACGGACTGGGAGCGACTAGCACGTGAATTCCATCCTCCAGTGCTGGGACCTAATCTTGAGCCTGAGGATGTGGAAGAAGCAGTGGAAGCAACTGTTATGGCTATTGACGCCGCAATTGCTGCGGCGGTTCCTCGGGTGGCGAGGTTTGTCCGCAGGCAGTCTACTCCGTGGTCCCCAGAACTGACCGCACTTAAGCGGTCTGTCAGGAGGTCGCGGAGTAACTATCAAAGAAGCTTTGCCCAAGAAGAGAGGGATTTTCATCTACAGACTTATCGTCGCCTTAAAGAAAGATATAAGACCATGATACAGAGGACACGAAGGCAGTCATGGGAAACTTTTGTTAAAGATCAGCTGGGAATGGACCCTTGGGGAGTCCCATATAAGCTGGTCAGAGAGAAAATTAGATCACCGACTATGTTATCCACACTACGCCTGGATGGAAGACATACCACAACTTGGGAAGAAACTGCAAGTGTCTTGCTGGACACTTTGCTCCCGGACGACAGAGAAGACGAAGACACAAACGAGCAACGGGGCATACGTCGGATGATGATGGAGCCATATTATAATGATATACATGTATATCCTTTCTCTGTCGAGGAAGTGGTGGCTGTACTTCGTTCCTTTGCCAGAAAGAAGGCTCCTGGTCCTGATGGCATTCCTTCTGAGATCCTGCAGTACCTGGCACCGCAGCTTGCTCCAGAGTTGGCCAAGATTTACAACACCTGCTTGCAACTACGTGTGTACCCTAGAAAGTGGAAGATCGCAGAGGTGATTATCATTAAGAAAGGTTCTGATAAAGATCCGCAGCTGGCAAAGTCATACAGACCGATATGTCTCTTGGATGTACTGGGCAAAGCCTTTGAGAAGTTGCTTACTGACAGATTGTTAAGTCATCGAGCTCTGCATGGCATGAGCGATCGGCAGTTCGGGTTCCGGAAGGGTCGCTCCACTCAGGATGCGATCAATGAGGTAGCCCGGACTGTCCACACAGCCAGTGCAAAGTATGTTCTGGGGATAATGGTGGACATTTCAGGGGCCTTCGACAACCTGTGGTGGCCGGCTCTCTTCTCTTCGTTGCGAGAGATGGGATGTCCCTGGCTACTATATGGTTGTTTGGAGGCCTACTGTGATAACAGACTGGCTAGGATCACGGCGCCTGGGACTGTGGTGTCCAAAAGGATCACTCGGGGCTGTCCCCAGGGATCGGTTTTTGGTCCTGTTTTTTGGGACATAAATATGGAGTCTCTGCTTAACACCTTGCAGCGGGACACCTCAGTGCTGGGTGTCGTGGCTTATGTGGACGACCTGGTCATCTTGGTGGAAGGTAACACTCGAGCCATAATGGAAGAGCATGCAAGACAGGCAGTGGAGATATTGCAAGGGTGGTGCAATCGGTCTAAATTAATTGTTGCACCACAGAAATCATCTTACATGTTGCTAAAAGGAAGGCTCAATAGAGATCCAACTGTAAGAATTGACAATGTGTTTGTATCAAGACAACGTTCAGCGCGTTATCTGGGTGTATACCTGGATGAACGCTGGAATTTCAATGCTCATATAGAGCAGGTAGCGGCTAGATCCTTGGCCTTGTTTAATAAATTAATAACTATTGGACACAGGCGCTTTCACCTGCCAGCGAAAGCAATTCATCTCTATCATAACTGTGTGTTGGCTCCGATTGTGGGATATGGAGCGAGCGTGTGGGCCCACAGATTGGCCTTGGTAAGGCCGGCCATGGCAGTCAGGAGGATACAAAGGAATATCTTGTTACGGTGTATTGGTGCCTTTGGCACCAGCCCTACCGATGCATTGTTAGTCATTATGGGCTTATGCCCATTAGATTTGATTGTCAGACAGCAAGCAGCCTTTTATTGGCTGCGAAAACAAAATATTGAGCGGGTACGTGAAATAATGGGAGCGCCCTTGACAAGTGTAAAGTCAATCAGAAATGAATTACTTAATATTTGGCAGGATGAGTGGAATCGCTCGGTTACTGGGAGAAGGGTTTATTCCTTTATTCCCAATGTCAAGGAACGCCTGAAGAATAAGATTATACGGCCCTCTCAGGGCATAGTACACTTCCTGACTGGTCATGGTCCCTATCCGGAGTATTTACACCGCATAGGGAAGCGGCCAACGCCGGGGTGTGACTGTGGGTTTCCTCACGGTACTCCGGAACATGTGGTATTCCAGTGCCCAATATACGAGCAAGTTGCTTCAGCCGAGAGGCAGCTTCTACCTGGAAATGACGTTATTCAAATTCTCAACAATGCAGAATATTTCCAACTATTCTCTAAAATGGTGAACGCAGTCTCTAAGGAGGCTCAGCGTATGTACCAGTTATGAGTGAATGGCAAATTTAAAAGCATGGCATATTCAAAGTGACAACTGATTGTGGACTAAAGACGTGTGGATAACCAGCTGGTCCGCCCTAGGAATGGCGATTTATTCGGTCCGCCTGGGGCTTGGCCGCTGGAAGTGAAGATCTTGAGGTGGGAGGTAAGAGGTGAAGAAGTCACCTTTTGTGTTATTGTATGTGGAATTTTAGTTTTGTTTACCATTAGCTAGTTGCCTCTCACTATGTGTTGTTGCTTTTAAGAGGTTAAAGCACAAGAGTGATGTTTTGTTTTTAGTTCTTTTGTATATATTGTTTGTATTCAAGTAGATACAGTTTGTTCAATAGGGGTGGTGGTGGGAGTTATGAGATATAAAGCAGTGGTTTCTGTTGGATTAGTAGCGGCCCGCCTCCTCGTGGCTAGGGACGGGCAACTCTCTGGGGTTAGCCCAGAGAGGCTAAGAGGCCGTTCTTTTAATTTGTGTAATGTAGAAGAAATGTTTTGTTTTGTTTGTATTTCATATGTAACCACATTTGTAACATGTAATTCTGTCTAGTTACGTAGTACGCCCATGCATAAGTGTTAGTAAATGGGCATTGTATGTATAATAAATATTGAAAAAAAAAAAAAAAGTGAAAAAGTGTACCTATGAAACTATTTGCACCAAGTTTTGAACTCCGCTGTTCCCGGCGGCCGCGCCTCAACGGCGGGAATTGTGCCGCCCCTCACCACACCCGCCCGCGCCTTACAGGAGGGACAGCGACGCCCTCAGTGCCGACCGGCGGACTCTCGCTGTACCTATGAAACTATTTGCACCAAGTTTTGAACTCCGCTGTTCCCGGTGGCCGCGCCTCAACGGCGGGAATTGTGCCGCCCCTCACCACACCCGCCCGCGCCTTACTGGAGGGACAGCGACGCCCTCAGTGCCGACCGGCGGACTCTCGCTGTACCTCTGAAACTATTTGCACCAAGTTTCGAACTCCGCTGTTCCCGGCGGCCGCGCCTCAACGGCGGGAATTGTGCCGCCCCTCACCACACCCGCCCGCGCCTTACAGGAGGGACAGCGACGCCCTCAGTGCCGACCGGCGGACTCTCGCTGTACCTATGAAACTATTTGCACCAAGTTTCGAACTCCGCTGTTCCCGGCGGCCGCGCCTCAACGGCGGGAATTGTGCCGCCCCTCACCACACCCGCCCGCGCCTTACAGGAGGGACAGCGACGCCCTCAGTGCCGACCGGCGGACTCTCGCTGTACCTATGAAACTATTTGCACCAAGTTTTGAACTCCGCTGTTCCCGGTGGCCGCGCCTCAACGGCGGGAATTGTGCCGCCCCTCACCACACCCGCCCGCGCCTTACTGGAGGGACAGCGACGCCCTCAGTGCCGACCGGCGGACTCTCGCTGTACCTCTGAAACTATTTGCACCAAGTTTCGAACTCCGCTGTTCCCGGCGGCCGCGCCTCAACGGCGGGAATTGTGCCGCCCCTCACCACACCCGCCCGCGCCTTACAGGAGGGACAGCGACGCCCTCAGTGCCGACCGGCGGACTCTCGCTGTACCTATGAAACTATTTGCACCAAGTTTCGAACTCCGCTGTTCCCGGCGGCCGCGCCTCAACGGCGGGAATTGTGCCGCCCCTCACCACACCCGCCCGCGCCTTACAGGAGGGACAGCGACGCCCTCAGTGCCGACCGGCGGACTCTCGCTGTACCTATGAAACTATTTGCACCAAGTTTCGAACTCCGCTGTTCCCGGCGGCCGCGCCTCAACGGCGGGAATTGTGCCGCCCCTCACCACACCAGCCCGCGCCTTACAGGAGGGACAGCGACGCCCTCAGTGCCGACCGGCGGACTCTCGCTGTACCTATGAAACTATTTGCACCAAGTTTCGAACTCCGCTGTTCCCGGCGGCCGCGCCTCAACGGCGGGAATTGTGCCGCCCCTCACCACACCAGCCCGCGCCTTACAGGAGGGACAGCGACGCCCTCAGTGCCGACCGGCGGACTCTCGCTGTACCTATGAAACTATTTGCACCAAGTTTCGAACTCCGCTGTTCCCGGCGGCCGCGCCTCAACGGCGGGAATTGTGCCGCCCCTCACCACACCAGCCCGCGCCTTACAGGAGGGACAGCGACGCCCTCAGTGCCGACCGGCGGACTCTCGCTGTACCTATGAAACTATTTGCACCAAGTTTCGAACTCCGCTGTTCCCGGCGGCCGCGCCTCAACGGCGGGAATTGTGCCGCCCCTCACCACACCAGCCCGCGCCTTACAGGAGGGACAGCGACGCCCTCAGTGCCGACCGGCGGACTCTCGCTGTACCTATGAAACTATTTGCACCAAGTTTTGAACTCCGCTGTTCCCGGTGGCCGCGCCTCAACGGCGGGAATTGTGCCGCCCCTCACCACACCCGCCCGCGCCTTACAGGAGGGACAGCGACGCCCTCAGTGCCGACCGGCGGACTCTCGCTGTACCTCTGAAACTATTTGCACCAAGTTTCGAACTCCGCTGTTCCCGGCGGCCGCGCCTCAACGGCGGGAATTGTGCCGCCCCTCACCACACCCGCCCGCGCCTTACAGGAGGGACAGCGACGCCCTCAGTGCCGACCGGCGGACTCTCGCTGTACCTATGAAACTATTTGCACCAAGTTTTGAACTCCGCTGTTCCCGGCGGCCGCGCCTCAACGGCGGGAATTGTGCCGCCCCTCACCACACCCGCCCGCGCCTTACAGGAGGGACAGCGACGCCCTCAGTGCCGACCGGCGGACTCTCGCTGTACCTATGAAACTATTTGCACCAAGTTTTGAACTCCGCTGTTCCCGGCGGCCGCGCCTCAACGGCGGGAATTGTGCCGCCCCTCACCACACCCGCCCGCGCCTTACAGGAGGGACAGCGACGCCCTCAGTGCCGACCGGTACATGGTACATGGTAAATGGTACAAATAAACGCAATGCGTAGCCAGATGGTTGCGCATGAGCTAAGGAAACTAGCGGAACAAGAACAAATAGATGTTCTTCTGATACAAGAACCTAACTCCTGTGCGGGTCGAGTCCCTGGCTTTCCTGCAACAGCACAAGTGGTTTCCTCGGGTGGAAACCCCATGAGTGCAATTATAGTACTGAACAAAACTATAAAAACTACGATATTAAGTCAATTCTGTACCGAGCATATTACGGTTGTACAACTCAATTTGTTGTCTTACAGTATGTACGTTGTTAACGTGTACTGCCAATTCAGACATGACATCAAGATTTATCTTGATCAGTTGCATTGGATACTAAGAGTTTTAGCTGGGCAGGCTATAATTGTAGCTCTGGATGCCAATGCTAAATCCCCACTCTGGCACAGCGATGTACAGGACGGTAGGGGTGCGGAGCTTGTTGATTTGATAATGGAAACGCACATGCATGTGCTAAACTTGCCTGGGTACCCACCGACCTATTCAGGGAGGGCGGGTGCAACATCAAATATTGATGTGACACTAGCAAGCGAGAGGGCAGCACCCCACGTCCATAACTGGCAAGTAAGAGAACACCTAACTGTCAGTGATCATAACTGTATAACGTTTCAAATAGCGACAACCATCGCAGATGTGCCAGGCGAGTGGGTGGAACGGTTCAATTATGCTCGGACAGACTGGGACCGACTTGTGCAGGTGTTCAGTCCTCCAGATTTTGGGGAGGACTTAGGTAATATTGATGAAGCTGTGGAGGAGCTTGTAAGCTCCGTGCAAACAGCTATCACATTGGCGGTACCTCGAATACCGAGATACATATGCAGGGAGTCCACCCCATGGACCCCTGAATTGACTGTGCTTAAACGATCGGTCAGAAGGGCGCGAAGCAACTATCAAAGGAGCTTTGCCCACGACGAACGACAATACCACCTGCGTATTTATCGTCGTCTGAAGCAGAGATACAAGGATCAGTTAGATATTACAAGGCGCCAATCCTGGGAAAGATTTGTAAACGATCAGCTGGGAACCGACCCTTGGGGAGTTCCTTACAAAATCGTTCGAGAAAAAATTAGATCGCCCATGATGCTGTCTACACTACGTGCTGGGGATGGTGACACGACCAAGAATTGGGAAGAAACAGCAAGATTGCTGTTGGACACATTACTGCCAGACGATATCGAGGACCAGGACTCACACGAGCAGCGGGAAATACGTCAGGCGCTCTCGACTCCATACCTTAACGATACGAACGTGTGCCCTTTCTCTGCAGAGGAGGTGGAAGCAACCATCTACACCTTTGCAAGGAAGAAGGCGCCTGGTCCTGATGGGATCCCTGTGGAGATCTTACAGGGACTCGCACACTTGGTCGCCCCGGCATGAAGTCGGATTTACAACATCTGTTTACAGATGGGCTATTATCCACAGAGGTGGAAAACTGCTGAAGTTGTTATTATCAGGAAAGGCCCTGACAAAGATCCAACGATGCCGAAATCCTATCGGCCTATCTGTCTGCTGGATGTAATGGGCAAGGCATTTGAGAAGTTGCTGGCTGACCGACTCCTGAGTCACCGAATTCTGCATGGCATGAATGATAGGCAGTTCGGATTCCGAAAGGGTCGCTCCACCCAGGATGCGATCAATGAGGTTTGCCGGATCGTCCACTCAGCTACATCAAAGTATGTTCTGGGTATAATGATAGACATCTCAGGGGCCTTCGATAACCTGTGGTGGCCGGCACTCTTCTCTCGCCTAAGAGAGATTGGGTGCCCGCAGCTGCTATATGGCTGTCTGGAGGCCTACTGTGATGGAAGAACCGCTAAACTAACGGCTCCTGGAGCCGTTGTAACTAAGAGAGTATCCCGTGGTTGTCCCCAGGGATCGGTGTGTGGTCCCATTTTCTGGGATATCAACATGGAATCATTGTTGAACGCTCTGCAGGGAGAGACTGCAGTTCTGGGAGTCGTTGCTTATGCGGATGATCTCGTAATGCTAGTGGAAGGTGACACTCGCGTTGTGATCGAAGACCGATCACGACTGGCTATTGGTCTGTTAACAGATTGGTGTGAGAAGACTAAAATGTCTATTGCACCACAAAAATCACAATACATGCTCTTAAAAGGCAAGTTGAATAGGGACCCAACAGTCAGAATAAATGGCCAGGCAGTGTCGCGACAAAGATATGCCCGTTACCTAGGGGTATACCTAGATGAGAATTGGAGTTTCATTCCGCATATTGAGCAAATAACGACAAAGTCCCTAGCTTTGTTCAATAAGATAATATCAATTGGACAAAGGAGATTCCATTTGCCGTCAAAAGCAATAAACATCTACCACAACAGCATATTGGCACCGATAGTAGGGCACGCATCCAGTGTGTGGGCCCACAGGTTAGCTCTGGTACGGCCGGCCGCTGCTGTCAGGCGAATACAGAGGAACGTTCTGTTGAGATGCATTGGAGCATTTAACACAAGTCCAACAGATGCACTGTTGGTAATCATGGGTCTATGCCCACTAGACCTAATAATAAGGCAGTACGCAGCCATCTACTGGCTGCGCAAACAGAACATTGATATGGTGCAAAACACAATGGGCACTCCTCTGGTAAGCGTCAAAGCCATCCGTGGAAAAGTGCTTGACATTTGGCAGGACGAATGGGATCGGTCCAATACAGGCCGTAGAGTCCACGGGTTTCTACCCACAGTGAGGGGAAGACTAAAGAACAAGATAATGAAGCCCTCACAAGGTCTAGTTCACTTCCTCACAGGACATGGTCCGTATCCCACGTACCTGCATAGAATAGGGAAGAGGCCAACACCGGAGTGTGACTGTGGTGCTCACACGGGATCGCCAGAACACACAGTGTTCGATTGCCCAATATATGAGCAGGCTGTCTCAGTTGAGAGACAGCTTCTGCAGACAAGGGAGATAAGTGACATACTGACAAATGGCGAATTGTTTAGCAATTTTGCAAAATTGGTAAATAAAATCTCAAGGGAGGCCCAGCGTGCTTACCTTGGGAGAGAGTAAATGCGCTTCAGATCTAATGCGCAATTGTAAATATGTAAATATTACGTTTATCTAAGTCTTTGAATTGTAGTAGCTAGTAGTCGTAGTTAGATCAGCATGGTGGTGGGGGGAATAAAAGAATCGTATAAATGGAGTGGTTTCTTCTAGTAGTAGCGGCCCGCCTCCACGTGGCTAGGGACGGGCAACTCTCTGGTTAGATTACAGAGAGGCTAAGAGGCCGATTATTCATATAGTGCAAAATATTGCAGAATAAATAGTGTGCATGCATTATTAACCACTTCTGTAGTAGTAATAACATAGATAGATAGTCGTGATACACCCACTCAAAAGTGTAAGAAAGTGGGTTATGTAGGTTTCATAAATTTGGGAATGAATTTTGTACCTATGAAACTATTTGCACCAAGTTTTGAACTCCGCTGTTCCCGGCGGCCGCGCCTCAACGGCGGGAATTGTGCCGCCCCTCCCCACACCCGTCCGCGCCTTACTGGAGGGACAGCGACGCCCTCAGTGCCGACCGGCGGACTCTCGCTGTACCTATGAAACTATTTGCACCAAGTTTTGAACTCCGCTGTTCCCGGCGGCCGCGCCTCAACGGCGGGAATTGTGCCGCCCCTCACCACACCCGCCCGCGCCTTACAGGAGGGACAGCGACGCCCTCAGTGCCGACCGGCGGACTCTCGCTGTACCTATGAAACTATTTGCACCAAGTTTTGAACTCCGCTGTTCCCGGCGGCCGCGCCTCAACGGCGGGAATTGTGCCGCCCCTCACCACACCCGCCCGCGCCTTACAGGAGGGACAGCGACGCCCTCAGTGCCGACCAGCGGACTCTCGCTGTACCTATGAAACTCTTTGCACCAAGTTTTGAACTCCGCTGTTCCCGGCGGCCGCGCCTCAACGGCGGGAATTGTGCCGCCCCTCCCCACACCCGTCCGCGCCTTACAGGAGGGACAGCGACGCCCTCAGTGCCGACCAGCGGACTCTCGCTGTACCTATGAAACTATTTGCACCAAGTTTTGAACTCCGCTGTTCCCGGCGGCCGCGCCTCAACGGCGGGAATTGTGCCGCCCCTCACCACACCCGTCCGCGCCTTACAGGAGGGACAGCGACGCCCTCAGTGCCGACCGGCGGACTCTCGCTGTACCTATGAAGACCGCTGTACCTTAGGAAGACCGTTGTGTCAGTTCTCTTAGTTATCTTTGCTATTGTGTCACTTGTTGTATGAGGTTTTGGTGGTGCTTGTGCTACCACTCCTGCCAAGACCTGGGCAGGAGTGGTAGCACAAGCACCACCAAAACCTCATACAACAAGTGACACAATAGCAAAGATAACTAAGAGAACTGACACAACGGTCTTCCTAAGGACCTTACCCGGCCAAGACACTAGTGTTAAGAAAATTCAGGAGCTACTTACTACCACAATAAACCCAGTAAAAGATAAGATTAAAATAAATAGAGTGAAACCAAGTAGAAATTCAGTTATAGTAGAAGTGGCCTCTGAAGAGGACAAAATCAAATTATTAAATAACACGAAGTTAAACTCGGTGGTAAAATGTGAGCCGCCAAGGAAGAGAAACCCGCTGGTCATTCTATATGACGTACCGTCTATTATGACCAATGAGGAGATGCATGAAACTATAAGGGCACAAAACTTTGAAGACATGACTGAGGATGAATTCAAAGAAAATTTCAAATTGAGATTTAAGACAGGACCTCGAGACCGTGACGTGGTTCACCACGTCGCAGAGGTGTCTGCTCACATGAGAAAGAAAATAACTGCAATGGGCAAAATCTACATCGGCTTCCACGCCGTCAATACACGTGACTATCTTGTGGTACCGCGTTGCCACAATTGCGGAGATCTCGACCATGTTTTGAGGCACTGTACCAGGGGGTCGGCTTGCTCGAAATGTGGCGAGGATGGACATGTCCGAAAAGACTGTAAGGCTACAACAGTCTGCATCCCATGCAAAAGAAGGGGCAAAAAACCTTGTGGCGCCACTGGGCGGAATTGCCCCACTTACAGACTCTTGGAGCAAAGGTTGATCTCAAGGATAGACTATGGCTGAACAGGCCAAAGTAAACAGGATGACCAAAAGAAAATCCCCGAGCAAAAGGAGGAGGGATGCCATGAGGGCAAGTGCCTTTAAAATATTTCTGAGGTCGCTCACTGAAGCCCCAGTCACAACAAAGAACGTAAGCACCCAAACGGAATCCACCACAACTGATAGAGGTACTCAAACTGAACCTCTTACAGTCAAGTCTCCCTCCTCCCAAAGCCGGAGGACAATGCCGACTAAAGATCAACGGCAAGGGCATCCTGTAACAGAGACGGTGGCAATCTCAGCGAAAGAGCACAGCAACATACAACATCCAGTACAGGAAAACAAAATAACTAGTTCGTGTGAACAAGCAATGAAGGATCCAGTCGTGAGATTGCCACCTATCGACCCAGTCAGGGTCTATCCAAATCTTGAGTTCACCATGCAATTAGCGAGACTAGAGCAGCCGACTACCCTGACCACTGCCTTGAGACACGTGGTCCGGGTGGGGCATGAAAATGGTAGAAGAGTCACCTTCTCGGTAATGGAGGCCGTAGACAGAATCCAGCTCAAGTCAGTGAATCTCCCCACCGACTTCGGAGCCCTGCGAGACTTACTCAAGAAACTGTTTGAAAGACGCGGGGAAAAATTCAACTTGGATGACATATACGAGCAAGCAGTTCTAGCTAATGGACGTATTACATTTGACTGGAATAAGACCTGGCCACATGACAGAATACACACATACTTTCCATAAATTAAATGACAAAGATCACTATCGGACAACTAAACGCCCATAACAGTAGACTGGTGATGCAGGAGCTACGTAAGGAAGTGGAGGAGAGGAGACTGGATCTGATCTGTCTGCAAGAGCCGTACTCCCTAAACGGGAAACTAGCATTCACAGCTGCGACATGGCAAGTTATAAGCAGTGGAGAAAACCCCAAATCGGCAATAATTTTAACAAATAAGACTCTGAGAGCCACAGTTCTGACGCAGTTTACAACTAGCCACTGCAACGTCGTGGAGCTGCAATCTCCATCTGGCACTGTCACTCTCATAAATATGTACTTTCAGTACGGTGACGACATTGAAACACATCTGGTACACCTCACCACAGTCATCACGGCGTTGCGGGGGCGGAAGGTAATTGTGACTGCTGATATAAATGCTAAATCCCCCCTATGGTACAGCGGCACCAGGGACCCAAACGGGGAGAAGGCAGAAGAGGCCATCATGGCTCTGCAGCTGGTGGTGGTAAATAAACCTGGAAACCCACCGACCTATGTGGCGGGAGGTGGCCAGGGCACAAACATTGATGTGACCTTGGCTACACCCAACACGGTGCACCTAATTCAGCAGTGGAAAGTGACAGAGAACGCCACCACCAGTGACCACAATCTTATCACTTTCAGTGTGGGAAACAGGGAGAGCCGCTGGGCCATGGGGTGGGAAGTGCAATATAATTATAAAAGAGCCGATTGGGAGAAACTTGCCAGGGAGTGCGACATTCCTCCACTGCCAGAGGGTGACGGACTCTTGGACCTAGACATTGACAGAAGAGCTGAAGAACTTACTACCGCAATAACTCGAGCGGTGAAGGCTGCTGTACCTACTAGGAGGAAGGCCATGGCGGCCTCTCCGTCACCATGGTCAGCTGAACTGGAGGAGATGCGCCGGTCTGTCAGAAGGCTCAGGAGGCACTACCAGCGCAGTGTCGTCTGGCTTGAAAGGCAGAGATGGCTGCAGCTTTACCGGGAAGCAAAAGAAAATTTTCAAAAACACCTATGTGAAGTACGATCCCAAAGTTGGGAACACTTTGTACTCAACCAACTTGCTCTCGACCCCTGGGGAATGCCCTACAAGCTTGTCAGGGAAAAAATCCGCTCTCCGATGGAGCTCTCAACTGTCAGGCGGGGGGATGGGATGACAGAGTCCTGGCAGGAAACTGCCGAGGTTCTTCTCCAGTCCCTGCTGCCTGATGATACAGCGGATGGAGAGACCAACGAACAACGGCAGCTGCGAGAGAACTACATCAGAAATGACTACGCAAATGATACTGCAGTCTACCCATTCTCTGAAGAGGAGGTGGCTGCCCATATAAAAACCCTGAAGATAGGGAAAGCTCCCGGGCCGGATGGCATTGTGGCGGAGGTGGTGCGATTCCTGGCTCCCCAGATAGTTGCTCCTTTAACTCAACTATACAATGAATGTCTGAGGCAGCAAAAGTTCCCTCGAATTTGGAAGAGGGCAAATGTAGTCATCATCAAAAAAGGAGCCGACAAAGACCCAGCAGAGACAAAATCTTACCGCCCAATCTGCCTGCTTGATCTGCTTGGGAAGATTCTGGAGAGACTGCTGGCTGACAGACTGGCTGCGCACCGAGTGCTGTGCGGGATGAGCAGCAGGCAATTCGGCTTTAGGCCGGGGCGCTCGGCATCTGATGCAATCGCCCTGGCGGCTGAGGTCTGTGGCTCTACCCCGTACAAGTACGTGGTCGGCATCATGGTGGACATAAGTGGCGCCTTCGACAACCTGTGGTGGCCTTCGCTCTTCTCCTGCTTACGGGAGAAGGAGTGTCCAGGGCCGCTATATGGGTGTCTGAGGAGCTACTGTGAAGATCGGGAGGTCTGGCTATCATCTCCTAGCACAAGGGTAAGGAAAACAATCACGAAGGGATGTCCCCAGGGCTCCGTTTTAGGTCCCCTGTTCTGGGACATCAACATGGAACCCCTACTAGATAATTTACAGCAAACTGATGAAGTGCTAGAGGTGATAGCCTACGCAGATGACCTCCTTCTACTGGTTGGCGGCCGAAGCCGTGAAGACATGGAACCCAAAATAGAACGAGCAATAGCAACACTACAACTTTGGTGCCGGACTACTAAGATGACAATTTCACCAACCAAATCAACTTACCTACTTCTAAAGGGACAACTAGTCAGGAATCCAACAGTCAGGATAGAGGGCTCACCTGTTCTTAGGCGACATGAGACTCGATACTTGGGCATCATCATTGATGAGAGGTGGTCATTTGGCAGACACATTGAAACCGTAACACAAAGAGCTTTACAAGTATTAAACAACCTCATCTCCATTGGACATAAACGCTTCCACCTCCCACCACATCTCATAAAGTTATATCATAATAGCATACTCACCTCCATAGTGGGTTACGGTTCAGGAGTCTGGGCACACAGGCTCACGAGGGTGGTGCCCGCCATGACAGTGACAAGAGTTCAAAGGAATATGATTATGAGATCAACGGGGGCTTACAGGACCACTCCGGGAGGAGCCCTGTTAGTCATAATGGGACTCTGCCCACTGGATATTAAAATCCGGGAGCAGGCCGCCTGGTATTGGGCAAAAAAGGGGAATTTGCATAAAATAGAGGAAATTCTAGGGAGTAGGACCGAAAACAAAGTAGAAATCAGGTTAAGAGGGGAACAGCTTTGGCAACTTTCATGGGAAAACGAGGAAACAGGGCGCAGGACTTTCGGTCTACTACCAGATGTCAGGGAAAGAGTAAAAATGACATATTTCGAACCAACCAGGGGCCTAATCCACTTTCTCACTGGGCATGGACCCTATTCGACATATCTATGTCGATTTGGGAAAAAGGCAACACCTGCGTGTGACTGTGGTGTTCAGGAGGGTACTCCTGACCATGTGGTCTACGAGTGCCCACTCTTCAATGATGTGGCCTCAGACTTACGCAGACAACTACCTCATAATGACACATACAGACTGCTAAGACAACAAGACACATTTCAGATCATAAACAGTTTGGCTAACGCGGTATCACAGAAAGTCCTAAGGGACTACCTGAATGAACCACATTAGCTCATGATTAGAGACTCAACCCATGATTAGAAATTTATTAGAACACCGATAAAGACAGCACCCTATTCCCAATCCGCCCGGGTACGGATAGGTCGACCCTACAGTCTAGAATCCGCCGAGTCCCGGGATCAGGGGGAATGGAGTGCAATCCCACCTATCTAGACAATGCACCCGATCGTGACATTAGATTAAGTTTAGTTAGATGTAGACTTAGAAATAGATACTTCTTTTAGGAACCTGCAGCGACCAACTCCATGGCCTGCCCAGTGTCAGGGGCACGCTCATTGGGGTTAGCTCAATGAGCAAGGCCAAACAAGTAGGTTTATATTAATATCTGACACCCTTGTAACGCTGCAGGCTTAGTAAGTAGTATATAGTTAGTTACTTAGTTTACCACTAGTCCTTAACTAACATATTAATTTGCCCATTGTAGTTTCCAGGTACTTGTTACTTATCATTAACTACTTACTAACTTATATTAGAAAAGCTGCAAATGTAAAAATGTATAAGACCTTCGGCCCACTAATTAGATAAGGTAGTGGGCTACATTGTTATAATTAACATTATATGTACCTATGAAACTATTTGCACCAAGTTTTGAACTCCGCTGTTCCCGGCGGCCGCGCCTCAACGGCGGGAATTGTGCCGCCCCTCCCCACACCCGTCCGCGCCTTACAGGAGGGACAGCGACGCCCTCAGTGCCGACCGGCGGACTCTCGCTGTACCTATGAAACTATTTGCACCAAGTTTTGAACTCCGCTGTTCCCGGCGGCCGCGCCTCAACGGCGGGAATTGTGCCGCCCCTCCCCACACCCGTCCGCGCCTTACAGGAGGGACAGCGACGCCCTCAGTGCCGACCAGCGGACTCTCGCTGTACCTATGAAACTATTTGCACCAAGTTTTGAACTCCGCTGTTCCCGGCGGCCGCGCCTCAACGGCGGGAATTGTGCCGCCCCTCACCACACCCGCCCGCGCCTTACAGGAGGGACAGCGACGCCCTCAGTGCCGACCGGCGGACTCTCGCTGTACCTATGAAACTATTTGCACCAAGTTTTGAACTCCGCTGTTCCCGGCGGCCGCGCCTCAACGGCGGGAATTGTGCCGCCCCTCCCCACACCCGTCCGCGCCTTACAGGAGGGACAGCGACGCCCTCAGTGCCGACCGGCGGACTCTCGCTGTACCTATGAAAGTGTTGTCACGAGCGCGTACGGACGTGTCTCGCGCGCGCTCCCGCAACTACGGTCTTTTTGTCGGTTCTATCGGGAACAATCACGCCAGTGAACGAAAAAACAGTGATCAGTGATGGATAATAGTGAAGTGAAGCAGTCCTACAAAATTTTCTCGTGTTTAGACTAGAGAAATAGTGCATTAGTGACTTCGCGGGCACATTTACAGCATGTCGGACCTCATCAAAGGTATTTCACTACAACTAACATCCAAAAACACTACTAATACGATTAGGAACGCTTGACATTACTAACATTACTAACCGAAGTGCTGTGAAAGTGTTAAAAACAATATGAAAGGAAAGTTACCGTGTGACGAATCATCAAAGTAACGTATGGTAGGATTTTTCTCCGTAATTAGACGTTAAATATCCACCAAACTCACGATAACATGTTAGAACAGTGAAGGGTAGCTTCCAAAAGTGTCCCGAATAAAAAACTGATAATAACGGACTTAGACTAAAAACGAAGACTAACATATGGTAGCAAATCTCGCAGAAAAGACTAGCTTAATATGAAGAAAACCAGTGTGAACAATACCCATACAGTGAAGGGAAACGATCATAATTCTGAATTATAGACATATTATAGGTAAAAGTCATAAACTGTCGATAGTGAAGAAAATTGATTACGAGTAACGTAAAGCGATACGCCGAGCGACGGAACGCAAAGTCCCGAGAGTAGGTCGCAGTGCGCCAGCTGACACGCACTACGCGTGAGTTTCGCAAGTAGGCCAAACTGCGCTGGCCGCAGCGAACCGGTGTTGCTAAGCACGACTCGTGTTTCCGCGCCCAACCGCGGGAGTCAGCAGCTTACGCGAGCTCACAGTCCCCACCTGGTCCCGCGAAGCACGTGGCCGGCTGACTTGCGGAACTGACCGCGGCGCTCGGTGTCGATCGGACATCGCCGGCGAAGCCACCTAGCCCACATTCGGCCTCGTTCTGTGACGTATCGCTTTTGGGACTTACGTATCCCAATGTGGTGCCGCACACGCAACACCTACCAAATAACGGTCACTCTTTAAGAACAATAACACAGATCCGCAATCCTGGATCGAGCACGCCAACTAAGTGGTGCCAACACCACACCCAAGTCCACGAAAGGGACGCTTAGTAGAGCGCAGAGCAGCACCAGTTGCAAAGTATCGCCTATAGGCATGGCGTCTGGTGTCCACGAATATGCCGTCATGTCACCGAGCCAGAAGAACGCTGCAATTGACGAGTTATTAAATGACATTGGGGCGGAATTAAAGGCCAAACACGTATCGATTAGCGTACTGAATACGATAAGGAATAAAATATTCCCTTTGGCTTTTCAACTCACGTCAGCAGAAGCAAAGGTCAAGCTGCTGCAAGAGCAGAACAAAGATCTACTGCGCGAACTTCAGCACTCAGCTGACCCAGTTAAGGACCTTAGAATTGAGTCTCTCACAGAACAGGTCAACAAACTCGAGGAAGACAATACAAAACTCGCTGAAATAAACCAAGAGCTCAGGGACCAAATTAGGGATCTGACAGGAAAGGTTACTGAACAGGCACAGCAACAGGCCAAGACACTAACATACGCTGCGGCACTCTCCACCGCACCCAAAGAACATAAACGCATTGAGGTGGCAAAAGCCAAGCAGGCAACCACTCTCTTCATAAAGTCTACCAACAACCAAGACACGAAAACAATAAAACAAACGTTGACAAAAAACATCAACCCAAGACGAGACAACCTACACATTAAGTCAATAAGAAACACGAAGACAGCTGTGATTGTCGAAGCAGCAACACAGGAGGACTGTAGGAAAATAATAGAAAAGACGAAAGATATTGAGAATATCGCGTGTGAGGGGCCCAGAAAGCGGCAACCTTTGGTGATAGTCTATCGAGTGACAGACACTATCTCGGATAGAGAATTTCTTGAGTGTTTATACGACCAAAATCTTAGTGACGATTTCACAAAAGACGAATTCGACAAAGACGTGAAAATCAGATTCCGCACAGGGCCCAAAGGAAAGGGATACAACCACCAAGTGTTGGAAGTCACACCAAGAATTTATTGGTACCTCACCAAAAAAGGAAGGGTGTACATAGACTTCCAATCCCTATCTGTCAAAGACTTTACGTCAGTGAGCCAGTGTTACAACTGTTGTGACCTTGGCCATACAACCAAAGCCTGCGCAGACACAGGTACGACCTGTTCAAGGTGTGGCAAAAAGGGCCACAAACGCGCGGACTGTCGAGCATCAGAGCCCATCGATTGCATCCCGTGCAGGAACAGAAACCGAATCTGCAATAAGAGCAGGGGTGGCGTCTGCCAGACCTACAAACAGCTGCTTGATAGACTAATTGACAGTACTGACTATGGCAACTGAACACCCCCCCTGAGTCAAACAACATGCTCCATAAATCAACCCCTGTAAAAATAAGATCATACAAGTCACCATCCACCAGGCACAGAAACCATCTACGTGCAATACTCTGGCGTAAGAGGCAAAAACTATTACCTGACGACTACCCCAACAATGGTCACATTCCAGGCTTGATACACAATACAAACCTGGAGGACAGCCATCATGCAATCAATGAATACATAGACGACCTAACACTCACAGGACAAATGTCACCAGAAGCCGCCAAACTAATCAAAAGACAAATAATGTACTGGATGACATTCCAGACGACCCTTATGAACAGGATAGACGAACTCGAAGACGAACTACTGAGAATAGACATGATAACCCCAAATCCTGATACCGACAGACCAGAAAACCATACCACACATGACCAACCAAAGCAACTGCACAAAACAGCGTTGCTAACCACTCAAGACCACCCATCCACTCCAGCACAACGACGCACATACGACACTACAAAATGCGAAGGACGCATCAAACCAATCAAATTCATACAAGGTGAGACCTTGAACCCAACGGTGCTAAACACAACCGTAACGCAAGCCAGCACAACTGGAGCCGAAACGGAAAACATGGACAAATCAGACACCTCAGACTGTAATCAAATCAAACGCAAAATAACTCTCTCTGACTCACTGACAGAGGAAGAAGACGACGTCTATTATTGCCCTTACGCCAGAGATTGTAGTGTTCATAACAATGATATTCGAAACCGTAATACCGACCTTGAACAGGCCACAGCGCCGGCAGACACCACGAATGCCACACAAAAAGCCGCAGCAACAACCGCAACAAAAGTTTGCGGAGGGTCTGGCAACAGAGGCGACAGCGGGCATAACATACCAAAAGCTGTTATGTCTGTCACAGGTAGCGCAGACGAGCAGTCAAGTGGGAACCAAATCACGTCAAATCAATGCAGAATGGAGGCACAAACAACCAACACATCTGATACACATCAAGACTGCACAAACGAAACACACACAAAAAACAAAAGAATCATCGCAGCCTTTAGGAAACTAAAACCGCATAGAAAACCCAAACAGCCTAAGAGAGTCCCGAAAGGGAAAGCGTGTGACGACCAATCTCGGCAATCGCTGGCTGCCTCAAAACCTAGTGATACGAAAGTGCATACCCCTGATGATACCAACACCTTCGCAACCCCCCAACCAACAGCCTCAATGCCGACGCCCAAGGAAACCCCCACAACAACCAACGAGGAAGCCAATCCAGCGCCCCCGGCAGAGGTGCACAACAACGCCACTACACCATCACGACACGTCACGGCTGCAGAGACGCCAACACACGCCATCGACACCGATAGTTTTAGTTACGATAAGCTAGATATAAATGTAAAATTAAGTAGGCTAGAAAAAAGAGACATCTTAGAGACGGCACAGCGGATGCTCATCCGCACCCTACACCCGTACGGCCAATCTGTTTGTTTCCGTACATCAGAGCAAACCGATAGAGTGATTCTCAAAACGGAGAATATTCCAACAGATCCAGACAGCCTACTAGACCTGCTCATGCAAGTGTGCGCCCGCAGGGAGGAACCATTCGATATGGACAAGCTTTACAAGGATCACGTAAGGGCCTATGGGAGAACATACTTCGATTACAGTCAAACTGGCAGCAAGTGCTACGCCACAGTTAAACACCCAAACTGCTAATAGCACAGCTTAATGCTATGCGGAGTATACTTGTAAATTCGGAGCTCCCACGGGTCCTACGTGAACTAAAAAGTGACATTCTGTGCATACAGGAGCCCTACACTAGACAAGGGCATATCCCCAACTTTCCTCCAAGTGCGGTGACGGTTGCGGAGGGGACAGGCTGCATGGCATCTGTCATAATCCTAAACAAAGAAATACATCCAGTCAAAATTACAGAACTCTGTTCCGAGCACCTAGTTACAGTTGAAGTCACACACAAGGGGGATACTTGGATCATCGCGTCGCTTTACGCCCAATTCTGTCATTGCATCAAACCATACGCAGACCTCATCAGAGATGTTGCGTAATACGCTGGCAACAAAAAACTTCTCATCTGTGCAGACATAAATGCCAGATCAACCCTGTGGCATTCAGACAGAACTGACGACAGAGGTAGAATAATAAATGACATCATCCAAGAAAACAGACTACACGTACTCAACAAGGAAGGACATCACCCGACTCACATCGGACACAACGGTCATTCATCAAACATAGACATCACCCTCGTTAATAACGCCGCCATCAACCACGTACGAGACTGGACCGTACATGACCAGATCACTGCTAGCGACCACAACATCATCACACTAACCTTAAGTGGCACACCAAACGTCAACACAGAAACACTACCAAAAAGACTATTATTTGACAAAACAGATTGGGACAGGGTCAGACAAAAAATACATGAGCACAAACCGCAAGACATCACCGGCAGTGTTGATTACAGAGCACACATGCTGACAGATATCATCACACACATACAGAACACCTGCATACCCACAAAAAGAATGACAAAACACCAAAATATTCCCTGGACTACACAATTAACACGACTCAAACAAGACTCAAAACGTAAACGTAAACTTTACCAACGAGCAATTTCAGATAGAGAAAGACAATTACGACTACACGACTACCGGCTTGCCAAGGATAAATATAAACTTGAGCTGAATAAGACCAGGAAAGACCATTGGAACAGCCATGTAGCAGCACAAACACAACTAAACATTTGGGGGGAACCATACAAAATCGTGACAGAGAAAATTAAGAGCCCACTGGTTCTGGGAACGCTGCGACAGGAGGATGGTGAGATGACTAAGGGCTGGAGACGCACAGCGGAGTTCCTGCTGAGCAAACTCGTGCCCGACGACATCGCAGACACAGACACACCACAACATGCAGCGGTGAGACGCGAAGTAGACACAGTATACACCACACCAACCGTCACCTGTCCATTTGCGCAGGAAGAAGTGGCGACAGCGATCTCAGAACTCAAAAACAAAAAGGCGCCTGGACCGGATGGTATCCACTCTGAGGTACTGAAACAAATTGCACCGCAGATCATCCCGTTTCTCACAACGTTGTTAAACGATGCATTAAGGCTGGGCCGTGTGCCTGCAGTGTGGAAGACCTCGAAGGCGGTTATCATCAAAAAGGCTCCAGACAAAGACACATCAGACCCCAAGTCATACAGACCAATTTGCCTTATCAATACACTCGGTAAAGTACAAGAAAAACTACTCTGCAAAAGACTACAAGCACACCGAACACTACGGGGACTGACACCACACCAATATGGCTTCAGGGAAGGGAAATCTATAGACGACGCAATTAACAGAGCACTCCAAATAGTACACGACACACCCTCCAAATACACACTTGCAATTATGATAGACATCTCAGGTGCCTTCGACAACCTCTGGTGGCCGGCCTTGTTCAAGAGGCTCAGACACCTGCAGGTACCGGAGTCTCTGTATAATAGTTTCATGGACTACTGCAGAGACAGAACGGTCGTTTGGCAAATGGACAACCAGAAAGTGATTAAACGAATTACAAAAGGCTGTCCACAAGGGTCGATCTGCGGCCCCATCTTCTGGGACATAGTTATAGAACCGCTCCTACTGTTACTAGAGGAGCACATCTTGACAGATGGAGCTGTCGCTTATGCTGATGATCTACTCGTCGTAGTTTCAGCAAATAACCGTGCCCAGCTAGAAGAAAGAGCCAATGGAACACTTAGGACAATAACCCAATGGTGCACAAATAATAAATTAAAGATAGCAGGAAACAAAACAACTTATACATTGCTAAAGGGTATCCTGCGCAGGAACCCAATAGTCAAAATCGGGGACACTAACATAAAAAGACTAGCAGTCACACGCTATCTAGGAGTATACATTGATGAACGATTGAACTTCCACGAACACATGCGAATATGCACAAACAAAGCAGAAAAGATACTACACAAACTGGCTAGGCTAAATTCGGAACAATTCAGACTACCCCTGTCAGTGACACGAACATACCATTGCGCTCTCTTCGAGTCAGTACTATGCTTTGCTGCCAGTACGTGGGCCCACAGGTTAAATCTCTCAACCAACAGAACCATTGTACGTCGAGGCCAAAGAAGTGTTCTACTTCGACTAACAGGGGCATTTAACACAACATCAAATGACGCACTATGTGTCGTCATGGGAATTTTCCCCATAGATATCACCATCAGGTACCGCGCAGCAATGTACTGGCTTAGGATGGGGAGAATAGACCAGGTTCGGCAGATCACTGGTGTACCGATTGAGACAACACGCCAACTCAGAGCATGGCGAGTGGATACCTGGCAGAGCGAGTGGGCCAACAGCGATAAGGGCCGCCGTGTATACAACTTCTTCCCTGACATCCGGGAAAGACTAAAACTAAAACATATTGATCCCAGCCGCGGTATGGTACATTTCATCACAGGACATGGCCCTTATCCCACGCACCTGTACCGCGTGAGTCTGCAGCAGACTAATAGATGCACATGCGGGGAAGAAGGTTCCCCTGAACATACTGTCTTCTTCTGCGGACAACGCACGAACATAAGACACACAGTACACATAAATCGCCTGAACACACAGAACGAACTACATGCCATAATACGCGACCCGGAAAGGTGGACTGAACTCAACAAACTAACGGACGAAATCTCGAAGATCCAACAAATAGAATACTTGCGCAACAGACCCTACCGAAGGCAAGTCGGTCCAAACAGACGTCACGATGCCCAGGGGGACACAGATATGATTAGCACCACGAGTGATGAAGAAGAAACAGATACAGACCAGGATATTGAAGCGTCCAGCGCGGATGATCCATAGTGTCAACCAAGTTAAATTCAAAGAATAGAGTGGAACAACCGACAAGAGGTGCACAAGTCACACACAATCCTAAAAACAGATTGCACCTTATATATAAACAGTTAACAGCATCTCCATGTTCAATAAGAGCTTAAAGCTAGGTACCTCTTCAAGGGACCTACGCCTTCCGCTAAGAGGCAGCGCACAGTCTGTATGGAAGGATCTTAATTGTGGTCCCTCTCTTTTGAGCCCAACCCGACGGATACCTATGGTAGATCGGGGAAAACCACCGCTCAGGCTGTGTTGCTGGCGGGGCCGGAAGGTGCTAACTGCCACACCACGTATCATTGTAAGTCTCTTGGCTCAGTGTGAACTTTTTGTACAACTAACCTACACAGCCTATACCTCAACCTCCACTATACTAAGAACTTCTCATCTGAAGCTTAAAGTTGGGCACCTCTTCAAGGGACCCACGCCCACCTGGTAAGAGGCGGCGCACGTCCTGGATGGAAGGATCTTAATTGTGGTTCCTCTCTTTTGAGCCCAACCCGACGGATACCTATGGTAGATCGGGGAAAACCACCGTTCAGGTCGTGTTGTCGGCGGGGCCGGGAGGTGCTTGCACCTGATGTACTCTACTAGGAGCCTTGTAGGCCCAACACAAACCGTTAGCGTCATTACCTTATTACTTTTACTACGAGTACCCTTTCATTAGCAACTTTGAGCCAAGCACAAAATCAGTTACCTCTCTATTGTATATCGTAAATAGTTTAGTAGGCTGGACATGGAGGTCTTAGTCTTAGTTTCTAGCTTTAACGTATCGTAATCACTTCTAGTTAAGATAGTTTTTAGGATAGTAGATGTTAAAGGCATGGTGAGCAACGGCCAGCGTCTTGAGGTTCATTCCAAGACCCGGGCCGCCGCCCACAACAAGGTGACGGGCAATATTATACCATAACTTCTCTATTCAGTTCTCTTCCTTCCTTCTTTCTAAATATTTAATTTCGTTTTGTTTATTAATTTCTTACTCGATTTTGTATTAGTTATACGTTTTTCTAATGCTGCACAAAAAAAAAAAAAGAAAAAAAATAGATATCAAATGGATCTAAACAGAGCCCGCCTCCACGTGGCGGGACACGGGCAACGGTGTGAGTGGGGACGGGAGCCGGTGTGGTGTTACTTTCAGTCACTGCGGACCCCGGACCCAGTCACAGCGGCTAAGTGGCAATATACGACCCACCATAAGAAATTAGACGGTGGGTCATAAAATATAAGCAGCTAGTGAAAAAAAAAAAAAAAAAAAAAAAAAGTGAAAAAGTGTACCTATGAAACTATTTGCACCAAGTTTTGAACTCCGCTGTTCCCGGCGGCCGCGCCTCAACGGCGGGAATTGTGCCGCCCCTCACCACACCCGTCCGCGCCTTACAGGAGGGACAGCGACGCCCTCAGTGCCGACCGGCGGACTCTCGCTGTACCTATGAAACCAAATTAGAAGGTAGGTTGATAGAATTACAAAAAGAGAATGAGCGCCTTAGGAATCAGCCACCAGTTGTCAAATCATATGCCGCGGTTGCGAGTACCCCTGTGGTCAAGGCGCCGACGGCAAAAGAAACCATACAGGAAAACATAAAGAAAACTGTACCAACAGTGTTCATTAAGCCAAAAGACGGGGAGGACATCCGGGCAGTCAAGACTGCATTTGAAAAATGTATTGATCCGAAACGGGATAAGATTAAAATAAACACCGTAAGAACCGCTAAAAATGTTCTGATTGTGGAGACAGCCACTCCGGAGGATAGTCGGAGGATCATGACAAATCCTCAGCTTGCTGACAAGGTAAAGTGCGAACCGCCTAGGAGGCGAAGGCCATTGATGTGCCTTTATGATGTTCCATCTTACATGAATGCAGACAGTTTGATGGATGCTATATATGTACAGAACTTTGACGTGACAATGACGAGAGAAGAGTTCGATACCCAATTTAGACTAAGATTTAAAGTTGGACCGAGAGAAAAAGTCACAGTGCATCACGTAGTGGAGGTTTCACCTGAATTATGGAAACCTCTTACCAGAATAGGTAGATTATATGTCGGTTACTCTGCATTAAATATAAAGGACTATTTGGCGGTGCCGCGGTGCACCAAATGCCAGGATTTAAATCATACAAACAAGTACTGTCATGAAGAACATGCCCTGTGTGCCCATTGTGGGCAGGCGGGTCACGAAAGAAAGGCCTGTCCTAATAAGGACAAAGCCCCCATTTGTATTCCGTGCAAAAAGAGAGGCAGAAAGTGTGGCGGACCCAAAGACTGCCCCACCTACCGGATGTTCCTCGATAGAATAATACAGAGGACTGACTATGGCGACCCTTAAGGCGCCGAAAAAGAAGTCACCAAGTAAACTGAAAAGGGACGCGGAACGCGGCAAGTTAATTTGTAAGGCTCTGTCCACAGGTTCGCTGTATAGCCCGGACGAGGCTCGGGACACCACTGGAGGGTTGGCGGTCGACGTCGGCATCCAGACTGATGTCGACTCGGAGACGGCAGTCGGTCGGCTAACTTGTCGACTGTCGAGTACCAAGTTGGAGGAGCCTGTGAAGCAAGACCTGCAGATGTCGAACCAAGAAGTTGCGAGTATAGTCCCTACTGAAGATAATAGTGGTGGTGGTGGTAGTGGTGGTAGTGGTAGTTTAGAGGTGAATATTGTAAATAATGGTGAAGGAGTTTCTTATAATGCAGTTGGTCCAGGAAGGGTGTATGATGATTTTGAATGTATGTTGCGATTAAATAGGCTCGAGGAGCCGGCATTGTCCAGTTCTCACAAGCTGCCTCAGTGCAATTGTTAACATAGTAATGGTGAAGACGTCACGTATCCAGCCTTGGAGGACGTGGATTGCATAAGTTTGCATGCGGCAAATCTTCCGTCGCAACATGACGAATTAAAGGAATTGGTGGAGCAGGTGTTTGCCAGGCGAGGCCGTAAATTTGATCTTGAGAAAATATATAAAGACATGGTAAAGATGTACGGTAGGAATGTTATAGACCTCTCGAAGCCATGGCCCGCTAGCCGCCTGCATGTTTTTTATCCCCCTGGTTGATGGGGTGTTTTAAAGTGCTACAAATTAATGCTATGCGTAGCCATTTGGTTACGCAAGAGCTCAGAAAAATTGCGGAAGACGATTTATTGGATACATTGGTAATTCAAGAACCTGCCTCCTGTGCTGGTCGGATTCCTGGATTTCCTGCAACCGCGCAAGTGGTGTTCTCTGGTGAGAATCCCATGAGCGCGGTTGTTGTTTTAAACAAGTGTATTAAAACAACTGTGCTTACACAATATTGCAATGATCATGTAATTGTGGTCCAACTTAATCTGATGTCGCATTTGATATTTCTTGTCAATGTATACTGTCAATTTAGACAGCATATCATTGGATTTCTTAACCAGTTGGACTGGATTCTAACAAGGTTACAAGGAAAGCCGGTTATTGTATGTATGGATGCTAATGCAAAGTCCCCAATGTGGTTTAGTGCTGAGCAAGATGAGCGGGGAGCTGAGCTGGAGGATCTTATAATGCAGATGCAGCTAGAAGTTGTAAATCAACCTGGTAACCCGCCTACCTTTTCAGGAAGAGCGGGTGCTGTTTCTAATATCGATGTAACGCTTGCAACTCAATGTGCAGCACCACACATCAGAAATTGGAGAGTTGTGAGAAATCTCACAATTAGTGATCATAATTGTATATTTTTTGAATACTTCATGGTGATTGAAGAAGATCCTGGGGACTGGGTGGAACGTTACAATTATCAAAAGACGAACTGGGACCGGCTGGCACAGGTATTTCGTCCTCCAGGGCTGGAACCAGACGTGGAGATATACAATGTGGATGAGGTGGTAGACGAACTGGTCGCATCTGTCGTGGCGGCTATTGCCGCATCTGTTCCATGGGTGGCAAGGTTTGTTCGCAAACAGGCTACTCCGTGGTCTCCGGAGCTGACTGAGCTCAAGCGATCTGTCAGACGGGCGAGGAGCAATTATCAGAGGAGCTTCACGCATGATGAGAGACAGTACCATCTAAGGATCTATCGTCGACTCAAGGCCCGATACCAGGATTCTGTGCAACGAGCAAGACGGCAGTTGTGGCAGAATTTTGTGACTGAACAGCTGGGATTGGACCCCGGGGGGGTTCCATATAAACTTGTAAGAGAAAAAATCAGAGCCCCCACGATGCTGTCTACTCTGCAGTTGGAAGATGGACAGTGCACAATGACATGGGAAGACACAGTAACAGCTCTGTTGAAGGTCTTGTTGCCGGACGATGTTGTCGAGGAAGACACTGTGGAGCAGCGGGAAATACGGACTTCTTTATTTGTGCCATATGAAAACGAAGCACATGTGTATCCTTTCTCGTCTGAGGAGGTGGTCGCAGCGCTCCATACTTTTGCCAGGAAGAAGGCGCCTGGTCCTGACGGGGTGCCAGTAGAAATACTGCAGTTTTTAGCCCCTCAGATTGCTCCAGACTTGGCTAAAATCTACAATACATGTTTACAACTGGGGAAGTATCCAAGAAGATGGAAAATTGCAGAAGTGGTGGTCATCAAGAAGGGTTCTGATAAAGATCCACAGTCCCCCAAGTCATATCGACCGATTTGTCTTCTAGACGTGTTGGGGAAGACTTTTGAAAAGTTGCCCACTGACAGACTCTTGAGCCATAGGGCTTTGTATGGCATGAGTGATCGGCAGTTTGGATTCCGAAGGGGTCGCTCCACATAGGACGCGATCAACGAGGTGTCTCGAACTGTCCACTCGACCCGTGCAAAGTATGTTCTGGGTATCATGGTGGACATTTCAGGGGCCTTCGACAACCTATGGTGGCCGGCGCTCTTCTCACGCTTGCGTGAGATGGAGTGTCCCGGGCCGCTGTATCGATGTCTGGAGGCCTACTGTGATGATAGACTGGCAAGGATCACGGCTCCCGGTGCTGTAGTATCCAAACAAATATCCCGGGGTTGTCCCCAGGGATCTGTTTTAGGCCCAGTTTTCTGGGATATAACTATGGAACCGCTGCTGAACATCTTGCAGGGGGATGCTTCAGTCTTGGGTGTTGTGGCCTATGCGGATGACCTTGTCATACTTGTGGAGGGGAATAGCAGACACGTAATTGAAGAACGCGTCAGAGTAGCCGTTGGGCTGCTGCAGAATTGGTGCAATAAATCAAAACTAAAAGTGGCACCTAGGAAATCATTGTACATGTTGCTGAAGGGCAAGCTTAATAGAGACCCAACGGTCCGAATAAATGATGTTATAGTTTCCAGACAAAGATCTGCAAGATACCTAGGAGTCCATCTTGATGAATATTCGAATTTCGGTGAGCACATTAAGCAGACTGCTGCAAAGGCGTTGGCATTGTTTAACAAACTTATAACCATAGGGCAGCGGCGTTTTCATCTGCCGCAGAAAGCACTGCGCATGTACCATAATTGTTTGTTAGCACCTATAGTTGGGTATGGTGCAAGTGTGTGGGCCCACAGGCTAGCCTTGGTGAAGCCTGCGAAGGCGGTCAGACGGGTTCAAAGAAATATCCTTGTAAGATGTGTTGGCGCCTTCGGAACTAGTCCTACAGATGCTCTGCTGGTGGTGATGGGGTTGTGTCCATTGGACTTGATAATTCGTCAACATGCGGCAATATATTGGCTGCAGAAACATGACATCGAGCGTGTGAGAGATATAATGGGCGCACCCCTCACTAGCATCAGAGCAATTAAAAACCATCTATTAAACTTATGGCAAGAGGAGTGGGATCACTCCGAGACGGGTAGGCGTGTTTATACATTCATGCCGAGCGTCAGGGCACGACTCAAGAATAAAGTAATAACGCCATCCCCTGGCGTTATTCAGTTTTTGACCGGTCATGGACCATATCCAGAATACTTATACAGAATTGGAAAAAGACCCTCGCCAAGGTGTGACTGTGGGTTCCCACAAGGAACGCCTGAGCACGTGGTGTTTTTATGTCCTATGTATGATCAAGCTGCCTCAGAGGAGAGGCGGCTATTACCAACACTGGATATGAACAACATTTTAAATAATGTGGATAATTATAAAATCTTTTCGAAGTTGACTAATGCTGTGTCTCTTGAGGCGCAGCGAAATTATCTAGCATGACTTTGTCACACTAGACATTAATTACTTGGAGATCAACAAACGGATACCTAAGCTGGTCCGCCCCAGGAATGGCGGCTTGCGTCGGACCGCCTGGGGCTTGGCCGCTGATTGGGAAAGGTAGTTCTCAGCGAGAGGAAGAGTGTTAAGCAGAATAAATATCACAGTGTGTGTTGATAGGAGTAATCTGGTGTTGGTGATGGCTCCCTCTCGCTACAAATGATGTATTGTGTAATGTTGAAGTGTGACTAACAACTGAACTTGTAAGTGCAAAAAGTAAATGTAGATGTTTGACTTATTTTGCTGTAAATAGTGTATCATATAGTAGAGTAGATCAAAAGGGGTGGTGGAGGGAGAAATGTTTCTTGTACAGTGGTTTCGTATAGATGGTAGCGGCCCGCCTCCTCGTGGCTAGGGACGGGCAACTCTCCAGGTATTGCCTGGGGAGGCTAAGAGGCCGTTTCTTTTGTTTTTGTTTTGTGGAGCAGAATGCTCATTTTGTTATTATTGTTTGTTTTTGAAAAATGTAACCACTATTGTAACTTAGTAGCAATGTTTAGAAAGTAGTACGCCCACGCATAAGTATTAGGAAGTGGGTTTTTGTATGTATAATAAATTGAAAAAAAAATTGTACCTATGAAACTATTTGCACCAAGTTTCGAACTCCGCTGTTCCCGGCGGCCGCGCCTCAACGGCGGGAATTGTGCCGCCCCTCACCACACCCGCCCGCGCCTTACAGGAGGGACAGCGACGCCCTCAGTGCCGACCGGCGGACTCTCGCTGTACCTATGAAACTATTTGCACCAAGTTTTGAACTCCGCTGTTCCCGGCGGCCGCGCCTCAACGGCGGGAATTGTGCCGCCCCTCACCACACCCGCCCGCGCCTTACAGGAGGGACAGCGACGCCCTCAGTGCCGACCGGCGGACTCTCGCTGTACCTATGAAACTATTTGCACCAAGTTTTGAACTCCGCTGTTCCCGGCGGCCGCGCCTCAACGGCGGGAATTGTGCCGCCCCTCACCACACCCGCCCGCGCCTTACAGGAGGGACAGCGACGCCCTCAGTGCCGACCGGCGGACTCTCGCTGTACCTATGAAACTATTTGCACCAAGTTTTGAACTCCGCTGTTCCCGGCGGCCGCGCCTCAACGGCGGGAATTGTGCCGCCCCTCACCACACCCGCCCGCGCCTTACAGGAGGGACAGCGACGCCCTCAGTGCCGACCGGCGGACTCTCGCTGTACCTATGAAACTATTTGCACCAAGTTTTGAACTCCGCTGTTCCCGGCGGCCGCGCCTCAACGGCGGGAATTGTGCCGCCCCTCACCACACCCGCCCGCGCCTTACAGGAGGGACAGCGACGCCCTCAGTGCCGACCGGCGGACTCTCGCTGTACCTATGAAACTATTTGCACCAAGTTTTGAACTCCGCTGTTCCCGGCGGCCGCGCCTCAACGGCGGGAATTGTGCCGCCCCTCACCACACCCGCCCGCGCCTTACAGGAGGGACAGCGACGCCCTCAGTGCCGACCGGCGGACTCTCGCTGTACCTATGAAACTATTTGCACCAAGTTTTGAACTCCGCTGTTCCCGGCGGCCGCGCCTCAACGGCGGGAATTGTGCCGCCCCTCACCACACCCGCCCGCGCCTTACAGGAGGGACAGCGACGCCCTCAGTGCCGACCGGCGGACTCTCGCTGTACCTATGAAACTATTTGCACCAAGTTTTGAACTCCGCTGTTCCCGGCGGCCGCGCCTCAACGGCGGGAATTGTGCCGCCCCTCACCACACCCGCCCGCGCCTTACAGGAGGGACAGCGACGCCCTCAGTGCCGACCGGCGGACTCTCGCTGTACCTATGAAACTATTTGCACCAAGTTTTGAACTCCGCTGTTCCCGGCGGCCGCGCCTCAACGGCGGGAATTGTGCCGCCCCTCACCACACCCGTACGCGCCTTACAGGAGGGACAGCGACGCCCTCAGTGCCGACCGGCGGACTCTCGCTGTACCTATGAAACATATGTAAATATGTAAATGTAAATATGTAAATATGTAAATGTAAATATTACGTTTATCTAAGTCTTTGAATTGTAGTAGCTAGTAGTCGTAGTTAGATCAGCATGGTGGTGGGGGGAATAAAAGAATCGTATAAATGGAGTGGTTTCTTCTAGTAGTAGCGGCCCGCCTCCACGTGGCTAGGGACGGGCAACTCTCTGGTTAGATTTCAGAGAGGCTAAGAGGCCGATTATTCATATAGTGCAAAATATTGCAGAATAAATAGTGTGCATGCATTATTAACCACTTCTGTAGTAGTAATAACATAGATAGATAGTCGTGATACACCCACTCAAAAGTGTAAGAAAGTGGGTTATGTAGGTTTCATAAATTTGGGAAAAAGAAAAAAAAAAAAAAAAAAAAAAAAAAAAAAAAAAAAAAAAAAAAATTTTGTACCTATGAAACTATTTGCACCAAGTTTTGAACTCCGCTGTTCCCGGCGGCCGCGCCTCAACGGCGGGAATTGTGCCGCCCCTCACCACACCCGCCCGCGCCTTACAGGAGGGACAGCGACGCCCTCAGTGCCGACCGGCGGACTCTCGCTGTACCTATGAAACTATTTGCACCAAGTTTTGAACTCCGCTGTTCCCGGCGGCCGCGCCTCAACGGCGGGAATTGTGCCGCCCCTCACCACACCCGCCCGCGCCTTACAGGAGGGACAGCGACGCCCTCAGTGCCGACCGGCGGACTCTCGCTGTACCTATGAAACTATTTGCACCAAGTTTTGAACTCCGCTGTTCCCGGCGGCCGCGCCTCAACGGCGGGAATTGTGCCGCCCCTCACCACACCCGCCCGCGCCTTACAGGAGGGACAGCGACGCCCTCAGTGCCGACCGGCGGACTCTCGCTGTACCTATGAAACTATTTGCACCAAGTTTTGAACTCCGCTGTTCCCGGCGGCCGCGCCTCAACGGCGGGAATTGTGCCGCCCCTCACCACACCCGCCCGCGCCTTACAGGAGGGACAGCGACGCCCTCAGTGCCGACCGGCGGACTCTCGCTGTACCTATGAAACTATTTGCACCAAGTTTTGAACTCCGCTGTTCCCGGCGGCCGCGCCTCAACGGCGGGAATTGTGCCGCCCCTCACCACACCCGCCCGCGCCTTACAGGAGGGACAGCGACGCCCTCAGTGCCGACCGGCGGACTCTCGCTGTACCTATGAAACTATTTGCACCAAGTTTTGAACTCCGCTGTTCCCGGCGGCCGCGCCTCAACGGCGGGAATTGTGCCGCCCCTCACCACACCCGCCCGCGCCTTACAGGAGGGACAGCGACGCCCTCAGTGCCGACCGGCGGACTCTCGCACAGATGCTGATGGAAACATAAGTTCAGCTTGTCTAAAGAAGGATCGTTTAATCTCTCTTTTTTATAACTAATTGCATTTAAATCAAATACAAAATTTTGAAGATGTTCACAAAAGCAGCCAAACAATATGTGCAATTTTAAAAAAAGTAGGAATATGAAAACAATGCCAACAGCATTTTGTGGAACTTCACAATGTTAAATTACAGCAGGCATTTAACGTAATGGTTACAGTGTATGACTGCTAAGTGGAAGGTTCTGAGTTCAAAGCTGACTTGCTGCGTTAGCGTAATGGTTAGAGTATTGGGCTAATAAACGAAAGGTTCTGGGTTCCAACCTTGTTTGGGACTATCATGACCATAGTAGTGAACAACCTAGCTTTTAATCTTGAAAAATACGAAAAAATCAAAATATTAGAAAGACAGGTGATTCTCTTGAGACGCACAGCCAGCGAATAACACTATTTGTGATAAAGAAAGGTATCTGGTTCTTAATTAGCGAGAGACAGGCAATAAGCTTCCAATATGTCTATTGCTTTTAGTGCTTCTGTCTCGAATCAAGGAAAAGTCCTAGAGAAGAGCCTTTAGATGAGCAACAGGAATCTTTCAACTTTGAGACCCACTTTGCTATGAATATAGGATTTTACAACAAGTTGAAGGATGACACGGAAGCTATAAAGGCATTCATAGTCAGAGGAAAACAAATCAGTATGCGGATTAGCAGAGCAAAAGAACAAGGACACAAGGCTGTGAAAATGCCAATTACTGGTAACTTGACTGTGAACCTTGTAGTTGACAATCCGAAATCAGCCGAGCTCACTAGAAATAGAGTTTCAGCAGCTGCACACAGGTTCAATCTAGAAAAGAAGCATAACATTGTCAATGCTTGCCATGCTGATGTTTTGCACCAATGAGCTCACAATGTTTATCCTGGGTTTAGTTCCTTGGTAGGCTCTGGCTTCAGCTTTCAACTCAGACATCTGCAGGAGTTATATGAAACTTCAAATGCCAAGCAGGGAGTTGGAATTATGCTACTTTATCTTGGAAGCATGTGTCTAGATCATGCTTCATATCCTAAAAACAGGCAAGATTCAGTAAAAGCTCTCCCAGACTCTCTCTTCTCATTTTGTGCTTTCATAGCTGAAGACGATGGGGACATAGCTTTAGTTAGAAATTTTGGTAATTGTAAAAAAAATAAAAATAATAAAATTGTACCTATGAAACTATTTGCACCGAGTTTTGAACTCCGCTCTTCCCGGCGGCCGCGCCTCAACGGCGGAAATTGTGCCGCCCCTCACCACACCCGTCCGCGCCTTACAGGAGGGACAGCGACGCCCTCAGTGTCGGATTATCAGACAACACGCCGCGATATACTGGCTACAAAAGCGGGAGTACGGGAAAATACAAGACATTATGGGAACACCCTTGGGAGCACTAAAAGAGATTAAACAAAAAGTCGTCAAGCTTTGGCAGCAACAGTGGGACATCTCTGACACTGGGAGAAGGGTACATGGATTCTTTCCGAACATCTCGCAAAGATTACAATTAAGACACTTCACGCCAACACAAGGAATAATTCATTTTCTTACAGGCCATGGGCCATATTCGGATTATCTCAACCAGACTGGTAAAAGGCCAACGGCAGAGTGTGAATGTGGTGCCCCGATGGGGACACCCGAACACATAATCTTTGATTGCCCAGAGTACGAGCAAGCTGCTTCAATGGAGAGGCAGGCATTACCAACTAGCAACA